>NC_051050.1:15328496-16655371 GCF_904848185.1 Acanthopagrus latus | reverse complement strand
CATCAAGGGGGGAGCTACCTATCAAAGCCGAAACTCAGTCCCACAGTTATTTGCTTTGTAAAAGTGTTTGGCAAATTAACCAACACCTTCTGCTTTCTCCCCCGTATTTTCCTGACAATCACCAGAATTAGAGATGGCACCGGAACGATTTTATTTATTTTTTCGCGATAGATTTCATGCATGACTTAGTGAAGCTTTGATCCATCACACATGGAAACGTTGTATTGCTTAAACTTAATGTGGCTGCGGGGGGGTTCTGGGTTTTTTTTTGTTTTTTTTTTTCTTTTGGCATGTTTAGCGCCTGAGTGCATATACACAGCTACATTAGCAGCTAATTACAGCACAAGCAGGCATCGGGATGTGTTATTAGCAGGGAGACTATTTGTGGAAATGCAAGAGGAACTCATTGATCCCGACCCAGCCTGTCACCCAACATGAATCATGGTATAACCTTACACGCACTCATGTGTCTGAACATGATATAATCGACCCTTTTTTGAACTACAAATTATATGCTGAGCCTAAGACGTAAAAGCCATCGGTGTGAACCCACTCTTAAATTTTTAATGTCTCCTGTGATTCATTGGAACATTGACAATTATTTATTTATTTATTTATTTTTACAACATGTCGGTTTGTTTACTTTCTCAAGTTCAATCTGAAGGAAAAGATCCACACTGTTTAGCGTCGCTGCAACTGGGATTTAAATACACTTTTGTTCTCTCCACATTAATTTGTTCCCTGATTGTTTGTCCTCTCTCCAGGCTAAAGCTTAGAAACCCGATGATATTGTTTTTTTGGCTGGATTCTCCGCTTTTTCTGCCTCCACTGGGACGTAGAAGTAAAAATAGTTTATTAAGGGATGAGAGTAAAGTGAAAGAGGAATTAGCGTGCGGTTGTTAAATGGTCAGAATTTTCATTACTTACTGAAAGTCTTACACAGTGTGTTACAGGTAGTGTTTTTTTATGACCTAATTTCCTACCATCTGTTAGCATTATCATTAGTGGTATCATTGATTACCTTTTTTATGAAATGGTGGTATTTTATTATTATTTTTTATTTTTCAAAGGCAGCACAGCGAGGACATTCAGTATATTAGGAAGAAGGTTAGAATATTTGTGTAATTTGGTATCCCACACAAATGGAGAACACAGCAACGGTACTGTGGGGTTGAAAATAGCAAATTGGGTACATATATTAACTAGGCCAAAGGAAGATACAAGGCCCTGGAACCCTCGACAAGCCATTACCTTGCAAGGACGCAATCACCTCCAGTATGGCCATCATAAATTAGCACCAAAACAAAAGCAGACTAATTTGCTTTCTCTCAATCCCCCACTGCATGCTTTTCTCTCCTTTTTTCCCCTTCACTCCTTTTCATCGTTTTTTTCCTCAACGGCCTATCTTGGAAGAGCCATGAGCCTATCTTGGAAGATTTATGAATATGTTAGAATAGCCTGAGCCAACAGTTTTCAAAGTGGTGAAGTGAAAATAAATTAAACCAGCCCTGTAGGCAAGTCGTGCAGTGAGTGATGAATTAGATACTCATTGCTGTGTCGCTCGATGCCTGTCCCTCTTTTCTTTTTTCCGAGTGAAAACACTGCAAACACTGTGGGGAAGACAAACAAACATACAAATCAATTAAGTTGTTTTTGATGACTGACTCGTTGAGAAATTGATTTAGACAGTAAAGTATATCAGTAAACACAATGTCCTTGGTTACCAGTGAATAATTTACTGAAGGGGAATCTTCGGTGCAAAAAAACGCGTAGAGCAAATGTTGGATGAGCACAACAATAAACAGACGGAGGCATTTTCATCAGCTTCCATTTCTTTACAACTTCACTTGTGCTCCTTCTTGCCCCACATCTTTCACTTTACACACAGATAGTTAGGTCTTTAAATGTCTGTCTCCTTTTCCTCTCTGAAACCTGGACACAAACCAAAACCAAAAAAGTATTTATTTGATGATAGAGTTGCTGATAAAAAAGCTTGTTCCACGTTATTTTGACTGAGAATTCATGGGGTTACTAGGGCAGCTGTACATTTGATGATTTTTCACAGTTGTGGTTGTAAGGAACAGACTGTCAGACAGGCCTGTGCATTCGACAGAGGCAACTGTTCGCTTTATGAGCACATGTGTCCTTTAGCCCAGAGAACTGATAACGCAGGATCATTTCCATCAAGATGGATGGCTGCGCACATTTTTTCACTCCTCTCTAACATGCTGAAACCCAGAAACCTGATGAAATCTTTCCATGTTAACCTGGAGGTCAGCTTTCAATTGGAAATGGTCAATCAAGGGTGAGTTTCCATTTGGGCCAGCATGACCATAAATCTCCTTTTTTCTCCCCCCCCCCTTACTCGCCCTTGCCAGCTTCAGGCTGCCATTTCAGCAAGTGCCATGGTCTTATTTCTCCCTCTGACAGACTGAGCTTCATCTATTGATTGGGGGCGGCTTGACTTTATTCTTCTTCTGTATTTAGAGGGGACTTTGCAATATTGACCTGTTTTACAAACACGGTGTGTAATACTATGAGAACCAGCTTAAGATTTCGGCCTTGATACAGTTTGAACTTAGGGAATGTGGTGATAAATGTTTTGAGATCCAGGTAAATTAGAAAATTTGATGCTGGTTGCCATCAAACCCCACTGATTGTAAAAACGGAACCCATTAAATGAAAACTTAAATGTAAGAAAACATGACAGTTATTAAGAAAACCCCCTCCCTACAAGAAGTTCACCAGAAATTGTCCACAAGGTCAGTCCAACTCAATGAGAAACTCCTTGTACAGCTGAAATGTGAGAAAAAAGCCAAAATGGAATGAACTCCATTGAAATGTCCAAAAGCCAAAAATGGAATTTGTCCAACTCAAATGTCTAAAAGCCAGAGACAGAATTATTACTATTGGAATGTCCATCAGCTAAAAATGGAATTAGGCCCATTGAAATGTGCAAAAGTCAATAATGTAATTTATCTCATTGAATTGTTCAAATGCCAAAAAGGGAATTTTTCCCATTGAAATGTCCAAAAGGCAAAAATTGAATAAGTAAATGTCCTCCCCTTTAAAATGCAAATATATAAATCATGAACTACACTGCACTGCAAAAAGAAAAAAACCCCAAAAAGGATCAAACTCAAGCAACATAGAAGTGGGGATCGATTGCCCAGCCTTGAATTGATCTTCAGCTCCTCTGCTCAGTAGTCTTAGCCCTCTCCTCTCCCTGAGATCCATCAAACATCCACAAAGCTCCCTCACCATTGAAACTACCACTGAGGAGCTAAATATCTTTACTTTTCTTTATTGTTGAATCCAAGAGGCTTGAAAAAGTATTCATCTCCCCCCAAAAACCTCTCACCTCCCCCCTAAAAATCTTGTGTTCTCTCGACCATGCCCGTAATTCCACACAGATCGCCTCGACCGGTGTTGGCTATTGGGCAGACAAGGAAAACCAGATGTGACAAGGGCAGAGCGCACCAGTCGCTGAAACTTGCAAGCGATTCCAGTATTAAACCATTTATGTGATATACACTTTCCTCTGACACTCGTGGCTCTGTCACAACACGTTAAATTGGCGGTTATAATGTGTGCATGCATAATAGGGGTGGTGTGTGCAGAAACGTGTTAGATTGTAATTACAAACATAATATTATTGTGCTGAACTAAATAAATGGTTCACAGTAGACTCACAAAATGTAACACATACTTGATTTTGAAAAGTTGAATAAATCCTGAAGTGTTTATGTTACAGTTAACACACTGTCCTTTACATATTTGTTATTTGAGTAACATCATACCTATAATCTGTAATTGATAGATAAGCAACCCACAAAAGCTTGTGTGTTTTGCTCACTTTCAACAGTTTGTTTCTGAAACAGCAGATTGTTCATTTTTGAGCAAACTGTGAAGCAATGTGCGCCTCCCAATACAGTCAGATTAGCATTATTTCTGCATTTAAGGATGCTGGATGTAATTTCTCTGATAAATCTCGGCTTTTGATCTCAGACATGCACACGGCACATCTTGACACTTTGAGGGCAGTTGTGTCTTTTGTAGCTGAAATAGAAATGTCAGCGCTTGTCATACGTCTCTCCTCCCCCTCTCCAGGGTTCTTGTAAAACATGTGATTTCTGCAAGAGCATGCAAAGGGCGTGCACACGCGCTCATGCACAAGTCCACGGGCTCTGTGTGTGTGTGTGTGCGCACGCGAACGTGTGCCACGAGCACAGCGCCTCACCAGCCGAGGCCCCACTGCCACTGCTGTGCGGGGACACATGGCAGCGCGCAACGGAACAGCTTGAACAGCGCCGCGGAAGTGCACACGCAGCCAACGGCGACCGCATCGCATATTCTGAGCTAGTATTCAGTGTGTTTGAGAGCAGTCTGTTAATTCAAATAAAATATACTTCAATCAGCTGGCATACGCTCACACTCTAAGGGCATCTTTCCTAAAAAAAAAAAAAGAAAGAAAGAGAAGAAAAATCAAAAATACAAAATTGCCTCTGCCCCACTGTGATCTTCCACACAGCAAAAGGAGAAGAAAAGTAATCACTAACTTACTTTCACTCTGACTCGACGTGTGCGTCCGAGTCCAGCATGCAGCACAACTGGCAATAACTCAGCACCATGGAGAGCTCATCTACCTCTCCAGACTGCCGGCCCTCTTCAATCCAGCAATTGCTTCAACATGCAATTTCAGAACACCCCCCCCCCCCCCGCCTTCCTTTTTTCAGGCGGCAGAGTCAGCGAGCTCTGAATGCCAAAACCATTTTTATATGTAATTTATGCTTTTACAGTGATTACCACACCTGCATCCTACCCTTTCTTCTTGTGTTAACAATATGAATAACTGGGTTTTTCTTCAAAGCGAACAGTATAGATATTGTGTAAAGTGCGTTTGGTTCCGCAGGTATTTCTGTTCCACGCAGATAGAGCACGTATGCGTATGCAGCCACTTGTATGTTAATATGTTCTAGGAAATGGGATTTGCTGCATCTCTTGTTGTTCTGCCATTTCAAATATATGCGTGCCTCAATGTATCAATGTACTATAAGACTGAAAAAAAAAAAAAAACTCGGCATTCTAGGAAGAAAAAAAAAACACATTCTTTGTGCTCGATGTTGGAGATCAAAGTATGTTTGAGATGGAAATGCTGATCAAATTGTCCCAAACAATTATCACCACACGCAAATATTTAAACAGAGATTGTACAACCAAATTTGGAATCGACGGTCCTGTTTGAAAACAGAGGCGGTTTGCCTGCGAGTGTGCTGAGAACACTTATGATAATCTGCGATAATCTACTCAGCGCAGACACAGCAACACATTATCCATTTGAATGCTAAGTACGCCTCATTCAGAACTTTAAAAAATGCTAACATATTCTGAGAGCTGAGAGTAGCTCCGGCGGAACATGTTATCCTCTGTCAGGCCCTGCGCACACACACTGTTGAAGACCTAAAGCGCTTTATGTAAAGAAATGAAAAGTGGATAAATAGCTACTTTAGCTGCACCTTTACCTCTTAGTTGTGGAAGAGGAGCTCTTGTGTGAAATCAGCCAGCGCAGCAAATCTTGAAGCTATGCGCCCCCTCGGCTCCGAGTATCTGAGGATCAGCAAGGCGGACTGGGCAGCCCGGACTGAAGAGAAACAGGCAATCTTCCAGTTCAGAGGTCTTCGGTTTCGTATCATGGCTGCAACGATAACCTCCAATGGTAATTTAATGCCCCCCATTGAAGTAATGCACTTTATTGCACCAGTGGATTAAGTAATGATTATTTTGCGAAATTGCGGCCACACAATGGTCAATTAATCTTTAATGAAACTGTAACTTATGAGGCGAAGCGTGGCATTGCAATAAGCAGGCAACCGCTTGCCAAGGCAGTTACAAGCCTCAGTTGCGGCCTACACTCCCCATCTATCACCGTGTAAAAATAGGGCACTCTAGAAAGAGACATAATGAAAAAAAAGGCAGTGTCACAGTTGCAGAGTCTCAGTTTTTAGCATTCATGGAATGTTTGTGGGCCTATATCCTCCGAGGTACGTGGAGGAAATATATCAGCCTCTGATATATGCAATAAGATTAACTGCCATTTTGAGGTGCTATTTATTTAGAGCAAGCCAGGCATAGGGGTTGCAGGGAATTATGTGCACTGACAGAGCATGAAGTTGGAGGTTATCAAATGGCTGCGCGGGAATTCCAATGTGCATCTACACATTTTATCGGCAGCTCTTTAATGATGGTGAGTGTAACTCCCGATTTCAATATCTAGTGTTTTCCTCGACAAACACCGACCTCAGAGCCACATAAAATTCCAGCTTTATGGCCCAATCACTCTCAGTGTTTTCACATGTTACCGCGCTAACATGGCAAAGCCGCAAAAGTCACAAAGACAAATGTTTTTTACTCTGATTAGTTTCTCATTTCATTTTCGGCCTGAGGGCTCCAATTCTCTTGCACGTTCCCCACCGCACTAACAAATGTTGATGGATTTACTTTTATTGCATGACATCATTTCTACACCAGAGTGGGAGGACAAGACATCAAATTTTCCAATACTTGGGCATGGTACGTGCTCGGCGGGGTGGATGTAGAGGGGAGCAGGAGAGGTGAAGAAACAGGAATGAAGAGAGTGATTGATGGAGTGAATGAGAGCCAAAGGATGGTGGGGGACGAGTCAAGGGGCATGTGCATGAGTGTTGCAGGAGTAGGAGTGAGCGTAATGAAGTAAGACAGCAGAGATGTGTACAGAGACGGAGTGAAGGGGTAGGGACGGGGAGAGAAGCAATGGAAAGAGAAGGGACAGTGAGAGGAGAGTGGAAAAACAAGAGATCGCAAGACTGATAGTGCTGAGCTGAATGTCAGCATCCCGAATGGTTCCTTGTGCAATCTCCCGGCACCAACACATAGATATCAGGAAAAAAAAAAAAGTAATGTCTGTCTGTGTGTGTGCGTGTGTGTTGATGGTAGGGTTGGGGGGGATATGAGGTATGCTTGGACAGAAGAGCGAAAGAGGGAGGGCTGAGGCACTCGGTGTTATTGTGCACCCGGCCGCTGGCACCGGCACTGTCAGTGAGCAGCGTTGATCCGTGAACTTGCCATCTGGATTCTCCCACAAATCACATTAAAGTTTCAAGCCCAGGAATACATCAAGCTAAATGAATATTGGATCCAGGGGCCGCAGACAGGCCTGATGGAGAAAAAGCCCCCGTGCAACCCAGCTCTTTTGTGGTCAGACATGATCCATCCATCCCCTTTACTTCCTCCAGCCCTCCCTCCTTCCAGTGCCCTACGTCACCGACGGGCAGGGGTTCTGATGAGTGTGTGGAGCTAAAGGGGAACCAGAGATACGCCGAGCAAGTAAAGGTTGTCTGCTAAAGAAAGAACACTGAAAGTATGACTGTGCAGCAGTAAAAAATTGCTTGGTGTTAGCCTCGTATTCGATTTAAAATCGTGACTACACAGAAATATGACCTCATCTGTAAACATGCACTGCTCCTAGACATGACTAACGAGCATTGCGGCGTGAACACACAGTGCGGATCACTTTTGTTCAAAGCCTGTCGCCATGACGATGGATGTCGACGTTGTCCTGTTTCCGAGCCGAGATCTTGCCTCATACCTTCATTTGCATCTATATTACCTCCAGTTTTCAGTTCAGTGTATGTTGTGGGTTAGAATAGTGTTAATTGCCACATGCATATGCATAATATGGGATACCATTTGACTCAGTGACAGCCCCCATGAAAAAATGACTCACGTGTTCAGTGTGAAATTATATGCTTACTTTCCCTTTCATCCCGGCTACATTATGTCGATTTTTGCATGAACAGGCTCCCATATCCGCCCCCAGAGGTGAAAACAATATGAGAGCGAGAAAAAAAAATAATAATGCAATCATTCATCATTCAATAACATGTTACGTTCTGGTTCCTGGTTGCATATTTTTCTGCTGAGGCACTGTTTGTGCTCAAGTAAAACCTATTAAGAAAATATTGCCTTGCCGAGATGTTTCATATGAGATAGAAAGGAAAAAAATCTATTTAGTTCTTTTCCAATCCAGTGGCTTGTAGAGCCAGGGATTTATTTTACCAGGGAGCCTGGACAGAAGAGAAAAAGGCTTTACTGTTTTTCTGCCCGAGATTCAATTCTAGGTGATCCCCGGGGTGAGATATGGATTGGCTCATTTTCAAAAAAAAATTATAAACACCTTGATGTGGTGAGAGTGAAGAGGTGCTTTTAGCCTCTGCCACAAATTGGCCTCTAGATTACAAATTTAGCCATCGCCATTAGTGCTTAATAAGCTGAAGGCTGAGAAGTTGGGGACCACAGGCCAATGATAAACATGTATAGTTCACAGAAAAGGCACATGTGCAAACAAAGGGACTTCTTTGTGGTACGAAAGCCAGTGCTGATCACTTTTATATCACATTGTGAGTGACTGGCAGCAGCACAAACGGCTCCAGTCTCGAGATTTGAAGCACATCCCTAAGAAAAATAAATGAATGCTCATAACACAAAGCAATCTCGGAGGGCACTCAGCCATTTCATAGCCCTGTTCCCCATTCTGGTTCCACTTTTTCGCATGTGATTCAATTCTCACTCTAAACACATTAGTATGTATACGCAGAACACAAGTATACATTTTAATATAAACACGCAATGCCGTGAAGAGCCATTCACCTCACACTGTTTTTTTTTTATTTGGCTTTTAGCGTTTTTCTCAGATTCATTTTGTCAGGTCTTGTTTGGAGCTTTTGTTAAGAAAAAAGAAAAAAAGACAGCTACAATAAAAGAAGAAGAGTGTTTGTTTTATTGTTCAGTGCATTTTGTGATACAAACAGCTCGAAGTTTTTTTCTTTTGTCACTAATTCTGTCACTGATTGTCAGCACAATAACAAGACTGAAATTAGTTTTCTTTTTCTTGTACTTTCTTATTCTGCTTTGCTAAAACCTCACGTTTTTCTCTGTTTCAGGTCTGCAGGTCATTTTCCCAGAATACCTGCAGGAGAAGTTTGTCCAGTCAGCTCTGAGCTACATTATGTGCAATGGAGAGGGCGAGTATGTGT
Source organism: Acanthopagrus latus (assembly GCF_904848185.1). NCBI lineage: Eukaryota > Metazoa > Chordata > Actinopteri > Spariformes > Sparidae > Acanthopagrus > Acanthopagrus latus. Next base: position 16,646,300 of record NC_051050.1, on the reverse strand, counting down.
GCCACGAAAACCAATGCATCTGTCAGTGCGCCGACGAGTATCCCCAATGCAACTGTCCCATCACTGACATCCAGATTATGGAGAACACACTGCTGGGGATGTCTGAGTCCTGGGCTTCCTCTTATAAAGACTTTGAGAACTCTGGTAAGTTGGAAATGCCTCCAACTTTCACTTAGCGTTGAACTTATGAAAGTAATATACAATCTATTGTGCAATATTGTATTAAAGATGAAGCTATATAGGTTTTTTTGGTTTTATTTACTGTTTTGCCAGCAAAGAAGTTCTGACATATCTAGCCATCTTCATTCTGTAATGTATTTCATGAATTTGCACACATGCAGAGCTCATACACTTAAGGTAATCTCATAGTCTCGCAATGTTCTTGTTGCTTGAAGATCCTTTTAAAACACATGTCAAAATATGGCGGCTTAGTCCTTACTTGCCCCACTGCCAAATCCACTTGAATAATTGAAAGATTTTTTTCTTTGTTCACTGAATAAAGTATTTTGAAACTTCCATAGTGCAAAAAAAAAGAAAAAGTTAAGGTGAAAAGGTCAAGGTATGCTAATGGGCAGACAGTGCAGCCTATTTACCTAAAAGATTGGGGTTGACTTCCTGTCTCCAACCGGTGGTAAACATTGATTTTTTCTGACCATCACATTGATCTTTTCTTAACCCGTGTCAAAGTGTTTACGGGGGCAGTAGATCAGAAAAGACTCACATCAGACATCACAGACATGCACTGGAAAATAACTTATTTCGTTCCTCAGGTACTTCATTGAATCCAAATGCAGACACCAAGGGTGGCTCTAGAATATTGGACACAGTTGGGGGGGAAAAAAAACAACACAGTTTGTGCCCAGTAGTTACATGGCAAGGCAACGTGTTTATCTATTATTGATATGATATAAAAGTGTCCCAATAAAACCTGCCAGCAACAGATAAATATATTTATGCACCAAAGAAGAAAAGTTAATGTGAGTCATGGAGGTCACTGAGTGCACAGTGTCTGTGCTTAAAAAAAAAGTTTGTGCAAAGAGTCCAAATAAAAGGATTTATATAAATAAAAAACAAAAATGCAATTCACACGCTCAAGAAAACAAATTGAGGAATCAATAACCCAGCAAGTGTCCAAACTTAATCACATTGTCTTTGGTTTCAAACAAAGGCATTACACATTTTCCTCTTTTTTTCTCTTTATTTCTATACTTCATAAACACTACAATATAATCTTATACAGTCTTAAAATAAATGACAGCCATGTTGTTCAACATCCTGTGACACAGAGTGGTTCAATTCTCAAGCTAGTAAATTCATTATTAGCTAAAATGATGCATATCCAAACATGGTGAAATTAAAATCTAATTTAAATGTAGTGTTGTAGGAGAACCAGACTGACATTTTAAGCTTATGTCATGTTGTATGTGTCTGCAGAGTGACAATTATTGTTCCCACCTCCTCCTATTAAGTATAAATTAAGTAGAACGATATGGCAACTGAGATGTATCCTTTCAAGACACTTGTCTTCTGCTATTATCTGCAATTATGCACAGCACCTTCCCTACAAAGATTCATGTTTCCTCTTGGGAAAATATTTTTTCTGTCTTGTCAGTTCCTTTTTAGAAGGGAGGAGAAGAGTTGATTTGATTCGCTCTGACTGATATCACCATCTACCACAGATAATGCATTTTCCACTGCTAACATTCCTCGACTATGTCTGCATTGTGCATCCATCCATAAAAACAGATTTTTATTTTACAATTGGTGCTATTGAGTACTAGATTTGGTGCGTTGGATAGATTTTCTGAACGTTTGGAGAACATTTGATCAAAAATCTGCTGGCTATTACAAGAGTACTTGCTAGTTGAGTTGATTTGAAATGCAGCATTTCAGCTTCGCACAACTGCAACATGAATCTAAATATTGACTAAAGATGACCCAACCGCCATCATTCCTGTGTTGATCCTGGACCATTGTCACCATGTTGATCGAGGACTACCATCACCATGTTGATCCTGGACCATCATCAACATGTTGATCCAGGACCATCATGTTGATCCAGGACCATCATGTTGATCCTGGATCATCTTGTTAATCCAGGACAATCATCACCATGTTGATCCTGATCCATGATGTTGGCATACATGTCTGCAAACCACAATATGGTGAATTTTTAAACCTGGTATTAATAAGATAGTTGATTTTTCAGGCTCGTTATCAACTCGTCAAATACAGATACTATCAACTATCCTACCAACTGAAGCTTTAAGTTTCTTAACATCTTTAGGTTCAATTTAAAATTTTTGGTTGTGACACGTCTGTGCTTACAGTCCGGTTAGTTTTAGTCACATGGAACACTTGATTAGGGTGAGGAAATGTCATGTTTTGGCTTATAATACCAGGTTTTGTCACCACAACCACAACTGGAAATGTCTCGACATCTCATCGGATATCTCTGATTCTGATGCAACAAACGCAGCAAAAAAAAAAAAAAAAAATGAGTCCAGAAGTCTCGTTAAAAATATCTAGTGGTTCGTGCCTACAAATGGCATATGGGTAGCCTTCTTGTCAAGCAAGAACATTTCCAAAATTCCCTCCACTTCCCTAAATGAATTCAGCTCATATAGCCTATGGAGTGTGAATGTGATATGACATGTATTGTAGCGATGTTGATATGGCACATCTGACATGACTGGCAACTTAAGATTGGGAAATGGGAAATTATTGTCATTATGTGTCTTGGACACAACAGATTGATAAGGAATGGCACAAGAGGTAAACAGGGTTACATTGTGAGAGCTGTAATCTCTTGATAAAGTGCTGGGTAACTTGAGATAAGAGTCATCCGATGGACCCTTTGGAAGCCGTATCAAGGAAGGGATCCTTGATGGTTTTGAAGCTCACGTGAAAGGGCTTGGCAGCTGTGGAGCTGGCATGAGGGAACGGCTTGATACTGGATGTCTTTTCAGTGGGGGAATCAGACAGCTCGGAAAATTGAGTGCCAGAGACACCAAGCTCTTCTAGGAAAAGAGCAAGGGCGGTAACTGACATTTCTGAAAACTGGGTGGAGGGAATGTGGCAAGTTCAAAACAGGGGAGGAGAAAGAATCAGGCCTCTTTGAAGAAAGGGGGGAGAAGGGAGCCATGACATGCCTGGGAGGAGAGTGGAGGAAATTCTGACATATCTCGGCTGTTGCTGAAGTACTGCTCTTAACTCTGTGGTTAATGCTGTTAAACTGTCTTAGAGAGGTCGGGAGGAGGGTGCTGGCTTACTTCACTGGTCCCTGCATGTCTTGAACATGGGGATATCTTCATTAAGGAGTTGAGTGTGGAGAAGCTTTTGCCTTTTCTCCAAGAACATTTATATGCAAACATAAATGTTCTATTCTCATTCCCTCCACAACATGTATTGCTAAGCATTGGGGGTGTGTGGGGGGGTATACATTAGGTCCATTAGATTATGATTAGCCTATGTAGATTATGCAGTTTAGCATTATCTAAACTGAGACAGTATGCAGGCGAAATGTGAGCCTGTAGCTGAGATGGTAATCTTTGTTTTAGACTGCCATTACTAAGGAGACAATTGTTCACTCTATTATTTATAATGATGTGCTTAAATATATCTTCGGAGATAATAATGAGCTGCTCTCAAGTCATTTGACTCAATATTTTCATAATTAGCATACCAGATAAAAGATTTGTCGTCCTTGAGTATTTCCTGCCGGAGTCTCAGTAACTTCTTCGCGCCCATTGTTGCTGAAAAATGCGAGCTTGTGTTGAAAACAAAGGTCAGAGAGACGGGCTCACAGGCTGTCTGAGCAGACACGGAAGACTTATCAGAGGCAGCAAGAGGAACGTAAGGACAATCATCACCACTGGTGGGAACTAATTTGTTTGGGCAGTGCTCTTCAGTTAAGTGTGTGGGAGCACAGAGTAAGAGGGTGTTTGCTGCACTGAAGGTCTCAGTTTTGCAGTATGGCCACAACAGAAGCAATCCAAGAAAATAAAAAACAACCACATATTAAAGTGAGGACGGTGAGTCAGAATTCTGGGTTCAGTGATCACCAACAGTCTTCTCAGTCTGATTAAATGATGCTTTCACGCAGCTAGCACAGATACATATTTAAATGTTGGAGGAATTCACCACTTTTGATCCTGCTATAGAAATTGCCTTCCTGCATTTATTTCCTCATTCATCAGTTAATTTGGACAGCGTTAGAGGAAGTAATATGTCCTGCTGTGAAAGATGCAATATGCAACATTTCACTAATATGTCCATAGATGACTAGAGCTTTTTTTTTCCTAAATGTATTATGGTGAGTTGATTACTTACATCATCCCAAATGTTTCCAACAATGTTTAAACGCAGATAAATACCTAATTTTAGTCAAAGTAACTTGTATGTTTCATTCGGTTGCCTTTTGCTATTAATTTCTGGGGAAACATCAGATGATACGTAACGGTGAGGAGGAAAAGTCTGAGTCAAGTGAGATTCTTATCGACAATCGCGGTATTTAACAGTGAAGACAACTTCTCACATGATCCACGGCTACTTCCTGACATCACCAAAATAATAAATGATGACACTTTTTCTTGACTGTTTTTTTGTTCTAGATGCCACTAGTGGCAGGAATTACATACTTTTGACTACCTAAATTAAAACATAATTTATTGCATTACTAAATCTAATACATTTACAGTGCTGCATTGCTCTTTATCACAGGTTCAGTCAATTTAGATGAACAACTTACAGATGGACTAAAAGATTAAGGCGTTACGTCACTCAAACAGTCTGCTGCTTGTTGTTGCTTGTTTGTAATTCCACCCAGGATGCTTTGCTGGATTAGTGTTGAGCAAACAAATAAGTCGAGTGTTTCTGTAAAGCAAACCCACCCAACAATATTGTTTACTCTCTTGGCATTTGTTTGAAAACACACCGGTAGGCTCACGGATAAGGTTGCTACAACAGAAAACAAATGCCAGTGTGTTTTTTTAGGCTTGCTAGGGAAACCTCAGTGTCACTAACTTGCTTTAAAAATTGAAAAAAAAAATAGAAACAGCCCTCCTTTTCCTCAGATGTTCTGTTTCTGATGTTTTTGACTGAGAAATTTAAATGAAATGTAGTACTCAGGAGTCTAGACTGCTCCATCTTTGCATCTTCACATTTCACCTGATGGAGCCTCCACCCTAACTCTTCCCTTTTCACATTTTCTGTCACACCACCACATTCTCTTCTTACTCTCTGTCCCTCTCTCTCTCGCTCCATCCTTCTCTCCCTCATCCAGACGAGTTCAAGTCATTCCTGAAGAGGCTGCCCTCCACTCACTTCCTGCCCATCAGCAGTGTGCATCTCCTGTGGGGAAGCGACTGGGACCTCCAGGCCCGCTACAGGCTCCTCCAGAGTTCCCTGGAGATCCAGCGGCTCAAGATTCAGCGCACCGCCCGCAAGCTCTTCGGCCTCAGCATCCGTTGTCACCACAACCCAAACCACCAGATGCCTAGAGAGAGGTGGGTGGAAATACAACCTCCGCTTCATGGCGGAAATTAGATGTGGATTTACTCAGCAGCAACATCAAGCGATGGTGCTGTTTCTGGTGTCGATATATGTGGATGTTCTTCTTCAAAGTGCTGAAAGAGCAGACACACTCCCACAAAGGAGTGACACCTTTCAGCACATTTCTCATCAGGGATGATGTAGGGTTTTTTTATTTTGATTGTTGCTTCTCGAAGCATGCACAGTAAGGATGTCATCCATTATATATCTCAACTTACGGTTCTGTTGTTTCTGTCCATCAAGTCAACTTAGTGCTGAGCCTTGCACATGCCCAAAGCACTCTTGCTCACTCTTGTATTTCACATTGCAGTCTAAAAAGAAAATGTAGCTGTGGGAGTTTTTTTGATAGGTCATTGCACACATCTGTCACCACCTACTGCGGTTGCAGCTTAAGAGCCTCGCCGCAGATGTGCCATGGTGTCAGCGTTGCCTGAACTGCCAGGAATTTCCCCATCCGCTCAAGCAAATACCAGAAAACACTGCGAAATATGCAAAGTTTCAGGCTGCCACATGAAACACCCCCTAAAAATTGCTCTGTGTAGGGGACGTCACCATGTAAATGGAAACAGAATCTGTGAAATATTAATTTAAGTGGTCTGGAAATGAGCAGTTGTCAACTTTCAGTGACAGGAAAGGAGCACACCCACATTTGTGTGCGAGAGTTGGCAGAGGTTTGTTCTGAAGTGTTATCAAAGAGCCGCAGTATGCGCTTCCTCTTCCATGGAGTATGCATCAAGGGTGCCTGATGGCACTGGAAATAAGACCAGCATGTTTATTTGCTTGCCTATGTGAGACAACTTTGCATCAGTTGGAGGACTTATTTGTTTTCATCACTTGTGTTCGCGCGTGTGTGTTTGCTTTGCATACATGCCTGGTGAAGCTTAAGTTGTCTATAGCTTGTATAGGGATTCTATACGATGCTGCACTGTTATAGTTTCATATTAGTATAAACTGTTTGACAGAAAATCATTTGGTTTTATTTCATCCTGCACCTTATTGTCTCCCTAATTTGTATAATGTTAATGTCTGATGAAAAGGACATTTAGTTTATCAATATGCATATGTGAATCAAGTGGTACAAATCTGTTTGTGGCTGCAGAGGAAGCTGCATGGAATTGTGTAAATTGCCTCCAGCGATGTCACCCAGACGCCAAGTTGCATTGTGGGTAATGTAGGCACCTGGTTTTGAAAAGCAGCCCACTTGTCTCAGAACACTCCTATGACACTGTTGGACTGAACAAATGATCAGAATCATTAGCACAGAACCAGAAGTATCATCTTTTTTTCAAAACCCGCAGCCTACATTACCCACCGTGCAGCTTTACCACTGAGTGACATCACTGAAGGCTATTCATAAGATTACATGCAGCCTCCTCTGGAGCCATAAAAGGCTTTAAACAACCTTTTTCCACATACATACTCCTGAAGATCTGTAAATGTACTTTAATGTGTAAAACTGGTGAAGTTATTCTATAACTGTACTGTAAGAGTTACTGTGTTGAATGATGGTTTTATCGCATATTTGTGAGTTTGACCTTCACATGCGTGTAGTCAGTATAGTCCCATTAAGCCTGTCTCTTCTAATGTCCCTCATTCAATAAAAGTGCAGCCATCACCAACGGGCACTCCAACCCTCACCTCTCCTCTGGGCTGCATACAACAGCTGATCAGAGGATGAGGGAATTGAGGCAGAGCTGAAGGCCCATAAAGCAGCGGCCCAAGTGTTTTCAAGTCGTTTGCCAACCACCTCAGGGAGGCCTTCCAGCACATCCTCAACCTGTCAGTGAGACTGCGGAGGGTGCTGATGATGATGTGAAAAACAATGTGTCTGGCCCCAGTGGCCAAGAATGGGCACTCCGGGGTTCTAAATGACAGCAGGCCAGATCCCTTGTGAGAGACCATTTAGATCCCCTCCAGTTCATACATTAGGCCCACAATGGGGAGGACGATCCTGTCATCCACCTGCTACTCTGAGTATACTCCAGCTTGGACAGGCACTGTGAGAATCATATTCATTGACTTCTCCAGTGGCTGTAACACCATCCAGGCTCTTCTACTGGGAGTATCTCCCTCTGCTACCCATGTGCAATCACAAATTAGCCCATCAACTGCATAGTTTTTGATGTTAATGGGGGTGCATTTAGGTAGCGCTTCAATCCAGAGAGCTTTACAAGTGACCCATTATTACCAAATGCACACACGGTGACAGCTCTGACCTACCATGCAAGGTGCTGAATGTCTGAGCAATCTGGGGCTCAGCGTCTTGCCTCGAGGACGCTTTCAACATGTGGACGGGAGGAGCTAACAAACAACTCTCTCTGCCTCCTGAGCCACAACCAACATTATGCAACTCCATGTCACACCAACAAGTGGGGGAGCGAACACAGCGGCTCCTCGGGGGGCTGTGCCTTTTTGCTTTGCTTTTTAACCTTTACAATCTCGGAACATTAGTCACACCATGTTCAGAGGTTCCCTGAAAACGGGGTCGTAGTGCAGAGCATCTGTTTGGGTAGAAAGGGGAAATGCAAGGGTCCGACACCAGAGGCGAGCTTGTCAAATCACCGGTGACCAAGATAAGAGAGATGATGGGTGGAGTAAGGGATGATTGCACCTCCCCTCAGGTTCATTAACACTAGTAAGAGAACCGTAGAATCAGCATTCAGATTACAAATACTTGGTTGGCAATGCAAAAAAAAAGGGACAATTTGATACTTTATAAGAGTGTCTGTGCAGTTTGCTCACACAGGCTCCTGCAATGTGCATGAAAGGTAAGGCAAATAAGAAAAAAAGGGGGAAAAAAGCTGATGCTTTGTTGCCTAGGCAACCTTGTTAAGAAAAGCCAGTTCAGACATTGAGGAGCTGAGCCTGGACTCACAGGGAAATCATTTTTTGTTTAATCTGCTTCACTGGAGCAACCTTCTACCTGCTTAATAAACCATGTTTATTATGCAAACGCTGGCGGCCTCATTGTGAATGTGAGTAACTATACAGTTTACTTACAGCTTTGTTAAAAAAAAGAAGTTACCAATGCAGGGTGCTATAATGTGCATTCAGTGATAATGTATTGACTGACAGTACAGCACAGTTGAGTGATTTCACCCTCAATGAAGCAGCTCCTCTTTAGTTTCATTTTATCTCATAATTCTTGCGCGGAGCCTCGAAGCATTCATATTACGCCACTTACGCTTTCAGCTTAATTGAATTACGGATGCAAAATAGGGGAAGGGGAAGTTACTTATTACATATTGCAATAACTGTGATGTAAACTTGTGTCATCAAGTTAAACAACAAAAAGCTCTTGTTTTTAATCATGTTCCTCCTAGACTGCATTATATTAGGTAAGGTCAATCAATAAACATATTTACATCAGCCAATTAGAGACAGGCATCAGATGCATTGTTGGCTGCCCACAATTACCGCTGCGTATCAGCACCTTATCATTTTTCTGGCTTCACCTCACCACAGAGCCATCCATTCATTATAGGCGTCGTAAATTCCTGTTGTGGACGCTCGCTGCAATAACTGTGAGGAAACTTTATAGCTGAACTATATTGGATTTGCTATTGCATTTCCTGTAATGAGTATCACAGCATGCTTCAAGTAGAATGAACATAGCAGTTTGTCTTTGGTATAAATGATTAATAGTGACAGATATGAAGTAGCATCACTCCCAGCCAAATCATTTGCATCCGGGCTATGCACCGGCTTTAATTATTCATGTTTCAAGTCGAGCATATTTACAAATATGAACGTACCCTGCTGTTGATAAATTACCTCACCCTAATTTCTATCCGTTCTGACATGACACGCCTTATTCTAATATCTTTTGTTGTTTTTTTGTTTTTTTTCTGAAGGCAGTTTTTAAAATTATGTTGCATGATCTTGTCATGTATAATCATCATGGACATGGCTTTTCCTTATACTGAGCCCCTGAAGGTTAATAGGGCTGGGGGATGCCGACCAAAAGTTATATCTCTGTATTTTTCTACTAGGTGGAATGACTCAAAGACACATTTGAGTTGTCACAAGCACTTTTATCAAGCCAAACTCTGGGAAAAAAAAGTGCAAAGACTGTTTTTTTTTCCTGCTTGAAAATATGTGTCTGCAAAATATTTACATGGAACCTTTTATAAAAAAAAAAAAAAAAAAAACTAATAGCAGTGCTGCAGAGGTTGAATGTTTTGCAGTGCGGGCCACAAAACAGTGGTATACCAGTTCAAACGTGTGATTGTTGTAGTTCCAGGCGATTAAAATTCAGTGGTTTTCCAACGTGTCTTTGCAGATGTTATTTTTAATATATTCACTTATTTATTGTTTTTCTTTGTTCACATTGCATGGACAGAGAGAGAGAGACCTTGTCCACATAGAACACATCTGTCGCCCTCATCACACAACAGACCACCAACTTTCACGTAGAGTGACCCTGCACTATGATTCAAATGAGCAGCTCTGTCTGACATGCACACACACACACACACACACACACACACACCCACACACACACAGTGCAACGTTATATTGTACTTGTACTGTTTGCAATGATTTCATTCACACACATATTTTGGTGCAGCATGTGCAACATGTAGACTTAACAGACTGATTAAAATAGTGTAGCAGCGCTGTGTCTCCTTCAATGTGCAGGAGAACTTATGAGTGAGTGAGGCGTAGCTGTGTCGTGAGTGTGAAAGAGGAGAGTGGCAAACTGGCATTGCTTCGCAGAAGACAAGGGTTGATGGAGTGTAATTTCATATTAAATTGATAGAAATGGTATTTTCTCAAATGATATCTTGTCTGAAAATATATCAAAATATCTTAAGTAAATAAACTGCCCCGCCCTTGTTCCCTCACAGTATTGTTGCACTACTCCTGATCCATAGTAACAGTTAGCATGTTCACTTGTGAAATACTGTCAGTTTGCAGATACCACTGAGGGGAGAGATGATGTGACACTTTGCGTTATGCATTTATTGCTCATTACTCCTCTCAGAAAGCCGAGTGTTGACAGTATCCAGCCGCTGGCTGTGCGGTACTATATCAGATATGACAGACATGTTACTAATACACCACAGGAATTCAGCGTTAGAATACCTTTAATACAATACTCAGCCGGCACAACATTGTCAATTCACTTGTTCTGGTTTATTTGTTTTGTTTTTCTCTTCTTTTATGAGAGGCAGATTCAATTCTCGTGATCCAATGACGTAGGATGTCATTTGAACACCAGCGCTGTTTGATACCCCATTACAAACTCCAAATACGAATGTTTGAATTCATGAAAACAAACAGCATCCATTCCAAAATGTTTTCATTTAATTTCCTGTGGCAAATCTAAGCTGAGCCATTGCTTGAGATGAAAGCAAATAAGGCAAAATAAAACTTGCCACATGATGCACTGAAATAGCTTATTGAGGGAGGCAGTTATGTGATAGAACATATTTTATTTCTCTCTCAGACTGGATATTTCAGCAGTTATTGCGGATAAATTCAAAGGAGGGATCATTATAATAGTGCCTATGTCCAATGGAATAATGAATAGCCAATAAAAAATAATGGGAATAGTTTTCTATATGAGGCACCTGTGAGAGCATTTGTGATATTTGTAAACGTTCAGACCATCTTTTTGTAGGAGTATGCTGCTGCCAATTTAAATGGTATGATTGTTGTGGCCAAATAATGATGACATTCATCAAATTTAGCAGAAATACAACTATGAGCACTGTGAATAATATTTTCCATCGTGAGTGCTTCAGATTTGATCAAACCTACCAGCTACACTTGGACTGCTGAAAGCAAAACATCAAATGTCAGAATTGACTGTTAGAAGGCAGATATAGTAGACTAGAAATTGCATTTTAAATGACTGAATGCATATTGTCTGTGTCTCTAAGATTTTATGGACAGTGCACTAGTTCATGTTTTCATACTTGTTACTTTTTAATCTTTCTAGTTCTTAAAGAATCAAGAATCATTTCCTGACCATGTGCACAGTCCCTCTCATGTCTTTCATGTAAAATGCATTTACACAAGTTATAGCTGGACACCCACAAACAAGCTTTGCCTCAGTAGGTCAGCTAGGTAATGGATGGATTAAGCAACGGTCAGAGCAGCTACAGACTGGTTAGATTGCCCTGCTGTGATTTGGTATAATAATACTGACACATCTCTACTTGGTAACTCCTTCAGGGATCTTCATACTGGAATAGACAACAAACACAAGCTCGAGGAAGCAAACATGATAGACCCATCTCTCTAAAGACACTCGAGGGCCAAACTGCAATATGACAGAGAGGCAATGGAAAATGCTATAAAGTCAAAAATGCAGCGCCTGTGCCAGGAGATTAAGACTCTTTCATCCTTTGGGAAGAGGCAAAAGAAGACGTCAGCACACCAGTGCACATAAGAACACCAGCTCAAGAAATAGCTACTCCAGACAAGGCATATAAGTCTACAGTAGAACAAACAAATGGGAAAATCAATGAGTGACATGAACTGAGTTGCAGCATTGGAAAAGACCACGCGGATTCATGGCAAGAGTACAAGAAAATACATGAAAAATGCACAGGTCAGGGAAAATTTAAGACAAGGGAAAATTTCATTTTTAAGGGATGCCAAACTCCTGTGTGTTTGGCGTGAGACAGAAGCTTTCAGACTCTGTTTCCTGCTGTCATGCCATAAACAAATATCGTGCCAAACACCAACCAAAACATACAACCAAGGTGTGGCATTTTCTATCCAGGGGAAATGCTTGCTGAGCACATTCAAAGCCATATTGACCATAAAAATCTCCAATCAGCAATAACACTCACAGGACACTCGAAGTATATAATTCAGGGACATATTATCTTACACAGTACTAATTATAAAACAGCACAGAGGGTGAGAAATGAAACTCGTGGACAGAAAATATTGAAATTAGATCAGTTGTATTTAGTTTCTCCTTTACCAGATTTAATACAAAGAGAATACATTCTCTCCAGACTGAATGCAATCTTCTTTCATCCAATGAGACAAGCAACCTTCTTCCTAATACAGAACCTACATTCTGCCAGTGAGCAAGTTGGCAAAATTAAAGATTTCTACAGAGAAAGGCTGCAATCCTGATTAACTTATCTATAGGAGATTAAGAATTCCTTTTAAATTAAGTTATATCCTTCAAAACCCATTAAGGATTCATGGTTATTTTATTTCTTTTGAGGACTCCCCTCCATACAGTTAAGTAGCACACTGCCTTTTACTCTTACCTTATTACTCTGAATCAAATAGACTTCATGAGAACATAGCAATTGTTAATATTTCAATATTATGTATACTGCCAGCCCACATATTTTTTTATCCCTGCTAAAGTTTCAGTTTTACTCATCAGTGCATTCTTTTAATAGCATCAGTTTTAGTCACTTTACCCAGCTGTCCTCCTAGTGACAGAGTATCTCCTTGCCCTTCTCATCCGCTGATTGAGACAAAGGTTCTTTAGATGCTAATGATTTATTGTTATACATTTCAAGCTTTTTCAAAGCTTGTTATGCCGTTAAATGTCCAATAGGATAGTAAATTGTTGAGGCCCGATCCACCGACCCAAAAGCATTGATATTTGACAAGCTGGGAATGAGACTCAACCATTAACTCCCTTACAATTTGAACTTTTAAGTAGTGCTGGTATTTATAAGCTTTACTGTGATTGCATCACTTGAAATCCACTATCTCACATCCTGTTAGCTACCTTGAGCAATTTTAAGCCATTTAAAATATATAGGTGTTACTTAGGTATTACTCAGATCTCTTTGATATATGGATGGATAGGTAGGCGAAACACCCCATTTACCTTGGTAGTTAAATTACTATTGTCAAGATGAATATATTGGGCAATTTTATGGATACAGATGCACATTCAGTATAGACACTAATATAGAATGATTTTTCATTCATTCATTGTGCATTTATTCTAACAATGATTGCTAACACAGCATGACTATAAAAGACTATTGCACTCAAAGGAAAGGGGAGGCATAAACTGGGACTCGATGAAAAATGTATCATTAGTACCAAAATTGAGGGTTTTTTAGGAGCATATGAATAGCTGGCACACAATACTGAAATTACCTTTACATCGCAAGCACCTTTTAGTTTCAGCCATTCAACGACAGCTGAATATGTTGACGTTATGTTTTGTAAAGGTGATTGTGTTGGGCAGTCTTGAGTATGTATGTTTCAAGTTGATGCTTACATTTCCTTAAAAGCAAGCCTCAACAGCCTAAATATTTGGGTGAATGTGGGCAGATATGGGACCGTGAAAATTTTAGCACACCTTCACTGTAACCCATCCTTGACTTGAGGCCAAAGTTAGTGGAATCAAGGCGTGTGCTTCCATTGTCCTCCATAGGTGATCTGTTCTGCGCTCAATTTGGGTATAGCTTGGGGGCTTTCTGGCCTGCTGAGAATGCAATGTCATCCATCATAGTTAATGCTTATGTTCATTAACATGTCAAACTAACCTTGACCAGCCCTTCTCTCGAGGAAGAATCAGGATTCAGAATTCACCTCCTAGAGTCAGAAAAGAAGTTCCAGTCCTGTCAAGATGACAAGGAAAGATGCCTGAGGGGAAACAAAAAAGAGACAAGATAAGAATAGCAAGTAATGCCTCCCACCTCAGGGAAATAACGCAACTCCAACTCCATGAAGGGAAGAAATTATCCTATTAACTGGCCATCCTGACTAGATGGATGGATGAATGGATGGATTCATTGATTTATTTGAAACATTTTTTTAATACCATTTGGCCATTGTATTCATTTATTTTAGAGAGGCTATGTCAACTTGCGAAGACTTGAAGAGACTATATAGGCACAGTCATCCATCTCAGTTAACTTAATGATGGGTTTATTTTTATCACTTAATGTGTGTACTGCACCAGTGAGAAGTGTAGCAGCAGAAAAAGGTCAAACACTTCGAAAAGTTTTCCAAAGGTTTCAAGTGCATTACTAGACAGGCAAAAGATATTTCAGTACATACATACATACATACAGTAATTAAAACATGATGTCCACAGTTATAGATAGCCTCTCACAGCGAGGGTCAAGTCTCTGCAAGGTGATTACCACAATGCACAGACATAAATTAAGCCAAAGGTCCTCTGGAAAATATAAAAAAAACAAAGTGCACCATGTAATTGGCTTAAAAAAAGTGCTGATATGAGAAGGTTTTCTTTCTGACCACTGTTAAAGCTTCTTTCCTGATTTGTCTCTTCTCTCTCTCTAGGTCTGTGATGCAGTGGCTCAACAGAGTTCAGTCCTTCCTCTACTGTAATGAGAACGGCTTCTGGGGGACCTTCCTGGAGAGCCAAAGGACATGCGTGTGCCACACGGGTGTCACCCTATGCCAGCGACCGATCCCATGTGTCATAGGGGGCAACAACAGCTGTGCCATGTGCAGCCTGGCCAACATCTCACAATGTGGCTCCTGCAACAAGGGCTACAAGTTGTACCGTGGTCGCTGTGAGCCCCAGAATGTGGACTCAGAACGTAGTGAGCAGTTCATCAGCTTTGAAACCGATCTGGACTTTCAGGACCTGGAACTCAAATACCTGTTGCAGAAAATGGATTCACGACTGTACATTCACACTACTTTCATCAGTAATGAGATCCGACTAGAGACCTTCTTTGACCCCCGATGGCGTAAGCGCATGTCCCTGACCCTCAAAAGTAACAAGAACCGGATGGACTATCTACACATGATCATCGGACTGTCAATGAAGATCTGCCAGATGAGAAACAGCAGCATTGACCCCATGTTCTTTGTTTATGTCAACCCATTCAGTGGCAGCCACTCGGAGGGCTGGAGCATGCCATTTGGGGAACACGGTTACCCACGCTGGGAGAAAGTACGACTGCAGAACTCGCAGTGCTTCAACTGGACTCTCCTGCTGGGCAACCGGTGGAAGACCTTCTTTGAGACGGTGCACATCTACCTGCGAAGCCGTGCCAAGATCCCAACTGGCCTGCGCAATGACACGGGACAGGGCCCAGTTGATCTTGCAGACCCTAACAAGCGCCAGATCTACATAAAAATATCTGATATCCAAGTGTTCGGCTACAGCCTGCGCTTTAATGCCGACCTGCTCCGCAGTGCTGTGCAGCAGGTTAACCAGTCGTACACACAAGGAACTCAGTTCTACTCATCCTCATCTGTTATGCTCCTGTTACTGGACATTAGGGATCGGATTAACCGCCTTGCGCCTCCATCTGCACCCGGCAAACCCCAGCTGGACCTCTTCTCTTGTATGCTAAAGCATAGGCTCAAGCTCAACAACAGCGAGATGATTCGAGTAAATCATGCCTTGGACATGTACAGCACAGAGATACTAAAACAATCAGATCACCTGACTGCTAAACTCTGTTGAACATAGTGACATAAGGACAGCAAACAGAAACACCCAACAAATGAACTATGAGGGGGATATTAATCTTAATTTTGTTTTTCTCTTTTTCATTTTTGGACCTTTTCTGCCTTTTGATGTAATATTAACTTTGTAAGCATAATTCTTAAAGAGAAAAAGGAAAAAGGCAGTGATGAAAAGCATTTCAGGCAGATAAAGAAGATTAATGGAATCACTATAAGGACTGTATCATATTTGTCCCAGCATGTCTGTCATTCCCTAAAAGAACTTAAAAGAGAGAGTGAGAAAAAAAAAAAGAAAAAAGAAAAAAAAAACAAGAAAAAGAAATATTAAATCTATGTACTGGTGAAAAAGAGGCCTTGATTTTACTCCGAGGGATCAAAAAGGTTGTATCTGAAACTGCCATTCTTTACTGAGAAAAAAAAAAAACATTTTTAAAGGAATAATGACATAACACAAGGGCAGACCAGATATCCTTTTATTTCAGCTAATGTGCAAAATATTTCAGACATAACGGACGGTTTAATAATAAAAATGTTTATACATTGTAAGGATTAAATAGCCCTAGTGAGCAAGTAGTCAACACATTACTTATAGGCTCTTTATTACATTTCAAACCCACAGCGAATCTGCATTTGCTCTGTGAATTATGAGGCACTCTGTCATTGTTCTGACACGTAAGGCACACAGCAGGGCGGTAATGGATAGTCATGTCAAATAACAAAAAGCCAGCTGTTTATATATACATATACAGTATATGTGGGTGAATGTGTGTGTATGTGTGCGTGCGCGTGTGCAAGTGTGCGTACACCTTTTTTTGGCTTGATGCTTATTGCTGTTCGTTAATTGAATGTGTCATTTTGAGATTGACTCCAGTCTAAGCTAAAATCTTGCATTTGGAGCGCTTCTTCCCGTGTTTGAAATTCAAGCTGTGTTTTTTCACAAGGCAGTACCTCCTGGTGCGTGAGTGCAATATTGTGGTCTGAAGATTTAACAATCAATGCTATTTTGTACAGCTTTGCAAAATGTACATGTTGTGACTGCTGATTTGTGGAGCTTTTCAGCACCAAGAGCAAAGTGTAAACATTCATCGTTCAGGCACATTTGCAAGACAACCTAAAGCCATACACTTCCCCCGAGGTAGACATAATGGTGAGACATAACGTTTCATCCCCGTATCACAAAGTACTCACTTCATAACATGGAAAAAAAGTGTTCCATTTGTATGTTTTTATTTTATTCTCTCGGTTTTTAGATAAGAGCACAGCAAAAAAGACGGACGACAAGAGAAGGCATATTATGTTGGATAAGAATCGTGTTGTAAAGCCATTGAAATTTCTCTGTTGTGCCACAGGAAAAAAAAAGAACAAAAAAGAAAAAAGAAATGGTTATATTAAAGCTTGAAATACCTTTTTCGGCAGTGTTTAATCTGTAAGCTTTCTACGACCAAATGTAAAGATTTTTTCTTTCCAGATATGAAATCTAACCTTGTTTATGTGTATTGCTGGTGGAAACATCAACAGAGCTGCAACGTTTTTTTTGTGTTGTTTTTTTTTTTTCTTTTTTTAACAACTCAGTCGTCAAATTGAGACATGAAACACTACCTATGTATTGTTGGTCACACTTTATTTGGGTATTTGATGCTGAAACATTACTATTGCTGATGAATTTTTATTTTTGGTTTGTTTTGGTTTGTTTTTTTTGTAGGTCTAGTCCATTATGTGCATGTTTGTTAAAGACAACAAAGGCAAGGTCGCTCATGTCATACAACCTAGCAGTTCTAGCTGTAGATGGGTGTGAACTTCAAAAAAAAAAAAAAAAACAAGAGAGGGACTTCATTTTTGCTGCCATGGCGTCCGAAACTCTGGATAAACCTTCCTCCCAGTGTCAAAGCTGCCAGCCCAGTTGAAAGCTTTTAGAATAACATCTAAAAACTTTTTCTGTTTTTTTTTTTTGTGTGTTTTTTTTTCTTTTAATTCTTTTATTATGTCTGTTCTCTTTGTATAGTTATAGCTGATTGGTTTGTCATTTTACATTTTAATTTTGTTTTCTTTAAAAATACTTGTTATTTGAGACTAATCCAGCTGTATGAAGAGGTATGTAATATATCTGGGAACAACCATGGCAGATTGTGACCCGGATGTGGGTGGGAACAACAGTGAAACTAGAAAAGCAGGTTTGGAACTTCACGGCCAATCCACTACCTCTTGACAGCAGTGGTCAAAATTTGGGGGCGATGATTTGGTCAAGAAACAGCAGCAGAACAAACCTGGTTCTGATCTTAAGGACGCAGTTTTCCACTGTGGATTTGTCTTCATCCACAATCACAACTTAAATAGTTGTCTCTAGATATGCACTTTTGTCATGATTGAGGCACACAGAGTCATGTCTGGCTTTGTGTGATGGATTATCCTCATGTATTATTTTACAGTTTCAGTCTTTCTGTGAAGCACTCGAGAGCTGCTTGGAAATTTCACTTTGTAACTACATTGTTTCAATCCAAGTCGTATCGGTTTCAGGCAATTCAGTTGTCTGCAAAATAGCTGACCAGTTTCCAAAGTATGGGTTTGTGCAAATGTGGCGGTCCATTCAGGAAAAAATCACAGGCTTAGATTCCACCAGGCACAGCTGTGTCCAGTTCGAGTTCTGGCAGAAACACAAATTTTGTTCTGTCCACTGCATGGCTTCATACCACATTGGAAGTGTTTCAGAAGCGGAGCATTTTTGCCTGCCAGCTTTTTATGGACCTGCTCAGATTTCTTTTTGATTTAGTCTTTTTTTTTCATTAATTTTTGTCCTGCTATCATGGGTAACTAGGCCATGAAGTTTTCTTCTTGCTTTCTTTTGTTTTTGGCTGTTTTGACATAATATATGATCGGGGGTCAATGCAGAGAGTTTTATTTTTTAAATTTACCAGATCTTCTATGCTGTTCCTGTGCCTGACATTCTACTTGGCTCGATCTGCTCTATTAAAGGTCTAATTTGTAAGGACATGCACGTTGCAAAATACCAATGCTTTGTATCGGAAAGTTGGGAATTAGACTCTCAAATCTTTCCAAAACTTTCAAACTAATTGGGCCTTGATGGAGAAGAGGAGGATTGACGCAGTCTCCATCGAAAACAAAGACACAAAATTAAAGCAGGGGCAGATCGGACAGCTGCTTCTGAGATGCTTGGGCTGTATTTGTAGGAATCCCAAGCATTTTTGAGAACGGCCACGGCCAGCCTCGTTCGCATCCGGAACGCGACACCAACAAGTCCGGTGGAATCAAGCAGTAAGGCTCAGGTTGTCAAGCTCAGCTCTATGTTTATCCAATAATCTCACAGTACAGTACTTTGAGCAGTGTATATCTTTATCAGGTTAAGAGCATCCGTAAAGGTGTCTCTCGTGAGTAAGCGGTCATGTCTGCATTGCTGATTTATTTCCAACTTGCATAGGTAAAGATCAGCAGCAAGGAGAGAGAGGGTTTCTGGATCACTGGGTGTCAGTGAAGTGTACTCCAAGAGCCGTGGTATTGCGCTGGTTTATCAAGCTCACTTATCACTTTCAAGGCTGTTAGCATGCTAATGTGTCTATGCTATTGCAAACGTAGTAGACTAGAGCTGATTTTGACAATCTAAGCATTCAGTCATAGAGATGGCTGCAAGACTGGAATCAATAGAAATGCAGTAAATTAGGGGACTTCTGAGATTGTTGAGCTTCACCATTGGACTATCTAAATGAATTGTTTTATTATTATTATATTATTATTATTATTAAGTGCCTGTTATCTATCCCTTTAACACATTTAGAGCTGGAGAAAACCTTTAGATGTTACACAGAGGACTGACACAGAATTAGCTAGAATTTAAGACCATTAAATTTCAAACATACACTTTTCATCTCCTCCCGAGAAAACTACACCTTTCGAGGAGGTTTGTGCATGTGGGCAGGGGTTGGGGGGGGGGGACGACCACCAGATAAGAGACAAAGGACGACTTGAAGAAAATGGTGGATATTTTATTTTTGTCCCGTTGTACAGTAAATCTGTAAATATTAACTCTGCTACGATAACAATATTATGAAATATAACAGTACTGAAAGGGAATACAAAGACTACTTCATGAAGCGCCCTCGATTTGAGTACATTGGCACAAAGTACAGGGCACCCATGTCTTATGTATCAAATTAGATTTCATGACAATTTATGACTGTTTTTCTATTGTCAGAACATACTGTACATTGCAATTTAGTTTCAAGCCACTGCAAGGTCCATAAAACAAGCACATTTACTCGTATGGCATTATGCTACCACAGTGTTGCTTACATGTATCCATGGATATGTCTGAAGATTTTTACACCTAATACCTTGCCTATGTACTTTTTTGCTGTTCTGTTGAGATCATTATATCAGCTTATTTCAAATGAATGTTTCATATAATAATCTATTTCTCATTAAAAGGCTATATTTAATAAGAAGAGCAAGGCTTGTTTGTACCTTTTCCCTTTATAGGACCTATTGTTGGTACTTTGCAAACAAAAAAGGCAGCACGCACTCTTTGCAAAAGTATTTATCCTAAGAGCCAGCTCATTTTATGGCCATGGTCAAAGCGTTGCCAGAATATTCTCTTAACTCTGGCCTTGGTTCTAGAGAAGATTCTCATCTTGAGCATTATTCTGTCTCTGAACTTTGCTGATAACAGATTTTCTTTTCTTGGCCAACCAGCTCTCTGTGTGGCTTCGCATTCCGTTGTTTGCCGAGTGCTTTGAAAGAATTTATGCTTGTGTTCAAGGATTCACATCCAGCGAGTGTTTTGCATTCAGCGCCACCCGCTTCAGTATTTATTTCCCTATCATCCGGACCCAAAAGCTCTGTCCATCTATTCATCCGCTTAATCATGCCCTGCTTTTGTCTTTGCAACACTCTAGTGGCTAAAAAGCCGTGCTCGTATAAGCATCAGAGCAGAACTGTTTTCAGTCTTTAACATGTATGCAATCCAATATTGTGACGTGAGCACATATCTGATATCAGCAGCAACAACTTCAAGGGGTTGAAGAAGATTTCCAGGTCGGGGGGGAGGCGGGACTCAGAACATTGAACTGGCTAACAGTATCAATGTGACAGATATTAAAAAAAATAACAATCAAATGTTTGGATTCATTTCAAACATCTCAGTTCTAAGGAGACGATTTTTACAGACATATGATTGAGTCTTACCCAGAGCAACAACAAAAAGACCCTAAAACCTGGACATGCTCCCTCACTGGCTTCCCACTCATTGCAGTTGCCAGTTGCATTGGTTGAAATGCCTGGTCAAGCCAAAGGGAACCTCTGCCAGGAATTGAACCTGCAGGTATCTGTCATGGTGTGCCACCTGGACACTCGTGCGTCAGAACCAATGTTTGTCTGTGGGTATCCTCGTTTTAACACAAAAGTGGATTCACAAAATACTGAAAAGGCAAGTAGGCATTTACGATTATCATCGGTTTCAATTTTTGTCAAGTCATTACACTTTAGGATACAGTGTCATAAAAAGTAGAAATGTTACAATCCAAAAACCAGTTACAGTCACTGTTAACGTGTATTATTGCATTATATCAACAAGCTACAAAGATTACCTTTGCTTTCTGCATATATGCACCGTCTTTATGCAATATCTTTTGATAAACTTCATGGGGGGAAAAGGGTTAGCAGGAACTCACATAATGTTTTTAAAGAGGAAAAAGTTTTATTTGATTGGCATAAATGATTGCTTACTTCCCCTGTGCTGCTTTCTTTTCAGAGAAAATGTCTCTGTCATCCCAAGCTGCGATTTGAACCAAAATGATAGGTTCCACAAAAAGAAAGTGAGGGAAAGCTTTTAAGATAATTTGATTTAAATGCACAGAAATGATGCAGCTGTTCAAACAACTAACCTTGCATACTTATATTTCCCTGGCTGCCGCATATGTATGTGTATGTTTATGTGTGCGTACCACACTCTGTTCAGCTTTGCACTCAGACAGTCAACAACAGAGACTGGAAGGTACTGAACCAAAAACAAGTTCATTTTATGACTGAGCTGTGGGGCAGGCGTGTCTGTTCTGCTCATGTCCTCCATGAATCAATGGAAATCAAATAATACATCGGGTTCCCCTCCTCTTTTTTTTCATCTCTGACTAATTGAGTAGAATGGCTATTGTGATCCAAGCATCTCATGTGGGACACAAAGGGCTTCGTGAATCTACCCCTCGCTCTCGTGTTGTCTCAGCACAGTGACACTCTATACGCTGTGACATAAGTGGTGGGGAGGTTCTGAGCTTGGCCTTATAGTAATTGGGTAAATGTTAAAAGGGCTGTCCAACGTCAGTGGCGCGGTTTCATGAAAGATTAATGAAAGCTGACAGCTGAAACAATTTTAATCTCAGTTCTTAGGGAGTGCTGCCGTCCCACTGCTGGTAGCTTTGTCCTCTGTGCTCTGTATTCATATTCCCATGTTCCTGAAACAATAAGACTATAGAGAATCCCCACCCCAGGAACCTTATTTCAAAAGGTAAGGAATATGAAGGAAAAATTTAGAAATCTCGAATGATGTAGTATAGGAGTGCTGCACTCCTGATGCTAGTAGCACTGGAGTTCAGTGGTCACGTTCCAGAGTTAAGTTGGGAAGATATGACTAATAGAGGAGAAGCAGAAGCGCACCACATAGAATCCGTGCCCCTAGAACATGTTCCTGTTAGCGTTAATACCAAGGTAAGAAATAAAAAAAGGACAACTGAGACGTGCAAAAGGACATCTGTTAAGCAGCGTGTAGCAGATGGGCTGGGGTTATTTGGTTTGCCCATGTCTTAAATGTGGGATTGGCCTGAGCCATTCGCAGCATGGTGGGCATGTACCAGTGTCTTGAATTGGACCTATGGCAATTGTGGGGTGCAGAGGAATGGTTTAACATAGGAGTGCAGCAATCCCAATACTGGTAGCATCAGAGTTTGGTGATCACATTACAGGACTACTGGAAGAATAAGGGTAGCTGTGGCTCAGGAATAGAGCCAGTGTGTCAGAAGATTGCTGGTTCGATTCCCCCGGTCAGCAGGTCGATGTGTCCTTGGGCAAGATACTGAACCCCAAACTGCACCTGATGTGCTGGTCAGCACCTTGCAAGGCAGCCTCCCTCATCAGTCTATGTGTTATGTTACTGTCATTTGGACAAAAGTGTCTGCTAAATGTAGATGTGAATGACCAATAGATGAGTAGCGGAAGCACTCTCCACTCCAAGAACATTTTCCCATAAATACCAAGGTAGGAGACACAAAAGAAAACTGAGAAGCACTAAGAAGATCTGTGGAGCAGAGTGTGGTAGATGGGCTGGGGCGTTTGGTGTATTTGACCGTGTCCGAAATGTCCTCTCTGCCAGAGCCATTCGCAGCATGGCGAGGAGGACCAGCGTCCCGCATTGGATTTGCAGCCGCCACAGACAGCAACCGCAGGGTGCAGAGAACAGCGAGTACTAAACTCAGGTAAGACCAGCCGGGCTGCAGCATTCTTGATGAGCTGGATGTTCCCTCGACGCCCTGGTAACCCCGACATTTTATTAAAGGTGACTTCAATACTTATGTGAATATTGTGTCTGACCTCTTGGGTGCAATTTCATGTCACAGGATTTGCTTTGGACAAGAAAAAAAGAGCGATTGTAACAGTGTCATCCTGGGGTCTCGCTTGGAGTATTTGTTCCTCGTGTAACACTTTTGCCTCAGCAGCCACAGTATCTGATCCCTTGGCATTAATTATACCTGCTGTAACGTCACACCTGGTCGACACTTAGAGCAGCAACACTCGTGAAGTGGAAAGTTTAGTATAACTGCCTAAAGCTCCCTAATTTCCGTAGCATCATTGCAGTCCCGATAAATGTAATCGCGATGATTGCTGCACCTTTAGGTGAGAGTTACATATAGAGGCTCCAGCACTGACTCTCGTAGCCAATAAAGATAATCATTAATTTCTTTTTCTCACCTACTATGACCACCTCCTGTCGTAGCCCTGTTTACCCCGAGTGATTTCTGTACATTCTGTAATGACACGTTGGATCGCAAATCCCGAACAACTGAACTAATCAGACGTGAAGAGCTCACTTTACCTAATGAGGTCTCTGAGAATGCACACCCACTGTTTCGGTGCCCGCCGCCAGCACATTCTCTCAGTTAGACACGGGTTCGCTGGACACGTTGGCCATTAGCACATGCTGCTAAATCAACGTCTTAATCTCACTCCCTGCCAAATTATATTAAGAGCTCTTTCTTTTTATTTGGATCTCCCTTTGCAGGTGGTCACTGAGCCACTAGATTTTTACAGTATTTAAACATACACGACGAGCATATTTCAAATTTATAACACTGATAATTGGATACGTACTGTTGAAGCAGACTGCGGGAATGTTGGCTCATGTGTTTTGAAAATGAACGGAAAAGCCACGTTTCAGGAAAAGATGGCTTCATTTCAGGGTTTAAGCGGTCTCACCGTTGTTAAGAAAAAACAGAATCAACTTTACTTCTTAGTGTGCTCACACACATATCGAATTCTGACTCGAGGCTTTTCAGCAGCGCTTAATGTTCTCACACGTGCGCCAAAGGACAGATGGCGAGGACACAAGTACAGGGAGATGCTGTATATAGATACACCGCCACACATACAACAAGGCTAACAAAGATAAACATCAACATGAGCAAACAGAAAAACAGAAATAATGTAGGGTAATAAATTGAACCTGCAGTGGGTGTTTGTTTATTGGAGATGTCACTAATTCCTTCTTTACTCCCTACTAAAAAGTCAACAAAACAGATCAATCCTCTGTGATTTGAATGTATTTCTTATCTCTAATAATGTTGTGTGAAGTTCCCTGTGACTACCGAAGGCAGTCACAGTGATATTGGATTAATTGTGTCCAAAGTGAAGGACTTAACTTCTTGATTTGGCGTGATATAGTGAGGTTTATCTAGCTTTATCTCCGCCTACTGTAGCTCAATAATAATCTGTTTGAATACATGAATAAAACACAAACAGGAGCATCACACCACATTCATATCCAGTAGCCAACCATGCCTGCAATAGGAAAAGGGTCCACCATGTCAAAATGTTACATATGTATGGAAAATACACAGCACATTACTTACCTTTTAGGTTTAATCATTTATGACACATTTGTCTAAAGGGAATTTTGGCCTTTGTATGTCTTTAGTGATAGGACAGCTTCAGAGATGACAGGAAGCAAAGAGTTGGGGAGGGTC
This sequence comes from Acanthopagrus latus, assembly GCF_904848185.1. NCBI lineage: Eukaryota > Metazoa > Chordata > Actinopteri > Spariformes > Sparidae > Acanthopagrus > Acanthopagrus latus. The sequence goes on along the minus strand of NC_051050.1, from coordinate 16,621,116 downwards.
TCAAACCCGGGGCCACAAAGCTTCTGTACACAGGATGCTCACTCTGCCAACTGAGCTAATTGGCATCTTGTCTCAAGAGAAACTTTCATGCGTCATCCTCAGAGCAGACAAGTGTCGGCAGTCGGAGTGGGGAGAAAGTTTATCTGTGAATTTGTCCGTGTGAACTCATGTCAAAGTGACTTGCTATCGCTATCCATGCCAATATCCATGCTAATATCCAAGCTAATATCCAGGCTTATATCCCTGCTAATGTCTGTGCTATAGCTGTCCATACTATTGGTGTTGATATTTCTAGACGGGGCAATGTGGTTGTCCAACTTTTAACACTCAAGGGCTTTCAAAAGGCTAACATAAATAATATAAATCAATCTCCCCATTGGTAGAATAATTGGTTTTAATCCAAAAAAGGCAATAGTTGCTTCTTTAATTTGTATTGCATGTAACCATATTGAGTGCAGTTTTTTTTTTTTTTTTTGGGGGGGGGGTGCAGCGTCTGAAATTCATCGTTGACACCTGGCAGAGAGCAGCACAGGAACAGGAAGACTAGAGGAAACAGATGCCTTCTGTCAAAGCCACTGAATCCATTAGGAGTCTGGCAAAACATCAGCGCTTTTGTGACTCATTTTATCAGAGCAAGGTGGCAAAAACATATGTCACAAGGTTTAGAAAGGGTATTGAAAAAAAAAGAGCATAGTATGCGGCGGAATTTTCATGGGAAGAGCAAAATCAGATTTTGATTCAACTGTGTTTTTTTGTTGTTGTTTTTTTTCTGTGCTGTATTTCACTCACTCCCTCCGGTTCACAGGAACTGATAATGTTTTGAAGCGCCGAAAAGAGAAAAGAAATGCAGTTCTTAAAGTTCACGCAGCGCGAAGCCCCCAGACAACAAGAAAGCAGAGTGGAATGACAAAAAGTGGGACGATGGAAACACTTACTCTTATATAATAGATGGGTGTGGGAAACAAATCTAGCCCCAGTCAAATAAATGTCAACCAAATAAAGCCCATTAAAAGGGAACAGGTGAACTTTTTCAGCTTTGTGCCTTCCTCCGGGCAGAAAAACAGCTGACAGGAATAAACACACTTGTTAGTGTACACTCTCGCCTTGCAAGGAATTAGACACAACCTGGCAGGTAGCTCTCCTGATAATTGAAGACACTGCACCACAAACACCTCAAGGCTGTTGTTATTCCAGAATCTTGTTAACAGCTGCGGATGACAGAAATGCGTGAGCGCCTATGTTAAGGGCATTCTACACGGCGAATTTTGTGACAAGCAACAGACACAAAAAAGAGTATTTGAGGTGTAAAATGTTGTCATTTGGCTCACAGCAAGAGGGAGATGACTTGAATAACCTGAATGCAGTTGCGTGCGTGGTGGAAACTGGCGCGTTTTTTGTTTTTTTTATGTCTTGATATTATGATGTTTTTGGAGGTTCAGGCAGTGTTGTTATTGACGATGGCCCTGGAGGTGCTGAGCGAAATCGCAAATTTGCAAAGAAAAACATGAAATAACAAGTCAAAGCAGCCTTTAAAAGCACAAAATGAGCACAGCGACATCATGAATCGGAGACTAACGTGGCAGTTTTGTAAACAACACAAAGGCGCAAGATTAAAACAGTTCATCAGAAAATATAAAGATGCACCGAAAATCTATCATGCTAGCTAGTAGTGCCTCAAGCTAATGCTAATACAGTGTGTGTAGCATCTCAGCATCTGTTCTTCACGTTCTGACTGACTGGGTTCACTGACTTTTGCTGAGCAGAAAAATAAAACGCTGTCAGTCAGTCTGAGAATCTGTTAGTTACAACATCGTTAACCCTCCATACTCAATATGCACCTCCCCTTTTTGGGGAAAGTCACCTACATAACAGAATTATCTGCAACAACTTTGAGTGCCCACCTGCCAGCTAACAGTGAGTGCCATAGATAAACATACTGCAGACACTCCTACTCGTTTATGTCCACTCTCTGCTCTATTCTGAGATACTTTTAGAGAATAATTGTACTTTTTTGCTCCACTACATGAAATGAATACCTTTACTTACTGGCAACTTTTGATCAGGACCTGACTGATCACAAGCTACCCATCAATGTATGAAGTAGTTAAATCAGCTCTGAACACATTCATATAATAATTATTATTCAGGCAAGGTCCATTCCGCAAGATGAGCACTTTCACCTTTTGGACATTTACATTTTAAGGCATTTGGCAGATGCTTTTGTCCAAAGCAACTTACAGTCAGTCATACGTACATTCATACGCCAACCAGCACATCAGGAGCAGTTTTGGGGTTCAGTATCTTTCCCAAGGACACTTCAGCATGCAGACCAGGGGAATCGAACCAGCCACCAGACACTGGCTCAACCCCCGAGCCACAGCCACCCTTAAAGATTATGATCCAGGTCTTTTGCACAGTGGCATTGGTACTTCTAGATGAGTACAAGTCATGTCTTCCACCACTGATCTGTAGCTATTATTATTAGGTAAGGCACTGTGAATGGGATAAGTTGATGATGTTGTGGGAAGTTTGTGTGTTAACTGAAGACATACTGTGTTTTGAATTCTTAACATTTTCTTTCTGTGTGTGAGGACACTTTTTTCTCTCCAGTTCTCTCTGGTTTTCAAGGTGTTCCCATGCTCCTCAATTGCTGCTTGACAGTACATGTTGAATAGGAGTTTACACCTGTGCCAAAGCACACAGCGCCAGTATTTCTGTGTCAGAACAATGAAGATTACAAGACCCCAGTGTACATATAATTCATATACTAAATATATCACTGATTTTCTGATATAACATCTACTGTCATAGCCTTGCCAGCCATATGGTGCAATCTGATTTGGAGGCGAACAAAAGCAACACATCGCACAGCAGGAACATGAACAGTGACGGTGGTAATTCCATTTGGTAATTCCATTTGAAACCTTCTTTCTTATTGGAAGAGAACACTGTCACCTTTTTAAATTGATCTCAGTGGTTAAATCTATGAACAACCACTGCTAATAAAGAAATAGAGACATAAACAGCATTTCCAGTATCACTGCTCTGCAGCCTCTTGTCAAGGAATCAAATGCTCTTTTAATAACCAGCCCTGTGTTTTGCTCGCTGAATGAAAAATGGCGCAATATGTGGGGTTTTGTAGTATGCTGCCTTATGGAAGGCCTGACTCAGACTATGAGTCACGAAATAACACTAAATGTGTGAAAAATCATATAATTTCCATCTGACAAATGTCTGTTATTTGGACTGTTTTAGCTGGATTTAGTCACTGTAGCGCTGGAAATCATTCCCATTTTACATAAGCAGGGTTTAGAGAGCTACATTGAAAGCATAGTTGTGCAAGATACCGATTAGTTCATACTTGAAGAAGTTGAACTACAGCAGTGCTAGGGGTGAATCTAGCTTGGTTCAAGATTCTAACAAAAATGGTTCAAACCAGCACCAGGAAGAGAAGGTGTAGAGGAATGACTACTAGAACTATAGGTGGCTGAGCAGGATACGGAATCGGGCTCAGCCGCTTCTCTGTGAACACAGTCTCCGAGACCAATGGAAGCATGTTAAATGAATGATGACCTTCCAGGGACAAAGAAGATTGGCTCAGGCGGGGACAGGAAATGGCACATGTTTGAGATTCAAGCATACATAGTTGCATCCACTAGAAGCGTTTGAGTGCATGCATCAGTTGCAGTTACGGTTTTCTAGCTGAACCATAGCAACCAATGAGCAGCTTACGGTAAATGGTAAACATTCTAGCTCTTTTGTGTTGACTGCGTTTCCCCACTAACCGAGACTCGCCAAACGTCCTGCTGTTCTTTTTCTCTCACTGCAACATGTTACAAAAGCAAGTTCTTCTGTAATGCTCATCTCCATATTGTTTAAGTCTGCTTCCCCATGAGATCACATGTAAGAGATCACGTGTGAGCCCAGCTTCTCTCTGCAGAGCCATGAAGCGAGAACGCTGAAGCCACGCCGCCGCTTCAAGATTTATTGATATTGAACCTGTCATGCATCCAAAATGCATCAGATTTGGCACCACACTTCCTTGGGTCCTCAGCAGTCCACCCGCCAAGTGTTAGGTAGATCGGATGAATGGTTCCTGAGATTTACAAAGGACATACAGACTCATAGGTCGTTCTTCTTTTGTTGTTTAAGTGACCTCTCAATGAAATAAAGAAATGCTACAATTCAGTCACTGCTTCCATAATGTTAGCACGAAATTGTGGGGGGTTTACAGGGTCATTGGATCAAAACGGGGTCAAAATAAGAAAGATCAGATTTGTTTAACATGTTGCTGCTCCCCAGTGCATGTGTGCCTGCAAATAGTCCTAAGAGGCAGTTCATTAACACAGGACCTACAGTTTCACTGCCCCAGTTTCGCTGTCTGATTGACAGAATGGGGCAATTTATTTACATACTGATGACCGACAGCTTCACCTTTTCTTCATGGCTCTCTGCGCGAAGCTGCTGGCGGCTGTTTTGTCTCCGAGGCCTCGGGAATAGCGTGGCGTAACACACTCATCTTTTGTGAACACTAACAAACTAGCTCTCCAGTCTGCTTGATCTAGACAGGCATTGGCGAGATTGATGGCTGTGACTTGAAAGCTGTATTTCAGAAACTGCCTACTCTCCCCTGACAATATTCTATAAACTGCTTCCTCTGGTAAATCTGGTGGCTCCCACTCCATCTGTCTCTGTCAGGAGGGAGACACACACACACACACACATACACACACACACGCACCATGATCACAGTTTCAAAACACAAGCCAGGGACACCTTTGTAGCCTCCCTCTACTACTTTCCAGGGATTGTAGTGGAGTGGAGTAAGATTATGTAGACACATTCATATGCATCCATTTATCAGGCTCTGGATGGGTGGGGTCAAAGACAAGAAACCAGTTATTGTCTATTGGAAGGGTCACTGTGCTACTTTTATTAAGGACTTGCTTCTGTTTTAGGGACGAGCTCCTCCTGGGTGTTGAGGGGGAGCTCTGAGAGCTAAATGCCCAATTAACCTTGCCTGGCCCAGGCACATTTTTACAAATTTAAATGGTTCCCAAATGGCAAAAGGTAATTAATTAATTTTAATGGGACGGCATGCTCACCTCATTGTTGAAAGGTGCGGAGTTCACACGACACTAATCAATGGGATTACCTTTGGCCTTATTTTGCATGCTACTGAGAGGAATCTTTGGCAAAACAAATTATGATTTGTAGGACAAGTAATTAGTCTATGCTGATACCACACCAGCCAGCCATCGAGAAAATGTGTCATTTTACCGGCAATTCACCAGCAAATACGCAGGCGCACAAAACCTTCATGTGTAATTACTTTAAAAGTTCTAATGAGGTATTTTGAGGGCTTTTCTGGTTGGTGCTTACAGTATTTCAAAACTAGCATCAGGGTTTTAATTACACAAAATGATGCCTCACATGCAACAAAACAGTGAAACTGTTCATTTTTAATTCTGTGCTCTGTTTTTTTTGTGCGTTGCTGACCATTGACTCTTAAAGGACTAGTGCAATGGCATCTAGTGGTGAGGTTGCAGATTGCAATCAACTGAATACTCCTTGTCTCACCCAGCCCTTCCAAGTGTGTAGGAGAGGAGAAGGGGAGAGTGCTTTGTCTGTCCTGGGCAACATAGAAACAATCACATGATATTCTGGAAGAGGACCTGCTACCTCTGTAGATGTAGGAGCCCTGTTTTAAAGAGTAAATTCACCAGAAAATGAAGGTGTAGTCATTATCTTCTTACCTCTGTGCCGATGGAAAGTCGGGTGAAGTTTCATAGCCCATAGAAATATTTCTGGAGCAAAAACCACTTTGCAGAATTCTCATAAAGAACTAAAGTACATGGATGAAGTAGACTTCAGACCAAAATCATCACTAAACAAAAAAAAAAAAAATACACAAAATGGCCCAATAGATGTCTTCGCAGAAATCATAGTCTAAGTTCTAAAGTGGGTGCACATGCTAACTGTTATTATACATTTTCAAATAAATCTATATTTCAGTTTCTAGGAAAGCGCTGTCTTGCTGTGAAGCTCCAGAAATGTTTTATGGACTTCAAAACTCCACTTTCCATCAGCATGAGTTTTTTTTTTTTTTTTGAGGTGATTGTACACAAATGAAAACATAATATTAATATTTCATTTCATTTCTGCCGATAGCTCCCTCCAAAATCTGACTGCGTTCAATAATTGAAACTTAAACAAATCATTAACGAGTTGAACAAGTTTTGATGAATTGCAAATTGCTTAATCTCAGGCGGAGCAGGGACGAGTTTGAAAACAGCTATGTGAATCATTGCTGCAGAATCGGAGCATCATGATCTGCTTATTTCTGTCATTAACATGATGGATGTTAAGTTTGCAATAACCGCTGCTAACTTCTTTGGAAAGGAGAATTAAAAAAAAAAAAAGGTTAATAAAAGTCAGATATTAGACTGAAATAATGAAGTGAAAACAAAATGGCAATTTTGTATTATTATTAAGCTACAAAGTTTTCCGGCTACGGGATATTACCTTTAAGGCAGGTCATTAATTGTCGGAGCTTTGTGAAAGAAAATTTCACCCGAGAAGAAGAAGCAATTTGAGTGTTTGTTCTATTATTTTTTTATCGGAACAAACTTTAAACTAACCTTAAACTTATCCCATATTACACACCGTTACAAAATTAGATTATTGCGATGTGCACTCCAGCCAGCTTTTAATTCAAACAAGACTGTCTGTTACACTGTCCTGTTATAACGGCATATTTGTCCCTATCAGACAGAGAGCGTTGCACTGTTGTAGCTGTGGCCCTGGTTGGACTTAATGCTTTCTGGCGTCACAAATTGTCTTGCACCCTTTCTCCCTGCACCCAAACGTGCACCGCTGAAAACACAGGGCTTGTTATGCCATATGTGCTGCAGTGTTAAGTTTGCCCGCGTCGCAGTAAACAAACTTGGGCTGCTCTGCAATAATTTCATCAGCTCCTCCAGACTGTTGCGCCTATTAAAGCTCTTCGGCTGAGGCGTACAGTAAATGGCTGTGGGATTGCTCTTGTTACCTTCACGCTGTATACGCCATACCTAAAGGAGCCTGTCGCTTAGCAACCTCAGCCATGTGCATTTGTTTTTGGTGTTGTGTCTTTAGGTCGTTTGCATTATTTATGAGACTTGCCTGGTTTCATTTGCATTATATAGAAAACTGAAATTACCACATGGCCATCTTCAATCACAACAAATAAGGCGAGGGGCTTATTGGGCCTGAAGGATAGTCAGGGCTAGCCTTTAACAAATGAGCATGTTAGAAGGTGCCATTGTGAGATTAAGTAAATGGGTGTAGAGAATGTTGCATTTTGAAATTTGAAGCTCTTTTCTTCAAACAGATTCAGTGGAATTAATGTTACTAGATCTTCTTTAATATCCTCCGCAGGCACCCTTGATCCCCCGGAGAACCGCGCTAAGCTCCACGTGTAACAATAACAACACATGACTGATAAAAAACACATAGCGAATCCCTTCCTACACATGCCTGAATGTACAGCGCTTTCACAGTGGGAAGCAGGGAAAAAAGAAAAGCCTCATATTTCAATATACATGTGGCAACTTTACTGCTCACCCTAGTCACAGTGGCAAAGAGAGGCCAGCTGGCTGCTGCCCCATGGGAGAGCACACAGTTTTGCCATCTGCCACCAAAATTTAGCGGGTCTAATATGTGCCTCTTGCCGCTGCACTAACAGCCAGGATCCCGACGCTGCTGCCAATCAGTGATAGGATGAAATATTACACCGCTGACAAACAGAGGCAGAGGAGACGGACTGTGCAGCGATTTCTATTCACGTGGAATGACAGTTGTGTTGCATGTTGAGCAGGACTGAGTAATGTGAAAGGATGCCTCCTCCCTCCCTCCATCCACGTTTTAGCCTCTTCTAGCTAATGGTATTGGTTTCATCGAAGCACATTTTGCTGTATGGTTGAGTCTCTTACAAAACCCCTGAAGGTGGCCCAGCAAAATAGTTTTTGCTAACATGCCACCAATAAAATCAATAAACTGGACATATGTGGTGTGCGACCAGCAGCATATACTATATTGATGCTTTCCTGCCTTATGATGGCCAACGATAAATCAATTAATGCAGCTTTTAAAAATGGATGTGCAGAAAGTAAAAGACAAAGGCTGAATGCTGATAAACCTTATTTCATTATCTGATGAATTGTTTTGAATGGTTTAAATTAGAAAAAAAAGAATGACGCTTGTAAAGTTTCTCCATTGCTTATGACATCTGCAGAGGACCCTCTGCTAATCACATGTGTATTTCTTCAGTTTTCCTCCACGACAATGAGTTGCAGCATGGTTGGGTTTCACACAATCAGTAAAGACATCGGTAAGACTGGTTTCGCAATTTATACATGATGACTGCTTGGACACTCAAGCTTCTTCTTTTCTGTTTTACCATCAATAAGCAACATGTGAAAACTCTGGGGTCTATACAATCTCAATGCTATTGGGTGGACAGTGACTCTCAGACTTAACTAAAATGAATGAGACAAGGTTGGAGGAAGTGCCTCCAAATGAAAAAAAAAACAAAAATGAAGGCATCTGAATGCACTGCTGGGAGTCAAGTACAAACAAAATGGCTCATATCTAGTCTGTGTCACAATTCAGGTTCATATTATTACCTGTGTTTGTTTGATGTGTTGATTGAAGTGAAATCAATTTACGTGTTGACAGTCATCCAAATTTGTATTGTGCGTGAGCAGAGAGCACCAGCTTATTGTCAATTTTCATGAAAGAAAATGGGGGAATCAAGTTGTCAAGACGACTCCGCCGGTGCCAGCTAAATGTTTCTGAAATATTCCGAAAATGGACCCTGTCCACTTTGTTCGACCATAATCATTTACATGGATCTCCGTTTAACGGATACAACAGAAAAAAACCCCTTTTTGATTCACCCCATGACTCGGGCAACACATGCTAATGAAGACTGGCGAAGTCCGTGCAAAACTGTCAAGGCTGATGAGTTAAGTAGGCCAGCGATTCATCTAAATTTACATCAGATTTGTATCCATGCAAAGATGAGCGTGACTGATTCACTGTTCAAATTGATGACTTGATTGCACCCACGTAGCCCACCCCGGGACAGGAAGGCCATTAAGTACGGTGACCTTTTGTCTTTCAACGCGACAACAATGAGCTGATGAATAGGGCTGAATATTTCAACGTTTTAATCCCCCCTTTTTTAAGTCACCCTCCGTCTGCCCTGTGCTCCATCTCTTCCTTTTTTTACACACTGTCTCTCTATCCCTCCCATCTATCTCCCGTTTTTAATCCTCTGCTCTCTGCGCATTCAACCCCCTCTCAATCTGTTTTGATCCAATTCTTAACAGCCGTGTGCACTTCTGTAAGTAAGAGTGAATCACCCAGGGGGCTCTCATCAAAGGGCTGCCAGGAAGACAAAGAGGCTGGGCAGCCCTGTGCTAACTGCCAATGTCCTTAAAGGGGACTTGCTGGCAATGCCACCTTTGATCAGTCCACCATGACTGTATTTCCCACAGCACTGGGACTGTTAGATGGCTCTCCGTGTCATTCTGTAATGTTCAAACCAACACTGTCCGTTTAAGTAGCCTCTCATCAAAACACATTGCGTCCACACGTGTTTTATGTTCACTCTCGCTCTTTACTTTCAGAGCATTCTATACTAAAGTTTTATTCATCAGCGCTTTGGTTTCCATTGAGGGAATCTGGATTCAACGAGTTAAGCAAGAATTAGTGCAAAGAAGAGGATTTTCTGGCTGAACATCATCAATATGAAATGAGTTTTTCTATTAGAAGTTTTTAACACCCTCACAATTTGCTGTGTATCATCTTTAAGTTGGCAAACTTTCTTTTTTTTCTTTTACCCCGCTGTGCATTTAAATCTGGGATGAAGCATACCGGCGTTGACGTCTCTATAGGGGTTGTTCGGAAATTGTACAGGGGTTGGAGTGAGGGTCTCCACCGACTCATGCAGAGTAGTAGGCTGAGGTTTTTGATATGGCAAGGTCGGGCCAGGGTTTAGGCCACCTGCTGTCAAAGCACAAGGACAAGGGCAGCCTTACAGAGCTGAGCCAGTGCAGCGTCAGTCAAGCTGTGCTCCAGCACAACTTCTATCCCCTCCTTTTCTTCCACACCCACAACTTCCTTCTTGCTGCCCGTCTACAAAGGACGAGCGGAGGGTGGGAATAGTGCTGTGTCCCTCCCCTCCATCTGGTGCCGCATGGCTCTGTCAGGATGTCAGCCTGCACATAGTAATGAAGGGTGTCATCAAGGTTACTGCAGGCTGGAATGTTGCCTGCTCCTCCTCCTCTCTCTCTCTTTCTCTCTCTTACTCTCTCTCTGTCTCGCTCTCTCTCCTCTGGCATCCCTCATCCTTGACGCCAGTCGTTGGTAATCATCATATATTTTCCTTTAAGGAGGTTAGTGCCAGTTAGTAGTTGGGACATCAAATCCATCCACTTGGTAGTAACTGGCCAGTGACCACCCCTGAAACTAGTTAAGAGGTCTAATGGGTTTTGGTTCAGAATAGAAGGCAGGAGTAAGCTGAATGCCTGCTGTACACGTTCTATTCTGTGTTATATTTGGAACTATTGATGAAAAGTTAATAGCTTGTCCTGTAGGAGCTGCATATAAAATATGTTGCAGTAGTAGTCTGACTCAGCGGATATAGGCTGTTGGTGTAAGCCTGCCATTGGGCACTTATTTTAGGCTGTCTCATTATCCTTTCCCTCTTTAAATGTTATCAGAATCTCTGCTGCGTAAGGATCAACAACAACAATCTCTGAGCTAGTAACCTACACACAGACAGTGGCAAGTTACCTCAACACTAACCTGGTCGCAACCTATGCACTAAAAATGTCAAGTTAGTCAACACTAACCTGGTCGCAATCTACATGTAGAAAATGCCAAGTTAGGACGAGGACAACAAACACTGAACAAATCAGGTAAAAACAAAAAAAGGGAAAAATAAAGAATGGTTTAGGTTTAGTCAGGACAGGTCAGGACTGTAGCATGTAAAAAAAAAAATAACCTCGATCCTTGACCACTGAAATGAAAGTAGACGTACATGAAAAACATTAGGGCCAGCATAAATTTCAATGTACGAATCATTTTTTCACTTTGTTGTTAACTGAATGAGTGCTGCAAAGAAGTGATAGTGTAACTATCTAAAGAAGAAAATACAAGTATAGAAGTGCATTATGAATGGATGATGTACATGTTATGCCTGTATTTGTCTATTTATGGTACATACAAAAAGCAGGATCTCTATAAACAAATTATCGTGAGCAGCATATACTGATACTACAAGCAATCAGGCTTTTTTTTTTTAGATAAATGTCCTGCTGTTATAATTTCATAGATGATTAAAAAGTAATCGCCTGTAGTTATTAAGAGAACATAATGACAGATACAGCAACAGAAGATGTACTCAGTTTATGCAAATTCATAATCATGAATGTGCAAGAATGGACACTGCACCGTAGTGCGAAAGCCACATATTAATCACCACAGGCAGGGGCTGAGGTATTTGCATGATTGTGATAACTTAGGTATTAAACATTTCAGTCTTTTTCCATAATAGTCTGCCAACATGACCAAGGAGCACTGGGATTCTGATGAATTCAAAGTATCGCAATGATCATTAACTAAACATTAGCTTTTAATCACTTCATCATGTTTGTGACCCTTCAACTAACATGATGGATCGTTTCTCCCAGAGACTGATCTATAATGCGTTATTAATGATAGCATAATTAAAATCTCACCGAGAACTGCTCATCTTATTTCTCCAGTTATTCTAACCTCATAGCCTTCTGAATGTTCCTCATCTGAAAAATACAGACTTCGTGCTTAAGACATCATCATCTTAATTATTCATTTGACTGGTTAATACAGTTATATTTTTTTAATGCAGCCAAGATCCAAGATCCTCCGCTATCGGCCCCGATGTTATGCTGTTGAACACTGCGGAGGATATGTCTTGTCTAATGTGAAATTTATTTCCAGCATGTAGAATTTAAGACATATTTGACTCAGACAGCAGCAGAGACCGTAAGAAAGTCTGATATTTACTTTCCTTTAATATTAACTCCAACATTAAAATGCTTTGTTGTGTATGAACTTAGCTGATCCCTCGTGTATCTGGTGGCTGAGCGAGATGCCATCAGTGGCATCGCTGGGCCCTGGATGTCAGCGACATTAATTTTCCTGGTGTCACTGCTGATGTATGGGGCTACTAGATGAACATGGTAGGGAGGGCATGCTAACCTTGCGGGAAACTGTGCGGGGTCAAACCTTACCCCATCTCGGAGTCTGTGCTGGCGACGATGCGCATAGCACACATTTCTACTGGCAGCACGGTGGAAACTCTGCGGCCTATATTGCTTTTCTGAGTATGTTGTTTATGCCGAGATGCTTCCTAACCTAAATTCCATTTCATTTGCCACGTTCTGCCTCGAAACAAATAAATCACTGCTGCTGATGCATCAAATGAATCTGTAATGAGCTCTTTAACTTTGTTACATTTCAATGAAGTCGTGATTTAATGTTTTATGCCCGCATTGAATTATAAATATAATACCTGCATTAGAGTACAATTTGGGAGAGAAAAAAAAAACCCTCCTCAGACGACAATCAAGTTTCAGCGCTGTGGCTCCTGAAAGAGTCAGATAATAGGGCTGAATTCATTTCCCTGTTTCAGACCTGTTGGTGAGTAAAGGGTTTTTTTTGTGCGTTATCTCCGCTTTCTATCCGCCTTGTCCCTCACTGCCCAAAGAATCTGGATACAATACAAGAGAAAAGAAAAGAAGAACATTCTCAACTCATCTCGACAGATCCGCGGAATGAGGGCATGACACTGGACACCCATGGATCTCTTTGTGCAGCATAATGTCTCTGTGAATCAGGATGGACTCCACATCCACGGACCTGAAGTAGTGCTCTTTTAAGAGGGCAGGTGTGGGACAAGGTGGGCTTTGACCGTTGCTGCTCAACCTTGTCAGACAGCACAGAGCAGCTTTTAAAGAACCATTACTGTCATCGGGAGTGGTCTAACACACACTATGAATGGGACTACGAAGGGAAATAAGTCGACAACCTCGGCTTTACGGTGCACGGACACCAGATGTGCTGTAATGGCGCCAGAAATACTTGGTGCCATGTGTTAGAAATCTCCTGACAGATACAAAAAAAAATATATACATATTCACAGAAAACAAATCAAATATGTTCATACCAGATTTGGTAGCTTACGTAACTATTTAATATTGTGACATCCCTTTGTCTTGTTTACATCCTCTACTTGTTCGTGGTACATCTGTGACTGAAAGGTTTATGTCTTTAGTAAAGTCTTACATGGGTTTTTTTAAGCAAGACATGTACACTACATGGATTCAGGCTGATGATGGTCGCTGTCCTTCATGAGGAATTCATTAGGGAAGCGGTACAGAAAAATCTTTAAAAATTACAGAGGGATAAAGATGAAAATCATGATCATTTCTCTGGGGGGATTCCACAGTTCCAGTTCATCTTTAGCCAGATGAACTATTCTGACGTTTGGCCTGGATATTCAATAAAAGTTAAGATGGATACCAGACATGTTTCTTCCTGGCATGAATCATGCCAGTTTGTGATGTTTCCAGTCAGGACGCTTTCTATTGGCTTTCTGTTGGCTTTCTATTGGCTTTCTATTGCTACTCTTGACCAGAATCCAGCTCAGGAGTTTAGCTTTCCGAAGTTTCCATAGGAAGTAAAGGCTTTTCTGTTACTATTATTGTCACCTCTTCCTGTGTTAGAAGGTTGATCAGTATGGTTTTTCTGTCACTGATATTGACATATGCACTCACATAGTGAGACAAACATATTCTCTATATAACTGCCTGCACCAAACTGTGACATCAGTATACATGGACTGTTACACCCCATTAGATAGCGATCCTTTAAAAAAAAAATAATAATAATAAACAGCAATTGTTATTGCTAGCTTATATTAGAGTGTTTTTTCCAACTGTCAAAATGCAGAATACAAGAACTCAAAAGCCTTCCAGTACCAGCTCTTGAATCTTCTCAGTACTGCTATGCATTTTTAATGAATCATATTCATAATGCATGGGCCACCTAAATCCTGTAACTGTTTTAATAAATCCCTTGAACTTGGCTCCTTGGCTATTGAGTTCTTGACTGTGGCATTATATTTTAACCTTTCCTTCATCTTACTGAGCCTGTAGCTGCTGTCTGAGCACTGGAGAATGGCCTGGCTGCACCTATTCTAATTCTTTCAGAGGGAGAAGATTGTTTAGACTGTGTCACTGCTGAACCCAGGGAGCTGCGACCATGCCCCAGAAAATTAGTGTCAGAGTGAAATTGTTTTTGCAAGCACAGGGGGAACCCCTCGTATTAAAATGGCTAAATCCCCCGCAAAAGAAAAGCTAAGAGGTGCTAGCTTGTTTAGGTTTTTCCGTTTCCGTTTGAGTTCGGGTCACTGGCCACGTTTAAAATGTAGGTTGCAAGCTGCAAGGTTGTTGTTTGGAAAATGTAATGTAAAGACACTGGGCTCACTGATCATTGATGTGTTGACACTGCCTTTTCCTTCACTATCAGCTATCTGACCCACTCTTGATTTCTTCCGATTTGGCTACTAAATGATGTCAAGCATTTTTTTCTATTCAGTCGATGGTCAGCGGTTTAAGTGGTCACACAACTCTTTGTACCATTCTGGACACAGTTGCTCCTTTTGAGATTAAAAAGCCTCAAGCCTTGAGTTTAAATACATCTTAGCCTTGGGTAATGTTTTCAAATTCAGTTTATAAAGCAGACCACAGGAGGAAATAAAACTTATCTTGAGAGGCTGAGGGACGCCATCAAAAAAAACACTTGTGACCCTACATATACATTATTTACATCTCAGCTCTCATGACGAAAATATATAAAACATAAAAATGATATAGAAATTTCATACACAGTCAACATAACGATTTTGTGTTAGTGTCGTTTAGGGAATACGGAGAGCAACTTAGACAAAGACGAAGAAGGAAAAAAAAGGGTCAGAGGAAAATATTAATGGAGGTGGAAGAGCCATGTGGCTTTTAAATCCCTGGCCTAATGGACTGTATTGACCACATTAATAAAACAGGATATGTGTTTCTAATGTCCTCTCTCCGTGGTGCATTAGGCTTTGCTTGGACGGTGGTTCCATTTGTTTGTCTGGACGGCAGCGGGGCGAGAGCAGAGATCTGAATCCAAAACTCATTTGATCACAGAAAGAGGTCGGAAAATCACAGAATCTCACCTCCATTCTCAAGGAATTATTGCACTATTGGTTTAATAAAGGTTTCATGAGGGCAACATCCTTGAGACAATAATGTCAGTAGGAAATTTGACTCACGGATGTTATAGAAGCAGATAAAGGGTAAAAGATGTAAACAGCACTGTAGGGTTGCCAAATATAATATCTGCATTGTTATTATTTTCTATGAGTTATTTTTATGTGCTCTTCGTCCATTACCAAGAGAACGCTGTCTTTCTCTACAGAAACAAGAAAACCCTCAAGCCCCATCGTCTTAGATCCACCCTGCAATGTAGCAGTTTCAGTTTAGTTTCCACGATGCTTACACACACATTGTAAATTTGGGTTTAATGAGCTTCAAGACGATACTGTACAGAATACTCAATTGGCCATTAACAATGAATTCTACTTATTCTCACATTCTCATTCCAATGCAATTACACATATACCGCAGTGGCTAAATACAGTTTGTGGAAAACTTAATGCTCTCAGATTCCCCGATAATGGACTAACATAAAATGGATAATGATTCCAGGAAGATGTAGCCCACTGACGTCGGTGATCCCCCTCTTTTCATGTAGCGCCACCATGAGGTTGGATGTTTTTATTTGTTTTGTTTTTTTTTTAGAGATATGTCTAAAAACATTTGGATGGATTGCCTTTTTGGTACGGATATGAGTGGTGCAACCGACTTGTTACATTGTGCGATACTCAGATTAACTGTTAACATGCTAAATCTGAGATGGAGAATGTTGTAAACGCATTGCTAGGTTAACATAAGCATTCTGGCGAGTGCCAGGGCATCTCACTTCAAGAGTGCACGCGCAGCAAGACGTAAACCAGCTTGAGCTTCATTTCAAGTTCTGATAGCATTGTCATTTTTAGCATGCTGTCTTAGCATTTGGCTTATTTCACTTTCTTTCAGATTTCTGGACAAACAGGATGTTCACATTGGATGGCTCTGCGTAAGGATTTTCTCCAGTATTCTATTTTCAGTTTTGGCAGGATCATGAAGTTCTGCTCCTGACTGGGATAGTCTGATTCATTACAATACAAAACCACACTGTGCCGTCTCCGACGGCAAAGTGTCTGTCATCACACAGCCGAAAGTCAAACATCTTTGACTTCTATTTGGCTTTTGCTGAGTTGATAGACACTCTGCAGGTTCAAGCAGCACTCTCAGAGAATTTTTGCCATGCTCTTTGAAGTGGCTAATGTCATGAGGACACGTTCTTCTGTCTTTCTTCCAATCCCTGCAGCCTCACATCCTCGTTTCCCTCAGGCCCTTTGCATTTTTATGGAACGCACAAATCTGCTATCTCCTTCCCCGTCCAGCAGTTGTCCCCAGTGTGTTACAGCCTTTTGTTTCCACATTACTTGATCTCTGCACCAACATGTTCGCACGCCCCTGATTCCCTTGTTAGTCCCTTAGTATATGAAGCAGCCATCCACCTAATCGCTGCCAGATCGTTTATTGTGCCCCTGTAGCCATAAAGCTTTTGCATCCTCTGTTCATGTTCCCTCTTTGTCTGTTGTTTTTGTTTTTTGTTTTTTTCAGGCACGCCTCCTCCCTTTGTGAATTTGTTTGACGTTGCTGTTTGATTGCCTGTTGCTGACCTCCGTGTCCTAATGGCTTGCCACATCTCCCAGTTCCGCCTCAAGAGTCCAAACATCAACTACCAGACCCTCTTACAGCTAAGCTAATTATCCAGTAATGACAGAAAAACAAAATCAAGCTCTGGTGCGCACTTTGTAATAACACGGCCTACAGTAGACACCATCTCCATGTCTGGTTTTTCACTTTGAAAAAAAAATAAATAAAGAGGCTATGTTCTAACCACGTGTCTAAAAGAAGACCTTTTTAACTTTTTAAACCAGTCAAGCACAAACTCCATGTTGTGTTCAGTCCTTTTTTTCACCCTTGAGCGAGCATCATAGAGTGGAGATTCATGGCTTCGCTAATTAAATTTTTGCAAACCTGGTTGAGCCCCTGGCAGCCATTATCTGCCAACAGGATTTTGATTAACTGGACATGAATACACTATTATCTAGAGTTACTGTTTGGGGCTTATAAACAGCAGCCCCCTAATTAAAAAGAATAATGCAGCGCATATCATGTCCGAAGCAATCTGCATCTCGCCCAGCTATCATGGGAGAGATGGGGGGAGTCAAACACCTCTTAAGTTCGCGCATTAAAACATAATAAAGGCAAAGTGATGATTCGTGTTTTGTTGGGTAATGGGGGTTGAGCAAAAGAAACATTCAGCATTTTGAATCTTATACAAGACCAGGGCAAGCCTCGCTCTGCAAGACAGTCCTACTGTATAAACAAATATTGCCACAAACTAAAATGTCTGTATCTTTTTTTACACTCTGGCTCCAGATGCATCCTTCTTAGTGATAGTCTGTGAGATGTATGGTGACATTTTCAGCGTGAAGGGAACATCCCTTAGAATGCAAAAAGGTAGCATGACATGTACCGAGGATTGAATATTCACACTCTAAACATACTGTATGTACATTTCACATGACATGACCTATATATCTCTGGAGCAACTTGTAAACAAAAGCGGCTGATTTTTTTTTTTTTTTCCCGCAGCCTCAGTACTGCACACTCTTTGTTTATTATTAAATCAGTTAATAAAATGTCATGTCGACGATCGCTATTGTAGGTCCAACAGCTTTTATAACAAGTCATCTTGTCAAAATCCACATTGGCTTTGTAGTGGTACAGAGGGAGTCGGGTCCATGAAATAAATAGGTCAATGAATTAAGTGAAAACTAAATCAAAAGAGGCTTTTGTGTTGTTCTTAGATGAATTCAGTCATAGGTGCTCAGCAACATAAAAATAAAAAAAAAAACAAAAAAAAAAACATCTGCACAATGTAATGCAACCAAAGGTCAGGACTTACTTAAGTGACATTTACAGTGCAGGCTAATGTACAGCTGTAAAGGAAGGTTTTAGTGCTGTATTCCCATTTTAACTAGTGAACACCAAGTGTTACTTTACCTGATGACGTGATTTGATGGACCCTCACTGAAGCAATAAGATACTTACTGTTTTCTTTCTTAATAACAAACACTTGTGACATCCAATCAAATGCTATTTTATAATTGTTAAGTTGTCTGACAGCAGAAACAGACATAAGTATCACAGATAAAGAAAGTATGAGCATCATGGGTTTCGTGAGAATGAAACACAGTATAGCTGAAGTGGAACTAGTATCTGATCTCACTTTCTTTTTAAATATCGTACATTCACCACAGTATCCCACAGATTTGTGTGTTATTGTAGCAATGGCCTCCCTACCTGTGGAAACAGCGGTGCCTCATTTCGTGGTCAGGTTAGAAATGATAGATATGCAACATCTGGTTAAACTTTTTTAAACTTGGCTAGGTTTAGAAAAAGATCAAGGTTTGGCATAAATATAACTACTCTCTACTTCCCTCTATTGTCTATTGCAGTGTCTTTCAGTCCTGGTCCTGGAGGCCCCCTGCCCTGTTTGTTTGACCTGTTCCCCTGCCACAGTGCCCGATTCAACAATTGTGAGAAAGTCATGCCACAAAGATATGTTGGGTTTTAATGTGTTTCTCCATTGACTTCAGTACAGCTGTCACCATGCTCCGGCCCCAAAGCAAGATTCAGTGACGTAATGACCCTTCCTTTAATATACATTTCCTTGGTTATACCCCGACTCATTGAGGCTTACCCAAAATATGCTTAAAGCTAAGCTAACTATTGAATCTAGAGCAATGATGAGTTGAGTAACTGTAAAGATGCACTGCTATTTCATCAACATAACCTTCAACACTGATCTTTGACATATTCAGACATCATCTCTTGTCCATAAAGTTATGATCATTCTGTTCATCACTAGAGGACTGGCTGAATAGCATCACAATTAATCAAAGTCAGTAAGATTCAAAACAAATCACTACAAGGTACAGTAAGAACAATCAGACCACGAAGTTTCCACACTCCCGTTTAATTAGCTTCACTGCAGAAGATGAAATTTGGTGGACAGAAAGACAGCTAATCACATAACTCAGCTCGTAAGAGGTCGGAGCTGTTCCACAGAGCACATACAGTGCATAGTTTTTCCCCTGGGGGATGTCAGGGCAGAAGAAAGAAATGAGAAAGAATGAAAGAACACTGGCTGTGCCAGAGATGATGGCCGTCATTTGACGCCTCTGGTACAAACAGGCCCACACAGCCTATTCAGAAATCTATTGTGTGTTACTCACCTGCAGAGCCAATCTCTCAGCTATTCCCGGTGAGCCAATGACATTTTTAGAATGAGTTTTGTAATGCTGGGATTGCAGGTCACAAAGGTCTAGGTATTTTTTTCTTCCGAAGTTTTGCTTGTGCATTTTGACATCTTTGAGATCACAAATGGATGTCACCTGACAAGACAAGAAGCGGAGCTGCAGCAGGATATGACAAACTAGGCAGTGAGTCATAGACAGAAAATGAAACATGCTGCTTTTCTGGGACGTTGGCACTTAAACAGGGCAGGCAAGTATTCTGTCCACCTCCACTGAGGCAATTGCATTTTTTAACAAGCATAACGCAAAGTCAGAACCACCTGGAAGTGTCTAATAAAAGTTAGCCAATCTTGATTGCATATGAGTATATGGCCTTAAATTGAGGTTGGCGCAAACACACGAATCAGGCGTACGTGTGATAGAACTTGGTGAGGAAAGAGAAGTGATTTTCACTGGAGCATTGGTTTGAAAGGAGAGCATCTGTTCAGAAGGGATGGATGAAAAGGGAAATTCAAAGGCAGCCATTTGATGTTGGCAAGGTTTAATGTCTTCTGTGGTTCCAGATTCATCAGACAATAATGGCACAGATTTCAATTTAATGTTGAGTGTGATGTCAAGTTCCAAGGTTTTGCCATTGCCACCCTGAAAGATAGCCTGCGGTAAAAAAAAAAAAAAAAAAAAAAAAACTAAATACATTTTCTTCAGCGCCACAGAATGAAAGTGTCAAGATCATCAGAGCAGAACCACAAAGCATCAAAAGGATTTTTGGTGTTTTAATATTTCAATTAGAATCCTAATTACTTACATGCCTTTCTTTCATGAGCGCATGAAGCAGATCATATAAAGTGCATGCAGTAGTTTAAATCATTTAATTCCATGTGCCTTTAATCTACAATTTCCTTTTTGCAATGCACATTTGGACAGCGCGCTCAATATCAACTACTGAGACAGATGAGGAACATGCTAAGATTGATAAAAAAAAATGTGCTTAGAACGCATATTTGGTCCGGAGATTCGTTGAAGGAAATCAACGTCCAAGAACATTTGTTGAACCTCAAAGAGAAACGTAATTCAACGTGGATGAGTCTGTGCCATCGGTGATGTATAATTTAGCCCCCGATGATTAAAAAAGGCCAGCAAGCAGTGAAATTGGTTCCAGAGATCTTGGACTGATACAAAATCTGATAGAGCAACCTTGTGAACCATCTCTTCCCGTCTCTCTCTCTGAGGAAGATGGGCAATTACATGTGTGGATCACCCTTTGAAGGTTGCCCTCTGAGGATCATATCTTTAACGCTGGCATCAATCTCGAGAACCAGTTCAGACCTTCCACTGGATGTTAACGCAATAGACGGTTGATATCGCCCACACAGCCTCAGAGAGACTTAAGATTTCTTGATATTTCTTTTTTATCTCGCCTTGATAGCTGCTTAGCTCAGGTAATCTAAAAGTATTGTGCACCGAGATAATACGCTGACTGACATTAAATGATAGCTGATAAGATAAAGTATATACTACGTTGTGTCTTCCTGAAAAAAACAAAACAAAATGCAGCTGTCGACCTGTTTTTAAGGACCAATCGCAGCAGCGTTTTCTGTAGTTTTCATTCTCTGTGCTTTCCTGAGCACACTCCATCTTCTCTGAGATTTATCTAGATTTTTAAAGCACCGGCCCTGCAGCAGTCAAGGCTACATCCGACTCCCATCCTCCATGTAATTTTGTTTGCGCCCTGCCACAGGCCACAACATAATTTGACATAACAGAGTCTTACCTCTTCCCTGGTATGAGAATATTGTGACCTTTCATTTCAAAGCCCCTATGAATCCAGTTCATCACCATAGCTCAGGGATTTGGTGGTGTGGGGGTGGGGGGTGGAGTGGATTGGTTTGAGACAAGTCTGCAGGAAGCACTCTTCGTAATGCTGGCACTGGAGCGATGTTTAAAAGTGCTCCTGGGCTCTAAAGAAAAGACCCTTTACCTCAATTAGATTGATTCAGAAGCCCGTGGCTTTAACCTCCGCTGGAACACAATTTGTCTAGTTTCTCTCGGATTTTTAGATGTCTAAGGCAATTTCTCAAGTGCCTCAAGATTCCCTGGCTCTTTATGCTCTTTGCCTTGAACATCATTTTCCACTTCCATCCATCCTGAATGCATGTACAGTACATACTCATCAGTCTATTTTTGGAAAGAGAGACATTTTGCAATGGATAACCAGGAGGACGTTGGTTCTTTGTGCAGAGGAAGAGACATAGGATGTGTCCAGCGTTTGAGGTTGATATATCCAATTTACCTCTGTGGCTTTGCTTTGGACATTAAAAAAGGGAGCACAGGAGGGCTGGGGGAGAAGACAGGAAAGGAAAGAAATATAAGACACCAAAGGATATAATCTATAAAATATAAGACCTGAAATAACTAAACAACCAACCCAAACCATGACATTAAGTGTAGAAGTAGCCTTTGCAGTACTCTGCAGTAACGGTCACTGGTTCAATCCCCAGACCAGCAGGATGATTTTGGCCGGGGAAAGTGAAAGAGCAGCATTGGCGCTTCCTCCAGGGTCCTCCTTTTGCCATGCCTCTGTCCCTCAGCTGCTCCAGTGAAGCTGCTCTGTGGTCACCAGAACAGACTGTGGTTTTGCTGAACAGCTTCCAGTTGTGAATGATGTGTAACTGTATGAGTGTGAACAAGGGCGCTACTGAAAAAGAGAGCATTGCCCCAAAGCTTCCCTGGACAGTTGGAGTGAGGAGATCTGTAAAAATGGGACAGCCTCATTTGAAACACAGAATAAGCAAAAGTCTTTAGGAGTATTCGCTCAGTGATATCTGTGGTACTTCAAATGCTGTTTTGAGTGAAATGTGTGCACCTGGGGCATTATTAATAACTGTTATTGAAAAATCAAGGAATGCCAAGAGCTACTTAGAAGCAGCCCGAGCATACCGGAGAAACATTTCTTCCAAAAACTCAAGGCAGGAATGAACAGGAGTTTTTGCATCATTAAAGGAGCCGTGGCTTAGACTTTTCCAGGCTCCCATTTCAAAACTTTTGCCAATCAAGAAAATGTCATTGTCATTACTCCTTCAGAGTGCACACAGGGAACCACCCTCTGTAATGACACAATCCATAAGCTCCACCGATACTTTCCAAAGTAAGTTTTTTTTCCTATCGAATATACTGCAATGTAATGATTCTGAGAGAAAGAACTTTGTGAAAATCGTGCAGCACTCACAGGCCTTTGTTTGTGCAGAAATAATTACATTTAGATCGATTTGACATTAAGAGGAGTGAAAATGGCTCAAGACATTGGGTAATTAGTGTAATTTCTCACTTATGTTGGCAAGAGCGAAGACTGACTCTGACCCATATCCCAACAATGTGCCTGGCAATCCCGGAAAAACCCTGCTTTATCCATCAGTGCTGTTTGTTGCCTCGTAGGTTACATACATCTGATGGAAATAAAATCCATTATGCCCCCAAAACAGCTTCATTTAATTGCCTAAAAGCTTTACTTCATTGAGGGAGAAATGCAAGCATGTCTGAGGTAAAAAATTGTCCGGGAAGATTGAGCGGCCCTTAAACACCCATTTTTCAGCATTTGGTGAACTTTTCCCATGTGTGAGAAACTCCCAAGATATGTTCCCTCACCAGCTTTGTACCTTCAGCGGTGTCTTAGGAGCTAAGATATTTGAATTGTGTTTTTTATGCTTTTATTTAATATATAGAGAGGCAAAGTCTTGGTGTGGTGTGCCCCATGGGACTTTACAGTTCTTGGGGGAAAAAAAAAATGTGATAAATCTTCGATCCTGTTTGAAATGTGCCATGAATTACATTACAAGAATTACACAGTTTGCAATAAAGGTAGTGGAATACTATTTAGTATACGTCACCAACACCAACATGGCCATATTGACACTGGCAGTTATGTGAAAGGAGAGTTTGTCTGATTCGTGAGCCAGTTAATATACGGGACCAGCTCTACAACAGTTTGGTTATGGGTTTAAGTACATGTTAAACAATACGGTACTTACCCGATATGTTATTGAATACACTCACAGTCTTATATACCATGAGGTTCATGGCAAACTACAATTTTCTCCAGAGGAAAAATCACCTTCTGACAGAATTCATGACACAATTAAAACAGGATCAAAACTTTGTCTTTTGGGGGGGGGGGCGCTAGCGAGCCGCAATGGAGTAAGTTGCGCTTTTGTGGGCTCCCACGGAATCTCAACTACAAACATATATTACTTGACATCTACGCTTGAAAATACAAATTAAACGTGGTAACTGTATAATCAACACTACCCAGCAAAGTCAATGAAAAAGAACCGACGCTAATAGCAGCAAATCTCCGAAAATACAACTACGAAGCTCGGCCCAACACAAGGCCCCAAACCTCCTCGGCTAAAAGTCCAGATAAATCCGACCTGACCCCACCTGTACCTGGAATAAGTACAAGCATGAGCGCCACAACAATCAAAGCGGACATCCTCTCCTCATTGAGAAAAGAAATATCGTCAGTTATCAGAGAAGAGTTGAAGAGTGCGCTGGCGAAGGATTTTGAATCGCTGAAGAAAGAAATTATTGACGTGAAAACCGAAATAGCTAACAACACAGCAGCTATCCATACAGAGGTTGAGCAGACGCAAGCTAATGTGAAGGCTGTTGAGGACGGATTGTCAGCGTGGTCGGATGAAGTCGTATCGGTGCAAACTACAGTAGCAGACCTCAAGAAGCAAGTTGAAGATTTAAAAGAAAAATGTGAGGACATGGAGGGCAGGATGAGGAGGGGAAACATTCGGATCACGGGAGTGATTGAGGAGCCCGGGTCAAGCTCTCCCACTGCGGTCTCCAAACTCCTCAAAGAAGTGTTACACCGCAGCCTGACACAGAGGAGACCCGGAGACAAGCCCCGTGTGATTATCGTGAAGCTACACAACAAGGGAGATGCCTTGGATATTCTGAGGAAAGCCAGAGACCGAGGCGGCCAACTCAATTACAAGGGAAACCCGATCGCTATATTCCCGGACTACACCGCCAATGTCGCCAGAGCCCGAGCAGCGTTTACACCCACCAGAAAGATGCTTCAGGGGAAACCTGGGGTCCGCTATGGTCTGCTGTATCCGGCCAGGCTCCGCATCTCCAACAACAACGATGAGCGGGAGTTTGTGGATGCTACTAAGGCAATGGACTATATAAAGAAACACATCCTTCCAGCTGATGGACCGGAGCATTAAACAACAGTATCCCCTTACTGTCATCAGGTTTGAAAATGGGGGGGAAAAAAAAAAAAAGAGCTTGATACGCTATATCTGTGACCCTTATGGCAATATGATTAGGAATATGCAATCTATTATGCCAGCTGGTTGAATTGAGGGATGTGTCGCCTGCACATTGTGTAAGTGAGAGATTATCAACAGCATAGCTTACTCAAAAGTAAGTAATGACTGCCTGCCGTTTTGGCTAAAGTAATTTACTACAACATACAGTTACATTTGAAACTTAAGTTATTGAGTTTAAGATGTCTTCATTTTATATGAGGTTCTGGGGTAGCCCGAAGTGCACATCTACTGATTGAATATAGTTTGGCTTCTGCCCAAACCAAAGCGAACTCTGACTGTTCGCACAGCTGCAAGTTCGAGATGCAGCCTAAAACTGTGCCCCACAGGACCAACTGGACATTTATGTTAGCCGTGTTCTTGGCTATTGTAGTTCTATGTTCAGCTCTGTTCGTGTCGATTCCCATGTTCCCCAGGGATCTAAGAAGTAGCCTCCGGTCTCTACTCTACACCCATTTTATTACTTGCTTGATTTTTTTTTCCCACAACCTTTTATTAGCTTATTCTATATTATTTTACTCTTTCTTTTCTTCCCATTACATGTGACCCTGCCTCTGAGTTATGGGATCTCTTAAGGTAATAAGTTACAATGTCAAAGGTCTCCACAGCCCAATCAAGAGAAAGAAGATTATTAATCAGTTAAAGAGAAATAGCTGCCAGATTGCATTCCTGCAAGAAACTCACCTTTCAGACAAAGAACACAAGAAATTAAAGAAATCCTGGGCAGATAAGGTATTTTATTCATCACACTCATGCTGCCGGATAAAAGGTGTAGCTATTTGATACACAGACAGGTCAATTTCACATCAACCAAAATTCATAAAGACTTGACAGGGAGATTTATAATGGTGAATGGGTTGATAGACGGGGTGGAAGTTTGTCTTATGAATATATATGCTCCAAACGAGGATGAGCCCAGCTTTATTCGTACAATCTTCTCCATAATATTACAGCATAGCTCAGGTATCTTACTGTTAGGAGGAGACTTTAATTGCGTCATGTCTCAACATTTAGATAGACAGCCTGTGTCTAGCACTTCTACCTCTAGGATGAGCAATATGCTTAGGCATTTATCAACAGAATCTGGTCTGGTGGACATTTGGAGAAACAAACACCCTAAAGGCAAAGATTTTACCTTTTTTTCGGTATTCCTCATACTCCAGAATAGACCTCTTTTTTACCCCCAAGGTAGAATGTTTTAGAGTAGACGACATAAAGATCCTCCCAATTACATTATCAGATCACGCTCCTCTCGTGTTGTCGTGGAACATTGACAACAGACCAGCAACTAAACAATGGCGATTAAATACGTCGCTTCTCAATGATAGAGAATTCATTGCATTTATAAAAACTGAACTAAAAAATTACCTTGACACTAATACTTCACCTGAAATATCACCCTTTACTCTATGGGACTGTGCGAAGGCATATATCAGAGGCCGAATCATTTCCTTTACAAGTGCCAGAAAAGGAAAAAGGGAAGAAAAACAGCGAGAGCTTGAAGACAAAATAAGGCAGCTTGAACAGCAACACAAAAGAAACCCAACCTCAAGCCTATTGAATGATCTAAAAGAGGCACACAGAGACCTAAACAGCTTAACTAATGAAAAAATTGAGGGCAATTTAAGGTTCACTAACCAAAAATATTACGAAAATGGTAACAGGGCGAGCAGATTACTAGCACTAAGACTTAAAAAACAACAATCATCAAACATAGTACAGAAATGAAAGGAGAATAATTCAATTCTAACAAAGCCGGATGGAATATCACAGTCCTTCGCAGAATTTTATAAGACCCTGTACAAAAATACAGACTCCTGCACAAATGATGAGGAATTGGCACAATTTTTAAAAGATATCAAATTAAAAGAGTTACCTGAATCTACAGCAAGAGAACTGGATGAGCCAATTAAGGACCTGGAAATACGTCAGGTAATCTCTACACTGAAAACTAATAAGAGCCCTGGTCCAGACGGGTATACCAACGAATTTTATAAAGCCTTCGTAGAGGTTGTATCGCCTTTATTACTACACGCTTACCATCATGCATTAAAATCTGGAACCATGGCCCCCTCTTGGAGAGAGGCTACTATAGTAGTGATACATAAAGATGGCAAAGATCCCACCAAATGCCAGTCATACAGACCGATCTCATTATTGAATACAAATCTACGAATCCTAACAGCTATTCTGGCAAGACGTGTCAACAAAATTATTACAGAAATTATCCATCCCGATCAGACAGGGTTTATAAAGGGAAGATACTATGGAGACAACATTAGAGGGTTGTTAAATTTAATGACACACCCAAAAATTAAAGAGGAGTCAATGATATTATCCCTAGATGCCATGAAAGCATTCGACCGAGTATCCTGGCAATACATCATCCAAACTCTGAAACAATTCCAATTTGGTCCGAACTTCATCAAATGGATACAAACCTTGTATTCGGATCCACAATCCGCAGTTAAGGTGAACGGAGTTCTCTCAAATCATTTCACTCTAGGACATGGGTGTAGACAAGGTTGTTCACTATCTCCTTTGTTATTTGATATCAGTATTGAACCATTAGCACAGCTGATTAGGGATGATGATAATATAAGGGGAATGACGATAAACGGAGAACAGCACAAAATATCAATGTATGCTGATGATGTTCTGCTGTATCTTACAAAACCCGCAACAACAATACCATGTTTAAAGGAAATCATTTTCACTTATGGGTACTTTTCGGGCTACAAATTAAACGTGGACAAAACAGTGGCCATGGATATAGGTGGCAACATCTCAGATACAACTAAATTGCAAAGTGGGTTTAGATGGCCAACAGATGGCATTAAATATTTAGGCATTCATATACCACCTTCATTAGAAAAACTGTACGATTTTAATTACAAACATCTAATTCATAATATCAGTAAGGACTTAGACCGATGGTCAATATTGCCTCTATCTCTGCTGGGTCACATTGAGAGTGTCCGTATGAACGTGCTGCCAAAATTACTATATTTGTTTCAAATGTTACCTATTAAGATCCCCAGAACTACATTTGACAAATTGGACAAACTAATTTCAATATTCATCTGGCAGAGAAAGCGACCAAGAATCAGACTAAAAGTGTTACAGTTATCTAAAGCAAAGGGAGGGCTCAAACTACCTAATCTGAGATACTACTTTTGGGCTGCGCAATTAAAACCGCTAATAATATGGCTTCAGGACTTATCATATACACGCTGGCTCAATATTGAAAAGAGTTTATGCGAGAGACCTTTACAGGCCTTGCCTTTCCTAGATGTCCATCCAAGTAAAATAAATATGGGTAACTGGACCAAAATTACATTAAAAATATAGAAGACAATAAAATCTACATTTGAGCTGCCTAAAACAATTTCAGCACTTACAAATATTGGATATATGAATGATTTTGTGGCCTCTAAATTAGATACAGGCTTTAGGAAATGGTCTAAGTATGGACTCACCAACTTACATCAACTTCACAATGCTGGCAATTTTAAATCACTTGCACAGCTGGCGGAGGAATTTAAGATACCAAGCACAGATTTCTTCAGATACCTACAGTTAAGGGATTTCTTATTAAAACACAAAGACTGGGATAAAGTTACTAAACCAACGCAAATTGAAGAATTATTGATTAAAGTACAAACAAAAAAATGGGATAAGAAATTAATAAGCTATTGTTACCAAATATTCCTGAGCATGAATTTGAATAACACTGCACAGGTTAAGGAGAGATGGGAAATTGAAATTAATTCCAACATATCACATGACATGTGGGAGGAAATTTGTACTGAAGTACATCTGGTAACCAATTCAAATGTATGGAGAGAATTTAAATGGAAGGTCGTCATGAGATTCTTTCGGACACCTGAAATTACAGCTAAATTTAGCAATACAAATTCAAATAAGTGCTGGAGAAACTGCGGCCCACACATTGGTAATCAAATCCATATCCTCTGGCTATGCCCAAAACTTCAAGTTTTCTGGAAGAAAGTGTTTGAAACACTTAATAAAATATTTGGTGGCAATATTACAATGGACTCAATGGTGGCCCTACTAGGCCTGTTACCAAGAGGCATGGAAGGTAGAGCCAAAAAATATCTCTTACAGATACTACTAGCTACAGCAATTAAATGTATTACAGTAAGGTGGTTGAAGCCTGACCCTCCAACACATAATATGTGGACTGAAAAAATAAAGGAAATATACCAAATGGAACAAATAACTTATTCCCTGAGACTCCAAAAACATATATTCACTAAAAGGTGGAGCCCTGCTATGGTGATATAATTTTATTTCTTTTACTCCATCTTGCTTTATTCTATTTTATTTTATATTTTTCTTTGTCACTGTAATCTCTGTCTATTTTGTTGTACCATAATTGTTATCTTGTATATGAAACAGCAGATATGATGAGTATGATTCTGTACCTGATTTTGAATGAAACTTAAATAAAAATTAAGTTCGAAAAAAAAACTTTGTCTTTCAACATTCATGTATGTTTTTTTTCTGTTTTGCTTGAATACTGCTGTAAGGAAATACTACAGCTTCCTTTTCCTGAATGACAAGACACAGATTTAAAGAATTATATAAGGTCAGCCAAGTCAAAAACGGACTGCTGTATCATCGTCTGATTTGAAAAGGCTAATATTTATAAAGTGGATGTAAGATTTCAGGTGGGGAATAATACAGAAATCGTGAAAGAGCACTGATTGATCTGCTTCATGCCCTGTTAGGTTGACCTCATATATCTCACTGAACCGACGTTCGATACAGTATATTTCTGTAACTTCGACTTTTTCACCCTATTGACAAATCTCCCATCCACTTTTACTTTTTCACTTTGTCAGTCAGCGTTTATATTGGACAGAAACGTTTTGATAGCGATTAAAGTAAATATAATTTTATATTTTATTCAGTGAGAAATTCTTTAAAGCTGACGTGGTCGAAGTTACCATCCTCTGCGGGACCATGAAAAAAATCAAACCAGCAGGTGGATAATTGAGTAGTAGTGGAACTGGCATGTACAAGTAACAGCAGCAGGAAATGAGCAATGAGTTTGATGTCCTTAATTGGCCATACTATTGGTGATGACAGCATGAACACTCAGCAGATCCTGGACACAGCATCACGAGGTTGATACATCTTTATTCAGAGCCTCTCATGGTTTGAGTTCACCTGAGGGAGTAAAAAGGCCTGTTGGACATCTTTTATCATCCTGGTGCCGGAGACAACAGTGTCTCTCTGCAGCTTGTAATACTATTGATCATGGTATGCTCCTTGACCAAAAAGAAAACCATTTGTTTTAAATCTCTGGCCTCTTGCCTTTTTCAAAAGAACACAGTGTGTTTCCTTAAATAATGTTATATCAAAGCTTTCTGGCGTGAAAAATGGAGCACCTCAGGGCTCTGTTCTCAACCTACTCCAGTTCTCTTAAAAATTGTTACCTCTGGGCCAAATCATACATAGCCGTAGAATCCTTAAAATTCCTGAAAATGAACAGCTACAATTCTTGATATTACGTTTCATTCTACCCTTTTCTTCAATTATTCTTAAAGGAATCATCACAATCAAACTACACAAACTTTAACATTAATAACATAGCTAGAATTAGGACTTCTTTGTCCTTGGCTGATGCAGAGACCTCACTTCAGGCCACTGTTTCATCCAGAAGCGATTTCTGTAATGTTATGCTGCCTGGTCCTCTTGCTAGTTCAAAACGTCTTGAAGACTCTTCACTAAAACTTTCACCACATTGCATAAATTTAACTCCATTTCATGGGCTTCCTTTCCTTGTCGGATCAGATTTCGAGGCGCTTCTGATGACTTACAAACTTGTAAATGGTCTTTCCCCCTTTGTATCTGTCTGATCTCATTATACCTTATACCCAGCAAGTGCTCTTCACTCTCCGAATACAGGGCTTTACTCAGTCCCTAGAGCTAGAAAGAAGTCAGCGGGCTGCAGGGCCTTTCCTAATGTGCCTCTTTTCTCTGGTATAACCTCCCGGCTGATATCAGACAGTCTGCCTCTGTCAAGACCTTCAAATCTAAGCTATAACTTTAAAAAAAAAAAAAAAAAATCATTTCATCCTAACTTTCAATTAACGCTCCTCCTTTGAGGACAACTTCTGTTGTTTGTTTCTGTCTTCTGCAAGCTGCCAAGCTGCATGCAACTCTCCCTCTCTTCTACCCCCTCCTTCTCTAGTTTCTCTCCTCCCTCCTCTCTATTTTCATTAAGGCTTCCCTCTGCTGGACCATCGGCCATGCTGGAACCTTTCACTGTCCTGGCTGTCGATGCTTCGTCTAGAGGTTTGGATCTGGATCATCGTCCCCCAGGAGATTCAGCCTCTACTCTTCTCCCCCCTCTTTCCCTAGTTTGCATTTGATCATGTCTCTCTCTCCCTCTGTCTGTTTGTCTGTCTCTTCCATCTCCCTGAATGTTGCTCTGCCTCTCCTATGTTTGTGTGGCCTGTCCTTCCTCCAGGTTTCTGTGGCTGTAAGGAAAGTTGTGTGGCACAGGTTCTATCTATCTTGCAACACCTGAAACCTGCTGAACCTTCCCTTGGATCTTATTTTTTAGCAATCCACATATATCCATTGGCAGAAATCAAGGAAAATTGCTTCTTCCAAGGACAAACAGAGAATTGCCCATGTCAGTAACCTATGTCATTGAAAACACATGATGTTAATTACAAAGGTTAAAAAACATGCACTGAGAACACTTGTGCTAATTAAATTTAATCTAAGTTTCTTCAGATTGTTTCCTCTTTTCAAATGCCTCACATTGGTTTGGTCCACTGCCAGTCAACCTGCACTTTCATTAACATATGTGCTCAGTCTCTGGGAGTGTGTTTGTGGTTCTGGCTGATCATTGTAAGAATCTTTCCTGCCAAAGCTCACTGTAAACCTCGGAAGCCATGGCATGGATGTTGTGTTTTGGCTTAAAGTAGCTACCTGATTGGTTACCAAGAACACAGCTGTAGATGTCCCGAAGCCTCATTGACAAACACCCAGTGTTTAGCCCTGAAACACAGCTGGAAGATGTCCAAGGTCTCTTTGAAGATATCTGCCGGTGTGATGTTACAGTTGTTGAAACACTGCAGTCCCACATTTAAACCATCGCCTTGTCTCTGTCCCTGAAAGAAAGTCACCGTACATGTAATGTGAACATGTGAAAATGTAAATACAAGATGTATCTTAAGATGTGCAGAAATATAACTGCTAAATATTATGTATGTTACTTCAAAGTTTAGTCTTGTACCAAAATATTGGTATCAATATCAGCGTTTTCTCTGTATGCACTTATCCACCAGGCTCCTGTGGTGTCCCCCTCAGGAATTTCTCTTGAGATTTCTTGTATTTACTGCCCTTCTGCCCAAACAGTAAAGTAAAAAAATCTGCCCTTGCATACATCTGTATTTTTGAACAAAATGAAAATCACATTATATACATTTATTTAATGTGATTTGTGCTGATCTATTCTGTACACATGGCATTGCTCTTCATTGTCTGTCTGTCTCTCTGACCCCTCCTCTGTTACTCTTCCTGAGGCTTTCTTCTTTGTATGCATGCTGCACAGATTACAAAGCCCCCTGTGACAAATTGTGATTTGTGATTCTGGACTATATGTATAAAACTGTTAAAATATTCATAGCATTATACCCAGGTTCTGCGTTGAGAAGTGCGGCTCATTTGCCTTAGAAAATAGATTGAAATAATTGCAGAGCTATAAGGCAAATAAACTTGTTAGTGCTTAACGTTAATCTCTCCTCGCTTAATGGCCTTTTGGCATGGATTTCAATTTGTAGATAGTAATTTATTTTCCTTCTGGTGTTGGCCACAGTATTTCCCCTTCCAAAAAAAGAAAAAACCCTTTCACTTTTTAAACTGACCTTACAGGATTTGACTTTGATGACACTGTGACTCTCCCCATTGTCTCAGCCACTGCATTCTATAAACAGATAGTGGCTTAAATAGGATTTTCTCCTCGGATGCAGGAGCAATAATCCACTTTGTAACGTTACCTCACATGACAGGCAAATTTCCCAATTTCCCTTAAGTGGTGGGGAGTCAACACTTTGCTTGGGTTTGCGTTTAGAAAATCTCCCCCCACACACACACACACACACACACACACACACACACACACACACACAAACGCATGCATATTAAAGTCTGAAAATGACAGGAGGACTAGCAGCTCAGTGGTGTCGGTTGAGTTTTATTGTTTAATGCTATCTATTATTCAGCTCTTTGTCCCACTCGGTGTTGCCGTTTGATAAAAAAGAGATTTCTTTTCTCCTCGCAGCCACTGCCCAGCCGTCTGTAGTGTCCTAGAGTGGTCCCTGAACACAACCCTACAGTGGATGGTCAGACATGGAACACAAGAAAGGAGGAGAAAAACATGCCATCGATCAAAAGCTTAAGGCCGGGAAGGCAATGGCACCATCATGTCATTCATCTCTTTCATTCCCTCTATCTTCCCTGCCTCCCTGATTCCACCCCTCCCTTCAACCACTTCTTCCTTCCTCACGGCTTCCCTCCATTTTATCCTTCCTCCCTCTGTCCATCCATCATTCTCTCACGGCATCCTTTAATCCCATTTCCCCTTCATCCACTTCTCCCTCCCGCTTTTCTTCCATCCTCCGTGCGCAATAGTTTGTTTATTGATGCAATAAAAAAAATGAATCCTCAGGAGAAGAAAAAAAAAGAATTATTCAAATGTTTTAAATGCAAAGTACATCGACTGTTTTTGTGCATGTCCGCTAGTTGACTAGCAAGAAGGTGTTTCTGTGTCACTCTGGGTTACAATTCAAGGCAGTGGCTTCAGATCTGTGTAACCAATGATGAAGGCAATCTAGGGAATCAGAGCAATGTCAATTTAATCTAAAAGACAAATATTTTACTGTTACACTGAAAAAAAAACTACTCAACAGCTTGTGCTGTCATATAATTTCTGATTTATGTGATTTGTGTAGTCAGACTGTCAGACCCTTGCTAATTAATTGCAGTAGAGGGATGACTATGTTGTCAGCCACAGATAAGAATTCAAAGCACTGATGAGGGTTAAGTTTGATGAATGCAAAATTTATAGGCTCTATTTTCACTGACATTGACCGGATAATTCTTTCTCTTGCTCCTGTCAGACCGCAACGCCATTTTATTTTTAACAATGTTTTTTTGCACAAAAGGAATCAAATCTGGTCAATTTCCAAGAATCCTGTAATTGATACTGTCCGTGCACAAACACGAGATACCATGCGAGAGCCTCCCGTTTTCCTGTCTGTCCGAAACAGTCTGAACACTGCAGCTATGTAACTTCATTCATTTAATGTAAATATAATCTAAATTCAGCTTCCGTTTATGTTCGATAATGAAGTGCTTGCACTTGAAATGTTGAGAAATTCAAACCATGAAACATGCCTTTCCCCCGGGTCCCGCAAAAGTGAGGCTGGAAAAGAGGAATAAAAAGAAAAGAAAATACTGAGGGGAGAAGGTGTAATCCATGTGTAGATAGCAAGGCAGCTACATCTGCAGCTTCAGAAAAATAAAAAATAAAATAGCTCTGTGGAAATCACCGTAGTTTTTCAGCTGCGGAACAGTTTAATCACATTTTTCATATGATAGGGTAAGTATTAGAGGGAAGGTGGAGAGTAGAAAATGTCCCAAGGACAAAAGCATGATGCATGCTTTGCAGTGTGATGACTGCAGATAGGACCTATCTCCTGGATATCTTTTATTGCTTTTATATTTGCTCCTGTCCTTGGGTTCTTCATGAATTGGAATTTGTTTCCTTGAAGTGCATTTCTCCCCGCACACAGAAAAATAAGCACATTCAAATGCCAGGCAAGATACTTACCTCAGAAGTCTTTTGAGCTGAACCAAGGCTGCAACTGGGTTCTAAGGAACTTATTTCACTTCATAAATGTTTTTTTTTTTTTTTTATGTTCAAGTTTGCCTATCCTGAACTATTATTTAAGCTTCAATCTTTTTGAAATCAAATAACCAAAGTCTTTTAAAATGGAATTTTAGGCTTTTTTTTATTTAAAATGTCAAGGCACCCCTCAAGTGTTCAGGCATTGTTCTTTCCACACATAACAATTATAGCATGATCTTATTTGTATTGCTTGCAGCTGCCAGGAAGAAAGGAAGGTTACATCAGTGTCGACATATGAAAGGAACATGGTAAACAAAGCCTGGTATAGTTCTGTGTATAGCTAAATGTGGTATGAAGTGTTAATTTTTTAAATCTCTTTTCTCCAAACAAATCTCTGCCATTCATGACTGTTATAAAACTAATGATGTGCACATGAATCTTTGTCCCAAATGAGTTCAAACTGTGTTTACACATTCTGACCACAGTTGGACCAAATGATCACACCTTCTCTATGTCATACTTCCACATTTTTTGGCAAGCTGATCCCCAGCATGGGACTAAACTATGATTGTGAAAGCTCAGTACAATTACTGAATAACGTTTTCAGAAAACCCGATAATCTATTCAATAAAAATGACTGAATGTTTGTACAGCATTTGGTAAGGTTTTGGACATATTCCCTCCTTCAAATGTTAAGCGGATGTATTTTCCTGACACAAAGAGATAACAGATCTGGTCTTTAAATTACATTCTGACTGAGTAAAAATGATGTTGTGAGAGTTCTCCAAATCTTAAGTGAATGACGAGAACTGAAAGTTGAAATAAAAATGAGCCCTATGTGAAGATGACATCTTTCAACAAGACTTGACCAAAACATTTGAAAAAACATTTGACAGTTTGATTGTTGTTCTATGTCCCATCTGATACTATAGACACTATGTAATCAGCCACATTTTAAAATGATTAATCATTCATTCACCCATCTATGAATTCAAATTGGTGGAGTGAATGAGTAAGCAAGTGAATGTGTACCATACAAAATTCCCTGGGAATTCACTTTTTTACAATAAAAATGTGTTCGTTTTTAGCTGGTCAGCAGGCGATAGAGGACAGACAATGCACTTAGTCGTAGATTAGAGCAAAAAATGTAGAATAATCAAGTTGAAGGTGTTCTGGCTCCTGGCTCACAGCAGATGCCTCACTGAGCTGATGGCAAGAAAACTGTGGGGTGCTGTCACATTCACTGTGACAGGGAGCACGCAGGGACCTAGTGGTTTGCCCCCATTGTCCGCTGCAAGCAACCAGCAGACCCCACCAAGGGCTGCTCAGGAGATGTGCAGCTTTGTTGTTTGCTCCTTCCGAGACAGCTTGATGAATGGATATCTGAGTGAGTGGATAAATTCTTTGTCCCCATAGATTTGTGGCCTCAGCCTGTCATGGCCAGGTTCCATGTTCCCTGCAAATTGTTTCAATAAATAATCATTCAAATACGTCAGGAGACAATGAATAAACCATGGCTGCCTGTACTGTTGTTTGCCAAACAGTTGTCTCTATGTTAGGTTGTGGGTGTTTAAGATCAAAATGTGGTCCATGTCTCATGTGCTTTCAATTAACACTGGTGGGAAGGTGTGATCTAACTTGGCAACCGATCATTGAGTTGGTAAAGAAAAGAAACATTGTGATAGAATGATATGATGTCCTATGTTGCTGTGTACGTGTACTTATTTAAGGATGGTTTGCTGAACATTTTGCTTCTAAACAATGACAATTATGACTTCAGTGCTGTTATTAACATTGTTAAAGTCAAAGTTTGATTAGGTTTAGGCACCGACATTAGTTGGTCATGTTAAGTAAAAGATCATACTTTTATCAATTATGCTCAGCCTCTTACAGTTCAAAAGTTACGTAACTTATGTTAGGGTGCTTTAAGAGGTGATGCTAGAGGGGCATCTACAGCGGCCACTGACCAGGCTGCTGTGTTTGACATGCTGGGAACGAGAACGAGCTGAATTTTTACCTTTCTACACTTGCGTGCTATGATGTCAGGTGTGCTGTCTACCATCCCCAAGTCCATGTGAATGCAGCACCAGAAATCATTTCCAGCAGGAACATGTCCATGACTGCTCATTTACAGGGTCTGCATCGTCAACGACTACTGCACTGGCTGATCAAGGTCGGTCTGGTGCAACCCTCACTCCAGCTACGCACATCACATCCATATCGTCTGCTGCACACCAGAAATGAACCCTTGCCGCATACATTCCATTACGATATTACAGCACATTTAGTCGAGAGCTCGGGTTATTTCCTCTCATGCTGACAAAAACAATTTCCCCTCCGCCGTCTTAATGAGGATTGCAGAGCCTTTCATATTATGGTTCCACATAGGTTATCACATCTTGGCCTATGTGATATTGATGCGAGGCAAGCAACTGCATTCATGAAATTAGGGTCTTAAAGTCACTGCAACAGAATGCACGGCAGTTGGCATTTCTTCTGATGATTTAGGGGCTCTATTTACTGGCAAGTGCATGGTTTATGGCTTAATTCGCACTCATAATTCAACAGCAACATCATTATATACTTTGTAATGCAGTCCTTACACAAGGTGAAATAGGAAGGTAGGAGAAAATAAGCACAAATGGCTAGGAAAGAGAAGGAAGCAAAAAAGTAGTAGGAGTGTTCCAGGAAGGTGTGGAACAATGAAGGAACCTTTTACCAGTGGGAGGCAAATTGTGGCCTACAGGCCAAATCTGGCCCTCCTACGAATATATTTGGACCTGACAACTAAAAGCTGCATTTTTTTTTTTTTGCCAAATAACTTTTGCAATTTCTTTTCAGGAATGCACTTTGGGTAACAGACTTGTGTAATCTTCCAACAGAGATACTTGATTTGTGCCTCAAACAAGAAAGGGGGAAGAAAAACAACAACAGTATTTTCATTAAACTGTAAGGAACAAGCCAACGCTTACTGAGTGTCGACAACCCATCAGTTACAAAGCAACATTACTTAACTTTTTGGACTCAAAATAACAACATCCAAATCATTTTGATGGCACAGTGTCTTGTAAAAGGGTGAGTGGTGTCTTTTGCCCCCTGTCACTTGTTTCTGTTGAAGTTTCATTGGGAGGGTGAGTTTACTTCAACATACAACTTTTTAAGACATGAAATTGTTATGATGTAATGAGTTGAGTTTTGTTTGCACCTACATTATGTCTGACAAACTGTCACAGACATGGGATTTGTATCTACAACAGCAGCGTTGGACTCAATTTGGGGGCACCAAATGACACAAAATACCAATTTCTTCATAATGCGGCTTAAACAAGAATTAGAGCTGATACCTTTAATCGATTATTCAATTAATCGATCAACAGAAAAGTGATCTGCACATAATTTGATATTGAACAATGTAAATGTAAAAAATTCCATCTTTTTAAATTTTCTTTTGCTGCTTTATATCATATTAAACTGAATATCTTTCAAATTTGGACTGTGGGAAAATATGACAGGAATTTTTCAATAGTTTAGTTTTACAGATAAAATCTACAAATTTTACTAATTCATGCATCATCACGTCTACAAAATTTGGTTGACACCACATTGTGTTAAATTGCCACATGGTTGAATCTGATTGCTGACCCCTAATTATAAGAGTTATATAATAATAAACGATTTTTGTTATATTTGCTAAAATTGTCATCATGATCTGACAGTACAATAAGATACAGTTCAGCTGTATAAAAACACACTGTCTGTGGCTCCACCCAGTGGCCCTAATTTGATTTGCAAGCATCCACTGCTCTGGATCAACACAACCAATCAGAGCCAAGGGGAGTGTCTGAGAAGTGTCACTCATTCTCGCGCACATGCTGATAGCAGCCCCCCTCCCCCGCTCAGCACACCTAGCAGTGCCCCTCCCCCACACAGGCACCATGCCTGCCTATGTGGTCCGAAAAGTTCAAGCTCAAGCCCAAACTGTAAACAATGATGGAGAAGAGGCAAGGACAGAGCCGAAAAATGCCCCACCGTTGCCCACGTCAACAAGAAAAAAATAAGAAGACTGATGAAGAAAAGCAGTATAAAGACAAAGAATTGGCCCGAGCCCGAGAGAAAACAAGGATAAATATCAGAGCCAGGAGTGGAGGGAGATGCAGCATTCATAAGGACTCAAGAGCTATACAGAGTTGGCTGCTTTTCTGCGTGACAGGTAAGGACCCCTGCTTTATATTTGTTTCATTCTATGTTTTATAGGGCTATGGTGGCAGTACTGGCAATAGCGCATATGGCCATATGATGTTGCAGTAGAGCTACTTAGCTTGTTGGTAAATCTAGCTTGTTAGCTTTTATGCTAGCTCCGGTGTTAAGCTTTGTCTTTATGGCCGCTGGTTAGCAAAAGTGTCGTTCAAGTGACCGGGCAGTTATACTAATGTTAGTTGGTGTTCAGGATTCTCTGAAGTGGTTGAAAGGTTTTAGAGAAATAATGTCACTCATGCTTCATAAAGGCAGCATGGCAAAAATGTTGCATGGGATAATGATTGTTTGTTACTCGGGTTACTAAGGTGGCACTGCATGAGTCACTCCTCATTGTAATTTAGTTGTATTGATCAGAAATAGAACAAGCAAGGCTTATTTTGTTGTTGCTGTTTTTAATGCACCATCTTGGATATCTGGCTTTCTCTGTTACTGTTGCTACAAGCTTGCTCATGCAGGCAGGCTCCTCTGTGTGGGGGGGCTTCAAAAGCAGCGCTGCAGCGCACCAGAGGGGAAGAAGTCCACTTTTTTTCACAAAACTCCAGACTGCAGCTTTATAAAGACAGACTCAACCAGAGGGGCTGCTCTGGGCACAAACCCACCTTTACAACCAGAGCTGGCCCTATGCATAGGCAGTATAAACAAATGCTAGGGGCGCCGTCATCCGTTGCTCTGTACCTGTCCTCTGAGAGGGGGGCAGGTCGAGACGTGAGCTGCCTGAATCTGACCGAACCGAGACCCCGAGACCAAGAGAGATATTTACTGATATTGTAAGTTAGCGGAACCACAAGATTGCAAAGACTGAAACCACCCAGCGCTCAGTGAAGGAAAAGAATGAACAGAAGAGGAAGACATGAAGAAGATAGAGGTACAGTAACGTCAATGTGATGAAGTTAAAGGAAATTAATGGTTTAATGATCGTAGTTACCCTTGTTGGAGCAGAGTGTTAGCTTGCTAGCTTACTTAAAATGATAGCAGCATTGTTTAATGATCAATAAATAGCTGAGTCGACCTGTGTTAATGTTACTCCACCTTAAATTCATCAGGGATGTTTGGTAAGTTAAGGTTAAACCTGTTCGGGTGTTATTTTACCTGTTGGCTGTGTTTTCCTGCTCAGTTAAAATGATATTAGTTCTTTATCCCCTTTGTAATAGGGTCATTGTAAACCTTTGGCTTATTGTGTCACAACTGATGTTTGTTAAAGTTTACATCAGTGTTAAAGTGTGGTTGAAGTGTATTACTGTTAATACTCCATACCTTAGCATTCCCATATAATTCATAGGCGAAATATATACACTTCACCGTTTAGACTGAAATGCATTGCAATGACAATAAAGTTGAAAGAATCTCATCACATTTTCATTATTAGTCTTATGTATAGCACATATCAATCATCTAATTTTTGTTTTTTTATTCAAATGTAACATGCAGTGGTCACATATACTTCTCTTCTCTCTTCAGATGCACTTTTAAAATATTTCAGCACCACCCCAGTGACACAGCATCAGGTGCTCCTGTCCCTCTACCTCAGCACAGCAGAGTGACACAGCATCAGGACTAAAGGCTGCACCAACAGACCTGCTGAGTGACCATCTCTTCTAACTGACAAAGTAAGATGAGAGTTAGTTCACAGAGGACCATATCAAATATAAAAGCAGTTACACATTTCCCAAAGACAAAGATGGGAGAGTGTCAATATGACTTTTGTAACAAAGTCTTAGTCAATGCTGACAAAAATCAAAAGAAGCTGGTTGATGTACTCAAACATGTAAGCCACTTGCTGAAGGTTCATGAGGATAGCCAGGAGCACAATACCCACATGGCAACATGGAAGTAGTTGGAAGTCGTTTTGCAAAGAGGCTGACAATAGATAAGAGAGAGATGGCACACTGAGGCTGGGAGATAGCATGTTTGCACAGTGCCTTGTTTATATTGTTTATTTCTTCAGTTTTTATTTGGTGTGATATTTTTGACTTAAAAGGAATAAAATAACATGATAAAATAACTCTGATAACTTGCCAGTAGAGACATTTTGACGACTCATGTTTTTTTTTTTTTTTTTGTTTGACCAACATAATTAAGGATCCATTCAAGTATTTACACCAAATCATTGTGACATTGTGACAGTGACTACAGTTCCAGTTAGAAAAGTGGCTATTGATTTGTGGAGATATTGTGAAGTCGGCAAACCTGCTTGATTATTTTTATAATTTTCATCCATAACCAGTCAGACTTAGCTGATGTTTCTGCCATGATTATTTTATGTACAATGTTGCTTTGCTGGCATTTTTGATATCGATACAACAGCGCAGCTCAGCATACCTGCTAGATTGGTGTAAACTCAAGCTGTCTTTTTCTTTTATCTGCGGAGGCTCCAATGTAATGTTAGTGAAGGTTTTGTCATGAATAACACGTGACGGCATCAAACGTGCATTTTAACTGAATGAGATGCATGCACTTTGAAACAGCATCCCAAATTCACAGTTGAATTGTACGTAAGATAATGCATGCTGCAGGTGTTCTCTATGCGGAGGTTACTATAAACAGACATTGTGCTTTGTCTTATTTGGAACTCTTACATCTCAAAAAAATCACTGCTGTTCAACTGAGGTTTAAGCCATGAGTTTGCTCTTACACATGTTTTTGACTGCAGCCACAACTCTTAAATTTGAGGCACAGTGCAAATCCTTCTTTCGCTGGTCAGCCTGCATATCTCAGATTCATACATTAGAATTAAAAATAGATTTTTACCTACACTCCCCCCTTTGCCTATTTTTTTTTACATGGTATCAAGAGGAACTTCTCCATAAATTCCCACAACAACTTGACATCCTCCATCAACTTTTTAATGCAGTACAGCTCCGCCGCTCTGCTGGAAACACCAGAGGTACATCTGTTTGTGTCTCACTCTGAAAAGTGCAAACTGTGTGTGTGTTTCAGTGTGTCGTACGCAATAACACATACATTTGTGTGGCTATGCTTTGCAACAACCTGGTCGTGATTGTACAAGATTTAATTAAGGTGACCACAGAGGAGCTAGCAAGCGTAGTGTGCGCCGCTGAAATTAGAGGCCGCAGATTGAGCATACCTGCTGACTTCAGATGGCTGTAAAGTGAGTTAATCAACTGAAAGGGAAGGTTTTCATTCGTTCAAGCTGTTGTGGATAACGTATGCCGTAAGAATCGCATAATCTTTTCTCTGCCTTCCAGCGTCATTGCCTTGATCAGATTAAACCTGTATTCGTTACAGGCTTTTAGGTGTGTCTGCCGGTTGAAGAATGTATATGGAAAGTCAGCAAGACGAACATAAAAGGGATCTCTATGAAAGACTGTATATTTAAAAAGATTAGACCTCACAGAACAAGGATGTGGCAGTCTGACACCAGAATCGCAGTCAGTTCATTATTCAGGACTAGTGGCGACCACATGCTTGCCTATTTTCTTTATTCCCATTATACCGAGACCCCATTTCCCTATGAAACATCGCTTCTATCACCATCCACTCTTCTGTCATCATCCCAGACATTGCTAAAGCAATTTTCAAAAACATTACCATCACATGTCAAAGCTGTCCCCGGGAGAAAGTGCAACGGTGTGAACTATCCAAAGACAGGTCAAAAAAATGGTCAAGATTCCCAGGAGGTGGTTGCTGTTGACAACAACCAGTTGACAGACGGAGAGGGACCCAGTAACTTAAACCTAGACTGATGTGACAGGGGCTGCCATTAAGGCACTGACCAGCTGACACATGGTGTCATACAGAGAGGCATGACGAGAGGGGGAAACAGACAGAGCGGCAAAGGGTCTGATGCAAAGGGAGGATGACAGACAGACAGACAGACTGGAGCAGCAGCTATTGGCAAATTATGTATGAAACGTTGATTTATTGCGATGTGGACTGTGCACAAGTGGTGCATCTGACATCAAGATGCTGCGTATGAATATTTCAGCCAGTATATGCATCATAACTGAAATAAAGTGTTGGAACAAGCAGACAGAATCTCATTCGTTAGTATCATGCAACAGACAATATTTTGATCTTAAAGTTTTGATATTTCACTCATTTTTCTACTAGTATTGATCTCATCAAGCAGAATGTAGTTGCCAGCACATGTAAAGGCTTTTAACTCCACCTTTAAAGCCTGACAGAGATTACATAGCATATTCTTGTCTGGTACAGCAGACAATCTGCTTCGCCCTGTGTTCTCTCTGAAACCAAAAGGGAGAAATTCATAATTCATGTATTTATTTTTCATATATTTTCCTGATGGTGCCCCCCGGTTTTGCATTTATTTGATGGAGTAGTTTCCCGTCTACAGAGATGGACACCCTATTTCGATACAGCCAATCACATGATGCATAAAGCTGTAATGTCAGAATTCATTCATAGGCAGAGCAGATGGTCACGCTGAGCCAGTGTGCTGCAGCAGCCTGCTTACACAACACAAGTTGAGCTGCAACTAGCGATTATTTTTGTTATTGATTTCAGATTATTTGTATGATTAATATGAGCTCATCACAGTTTCCTAGAGCACAAAGTGATCTTCAAATTTCTTATTCTGTTGAAGGAACCATGCGAAACCCAAAGACTTTATATTTACGTAAATGTAAAAGATAGATTAATTGATTAATCCCTGCAGCTCTGAGCTCTCGAGACGCTCAGGCTGTAAACAACAAAGCACATTAGCCTTCCCGCTTAAGTCTCCTTACACTCAAACACATCAGCACACATCTAGTCCTGCACCTTAGCTTGATGAGCAAGTGACTAAACAAATGTTCACCGGAGAACTGCTAATTAGCTGCCCGGCTGCTGCACATAAAACAGCATGTAAACAAATGTCTCCTCT
The DNA here is from genome assembly GCF_904848185.1 of Acanthopagrus latus. Taxonomy (NCBI): domain Eukaryota; kingdom Metazoa; phylum Chordata; class Actinopteri; order Spariformes; family Sparidae; genus Acanthopagrus; species Acanthopagrus latus. The sequence continues at coordinate 16,577,212 of NC_051050.1, read as the reverse complement.
GTCCAATCAGATGCTTGTGTGGTCTTTACTCTTGAATACGCCCTGTCTGTCCCTGATGTGTAAGCTACTGCACATGCTTGTCTGCTTTGTCACTTGTTCCCTGCGGGATAAAAACTGGCAAGCTGGCTATCAAACACAGCGGACATCAGGACGCCCCTCCAGTCGGCTGAAGCAAAAAGGAGCATTTGTGTTATTTCCCCAAAGATTTTTTCCTTCCCTTTTAATTATGTTAAAAAAATATAATTTCTAAAAAATAATCAGGCAAACTGACTGAGGTAAATTTCCCTGTAGGGCAAAGCCTTGGAGTCTGGCTGGAGTCATCAGTTCCTGAAGTACCCACATTTACACACAAATACACCCAACATTTTTTTTCAGGATTGACTTTAATGGTATTTTCTTGTTACTTGTCTATCCGCACTTGTATGTCAACATTGCTTTAAGCAGAGAAAATCAGTGCTTTTGTTGTGGTTTTATTTATTTATTTATTTATTTATTAAATATATTGACAATGGATCACGTAGATTCACAAAGAAATGACAATTATCACCCGAGTCTGCATGCTGTTAGACTGCACCTTTCAGCTCATTGTTAATGTCTACAGGCCCACAGTACCACTGTTCTGGTGTGCTCTCACTGTTCTTATCAATAGCGTTTTTGGCTATTTTCGGTTAAAAAAGCTCTGCACAAAAATATTGTTCGCTACATAAAAGGGCAGCCAGGGAGCCAAATATTTCTCTTTTGACTTCATGGAGACAATAAAAAAACAGATATAAAAGCAGACGTGAATACAGACAAACTGCAGGTGGGCAAAAGTTTGATTCTCTAATTCTAATTTACACAGTATCTGCTGGAGAATACACCATAGTACAGTCCTCACACCAGTGATCCTAGAACGACATATATTACCACTGAATGCTGCAGTGTTCCATTGGCAAGAGTGCCTGACCTGCATATGCTCACCGGTTGGGTCAAGGCATCAAAACTGCTCAGTTAGGATTAGGAAAACAATGTGGTTTAGTTTCAAATAACTATGTTGCTTCTGTAACTTCTGTAACATGGTGCTGAACATGGTGATAATATTGCAGCGCTGTATTTAAAACATCTTTCTCCTGCCTCCAAGTGGCTAATGTATCATCAGCTGAAATCTCATGTATAGGATTTAAAAGTTTAGATCACTGAAACTGTCAAGCTGCATTTTCAAATTTCTAATTTTCATTAAATCAAACATAAATCCAGTCAGTAGTACCATGCATCCAATTTTTATACTTTTTTGTCAAATTTCACAGTGGCTGTTTGAAAGAAAATGCTGTCCTCCACACAGGCACCCGCAACAGCTCTGCCATGTGTTTTTCAAATGTTTTCAACCATGTCACCCCCATCCCCCCCCCCCATTCCCCCCAGTATGGGAATTGTGCAGACTTAATCAAAACGACCCAAGCTAGAAAATAACGATGTGAAGAGTTCACTGGTTATCCATGTGTTTCAGTGTGTGAACTGAAAGTGTACTTCATGTACATGTACTGTAGACAGGTGTACCTTATACACTTCTATATAACTACTGGCCGGAATTCTACAAAGATAATGAAACACACAGCTGGGGTAAGAGTTGCAACACTGTAATATAGTCAGTTTATGCCCTTCCCATTGTTACTGAGACAAAATGGCAACCTGTCAGTTATGTGAATGAATAATGACAGTGAGTGTATGACATGATGATAAGGGTTGTTGCTTTCATGCCAGCCATGAGAGGCAAACAAATATCCTCGGCGTAGACTGAAAGCTTCATCAAACGAATTTAAGAAAAATCAAGTAAACAGCTCTCAACAAATCTGTGTTATTTTTGCACATTATTTATAGATCTGCTTTTGTGTTGTTCGGGTAAGCTCGAAAAATATCAGAATGCGGGGCAACAATGAAAAATGACAGCTGTGATTCGCTCTGTGAATCGGATGTGTGCTTCTCGTGCTGCTGTTTTGATTTCTCTGCTGCATCAAGTGCCTTAGCTTCCCTGGCATCACTCAAACACAGCATTGAAAAGTATATATTTAAGAGATGACTGACCAGAATCCTGAATGATAAATCAGAAATTCTTCTATTAGTCCCGCAAACGACGAAATGTGTGCGTTGCAGCAGCCAAAGGACAGTTCAATATGACCATAAACAATGATAATATTTAAAAAATAAACAAATAATGTAACATCTAATAAAAAGGTGAGAGGAAGAGCAAGAGCCAGTTGCATAGTAAGACATAACTCATGTACTTTAATGAGCCGGCAGAACTCCAGCACGGCGGACTAAATCCATGCATGGTTGGTATCAAAAAGCCTCAGCTTTTAAAAAGCTTCTTTATGACCTACCGCCGTTATAATCACCAATTCCTTTGTGCGACCTTGAGTTTCACCTTCTGGTACCCAGACGGATCACATGAAAGAAACTTCAAGCACCACATCTGGCCCTGTAGAAAAAGATGAAAAAGCGGTGCAACCTCAGGCATTACTCTTGGAAGTAGTTATCTCCCATGGTTCCAGGTAGCAGTATTGAGAGACTAAATGAGGAGGAGTAGAAATCGTCGCTCTCTCTCTCGATTCAGCAAATGGTTATTAGCACATGTTCCCCTACTTTCATTTTCATTGTTGGTAAACATTTGATTTTTGTTTTCCCTGCCTAAATGTAGTTAATACTCGCATTAGGAATGAGGACTGGTTTGGCTTTGTCGCAATGTTTGTTGCTGCATGTGCTCAGACGGAGTAGGAGGATTTGCTCTGACCTGAACATATGGGGACACTGCAGTTATTTATAGATCTAAAATAATCTCTGAACACAAGTGCAAATGGTTTTTCACTCGTAGAATAAGTCTGATTTTAATCTGAAAGACTTGGTTCCATCCATCTATGAAAATGTGAATAATAGATTCCACAAAAAAAAGTAACACTTTGGGTCTAACACCTTAATCGCAGTATGTGGCCCGTCTCCATTTTCTTCACCATAGGAGATAACTGCTCGTGTTCGGGGTCCAGGGGGTCACGATGATTAAATGATCTTGATTTAAGACAAGACATTACATGCTGTGGGAACTGGTTAATCTTTGTGGCTGTTATAATCACGAAAGGGGTCATCCCGTTCTCCCCGGGGATGCTGTGAATGGTGTTGGAGTTAATGATTTCCCAGGGGAGCATGACGATCCATGCCATATTCATGTGTCACTTCAATTTAATCATTCAATTAAAGGAGCTGGTGAATGCGTATTGATATCGGAATATCATCAGACCTTCATAAATAGGGTCCCTCGCTGACATTTCATATTTGTTAGCCTTGGGAAACAGTGCCTACGTCCGGTATAATTAGTAAATGTGTTCCTTTATTCATATAAACAGAACTGGAAGCTTTTTAGAGAATGACAAGTTTGAACCAATGACAACTTGCATGTCATTCGATCAAATTAATTACATTTTTTAGACATGGCTCTGTTCTAAGCTGCCATGCTTGAGTGACAACCTAATGGGTGACCTCCGATTTGTTATTGGCTAATGCCACTGAGGCCAGTCAGTGGCTTGTTTATTTTTTACAGGGGAGCTGGCTCAATTGCAAGACTCCCTTGCCCCCCCACGTCACCACCAACCAACATAGGTCCATGTATACCTCCCAAAAGACATTGATGCTACTTTACTTACATGGATGTGCCAAATAAATGACGCTGAAAAGGGTTAGAGTTGGTGCAGATTCGTTGCATCAAATCTATTTCCGCAGGCAATTTTGCAATAATTTTGCTTGCTCCAATATGTGAATATTTGACATGGGTATATTATTGCATTAAAATGATACTTGCCACTGACCAAGCTTTACAGGGATTGGCAGAAAAATAGTGCCAGCTTGCAGAGATACAAGAGGGGTCCCAGGGTTCTCTGGCATCGCCCTGTAGCCCTGACTGGCTCAATGACACGTAGCTAGAGCCCAAGTAGCACTCGCTGGATTCATCTCAGCTGTCTGTTCAAGGGGATCCGGTCCGGTATGGTGGCTCTGAAGATGTAGTGATATGTTAAAACATACCAACCAACCAGCCGAGGGAGTGGTACACCAGCAGCTCCCCCACTCTGTGAAGCAAAAGTACTGTTTTTATCTGTGAAGTGGATTAAAGGGGCACTATGTGGTTTCAGAGAAGAAATACAAACTCATTTTGAGGTTATAATACAAACACAGAATTGTTTATTTTTTCCATAACTGAATAAACAAGCTGTTCCCAGAGGAAAATAAGGTCCCCAGAACACTTTTTTGAAGCTAGAAAGAAAACAGTATGAAACTGTGTCCTTTAAGGTTAATTTCTTTATTCAGTTTATTCAATCAAAAAACTGAAGACTGAAGATATTAAAACATCAACATGATTTATGTTTAAAAAAGTTCAGAGAAATAGCTTGCACCATGAAAACGTCAGAATGACAATCAGGTGATTTATACAGTACCTTGTGATATTGGCATCGTTTGACTGACGTGGTATTGAAGTTGTGGATGTGATGGATACAGATGACTTTAACCTGGTTGGTTAATGTTATTGTACATTTTACATTGACTAGTTCGTTTTGACTCCATAGTAACCAAGGCTGTTCACTTTTGATGTGCCTTTGTGCAATTTAATTCTCACTATTATCTTCTCTGACTTCATACTATTCCCAGAATTAAAAAAAAAAATCTTATTGTCTGAGCCCCTATGTCCCATCATGTTCCATCCCTTGATCCCAACAGCTATCAAGGTCACTCATCCCAAGACACCTTTGTCACACTCTCTTTTATAATTGTGTGTCCATTGTCATGTAATACAGAGTGAGGACAGCCATAAATTATCAACAAATCTGGCATTGTCGTGAGTTGTGACGTGGCGTCAGTTGATGCCTTCATTCACAGTGCGATTGCTTAGAAAAACTGACCAAAAAATGTATGTGCAAATACCATTTTGTCCAGTTTTCTTCCTTCTCTCCTGACTACAATTTTCTTTCTATAACTTTGTACCACAGAAATGATCAATACACCTTTAAATGTAATCCAATAAAAAAGTGTGTCGCTATCCTCTTCATCTTCTGTAATTACACATTGCTACTCTGATCGTGAAGGCAAAATTACTTTATGAAGAATGTAGGCTGCAAGGTAGAATATCAATTTTTAGTATATAGTTTAAACAGTAGTATAGATCCAAGAAAGTAACTAAAGCAAGGGTGGTGCTGAGTGAAAAAGACGTATTTACAGATCTGTCTGCTTCTTCAGTAACACAGAGAGTGTCATGGATTAATCAATGCACAGCGCTGTAATGTTACTGATATTTCGGAGACATGATCGGGGCAGTAGATTGTAAGTTGCTCAAAGCTCAGTCAGATAAAGGATCGATGAGTCAGTCGGACTAGATTAACATATTCAACTAAACAACCCCTCTGCCTCTGCACTCTCTCTCCTACTATCGAAGAAGGGGGTGACAGATTAACAAGGGGGATGGCATTATTGTCATTTCTCTAACAAGGAGGGCTGCGTTTGATCAGAGGACAAAGATCTTTGTTGAGTGATTCTTTTTATGCATAAACAAAATACATAAACAAACCCTGCTGGACCCCACTACCCTCTAGCTTCAAACAGTGTTCTGGGGACCTCATTTTCCTATGAGAACTTGTTTATTCATTTATGGAAAAAAAATCAAAGATTTCTGAGTTTGTATTATAACCTCGTTAATATTGTAAATACCAAAGTTCTGAGTCTGAGTCTCCAAAACTGTGTTACTTCGCGGTAAGGCAACAGCACATACAATCGATGACAGACATAAGTCATTAAATGTGTGTCTGTGTTAAAATGTAATTCAGATTTCAAACTTAAAGCACCAGCTGTAATAATTAGCTTGCCTTGCATGCTGTGATTAAACACGTCTGCTTGATCTCACATTGCGCTCAGAGTAATTCTACCCCTGCACAGATGTTTTCAGTTGGTTTGTCAGTTATGATCACTCCTCAGGGTCAAAAGTTTCTTAACAATCTCTCTGGCAAAGTTTTGTCGCACCTGTTAGGGCTCAACAATTCGACCCCTTTCTTTTTTAAGGAACGCTGTGCACCACTTGCCCTCTCCAGTATGCCGCTTTTTGTAACAGCAGCGCGGAGGGCAAAATGTGACAACGGAGTACCAGCAGCGGGTGTTACCTGGAAAGTTCATCAGCTGATTATCACGCAGTGGCAGGGTGTCAGAGCCCTCCTCAGAGAATGTGGAGCTGTGCTTTGATTTTGAGCTCTGTGCGACTATGATGGGTGTCCCGCCTATATCCACAACCCTAACCCCACCTCCAACTTGTACTCACCTCCCCTGCCCATGTCCGGACAATGGACCCACTTAGAATACGAATGGAGATGGGAGGAATTAAAGAGCGAGCTGTTTGAGTGCTTTACAAAGCGACACAGAGGTGCAGTTCCGCAGCACAGACGATAGCCCGATTACACAAAAGGAGCGAGGAGGGGTAGTGATCAACTACATGAAGGTGCAGAGGAGATAGAGCGAGAATTACAAAGGGAGAATGAAAGGGGGTTTAAATTAAGGAATTGAACGGAGAGCACAAGCCCATCAGATAGAGCGTGTAGAGGCACAGAATTAGACCGAAGTAAGATTAAATTAAGGAGAGAAAAGGGACAGCAAGAGGATAGAAAAAAAACAGGAAGTATAACTGAGAAGATAGGAGAGGAGGAGGAGGCGTACATGAGACTGATAAGAAGAAACGTCTTTAATTATGGCAGAATCAGAGTTGAAAAAAGCAGATTAAACCTCCTTTTAAGACACAAGGGTTTTGAAATAAGATTGACCAAATGCGATAAGACATTATGTATGCGCAGGATATATTGCAAGCCAAATGAAGAGGTGAAGATTTTATGAGAAAGTGTCCGTGTAATGGTTTGTGACCACGCAGTTGATTAGCAGGAGTGTCATGGATAGGTCGACGCAGATACTCTCAGATGATAATTGATAGAGCCAGGGTATTGAAACAATAAATGGCCGCACACACAAAAAAAAATCTGTTTTTGCCACATAACAGCTATAACCTTAAAGGAGACATATTAGGCTAATTTTCAGGTACATGATTTTATTTGGGGTTGCTACTAGAAGCAGGTTGAGATGATTTAGTACTCAAGGCATGCATCAGTGTCCTCATACCACCAGCAGCAGAAAATTCTAATGGTCAAACAAATATACATAACAGTGAAACATAACAGTGCTGTTTTACAGTGGTTAGAATAAAGGAAAAGATGAAGATGGACAACGCATGTGTTTAGAATCATTGCAGTCAGACCACACAAGAAAAAGACAAAATTGGAGTTTTGAGTTGCCCTCCAAAAAGCATTTAGCTTTTCTTTTTTTTTTTTTTTTGAGATACTGAGGGAGGCTTTCCTGGAGAAATCGTCAGCAAAATCTTAGTCACCTTTGAGTTTTCGAGCAGTCCCTGCAGTAAGGACACGCAAGGAATGAGAAAATAGATAATAGAAAAAAGATGGCCAGTGGGCAGGTCATCTCGCCAGAGGCAGGGTGATATTTCTGACATGCAGGGGCATTCTTTCCGGTCCGGTAAGTATAGGCCATATTGGAGAAGGCAGGATTGAAAGTTTTTCTGTTAGGCTGCAATTTGAGGCCACGCTGCACCACGACATGCTCAGATGCTTGGTTAAGACAACCTGTTGGATATCACACAGAGTAACACTGAAGCTGCAATATCCTGATTTGGATTTGAATGTTCTTTAGATCCAATCTTCTCTTGGACTGCATCCCAATGGGTCCACTGTGTCCAACCTGGATATATTTAATAAAAAGTACAGCTTTACGCCTATTTAATCCTCGTTTATGGTACACCTAGTCTTGGACACCATGCCAATCCTTAATTAAAAGGATGAAATTCTATTTCATCAGGATACCATGTTGGGTAACATCCTGGATGAGTGACGGCTGAAGATTTCATTTTAGCTGACACTTAAAAGTAAGTCTTTTCCATTTTGATCTGTGTCTTCACCCGCTGTATACCCGATTATCCAAAAGAAGCACAGGTCAATCAAAATTGTATGCAGTGTGTAGTGCCCCAGCGTGACTGGTCAGTGCCCAATTACTCGCTAAAAAAAAAAAAGAAAGATCTTCATTTGAAATGCATCAGGAATTTCCTTGTTCTGTGGCGCTCAGGGAAAACATGGCCAGTGGAGGTGCAGAAATCACACGGAGTGAGAGATGAGGAGATAATAGGGCAATTGCCAGGCTTACAATTGCTTGAGTCCGTAGTCCGAGGCGCCGCTCAATCCTTCCACTGCAGGTCAGATCCTGGGGACATCCACTTAATCAGTAATCAAGATACAAAGCACAGGTTGGGGCACACAGAGCTGAAAGCACTTGTCAAATTATCCAGAGAGTATTGATCCGGTATTGATCCCCCCTGTGCTCACCCCGGATGGGAGGGTGAGCATGGGCGCTGTCCCCGGTGCTGAAACCCCGTTATTAGAACGTCTTGTCTAAGGCTAGATCTCACAACATACGGTCTCATATTTTCCCAGGCTGTGTGAAAGTGAGTCTCGCTAAGAAGCAAGACAGATGACAGGCGATGATGGGACAGACGGTTTGAAGAGAAGAGTGAAGGGCAGAATCTGTGTTCAACATGAACAGCCATCTCTGAACAGAGGAGAGGGCCTGCAGCAGCACTTACTGGCTGCTTAAAACGCCACCCTGACATCTTTTCCTTTTTCAGTTTCATATGGATTCACGCTTAAGCTCATGTGACTTTGATGGCTTCCATTACTGCCATGAGAGTCTAAACGCCTGTGAACCCTCCAACAGTTAGTCAGAGCTGATGAGCCAACACTGATTTTAGTGCTCCTCACAAATGACGGTCTTTTTTTTCTTTTGCTGTATAATTGCAGAGAGTTGAGAAATTATAAATGAAAACTGCAAACTATCACCCCATGTTCTCCTATTCGAGTCCACATGAGTAAAGATGCTTACAGACGGGTGAGCAGCAGCCGCCGTCTGTTAGCGTTGATGTTCGGTGTGGTTTTTTTCCAGCGGGGTGCAACTCCGCTGCCGCAGCTCTCAGCTACCAGCCTGTACACCGTGGTCTAGAGTTATCTGCCTCATGTCATCTCATCAGGCAGCTAAACAGAGCAGGTTCGAGCCTAAAATAGGATAAATGATCAGCATAGTGACACTTTAATAATACTATGATATCAGATTTTCACTGGATGATTAGTGTCACCAGAAGAACTCACAATAAAGATATTATCGCAATATAAAAAACAATTACATTTATGGATAGGTAACCAGATATAGTGGTGAAAAGAAGACCCACAGTATCAATACAATGTCAAATGAAACAAAAGTTTGTGAGTGAGATGGCCACAGGCTAAAAGCCAACCAGTCCGATAAACTGTGATGCAGCAGCTATTCTTGCGTTGACCTCTCTGAAGTCTCTCTTTCACGTCATCGTCGCTGCCAAACAGCTAACAAGAAGAGAGAAAACACATCCAACTGCATGGTAAAAAAGATAACAATTACTGTTCAGAGTACTGTGACGTACTCCCTCAGCTGTGGCCAAATCTGCAGGAGTCTGGGGGTACGTCCCCCCTGTCGCGGGCACTGCCGATTGGCATTTCCTACAGGCTGAGTGTCTAACGTTGAGTCCATAAAGCTCCCACACTTGTGAATAGTGGCTGTGGAGGGTCTTGCAGAGGGTCTGTCCACTCTGATATGATTTTCCAAAGCCGTGGTGGCAGTGGCTAGCTAGCTCACAGTCACTGCAGCTTCTTGTTCCTCTTATGGTGTATGGCTGGTGGCAGCCAGCCTTAAGGTGTATCATGCATCAAAGGTGCACCATGGTTCCCTGTGTTTCTACTGAAAAACAATAGTCTCCCTGTCTGAAAGCACCATACAGTAGGTGCAATGGAAACTCATTGCTACACAAAGGAACAGAGTGGTAAAAGACTCCACTTAAGCAGGGGTCTTTAGTTCACATTGATTATCAGCCCTTATCGGTTTGTTGCACTGTAGCATCTCATCAATTAAGCAAACAGCGATGCTGATTTGCGGATGAAGTTAATAGGACTGAAGCCAAATCTGACTTAACCATTATGCCTCCCTAGGGCATTTTTGTACATTTTATCTCTCTTTTCTTTCTTTTTTTTTTTTTTTTTTTGTTGATTTGGCGATCATTATGGCTGTGTCACCGCTTGTGGCATGAAATCCAATGTCGTTTACTCTTACATGTCTTTTATACTCTATTGATGCATTTTGCACCCTCTGGACACCTTCATGTCAAAATTGTACACGTCCAAAAAAATTGCTATTAAGTCAAATCAATATTAAATTAAAAGATTAGAAAATAAGTTCGTTTTTTTGTCATAAATCACTTCAACTTCAAACTTGCCCATTGACCTGAAAATTTGTGATATTTGACATTTTTTCTCTATGCCACCAAATTCAACCATTTTCCCATTGTAGGCAGAGGCATGACGTTCTTTGTATGTGTGTGTGCGTGTGTGCGTGCGTGCCTATCTATCTGTAAGCGCTGATCATTTCAGGGGTGAAGAAATGTCATCTTTGGAGGGATGTGTTTCATGTGTCTTTGAAGAGGTGCTTGAGTAAAAACAAGGCCTCCTGCCTTTGCTGTACTCAAAAACAAAAACAAAAACAACTGTTGGTGTGTTTATGCACCTGGCTGCTTCCACAGCCAAAGATAAACCTGCAGCTTGGCTGAGGGTCGTTTCATTAGCGTGCAGAGAAGGAGCAAAAATGAAGAGGCATTTCAGTGCAGAATAGCCTTTAGAGCTGCAGGACTCATCTGAAGAATATTGAAAATTATTGAATTATTGAAATAGAAAATTTTTGAATATTTGATCATTTTGATCAGAGCTGAAGTTGATTAAGGGATTCAAGCAAAAAAGCAAAAAAAACAACAACAAAAAAAAAAGATGCTCAAGGATTTTATTGCAGATTTTGTGCCTGTACATTTTTGCCACAAAGGTGTCCAGAGGGAGTATCTGACATGACACGATACTAATGCAATCAAATCAGTTTTGTTAATAATCTTTGACATATCCAAGACTGTAATCCCCACCAAAGCCCCAGAGTTATTTATGGAACATTATTTTTTTGTAATAAATAAGGAAATGATTCAGATAATTAAACCAGCATTTAAATGGTTAAAATCCTGAAACTGATTGAATGTTTGGTAGTTTTGAGCAAGTCTGAAGTTGTTTAAGAGTTTTCTGACAAAAAAAACAGATGGAAAATATGGCTGTATGAGGATTTAATAGCTGTCCAGGGGGTAGTGAATTTGAGCGAGGCACGAGGGTTAAGCGCGAGAGCAGCAGATCAAGGATCGTGCTAACATAAGCAATGTACTTGCTGGTCTGGAAGTATTGCAGCAAAAGTTGGTGGATGTTGCCTATGTGTTTATTTATGTATTTATTCTTTTATCTCCTGCCTTAATTTAACAGCAGAGAGCATCAGGACATGAGGGGAGTGAGAGTAGGACAAAGGGGGATAGCAGTCCTCTCCATTGCAGGTTAATGACGTGCCTCTCAGATGCTGGGACATCAGGCATTACTGTTTTTTTTACCCACAGATGGTATGAGACACACTCTGCTGTTCTGCCTAAGGGCTGTTATATTCCATAATCCAACTGCAGAAGGGTAGAGAACATATGACCCACGCTGCTCGCTGTGTAAGCGCCAGTTCATTTGTGTCACACACTTGTGGCTGGCAGGCACGCAATGTTATGTGTCAAAGGATAAAGAAAGGGCTTCAAGAATGACGTGTTTGCTGCAAATTTTCACAGCTTGCTATCACTTTTTTAAAAAAAAAAAAGGTATCACTGTGCCTGAGCCGACTCTACAAGAAACAGGTTGCGAATCAGGTCTGACTTGGAAAGTTGCCATCTCTGGCATCCACCACGGGCTGGATGAAAAGGCATGGATCAAGGTCTCACCCTTAAGTAACACTGGCATGCATTAGTTGTTTCTTGCCTCTGCGCCGTATTGAGCCAAGACTTATGCACACGTCCTGAGACAAGCAGTGTTGTTCAGACAGCAGCCGGTGTACCAGGCAGTAGCGGTTGTGGGAGGACAGTCCATAGATTTCCATAGCATAGCAAACAGCAGCAGATGGTGATGATGTGACGGGCTACCGAGTCACCGGCAGCAATTCTTTACGCCCTCGTGTTCACCTTGCTACCATGCAGCTTTTTCCATAGGAGGAGGATGACAAGAACAAGTATTCACCCACTCAGTGGTGCAGAGCAATATTAGCGAAAAATTAGACTTTGATGTAAAATGTAGGAGCCTGACCACAACAGCTGCAATTTTTAAGAAGCAGCGGGGAACTTTATCTTGCTCAGTCAAAGGCATTTATGTCAAGGAATTAACTGTTTATAGCAAATGGTTACAGTGTTGGATTTAATGGAAAAGACTCTGCTCTTTGATGGAGCTCCCACAGAAACCGAGCAGAAAAGATGATTCTGCTAGAACTAATCCCCACAATAAACACCACATGCACATGGGATCTTGGTTAAATCACTAATACCAAACATTTAGCACTCATGTCTGAGGTTGGGCCATTAGAGGGCAGGGAGAATAATTCAGGCCAAATTCTTTATTCACCACATTCATAAACAGACCACACGCACTGTAAGCTGTGTGTTGAAATACTGAACTAATTGTAGCAGTAACATATCTTGTACTCTTAGAGGGAAATGAGACCTCCCAGTAACTTTTGTCCAGATTTATCTGATCACAGCATCGAAGAAGTTGCCCTCTGGTTACAGTTCAGTGTATTTGGAAAATTTGACGTGTTTCCCATTGATGAAATGTTGTCTTCTTTCGTAAACTGAGTGTAAATTGTGAAATCAGCTGCCAAATGTCGTTAGGCAAGACACTCTTCAGACACGGATCCAGACCGACTGGCACAGCGGTGCCAAGACAAACCGGCATTTTTTTGGCAAGGAAATAAACAATTTAATGTATAGCATTTAATGCTGAATTTACAAGATGGCATGACTAACTTAACATGAGCTCGACTCAACGACTCTCAAAATCACACCATTTGTGAGGGAGTATTGCAGTTGCTCGATGCTTAGTTGAAAAAGACTGTGTTCGCAAATATCTGCCTGCTAACGCTGGCAATTACCCACACACAGAGACCCCCCTTACCTTCTTGCAGAGATATCTGGAATTTTACGGCGATTAGCAGAACTTTGCAACCGGGCCTTCTTTTTTTTTTAATGCCCTCCCTCTTTTCTCTTCCCCTGGTTCTCTCTTTCTTCTCCGCTGTCCATTTTTTCACCCGACTGCTCGGCCACACAAACTACAGTGAGGGGGCTGACAGTCCGACGTTCTGAGGGATTGTAGCTTCTCTGTATTGTTTCCCTTTGATTTTTCCATTTCATCTTACACTGGTAAGGCACAGCAGGCCACTCGGCTCGCTAGGCCACCAGATTTCCCCTCACGAAAAACAAAAGGAGTGCTGCGGCTGTTGGGTTAACAAGTCCACGCTGTACACTTGCATAAATATGACTGGACATTACTAGTTGGCTGTTGGTTTAGCTCCTGAAGATTGAGCTGGTGAAGCATGAACAAAACAGCTGGTGCCAGTCTGCTGTTTTTAATCCTGGCTCAACCATGCAAGGCAATTTGCAACTTTGTTTGAAAAAGTCCTGTATAAATAAGTTATTGTTATTATTGTTAATCAGCTAATGCAGGTGCGACTCCAGTGTCTCTGCCTGAGCCACTGCTATGCTCCATCTACTTTCGCTTTCAGGAACTGCTCTGCATGTTGTTTTAATGCACAAATGCTAAACTAATGTTTCACTTAGGGAAGTGGGTGGTAGGTCATTTTGGCTGATTTTATTATGACTTGTGTAGATTAATAGCAACATTTAGTGAGAACTGTGCTTAAAAAAGCACAAAAAAGTCACAAAAATTTGACAGAAAATACAAATTTGTATCAGTAAAATGTTCAACTTTCAGAGATCTATGTCTTCCATAATCCGGCACAAGTGTTTAGTCGATAGTGAGAAATGGTAATTGTGGGTTGTCTTGTTCTGAATGCACGGATGCTTTCTCGAATCCGCCTTAACTGACTGTTTCCTTCACCTTATTTACCTCTGAGCCACCAATTGGTCCAAATCTCAGGCATTACAAAAGACAGTTGTAAACTCATATCATGCAGATATTATGTCCACACGCATCTACACTTTGTCCCCTACTATAAGTGGAGGCTCTTTTACCAATGTTCTTGGATAATATGACCCTTTTGCAGTGAGAACAACAATTCTCCACTTGCACAATGCAGTGTGATGGATTTACGAACTGCACATTATTTTCTTTCCATGCCAATTGTACAGTATCCATCTATAGTTATCTCAGTACATTTTTTTTACAGTCAAAACTGTTAAAAATAATTTACTTTTCTTAGTTCCCTTTGGAAATATTGTATATTGTAAATATTGTATGTAGTGTATAAAATGTTTTTGATCATTTGGATAATCACATAGATGCTTTGAACAAGCACGGTTGGCCTGAGAGCTAGCCTATCTGCTGTCCTTAAAAGCTCTTCATATACACACACAGACACACACCAGTGAGGTCGAAACCTTACTGCTTGCTTTCACAAGGCACTGTACTTCAGTCACTTTTGCAATTTCAGCAGCTTTTCCAAGCCACATGTGAAAAAAGAGCCATAGCGACAAAAATGTTGAAAACACTGTATACAAAAACAAACTGTAAATTATTATTATTATTATTAATGTTTACAAAACACTCTGAAAAGTGAGGTATTAACTAATTATGGATGAAAAATTAGAGTTGACACTGAAAGCAAAAAAAAAAGAGCAGTTCTTAAAGTGGATATGCATAACGCTACATTGTGCAAGTGAATAGTTCATTAAGGAAGTAAATGTCACTGCTGATCATGTCTGTAAAATGTCAGAATATTTGAATTACTTGATACTCGCCTGGGTTTGTTTGTTTTTTGTTTGTCACTGATTTGCACTCCAAACAAACACACAGAGTTTTATGGCTTATTATTTTATTCTCATATTTTTAATCCAAACCACAGATAATTAGCTGAACTTACTGGTTAGCATCTGGCCAGGCAAAAACCAATAAAATGAGATGTCCATAAAAGTCATTTCCAGTCTGATTTACTGCTCTTTTGGACAGTTGCCTTGGCAATAGGTAGTGACATGGTCTGTGCTAAAAGTCCCCATTGGGGCAGTATAAAGGGTGTGTCGAAAATGTGCACATGCACTCCAAGGCAGGACTATCACCACGCCATCTGTAGTCACTCCACAGGAACATAACCAGCACCATTTATTGCACATATGATTACTGGTTGGCATACTTTTTTTTTTTTTTTTCTTTTACAAGCCATCTGCTCAGCAGAGGTGAGAAGGGATTTGTGAAATAGAAGACTGTAGCATATTGATTCCCAGCTTTAACACATAAATATCCATTCTTAGCATTTGGCTGCATTTAAATTGTGTGAGGTAAATCTGCTAATTGTTAGGCTGTTATCAGCTGATATAACAAAGAGAGAAATAATACATGTCGGAATCAAACACGGCTCCTGTGTGACATCCTGTGCAGAACACAAGCCCTCGACCTCGCAATATTTAGATCACATATTCCGTCGCCCGTGTTTGTTCACAAACAGGCCGACTCCTTTAAGGTGTATGACTGGAGCTGGCTCACGTATCTTAGGGGCCTTGTTTTTGTGTGTGCACCCGTGAACCCGTGCACCCATAACGTCTGACTCATTTTGGAGTCAATTCTAACAAGACTGGGAGAGTATCTGTCTCCCTCTGCTGTGTCAGTGTGAGTGTTTGTGTATATGAAGTCTATGAAGTCTCTGTCTGTCTGACTGAACCTGCCATATATAGAGGAAGTCTATGTGGATTTAACACCTAATTAGGAGTGTTTGCACTTAGAATATATCTCAGATGCTCTTTTTATTATGAGGTATTTGTCTTAACAATAAACAAATAACATACAAATAGGACTGGTACATTGGATGTTTTTTCTGTAATGCTGCAACACATTTATGATAAACTGCGTTACGTGTTTCTCTCGAGCTTTGTGGCATAATAAAACACCCACTTTATGCAGACAAATTAGCCAAACTTTGTTGTGAGGCTTAGGAGTCTCCGTTTTGAAAATATTTTCATGATAATAATTTGATGCACAGTTCAGTGGCTGACTCAAATGGCTGCGGTGCAATTCCAATGGATTATGAAAAGCCGAACTGCCAATCCATGCGTCTAATGCCTTAATGTTGTGGAGTCCCGATAATGATTGTTTATTTAAAATGCACAAAACTTAGAACTGAATTGCTTGTTTAGCCAAAAAAAAAAAAAAAAAGATAAATGCAGTGACACTGTAACACAAATATAATCACCCAAGTCTTCCTATAGCTTTCTGTAAGTAAACTGGATGATTCTGCACTAAACCACTGCAGTGCATTTAATTTTTTGCATATTAATCTTGAGCAGTTCACGAAAGGTTGATGCACTTTAGCGACATTGCCTTTGACGATGCTCAGCCAAGGAGGATTAAATGCACTAATGATGACAGTTTAAATATAATACATAAACATTTATGATGCCAGTGTTATTATCAATTTGTTGAAGTTGTTTGGCTTTAATTTACTTTGTCTGAAATGAGCCTGTCAACTTGTCTTCCTCCAATCAGGTAGCATCTTAGAAAGAACTTCAGGGCCACAAGATACATACTGAGTGTATGCGAGAGTTATGGTAATCCAAACCACACAAGAAAACTCACATTTAGATAACAAAAAGCAGGATTACGTTGTGCATTGTGAGCAAAGAAAAGCTGTTTGTTCTCAGTTTGAAACTGTTCTTTGCACTCTTGATTGAAAGTGATCCGAGGTGGCAGAAAATCAGACAAAATACCTTGCCAAAATGTGCACCAGAAAGCACAATGTGCCACTGATCTACAGAAACACAAACTCAGCTGTGCTGCTCTGCCCAAATCTCAAACGGCTTCATTTGGCAGAAGTGGAGCTCTTTGGGCCAAAGATCAATGACTGTCTTTGTAGCTGTCTCATTAGGCTTGAGGTGTTATGTCCTGGGTGAAGTGAGGGCCTGAGCTGTCAACCGATCACCACCTGGTAGTGATTTGAATCAGATGGCAGAGACAGTGTTGTGCGCCGCCGTATGTGCAGCCCCGGATTTGCTGAGAACAAGTCGGTCCAAAAATAATTTTCAACTCTCACCCCGGAGCAAACTTTCTCCAGTTGTCTGCAGAGGTTGGGGGCACATTTGAACAATGTTCAAACCCTGCAGCACGGACACCGGCAGTGAGGGAGGCTGTCAAGCTGCAGAAGGAGGCCATCCAAGCCCTGGGCTGGCACTGGTGAGCTCCAGACTGAGAGGATAGGTTTTCACTGGCCAAAAAGCCTGTGTAGGCCAAAAGGCTGCTGTGGTTGTTGAAGTAAATGGGTGTGTTTGGAGAGGTTATGGAGGATGACTTTTAAATGGCTCCAATCTGAATGGCAATTAGAAACTTAAGCCGCTTCAGCCAAGCAGAATACAGCTGATTCAACTGGGGGGCATTAATATTATATTAGCATTGATTTGAATGTTTAATATTCATTGAACAGTAATAATTGATATTATGAATTAATTTGATTTCTCTCTGTATGCTGGAGGAGTGTTATCTCAACAACGCAGTATAGGCAACCTGTCAGCAGCTGGCTGACTGACTAATTGATTGACTTACCCACTAGAGGGACATAAACTCATGATTCAGTCTAGCAGATATGCTTCTTGTTATCTTACAGGTTCTGATATCCTTGTGTCAACACAAAGCTGTATCATACAAAGTGCACCATAGTTGTATTATTAGTATAGTTGTTGGTCGACTAATACAAGGCTTAAATGGGGATCAGAATTATAATGTCACATTCTGCTTGGGTTTTATTCAGGGAGTACACAGAAGTACAAAGCGCCCAACGCCAAGCGCAATCTGTGTCGTTTGGTGCAAATAAACAGTTCTTTATCCTCAGATGTGTCTGACTCAAGCTGTGCGAGTTTGGGCGGCGCACTAAAGTCATGCACACCATTAGATGATAAGTACTCGCTGACTATAACCATCATCGGTCATGCTGGAGCTAGTCAGTAAGACAGCCTTAACAATGTAACAAGCTCACTCTTTCCCTCTCGCTCTTCTGATCTTGTATGCTGCCTCTACCTCGGCTCGTTTTGCTGCTTACCCCTGCTGTAGTGTACGTGCTGATTTCTCCCTCCTCCACCTCCTGTTCAACTGTCTTATTACCATACTTGCGATTGCATCTTCTGCCCTGTGCATAATGTATATACTGCATCTTAGTGATATGTACCCTCTGGGTTCTCTTCAGTATATTCCTTGTAGTTTTTCTGTGCTCCCTGAGTATCTCATATGCTGCTTTGATTCATTTGGGGAGCACCTTTATGCGCAGGAGCTTTTACATTTGAATATGGACAGTGGGTAGAACTCCAGCCTTCACAGCAAGTAGCTCCTGGTTTGGCATTTTTAAAAAAAATTTTTTTTATAAATATATATAAAGAAAAGTGAGTGTATCGTCAATGTAACTGTGAACATCCTCTGGCTTTCCTCCACAGTCCAAAAGAAAATATTGCGAGTTCAAGGTGAATGTGAAACTCATAAATATATGCATTAATATACTGTACAGTAAACCCTTTTTCACACCTATACGACTGAATAGGCCAAATGCCAATGACTACCAAAATGATTGTATACTGTATGATTGTTGCAATCTATCAGTAACAGGCATATTGATTAGAGTCCCAAAACCTGGAAATGAGTTGCATTGTGTTCGCTTGCCATTCCTTCATCAAGCATTTACGTGTCTTCAAAAGGCGGTTCGTGGCAAGTGGCTAAATGAGACTTTGTTGAGGACATTAAATGTTATCTTGCGGAACAAGGAGACTCATCTACTCACTCGTCGCCTTTGGTGGTGATGCTAAAAGCAGCCCACGATATAGTTTGTTTTCTGTCCTGATGTCACCCTTTTACATGTGGCAATCGTATACGCTTCAAAAATCCTAAAAGTGTCATTCGTTTGTTAAGATGGTGAAGTATCATAAACTTGTGTTCGCCACAAAGCTTATTTTCTGCAATAATTCGGAATCAAACTGATAAATCCCAAATGCCTTTTGTTAAGGGAACCAGGGCGATGCTAACTGGGTTGCTCTGGGTTCGCCTTTTTTTGTGGAGATGACGGGCTCATGCATTAGGTGTAAATCAGTTCAGTTGTTTTATTTATGTGTCCAAGATGTACCTTGTGTCTCACCCAAAGTGTGATGATTTGAGCCTGGATAGGATAAATCTATCTCCTAGTATAAAAGAAAAAGTTTAATATCCAATGGGGAAACTATCAGTAACCTCAACTCTTTATGTTACTATGTTCATTGTGCTGTACATGCAAGAAGAATTGCCATAGGTACCATGACACGCTAATTGAGCAAACTATCATTTCAACATAAATCCTGTCTTAATAAATTTGAAAATAATGACAGACGGTAAGGAAAAAAAAACACCAACTACAGAGGTGATATCTGCCCGTGTTAGCCTATCTTTCAATCTGCCACATCTGCTGCACCAACTGATGGGTTAATGAGGGGCATGCATGTCCTGTCCTATTTCCTGCAATCAGCTCACTCAGACATTTTGACAGGAGGCAATTATGGACGAAAAATACTGAGGAGGCTGCAAAATTGCTTAGACACAGACACAGACACAGACACAGACACAGACACACACACACACACACACACACACACACACACACACACACACACACACACCTATTCAGAGGGTCAAAACGGCATTAGGGATAAGGCCCGGGTCCACCTGATTGGCATTCACTTTGGAATTAAGCTTGACATCTAGAAGACTGTGCACCATTTAAACCACAACTTCAGGGACTTTTACACACACTGCAGCTACTATATTTTGCAGATGATTTGGGGTCACGAACAGAGAAGAAATCCATATATTTCTTTAATAAGATTTTGTGGTGAGCTGACAATAAAGGTTAAGCTTTACTATCACAAAACCCTCTTTAGATACAGTGGACCGTGTACATGTTCTATGTTTTTTAATTTGTGTGGGTCCTTATGTATGAACAATACATTTTAAAAAAGTTATGAATAAAAGTCACCAGAAAACAAAAAACACAAAATTAAAACAGGAGCATGTTGGCAATGCAATGTGATGTGAACTATGAGGAGAACAAAATACAAAGCGGCTGAGATTACCTGCCTCCGACTTAGGTCGGGGTCATTAAAAAAAGTCTGCCTATGCATCTCCATCTTGCTGAGTGATTGATCGATAAGGCAGTCAGAAATGATGCAGGCCAGTCATATATCAACCAAATACCTAATATAACCTGCCTCCACACCCCTGCATCCCCCAAGGTGATATTGACTGGAGTTTGGTGGAGAAGGGCAAGAGAAAAATATCCACACTCAGCATGCTAAAATCATACATTAATCAGTCTAACACATGTCAGAAGCTGTAACTGAACGCTTTTATGTCTCGTTGGTTAGAAAAATTAGATTTTGGGTATTTGGAGTTGCCATAAATTCCTTAAACTGTCACACTGTCCCAGCTCCAGTATGTCTCACTCACAAAGGTGCTCATGACATGCACGGGAATATTGCTTTTGCTATTTTTAGCAACAATCAGATACTGCTTATAATTACAACCAAACCTCCCTGTGGAAAGTTTGCTAATCAAGGTATAAGACACTTTTTAAATAAAGGGCTTAAGAAACACATTAAAAAAGCCCCAGACTAATTCACAGATGCCTGGTTTCTGACAAGAAGCTGATTTAAACGCGTGAAGTGTCTCCTAATCTGCCCTTCCACCTTGGGCAATCTGTCATGATTGACAGTGTGTGTTCAGTGGTAACAACACAAACATTCAATCTGACTGCTGAGGGCCCCGCAAGACATTTAATTTCTCTCCAATGAGACAGCTAGGGGAGTAAACCCTGTGATTACAGGTATAGCACTGGTTAAAGTTCAGCTTGGCGGGATACTGCTCTCTGGTGATTCGGGCGCATTAACATCCCAGACACTCAAGATGATTTGCATGCATTGTCAGCCCTTTTTAAAACATCACACAAAGCACTTGAACAGCTTGCTGCTACCGGGGCCAAGAAGCCTCAGACCTCCCTGCTGTCAAAGATTTGTAGACTCACAGCCCTAATCGCGGTGTTGGTGGTGCCGAGGTTACGTCTTATCTGAGGACTATAACTGGAGGTAATTTGTTTTGTCTTATCTCAATAAATGCCATTAGAGGACATTAGTTAAGGTATACTTTAACTTCTCAAGTTAAAGGTTGCCCATGTAAGCATCTATACCTTACTAAAATGAATCTCTGTTTTCGTTTTCATCTATAAAATTAGACAAAGAAGTATAAGGAAGTTTTGTTAAAAAAAACAAAAAAATGACAATACTGGTTTGACTTAAGTCACATTTATTGATTTGAATTGAGTACTGAGTGTCGAAATACAACAATCAGTGTAGCCTGTTGAGATAACCCGGCAAACCAGCCCATTCTCCCCCCTGTAGGAGTCAAACACAGCACCTGATGAGTGAGGCTGTAGTTACCCCTCTATCATCACTTCATGAAGCGCACCTCTCAAGTTAAAACCTTTCATCATTCACAACTTATTTTTTTTAATTGTAATTGTTTCCATTAAAAAAAGAACTCCTTATGTCAAAATGTGTTGTCAAATATGATTTGCGAAAGAAAGATTGTCTGGTTGTCCATTACAGTGTCCCTGAGTTTTCTTTCACCTTGCACTTTGTACTTTGCAATGATGAGCCCTACAGTGATGGACAATTCACCAATCAACCACCTAGTCTGTCTGTTACAGATTGCACCAAGAAAGTCAAAATCTTTGTGATCTATGAGGCATGTAATCAGTGCTTTTCCTTTCATATTTTTGAATGCTAGCTGCCTTCCTGCTCCTGTTGGCATCGGTTGTCTGGTTTTGGTAAGCTTAGAAGAGAGTTTTGAGTCCCTTGTTTGTCAGACATGAGAGCTCACTCTGTGCTGCCATCCAGAACAGAATCCAATAAAAATAAACAGTCCAATGAAAGTCACTGCAGCATGGTGTCCCTCTTCTACTGGCAACAACTTCTGCCTGCCATCAGTGAAGTCCTTCTCACCCCTTCTAGTGCTCTGCTACTATCTACTATCCTTCTCTGCCAGAGAGGTTATGTTTTTGGTCGCAATTGCCTGTCAGTAGACATCTCAAAAATGTGTGAACAGATTTCGATGGGATTCAGTGAGTAGTTTAGCCATGAGCCAAGAAACAATGATTCAATACATCTCTTCTGTTTCATAAAACAAAAGATTTATGGAGTTTTAATCTTCCTGTCAATATGAACAGGATCACAGTCAAAGACAGTTGTGTAGAATAGCTGATGATTGTTGATGGTTTTCAGACAATTTAGACAAATTTGTTGTTTTTGTTTTGTCAGCTAACATGTTTCAGGATCACTCAGATGTGGTATGTGCAAATTTGCCCTTAAACATGATTGCAGTCTCAAATGAGGTAAACATTTTGGGAAACAATGCTTTTACATGCTAATTAGCTCTCAGCCCAGGTAACATTTAGAGAAGCTTATATATGATTTGTAGCACTTAGTGACATATTCAAATTGAAGATATGCAGTTTTGCAGTTGGAAAAATTGTGTGTTGCCTATGCTGATTTAATCAAGGAAATGAAGAATCCTGATAAAAATGTTTCCACAAGTCTCGGTTCTGGAGTAAGAAGACAAATCACTGCCTTGACCGCAAAGACACAAAAGAATGAATAATTTGTTTGTTTGCCTCACTTAACATCACATTCTTTTGCACTCTAATGACAGAGTTTGAAGACATCCTGCTATCAGACAAACAAGGCTGACTAAAAACCTTCTTTGTTGAGGTGATGAGGCAAAACACACGGTTACAATCCCACCTGTTGTTTGCTGCACTATTTGATACATCTGAACGGACACATTTGTGCCCCTGTTGTTCGGATGCTTTTTCTCAGATATTGTTTTATGTAAGTGTTTTTGTTTTTTTGTCTGCATCCTGCAGGATGTCTGGAAATAAAAGGCAAATGCACTGTGGTGAACTTCCGCTCAGGTCATGCACCCAGCATAGCTGTTGGCGGGGGTACTGGATCTCGCTGAGCTTTTGAATATGTATCTGTAGGTGATGTCTTTGTTTTTTCTGTGTGACATAGCCCTTTCAATTTTATGCAGATCCCCTTGGTGTTGAGGACAGAGTATTTTGAGAAATTTTCCGTCTTCTTACGCTTTATTCCTTTTCTGAAGGGAGGTACAAGGCAGGTTAATGAGAGCTTTACTCCGGCAAGTCTCAAAAGACATAGTGCAGTCGAAGACTCACACTTTTAAATATTGCTTGAATAGCTTCTAGACATTTTACATGTGGAAAAAAATGCACAGGACTATGATATTTTGTCACAAAGAAGATCTTATTGAAAGCCAAGGAATGACTGATTTCATGATGTATGTTTGGGAACCTTTTGCTACCACTCAGACAGATTTAACAGCAGGAAAACAACCTTATAGGTTTACTGTGAAAGAAATGTTACTATGACTCATATTTAGTTTTATCGTCAGGTGGTGACCCACAGTGGTAGTAGTTGATCTTACATCAGCAAAGGAGAAATTCAGTTGAAGTTCATATCCACATTGGGGAAGAGGACATGGATGGTAGTTGGGTTTAACAAGCACAGTACTTTTAACATACTAAGATAGTTTGTTGTTTTCCTAGACCTGACCAAGAAGTTTTAGAGCTCAAAGTTGTTTATGTTGTCACAGACAATCGATCAATTCAATAACTTAGATATAAAGATGTGTTGAACAAGTCTAATTGTTGAGATTTCTATTTTAGACTATTTTCAACTGTCTTGGTCAGGAACGGGTTACACGTGCATATAAATTGGACCTGACTCGACTCCCTTATCCTTGATGAGGCAAACATTTCACTCATGCTGTTTTTTTCCTGTTCACTGCGTCCATCCTGCATTGTTCTCTGCAAGAAACGAGCCATTCCAAATCCATCAAGACATCTGCTTGATCAGGCCTCTTGTCACACAGAATGAAAACTCCTTCCTCTGAGAAAATGACGAGGTTGGCATGAAGGGATACCTCTTCTGTGCAGGGGGCAGAGAGCAATGGTCACTTGAGAGTCAAGCTTGAGTTTCTGGTGCTGATGAGGTTAACTGCGTTCAGAGTCATACCCTAAACTTGAAAACAGCTTTGGCCTTGGATTTAGTGAATCTCTTTACAGAGGAACGATGAATAAGACATGCGCTTTACACAAGTGATGTAAGTGGTGATGAGTTATTTCACAACACATCAGTTTTGTCCTTTCTCTGCAAGATTATGAACTTTTATTTTTTTTATTATATTTTTATTTTGGGTTCACTTTCACATCACCTGATATCAGGCTGATTTGATGGGCAGTTGTCCCATCATTTTATCTGACATGCTTTCCTCCCAGTTGCATCAGTTTTCTGCCAGTCCTGGACACCCTCCTCTGGGTAAAGATTATCTTTCAGAGGATGAGTCACAGAATTGTGACAGGTCAGGTTTCCTCAAGATCCTGTTTTTTTTCCTTTTTACATAATGATGTGGACCCACATCATTACTTTTAGACAACCTTTGCTTTTACTCGAACGTTCAAAAACTAACCAAAACAGAATGGGAAGAAAAAAAATTATGATGTCTAAGTGTTGTGCTGCAGAGCGAACTGAAGTTAATATGTTAAGCGTCTAACCCTAGCCTCTCCTGGTCCAAATCTCCAACGCTATATACACTTCCGCAGTGCTCTGAACCCAGTCCGAACCATTAGCTGGGCTGCACTTTGTTTTTAGTATAAATTCAACAGGTTGCCAATTCTTACATACTGCACCTTTCAATATATACATTTTCAGGGTTCTCCCCCAGACAATAGAACGGTGGCGCAGCGCCGCTATACTGCTAGCTCAGCACCACTATACTAGCTGCTTTGTAGCGGGTGAGGGTGACGAGCGACCGTCTGTCCATCCATCCATCTGTCCACCCATCCGTCCGTCCGCCCCCCAGTCCGATGATTGCGACCCCCCCCCCCCAAACATTTCTGGGGAGAACCCTGATTTTTTGTATTACTAAATTATGATAATGGAGTCAGTTGCAGTTATGGCATAATACTGCATGTGATTTGCAATGTATCAGCACTCTGTTTCACGAGATTTAATGGCACACTATCCATAGCATGTACAAATTAATTCTAGTAAGAAGGTACTGTAAGCTATTTTGCCAACATGTCTCAGAACTTTGATAGTATGTTTTTGCCAATATCAGTTTAGAGCAAAGATGTCGAGAAGTTCTAAATTACAAATAAATCCTCAAGTCTGATTCCATGAGTCTGAGTTAGTTTGAGTTTCAGCTCTATCTGATGATTTATCAGAGATGTAAATGTACATATATTGTATTATAAGGTATAAATATAAAGCCAAGAATCCTATCTGAGTCAGCGTTTAAAAACTCAAATTTACTTTCATACTTATGTATTCACTTTATCTATACAGCAGTTCAAATTCCTCAGAATTCAGCTGAGCAGTCACATCCTGCATACCATTTTACATTGCAGAGATAAGGCGGTAAAAATGACAAAGATATTATTACAAATATAGTATTTTTAACGGTCAGAATAATGGCCAAATTCATTTCAGAGATTCATTTGAATTCTCCATTGCTTCGTACATCTAATATTTATCTTATGAAACAGCATAAACCCGCAGCACCATCGGCAAGATAAACAGAGTACTGTCAGCAAGTCGGCCATTAAATGCCAGCGCCACATCTCTTTTTCTCAGAGGAAGGAATTTTGACATAAATGACTTTGTTTTCGGCGTGTAAAAGTATAACCTGTTTGGAAATGTCTGCAGACACCTTTTTTTTATAATTGGATTCAATAAATCTTGTTTAGCTGAACATTAATGATAGAGGCATCACACTAGTTAGAATAACAGTAGACAGAGCGGCAGGGTTAAGTTAGGGCACAAATAAACAACCCCAGTGTATACTGACCTGTATATTGGGCAGTCTCTATGATTTTAAAGTGCTTTGCAGCTAACTGTTTTCAGGCTCGGGAGGATCGCAGAACAAGGAGCCAGGGTCAGTCTGCCTTTCATAACACGCTCCTCTCATCCTCTTTTAAAAGCAGAGCGCTCCCACTGTGAAGCACTGACAGTTCTGTAATGGAATAGAGAGAATCGGAGCAGCTTCTCCTGAAAGGTATATCTGAAATTCTCATTTGGGACGTGCCGAGTCGCAAGTTTGAGGATACAGCAGTCCAGCTGAGTATGATTCAAACAGCAGATTTTTAGATCACATTTCAGAACATGCTGGCATTTAAAAGATCAACAATTTTATCATTATTTTTCCAATTTTACTTGGAATAACAATGAACTGTACAATAACCGTGTTTGCCGCCAACATACAACACATGTTGCTGCAATTAAAGGCCACAGATGGAACATGCACTGTACATGCTGGCATTCATATGGAGTTAATCAACTGAAAAAGAGGGCTGTGGAGAAGATCATGCAAGACGTTATTTCTGCAGAAATCAGATATTTATCTTTGCTCTGCTCTTACACATGTAAATATGAACATTTAGATAAAATAAATGACCACAAGGGGGATTACAGTATGTGTTTGCACCCGTTAATGCAACAAGTCCTGGCACTTCAGTTACAAAATGGGGTTGTCTGTAATTTTGATTGGGAAATTCATCTTTTCATTCCCATTCTTTTTACAGTAAATGAGACATGTCAGAGTAATGTGTCGCCGCAATGGATAGGAGGTTAGATGACTTGCTCAAGGGGCTCTGGAAGTGAACTGGCATCTCCCCAGCTACCAGTCCACCTCTTGAATCGACTGGGTCATTACACCGGGTCCCCATGGACCAAGCTACTGCTGCCCCCACATATGTCATACTGGTGTTACACCTGTTTTCCCGTCTGGTTAAGGTTTTGTTAAACCAGCAATAAACACAGTTCACTGATTCAATTTATCATAATGAAGTAAATCTTGATTGCATGTTGTAGTGGATGAATAATAACAAAACCATCAGGGTGGGCAAAAGATTGCATCTGTGATTAAAATGACAGAAAGCAGCTTGCAATGCAATAAGTTGTCCGCATTTAAAGACAATATTTGTCATTTTTTTATGCCAGACATATTCTGATGATTGTCAGCAGGATGATACAATTTATACATGCCATTAGAAGCTCTTTCAAATTACTGTTAAAACATAAATTGGTTTAATGATTCAACAAACCTCTGGTTAAGATTCAATTATGTTTAAGCACAGAAACAACTTTAAGGATATATCGTGGATAAAGACAGTACCTTTGTTAGGGATAGGGGAACATTGTAAAAATATACTTGGATGCAATTGGATGCAGAAAAATACAGATTTAAAAGTAATGTCTATCAGCTCTATCAGAAAACTGTGAATGACTGAAAAGGCAGCTGAAACACAAATCATGTTGACAGGGTTAGACTGTGGCAGAGTGCCTTATATATACAACATCAAGGTCCTCACTGCTTCTAAGAGAATAAGAGCATTTACTTATGAAAAACACATACACATAGCTTATTTCACACATCCACACAACAAACAAGATGCTGTCTTTCTTCTGGGGATGAGAGTCTCGGTCTAAAAGCAGGGAAAAAAACCAGCACAGCACTCAGGTGCACCATGTTATGTTATGGGTTTAGCAAGGTGAGGACCCAAATGCAGTCATGCGCTGGAGGCAGGAAATAGGGGAACAAAAGGCGAGCTTTAAGAAATAAAGCTGAAACCAAAATGAGTAACGGGGACAAAAACAAAGTAGCAACTAAAGAGCTAAAAAAGCAGTGCAAAACAAAGCAAAACAAAAACCAGAAACATACTAAGATGAGACATAAGGCGACACTGGAGATGGCACGATGGGGGAAGATGGTAGCTGACAGTAGCAGACAGAGTAGTGGACACTGACCAAGAGGGAGCAACATGGAACGAAGGTGGAGTAACATGGAGCGAACTGATGAAGACAAGAGGGAGAAAAGGACTAAATACCAACAAAACTAATGATGAGGAACAGGTAGAATGAGGAAGGGAAAAGGATAGGTGAGCCAAGGAATGGAAAAAAACACTGTTAGGGAAAAACACACAGGAGGCGAGGCATGAGGGTACAATTTTCAAAACGGGGAAAAAAACAAAAAAACTGGTATCCTAACACACTGTGTGTGTCTAACTTGCTCCAAGATGGAGGAAGGTGGACAGCACAGTACACGGTTCGTCTTGACACCAAAGATGTAGTGCAATGCCGCATTGTCAGTATGTCACATATGTGATTATTATACTCTTAAACTGAAAAAAGGGTTTGTGACAACACACTGAAATTGACATCCTGTGTCTCAAAATAGCATTACACAGACATTCTGTTTTTCTTGATTATTTCATAATTTTGAGAATGCAGAAGTGATTCTGTTGAATTGTGCTTTTTCATCATGGTTATAGGAGGATAAAGTTCAGCTTTACACTGTGTAAAACACTTCTGAGTGGAACATGGGTCATCATGGTAGAGGATAAATGCACCACCCACCTCTCTAACCGCAGCACCTTTTTCTTTTATGTTCCTTTTATTACATTACCTTGTAATGGTGGGTGAAAAAAAGTTTCTGTACATAAAGCACGTTTGCACCCTTAAAACATTACAGGAGACCAGTCTTTTTTGTCAAACAAAAATAGATGTGGGAGCTCAGAAAATGCCAGATTTGTTCTAGGCTTAAGGGGAGAGAGTAATCAATTCAGTTGTGCCGGTTGCTTGGTAACTGAGGTCACGCTTGGACATTTTCATAGGTTATATATCTGTTCACAATGATGTCCCTGAGCAGTACACTAGCTAAGCTACTTCACCAGTTAAATCTGTCTATCCTTGTGCACACATCAACAAAAAAGCATTTCTGTATTACTATCTCCCTGCAGAGAATCGGGAAGCTGCAACTGGAACAGCTACGTGAGCTGCATGGCAGGCTTGTATTTTACCTTCAGGCGCTGGCTGTCAACATCTCGACCACAGAATTACAAATGACAGAGCAGTTCCTAGAATCACGACCGTCAGTTTCTGCACACCAGAAAATGGTGGCCATATCATGTTACTTCTCTGGAAGTCGTGGGTTGAAATAGAAATATGATGTCTGATGGTTCTGTTCATTTTCCTGCGTCGTTTACTTCTATTTGCGGTACAAATTGTCATACTTGCAATTATCAAACTAAAAGTGTATCTTATGAGCTATCTTGAGTGACAGATTTTAAATTGACTTACCACTTTATTCTGGTTCATCTGTGCACACTGCTGCAATTCATCTTGGATCGACACACCGGATATTGATATGTGATGACAGTATCTGTCAATGGCTACCTCCTGGTAGGCAGAATAAGTCTCAACCACTCGTTCTAATCTGTGTTTTTTTGCAAACACTTAAGATGGACTGCAAACTTAAGTATTGTCTCTTTAAATTCTGTGTAAATATTGATTTCTGTCATGAATTATGGTACTTTTTTTCTTTTGTCTCATGCAAACAGGAACTTTTTATCTTTTCTATTCTCTTATTTTGGGGGAATGTAAACCAACATTATCAATTTATCCTTAGTCCCACGGTCTCAGAAGTGTCCTGTTCACTGATTGGCATGCGATCGGCATGACCAGACTCTGGCCTTGAAAATATAAACATATTCTCGCAAACTATGTGTCCTGTGTTAACATTTGGCATGTTCACTCTCCCCCTCGCATTCATTATCTTCTTTGCTAACAAGTTCATTCACACGTTCAACTCTGAGGCAATGGTCCTCACTCAGAAATAGAATTTAAAAAAAGCTCTGTGCTGAATCTACTCAAATAATGCTCAGGCCTGAATAGTTTCATATGCCTGAAAAGAGAGAAACTATGCACAGATGTAAACCATCAGTCTCTTTACAGGTCTTTGGTGAGCACAACTGCATATGGAAAAAAAAAAAATAAAATAACAAAAGAAGTTTTTGAGGCTCCAGGAGGAGCTGCATACAGCCTGGTGCATTTTCTCTTGAGACGTAGCTTAAGGCAGCTTCAGTTGGGCATGAAGACTACAAATATGACATTGAAATTCAGGGTGTGTGTAGTATGTTTAGATGGAGAAAAAGGGGTGAATTTTAAAGGCAATGCAACCCTATACAAACTCAGCTGAGAGTTTTTTGTAAGGCAAAACAATGTTTCCACACCAAGTTCCAAATGTTTCATCTTGAGCAACATTACTGTTCTTCGGTCTGTAGCATAGGGATGAGAGGGAAACAGAGAGAGACTGGAGTGGATCAGCAGGTAAAAAAGTGAAGTTCCTGGTGAATTCTGACCTAAAACGACCACATCCACAGCAGATATCCTATGAAAACATTTTCTAGTTGACTCTATACCGTCATAGATAATTAGTAAACCTCCTGTTAATTAAGCTTTAGTTTAGCTATCCATGGTTAACAAAACACTTAAATGCTTCATAAACCCTTTGTGGGATTAACGAATCAAAAGAAGATCATTTCCACCTATTTGTCTTCTGATTCATTGACATCACAAATGACTCTTGACTCATGACACTGGCCATACAGACTCTTCATCTTTGGAGAGATGACAATTTGATGCTGCCTGTTGGGTTTTTTTCTACTGTAGATCTTGTAATGATTAGCTACTTACACAATGAAAAGCTCATGACATGCAGAAATGGGTACACGCTGTGCACTCTGTGTTTCTGATGAAGAAATACTACATTCACACATGGAGAAAATAAACAGGCTGCACATAAGGGTTCAGTGGTCAAGTTAGTGTGAATGGCACTTTCGCTTTCTTCACACATCATCACATCTTCTGAATGAAGAGGACATGCTGTTGTTCAGTAGTCTGTTCCTTAGTCTTAGACACGCATGTATTCAGACTATAGACGCACCGACTCTCAGGAAATTATGCAGTCTGAATTGTCTTTTCGAGACAAAGACTCTGGGGCTAGACATGCAGCAAACTGCCGCAGTGCTTGTGCAATTCTACCCTGTGAGGCAATAGGTGAAATATCAAGTGAATGCACTTGCATAGGTAGCTTAGACATGCAGTTTTGCGGCAAGAGGTCAGGGAGACTGGTTTTACAGGGAAGAGAGGGTGGAGAGCTGCGGCCTGAAGAAAAAATGCAACAAATATTTTGCTGTGTTTATGAACACGTTGTTATGTAGACTTCAAACAAAGGTCATGCTGAGCTGCGGCAGGCATTCCGCCTTGATTGGGAAGACTGCAGCATACGCAGTAAATGTTGACAGGACCTGTAAGCCAATAAACACAATCAGCTCGAGGTCATGCGGGTGAAGTAGCTAACCTTTGGGACATGCCACTCAATTAAATAAGGAGAGGGACATTCTTTGTCCTTCTGGGCTGTCACTGCATCAGATAAGCTCCGCTAATCGAATGCTTTAGATTACAGATGGTGGAGGTCAGGGCCATGCTTAGGGTTAACGCTGGGGTATGCTTGAAACAACCAAGTCAAACTGCTACTCCTGACCAAGGCAGAAGTGTTTACAGCGACGTCAAACTCAGCAATAGATATCCAAAAGACGTCAATTCAGTGTCTTTGTCGAACGTTGCAAAGATATCGATTGAATTCCTTCAATGTTGACATTCAGGCAGGATTTACAGGGTTCAAAATGAAAGTTTATTCCATGTCGTTTTAGATGTTCGATTACCGCTGTGGTGCCTCCACCTTTTGAAAAAAATGCTGCGAAGGGGTCCCCTCGGATGCATTTCAGTGGACAAAACCCGATGTGGTGCCATCCAGGGTGTCCGCCCAGTGCCCTTTACCTGCGCCGGTGGCCTTTTAATTTTTTCCGACCTCGTCCTTCATCTGAACTTAAACATCCTGAACCCGCCCCTGCATACTGGTCGCATTGGTGCCCGCCAGTCTTTAAAAAAAAAGGCAGGATATGTCTTTTGTGTCATGAAAGCACCTGTCTGAGAAATTCACCTCAGGACATGACCGACCCACGCCAGACTCATTCCATATTAATTGCACTTGAAAAAAAAAAAAGTATATTTGTTTCAGGGCAAAGATCTGTTCCCCATGGTTATCAGCATTGGCTGTAGTTAATATTCAGTTATTAAAAACACAACTTACAGAAACAAGGAATAACAACAGCACTATGCACAACACAAAAAATTGGCGTATTAGCAGCTGTCACAGCACGATGGTACCATATGTAGAGGAAAAAAGTGGCAGCGAAGTGCAAAATGCATGTGCATCATCATCTGTTCTCGGTATCACTACATTATTAAAACATGAACGGGAAAATTGCCATATGTGCCGTCTTATGTGCAAAGATACAGTATCACCGGGTTTGGACTGAATGTTTTTTTTGTTATTTTCAAATGGCACAAAGAAAAGTGTTTTCATGCGAGAGCACACAGCAAGAAATGTGCGGACTGGTTTTATTGTAATTAATTTATTTGACTTTTCTTGGTAAGCGGTGGTGATTATTCCCCGTGGGCTGCAGAATGCAAAACCGGCATTTAACTCCTGTAACTTTTAATGTTTATAAATAGGCAGCAAGGCGGAGAACACAAAGTCGAATAAAAAGAAAAAAGGTTGAAGTACTAACACATCTCAAGGAGGAAAAAACGACCCCACCCTCCTTGTTTCTGGAGCACTGTAGCTGTTGAAACTTAAGCCATTTGACTCTGTGACATTATTATCATTTGCAAAATGGAAATGTAACAAGCAACTGCCCTTGAAATACACTGGTTGTAGTGCGCTATAATTAAAATGCGGTTAATTTACAAGCTGAATCACAGGATC
Source organism: Acanthopagrus latus (assembly GCF_904848185.1). Classification (NCBI taxonomy): domain Eukaryota; kingdom Metazoa; phylum Chordata; class Actinopteri; order Spariformes; family Sparidae; genus Acanthopagrus; species Acanthopagrus latus. The sequence goes on along the minus strand of NC_051050.1, from coordinate 16,544,228 downwards.
AGTTCTGTGCCGCTCTAATAAAGCAACAGCTCTAATGCTGCCTGCATTTGCAAAGGGATATTACCACAAGATGGCATTATGAAGACGGATGAAGTACACTATATTACCAAAAGTATTCGCTCACCCATTCAAATGATCAGAATCAGGTGTTCTAATCACTTGGCCTGGCCCCAGGTGTATAAATTCAAGCACTCAGGCATGCAGACTGTGAAACAAGACATTTGTGAAAGAATGGGCCGCTCTCAGGAGCTCAGTGAATTCCAGCGTGGAACTGTCATAGGATGCCACTTGTGCAACAAATCCAGTCGTGAAATTTCCTCGCTCCTAAATATTCCACAGTCAACTGTCAGCTCTATTATAACAAAATGGAAGCGTTTGGGAACAACAGCAACTCAGCCACGAAGTGGTAGGCCACGTAAAGTGACGGAGAGGGGTCAGCGGATGCTGAAGCGCATAGTGCAAAGAGGTCGCCGACTTTCTGCACAGTCAATTGCTAGAGAGCTACAAACTTCATGTGACCTTCAGATTAGCCCAAGTACAGTACGCAGAGAGCTTCATGGAATGGGTTTCCATGGCCGAGCAGCTGCAGCCAAGCCACACATCACCAAGTGCAATGCAAGGCGTCGGATGCAATGGTGTAAAGCACGCCGTCACTGGCCTCTAGAGCAGTGGAGACGCGTTCTCTGGAGTGATGAATCACGCTTTTCCATCTGGCAATCTGATGGACGAGTCTGGGTTTGGAGGTTGCCAGGAGAACGGTACATTTCAGATTGCATTGTGCCAACTGTGAAATTTGGTGGAGGAGGAATTATGGTATGGGGTTGTTTTTCAGGAGCTGGGCTTGGCCCCTTAGTTCCAGTGAAAGGAACATTGAATGCTTCAGGATACCAAAACATTTTGGACAATTCCATGCTCCCAACCTTGTGGGAACAGTTTGGAGCGGGCCCCTTCCTCTTCCAACATGACTGTGCACCAGTGCACAAAGCAAGGTCCATAAAGACGTGGATGACAGAGTCTGGTGTGGATGAACTTGACTGGCCTGCACAGAGTCCTGACCTGAACCCGATAGAACACCTTTGGGATGAATTAGAGCGGAGACTGAGAGCCAGGCCATGTCACTCCCACATAACTTTTTTGATGAGGAGCTAGTCGGTTTGGACTGTGCCAGCGCCATTCGATGTTATGAGCCGGAGGATTGAAATATTTCTCAATCGATTTATAATGTCTGGAAGCAAACCCTTGGTGAAATGTTTTCCACACTTAAACAAAACTGTCAAAATATAATGTATTGTAACCCAACAGTGAGCTTTCATATCAGTCTAAATATTCAGTTGCTATTAGCATGCCTTGCACTCAACCCAACTCATTAACACAAGACACCACAGGCAGTAGAGAGTCAGTGGAGGAATCTGTCCTGGGAGGAGAATAGATGCTCACACACAGTGAATAACTGTTTTGTAGAAGTTAAGTTTACTGGGACAAATGTTAATTTTATAGGAAATTGCATTTATAAAAAAAAAAAAAAAAAAGAAAAAAAAAATAGGATTTTGCAACCATATATGTTTTGTACAAGCATTTTGAAGCCTGGATTTTGGGATTGCTGTTTGTGGTTATCTTTGTCCACTTTCTAAAGCTAGAAGTTTGAGCAAAGCTAAGAAAGTGCAGCTGTGGTGGGACAAGTAAGCAGTCCGACTCTGATAGGTTGAGAAAACCAACCGATCCATCAAGCAAACATGTCTCAAAATATCTTATCTTTAAACCTTCAGTGTCTTTGTTGGTGGTGTTCATCAATATTATGGAGGTGGCAATATTATTCCCTGGCTGGCCAGCCTCGTCACATTGTTACTCCACCATCGTCCCCTCCACCTCCCAGTATGAAAAGTCAGCTCATATACATGTAATGTGAACTAGTATTACACATTCTGTTGAAATTTCAGTACGCTATGACAAGAGAAGTTGAACACAATTGTGGTTTGCTGAAACATTAAGTGCCAGTGTTCTATCCTGCCACCTGGGCTGCACCATGGCCACACTGAAGGGAAATAAACTACTTAGAAAATACAATGATTTTTTTCCTTTAACAACTAGTTAATGAAACAATGATTATCTTCAATACCCCAAGACACACATTAAAAGAAGTGGAATTAAATATTCAGAGCCTTACATCTCGCTGCAAAAAAATTGTGTTGACTGCAGCTGAAGGCACCTCCGCATTCACATCACTCAGCCGTGGCGGCTAGATTAATGCTGATTTATACAAAAGAAGTGAAAAAGTAGATCCAATTTCCAGCTTCTTGGCTCGATCAGGCTTGCACAGACTTAAAGCCATGTGCTAAAGGCTGAAGCATTGCTGTGTCATATTAGTCGGGGCACATTTCAACAAATCAGTCTAGGCATCGGCGCCGGGAAGGCCTGCCAAGCAGCCGTTCTCTACACTCAAAATTATGAATTAATTATCATAACTTCCCCCCAAGGAGCACATCAACCCGTAATCATGTGCAGCCAGTTGTTGCATCGTGAGATGGTACCCTCTGATTTAGTAATCTTTCCCCATAATTGTTCCCCGTCGCTGTTGTGTTTTCAGTCAGAGACAATGACGACACATTGATCACTTTGAATGGACTCGCTGTGAAAGCTGCAGACGGATGGCGACTGCGAATGCCTCGTGCAGGTTGGAGAAGCAAACGTGGTGCACATGAACGTGCTGAAGCTGAGCACCAAGAAGAATCTTGACTCCTCCGCGAGATGCATGCCCCAATCTGTGAATGTGAGAAGCGCTTCGCTGTGAGCTCAGTGATAGACGTCTGCCTCTGACTACTTCTGTCAGGAGTTCTCTATCTGCTACACCACCTACATTTTTGTTCCTGCCATCTCCTCTTTCGCTCTCTTCTTCCTTTGCTGTCTTCGCACATGGAAATAATATAGTGTCAAATGTCTGGAGCAACGTTTACCAGGAGCCAATTGCACATGTCATCACAGGCATGAATGCACCTAAAACGGGATCTTAACGCTGTTAATGTTCTCACTGTGACGTTTTAAAACACAAATAATCATTAGCAGTGAAAGTTCTACCATTTCTGCTGCTGTCTCCATGCCGTGACCTAGTTGTCAGGAGGAAAGTGCAGGTCTCTTGTACGGAGCCCAGATATTATTTCACGGTGGTGATCTGAGGCTGTCAACCGTTGTCAGTTTTGAGACAACCCGACGTCGTTCCCTGTCTCGCGAATGACATGAAAAGTATTACAATATGAAACTCTGCATGACTAACTGTGCTAGATCTTTTCTGTCCAGCAACCTCAGAATTATCACTTGTCAACCTCCTGCACCTTTAGCACCGCAACTAGAGTCCTCTGGCATCTTACACACTGCTGGTAAGGAGAGAGAAAACTTTGCTCGGAAGGTTGAAATTAAGAACCATAGTGAGTTCTTTCTTGATCAGTGTGACTTCACTTCCAACCTGTGTGCTGTGCGGGACAATCTGCTGAAGAGAAGAGACTGTCAACCCTGAGCTAAAATAAAGAAAGAGAAGCTAGAGTTTGCAGTCGGCAGGAAGTACGTCCCTCATAGAAGTCACTGGGAGTATAAACATTGGACTGAGAGCCTTGCATAAATCCAAAGGTTAAACTACAACAAATATATACCGAACGTCTATGAAAAAAAATAAAAAATAAAAATAAAAATCCCTTCCTGGAAAGCCTGGCTTTTAACACAATGTCTGGAATATCTTTTTTTCTCTCCATGTTGGAAGAGAGAGTGATTTCTATGTTGAATGTATTCCTGTATAAAAAATATTAATAAATACTGAACAAATCTCTTGTCCTAATAATATGTTTTTTTAATCTGCCCACTGTTGTGTTTATCTGCTTTGCCCCCGCATACAAAGTGGGTGTTTGGTTACCAATGGTTACCAATAGCCTGTTTCACACAAAGGCTCCATGGTTTGAGATGTTTACCCTGAAGAGTGAGGTACAGCATCAGGTGGGCATGTATTGTGCTGTACATTCCCTTTATGAGGAGCTGATGTGGTTGCACCCAAGCCTTCATAAAAGGACATGGTCACAGCGTTAGTGCTGCTGCAGTGCCGGTATTGTTTCTCAGTGTACGCACACGCACACGCACACACACACACTCACACACGATATAGCCCTCTTCAAAACATAAAAGGAAGTGGTAATAGTTTCTTATCTTGGTGATTCATTTTTTTGTGTGACGGATCTCACACAATACCGTGTTACAAGACCACCTGAAAATATCAGGCAACGGGCTAATCAGATGTAATCATTGTATTATTGCTCATGTTAACACTTCCCGCTGCATTGCGCAGGAAATACGATCACGCATTGTATAACTTTTACCGCCCATTCTCTGAGTTGTTACCAGAGGATGGTACTAATCTGTCTATAGTCTTTTTGAGATCCATTTTTGTGTCTGTGTGTGTATGTGTGAGTGTGCAACATCTGCACACTTTATAATGTCTCTGAACACACCGATTCATATGCTGTTTATGTAATATATTCGAACTCGAACTTCTTTTTAAAGGCTGTGTCACAGTTCTACTGCCAAACTCTTCCACTGTGGCATATTATTAAAAAGTATTTACGATAGGTGCTTGGACCCGGTGCTTATTTATCAAAATAAATTCCAGAGTGCCCTAAATGCCGTCAATGCCGCAGAGCTGTGAGATATTTCACAATTGTTGCCATGTGGAGCCACAAAGCCTTTAGTCACCAATTTGGGAATGTTCGGTGTGTGTGTCATTGTGTATCCATAAAACCAGATGTGGCAGAGGGGGTGGGGGGCGTTTGTGTGTTTTGTAGCGAGGGCGCAGCATGGCTATATTCTGTTAATGGCACTGACTGTTACTGTGGGCATCCACAGCGGAATCTTAAAATTACCAGAGCTGTCGAAGGTGACAGAGGAGCCAAACCCACTGTTTTTTATAGTTTTTCACTGGAGACACTAAAGTTTTTTTTTTATCCCTAGGGATCATAAACTGGGCTCCCAAAGCAAACACTGCGGAGCGTCTTCGCCCCACATTAAACAAACTGCGTTATTTTTACACAGAAGGTGTGGAATCCAGAAACTTGCCAAAGACTGGGATGGATCTCCTGTAGGGACACACCTGTTCAGTTTCCCTGAGTTTCTGTGAAGGATTTATTAAATTACGTGCTGCCTTCCAGTCAGTGTGAGACCGAGATTGAGCGCACCTTATACCTTCCCGCCATCGTCCCTGTCAATCTTAATGGTTATTGCTACAAATTTGACACCCCGAAGGCCGCAGCCAGATTCTACCGCGCAAGATTCCCCCACAGCTAAGGCAGGCTGCCAAACAAACCTCATCAGGTATCCTCGGAAGCATATAAAAACACCTCCCAGAGGCTCAAAGGGAAGACATCATGGCACTTTTATCACATGTATTTTGTGCTTTATATATGGAGGAAAGGAAACTCTGGAGGGAATAATAATGCCTTTTTGATGTTTCAAGCACATTGTATCCCTAGCAGAGTGGAGAAAGAGGGGGATAGGACTGGAAAATAGAGTGTGACTTACCTGTAAGTGCCCTGACGAGGTAAGATTACACTTTAAAGACCCTGTTTGTGCACAGCCGCCTTTTGAAAAGGGTTGTCCTTATTTCCCCCTTCATTCCACATGTGTCGTCTCCCCACTATGTCTTCCACAGAGCTGGATCGCACCTTCTGTTACGCCCACTTGAATTGATCACTGAACCGTAAGAATTTAGATATGCCAGATAAATGCATGCATGATTTATTTTTATTTTTTTCTTACATGTAGTCATTACTTTCCCATGGTGTTTTCATCATTCCTTGCACTGAGCCCGGTCCTCACCTTCTAAATTAGGTTCAGCGATTCTCAATTACCCGAGAGCCTATAACCTGCCCAACAAGAGTTTAGCAAGAGTATCACCGATTTTACATCCACAGAAGAATTGTTAACCTCATGATTTAAGGACATAATACACACACACACACACACACACACACACACACACACACACACACACACACACACACACGCACACACACACGCACACACACATGCACACACACACACACACACACACACACACATATGCACACACAGCCATGGCAGATATTACTTAGTATCCAGCCATGCTACCTTGGAGAGGTGTAATATCCCAGCAGGCCTCTGTATTTCTCATCATCATCTCTGTCCTTATTTATGCACTCATTACATTTTGATGCAGTGGCCCCAGCTGTTACTCATGCATACTATTTAGTTCAATAAAAATCTCACACTCTAAGCGATTGATATAGCCCGAGCACCTGCCAAAAAATCCAAGGCCCTGTCATCGCCATGCACAATTGTTTATCCGATTTGTTTTGTTTTGCCTTTCCGCTCTATCTGACTTATACATCTTCTCGTGCACTAAATTCGTTTTTGTACATGCGCCGAGATGCTGGATAACCGCAAGTGTCTTTGTAGTTGGGATATGAAGACAGAGTAAACTGATTCCGGTTTGAGCATCCAGAAGCCATTTGTCTAACCTGTGCCGCATTTAATCTCCTTAGGATGGATACAACAGATTCAATAGTAAGCAGGCAAATATAGCCTCTACATTTATTCCATTTCACAGTGTGATTGTCCGTGGATGGGGCTTGAAAAGGTTCTGTGAGGTGCCATGAGAAGTCCCTATGCATAACGGAAAATGTATACCAAACAAAACCTGAAAGGACTGAGCACATAAGGAGGGAAAATTAAATTACTGTCTGTATTTTGGAGCAAATTTTCTCCATGCATGCCTGGTGGTGCTTGTTTTTTTGGGACATGTAAAAATCCACACTATAGTGGCTATATTACACTCAGTTTTAGCATTCCTTAACTCCTCCTGTCAACAAGTCAAAGTGTCCTATGGCAAGACACTGAACCCCAAATTAATGGTCAGGCCGATTCCTTGTATGGTAGCACACTGCTGTCAATGTGTGAATGGGTGATAGAGAGAGCTATGAATGAAAGCACTACATCATTTTAACCAATAAATCAATCACAAGAGTAGCAATACCAAACTGCAAAACGTGATGACGGCCTAAAAACAGTAAAAACAGGTGAACAAATTAGAGGTTACTTTTGGGGTTAAGTGTGGATTTCTCTTTATCCATGTTGGTAAAGTCCATTGATGGGTGTGCGTACTGTAATGATGAGTGCTGGCTGGAGCCAGACAAGAAATGCACTTTACTACATGAACGTAACATTACAGAGCCTCAGGTGGGTGCTGAGTTCACTGACAGGCTGACCTGACTCCGACTCTCTCCTGGGAATTTAAAGCAACAGGCTCCCAAATGAAAGGCTGCTGAGAACCTGTGGATTTCTCTGGGTTTGAACATTTTCACACGGGAACATTTGGTATGGTACCGTGTTATTCAGATGTTTCGATGCAAAAATATTAAATATTAAATCCTTAGTCATGTCTGAATCGTCAACCACTTAGTTTGCCTTTCTCACTTTTGGAATACATCTCTTGGTTTAGCCCTCATGTTGATTGTCCAGATGCCGCTACCTGAATGGTGAAAAATAGAAAAAGGTATCCGCCTTATCTTTAAATGGAGGGTGAACTTCTGGAGAGCTAATTGAGCAGTGTAGACACTTAACTGGGAGCTTGTCTAACTGTGTCTAGAGGCTCAATGTTTACATTTATCAAGTGGGCCTATCAACATAACCTTTTGGACCTGCCGCAGCAATTAGCAAACAATGCCGTGAGTGCAAGACTGAGAAATTCATCTACAACACCGGTACTGCTGTTTACTCTAACTACATATCAATACAGCTGGGCAGGCTTTAATGGTGGATGCACTTTTTATAGCTGATTGCTTCTTGGTTTATTTTAAACCCATTATTATTATGAAGAGCATGCTTACCTCAAAATGTATCTCTTCCTGGCCTTGGAGAGATTCTTGTAGAAAGAGTCCTCCATAGTTCATGATCCCAACCTGTAACCTATATAATATTAAACTCTGTACTCCATATACTATAAAAGTATTCAATGCAGCAGAAGTAGGTGTCCTGGGGAAAAAAAAACTGTTATGTCTGTATGTCTGTCGGCTGCATGCCCAGCACAAACGACTCTGAAAGATGGACACTAGCCACACAGACTCTTGATCATTGGAGAGATGACAATTTAATGCAGCCTGTTGGGTTTTGCTAAATAAACTTATGTGAGGCTGAGTGTAGTGTAAAAAAAGCCTGCAGGATTTGCCAATGCAAGCATGAAGAAAAGCACAAGAACATGTGGATGAGGAAGCACATTCATTTTTAATCACCTGCTATCCAAATTTGATGCTACATCCCAACAGAAGACATTGGCAATTCTTTGGCACAGTTGAAGCAATTAATTTAAGTCTTAGATAATTAAAATGTTTTATCTTGGTGACATTTATAATGTCCATCTCCTGCTTGGTAAAGGCCAGCCGGACTGATTAGTTCCCATTGAATTAATAGCTTGAAATCCTCAAAGAGAGGAGGCATGAAAGATTGAAGATTTATCTGAAAAGATTATCATCAGCAAAAATGAAAATTTACCTTAAAATAACCATTTTTCGTATGTACATTTTTGCTTTTGGACAGTCACTTGGGCATTTTTATCTACAACAATGGCGAATGGACTATGAATATGACAACTGACATCTTTGTCCTCAGGATAGTGTGGGAGACAAATGTAAGCATTGGCTACCAGTTAGTTTCAGGGCACAGGGCATTGGCATAGCACAAAACTTTTGTCAGTCAACACTACAATTGTCCCTAGAGAAGAAGATTAGGGCCAAAGAAATTTAGGATTTTGGGATGGCTCAGACTTTTTTATTCACAAATCTGACCGTTTCTGAGAATTGAATTCTGAGTGTAAATTTAAAAAAATTAAGTCAGAGGACAAAAGTCTTACTTCTAAGTTTGAAGTTAGAACTCTGAGTTTAAGAAAATTTGGTATTGTGAAATTTATTCAGTTTTTTTTTAATGTAATCCATATCTGTATTTCTGTATGACAGAGGAAATACACCAAAAAAACACACAGCATATTCCTGATGCCCGGGTGTGTTGATATTAGACTTGCAATACCTTTTTCCTTTTAAGGCCAAATCAGTGTTGTCCTTTTAAAATGTGTTGAGATATTTTGCAAATGCAATGGGCATTGGATGCTCGGATGGTTGGAGCCACAGGCACTTCAACACACTAAGCCCACAGAGACACATAACAGCCTGTCTGAACAAGTTAACACGTACAGAGGGAATAGAGATGGAGGTTTTTGTATGACATCCTCTGCTGTGAGCTAATGTTAGTGCTATTGAAAGCAGCGTAAACCCCTACCCCCTACCCCCAAACACACACAACACCATCAGTCGTGGGTCGCAGCTGCAGTCACATCAGCGCTGACCTGACATGCCTCTCGTATGGTAGGTGTTAGAACAATGGGGGGTCGGCTGCCCACTTTTCAAGACAAAGCTCACACTTTTGCGCTCATCATTTCTTGTCACGAATGTTGGATTCTGCGGGTTCTCTTTGGTTTCCTCCCACACTAAAATATATTTGGAAACTCTTAATTTCAAAACAGGCACGGAGGGCAATGCTTTTTTTTGTCTGCGGGTGTAAGCCCTGTTATAGAGTGGCAACATTACCAGAGTGTACCTTTTTGTCTTTCACATGCAGGAATAGACCCAGTCCCTCACAACTCTGCATACAGTAGGATAAGCTGTTTAGAAATGAAAGCAGTAATAGAAAATTGCTGCTGCAGTGTGATCAGATATACACGCCTTTGTTCAACAAGCCAAAGATAATAAAACCACTATTATCTCACTTCCCAAAGGCAAATACAGACAAATATAATATTTCTTCTGAATATGACAAAACTCTCTCTCCCCTCTTTTGTCATTTGCTGCTCATCCGTCTTTTTGAAGGCAGTTAGAAACATTCACTTCAAGGCCCCATGTGTAGTGTTTCTACATCTACTGCGGCAAATGAGGATTCTTGTTGAAATAGCTAATGGAACAGAATGAAAATTCAGAAGCGTCACTCCACATATTTCCTGACAAGTTTCAGCCACAGTCTGATAAATAATCTCGCCACCGTGAAAGAATAAAATATGCTCCATCTTGCTCTGTGGTCACATCCACAGCTGGACAGAGCCACTGGTCTTGTTGGACGAAGCCCCAGATTTGTCAATGACCGGCTTATGTGCAAGCTTGTGTCTTCTGTTGCTGAGCAACTGACCTTGTCTCATTGCGCCTGCCGCACCAGAAGCTGCGAGTTCAAGACTTTCCAAGTCTCTCAGCTGAGCAGGACTTGATGAAACTTAGTCTATTCTAATCCGATTCATGTTGTTTCACGCCACCAAAATCCATCTTAAATTCCCAAAAGCTTTCCCCTTTTTCCAATTCAATATTTGTGGCCCATTATGCTGTATCATTTCTATTCTGTTGGCTGAAATGTAATGTACTATTCAAAGAGTTAAATCACCTGGAACAAAGAGTTGTTGTGTTATTGTTACCTTAGAGAGGGTCCATTTCCTTTTGTTTCTTTGTGTTTTTACCTGACACCATAGGGAAGGGTGTGATTAGGGGGGTGTTCAGTTGGATATAATCAACAACCATACCGCTGGATGCCGATAAATCCCACAGACTGGTCCTTTTTAATTTAAACAATAAATGACATCTTATAAACCAAAATCATTATTTTCCAAGGACAAGTAATCTGTGACTGGAAAAAGGCCTCATCAGACTTTCAAAGATGTTAAAAGAAAAAAGGCAATACTTAATCACAAGATGGTTTCCTGAATGATATTACAATTAACATCAAAGCATTTTATCTCAGTATTGCTCATATTTTTCTAATACCCCTGCAGAGTAATCTGAAATTAGACAAACAAAGAACCATCTTGAGCTACTTGTTATTTATATTCATTTGATCCTGTTAGCTGGCACTGAGGGAGCAGCCATTGTTCCTGGTGTCAGAATCAGAATTCCCTTACTAGTCCCACAAATGGGGAACTAGACACAAGAAGAAACAAACAAAAAAAGGGATGACAAAACGTTGACCCACCTCCCAGCTTGGGAGTGAAATATGGACCAAACTAATCTAGATATAACTGCTGCAGAAGCATCGCAACAATGATGCATCGTGTCAATATTTCACCAGCTGCCAAAGCATCACTGTATGGTCACAGGAAATGCTTTTTCAAGCAGCCTTTTTTTTTATTGACATAGCATCTGCATTATGGATAATGCCAGCTGTTTTTTTTCTCACAGCTTGAAGCAAATCTGTTTTCTGCATCATATGTATTCTGGTTTGTGCTTTGGTGTCTTTTCTGTTGAGTCAGGATGAATTACTGGTGAGTACAGCCCACTTTTCCTGGGTAAACTGGGAAGAGATGCAAAAAAAGGCAAAGTTTCCGAGTCCACGTTTTTCCCGTGATAGATACTGAAAAGCGAGCCGAAGACATGTTTTGTCCACTTTTGCGAGGATTAGAGGTCTGAATTAAACATACAGGCATTCCAGCTGTGAAAAGCACCTGGTAAGCTTCGAGGAAAACATCTCATAAGCCTGTGTGCTGCTGGGATAAACAGGTACAAGCCATTCAGAGACACGCTCCAAACACGGCATCAGAGGCGCATCGGAAATAGACCAGTCCAGCTGAGCAGGAGAGGAATCTGCCACGAAGCCAAGCACTGTAGAGAATAGAGGAGGGGAGGTGGGGGGTATGAATAGCTTGGAAACTTCCCTAATCTCCCTGTCAGAATTCCCAGCCAAGCTTTTGAGAAAGAGGCATAGTGTTCATTCTGAGTGAGGGGGGGTGGGGATGTGCACTGTGATCCCCCAGCTATTGTTTGGTGCAGACTTTGGTATCCTATGGATAACTCACATGAAACAAATATAGACAATGTAGCCGATGAGTTTATTGGAGCATATCAAAGTTATTTTTTAATCACTGAGTTATCATGCACTGTCACAAAGAAGCGCTGCAATTTAAAATCACATCTACATTGTGCCATGGACGAACCTCAGCTTTTACTCAGGTAGAGGCACAGATCCTTGAAAGACTGGTAAAAGTTGAAGTACTCATTCGACTGCTTTGCTCAAGTAAGAGTAAGAAAGTGCAGGCTCTGTAATGTACTCAAAGTATGAAAGTAATAAGTATTCCTCTGAGGGGAGAATTTCCTGAGGCCATTTCTGTGCAAAGCTAACTGAACCTCACATCATATTATTATAATCATATAATTATAACACACCAGAGACATAGGTAATTGTATCATTTCCAGGACATGAAGTACAATCATTTTGGGGATGTTAAATGTCATGAATCCAGAATTCCCCTAAAATGCATTAAAGATAAAGTTACAGGCCTGTTTTTGAAAACGTAAGATGGCAGTTCAAATATTTGTGTCAAAATTTAGGGATTAAAAGTAAAAAAGGTGTCAGAAAAATAAATACCGAAGTAAAGTATAGATACATGAAAGAAAAGAGAAGAAAAGAGGCCTGAACGCTATCAATGCCTGCAGTGTAGAAATGGTGGGTTGGATATGTGGCTTCAGGCCAACAATTGGCTACAGGACAACATAACCAGCTCACCTTTGTATTTATCCCATTGCCTGATATGTTTTTGAGTCAATATAGGTCACTTATGTGATATCAACAAAAGGCATTTTCCACTGTCTCATCGAGACGCTTGTCCTTGAATACACCTCTGCCTTGGTTTCTAAACTGTGCTGATGAATCCGATGGGCCTCTTGGAGGAAACGAGATACACCGATTGTCTGAATCCCATATGATAATCCGACCCATGAAATGTGCTCTTCTCTGATTCAAGGTTCAGTGGGTTAAGTCAGTGCTATTGTTATTACGAGTGATGACATTCAATGCCTGGCTTCACCGATGGTGTTCTTTTTTTTTTTTTTTAATGACAAAGGTCGTCTCTATATATAACCGTCCACACAAAAGACACAAAATTGTGTTTGCGTGAGGGCTTTTTGCTTTGTTCTTCATCTGTGAAAAGAGCATTTGCAAATTCCATTTACTCGAAAGGATAAACCAAGACTTTATATTCAGACGTGTTTTGCTTTGTAATGTAAATATTTTAAAATTCTCACCTTAAATGTAATTGGGTCCTGACACAATTCTTGGCCATTTCTTTTACCGTTGCGATATAAAACACAGGGCTGAGCATCACAAATTGACTCCCCTCATTTCATACACAGTGCCTCTTTATCATGTTGTAAACTTATTGTGTTTTGATTAATTTCAAATTGCTTGCTTTGCTTCAGTAGAGTGTGAAATGCACTTTCCCTTTTGTAGTTTTTCAATTTCTATCATTGTGAGCATGGTCGGGGGAGGGGGGAGTGAAGAGTATGGGGCAGGCAGAGCGACTGAACACATGGATGTCTGGTGTAATTAAGAAACTGAAGTATTAGAACAGGCAGTGCCTTCACCAGCTATAATTCATCAAACATGGTCTTAATTAAATTGTTTACACAGATGTCTGCAAGCTGGTTCCCAGCAACAGTCATTCCGTTATAACAGCACATCATTATTACTGGACACATAAGAAAAAGTTTTTGTGTGGCTGCTCACTGCATTCTATAGGGTACCATTAAAATACAGAGATGAATTCCCGCCTTGAGATTAGCTTGAGAGTCCAACAAGTGCTCTGTCTCTGGAGGTTGCTATGAAAAAGGCTTTGGAGCAGCAGCTGTAGGAGAGGAGGCACTAATGTTTCAGCACTAAATTCTACACTGTCAACACATCATTGAATCCCATTGGTCAACAGCAAGGTGTTTATAGTTCTTTTCAACATACTGGTTCCGTGAAATCATGGTATTTATAGCGAAACATGTATGGTGAAAGACAAGACGATGGCTCTTAGTATGGAGACACAGATTTGATTTTGGGAAATTTTAGATTTTTTTTATTTTTTAATCTCATACAGATGAGAATCAGGGGGCGGCTGTAGCTCAGCGGGTCGAGCAGGTCGACCAGTGATCGGAAGGTCGCTGGTTCAAATCCCGGCTCTGGGCAGGTCTGAGCTGCATGTCGAAGTGTCCTTGAGCGAGATACTGAACCCCACATTGCTCATCAGTGAGGGCCCTGCGATGAGCTGATGACTTGTCCAGGGAGTACCCTGCCCTCGCCCTGAGACAAGGCTGGGATTGGCTCCAGCAGCAACACCCCACAACCCCTTGGAAAGGGATAAGCGGCTATGGACAATGACATTACATGACAGATGAGAATCAATAATTGTTGACTCTTCTGTTTTTTTCTTATGTGATTCCACATACCCACAGTCAGTGGGGCTCCAGAGGACAGAAAGGGGCTCATGGCTGCTTCCCTTTTTAGCCACTTAACAAAACACAGAATCTTTAAAGTCTGAGTCACACCCCATCTGGACCATCGGAGGAATGTAACCGCTGTCTCAAATGCTCTTTTATTAGCCCCGAGCAGACCGGTGGTCTGCCTGCCCTCATTCCCTGTGTTATCTCGGGGATTAAGGGCTCGCTGTCTTTGACCACCCTCTCTCTGCCTGGTCACACACATATAAACAACCACTCAGGAGACCCCTGCAAAAACAGTCATGCAGCAAGCACACACTCAACCACACATGAGTTAACACATGGTCTTAGAGGGAAATGACTGCCTATATGGAGGGATTTGGTGGATACAGTTTAGTTTTTTTTTTATTTTTCCTAGTGCTCAAAAATATCTCAGAATAGCTGTAGAGAGAGTGTGTGAGTTAGAGTATGTCACCCTCACCCGCTACAAAGCAACTAACATTGAAAATTAGTATAGTGGCGCTGAGCTAGCAGTATAGCAGCGCTGAACCACCGCTCCATTGTCTGGGGAGAACCCTGCTGTGGGATCATCAGCATGAGTCATCTCTTGTATCACACATAAGCATTTGACCAATTGTAAATATAAAAAAGAATTATATTGATTACTTTAAAAAATACAGATAAACAGCAACATTGTTTACACCCTTAAACCACTTGGTTAGGTTTACACCCTTAAACCACTTAGTTAGGTTTAGGCTCCAAAAATACTTGGTGAGGTTAACACCCTACAACTACTTTTTTAGGTTTGGGCAGAAAACTTTTTGGTTAGGTTTAGGAACAAAAATTACCAGGTTAGATTCAGGCAATATTCCTGCTTCGTGTTAACATTCAGTCACATCACTTATGTAACTTTCAGTTCATTTACTTATGCAGCATAACATAAAATGTTGCTACTTTGTTACACACAGGAAATGAGAACCTGGTCTCTTTTGAGATAGCCCTTTGTATGACTCCCCAAATCACCCCTAATCCCATAACTTGGACTTCTCTTCCTCTTTACACCTCTATGTTAAAGGGGAGCTTCCAGAAATGATGGTAACTAAAGTGTCAAACTTGGATGTGTTGAGCTGCTGTAATTAACACGCCGGGAGTGAGAGCGGACCAACAATGAACTTCTTAATCTCGACATTAAGTTCAGAAGAACCATTAGTGGTTACACTGAAGGCCTGGGAGCACAATGTCGCCACAGAACATTCACACAGGTTATCATTGCATCAGGGCATCGGTATTCATAAAGCAATTCAAGATGAGAGGAGTAGACTTTTTTTTTTTTTTTTTTTTTGACATGCGACTCACTCAAACAAATGATGTCGTGTTCGAGTGAGCCACATCAGAAACAGGAGCAGAAAGTGTGTTTACATGAAGTCTAATATCGTTTCGTATCAGTCATATCGTGGTTTTAATCAAATCCTGCCGTGTATGAATGTAATGTCATCCGATGTCGCTTTTTCATACCTATGGGTTTCTATTACATCTGCAGTGACTACATCCTCAATATAATACGAGAGAACTCAATTTGGTTTACGCCTTCATGAACTTTTTTTTTTTTTTCCCATCTTCAGCGCTGCCCGGTATCAGACATTCAGTTGTATTGTTTCATGTTTTTTAATTATATTGATTGTTTTCCTTATTAAACGCCACGTCACTCAAGTTGAAGACCGCCATGTGCATATAGCAGTGATCAGAAACTGACTGTTTCTGTCTGAATATCCCTGTACAAGAGTACATAGTGAGTGGAAATCTGATCAGGTTTAAGTAAAGCTTTTAAAAACGAGGGGTAAGAAATAACGTGTTTTTTAAGGTTGGAGATAAAACAGCTTTTGTCAACATGTACAGACGGCTGACAGCTCTTTAAAGAAGAAGTGTAGGGACCAATGAAATTACTGCCAGTCAGACGCTGAAAGCAGTAATCGACTGATTCAATCATTGCAGCAGCAGACGACTGATTGAAGCCTTGTTCGAAGGAAGTTTTGACGGAAAACAGGAACAATAACAAGTCTGTCCCTGCGCGACCTATCCAGCCAGCGTCGCATCTGTGCGGAAACCCACGAGTGACAGCTTGATAGAGCTCCTGCTTCGGATGTGCTCAGATGCTCGAGCCACAAAAAAACTGACTGCAACTGTTTGTTTCTCTGTGAAATTGCTGTCTGATGTTGTGTTACTCGAACTGGTGCGTTCGAAAGGGGTCTTCCTTTGGCTGGAATTCAAAGGTGACAACCCAACAGGCCATGTTTTTCTTTGAGGTTATCGTGAATGTGAGAGGATTATATGGCTGTGAGCACACGGTACCATCATGAAACAGGTTGATATTTATTAATTTGATCCTTTTTGGTGGGTGAAGCGACAGTTATTACCGGTGAGTGACCCATTCAAGTAAAGAGGCGAGCATATGAGGTAAAAGGCCGAACCATTCCATCATTTATTTTTACTCAGCAGTGCCCACGTGGGAAATGCCTGTAATGTTACAAACATAGAGTTTCAGTATAGATAAATGATTGGGCCTCTCTCGCTCGTCTCACTCTTTGTTTCAGTCAGACACGAATGTGCACAGACCCACATGCCCACCAAAAGACGACAAATTAGCTGTCAGTTTTTAGTAGCCATGTGACCTCAAAAGCAAAGACAAGGGAGATAATGATCTAAGGCTAAGGACAGCTACACACACACACACACACACACACACACACACACACACACACACACACACACACACACACACACACACACACACACACACATCTGCACACTTAAACTACACTGTCCAAGGACTCCAGGCTCTAGATTGACGGATCAAGGGGGACTGGCATGAAGACAGAGAAGGGTAAATGTGATTATCGCGTGACAGGCTTGAGCTGTCTCAAACTAGCCTGATAAACTGTGATGCGTGCATAAAATTAAAGTTTTCTGTGATTAAAATTGTGGCACAGAACAGCATATCTTATAATAAATGAAATTAATGTTTTGTTGGTTCATTTATCATTCACTGGAGGGTATTACAGAGCAGTCATCTACATAAAGCCAAGTGACATATTATATATTTATATACACGACACATAATGGAATTGCCTTGCTTGCCTTTCACCTTGTAGCCATGCAAGATATACTATACCGTTTACTGAGTTGGGCATGGGAACATAAAGACAGCGGGCACATTCTAAGCACACAGGATGCTGCCCATCATTTGAGTAGCCTTTTTTTCACATAATATAATGTGTAACATTTCTGCAAATATCCAAAAACTGGTCACCAGTTTGCTTTAATTTCCACAGAAACATCACATGACTTGTATGAAGTGAAAAGGGGAGTAAGCAAGCATGAGTAAATGTAACGTAAATAACATTTTGGAACAATACCACCCTGTTTTGATTCTGCTTGAGTCAAATCAGACTTATCATCACTAATGGTTGTTGGGAACCAATAGAAAGGCTAAACACTCATGAATTGTACAAGTGCAGTTGTCTCATTTAATGTCCACCAAAACCCATAAACGAAACTTTGTAGAGCTGGTCCTGTATATTTGCTAGCTTAACAAAGGAAGTTTAGTTCAGATTACTTCAGTGGTCAAATTTGTTTGTAGATAGATGGATTGATAAATGCATCATTGTCAGACCGGTGTCTAAAATTTGTCTGACAGAAACATCACAAGGTAGGCAAACCATTAAATACAAGGGTATATATAATTTAACATTACAATCACAGAGGACAACATGCTGTACATTTAGCATTAACGCGCATGTTACTCTTGGATTAAGCTCTATGTCATCACTCTAACCTTGTTGAATCATGGCACCATATTCCTTAGGTTTGATGGTAACATAACATATTGTGATTTTCACCTCTTTTTTTTATCTTTACTTCTGTGCAGAGTTGACGGCCATTTTGGTGTTGTTGGCGTATACTGAACAAGACAAAGTCATTTGCTAATCGGTTTTGTTACACTAAAAAAAGTGATATTGTACCATCTTGACAAAAAAACGTTCTTGATATGCAAAACTACGCTTTAGATTGACAAGCATCGTATGTGTAAGACATGCCACAATTCAAACAGGATTACAGTTGTCCCCATTGATTTCTATATGTTTTTTTTTTTCTGTATTTTTCCCCCAAAATAGGGTGAGCACGTGATTTTGCCTCTCCAATGATCCCAGGCTACTTCATGTCTTCAGAGTATCCCTTTTGTATTAATTATTTTGATAGAAAAAATGATAAATGATAGAAAAGAATAAACAAATATTTTGTATCTATTGTATTATCTATACAGTAATATAACTGGAAATGCCTTGATCGCTGTAGTCAGGCACCTGCAGCAGACAACATACCTGTTGTATTACAGTTGATACTGGCACTGGATGTATTTTTAACATTTATGGGCTCAGCTGGTTGACCTTTAAAGTACATCAGCCCTTTATTAAAGCATTAATTAAGAGTCCCTTTAGGATCTCTGAGAGCCTGCCAGGTTCCCTAAATATGCTCTAACACTCTGAGCCACTCAGCGACAGGATGGAAAATGCCAGCTATCATTTATTGGGGAAATGAGAAATTGCCAAAATCCCCAAACGTATCATTGAGCACCGATACTATCCAAACACATCTCTCATTGACAAACGCGTTGGCAGACCTTTTGTCTCTTAAAAGAAAACTATAAAGCTATGACATAAATTCTAAGGCAGGTTTAATACATTCCCGTCAGCCCGATCGTTATTTTCTTAGAGAATTCCCCCTCTCTTATTATATAAATAATACATAATAGTAGGTCCCGGAGTGTGCTCATCCATCCCGGGATCTCTTAGATAAAATAATTAACTATTTGTGATGTTGTTACAACAGTACACTGGGGAAAAAAAAAAAAAAAAAAGCTTTGTTCCAGAAAGCAGTGATTCCCAGACAGCCAGCAGTTAGCAAAGCAAAGCTATTTTGGTCTCTCTCCCTCATGGGCTGATACACTGGCTGGGCTCTGATCCCTTTGTCCATCAGAGAGACAGAACATTTTCCGCCTAATGCAACTGGACCCTTGCTAATGACAGCAAATAGCCCCGTCGGCTAGATGACAGCAGCTGAGAACAATATTGAATGTTGACATCACTTGCTATGGGAATCTATTTCGGGTTTCTTCCTTTTATAGGTGTGCTGGTGGAAATTGCCATCTTGCTCCCCAGACAAAGCACATATAAAAGCTGTGGGAGAGGATGTGACTCTGTGCTTGGGAATCACACTGAATCCCCTTCAGTCTCTTGCTTGTTTCGCAGCAAGTGGCAGCTCACCCCCGGAATCCCTTAACAACATGGCACCGAAGAAGATTGAACCCAAGAAACCTGAGCCCAAAAAGCCGGAGCCTAAGAAAGATGCTGCTCCAGCCGCTAAGCCGGCTCCTCCTCCAGAGCCGCTGCCAGAGCCGCCCAAGGAGCCCGCATTTGATCCCAAAAGCATCACCCTTGAGTACAGCGCCGACCAGATTGAGGAGTTCAAGGAGGCCTTCACCTTGTTTGACCGCACACCGACTGGAGAGATGAAGATCACTTACGCCCAGTGCGGGGACGTGATGCGAGCCCTGGGTCAGAACCCCACCAATGCAGATGTGCTCAAAGTGCTGGGCAAGCCACGGCCGGAGGACATGAGCACTAAAATGGTGGACTTTGAGACCTTCCTTCCAATGCTGCAGCACATCTCCCGCGCAAAAGATCAAGGCAACTTTGAGGATTTTGTGGAAGGGCTCCGGGTTTTCGACAAGGAAGGCAATGGCACCATCATGGGAGCAGAGCTGCGCCACGTGCTGGCAACACTTGGAGAGAGGATGACAGAAGATGAGGTGGACAGGCTGATGGCCGGACAGGAAGACGCCAACGGGTGTATCAACTACGCCTCCTTTGTTAAGCATATTCTCTCTGGTTGAAAAGGGACGTTCAGCCCTAAAGACTTAATTTACCTGTTTTCTCCACTTTATGGACCCTTGCTTTGTCCATGTAGAGGTGAGGTTGTCAGTCCATGACAGTCATTGCTGTCAAAAAGCAGCAGTTAATGTTCTGTGGGGAGAAAAAAAAATAAAAAATGTTGGCCCCGAGACCTATGATTAGTCCTTTTTAACAGGCACTCTGAATTATAATGGAATGCCAGTGAGATAAGGATATGGACGTCCATAAAGAAAAACTCCATTAATAAAGGAAATATGATTACAAACTGCCTCACAAATGTCATTTCAGTACACCCCAAATTTAAATGTCTGTTCAACTTTTCATATCAACTGTGTTAACGTGATTAGGGGAAATGATTGTTGGGACAGAAAGAGAAAGGGAAAAAAAACAAAGAGGACCTGGCTCAGTCTGAAAATAGAGCAGATCTGACTCCATTCTACTTTGAACAAAAAAGTGGTTCGGATGAGTGTGCGTGTCATTGTGCTTGAGGGGCAGCTGCTGCGGATCAAGATATATACTCCCACAATCTGGACACACGCACACACACACTTATGTGTGCACACACACATCAGTCTCCCTTTTGACAACTACAAGACAGGTGCTCCAAGGGCAAGCCCCCGATCTGTGTTCCAGCGGCTGATGGAACAATTTGTGTTGCCTTTTAAAAGTGACGTGTTGTGCTGTTTTGTGTAGTCCTTGGTGAACAGTGTATGGAGAACTTTGAAGGAGATTTTTGGGGTGGATTTAGCAGAAAGTATATGCTGCTAAGACCTCAAATATAAGAAGATAGTGATACCGCATGTTGCTTTAGCAGCTGCATTGAAATATTTTTGACCACTAGGGGGATTACATTGCATTTTAAAAAAAAAAAAAAAAAAAAAAAAGAAGTCAAGTGTGCTCTTTAGTGCACCATCATTTTTGCACCGAGTGAGGTAGCATACACCCGGCACCCGCAAGTTCATGCGACAAACACGGCTGACAACGGTTTATTTAAGGGTTTATTGAGAGCTGTTGAAACCCAACCACACGGACCAGTGAGCTGAAAGTGGTTGAAAGCTGCAGAGTGGGGTTTTTATTCACAGTGGACTTGACAGGACTGGAAACCCACATCATGAGAAATCCCTTTGTCAATGTCAGAATCAGACACAAGAAAAGAAAAGTAGGAAAAAGAAAAAGAAATCTTTAAATTTTAAAAGCAACCCTGGGTGCAAAATCTCTCTTCCTGCATGTTGCATTTTCATAGTGCTAACAAATTCCCAGAAGTATTCAAAAACCTGTCTATGGTGCAACAGTGTGCTATACAATACAACCCAATCACGCAACTGTTC
The DNA here is from genome assembly GCF_904848185.1 of Acanthopagrus latus. Lineage (NCBI taxonomy): Eukaryota > Metazoa > Chordata > Actinopteri > Spariformes > Sparidae > Acanthopagrus > Acanthopagrus latus. The sequence continues at coordinate 16,522,646 of NC_051050.1, read as the reverse complement.
CGTTTTATTTCTACCATGGACAGATGAACAAAGAACAGTCGGTGGGAGTGTTCCAATTCGGATGACTCATGCCAACTGTCGCATCTTCCCTTTTTCCTGCATCACATTTGTTGATTATTTTGACAACCGAGAATTCATCCGAGAACTAAGCATTGCTTTTTTAATAATGTATAGATTCATTTCAATTATGTAACCATGGTGGGAGGGAGAGTTTGTTTCCTTGTTTTTTTTGTTTGTTTTTTTTGCTGTAGACAGGAAAGACGCCGGACTGACAACAACAAGAACATTGCATATGAACTCAGAGGATGAGTGAGAAACACACAGAGGAAAAGAATGTATTAGCTGCTGGAAGACAAACGATAAGAAAGAGACATTTGTTGAATCAATTTTGAACAATGAATTGCTGCATTTATTACAAATAGAAAAAACTAAATTTTTCTCAAGTCTGTGTGTGGTTTGGAAAGATTTGACCTTGTTTAAAGTTCACCTGCGCTATCCAGGTAGAACTGGAAACTTACATTTCATAATTTAATTTTGGCAAAGCAATTAAACAAGGACTTGTTTCAGACTTTACAGGCAGAGGCAGATAGGTCTAACTTTCAGCCAGGGGGGTTAAATTATGCAGAGCAGCCTGCGCTGCCGATGATGCCAGAGGGCAATAAAAATCCATCACAACCAAAGAAAACTGACAAAACAAATGACAGTCAGATGTAAAAATCGACAAAAATATTCTGGCTCCATCGTCATGAACTCCAAAGTCACACCATCTGTAACCTCTACAATTCAGAAAAAAAACTGTGTTTAACACATAACGAATAGCACCTTTTTGTTTCTTTCTTACCTTACCTCTCATTATCACCACACTGACAGCTCTGTGACTGGAAAATGAATTAACATACATACATAATGCAAACAACCTGAAATAAAGTTAAAGATTTGCACAGTAGATTGAGAAAGTATACAGTTCATGAAACCAACCTAACTAACCAACTAACAGCTAAAGATTATGTCTGTCTCCTATATGCTGTTCGCAACATTTCCTACTGTATAATCATACTTTACTTTGCAGACTAATCTTGCAGAACTGAATCATGTTACTTATTTCAGCAATCTGAGTTCTTGAACTGTCCACCAGCATGGAATACATCCATTATGTATTGGATGGCAGCATACTGTTCCATTTTCTCTATATAATAGATAAAACGTTTACCCTATCCCTCTTTGCATTTTGCTCTCTGTTTTAGAGGATGGTTGGGTCTAGGTACGTTTTTCCAATTTGGTGGGGGATCAGTTATTCATCACCCCGCTGCAGCTACTGTTGGTTGATATGTTACCAGCATATGTGTTTTAATGTGAAGACAGCCCATTTACCAGCCCAAAACTGTACTGGGGCCCGCAGGTACCCGGTTCTGTTGATTATCACTCTGCTGGGTGCGGGACTGACAAACTACCAAAAAACAAACCACAAAAAAGCAAGTAGATGAAAAAAAATGAAAAATCTACCAGAAATATGAAGTTTTCAATTTTTTTTTATGGCAATTAAAATATACAAATCTGTATTATTTTAGAATAAACTATTCTTTAAAATATTTTTTTTTAATAAAATGAATTATGGTGGTGATTTTTCTTTTAACTTTTCATTGCATACTACATGTCAGCAAAACTCATCGCTTTAGAAAATACTCATACACTGTACATTTTAAAAAGTTTACCATACCTATCGTAAGTTTAATCTTTAAAGATTACCTCAGAATAACCAAATAAATATGACTACTAAATTTAAAGCAGCATTATGTACAAAATAGCATTTTGTGTGATTTGGTTAATACAAATCCCAGCTCTGTAACAATTTGTCAGATGAAATGTAGGTGCCAACTATGAACAAAAAAGTCCTGACAACCTAATGTGTTGGTCAATATGTATGAAACGCTGTGATCCTACCCTCTCACTGAAGTTATACAGTGCAGAAACAAGTGATGGGGGCCCAGTGGCTGAGACAGAGACACCATTCACCCTGTTACAAGACACTGTACCATCAAATTAATTTGGAAGCTCTTCATTTAAGGGAGGAAAGTTACAATATGTTCCTTTAAGTTTTAAACATTTGAACAATTTACAGTAAAATTATTGGTCTACTTTACTTGGGTAATTTTGGTGTAATTGGCTTCCATGAATAATATTTTATAAGAAAAATCACTTTTTACAGTGTATAAATAAGGTTATTGCACTGATTATATAAACATGCAACTGCTGCTGTATCTTGTCCACTTGGTGTTGCAGCCATGTTAGTGACAGCTAATGAGGACCGAATAAAAAAAATAAAGTATATTTTATGTATCCTATGTACATGGTGTATGGAATGTAATGTGCGCAATAAAAGCCTTACAGCAAAGTATTGATTATGCATTATGCAACCATGGGGAGTAGCGAGTTGCAGTCACTGTGGGAGCCTTAGCTTGGGTTAGTTTATGATTGATGTTGGAAATTCTTCATTTGTGCCGCTTGTGATGGCTCAATATTAAATGGTGATATCTAAATTAAATGCTAGTCATTAAGACTGCCATGACACCGACAAGCTGGAATAAACTATTAATCATTTCCCCAATGATTTAACTATTGATCTGGAGTGTATGATAGAACTTTAAACACGTCTTGTATGGAGGCTATTTTTGGGCGACTGTAGAAGGAGTCGAAAGATGCAGCTAAATGGGTAGAATTGGCACGTGGTCCATGCAGCTGTCAAGTACATGCAAAGCAGGTTCTTAGTGCTACTGGGCATCCAGCTCCATACCCGGTTGAGAGGCAGCCAGTAATTTAGACCCATCGTGATTAATCAGCAGCTGTTTGCTTTAAAGTCCTTTGTCAAATAATGTGCGGGCTCTTGGCTGAGGATCCACCAGCTTGTGTACATAAGTTTTCATTTGAGTTGTGCGTGGCTGTTTCCAGACAAACGGTGGACGCAACATGCTAAATGTTTATCGAGGGTGTCAAAGAGGTGATGCCTCTAATTTTTTCATAGCCTCGGTTTACCTCCCAGTGTCTCTGTTTTTAGAGAGCATTATATTAAAATGTCAGATACAAACTGCTCTCCGTGTGGCTCTAGCAGCCCAGGTGGCTGCATAAAACACAACAGTACACACACATACACACTTGCGCTGAAATATCAAGTGGCATTTCTCATTTAGAGTGGTAATTTGTGAGATCCTCATATTTTGCCAAGGGCAACATGCAGTGTTTGGTGCCAAGCAGTTATTGAAGTAGCGATTCTGCACTGTACCTTATTTTAGGTGTCAAACTGTATAATGAGCACTGAGTCATCTTTTACCGTTGTTTCTAATTCTATGTACTGGTCTTGTCACAGTTGTTTTTTTGTTCCTCTGCCGTCACATTTCCTTGTGGGAGGATATTTCTCATGTGCTTGTCACTTGGGCCTCCTTTAATAACAGCAAATAGCAAAACAGGCACAGCTCTCTGTGAAGATTTCTAATGTCCAGTTTAACACTGTTTAGCTCAGCAGTTACAAATGATCACAGGAGCGATGACAAAGACGAATCGCAACCTTGATTATGAAACAAACGGGAGTCAACGAAGGTGTGCCAAGGTCAAGATCAGCCAGCATCATTTGTTGGCAGCCTGTCATTTTTAACGAGGCCGCAACAAATTCACCGCTCTCTATTAAGAATAGATGAACTCATTTCATTTGCCAGGCGGTCTGACTGGGTTTTGAATTATATGAGCAGGTCTAATTTATGGATAAGGCACGATTATGTGTGTGTACGCATGCGTGTGTGTGCACGTGTGTTGGGTGGGATCCTTTTCATCTGATGAAAAGGAGTCAGTTCGAACCCCTGTCATGATGAAACTGCTAATTCCACAGGCGAGAATCACTCCAAGAGATATTCATACCGGCACCAATGCGCCAACATGAAACACAATGTCTACCTTTGACTTAGAGTCTCTATTTAACACATCTTGCTCTAACATTTTAGATTTCATTGCTGCCCTTAAACTCAGACATCCCAAACCTAAAAAGTCACAACCCTGGCTTGATGACACAACCTGCTCTCTCAGACAGGCTTGTTGGAGAGCTAAGCGGAAATGGAACAAGGACAGACTTACAGTTTCTTTTGACATTTTCTGAAATTCATTAGCAGCCTTCCAGACAGCGGCTAAGAAAGTCAGAGCCAAACATTCTCAAGATATAATTAACAAACACTCCCACAGACCTAAAATCCTTTTTAGTACCATGAACTCAATTATTAACCCAAATTCTCCCCAGAGGTTGAAACGTCCAGAGCCATTTGTGAAACTTTTTTAAAGTTCTTTTACTGATAAAATAGAAAACATCAAACTGTCTTTTACCCACTCTGTTTCCAGCACTTTACCGTGTCCCCCAGCTGTTAAAGCTATATTTGATATTTTTTTTACCAGTGACCCTTGATGATCTAAGAGATATTATGAAGCACATGACTCTCAACTCTGCCAGTGTCTTGGAGCCCTTTCAGTCTGACTTTAAAGCACGCCACAGCATTGAAACTACTTTGCTGAAAGTGTCAAATGACTTACTACTCAAGATAGACACAGGTGAGAGTGCCAACTTAGTCTTATTAGACCTCAGTGCTGCCTTTGACACCGTCTACCACCCCACTCTTCTAGCCCGCCTCCATCAGTGGGTTGGCATTAGGGGCTCAGCTCTGCAGTGGTTCTCCTCCTACCTCACCCATAGGTCCTTTTCTGTGTCCATAGGTCAGCACTCCTCGTCCTCTACCTCTCTGTCCTGTTGGGTCAAAGGGTCCATCCTGGATCCAATCCTATGCTGTTTATATATGCTCCCATTGGGAAATATAACTAGAAAATACAACCTGTAGTTCCACTTTTATGCCGACGACTCACAATTACATCTCCCACTGAGATCCAGAGACTCCCTTCAGACTTTCCTAGAGTGTTTTAAGGAAATTAATGACCGGATGGGGAATAATTTCCTCCAGATTAACAACAATGCAACAGAAGTGATCATCTTTAGGCCCTCCAAAACCAAAAAACCCATCCGTACTGACTTAGGTATCTAACCCCATTCACAAAACCTTCTGCAAGAAATCTGTGTCGTTTTTGATACTGAGCTATGCTTTAATAAGAAAATCTCCTTTGCAATTAAGAACAGCTTCTACCAGCTCATAATTATCTCTAGAATAAAACACTCCCATCATACCGCGATCTGGAAAAAGTTATCCATGCTTTTATAACATCACAGCTGGACTACTGCAACTCCCTCTACCTTGGTCTCCCCCAGTCCCTCATATTACGCCTCCAAATAGAATGCAGCAGCAAGACTGCTGACTGGGTCAAAAAAGTTCGAGCATATCACACCCATTCTTGCATCCCTTCACTGGCTGCCAGTACAACAAAGGATCCATTTCAAGACAGTTCTAATGGTGTTCAAAGCCCTCAACGGTCAGGCCCCATCTTACATTTCAGACCTTTTACACCCCCACTCAGCCCCTAGGTTCCTAAGATTCTCTAATATGGGCCTTTTCCACATCCCCCGCTCCAGACTCAAACAAAAAGGTGACCGGGCCTTTGCAGTAGCTGCTCCGCGCTAGTGGAACTAACTGTCACCACACATACATGATGCCCCCTCCATTTCTGCCATTAAACCGAGGCTCAAAACTCATCCGTACACCCTGTTTTTTTCTCCCATTAATCTGTCTTACCTCTGCACTGCTATCTTTGTTAATATGTGGTTGTCTGTGTTTTATGTACCTTTTGTTTAACATTGATATTTTTACTTTCATTTTTACCTATTGAATGCACTATGTACAGCACTTTGGTCCTTGTGAACTGTTATTAATATGCTTTTATGAATTAATTTTACTTACTTTTACTTACCTTTCAGATCCGACTGTCCCAACTCTTATTTACAGGCTTTTCTAAGTGACACTGATGATTTGCAGTCTTGTCTTAGCTCGCACCTAATTCATCAAAACATCTTAACACTCTGTGTCCTTGCTTGCAAAAGAAAGCAGTAATTTATATAGTTCACTGCTTTTGGATGTGAGAACCGTCAACTAATTGCCTCGAGATAGCTTTTTCGAAAATATCCCTCCTCCCACGCTAAGTCACGTTGCAGATTTTCCAAAACTTTGTGTACCATTACCATGGAAATCAGCAGCCCCTGAACAGCTGATAATGTCATTATGATGCACAACGGCAGCAAGCTTGTTAGTGCTAACGACATTAGTGTGCATGTGTCCTGTTGACTGATGACAGTTAAGCAATTGCACCGATGCTGCGCTTAAAAGAAATTACAGCCAAGATATGTAATGCACCACTTCCTTGGTTTTGGCTGATTTGGTCCATAAATTATAGAAGTGTTCTCACCTGAAGCTTCTGAGCCGTTAAAGCAAAAACAATTAGGTGGATTAATCAAACATCTGGTATTCTCCTGGGGCAGGCGCATGCAAAATCAAGGTGTAAAGCACATCAATTAGAAACATTTTATAATTATTTGCTACAGTTTTTCCCATTTTTGAATCACATCACGCAGTGCAAAATCTAGGGATAACAAATTTTAAGTTTTTTTTTTTTTTTTTTTTTTTTTGGTATGCATTTAGTTTTTCATGACATTCATGACCGATTACAGAATCATGATATGTAACCCTGATCATTCATGGTGTCAGTGCTGGCCGAGGCTCTTTATAAAAGCCTTTTGTACAATGTCCTTTATAGCATTTGCCAGCCAAAGCAAAGCCTCTATAATAAACTGTCTCTACCCTCACTGCTGCTTTCATTACCGTTCATTCAACACATACTGTGTCCAGGGATCAATACTCCTTCACCTTGTGCTTAGCAGAAGCTCAGATTAGATGCAGCTCCAAGGGCAATAATGAGGAGTGCTTGATCTTGCTTCTCACAAACACGAGTCTATCGTATTTAAACCGATCTGTTCGAGACAAATAAAGACCAGGTGCTTTGGCGTGATAACATTTGTGACGTATACATACAAAGAGAGACAATTTGCCATGAAGACATCACTTTTAGCATTTACTCCTGAACATGTGATGCATCCCCACACCTAGACAACTGAATGTTTCAGTTGCCAACTCTCAAAATGATGGTGTGTTGTCAGTGTTTCTTAACAACACTGCGGTTGCAGTTTACCACACATGTACTGGTCTTTCAGCATAAGCTTGTAGTTGGTTGCGTTTAGGCAAAAAAACCAAAACATTACATTACAACCTTACATACATACAATTAAAATGAAAAGAACTTACCAAGTCCACCTCCTTGTGTGGCTTTTGTTGCACTTTATTCTACTTCCTTAACTTACTCCCTTGGTGCTGTAATAATTGCTTTGACCACTAGAGATCAGTGCTGAGAAAGAAACATCAATATTGGTCATCATAAGCTTCTTGCTTTGTCAACCTATATGGTTGTTTTCCTAATTAAGTTGGGCTGTTATATAATGTATGATAGCATTCTACTGTACATGATTGGATAAATCCATTAGGAGCTTGTTAGGCAATTAAAGGGTAACTCCAAAAAGGGGTACTCCAAAAAAGGGTTACTCCAAAAAACACCAATTTTCCACGGTAAGGTGCTTTTACAGGTCTACCGCAAATGTGAAAAAGTTGTATGAAGCCTGTATGAAGTGGCTCCAGAGGATGCTGCATGTAATCTGTCAAATGAAAGAAAGGACTGGCATTTCTCATGAAACCAGCAAGAATAAGCTAGGTTTATCCAACCAAAACATTCCCACTCCCTCCCTTCAGGCTCCCTCTAAAGCCCATCCTCCAATAGCTGTCATTGCTAACCACATCCAACTACCTTGTGTCATATTCATATGTAAGAAAACATCTACCATTATCACATCAAATGTAAACAATGAACATGGCTATTGTTAGAACTCACATCTGTCAGGATAGCATGTTAGTGTTGGATAATTTTAGCTGCACTTTCTCCATCATTGTCATGCCACTAGCTCGCTAATTGCCTCAGCAATATAGCTGCCTCCCCTTGTGAAAGACTAATGTGCACAGTGCATGTGGGTAGGCAAGTAGGTAGGTAGGTAGACAGGCAGGTGGAATTATTATAGGGATCACAGAGAGATACCTGATTTTATTTTTCTCTTTTTTGTCACTACATTAGATTTAAAGACTTTCAACAAGTGAAAAAAATAGAATGCCTCTAAAAATACATACCCCAGCATCAAGTGCAGAGGTAAGTATCCTCTGGTGTTGAATTTCTTATTGGTTTCATACAGTTTAACTGCAAATTAAAACTAATTTTTCCGACAACAATTTGAACCAGGGCCCTCCTCAGGGTGTGAAAACTGAAGTAAAGTTAGTAAATGATAGACTAAGTATGTTTAACATTAACTGAAAGGTCACATGCTTGTCTACTGATAATCACATTGTTTGAAACATGTCTCGTAATTCACTGTGAGTTTAGCCCTTATTTGTCATACACCGGATCATCTGTGGATCATATACAATTAAAAGTATTTACTGAGAGAGAAAATAACAAATTTTGCTTATATGCTCAAAATGTGTTTTGAACCAGCAGTGACTGAAAGTGTATAATTCTATAATAGCCTTGAGGCTGGTGGGGCCGTTTTCCTCCTCAGTGATTTATGGATTGTAAGTTGTTTTTGGAATTCTCTGAGATTTCCCTAATGGTTTCCTAAAATATGTCTTAATTAGAGTGTCTTGTTGCATTATAGGATGTTGAGAGGCGATGGAGAACATAATCATCAACCTCGTTTGTCTTATTAAAAGTTTTGAAGTTAACTCTGGAATTTCGGATTGGAAAACAGAAGCAAAGTTAGCTTGGAAACATAACTTCAGCCTTTATAGGTTCTTTCTCACCATTATGTCTTGGAAATGTATTAGGGTGCCTAATGAACCCATGTGCCATCTCATAGGCAGCAAACCAACCACTATTTATTTTAATTCCACACAATGTGTTTTATAACCGAAAAACACAATATCCAAATGGTTAAAATGGAGAATCTTATTTGTTTCCGAGAACACCATGGACCACACAAGGCCGAAACAAGAGTATGATGTCTCTCTGATGCCTCGACGGTTAACCAAGGCCCAGAACAGCGCTACCACCCAGCCGTGATTCACCTTTAAAAAAAAAAGAAAATCCTTCATTTGACATTTATTATTCCGGTTGGCCTATAAATAAAAATAATTTCTTAGCGAGGACAGCGGTTTTCTGCCAGCTCCCATGCCTGCCCATAGGGAAGGTGAGCCCTTGCCTAAACCTCCAGAGATGTCTCCTTTGCCATCCTCAGCAGCATGAGGCTATAATTTTTCTGTAGTCTGTGCTCCTCGACAAGGAGTCAACCTGACAGTCATGCTAGTACTTAAAACCCCAGCAAGTCATATCAGGAGAGAGCAGGAAAATAAAGGGCTGGCTGAAGTTTTTAAACTATTGTTTTATTGTTTAATCCTTTTTATTCTTCATCTATTTATTTTTTTTTGTCTTTTGTACTGCACTGAGATGTAGCAGGCTGACAGGGGTTTGACCACATGTTATAGAAATCCCTAGTTGGATTATCTTGGTCTCAACAGCTTGACAACAGTTGGATGCAGAGTTACAATTAAGTAAGATAGAGCCAAGGACGTTTTATTTTTTGGTTTGTTTTTGTCTTTTTGGCTGAAAACGTGAACTATTTTTTTCATATACTCAGGAGAAAGTTTTAAATGGACCAATAAAACTTAATGCAGCGTCCTGTAGAAATGACATAAACATGGCGACGCCCTGCTCTGCTGCAATGGCTCGAGATTGCACCAGATATTTAATGGCTAATAACCCAGCAAGTCTGCATAATGTAACTACTTGCTGCTGGTTTGTATCCTGTACCATGTAGAGCCATCTGCAATTACACTTGTTCATTTTGGTTGATTTGGCGCCCCCTACAGTTTTGTAAACACAAACCCCATGTGTCTAACAATTTTTCCAGACCCTAACCCTATCAAAATGATTTTGAAGCTGTTATTTTAAAGTAAAAAATGTTGCATGATTTGTCTTTCACAAACTTCAGATGATACATGTCAAAGCACCAACACAGTGGCACATTTATGATATAAGAATATGAGCTGTAATTGCTTGAGAATTATTAATTTTTTGTTGTATGAATTGTTGACATGGAAACGATAACATTACCACTTTGATGTTAATTATGAAGTACACGAGCTTTCAAAAATTGCTTTGACGTGTCATGAACAATTACACAAAGATGCCTCTCCAGAGGCCATCATGATTATAAAAAGTGGATTTAAAAACAAGCATATGAGGATTTTATGGGCACAAACACTATCAGTTGATAAGCTGAATTTGACAACATTAACACTGTGGTTGTAAATGTTAATCGGCTGCCTGTTGGCAAGTCACAGTGATTTAACATATTCATTTAAGATTTCATTTAATTGCACAGATTCTACCAAACATTTTTTTAATTTATTTTTTGCATGTGGGTGTGCATAAATCAGCAAAGATATCAGTTCATCAAATTACCGTGTTGTGAAACCCTTTCTCAAAGACCTTGATTTTCTGCGTGTTGGGGGCTTCATAGAAAAAGAAAGGTCCCCGCTGGAATAACAACTTCTAACATCTTCTAAGCATGTATGCACAGGAAATCATCACACATCACACAAACAGGGAAACACGTTAAAGCCATGTGCCCTTAACGTCCATGTCAATCACAGGGAATTAAGTCATTTGGCTGTGCGTTGTATTGATGTTTTGCAGTTCTAGAGGGGAACACTTAATGTAAATCTATGACCTCAGGTCTAATCCTAATTGAGTGTTCTAGACAGTGTTTTTCTTATTTTGTGCCGTAACTGAGAAACCATTGTAGGGATTACAGACACAGCCTCTGGCCAAAACATCTAAGTGGCATTAAGAGGAAACACTTTCTTACATTTCTCATTAAGTATTGCAAATTTACTTTGCTGCAAGTCTGCTTTGAATTGCACAGTTAAACTGACTACATTCTTTCTTTTACTCTTTCTGTTGTTCCTTTTTTTTCCCTCCCCACAGGTGCTTATTATCAGACTGCACCTGTGCTCCTGACCCCCGACAACTACCCACCAAAACCTGTTTCAGACAATTTAAGCAGTTTGGTTTTTTTGTTTTTGTTTTTTCAAAGCCAAGTAAAAAATAACAAAGTCATTCTTTCAGGGAAGAAAATTAATTAATCCGCTGAAGTAGTTAGGCTTCATTACAGCAAAGAGGATGCTTATTTCCCCCCCTCCTTTTCCTTGTGGAATTAATTTCTTTTGATCAGCAAGCTTTCTGAAAAATACATTAAGTATCTGAATCGGTCGTAGCCACGAGGGATCAAAAACTTCCAACTGTTAAGTTCCTCTTCCCAAACAGTGATGTATGTGATGAAGTGATTTTGCTTAGACACAGCCTCTAAACTTATTTGCCATGGATAGATACACTAGGTGGTTAGATTGAGAAGTGAAAGACAGCAGCTGTTGCAGAGACAGAGTGGACAGATGACAGATGACGCTGAAAACAACTTCAATCATGCCGTAATGCGTTTGCACCGCTCGAACACCGAGCTAGGCTTCACACAACGACAGACCGCAGAACTCACAGAGACTGCTGCATCAGCATCTGTGTGAGCCCACACCACACCTTGATCAGAATATCTGGAAAAATCAGATGCATTAGAATAAGGCTTGTAAAACTTTACTTGGGTTTATTCTTCTCTTCTGCTTTTTAAGATGTGCAGGTGTCCAAACTGAACAATTGCGCCACAGATGGGAAACACCAGATGATAAAATCTAAGTGATCTTTGTTTTGCATCATCTTGAAAAAATTTCAGGATTCAAACTGTGAATCTCAGCTCTCCCAACCAACTTTCAACCCATTCAGGCACCTCATTTCAAATGTCACATCTTCAATCTCTGTACAAATAACAGAATTTAGACTCTCAGACTGTTTGCAGTTCACAGTTGTGTGTGCAGGACATATGACAATCCTGGTCGTTATCTTCTTTGGAATGAAAATGCAACTCATGGTTAAAGGGATAGTTTGTGTTTTTTGAAGTGAGGTCATATAGAGTACATATCTGTAGTCGGTGTGTTCCCTACCGTAATCACCAATCAGCGCAGCCCCAGTTTGGAGAAGTAGAGAGCTGCTTCAGCCCAGACGCTCAGCTTTGTACTGCAGTGAACGGGGTCCAGATGCAAAGCGAATTTTAAGCACCTTAAACAAGTCCCACCTAAAAAAAATCTATAACAGTTCAAATGTACGTTGTATAGAGAGAATTCACACTGCTTTACAGTCAGACCGCCATTTCTTTTGGCACTATATTTTCTCAACTGTAGAACCTGCATAGGGATATGGAGGTTCTACGGTGTCTGAAATTAAGTTTCGTTTTGATCGAAAGTAAACAGAGTTGCATGCATAAACCTCTCGTCCAGCAACTGGGCCTCACACTGTATTTTGCCACTCGCAGATCACCTGTTGCACTAATGCATAGGATACGGAGGTTCTTGACCAATCAACTAGAACTTTGCACATAATGACCCACAACAGGCTAAATGTGGAGGGTGTGGAATGACATACAAAAGCCAAAAAAGTGTGTCAAGATAACATTCACAATTGCAGCAATTGGAGGGAATAGGCTAGATATGTGGGAATGGAAAAAAAAAAGCAGCTGATGGACAGACAGATCAAAACATGATATATGTGTGACCATTTTAATATATTTGCACATTCATTCAAATCGGTTGTATTCATTTTAAGGTAGTACAATGAATGAATAGAGAAAAATACATCATTTGTATTTTTCCACTGTGTCATGTTCTGAGAAGGCCATTGATACTGTGTGTCAAGACATTATCATTCAGACCTAGTCCGCAAAACACAGGTTTTTTGTGGAAAAAGGGTTTTAATGCAAAAAAGATCTCTGTCCATACAAGCATTTTCGCACTGCAAATAATAGTTGTCCATACTAACACACCTGAAGACACATAAACATGAAGCATGGTGTATACTCTGTGGTTGGTTGCTTAGTGACAGAAGGTACTATGAATGAGGCAGGGAAACATGACTGCCCTTCACAGAATCCTCCTGAATAGGGCTATTTTTATTAAAACATTGTCGGTAGCCATTTCCATCATCATATTATCAATGTCAGTTTGTGTCTTTCTGAATATAAATCATGTTACACCCATTCCTCCAATATAAGACATAACACGTACTCCAAGTTCACAGGTGGTGCGACATACTGTACACTGGTAAGGCTAAATTAAGAAGTGAAGTGAACCTGTGTGTGTGTGTCAATAGAAAATACTGCTTTTAGTAATACTCGCGTGTGTACGGCCTTAGAGTCAGTCATTTCAAAATTCAAGTGCATTCTGCTCACAGTGCTGGTGGAAATGTTGATAATAGCCGAGTCTCATGTCCTTCCATTTAGCGCGAAGAGCTCTAATGCACAGTCCACATAATAGCGGCCATACTCTGTCTTTAGTGTGCGTAGCGGTCCGACAGTGTGATTTTCTGATAAGCAAGGGTGTCTGTCTGTAAGTGAACTTCTAGGTGGGCTTTTAGCACATCTGAGTGGAAAATGGTAGGCTACTAGATAAGAAGTACCACAGTGACTGCTGCGTATCTGATTGGATATGGATAGATCAATGTAGTCAAGTGACTTCCCGCTGTTCAGTGAAAATTGATCTCTTTTTCTTCTAAGGATACATATAGAAAAATGGGTCTGGGTCTGGGAAGGGGTCTGCAAAAATCGACCGCAGACCTTACACAAGGCATACTAAAGGTCTCTCTAACAGTACTGTCACCCAACCAGTGGAAGGGGTCACTGTATTTTGCACAATTGACTAGCACCGCAGACTATTGTTCCTTCAGTGAAGCCTAGAAGTCATGCAATTCTTCAAAGGTTGCAAACAATGAGCGCACACCCCATTCTTTACCTGTCGTCCGCAAGTGATGAGGTGTGCCTCACATATCGCTATAGCAATTTATTAAGCGCTCAGCTTAGTGAAAGAAAGATCCCCTTTTAAAAAGGCAGCCGGCTTCATTAATGTTGACACTCACAGATCGTATCATTCCATTTGATGCAGCGAGTGGGAGGCTTCATATGGCATCTGAAAAAAGATCTCTTGAACCTTTGCCCTAGTTAACTGGCTCTTGGCACGCAACTTTTGTGCGTTTGCTGTGATGTAGATAGAATTCAAAATAAGACTTGAATGGCCTCCACATGATGTATTAGGGTGTTACCTTTTGGTTGATTAGATCCCTACAGCTCACATCCAGGATGCTGCAATATAACCAGCTGTTGTGCACATGAAATTGGTTTGTTTACTGCAGAATCTGCTCAGTTTATATGCTGCAAATAAGCACGAGTGTTGGAGATTACAACATTCAAGGGCCACATTACCCCCACACAGTTTATTCAGTGTTAACTGCATGTGTCCAATGCATGCTTGAAAAATCATTTGAAAATTAAAAATGCCTTTTCCTCCCACTACACCTCTGAGCTCAGGACCAAATGTTTTAAAATTATCAACACAATGGGAGGAAATATCAGTTCTGGTATGTTCATATGTGTTGTCTTCCACAGGACTTCTGCCGGGTCTTAAAGTCTCAAATTTGACAATTTCAGTGTAGGACTTAAAAAGTCTCAAATATGTCCATATTTTGCATATAGGTTTTAAATTACATTTAGTTAGGTCTTAAATATGTATGTTCATTTACTGCTTCTGTCGTCGCCTTTTTTTGTTTTTGTTTTGAGGAAATGTGTTGGTAAGATTCACAGTTAGCTTCGTGGATTGTTCTTCTCTCTGAAGTATCCAGGAACGCAAGTGACAGGCCAGTCAGAATCTATTTCTGTATACTTCACCAGTTCCGTAAAGACTTCGACAGCGGCATCTGCTACAACTATGGGAAAGTGTAAATTTTTATTATAGTTAACACTATGAAATTAAATTCCTAGATAAAAACTAAACTAAACATATTTAAACACTTGTTAAACTAGTTAAAACTGAACTGAACTGAAAAACTAAATTAAATACAATTGAAAACTATAATGACCCTGAAACACACTCACTCACCCAATTCTTCATTGTTTGAATTGCTCTGTGAATGGCAATACATTTGGTTAATTTTAAAGTAATTCTGCGACTTTATTTTTGCTTACTTTTTCGTACTTCGTGTAGATCTTAAATTTAGTTCAAAATGGTCTTAAAAAAGGTCTTAAAAAGCCTGACATTGGACTTGTTCAAACCTGCAGAAACCCTGCTTTGGTTTGGCTCCTGCAACCTGGGGCCTAGCAAGCACTAACTGTCTAGCAGCTAAACTTCATAAATCACCTTGTTACTGAGTTTCCTGTGATCAGACTAGCAGCAGTTGGCGTCAGAGGCTGTTGTTTGCTCTCAAAGCTGCTGTTGTGGAGGGCTCAGATGGAGCAGCCAGAGGACATTCTAAAGACAACTGGAATGCATTTTATCCATGAAATATGAAGCAGTGATGCTCGGCGTTGTCTATGTTGAAATTGGTTCAGGCCTGCGTAGCATGAGAGATTCTGCTGCAGGAAGAAGATAAATGTATGTTAACACTTAAGTTATCTGAAACGGTAAATAAGGCATGTTTTCCATTTCAGCTGGACCTTAACGAACATATATTAGCGTGGTTTGAAGCTCAGCAAGAAAACAAATACATTTCCCAAAATGTCAAACTATTCCGTTAATACTTTTAATCATTTTCAATCATTTTGGTGCGAGAACTGCTTCTTTTCAAAGGGATAAGAGGAGTTGATTTTATTGCCACCAGTCCCTAACAGTCTGCATCACACCCAGTGACTTCACATGTAATGTATGATGATATATACCTTGTAATAGTGTGTGCTCTGCAGGATGCCTCAACCCAAGACCAAACCAAAACTATGCATTGTTCTCTTCCTGCTGCACACACTTGTTTGCCTTGACTCGCATACATAATACCCTAAATGTACTGTATTCCATACAGGCTGTGCCCTCCACTGACCTCATCAGGCTCCAGTGTTGTTGAAAACTGTGAGAGCGGAACGCCATAAAAACAGCAGGCCATCCTCACCACACTCGCTACATCTGCCTGGGACCTCGGCATGCCACAGACAATCTCCAGGAGTTCCCCAGCCTCCTGGAGTGCAGAACGTTTCCCACAGGATATAAATGCTGTTTAATATACATAAAGTATCATGCGGTAATGTGCTCAAGCTCTAACCGAAATAGTGAAAAAGGAATGGCTCTTAGTCATAGAAGGTTGGAATAAGTAATAAGACATTTATTTGTCGACCGTTTAGATGTTTAAAACAGAAGGTTTTATAATTTACAATTCTCTAATTCTCCACTGATCACTTCATTCTTCTTGCCAGGAGTTTTTTGTAATCTGACAACTGCCCATCATCGTCATTGTCAATATCCACCTGTAAAAGGTGTGAAGAGATGACAGTCAATTTTGTCTGACCTTGTAGTAAACTAAAGCCTCCCAATTTAACTGTGGATAACCTTAGGGTTTGACATTGCCTGCCAATTAGTGACTCTAAATATGCCCAGTTAGCTGCACTGTGTGGTCACTGTCCTTGGCAAGATGGTCCAGGCAAAGAAGAGCCTTTAAGGGGGAAATACTTTCGCGGCCTGAGTCTTATATTTATAACTCTGACCATCATTCTTGCTTGCAATGTTGATATTTTTGCTCACCAACTTGAAAGGTGAGATCAGGGGACGGGGCGAGACAACATCGAACTAACAACAGAGTGTGAAGCAACATGAATGGTCGGACAATCAATTTGCCTTTCCTTTTACACAGAAACAGACACAAACACAAATACTGGTTTGACGGCTCTGACAACCACCCTGGTGGTATCTATTAGAGAAAAGAAAATGCTGCAATGCAGGTTGGAGAATGCATGAAATAGAGATTGCCTCCAGATTCCCGCTGGCTTTACCTTTCCACATCTCAGATCTATATTGTCTATCTAGTGAGAGCTGTTGATTAATGGAGAGCCAATGCAGTTTCCTTCCCAAAACTAACTGTTGTTCATGCCCTTAATCAAAGAGAAACTTGATGTTTTATCACAGCGACCTTTTAAAAAAAAAAGGTTTTAGTAATGGCTATATAAATGAATGATTTAATACAATGAGGAGATAATGGAAATTGCATCTAATGGAATTCAACAGAGAAACCCACAGTGAGTCGAAATTGACCCGAGTGGTAGTGTGAACTGTGATCTCTTAATTACCACACCAAGGTGCGTGACTCAACGTCCATGCCTTCTTTAACACAGTGTTCTTATCCCAGACCCTGTAAGCACTGGCCTCTAAAAATGAGGGAGGGAGCTGTGCTAATTCAATAAATGAATAACATTTTATTGATTTTAAATATTTTGTGTGTGCATGACTATTGACTAAAGAGTCTCTCTGGCGCTTAAGCAATAAAACACATACGATATTGAATGATGCAAGCCAGCCACCAGCGTTGCAGTATGTTCAGAATCAACAGATGATGGTCGTCAGAGAGAGCTGGTTGTATAAAAGAGACAGATAGATGGAATAGATATGAAGTTATAATGCGTTATGTATTACACAATTTATTGTAATGTTCCAGGCAATTAATGAAAAAGAATGCACAGTATGTTGTACATATAATGTGGTAGCCTAGTCACTTGAACATACATACAAGTCACATCAGTTTAATCTTTGAATTTGCATGCACTGCATAGACCAGTCCTTCCAATCAAATGTATTAAATGTTAGATGACCTTCACCAAGGCATTCGTGTCCAGTGTGAAACCAAAAGTCAATGTTGACTAGTTTTAATACTGCATGTAACATTTCCTGTTAAGATTTCCAACAATGATTAAACATTTATATTTGTTTTGTGGTGTATTGAACAAATGATTCCAACACTGTTCAAAACAGGAAAAATCCTAATTTTATTCAAGGTAATTCTACCGAGTGTCAGTTCTGGGAAAACATCAGATAATACAACATTGTTAATCATGAATAAGGTAACATAACACAACAGTAATACAATTTACTTCTCCTGTGACATTTTTCATGTCAGATAGGCTTCACTGGCTATGGTAGTTGTTAGTCCCTTGCTACAACGAGACCTATTACATTGTACAAAATGCATGCCTGTTGTAGTTTATCCCAAAAAACCCAAATGCAAGACACAAGAGGCTGGCAGGTCGAGACATCATTATCAAGAAATACCCCAAAATCCAAAGTCACAAAATACAAAAACTTAGGACAAACCAGAAAGCCCCAGGGAACAAACACAGGAGCACAGAAGGCACATGAGGAGGAACGCAGGACCAGGAAACTGATACAGGTACACAGAGAAACAAAGACTTTAAGACTTTTCACAGGGGTTGGGGAAACATGACACATAAGAATATAAAAAAAAAATAAATAAAATGGGACATGACTAGGCCAGTAACCCAACCATGAAAATATTAACACATTTAACATAATCACATACAAAATCGTCATCCACTTTCTCCTAAACCTAACCAGACAGAGACCTTGTGTATTCATTATTGTAACCAAGACCACAAGGATGTTAATGGGAAGGACTGCAATTCGGAAAGTGTCAGTTTGTGTTACTGTTATGCAGATGGATGAGATCGGCTTAAACTTGGTATATACATTGAGTCTGAAGTTCTCATTGTGAGTAGGACCTACTGTATGACAGCATATCACACTGCAACACACCTGATGTAAAAAGCAAGCGATGATTTAAGATGCAAATGATACACTGGGTCTTTTTGGAAAGAAGCCTAACACATCTTGCACCACTTTGCTGTTGACACCCCCGTGATTGTACAGCACAGGTGTGGAAGTGGACCGGCAATGAAAAATCACAACCTACCGTAGGCTGTAATGTCCTTCAGATACCTGAGTTGAATTGAGTTTGACTCCACATGTAAACAAGGCAGGACGGAAAATATGGAGATGTGTGTGTCACAGGGGTACATTTTATTGTGTGCGTTTTTAGCCCCCAGTGTTTTTAACTTGTAACATTTCTGATTTTAGTGTGTAGTCTTAATTGTGTGTTTTTATTGCATGTATTGTACACTGGGAGAGTGTTGTGCTATTCTTTTGAAAAAACCTTATCCCTGTTGTGGCACCCCTTGACATGATCACCACACCTGAGAGAGCGAGATGGGCAGGACTTTAAAAAGCGCTCAGAGAAGACAGAGATGGGGTGACTAGCGCTGAGGGCGCGAGAGAGGATGGCGGACGCAAAATGCTGGGATGGCGGATGCCGTGACACCGAGGGCGCCAGAATGCCAGGAAGGCAGGCGCCTGGAACGGTGGGCACTGGGAATGCCGAGGACGCCGTGACACCACGGGTGCCAGAACGCCAGGAAAGCGGGCGCCTGGAACGGTGGGTGCTGGCTTGGAGACTACTGACCTAACAGAGGACGTGTTGGTGCCCCTTCCCTGGCACCAGAGTCAACCCCACCGGTGGGCTGTACGTGTGCTGCCACCCTCCTCCCGCAGATAAGACTCTGAACTGTTTTACTGGACTTTCATCGCCCTTTGGTAATATCTTTCCTCATTTAGCTTTTTAGCTCCCTTTTTCTCATGGACTTTTCCTGTGGTTTTAACCTGATTTTATTCTGTGAATAAATACCAGTGTTTATCCTGTTCAAGTATTCATGTATCTGTTGTTTCTTGGTTTTAGCAATTGCTCTCTCGTCTGATTTTAAACTACACAATTTTAAAATAGAAATTAAACACATACACACACACATTAAACTCCCCCTCGTTACATGTGCAACAGCAACAGAAATATCTGTTGCATTTTGTTGCTTTGCTTTTAAAAGAGATATTGATCATACCATTACAAAACCGATTTAATAGAGGATATAGGCCCACGCCAGCTTCTTTCTTGTCTTGAGAGCATATTTGATTGTTTGCTGGTATTAGCATGGGATGTACCGCTCCAGGCTGTTCACTCGACCGTACCTACAACCATGCATTAAAATTGTATAATATTTATCAAGACTCTGTCAGAATTGATAGTTTTTAGTTCTGCCCACGATCTCTGCTGGCTGTAGATTGAGCACCTACACAAAGTGGGAGACACCCAGAGGAACTGTGTTTTTCCTCTGCCCTCGTTCTCCTGCACTAGTTTTTTAATTAAACTGAATGACAGGTAGACAAATACAAGCACAAATTGTTCTCATGTAACACAAGGAGACAATTGTAGAAATAGCAAAGATGTTTCTCGGCAGGCTAACATTTGTAAAACCAGTGTTGCGCTGCAATGTGGCTTCAGAGAATGCTTGTACTCTTTCAACACTGTGGGCTGTTGAGAGAGCAGAAGTGTTTATCTCACTGATTGAACAAAAACGAGGCGATCGAGCCAGATGAAGACGCGAAGAAAGCTGTGAGTCCTCACACTCACAAGTCTCCTCAGATGAGAGGCCACAGATTCAACAGTTTGAAACGGCTCCGAATATCATGCCGGGTAGAGCCGTGCAATTGTCTAATTTTGCTCTTTCATTCAATTTTAAGGGGGGAAAAAAATTAAAGAGGAAAAATCTGAAAATCTTTTTGAATGAGGCTCTCCACTTGAGGACGAGGAAATGTCAAACACTGGATCAATTTTACTCAAACCATTTTGTAGCTCGAGAGGTTGTAAAGAGTGCTGAACAAAGTAAAGAAAGACATCAGCGAAATATATAACGGACTAGTTAATAGACAGCTTGCCTATATAGAAAGACACACGCACACTGATCTAAGGGATTCATGAATGGAGGGAAAAAAAAGAACCTTAATCCATCTGCTTGTTCTTGAGCAGGATCTCTTTGAATGTGCACCTTATCTGTCTTTCCGAGACATATCTAACTACTTCCCCATTACTCTCCCATTATACACTGCCACTCTGTGGCATTTTCACAAAACCTTTGCTTCAGTGAGAGAACACGATAGCCCCCAATTGAAAGCATGTTAAAAAGGTCACACATCCAAATAAATGCCAACAATGCCAAAGTATTTCCCCCCTTATATAAACACTCAAGCAAAACAGAGGCTTGCTGCACACACAGGGAGAGGTGGTCTAGTTGAAAGGACTTGATGTAATGTGAGCTTGGCCTTTAATTAAATAGCGCAGGATTGATTTTTTTGGCCACAGCTGAATGGAACTGCAGAAGAAACTCTGCTTCATTATGACTTGGCATAGTGTCCAATATGATTAGATGGCTTTTAGAGGGTAATTAAAAGTACTACAGTACGTGCAAAGTTCAAAGCTTTTGTTGGAAAATGCTGATTATTGCCTGTTTTTTCCTTGAATCTGTCAAGCTCTCTCAGTTTCTGAAGAGATATTTTCTAGATTTTTACTCCGGAGCTTTCGTAACGCTTGTCAGTGAGGAATGGAGCACAGCTTGCGTGGTTGATAAACAGCAGTTACGCTGCAGAGAATAAAGGCCCTGCATTTGACTTCAACCCCCTTGCTGACAGCCCAACTTCCTGTGAATGTATTCAGCGTGACTTTTGCCAAGGTTATAGAGACATTTATCAGTGCTGAGTTCTTGCTTAACACAATAGAGGAGGAGGAATGAGGGCACTTTCCAAAAGCAAGGGGCCACAGACTGAGCTTTAAATTGCATAAACCCAGTGCCGTGTTAGTGCAGAGACAGTTATAGCGTTTGATTAAGCTGGTTTTCCAAATTCATTCAGTTTTTGATGTATTGATTACAGTGCATCCCTGTTAAAAACTCAGCCAGAGAATCATTTCGCTCCAGGATTATTGGCTGATTTGAATGATCCGAAAATCAATAAAACAAGAAAATCTGTTGGTTTAATTTGCTTTTTCTGCCCGTGTGTTCTTTCTCAGGGTTAGGTGAAAGCCCTAATGGGCAGGACAAATAACATGTGAACTACTGAGTGTTTTCAAGGCACCGTGCATGTCTTCGGGGAGGGAGTAGGAGTGCTTGACGTAAACCAGAGTAAACACTCTGCAGGGCTGTGGCTTGATCCTCTGTACCTAATGTCATGAGGCAATTCAAGCAATGAGCCACTGAGAATAAATACTGAGATGCGAAAACAGTAGATTTTAATGAGTGCATTTCAGACCTCCACAAGTCAACATTAATGCAGAGCACATATGAAAAACAAACACAAGGCTTTTTCATGCACATGAAGAGGCCGACCATGTACTGCAGCTGCCTCTTTTTACAATTAATACCCAGAGTGAGGTGCAGAACAAGTAAATGAAGCATGCAATGCAACATTTTGAGCATCAAAACTATGGTGCTGGTTAAAACCAGGAATTAATTTGGAAAGTCCCCTTGGTTTGCCCGAAATTTTAACATCCATAATGGTGCCATTTTGTCAAGATAATGGAGAAGTAAATGGTGTGGGGTAATAAATGAATTTGTTAAATGAAATGGAAAATGAAAGGTTGATGCAGTGCGAGCCTTTCTGCATTTTTATTGTATTCTGAAGCAACATGTTCAACCCCCAACGCGGTGTCACACAGAAAGACCTGGCTGTACATGGTGAGACTCAAACCGGGGCCTCAAACCAGAGTAGGGCAGTCGCATGGTGTGGACAGACTGTGGTTCTACTTCTTGGTGAAACAGCGGAGCATTTTCGACAGAGCTGGATATAGAATGGCGCAGTCAGCAATGCAGGAGATTTGTCCATTCGCCAACAAGGCTAAAAAAGAAAAAATCAACAATTTGCATTTTGCTAAAAATTTTCAACTGACTTGACAGAGGTCCATCTGTCAAACACCTCAGATAACACTAGAGGTCTCGTATTATTTTTTTGTATTGCAAAGCATAGCAATAAAGATGTATATTTAGAAAATGTGTAAAACCTGAGCTGATAGGTCTAGAAAAATCTGGATTTCAAGGTTTTTGAGCACCAACAAAATGTGTTTGATGCAGCATTTCACGTTTTAAGCATTCAAAATATTGTATTTTCTAACATCCTGGAAGAACTAGCTCTGAATGAATAATATGTAATTACAGGATAAAGGCTTGCCTATACAGTAATGTTATAGCACTCCAGATTGGTCTCAGTCTTGAAACTGATCTCAAGACCACAATTAGAAGATCTTGTCTCGGCCTTGCCTTGCTCTTTGACGTCGCAGACTCTGGATTTTATTTCAAGACCAGTCAATACCACAACTGAAGGGATGTCACAGTATTAAGTAATGTTTAATACATTATGTACTTGATGATGGATACTGCTGGTAGACATTACTGCCCCAGAAAACCTGATGCCTGCGCAAAAAATCGTGTTGTGTTAGGTGGATGGTCAAACATGGAGAAGGAGTGTGGAATCAAAATGGTTAAGTTAATTTCAGCTGCTTAGTCTTATTAATATAAACTATTTAATATTTTGAATATCTGAGGCGAAGAAAATAGAGCTGCTCAAGACAGTTTTCCAGATGTAGCTGTAGAGCTCCAAGATTCCACATATTCTGTTTTAAACACACAGAATTACCAATTATATTTAATTTTCTTTCTAATTGATCTTAATTCTTTCCCAGGTTGACAAACAATGAAAGCACCTTCTCTTTAAATCTAACTCTCAGGTGTCCAATTCAGCATCCCAAGCCTCTGTGCTCATATCAGGAGACAAAAAGCTCTCTAGAGCCTTGGTGGAAACAAAAGCAGCCCTCAAGCTGCAGAGGTATATCACAACATAGAAAGATCTTCATCCCACGCACTGGGCAACAGCTTGACTTGATTGATTAACTGCTTTGCTGATCCCCTTGGTCTCCCTGATATTAGAGGAAGGTAATAAATGCTCATGCCTTAGGTACCTTGGAGGGCTGTACAAAGCAAGACAGGGCCAAATTGCTTACAACAGGAAAAGGAAGGTTGCTAGTTCTTTGAAGAGCAGTTTGGCCATTTACTCTGAGTGCCAGTGACCTTCAGCAGGTACAGTACACATTGCAGTCTCTTTCTTTATTTTGCTTTTATTGAACTCTAAAAGGATGACCACAGTTACTCCTATGCTCAAGCATAGAAGATTGGACACTGCAGGGGACACCTGCATCTCCAGGCAATGTGTGTCAAATTCCAGTGTTTTATGTCATCATTAGCCTTGGTTGCACTGACAAGAGTGTTCCGATTTGAAGTGAGTTTCGTAGAAACCTTGGCCTACCACAGCTTTATGAAGTATACGCTATGTCTTGATGCATTTAGAATTACAGGAGGACAGTGGATGCTGCAGCCATGACATATCCCACTGTCACTTCACTGACTGGTGGAAGCTTGCGAGTCTTCTCACAGCGTAGTTATGAACATAGTACAGCACACTCATGAAGGATATGCTGCCCAGGAATAGACAAAACATCTCATACTTTTTGTTAGGAACTATCTGATGGTGTCCTCTCAGCTGGTTGGTGACACATTTCCACAGCCACTGGGCTCTACACAGCCACATCAATGGATTCACCTTCAGCTTACACACAAGCAGGTTTATGGTCCGGTAATGTTGCCCGGTCAATCCCACAAAATGTGCATGTGAGTCTGTGCATCATTAGATGAAAGAATGGGCACAGACAGCTCAACTGCAGCGTATGGAAGCCCCTTCTCTGATAGGTAGACCTCACTTGGAGAGGCAAGTCCCTTCTTGGCAATTTCTTTGAAAACATTTTAAAAAACACATTTGAAGTAATATTATGATGAAAGACCTTAAGATGTTTTCTATTTTTTTTTTTCGAGATGTCTAGAAACAGTTGATTAGTGTAGATATATAGTCCACTGTTAGCACTACGTGTGTGCATGTGTGGGAGTATATAACCATACAGTAAAAAGTAAAAACAGAATAGTGACAAATATACTTTGTGTATACTGTGGCTGATCTCAAGATGATTACCTTTATATAGCCTTCTTGCCTGCCCATTGTGTAATTGTGCAGGATAAATGATCAATTCAAACATATATGTCACCATTTGATGCACCGTATCACATTATATCTTCATGTTAATTGGCATCTGTAGTCCGATATTCAAATGAACCCTTGACTGACTGAGGGCCCAAATGAGCATAATTAGCTGTTCCTCGTTTGCATTTCCCTCATTTATCAATGTTGCTTTCTCAGGATTTGTACAATGTAACGTGATACCTACGCAGATGACACATTGTATTGTATCTCTCTTAGATTTAATTATTCGAACAGACTAATTTCCCCCTCTGTCTTTTATCTAATTACCAATCATCTCTCTGTTGTCATACATCGCATGATTAAGGCAGTGATTGATGGTTGAGTGTGGTGCAACTTAAGAAACTTTCATAAGCGCGGGTGATATGTGCCAAGTCTGAGGTGAATCGTTCTATCATCAGTGGAAGCTAAAAATTAAGTACAGTTGTACAGTTTGGGACTCTTAAATGTGTTGTGGCAGCTATAGCGGCCATTTTGTTTCCACCTTAAGTGAACTGTAGAGGTGTATCATTCACTTTTTCATAAAAAGCATGAAACTTGGTAGAGTTGAAGAGCTTGGGGCCCCGAACAATTTCAGATATGGTGCCATAGTCAAAGTGCCTTGTGGTGGGCATTTTTACTTTCCATCGTAAATGAATTGTGTATTCTGCATCATATCTTCTGAAACAAACATGCAACATCATACACTGTTCAGGTGAATGAGAGACATTGTGAGGAGGAAACAGGATACCATCTTGCGAGCCATGCCCATTAACATGTTGACCCACAAGTACTCAGTGAAATTGTTGAGTTCCAAAGTTTATGTGATTGAAAGAGGCACTTATTATGCTCATAATTAAATCATATTTTTATTCCATCTATAGTGTGCTGTCTTATCCTGCCATTGTGAATAAGTAGATTTTGTAGAAATGCGTAAGGATGTCTTAATGTACTGTTTAAATTAGCAGGAAAGGTTTTGCACTGTATTCCATTCACATCTTCTCTGTGTGAAAATGAAGGATTATTGAGGAGTTTGGCTGGCTGCTTAGTTTATAAATTATGGATGCCATCTCTTTCTTGCCCTGCAGTGATCTGTCAGCTTTGTGAACGTGGCAACTTAAGACAAAGTAATGCTGCGCGGTTTGTTATATCATTCATAAATTCGATAAAAATCCACACTAGTATGGTCAGTGGAATCAGAATCAACAGAATCGGCGTTCTGGATGGGAGATCAGTGCAGAAGCTTGGTGACGCGCAGTTGCATCATCTGCACTATCTGCACCTTGCTTTTTGAGCTCCGAGCAAAAGTGAAATGATAATCGAACAAGTTGCACTCTCTTCAACGGCAAGTAAACATACAAAACGGTTATGGATTATGGATGAATAACGCTGACAAAATAAGAAAAACAAAACCATCTACAACCGACATGACCAAGTGTGGTGTCCGTGTTGCTTTTTTTTCACGGATCCCTCGTGATCTCTTTATTCATTCTCCAGCGGCCCTGTTGCGAGTTTGTCCTCCCTCTCTGCTCTCCAACCTCCAACCTCTCGGCTCACTCTAATGTTCCTCTCTTGCTCTTCTCGCTCCAGCAGGTCTCCTCTCCCTCTCCCTCTTCTCCTCTCTCCACTCCATTTCCTGGAGCTACACCAGCCAGTCTGGCTCTTTTCGTGCTTCATAACTAGTGTGTCCTCCTCTTCACAATTTGCCTGTCTCATGCCCTGTGCTTGTGGTGGAGGAGAAACCGCTGCTGCGTCCTTGGGGGAGTCACACTGGGCCGGAGGATTAATGTGATGTTTAGGTCTAAGCGTATCGTCCATCATCCTGTACCAGTTCCAGGATGCAGCAGTAGTTTCTCTTCCCTCTGCTGCCCATCCCTGTGGGTGGGTCCTTCGGCTTCTGAAAGGAAATAAAAAGACACTGTATTATTTTAAGGTACTGTGAAATGTCTTGAGCTGTCATAAAATGGCAATCGCTTATGCTTCTCCTTTCTTCTTTCACTATCTGGTTCTCCCCCTTTTTTCTCCTCCTCAAGATTTTTATTTAATTCAAGCTGTATAGATATATGGCCAATTAAAATCAGAGGCGATAAGCTTGTGACCCTTCAAAAGTGGTTCAGACCTACAAATCCCTCTGCAATACGTTTTATTATCTTGCACGTTTCGTGAGCAGTTTAGTGACTGTTTGCTGTCAAAGCTGTGCAGACCGAGGGCCTGCTACGCTGAAGTGATCTCACAAACGATGGTCCGCTCCCCCAAATTGCAAGATAAATTTGCGAGTCCTCCAGGCCTCTTGCATATTCATGCCTGTGTCTCAAGTGTTCAGAATTAACAGGAGAATAAATTACCTCTTGTTTATGATCCCAGTTTGCATGACACTGTTTAGACACTGTCGTTTTGTGGCCGGGTTCCTGCTTGCGCTGCGGTCACCATTCGTGCTTCCATCTTTCCCCACAACACAATTAAGTCACAAAAAATGTCAAGATGCAGAGCCATTTCTGCAATTGTACACACAATCAAGCCACTTATGATCGCTAACGAGATGTTTTACTGTCTTTGTAAAATGTCCATGC
This sequence comes from Acanthopagrus latus, assembly GCF_904848185.1. NCBI lineage: Eukaryota > Metazoa > Chordata > Actinopteri > Spariformes > Sparidae > Acanthopagrus > Acanthopagrus latus. The sequence goes on along the minus strand of NC_051050.1, from coordinate 16,495,159 downwards.
AGTCTTAAATCGAGCTAGCAGAGTGGCCACGCCAAATATTTAATTTCATATAAGAAAAGAATGGCAAGGGAAATCCATAATCTGCATCGAAGAAAGCAGAGGAATGAGGAAAAAACTATCTTATGATATCATCATTTTGTGGTGTCACAAGGGGTGGTGCTTTTAACCCGGCAGTTGTTCATTCAAGCAAATCACGGTACAGCATGGAGGCTGCATGAACACAGCGGCACGCTGGGTTGCGTACTTCTTCACTTCGTGGAGAAAACTGTGGTTTTTTTGGTCAACTCAGACGTTCAGCCAAGTCAGTTCAGCAGGCTTAGCCTCTTGGCGTATTCTTCCGAGTTTTTTTGCGACTGTGGAAATAGCAGGATTTTTTTTTTTTTTCCATCGCTGGTAGGGGTGAGGGCATGTAGGAGCAGAGCTACACGCTGCTTCTCTGCCTGGTGCTTTTCACTGTCTGTAGTCAACAAGAGCAAACTTAGTAAGTTTATTTATATGTCTGGAAGGATTGTGGGTCAACAACAACAGAGTGTGTCACTACTCTGTAAGACTCAAGTGGCAGGGAATAGACAGGCAACACTCCGTGATGTATCATACCCTCTGTTTGGTGGATATGAGTTGTTACTATCAGGACCGAGGCACAGGGTACCACCACTGCTGACTTTTATACCTTCCCGTACAGCTCTGTTAAAGAAACTAGTGCATTGCCCGTAGGAAGCATGTATTCCTATAGAAAAGTAGGAGGTTAAGTAGCTTTTTCATGGATGGCCAAATGAGGTTGTGTTTGAAGGTGGGACATCAGTGATATAATTGGCTCTTTTTGACTACTTTTGATTTTACCGTTATATTTCACATTAAAACTATTTACCTTGCCTTGTTTGGTGTAATTATTTTCAGCACAACACATGTGTGACTGTACAGTTATTTTTTTCATTTTGACATGCTACATACTACAATTGCATTAGTTATAATGCAAATATAAATTGTTTGATAAATTTGTGCATAAGTTTTTGAAATTTACAAAGTTAAATGTAACTATTTACATTTAAATGCAGGCAATGCCTCAGACTAAGGGCTCCTCAGCTCATTCCTGCCTGTTCTGCATTGTGTTTGTTCTACTTGTGTTGACTCACAACACAAAAAAAAAACTACACTACACACTAAACACTATATAACATACTAACTATACACTCCAAACACGCTATATGTCACAAATCTCTCAACTCTTAAAACTTGCCATCTCTGTTGCTGTCTGTGTCACTGCCGGCATCCCTCACACATTTTCCCCTGTTCCTCAGCAACCAAACTTGCTGGTTGCGGACACTTTGATGACAAAAGCCCATTTTTACCATTTCTTCCTGCACCAGACACAAAGCAAACATGACGGCAATGTTCGCGATCAAGCGTGGCAGACATTATTTACCCTGAGTCCGGTTTTGGACGTGCCGGTGTCGACTCGGGAGATGGGGTGTGTGTGTGGACTAGCAGCTAACTACACACGAACATACATAGATTCCGAGTCCACTTTGTTGTCCTTGCGTATCCGGATCTCCTCAGACCGGAACAGACTCTTCGGACTCTTCGGTCCAGACTCGGTTAGACTCATTAATCCACAACAGTCAGGTTATATGCACAGAACGGGACCAAACAGCCAGCAAAATCCCGGTCCAGCTCGCGCTGCTGCTGTTATAAATCCGCTTGTTAATAAGGTATGTGGGCTTGAGCTCTGCAGTGATTGGCTCTGGTGCACACGTGACTATGGTGGCTATGGTTGACAATGCTAGCGGAATTCTTAAAGCATTTATGAAATAATTTATTAACGGTATCATTGTAGTCCAAACAAATGTGATGTTGCACACCCTTGAACCACACAGCAGCCATGTTGAAAATCTCAGGTCAGTCTGATCCTGATCTGCAGAGATATTTGAGGAACACATACACAGACACAGACACACACACACACACACACACACACACACACACACACACACACACACACACACACACACAGACAGACAGACAGACAGACAGACAGACAGAGATTCCTTGCTGTTATAGAGAGATCCTTGTCTTATGAGGTGTGTACCACTGGCATTTTATTATATCTATATACTTTATGATGTGAAGGTCTTTGTTGTTATAATATTGTGATGTTTTTGTTTAACAATTGCCAAAGACACAAAAAGGATTTCCAAAAGGATAAAAGAATAATACGAAAAAATTGTATATATATATATGTATATATATATATATATATATATATATATATATATATATATATATATATATATATATATATATATATATATATATATATATATATATATATATAACACACACACACACACACACACATACTTTTACCTTTATACATTTTAAGGGCATTGTACCACTTTCACAGGTTACATCTTTAGCAATTGAGATTGTAATCTAGGTAACCATCTGTCAAATGAACTGGAATTAGGAGTGCATGTTGGTATTCATGGAGTAAAAGTAGCACCAAATGGAAGTATTCCAGTAAAATACAATTAACCCAAAAGTGCAATCACCTACTGAATAATTGTGAGGTTCAATATGGAAGCGCCATGGTTTGATTATTTTTTTTTTTCTTTTTTTTCCCCCTGAGGCCCCCAAAGATCCTTTAATTGGCCACTGTACACAACACACATCAATGACGCTGGCATGCGGTTACCTTGGCAGCTGGACTTAAAACATGCGTGAAGCAAGTTTGCATGGACTTAATATAAGAAAACCATAAGAAGTATTTGGCATTACGTTTGTGCACAACTCACACTGTGTGTTGTTGCCATGGCAACTGCAAGTATCACATCAGCTGGCAGCCGAGTTCAAAACTTGTTCCAGCACTTCTGCTCGGCATCTGTTTCCTTTCGCCTCAAAAAAAGAAAACGGCGGCAGTGCAGAATTCGAGACGCGCTGCACCATAGGCTGTGCGAGAGCATTGAGCAGATCCCACTCTAATGTATCCAGGGGAGAAACAGTGAGTTGACAGGGAGTGCATGACACATCAAAGAGAGGGGGAATAGTGTCACTGACTCCCAGGGTGCTGTCCTTTTACCCCCTCCCAGTGGGTGCACTGGCTGCCTCGATGAAAGGTGAAGTGACAGCTCCGCGATGTACAATCAGACGTTAACATAATTCATTGTCCCTGCGTCATGAGTTGGGCCTTCTCTGTCTCATGTTAAAGCACTGCTAAGAAGAGTGAGTGAGAATAAATGCAAAAATGTGTCTCGTGATGCGCAAACAATTTAATATCATGTATTATTAAGCAAATTGATTAGCATGGAGCTATGGGAGAGGAAAATAACACTTGCACAGATTGTTAGGTTCAGGTTATTTTAATGGGCTGCTTTATAAATACAGACAACCATCTAGTGACTGTATATAGAGGCTGTGGACTTTCTCCTTCCAGTGAAAAACCAAATAGACTCATACTTTACAGGGAACTTCTACATGCCGTGCAGTCAGAACTTTTTTGGACAGCGACACATTTCTATTATATTGTCTCGGGGCCACACAACCACATCCATCCATCCATTCTCTAAACTGTTTATCCTTTTTCATGCTCGCAGGGGGCTGGAGCCCTTTTCCGGTGACAACACCCAACACATTGGGTGAGAGACAGGGTACACCCCTTGACAGGTTGACAGTCTGTCACCCGGCAAACACGTGTAAACAGAGAAACAAATGAACACTTTTGGCTGCATTAGAGACACTAAATTGCCTATCGTGTGTGTCCTTGAAAACAAAAAGAGAGGACTAAGTCGGCTTTTATGATTTCCTTAGTGTGAGGTGATGGTGCTAACCGCTGAGCCACCCTGCTGCCCAATTGCAATCATCATGAATAAGATATTAGAGATCTTGAGTTGGCATATACTAGATATGATCTCCTCTCCCTGATAAAGGATAGACCCTTGGATGTAGATGAAAATTAATGAAATGGAGCGACTATGGATGAAGTTTAAGCTTTAATGTTTGTTTTAAACTCATGCATCATGTGGGGAGATGTGGGGAGAGCTGTTTAAAGGTCCCATACTACACTGTTTTTTCATCAATTTCACACAGCTGTCAGAGGTCCAACACTGTATTTGTCTCTCAAGTAAGCTCTACTGAGAGCAGGCTGTTTCTTTGCCTGCACCTTTAAATGCTAATGAGCTCCGTCTGTTAACACCTGGCTTGCCTGCTACACGCCCTCTCAGGGAGAAGATGCCACTTATGCTAGAGGTGGCATGCGCTAATGTTTATGATGGATGTATCGCTATGGCTCGCTGACATGAGGTTGTTCAACCATACCAGTTTGACCCAGATTTCGGCCCAGAGGGAGTGGCTCCTGAAGAAATACAGATTCTGTGGCATTTCAGAATGGTTAGTGTGTCTGAATATGTAACTAAGTTTGTTCATATGTGTTGTTACATTTACTACCATGCAGCTAATGGCTAACAGCTAGCGAAAGCTGTTTGTCTCCAACACAGTCTCCAAACTCTTGGACACTGTTTGCATGTTCTCCACTCTCCAGTCTCCCAACCGTTGGACGTCTGAAGCTTTTTGAGAAACTTGGACGAGGTTGAGAACATTTCTGTTCGGTGTGTTCAGCTGTGTCGGAAGTTTTCGGAGCCGTTCGGACGTTGTCTGCTCAGACTCAGCATGCTAAGTCTGAGGAGGTGGGCCGTCGGACGTCTGAGCCATTGGATTCTCTGATTGGCGGTGTGCTAGCGAATCAGCGCGATGTGTGGGAGGGGCGGAATACTGTGTACGCATTGGTTTTCTTCGCACTCCGTTCCGTCATTTCTTGTTTTCATGTTTTGGAGTACTGGCATGAGACTAGCTGTTATTATGTCAGTTCAGGACGAATTAATTAGTGTTTGTTTGGTAATGCCACGCTGCATGTTTAGTATGCAGCTGTTTTTGTCTGAAATAGTTAAGTTCCAGTTTGATCGAAAGTAGAGTTACGTGCATAAACCTCTAGTCCAGCGTCTTTAACACTAGAGCAACCAGCTTATTGCATCTCACGCAAGCGCAGAACCTACACGCTACTGTGGAGCTGGCAGCACGTCGAAGCGGTGTTTCAATGCGACTTTTGTGCTGAACAGGTCAGACGAGAGGCAACAGGGTGGTCGGATAAGGCAGTTGGACGTCTGGGCGATGTGTCGGGGGCTTTACTGTGACTACCAAGCTCCCTCGTAACATTATTAACGATAAACTCGCTTCAAATGCCATTGCATAGCAGACCGAAGCGGAGCTGACTAGTTAGCCAATTTCAAGCTGATTTCACCATACTCGTAGGCAACTGTAAATACTATCAAAACGTGGCCACACTTACCTGTGGCTCAGGTGCAGTTGCTGGGTCCGGTATGGTTGGGACTGATCCTTTTACGAGGGTCAGTGTTGAGACAAAGCCAGCTTTGTACTGACCCTCATTACTGAAGCAGTCCAACGAGAAGTGGTTAGCACGCAGATACAAACTAACAGGAAGTGTCGCCGGCACGTTGTCGTTACAAATGAAACACGACCACTTCTGTTGTTCTAACCAAGCAATTTGCGTGTCTAGCTCTGAGCGATGACATTGCGAAACACTGCTAGCTTACCGCTGGACACACTGAACTTCACCTTGGGGATGAACGCCCCCTCTCAGAAATCTCATATCATCACGCACAGGAGGCCGGCCTATGAAAATCTCTCCTTTCGTTATGTAACAAAAGGAGCTGAGTCTGAACAGCCTGTTGGAGCACCATTTTATCAGTGGGTGGGCTGCAGAGACCATGTAGGACTCCTTTACTTTCCTCATTCTCAGAGTTGGTAGGCTCAGGGAGGACCAGTTTATATATGTAGACACCAGAGAAAACTTGTTTTTCATAGTATGGGACCTTTGAATATGTTTCACATTTAGAGAGAACATCCTCACCCAAAGAATTATAATACCCAAAGTATTACAACATTTGTTCAAATGCTACCTTCAAAAAAGTGACCTGATGTGGTTGTGCATATGACATTTCTTTGTCAGCAGAAACGTAACGTGTGTGTGTGTGTGTAAGTAGCCCAATTCCACAGACAGTGATTTGATATGGCGACTTGACGCCTTTTAATTCTACGCTCACGGCTAAAATATATGTACTTGTTGTCTGTATTGAACTTACTTAGGTTAGTTTTGATGATGCCTCTCCTGATCACACAATCATAGCATACACTCACACACATAGCAGATGAGCTCAAAAATACTGTAATAAAAAAAAAAAAAAAAACTGTCTTAACTGTCAGACAGTCAGCTGGTAATAAATACCAAGCAAATGGGGTTGGCATGGTACAAAAAGACAGTTATATTTACAGCATTCCAAGACGTTCTATTTTCTTTAATCTGACAAATAAAGAGTATATATATTTAATAACTTGCCTTGAACAGCTTCTGGCAAAGCATAGGCCTTCTTTCCAGATTAGCGTGTCCTCTTATGTTCTTTTTGACGTACATCCCTGTTACCACCTAGGTCATGGTTACATTGGGAGATAGATAATATTAAGTAGATTTTGTTTATGAATTGCACAAATTTATTTTGACACAAATCTGTGTATGGATATGTTTTAGTGGCGCTGTATTTAAGGTTTGTTAAAAATACTTAATATGTGTCACCATTTTAGCCCAGTTGCCGAGAAAAAATTATGTTTTAATGTTATTGCAAACCACAACTATACATACCATATTAAAATTTCTACATTACATGTTTAGGACCTCACTTTCACTTCGGCAGGTGGAGGAATTAAAGGAAAGGTGGCTGCGGAGCCACTGACCACAGTTCGAGACTGTGTTTCAGCATCTGTTATTGGCACCATTGGATATTATTGAAGAGACTTCGGGACAATTTCCAGCCATGTTTTTGGTGACAGAACCAGGTGTTTTCACAAGACCTTGGGACATGTGTGTTTGTGGTGACTAAAACGGGTACCTTAAGACAAAACATGATCCCTAAAAAATGTGGGTTTTGTATCTAAACCTAAACAGACCATAAGCACAGTGTTGTCACCTCAAGAAATGTAAAATTGCAACATGAAATTAAAAGTCTTTATGTCTGTAGAAACACACATTCCCAGTATTAACTCTAAATGAGGATGTGCACACACGCATACACATTTTTGGGGCCATTACATAGGCTTGGATTCTTTTTCCTTGAGACTTGAGACCCAAACCGTAAGCATTAATTGCCTACCCCTAACCCATTAACCTATCCCAACCCTAACCCCAACCTCTGACCCAAAGTCAGCTGCTGCAATTGGGGACACGGCTTTTTGTCCCCAATTGCACCAGCTATCCCCAATTAACTGGTCTCGAGTCTGAAATGTGTCCCCGAAAGTAGCCTAAGTCATACCCTCTCTCTCACACAAATGCACACACACACACACACACACACACACACACACACACACACACACACACACACTACACACAAGTTTTCAAGGCCCCAACTTTTGCATGAGTAACAGCCCTCCTCGCTGAAGCCCATCTGGCAGCTTAAGCCAAGTGACCCTCTCAATATGGAACAGGTCATCGCTTTTGTGATTACTGTCATTAGTTCCTCCAACGCTGATTCATAGTTTTTTTCTTTTTTTTTTTAAAATCATCTCAAGCAAAAATATTGGGAAGGGGGACTACAGGAATCAAACAGAGGAACAGAGAATACAAATTGAATATGACAGAAAAAGTTTAAATGGAGAGGTAGAGGCTTGTGAGGGGACGTAATTGAAAAAAAAAAAATCTGACAAAATGCAAGAGTGGTTGGGTGTGGTGTGTGAAGTATGTAGAAATGAATGGCAGCATCCTCCATGCTTAGGTGGAGAGTGACAGAGCTAATTATAGCCATCAGGATGTTCTGGTGTTCAAAGGAAGAAGACAAAGCCGAGCAAAGGGAGAAAATACTCAGCAGGTGGAAACAGCTGTGCAATATCCCTGGGGGCCGGCAGCACATTCGTTAGCATGTGTGACTCTTCTTATTAGCAGACTTTTGTTTTTTTTCTTTCTTTTTTTGCAAAAGAACTGTAGCACTGTGTCCTTGTCACTTGTAAGGTTTAATAACTTTCATTATTTCATCTTTCTCTGCAACTGCACCTCTGCTCAAATAAACTTTATTTCTCTCAAAGCAATTCCACCCACCTCTTCTCCCCTCCCCTCACCACATCACTATTTCATTGCAGCTGTTTTTTTTTTTGCTATCCACTGTCAAAGAACATATGCCAGCAGAAGAAAAGGCACAAGCATCTGCCAAAAAATACAAGGTGATAGACATTCAAATGATTCCATTTTTTTATTTACTTTTTTCCACCTCTAGCTAATGCATTATAAAGCCAAGAGTAAAACTGAAAAAGGCAACTTAATCCATTCCCTATGAAAAAATAATGGTAGAAACACAGTTACTTGAGAGTTTGCAAAGGTACTGTTTGAGAATTTACAAGGTGTTTTTTGAAAATCACTGCATTAAATTTCATGCTGAGCATTTGAACCTGCCAAGGTGTTAGATGTATTTATTCAGGAGGGCTCAGTAAGTCCACTCATGTCTTGCTGGGGAGAATTTTAATAAGTATAATAAAGTATCACATTTTGTCAGATGTGTTGTTTTTAAGTGCATATTAATGCCAGCAAAAGTGTGAGCAGACGGAAAGATATCATTGCAACCTCCAATCATGGATCCATGAAGAAAGGTAGGGGGTTGCTGGAGTGATTCTTCCATTGGCAGTGAAGAAAGCAGTCGAGAGACAAGCAGAGCATGTGATGGATTAAACAGGCTGCTTAATTGTTTGTGGAGAAGATGCAAGCTCAGCTCATGAATCGCCTGATTTATGATTGAGACCAAGCAGTAGTTAAATGCTGTATGTTGTCTATTAGCCAAGCCATGCTAGACCAGGTGCCCAAGTCCAAATTGTAGCTAGTACTGACAAATAAAACAAGAAACAAACAAGAAGAGTTGATTATAGCAGTGTAATTTTGGGTCTGAACCACTGAGTGTGTACAATGTGCTTTCAAAAATAAGTCTGATTATAAGCTTATGAGAAAATGACCTTACTTCTCACTTGATTTATAAGCTTAGTAAACAGGTCCCAAAGGAGGTTATGGTCTCAATCTCTCAGCTTAAGTCTTCTTCTATAGAACATCATATTAATTTTGTAAATTATGGTCCCATTTAGAGTAAAATAGAAAATACAGCACGGTATGCTTAAGGTGCTACCTTGTGGTTGACAGGTCGCTACCACTGTGTCCCTGGGTCCTCAGTCAAATCCAATCAGCAAATCCTCTCCAGCTACACTATCTTGTCCAAATATGGCCACTTCTGGCTCCATTAAGCCAAGATGGATTATGCCAAGTTCATGGCTTCTGACTGGTAATCCATTTGATGATATCATGTTTGTGTTGCTATGGTTCCCACTGGTATTCTTGCAAGACTTGCTATTCTCTGCCTCTGATTTGCTATCATGTATTGTTTTCATATGACAAAAGCCTTGCGAGCTTTATGTTCCTGGTGCTCTGCATTGAATACATCTGTTAAGTTTTGCAATGGGAGAAAATGAGAAACACTGTGTCGTGCCTTCTTCCCTTGAGGGCAAGGGAGATCGGTGTGGCCTGTGCCCACAGCCAAGTGCTTGTCTCCAGCTGGCCTCCCATTTCCACGCACCACTGGGTGCCCCCCATAGTCCACTGTACAACCAGAGGGAGGAAATTTGTGGTGGCAGTGGGCCACAATGAATTTACTGCTTAATGTACTATTTCCAAACTCTATGTTCAGTGGTTGTCTAGCATTAATGGGTTGTTTCTGTGTTTTTTCTCTCAGTTAGTTTGTAAAACAAACAGCTGGCAGCGGAGCTGATACAGTGTAATTTGAGATGTAGTTTCTTTGGTACAAACAACAACTTCTTTGGCCGTCACAGCTGCAGTGTTACCAGATTTATTAGGTAGAGCAGACAGGTATGGTGTTGCAGGTGGGGTGAAGCCTGCCCTGCGGACAACCAGCTTATCAGTTTAACCTAATGAGCCCAGAGACATTATGGCAGTGAAGAGCGGCTCCCCTAACCCCTGAGAGAAGCAGTTTGGAAGAGAGGCCAAAGGTTGGTGTGTTTACCTGGAAAAATACAGCTCATATACTGCTGCGCATGCTAACCAACAAGAAGCAGAGTTGGGTGGGTCATGCAATAAAACCAGAGGGATCCATAATACTGCTCCCTGGTAGGTTTGCACTTGGTCCCAAGGAGTATTATGGTTTCACAGGAGATTATATCAAGTGCAGTTAAGCAGGGACTCTGCAACACTTAACCCATGTCAAATAACATTATGTCTGTAAGTACTGCATTAAACATACCAATACATTGCTGGTAGCACAACATGCATTTTATTATTTAACAGCTATGTTTTTTTGAAAATACATTTTAATATAGTTTTTTTGTCCTTGCTGTATAACTGTACCAGTTCACCCAGGACTAGTTGGCCCAGACTAGTGTTATTATACCGCTCTTCAGTAACTCCATTCTGTTCTTGGCTATTTCTGCAGTAGGATTGAGATTACTCATTGATGTATATGCTGATAATTTTGCAGGCCTACAATGACACAAAAGTGCAGAATTGCAGAAATTATAACACATATTACCATAGAAAGTGATTGCAAAGATGATGTAATAGACTATTCCCTCATAGGACTGTGTGCCAGTTAATTATACTGTATTGGAAAAAATTCTAACTCCAGGTCTCAACCCCCCATCAATTGATTTTTCTTTCGTTCCATTGCACCGAGCAGAAATGCCCTCTCCATCTCAATTGTCAGAGGCAGCAGGATCCACTTATAGGTTCTTCTCAGGTAATTGCAATGCAAATGAGGTTCTCCAAAGACAAATTAGCCACCCCGAAAGAGAGGCCAAGTCCTCAGTTGGCTGCCTGTCTAGTAGCTGGTCCAATGGATGGTAGAAAAAGACCCCACTTTGATTAATAAAACATGACTGAGATATCCTGATGATCTGCATGGGAGACAGCTTTGATCTCTATCTAAGCGTTGAGAAACACCCCTGTTCTGTGCTAAGCCTGAAGGACACCATGCAAACAATCGTGAAGGCAATGCTCTGTTTCACACAGGAGGAGAATAATAGCTGGTGGCTGCATTGGGTTTTGGATTTAATCATCAAGATTAAAGTCAGTTTCTTACATTGAAGGTGACACAAGTAGTCAAAGAATCACGTTTAATCCCTGCTGAGATTTCTTTTTTCTCTCCCCCATTTCTCCATTTTTTTTTTTAATTTAATTTTATTTTTTTTTGTCGCATGACTGCATATTTCAATGGGCAGGGGGAACATTTGCCTTTGGTTAAGTGTTGATGTGAAAATATGTTTAAAGATGCACAGTTTCCTTCTTTGAGAGCAGCATCGGTTACAATGCGCGTCCACTCAGCCCTGGAAACAAGTAGTCTCATTCAGTCTGTTAGCATTAGAGTCATGGAGGGTCTCCAACTGGGATAACACAGAGTGAAATCATTCATGTTAATTTGTGCATACACAAGGTGCAACTGTGTGAGTAGCCATGCATTTTAATGAAGCTGACACTGAACTCTTGGGTGGCAGTGTGTTCAAGTGTGGAAAATATGTTGGTTTGAGCATCTTTGGCACCAAAGCCTTACTTGGCCCTGTGAAGAGGACACAAATTGTAGAGCATGCCCATAGAGAATTAATGTGTGCCTTATTGCAACTCAATTTAATACTGCAGTGATTTATGAAGTCCTAATTAGCCATAACTTACCACTTCCTTTTGCGCCTGTGCTACGTATATCTTCCGAAAACAGTGTAAAATCAATACTGATTTTCAGTCTTCTTGTTGGGGATACTGTACAACACCATGATGAAGCAGGTTGCTTAGTTTCCTTTTGCAATTTTCAAAATAACACCTTATTTTGAAATACTGTTCAACAGATGTTCACTTACACAAGACTTAATGAACAGCAACTCATCCTGCATGGAAGGGCACACATTGGAAATACCTCAGGGGTTTTACACATTTGACTTTTGACTACCTCATGAAGGGCTGATGTTGCTTTATCTGATGTATTGCAGCAGAGTCGTCCCGATTTCTATAGCTCATTAACACTGAACAGATGAAGTAAAAGGCAATTAATGAAAGGTCATGCCTGTCAGTTCCAAGAACCTCCCACAGTTTCTATGGCATCGTGCCAAAAACTTGGGGAAAAAAAATCAATGAAACATGGTCCCTCTGGATTTGCTGGTGACAAAGTGGATTACTAACAGTATTCAAAAGATTGTGAAAAAGTTATGGTTCGGGTCACAGGCCTGTAAAGACTGAGGAAACACTTGGAAAAGCCTATAGTAGTCACCAGTCGTGGTTTGGATTAAAATCAGTACTTTGTCAATGTTGGGTAATCCTTTGTCCTGCAGGTTTAAAATCTATCATCTAAACACCATCAGCGACTACTGATGACATATGAGGGTCCTGTGGGGTTGTCCCATTTAAGGGAGAGATTTCGACCACTGCTCCTCATAACTGTGTTCTGAGGGGCATGTGGGCACTCGAAAACAAGGGGTAAGGTATTGGGAAAGGGGAGTTCCAAATGTGTACAGTGAAAGGACATTAGAAGAACACCAGTCAAACCTCAAATGGTGGGGGAAAAGACTAGAGTAAACATTATAGAAATGCAGTGTTTGTGTTTGCTGATCTTATTAATCAGGATGTCTTGTGTGCAAAAGTGAAAATGAGTAGAAAAACAGGTGGCTGGAAATGCAATTAACAACAGCGTCATACTGATTCCTCCTCTGCTCCCGACAGACGGTCATAATTCCTACAGCATAAACATATGTCGTTCCCGATGATTTGTTGAAAGGACCAGTGAATTCTCCATTTGAATCAGGAACATAGGGAGGACAAATTGGAAGTCGGACAATAGACCTGACTGGGCATAACTTTATCAAGTTGAAAGTACCAAAGGAGAGCATTGTTGGGTGGGCAAACAACGGCATTTGCATTTTGATCAGATGATTCCAGTATATTCCGAGATACCCATCTATGACCTGTTAAAAGTGGCTTCAGAAGCGTGACGAGGATAATTAATCAAAGCAGGCATCAGCCCACATGTTTCCCATGCTATCGTACACAAACATTATTTCAGTCAGAGCTGGACAGAAAGGTCTTTTTTGCTTTGACCTGCGATAATAATGCCCACCAGAGGACCATGTGGAAATGCTGAAACACGCTTGTTAGTTGCATCATGCCTCCAAGTTTGTATCCGAGCTCCACCAGTGTTTGTGAGGACAATCTATTCTCCCTCTCCCCCAAAAAATCATTGAGGAGAACAATAACGTTGCTGTGTCATTGTTTTTTTTAAAGCCATTCTAATGCAATAAAAAAAAAGATTGTTGGTTCTAAAACGCTTTGGTAACATTCATGAAAACATGTTCAGCGCCATTAATTATTTGCCTCTAAGACCCATGGTGGATTGATTTTGTTAGAACACAATTCGTAGCACAAGCTGTTCAAAGTAATTTTCCAGTCTTCCATTGCAGTCTAGATAGGGTCTCAGCAACTTAAGTTGTTTTGGACGGGGCTGGTACGAATTTGCACACTTACTTTCTTTAATTTGATGTGGAGACAGACTTCGCTATTGCTTGAACTTCCAATGCATGACGTTCCTTAAACAGTCAACACATTTCTATTCGCATCACCTTGAAAGTCAGATTTTGCCTGTAGCATTATTCTGCAGGTTATTCTCTGTCCTTTAATTCACCCTGTTGGAATGCACGTTCGAACAGAGAGAAGGTGCTTGTGACTTGGAAAAAAAAAATTCCCATTTGAAAGAGAAGTTATGTGCAGCAGCCTGCAAACACAGAGTGATTCATGCAGTTCACAAGGTTCATTGTGGAGTACTTGCAGATGGCCGTAGAAAATAAATGAGATTTTCAAAGTATGTGTAGGTGGAATATTTCTGTGTAGATGCGCCGTGCCATAAACACAATTATATGTCTAACCCCTGACAGCAGGTTGAGAGACAGAGATAGCAATAGTGTTTGCATATATCATCTTCTACTCTGACATGAAGGGTGTGTGTGTGTGTGTGTAAGTGTGTGTGTCACTGAATAAGCCTGTATGTGGTTACAGTAGAGCAGAAATGAACTGGTATATTTTCACGAGCATAACCGGAACAGCAGCCGGATAAAAATTCAAAGTTTGAGATGGTTTAATAATCCAACACACAGCCGTGGCAACACACAAGGAGAGACACACTGTTTGTGTTGGCATTGATTGTTGCCCATTAAGCCCGAGGATGCACCAGCTCTGTTGAGGAACTAATTACAGTGGATAGGATCCAAGACGAACCCGAGTACATCCCTGGACTGGAACACCAGTGTTTGTGCAATATCCCCAGATAGGATTAAAAAAACGTATGAACAAAGAACAAATAGCAATAATAAATTACATTCTTAATAAAATTGATGACACTTTGATACCGAGCTCCATTTAATGTTTGAGTCTTCAATATTCATGAGATTGGCAACGACAGTGGGGGAAAACACCAGAATCCAACTGTGCAGATTAATTACAAGTAATAAATATTATATTTACCAAATACAGAAGGTAAATTTATTTCTCTTGTGGTTTTCAGGCTTTTGCTTCAATTAGTCAGGATCTCCCAGAAAAAAAAACAGTAATGCATTCATTTCCCTGCTTTAATGATTAAACCAGTAATTTCCTTTCATGTGGAATTATTTTCATATACATTTTTGATTATTAAAGAAAATGATTTAGTTCCTTCTTTTTCCCTTAATAATGGTGACAAAGTAATATCAGGTTTGTCTCGTTCAGATTTTCAGCTTCTACAGGTAATGGCTTTTGTGCCTCACAGACAGAGAAGCTTGGAAAATACGACCATCCGAGGTCCACAAGGATTAACCAACAGTGAGGGTGTGACTTAACAGAAAAAAAACGTAAGTGGCTATTGTAGGCATTTTGAGAAGGGCGGAAATGCGTGTTTTTATCAGCTGGGCACCTGGGAGAGAGCTTTTTGTATTGTACTACTCTATTTTTTAATTTTTTTTTATTTTGACTGATATGCCACAGTGGCACAGCATAGAGCATCATCTGTATTCATCTATTAGTGCCCTGTTAATTATATTGTTTAATTTTATCACAAAAAGACTACAAATCTTTAGAGAAACTCAACATGTGTGACAGTAGTGCTGTGTTCCTTCTACCTTAGAAGAAAATCCTATATGCATCCAGGTACATGGGCTTCAGAGATGATACATTTGTAATACAGGTCAATCCAGAATGATTCAGTGCAATTTAATGCAGGCTGAAGTTCATAACATTTGTTTCCTGAAGTCATTAATTTTCCATATTAAATTAAGTTATGCATTTTCTGGAACAGTGGCAGTAGTGTAGCAGATATTCCTCATCCAAGACCAGGGAACCCCAAATATTTGTTCCTTTATGGCACGAGGAAAAAAAATGGAATAGAAATGTATTTTGAAAACACACTGAGGGCAGCAATGACAATAATAACTGGTTGCACCATCGCTAATGTCCACAACTGTATTGTCTTCTACTCACTGGCTGTTGACAATCATGACTGTGATTGTGGCAGTCTGAATATGAACGGTTTCACGTTTCAAGGTGCCTCGCCTTAGCAATTAGGGGGAGAAATACGAGATGATTATGTTATGACTAGCTGTAGCAAGAGAAACTGTCAGTTATCAGTGTTTTCCTGCAAGATGGGCTAGCATCCATGCAGTTTATGCCTTGCAAGCATGGATCCAATAGCAACGGAGGCAGTGCTCTAACGTAAAAGTAATGCCATAGTCACACTTTGAACTTTAGCCTTAAACAAGTTTTAGTGACACAGTGTAGAACTAGCAGCTAAGCTAAGCCTCGGGCCATTGACGGATTCATAGTATATTTTATATTTTTATATATAAATGTGCAGTGCCCACACATCAATGTACTTGCATCTCTAATGTAAATGAAGTGTTCAGTGTTGAATGCAATTGCAAGTTAGTATTTCTGCCATTTCTTGCTGGTTGCTAGTTTTTAATCTTCATTAGCTGAATCAGTTTACACTCCTCCGCTTTTTTAATCAGCCTATTGCTAGCTCTATTGGATTCAATCACAAGAATAAGAATAAGTTGGCAATGTACATTTCTGCAAACAACAGATACGTTGCAACTTTTTAATTTTACAGTGTGACAACACTGTGCTACTGCTCTGGTTGGGTCTAGGCATAAAAAACAAAACAAAAACACTCATCTAGGGTCAGAAAAAGTTTTTCAGCTTAAAATGCCTGTTTTGGTCGCGACAAACTTGGCTGGAAATTGTCCTGAGGTCTACTTAAAAGATCTCCAGTGGTGTCATGCGTACAATTGTCAAACTGTGGTCGATGGTTCTTGACTCCACCCCACCGCCCACTCCAGATATGACAGTCAGGTCATAAATATGTTATGGAAATGTCAGTATGGTACTTATGGCGCTACAACATGTACAAATGTGAACATATAATTGGTTTGCAGAAATGTTAACTGCCAACAACTGCCACCAGTGGTCAGTGTTCATTAGCCTCTCCTGGCTTGAGCAGAAACCAACAGCTCTGTGTGATGCAAATGCGCGGTTAAAGAAAACACTGTTGTTCTGCTCAGCACATACAGTCAAAACTAAAGAGGACACATGATATTTCATCGTGGTATGAATCCTTTTCGACGGCACTGTATGTACAGAGTGGATTGAGAGATAATTAAATCAGTCAGTTATATTCTGTAATATGCATTATTCATTCCACTACTAGATGTGGCCTCAAATTCATGTATGTGTCTTGCTTTGTTCATGCCTGTGTGTGTTAGGTTAATGAGAAAAAATACCCCGCAAAGAGAGTTATCTCCGACTCTCATCTGAATTTATTTAATTGCCTCTCCGGTTATTAAAAATGTGTTTTCAGACTGTATGATTTATAGTCAGATGGTGGGGTAGGAAATGGTAAATTCATTGCCGTGTGTTGCACCAGCTAAGGCACCACCTGCTCAACAGCATGTCCAAAGGGAATCACTGCAATCTATTACAAGCTCTCTCTAGAGCACAGCTTGTTTTGTCGCTCCATGCCCAGTGGGTAATTTGGATCCTGGCCCACTGTTTTCTAAAACATCCAGGACACTTACACAACAAAATATTTTAAACGCACACTCATACTCACTTTTGTTCTGTAAGTAAAATATATGTAGGCATAGAAAGTGCTTCGCTCGACATAAAGTTACATATTGGCAACCAATGGTCATACTGGAGAATCGAAACCTAACAGCTAAATATGAAGATTTACTGTGGGAAGTCAAATATTTGTACATCTCATAAGAGCTGCCTAATGAAACAGGAAATTGACACCTTTTTTATTTTTTTTGCTCTAACTTAGCATTCTGAAATAAATGCTGATTGCAAAGTGTAATCGCTATAACTAAAATACCCGTACTAACTATGCTATTTGGTCTGCTGCTGTCATATTACAGCACAAAGGGAACGTATCTGCTGTTACTCAACCGAACAGTGAAAGGCATTATTTTCCCTGGTCGCTATCCCCAGGTAAAGGTGGATCAACTGGTGTTAGGGTTAGGGAAACTCCACACAGCAAAAGGAAAGACTGGATGGATGGATGGAGGTTAAGAAGGTGAAGAGGGCGTACGATAGAAACCGAGGTAAAACAGTGAACGGACGACATTCACTCAGTGGGGAGCGCTGATGTTTTGTCAAAGTCTGTTTCTCCTTTGGTACTTGTTTCCTGTGACCAGCAAGATTCAAGACGGTTCAAAACCAGCGTTCTCTCTGCTAGGTCAGTAAGTAACAACCTCTTAGCATCCGTTAAGTACTCTATGTATTTATTTCTGACTACATACCATAGTGCTGATGTTTGCTAATGTTAGCTAACCTAAGATGTGACTTTATACAAATGGACAAACATAATTTTACCAACACAATGGTTATCAAATACTTAATTAAGTTTGAACTGAACTTTGAGGCAAGGGCCTTGGACCATGGAATGTGTTTATTTACAACAGCTTTGCTCTTACTTTGAGTTGCATGGACCATCTTTCAGTGAATAAGCATATCGCCAAGAGCGCTGGAGTCAGCAGCAAGCTGAAGAGAACCAAGCACGAATACATGACTGAACTCAGTATTAAAAAAAGCAGCAATATGCAATTTTTGTGTTGTTATTATTCTTTATTTTAGTTCCGTATGTGTTAATAATTCATTGATTTATTTTACTTTGCTTTTTATTTTTTTGAATAAACTGTGTGTGATCTCGCTTTGCTGGTAGAACTGAACATTTGTTCTTTTTGAAGCTTTCTTTAACCGTGACATTACTGCATTTTCAATTCATATCAATTCTATTCATATATGTTTCTAACATCTAACCATTTAAAAAAAAAATCAATTAGAAGGCACATTTTGTGCCATTTTTCATTTTTTATCTGTTTGTAAAAACATATTTCAGATACCATAGAAGGCCATACAAACATTTCTTTGCTGCGAAGCCCAAACTATTTTTCCGCACATACCTTCTCCACCACCTACACTGCAGTAAACCCACTAAAAATGCACCTATTACAAGCAACATGTTATTACTTTTTCAAAGCAACTCACCTTTTACAGTATAAAAAAGAAAACGACTCTGTGCTGTTATTCACGGGGGGGGTGGGGGGGTGTAGTGAACACTGTAGACCAGCAGGTGTTGGTGTTACTTCATAAAATGTCACACAGAAACACACAGTGTGCCAGGAGGAAGAGCCTGTCTCCATCCATCTGTATTCATTGCTGGGCGCCTCTTCCCTTGGCTGATGTGTCTGTGCGTGTCAACACAGTAGTAGAGAGCCGGGAGGACAAAGTCAGCTGTTATTTTGACCAGTTACTTTTTCTTGTGTGGAATGACGGAGCTCTCCTGATGCTGTTGTCATGACATTTTCTTGGTTCAGTATATAGAAAACCAAAGTATGTGGCACCAGCCTCTTGTCAACAAAATGAGTTTCAACATAAAGAAATGCGATGAAGCTCCTCTGCATGTTTGTTTCTCCCCATCAAGCCGACTCATTCTTGTCTCAGCACTACGCCTTCATCTTGCTTACGTAGGCTGCCATTATTAATCCTTATTTGCAGAGCTCATCGTCTTTATCCAGCTGTTGTTCTTCCTCTGATATTTGTTTGTGCACGACATCAATTATTTAAATGTATCATTAAGCAGTAAGGTGAACTGATCATCTGCGGGAGCACGGCAGAAAGAGGTGAAGCCAACGACCATCATCATATATCTTGGGGGAGAGGTGAAAGTTGCATCGCCCAGCGGTCTTTATAGACACGTTTATGTTTACCCTCGTAAGTGGAAGTACCCTGTAAGCCTTCGAAGGCAATGTGTGTCATCCAGCGATGCCTTGCTGTCCTCTAACACACACAAACACAAACAAAGCTGTAGTGCTGTCATGTCCGTGCACCAGGGTAGCGTGGTGGGTAGTCACGGGTTCCTGAAGGGATTTTTTTTCGACAGAATGGAGATTAGGTTAGCATTAGTTGCTAGCATGGCATATGTTTTGATTACGCAATTGATGCACCAGGTTGGTGCTGAGCTAGAGTCAGGAGGTGATGTATTGATTTTCACAAGGGAGGACTTCCCGATGGTTGCACCTGTCTGCCCCCAGAACGCTAACTAACACACACCCATGCACATGCGCACACATATATGTCACGGTTTTGGTTTTCAGCTTCCACGTTTCCGTTTTGATTTGTAGAATTCATCCACATGTATTTTGTTGTGACTTCCCCATTTCCTGTCTTTGTTTCTTTTCCCGCCTTCTTTCTGTGTACACCTGTTTTTTGTCCTTTGTCTCTCTCAGTTTCGTCTGCTTTCCCACGTCGGTCCAGTGTCTCCAGCGTTCTGTGTTCTCTGGACCTCTTTACCCCCTGGCTTCACTGTGTTATGCAGGTCTGCCCTTGAGTTTCATGGTATGTTCCTTTTTTTTTTTTTTTTTTTTTTTTTTTTTTGCATTTCTCTTTAGTACTGTTTTGTCAGTGTTGTTGAATTTTGACTGCAGCTCACTTTCTGTTTGGGTCATCATCTTTTGCAAGCCGTAATACCATCTACACCTCCAAAACGACATTGTTACATGACAACTTAACTGTACGCAGTGTGTCTTCTACATGTCGCTACTTGCCACTTTGATCATGAAGTGACACTTCTATATAGGCTACAACGTCTTCAAAAAGGTGAATATTTATACTATGTAGTTTAGAGAACATTATAGATCCAAGATGAACATGGCAGGAGGGTGGAAATGGGGGAACAGGCGCAATTACAAGGCTGTCTGCTACCTTGGTGGTGCAGACAGCATAATGGATTTATCAATACACAGCAACAATTAGGCTACTGATATTTCAGAGCCATGAAAGATTCTAAATTGCACAAACCTCAGTCAGATAAGAATCGATGAATCGGTCGGACAAGACTAACATATTCAGCTAAACAACCCTTCTTTGCCTTTGCACTCCCTTTGCTACAAGAAGGATGGAGAGAAAGAGAATGGCAGGTTAACAAGTGGGATGCATTTCGGTCATTTTGCTAACAAGGGAGGATGGCATCCCCCCCTTTTTCGCACCCTGCCCCACCCACTGCTGCTGAGAGTGATCCTGTGAGATGCATGCAAGACAGCCAAAGTGCTCCCAAATAAGCCCTGAGCTACGATTAGTGTTCGGCACCCTTTCCGCCCCATCTTCACATCACGGTCAAAACCACAGGTCACGTTCCTTCAGCAGATGAGCAATCCTTGCACTTAAAATTGACACACGAGCACTGAAGCGCCCCCAAACCCCCACCACCATCACATACATGCATCAGAGCTGCAGCTTTCACCCATAGTGCCAGGTTGTAGTAGAGCAGCCAGATTAATTATTTTAATCAAGTTCCCCTTTTCAGTTGTACTGTTGAGAACCTAATATCCCCTCTGAGTAAACTTAGACTTGGACTGGAGGGCGAAGCAGCATTGTCATTCAGAGAGCAAACTAAGAAAAAAAACATCATTTTTCAACATCATGCATAATTGTTGTGTTTGTAGAAAAAGAGGTGGGTAAAACTTGATGCTTGACTCGCGCTTTTTTCCTTAAAAGATTTTTCAAGGTAAGAAGCATGTTTTTTTTTTTTTTTTTTTTCTACGTATCTAGTTTCCAAAAGTAAGTGAACAAAGTTAAATCCAATAATTGGAGGCTGTTGGTAAGATTCCACCAATGAGCGATTGTGCCTCTGTTGGTGAGTGTTGCCCGTGCCCCTGCCAATGAAAACTTCAGAAAGTCCTTTTTTTTGTTGGTAAAGTTACTACTGTTCTCGCAGCAGGAGGGTTTTAATAGTTTCCTCTGTGTTTTACTGATGAGCTGTGTGTCGAGGTACACCAGATGCACTCTGTTCCTCTCGACCAGCTGGACATCTCCCGCAGCAAAGGGAACAATATGAGATCTGTAAGGAGGGAGTCTTGCTTTTAGACCAGAGATTCCAGGGATCTTTGGGCATTGCAGTGAGATCTGCACAACTAGCTTTGCAATTTAAGCAAACTTACTTAAATGCTGGTGTTATCAACAGCATAACCACCTTACTAATCTTAATGTGGTTTTGATTTTAATAATTTATGATGTTGCCACTTCCATGCATCCATAGTCTGTGGCCATCACTTTGCTAATATCCCCCCTCTATGCTATCTTAACTGAATAAAATTCCCTTTACATGAATGAAATGTTTTCACCGCATTCATGTTAAGGCTTTAGTGAGCTTAAGTGCTTACCTGATGCCTTACAGTGTATCCCACAGGGGAAGAAAAGAAAGAAAGAAGCCTGAGTGTTCATAGAGGCACGGTAAATACAATGAGACAGTCAGTAAGTTAAATACTGACAAATTAAAGAAAAGCCTACTTTATGAGTTATGAGAATGTAATGAATGCAGGCACTTCCATACAGGCAATGGCCTTTTGCAGTCAGCAGAGTTCAACTGTAAAATGTCTTTTCTGAGATTTCCATCACTTAGCGGCGAATATTTGCAATAGAAACACGTGTTAATAAAAGCCATCCCTTTGAAGTTGAAAGTACAACATATTTACATCAACAGTCTCAAATGTGTTTGGTCAATAGTAATGCGAAATTAAGCAGGAGTAGGGATTTTAGAATTGTGCAGCTCTGATGCATGGTAACTACTACACAGGAAGTGTTTCCAATTGCGGTCTTTAAATATTTTTCACTCATTTTGACACTTTGCATTTGGCCCCATGCAACATAATTTCCAGTCTAACATTACCCAGATGTAACCACTGCTAATACCAAGCTGTTAGTCCCCCAATAGTTTGCTAATTACATGATACTGCATAATTAGCTCCTTATTATTAATGTATCAAACTGTCCCTCCACTGTGAACTTGTAATGGCAGAGCTGCAACATATCGTACTCCCCCTGCCTCTGAACTTAATCCTTGATGATGCATTTTATTCTGGCTGCATGGTCTCATGTAAATTCTGATATACAGGCGCTGTTGGAACTGCGCGAGTAGTTCCTGTGAAATTTGTCCGTTCACTGTTTTAAATTAATGCAAACAAGCCTGCACTTTAAAACTTGAGTGGCATCGGCATCAGACTGTTGCAGGTACCTTGACTTGAGAAATTGATTAAATAAAAAAAGAACTTCTTAATATTTTATTCACAACACGAAGTATAGACCTTCAGTGCATCATCCTCTGAACACCAATGGGTTGTTGATTGTAACACAAGCTGCAAAAAGATGGCTTCAGTGTTTAATAATGATAAACTAAAAAGGTGAGTATGTTGATTTGAAAAAGGTGGGTAAATTATTTGTGCATTTCCAACCCACTACAGCCATGCTACACCGTCACTTTGAACTTTTTGGTATATAGCGATCACAGTCCTGTTCACTGATCAACTCACGGCTTCAGGCTGCAGCCAATAATACACGTAAGGGATAATGCCCGACGAGGTGTCCATTAATTCCTGATTATTAACACCTCGAAGGGCATTATCCCGCTTATACCATGGTCACTTGCCAAATAAAAGAAATGAAGACCATTATTTTATATATATATATTTTTTTTTATAGTTTTAAAATAAAAATATAAAGTTTTTCACAAGCCATAACTAAGTTTCCCTGGTAACGCCTGAGGGTTTGTCTGATACTTGGCACAATCATTACCCTCCTGTAAGGTTCTTATGCGACGGAAATGTTGTTCACTCCTCCAGTAAATAGGACGGACCATAGATACGACTTGGCAACGGGAGATATTCTAGTCCGCTCAGCGATGAGCCAGAAAGCTAATGCTATGCAAGCAAGATTCAAAGTCAATAACATTGCCTACGATTAACAAACAGTAAATATAATTTGACAGTATGTTGATCAATAAGACTAGCTAGCTAACCGGTCATGTCATTGTCCCCAAATCAATATCAAGATTTTCTGGAATAAATGATTGGCCATGTGTAACGTTACTGTGGCCGCAGCCTGAAGTAGAGAGTTGAACAGCGAACAGGATGTGAGATTATTCGCATATCAGTAATTTTAGAGGGGAAGTGTATTTTCTGCAGCTTGTGTGTAACAGCTGCCACCCTGTGGTGTTCAGAGGATAAGACACTGAAGGACTGACAGACTGCACTCAGTGTTGGAAATAAAAGATTCAGATTTGATACGCCAGCTAGTGCATTAATTTAGAGCGGTGAACAGACAGTTTGAATGGAACTACTTAGTAGGTGTCCACATATCAGGGATTAATGGACACCCTGCAGCCAATCAGAATCGAGTATTCCCCCAGACCATGGTGAGAATATTGATATTTTATTGACTTTAAACTTGCTAGCATAATGTTAGCTTTCCGGCTAATAGCTGAGCCGAAGGGCTCTATGAGCTGAGGTGACTAGTATATCTCTCATTGCGGAGTCGTATCATTGGTTGGTCCTCATTACAACAGTGGTGATTCCCATTGCAGAAGTACCTTACATAATCATAGCAATTGTTCCTACTGTCAGTCAAACCCTAGGGAAACAGGGTTATGGTTTGCAGGAAAAGGATATGTTTTGATTGTAAAGCTGTTGATAATGAAAATGAATGCTCTTAATTATTTTTGACCATGATCAAAGCAAGGATGCCTTCCAAGGTGTCCATATTCAGGAATTAATGGACTCTGCTGAGGCAACTATCCTCCAGACTGCTCTGGCCTCCATATCCCCCATTAATTCTGACAAGTGTAAACTGATAATGGGATCCTCGTCAGGCAGCGCCCCTTATATAATTGATTTGTTTGTTGTGTTTTGTGTTAATCATGTGAATCCGCAAGGTAGTCATTAACTAAGGTTGTCAAAGTAGATGTAGAGGAGATCAACATATGCCCCAACAAATGTAGTGGAGTAAACTATATAAAGTTTTTGTAGTTACACTTTATTCTACCTCCCCCCTGTCTCAATCATACTCATACCAATGTGCATAATATTACATACTTACTAGTGTAAAGGTCATTGGTTTAGGCATGAGCAGGGTCGACAAACTCTTAGAGGTTTGTGTCTCCACGGTCTTATATAACACAATCAGAATTTGCATTATGCTGAGAGCTTGTAGGTCCGTGTTCCACAGCTTCTTGTACATGAACAGATACATTGAGAGTTGAATTATTCGACTGAGCTGGATATAAATTACCAAGAGTTATGGTCTCACCCCAGTAACCTGGAAGAATTCCCTCACTATCAAGCTGTATGGCCATGAAACAAGACACAGTAACCATGGGGGATTGATTCCGAATGGGTTTGTCTCACTAACACCTTTTCCCACCGCTGTATGTAACACTTAATTAACTTGCCTTCCAATTCCTATTACCTTATGACTACTGTACCAACATATCTCCTCTTAGAAAGATTAACTGTGAGGAAAAGAGTGAAAAATAAGTTTTAAATGTCCCCGAGCTCGTCTTTCGAAGAATGCAAGCTGTCATCCGACACATGACCTGTTATTATCAAAGTAGCTTACTTCCTTCATTCTTTTGATGTGTGTCATACACGCTGTAATTGATTCCACTCACTTCTGTCATGCTTTTGCCTGCAATTTGCACCGCAATATGCCACCCTGAACTTTCTGAACCCATAGCATAATGGAAAAGCTGTAGGGCCCGCGAAGCGTGAATTATCACCTGGTCTTGCACATAATGCTGTTGGCACGCGAACACAGACGCTCGGCGTGTCTTCCTCGGTAAGAGAATTACATTTTTGATGAAGTTACAGAGAGGATGCTGTTGTTGCTTGAGCAGACGCTTCGCAAAGTAACTCATTAGATTTTTTATTATTTTTTTCCTGTAGTCTTCGGGGTGTCTCTCTAATTCTCACGCTTTTTTTCCTCCATGAAAACGTAAGGCTGAAATGTAATCACAGCTCATTTGCTTCTCAGAATGAAGATGATGATAGTAATAAGTGGGGTTCGTGCATAACTTCAGCTCCAAGCACCGGATGTGAGAACACATGTCAATATAACACTGGAAATGTTAAGTTATTTCATCTGTTTTAAACTAAGAGAATATCAAATGTCCTCGTGTCTGGAAACATCACAAAATTAATACATCTCCATCTTTAAGCAGAGGCTGCATGAGCTCAGATGGAAGCCATATGTCGCGCTTTCAGTCCACCAATTACATCTAGTGCCATTCATTATCCATTAAGAGCTCCAGCGTTTTGTTTGTGCTGATGCCGCCTTTTCACAAATACAAAACTTGACGGCCCACCCACCCGCCCACCCCCACCCCCCAAAAAAAAAAAAGAAAGAAAGAAGAAACGTTTGCTTCCATGAAAAGTCTTTGAAATAGAGCTTATATAAATAAATTTGGTTGTGTTTATTCTGTCAGCCTCCTGATTACTTGGATTCAGTGATATTTGCGAGATGAAACAAGTCACAAATTTGGCTTGACAAGCAGGGAGGCATTATGTATGAGGAAAAGGAAAAAAAAAAAGAAATGTGTTCATATTGTGTTTTCTCTTCCACTTTACATAAGTGAGGGCTCCCACCCAAACAAGTATTCGGAGGAAGGTGGTAAGAAAACATCTTTCTCGCAACTTTTGTTCTGCATCTCAAACCTGACAGTGGTCTTTTTTTTTTTCAACTTTTTTTTTACTTTTATTACTTTCAATATTTCTATTCAGTGAGCAGCAGTGTTTTTCAGCGTGAATATATAGCGACGCCTTTGAAGCTTGGAGCTTCATCAAACCTCAGTACCTTCTGTCACACTAACGTCATTTTGACTGTTGATCAAGAATGTTGAAAACGCACGCTGGCATCTATTTAAATTTCTAAAAGGACTCAATCTAACTCGAGGATACAAAAGGGTTTTTAATTATAAAACATGCATGATCCCTTAAAACCTTTCCCCGATGATGGGCTCACAGAGAGAGAAAAAAAAAGAAGACACACACACAGTGTTCTCGGCTTTAAACAACCCTCGATGCAAATGGTAACCCAGAAACAGGCACGGCCTAGAGGAGGGAAGAGACGGACGATGAAACAAAGTGACTCTGTTCTTTGCGCTAATAGTATACAGTGTAACCCAAAATGTTTCTCAAAGTCAGCTCGGGGCTAAAAAGTCATTTGTTTAATGGTTTTAGCCCAGCAGGAAGCCCAACCTTTCCTATTTTTAAAAAAGTGATACTGAGAGGCCACACCTTCAGAACGCCCGGTACACTGCAACCCGCCGTGTATCCCCAAATGGCCTCGGCAAAAAAAAAATTGCGTCGTTTGCTCAAATTTTTCGACGTGCCTCTTTGATGAGGTCGTTAAGACGGGATGACTTTACTAAAGAATCGGGCACGGTGACTGGGGTGAGGGCGACATAGAAAGGAAAGAGAAAGAGTGAAAGGGGAACGAAGAGCGGGAGGGAGAAACGCCCTCGCTGTCGTGTATCTGCTAAAATCAAAAGCGCCAACCCCTTTCATCCCTTTTGTCTGTGCACCACTGTTGCTGCTCTCTGTGGTCACTTTTAGTTTTTTTTCCTCCACTGTGACTTTCTCAGCGTGGTGCAGCAGAGACCCTCCTATCAGCAGAGACGTGTGACTGAGAGGATGTGAGTAGACCTCTGCTACCACCTAGAGGTGTCAGCGATGGTGGCGTCCCATCACTTTGCATCCGTCAGAGAAACCAATCACCAATCACTGAGACCGTGGATCATTGATTTGGAAAGATGGTGCAGGCCGCCACACCGGAGTGAAACAATCCTTTAATGTCATGTTGTTTTCAGCATCAGCATACTCTTTTTTTTTAATCTTAAAGCTAACCAATGCAACACTTGATCTTTAAAAAAATCTGTACTTTTTTTATTTTTTATTGCTGCATTTTTGAAGTGCAAACTTGTTGGTCCCAAGACGTGACTCATGCAATTTTTTTTTCCTAACTCGTCCATCAAAGCCACCTGGGTGAGACAGAGAAGTGTGGAGGCTTCAGAGAGATAAGGTTTCAAAGCTGCCAGCAGGAGAATTTTCTAGCATCACCTCAACATATGAGCCTCCACCGGCTTCACTTTTGAAAAAAAAAAAAGAAGCGTAACAGCTGCAGTTAGGCAAGCATATAATATAAGTACTTCACAGGGCTTATCCCGCGTGGAGAGAATCAGTTTCTTAGATTGTGCCAGTGCTTTAAAAGCATCAAGCTTTTTTCTGCTGCTCATGGAGTAGCCCACAGCGGCTGCGTATGGGACAACAGCTCGGTTTTATTTTTTCTAGAGTTACAAACTACCTCAAAGGCTGCATCCTGTCAGCGTGTCTGGAGAATAACACAAGGTCAACCAAGGAGATCTCCACCATCACCTGACACACTTCAGACTTTTCTGATGACTCCTCTCTTGTAGAGAAACGCCACCGGATGCAAAGATTCAACGGAGGGCACGTGACATTGTAATGCGCGAAAGTGAAAGAAGTATGATCTGAGTGGAGACAAACCCAGAGGCGGCAGCTGAGGGGAGGAGCGGGGGGACTGAAAACTCAATTCCGACCCCGCTGTCGCCTCTCTCTCCCTCTATAATGAGCTGATGCTGCTTTTGAGCAACTTTGAGCTCCACCTCACCTCTCGGAAAAAGGTGCAAAATGGAGGGGTTTTTTTTTTAGTCACTCTTTTTGTGCTGACAGCCACCAGTGTGCAGCACTTTCTACCAAAAATTGTCCCGGCCTCAGCAAGTTAGGATGCTGGCGAAGCAGGACGCCGGAACTGTCCTACCGCTTTTTTTACAGACATGGTTTGGACGTGCACATTCTTTTTCTGTGCAGTCTAGTTATCAGTCAACGCGTCAAGTTTTTGAATGCACAGGCCTGGTCTCATATCCACATGCATAATACATAAAATATAAGAAGCCTAAAGGCAGGACAAAGTATATGTTTGATTTTCATCAAAATGCACATTTATTATTCATGTCCCCACAAACCTATACCCTCGCTGTCACTTGTTTGTTTTGTTTTTTCACCTTTTTACGAGGAAAATAACAAATTGTGTAACAAGAAAACATAAACACAATCTATCCCTAAGATATGTATGAATTCTTACAGAACCCTGCAGCATTCATTTCAATCCGCATTATGTTTTCCCCTCCGCTGTGTCTAAATTGTTTTCACGCGAGGCTGAGACTTTTTCTGACAAGAATCTTGCAAACATACCGCTTGACATTCAAATAGTGGGGGATGTATATGCCGCACGGGAGCCGAGCGCACACTGTTTGCATCGGGTGACGATTCCAAAACTACCTTTGTAACAGCTCAACAAGGTCACTGTTATTCTTCTTGGAGCTCAGGCGACGGCACACTTTTGGGAGAAGAACTCTCGAAATGTAAACACAATTGTGTTCCCTCCCCGGAATACACGGCTTACGTTTAATTGAAGATGTCAACACAAATCGCGCTAGATAAACCTTTAAAATAATTACAAAGAGCTTTCGGAGCCTTTAAGCCCTTCAGATTCAGAGACAGGGAATCGGGGCTGACCACTGGCATCGGGGATTTAGAGTGCCACAATTTGCAGGGGCTGGAAACAAACACAGCACAAGAACAAAGGACTTGTCCGCGCAGCGAGGTCCATCCTTTGAAACATGTTTACCGGGTCAAGCATTCAAATCCCATCCTACGTTGTTCTGACTTTATTGAAATGCACGGTTGCACACGTACGCACATGCCAAAAGGTTATAGGCTGATTTAAGAGGTTGTTTTTTTTTTCCCTGGCACCTGAGAGACGCGACTCCCATGGCTCAAATAATGTCACAGAATAGTGTATAATCTTTGGAACAGCTGTGGCTGGAGATAAAACCTTAATCAGGTGAAGGGGAGCTCGGTAATATAATAACCCGGAGCTCGAGAGTCACCGAAGATGTTCCGATAGACACAAAAGAGCACTGCTTGATAATCTTAGTTCAGGAGCTTACTTAACCTCTGTCACTATCGCGGCACGCTCCGAAACTGGATAGACGCTTAATGGAAAAAGCCCATTCATGATGCTAAGTGCTCAGAGGTGTTGTAAAAATCAGTTAGATAGCAGGATGCTGAAACTGACACATGTACCTGCTGAAGAAATGTGGCATGATACACAATTACATGAAACCTGGCGGTTTATAAAAGCTATGATACTAAGAAAAAACTTGATGAAGAAGACAATGAAGAGCTACATTTAGATTATTTGTTAATGTCCAAATGCCTGTGTATCCTAACAAACAAATTTAATGCCTCGTTAAATATTGGTGAACCAGGTTAAACCCTTGGTTGTTGTCATCTAGATTCGCCCAGACTTCCTTTCACTGTCTTTGTTGTTACCTTTTTGTTCTTTTCTACCACTGCCGAAGGTCGGTTTGTGAACTACCACGTAAGCATTGGCAAGATTGTGTACTGTGTGCATCTTTGGAGCCTGAATATTACAAAGAAAATGTGTGCTCATTTAAAAGTAATTTGAAGTTAAAATAATAAGCTCCATAGCACCATGAATGGTCAAGAAAACTCCACAGAGTGGTTTTAATGTGGTTTATAAGAGTCCATGTTGTATTCATTCTAAGTAAAAGTATACTGCAGTAAAACATTTTACTTGTATGATTCAAATCTTTGTGTATGAAGGACAAAAAATGCAAAAATCAATCAAATATAAAACTCCTATTGAATGAAAGAAAATATTTTAAATATTCTTTTTTGCAATAAATTGATTTAGTTACATATTTATTTAATCATTATCTTGATAAATGCAAAGAGAAATGGGAAGGGAAAACAATGGGGGAATTAAACAAAGATAGAAGGAAATACAACAGTATATATATATATATATATATATATATATATATATATATATATATATATATATATATATATATATATATATATATATATATTACATCCTACTTTTATTTTTATAATACATTATTTATTCTAGCCAGTTATTATTTATTATTATTTATTTGTATTGATTGTGGTAGTTTCAGTCCTCCATAACTGCAATCCTAAAATGTAACTGAGAAGGTGTCGGCTCCAGAGTTGTTCTAAAGTATAAACTCCCTCGGATAGAGATAGTAAGAATGGCGGGAGGGTGAGCTCATATTAATATTTTGAGTATGTATTGACGCCTACTCATCCACCGAGAGGTTCAGCGTTCAAGGTTTATTGTTTTCCGCGAGACAACAGTTTTCAAGGAAGTTAAACTCTCTGTATCCTGGGGTTTTCAATCACAAACTGTAAGTTATGGAAGACAAATGCAAATGCAAATGTTTATCTAGTTTGAATAACCAGATGATTGTCTTTGCCTGAATAAAATTAGAACCTGGCAGCATTATGTTTTTTTCACAACTTTAGAAACAGTCCAGATTCAAAGCTTAGCATCTTCCTTGACCCTCTTTTCAGCCTCTCAACCCACACGCCTTCCTTTTTCACTGAACTCATACTCCCGCTCTTATTGTCCTCCCACTTTTCCTCCCACTTTCCCAGTCAACTGACTTCAACATCCACATGCCCACCTGCTCCTAATTCTCCCACCAGCTCCCAGCGTAAAGTCCTGCCTGTGGCCATTGTGGTCTGCTGGGTACTCATGCATGCAGAGGGTGAAATGTCCAACTGCTTGACCCTCGAGCATTCCAGGTACGTGACACCAAACTAAAAAACAGGGCTGATGGTGAAGAATAGCTGAGTACACGCAGTTGAACCAATGAGACAATGAAATAAAGGAGGGAAAACAACAGACATCATTAGTCATTTGTTTTTATGGCACTCTATTACATTGAAATTTACTTAAATATTAACCTCACACAATCACTCTAGTCAACAAATACATCATAACCCCTCCCTTTTTTGTGTGGCATCAGAATGTCACAAATTCAAGATATATAGATTATAAGTACAAACTCTGACTTTGAGTCCTGTTTTGTACTTTTCTCTCTCTCTCTTTTTTTTTTTTTGTCCCAGCTTTTTCTCCCCCCCATCCCGGCTTTCCTGTCCCTTCGCCATGTTATCTCGTGCTAGTTTAGGCCCTCTGCCTGTCCTTGACCTGGCTTTTCCCCAGTGGGTTTGTTTTGTTGTGTTGCTGTATGTGAGTGTTCTTCATTAGCTATAGTTTTTTTTTATAAATTGTCTTTAACTGTATTTCCCTTTCACGCACGTCTGTGTCCTCATCTCCCCTGTTCATGAGCTGCTGATGCTAGTTTCGACATCAGTCAAAAACGGGCTGAATCAAAATGGTTCTTTGCATCTGGGTAGAAACTCTGTCAGACCTTTCAAAGCCTCCCTTCTGATTTTAAACACAACTACACGTCAAAAAGTTCAGTCAGGTTGAATAACAAAAGACGCTAAAGTGCTGTAAAGGGAGCACATAATTGCTGTTCAGATCTCCCTTTTGTAACAGCAGGTTTTTGATTCATTTTCGATATATGTTTTTTTGATTTCCCTTCGATGACGCAGCCCTCCAGACTCATCCACAATAAAAAAGATGAATGAGCAGTTAGAGGTTCACTTCATTGCTTGGCTTAGTTCAGCTTCACACCGGCAGAAGACACGTAGATTTTGATGAAAAGACTCGCTGATTGAACCTGTCATGTCTTTGTCACAAGAAGATCTCTATCCATTTGGCCACTCTGACACACTGTATAGAGTTTTTTGTTTGATGTTTGGCTGAATATATAAAGGCTTTCTGTTCTGTATGGCTGAAGTACTCACTGTAACCTTGAAAACCGCAGCTCTAATAATAGGCTGCTTAATAATAGGAGGATTTGCAGGTGTGTGTGTGTTTGCCTGTGTGAGCAATAAAGAGTAAAATACCTTCAGAAATAGCAGCGTTACTGTTGACATACAATCTGTCATTTTACACAACAAAGTTTTTGACATTAAGAAAAATACTTATAATAACAGCGGATGAGTAAATATGTGGAGAAAAAAATAATAATGTAATAAAAAAACAGTGCTGCAACATGGCATAGTCCACAGAAAATGACCTGTTTGCTCTCTAGGTAAAACTTTAAGATAATTAAAAACTTGAATATAATGCAAATTTAGGTTTTTCCCCTCGCCTCTCAGGGCCTCCCTGATCCCAAGAGTTATGAACTGACCTACTTTGTGCAAGTGTGACTTCGCCCACCGTGCTCAGAAAACACACTCAATGAGAACTTTCACCTCGCAAAAATAACAAAACAGTGTAAGATGTGATTCATATTTTTATGTTCCTTTTTGTAAATTTCTTTCTCTCTGTTTTTGGGCCAAATCAAAACTTAATGGGGGTCATTTCTGGCCGCGCTGAATCCCACACTGCACTCTGCAGGTCACGGATCATTTTTTGGTTAGCAGCTTTCCGTGACAAAATCTCACAGGAGTCAACTGGTTCAGACTCAGCTTGTAAGGTTTTATGTTGTCGAGCAGTGAGACCAGAACAGAAACCACCACAGTACGATACTGGCCTGCAGTCACAGAGAATTTTTATTATTTTTTTTGTGTTTGCCAGTGTGGGACTTGTGATAAGGCTGGTCAGCAGCCGGACCTCTCTCCTCGAGAAATGTCAGGCTTTAAATCAGTCCCTCCTTCTCTACGCACACGATCCCACCCACCCTTTCCTCTAGCGCTCACAGAGAAAGACTGCACGGTGAGTAACCGCACACACATTCAAGATGCAGATAGAAAGCAGGCCATTAGAGGTTAGTGATGATTAAAAACAAGGCACAGAAAGAGATATGTTTCTCTTTATACTGTGCATCAGTGTGGGATGTGTGGTATATCATTGTATTGTCTACCAGAAGATTCACTGCTAGTAACTTAAATCAGCTAAATGAACATGATTTTATCAACATTTTTCTTTCCTTTACACAGTAGGAATGTAAAAGATGTTTGTTAGTTTTTTCAAAAGAGGTCAGCCTGGGGGGAAACTAAGTTGGCATCTAGCACCTTGGTCATTTATTATACATCCAACCAGAACAAGCAAAATGATAAAAGAAGTTGCATGATTATTTAGATTAAAATATAGAATCAAAAACAAGCATAGACACTTCTACAGCAAATACACAAGTGCTGCGAAAAGTTAAAGTCATGGATTGATTCAAGACCCGAGACAGGAAGACTTCATGGGCGAGAAGCTTGTCGGTTGAACTCCTGTAGACACGCTGAATACTTTGTCCACATTGCAGCTCACCCCACGCCGCCAACAATCTTGCCTCGTGTTTTTCGATGGGCGGATACCCAGCAGATAGAGCTCAGAGAAGCCAAACCGTGAATACATTACAGGTACCAAGCAGCAGCAGATCAAGAACAAGAAAAGAAAGAACAGATATATGTTTCTTCTGAGTGGGTTTTTTTCGCCCTAAACACATCAAAAACTATCCTTTGTTCCTACGCTGCCTCTTAGATGTGAGAAAGAAGATTGCTTTCAACACTGAATACATTGAACGCGTCGCTCTAGTTGATCTGATACGCAGCGTTGGTGTCGTTCCCGCAGCATCACAATTAACGTTCCTCCGAGGCCATCGCCACGACTGATCAGAGGGTGACCACAGCAGGTTGTGGTGGACGGATGGATCAAGTACATGACTTTGAACCTGGATACTGGAGTTCAAGTCCTGTTTGAAATTTAGTCTAGTGTTGACTTATTATTACTTTTGGCTTTTTTTCAGTTTTGTGTTTCAATTGCGGGTAGGTTTTAGGTTACAGAAGTCTTGGTTTGGTTGATGAAAAAAATATGATCTGGGTTAAAGATGTGCTATGTAACAATTTTTGTTTAATTTCCTAAAAAAAAAAAAAAGACTTACATTATCAACAGAATGTGAAGAAATAACAGCGGACCGGTGGTGGGCTGTGGCAAGTCAGTGTCTTTTCATTTCAGAAGGTTGCTGGTTCGATTCCCCTGGTCAGAGTGTCCTTGGGCGCTGATGTACTGTTCAGCAACCTGCATGGCAGCCACCACCATCATTGTATGAATGTATGTATGAACTGCTGTGAGTCGCTTTGGACACAAGCGTCTGCTAAATGTATGATAAAAGAGTTCTATGCATTTTGTCAAGGAGATTTGCTGAAGTTAGCATGCTAGCCATGGTCCATTCTGTCTGAACCTTTGAACTTTTCCTTAAAGATGCACTGTGTAGTTTTGGGGAATTTTGATTGGAAGAAAAAAGATCATCATTGACTGATTCTGTATACTTCTAAATATACTTTATACTTCATGAAGATTTGTTTTCATGACTAAAAAAACTGAATAAACAAACTGACCTTACAGGACAACACAGCTTTCTAGTTTCAAACAGACTTCTGGAACAGTCTTCTGGGGACCTTATTTTCCTTTTATTCAGTTATGGAAAAAACAAATATTTCTGAATTTATATTATTACCTCATTAATACTTTGAATTAATACTGCATTTTAAAATTCTGGGGTTGAACAGCGCCCCTTTAATGTTTTCTCTTATGATTTTCAGCCATACACATTCAAATAAGGTTCAAGATAAATAACACCAGACAAATATTTGTTTTTGAAGTTCATTTGAACACCACACCATCGTTTCTGATCAGAATGTGTTTTAATCCCTTTCCTTTGACTTCCCCGAACAAAGCCACAGATGAAGGCTTAAAAAATGAGGCCCCTGTGTCCGCAGATTGAGTGATACCAGCACTTTCATGTGTTCCCAATAATGACCAGCGCGAGCCTCTATAAACTGAGACAGAGATGGTTCCTTCAGGGCTCAGCCAACATGCTCTGATGATATTAGGTCCAGCCTTTGCCAGGGATCAAACAGTGACCCACCAGTTCATCAAATACTCCGAGCCGAAAACATTCATAAAACATACCTTGCCCAGCTAGCTCTTGGCATAGGCTCAGATGTAATAAATCACATACTGTATATTTTATGACCTAACTGGTCCAGGGTTGTATCGAGGGTTGTATTAAGACAGTTGCCGTAGATACTGAAGATGGGGCTTGCTGCATGTTTAATCGAGGATCCTAATCATGCATTACTGACCATCACTGCACACCCCCCCATATTAATGTGAATTTAACATGCCTTCGAAACTTGCAGCAAAAAGATTTTATTCCACATGTAAAGGTGTGAGATTATAAAGCAACACCAACATGTGCTGATTTGACATCTAAATCTTAAAAATGGGGTTCATTTTCTAATCATTTTCCCACAGATTATAAAAGTTTACTGTCCTACCATGCCTACAACCCCCCTTATCATTCTCACACGCACGCGCGTACACACGTTCCACAAATGAACCATTTTCCCGTTTTACGGCCTTCTTGTTATCACCGGTAAACTGCCCCCTTGTTACTGCCTCCATGTATTTCCAATTATTTTATATGTGAAAGAGGGCAAAGGGACAAATGAAGTGGAGACGGGAGGGAGAGAGAGACTGTAGCAAGCCAAGACGCTTTGTAATGCCATGGGCAGGTTATAAGGAAGATAAATAGCGTGACACCTTAATGGAGCCATACAGTTATCCTTTATGAATAAAGTGAGATTGCTTCATAAAAGGTACCGTCCGTGATTAATGATGGAGCTGAACCACTCGCATCGATCCCGGACATAAAAGGACTCTCCAGTATTTACAGCTGTTAATGTTATAACAAATGGCATTATAAAAGTTGGACGTACAGTGTGTCCAATAAAACGACACGGACCTGGGAACTGCACTGAGCCTCCGGTTGCCATTTGCAAATGCTTACTTACGCTTTAGAGTCTTAAGGTGAGGAAATCGTGGGAAACAGCTAATTGATTTGGATGCAGTTTTGTTTCAGATTCAGATTTTCAGATTTATTTTTATTTGGTTTCTCTTGACCACTACATGGTGGTCTGGGGTTATTTAAAGTGAGGTGAAGCATCACTCAAAAGCGTTCCTACGGTAGTTTACGTACAATCTTTGGTTTATCATCTGCAACATCTGTTAGAACTAAAGAAACAGTACAAGTTCAAACAACTATGGATGACAACTATGCTCTGTTGCCGCATCAAAAAAAAAAAAAAAAACTCGCAAGAAGAAGAAATTAATTGAAATACGATTATAAAGATGGGTTAGATCATGTGATTGAGGAGGTAAGTTTCTCCGTTTCTTTGCACCACAGTACTAAATGACTTAAACAGATGTATTCGTCTCTCTGCCTGAATTCCAGCTGAGGAGGCCCGTCAGTATTATGTTCCGTGATTTGAAGGCTGGTTATTAACTCCTCAAAAATGCCAGGCCACATTGGCAGCTGCACCGAAAACAGTATGTCCGTGTAGAGCTGTACACGCACACATTCATACTGAGTTGGACGACGGCGTCTCTAGGTATGTTACATCTGTTGTACGAAGTCAGTGATCACAACTACGATACAGCCAGTAGGAAGAGACGGCATAAACAGCAGCTATGATGTGACATCACAAGAATGAGAGCTGATTGTATTATAAACACTGAGCAATTGATTTTTACTTCAACGTGTTTTGTTTGGATGCTTCTCGGCGATTTTGAGAGTCAGCTGATCCTAATCAGCCGACGCCTGGCACAGCCCTGCCAGAGCTAATCCAAACCTTGATGCTGACGAGGCCCCGCATTAAGAGAAGCCTGAGGCGGTGAGGAGAAATGACTCGCATCACCT
This sequence comes from Acanthopagrus latus, assembly GCF_904848185.1. Lineage (NCBI taxonomy): Eukaryota > Metazoa > Chordata > Actinopteri > Spariformes > Sparidae > Acanthopagrus > Acanthopagrus latus. The sequence goes on along the minus strand of NC_051050.1, from coordinate 16,458,047 downwards.
TCCAGGCAGACTTCACCTACATGCATTTGGCAGGGATACTGATGATTCGAGCTCGCACCACTGCAATCACAACAGTCCTGTTCCTGAGGTTTCACAAGCTGCCGGTGTTATTTTGGCTGTGCGGCATATACTGCCACATGTGTTTGGACGAATTCCAATAAAAGGAGCTTGGGCTGTTTACTTTCCCATGATTAACTCAAATTCTATCACGTGCCTCACCCTGGCTAGCAGAGATCATGGTCTGTGACGAATTTGTTATGTTTACAGCAGACATGTGACTCATTCGGTCCTATCCCAAGTCATTTTTTTCTTGGGCAAGTAAAGTTAAATCACAGGTTTTGTGAAGTCAAGTCTAGCCTTTAGTTAAGGCAAGTCAAGTCCCAACTCATTCGACTCAACAAGGCTCAAGTCGAGTCCAAATGAAGTCTCAAGCCATTTCATCAAACTAAGTCCAAGTCACTACGACACGACTCCAGATCTCTGGTTTACAGTGTGAACTTTACTAACTTCGGCATGCTCCCTTATGTGTTATATTATATGACATTGTGACACTAAGCTGCTACATGTCACCCTGCATTTGTTGTTTACATCTGAAGACAAACCAATGGTCAAGAATACAAAGTGCGACCATGATGTTTTCTCTGAAATCCGAAGGTCACATGATCTCTCCCTGCTGTCTTTTATTTTCACTTAGATACAGTGCTAAAAATATACAGAGTTCTCATCCACTGGCCTTTCTGCTCCTTCAGTAGGTCTGTTTCTCCAACTCTCTAAAACCACCCTTGCCAAGCCTCTCAATGTAATACCTTAAAAAGAAAAAAGAAAAAAAAAAAGGATATTATTTGAGGTGTTAGTCTGGAATTGGTATTAAATCTGCTCTAATATGGGTTATTTCACACCAACCATACAGGCAATTTTAAAAGAATGACTAGGCACTTGCACGTGGTCAGCCACATTCACAGTGACCCTAAAGACTGTGAAAAAAATGTGACTGTCTGAGAGGACGCTTGAGCTTTGGTTTTGAACTTATAACCTGTAGCCAGCAAAGTCACATGTAGGCATCACTGCGGGGACTTTGGGAAACTAAAGTGGTACATGCTGAAGGCAGGTGGATAAATTGCAGTTTCAATTATCATTCAATCAATTTCATTGCGCAGAATGACAGGCATTACAGGCGAGAGGGCTGCCAAGCCAGTGACAGCAGTTGGCATGGGGTTTCAACATTTGTAGGTGTGACACCACTGGATATTCTCAAAGAGACCTCTGGAAAACTTCAAGCATTATGGTTACATCTTTGTGACTGGGTGTTTTTGACAGCAAGTCAAAACATCATGTTTTACCTAGCTCAATCAGGAGAGACTCGTAATGTTTTGAGTGAACAAGACTATTCATTGCCATGTGTACACAGAGAATGAGAAGGATCCTGGAGATCTAACAACAGGGGGCAGTTTATTTTTGACGAGCGGAACCAAGCCACTGGTTGAAGTGCTGGAGGAGGAGGAGGATGAAGCTGGGGTGAGGTGGAGGAAGGTCGCATGACTGCCTTAAATGACAGCTGCCAGCAGAGAAGAGCGTTTCTTAAATCTGACAGGCTATTGGCTGACAGTGTTCGTGGCAGAATCTGGTTGGTTAAATGGAGAGGTGAATCAGAGGGAGCAGGGAGAGAGGTGAGCGAAATGATAGTTTTCCTGAATGGAACTTGCGCTGAGCATCGTTTGGTTTTGTGCCTAAACATAACCAGATCACAAGCATCGCAGCATTGTCACGACATATAATGGAAAACTGGACCTGAGGTTTCAGCATATTCGTGACTTGCAGAAACACACACTTCCAGCGTGTATCCTTGCGATTGAGCTGACCACCCCTCAAACTGTCAACTGTCATTTTCTTGGCCTGCTTCAGTGTGATTTAGTCAAGATACTGACACTCATTAAAACAAGAACAGGAGACTAAATGTCTTAAGACACACTTTCTATTTTTTTCTTTTGTTTTGCAAGGTGTCACAGCCTCTGATGATGACCAATGAGGGGGGATGTGTCTCAAATCAATGGTCTTCTAGATGGCCTGTTGAACCTGGATCAATAGCTGCTAGTTGAGTGAGGACTTGTGCTCCGATTTGCTGTTTCTCACTGTCAGACACTTGCTCATAAGCTACAGTCACTCTTTCAGCCTTCCACCCCCACACTAAACACACACACACACACACACACACACACACACACACACACACACACACACACACACACACACACACACACACACACACACACACACACACACACACACTTCTCTCCCACACACAGAACTACACTTCCCTCCCTATCTGTTGCTCTCTCTCCAGGCTAAATAGTTTGCTGGCAGTCTCCGGTGCAGCAAGGTTAAGTCATCATGCCTTATGACAGAGATGGAAAGGGTTATTATCGGACGCCGCGCTGGATTCATGCTTTGTGAGACAAAGGTGCATCTGGATCAATACTCATATAAGTGCCATGGCTGAGACACTGAGCCTGGTCGAGTACATCTTACAGACTAATATAAATCTGACTCGCTATTGAGAGGTCAAACGAGAAGACACACTTACGGTCATTAGTTTTTCAGATTCACAGTCTTGTGAATGACTCTCAAAATGCAATTGGACTTGTCTGAATTGATTGAAAGTAAAACGTTAAAAAATTAATTGTGTTGAATAGCTCTGGGGGATTGCCCGGGTTTTCTTTTTTAAGAAAAAGAAGACAAAACTCTGCTCGTGCTGCGGTAGATTATTTAGTTTTTCACGGGTTTCAAGTTTCCAATTTTTCCTCAGTGCCCTGAACAGGGCTCGGTGAAAACACACTCATGCTCGTGTCCAATTATGTTTTGAAAATGAAATTATCTATCATTGGAAAACCACTGACATTTTGTCCCTCACTTGTGAGCAGTTCCAATATAAAGATACTACAAATTTAATTGGCTAATGGAATTGCTAGTGACAGAGAGGAAAGGCAATAATTGCATTTGAATTGCAGATTCTTACTCCTAAATCCTAAGCTTCCAAGGCATAGGAAGGAACAAACATCAGCATTTCACCCTGGGTAGGAAAAGAGAAAAAAAAAAAAAACAGCAAGGACAGCAAGATGGCTGACTGCTGCTAGACAGTAAACAGCTGACACTATAGGTTGCCGTGCGCCGATGTACTCCCGCTGCTGTGTCTTGTGAGGTAAATCTCTCACAGACATTCCTGCTCTCTCTCTAAAAAAAAAACAAAAAAAAAAAAACACATGCATAATCCCTGCTTCTGAAAAAGTGAGGGAGGTTAAACTCAATGATATCAGGCCAGTGGCTTCTAACAGCTTGTGAAGACCTTTGGATACCCTGTAATTTGCATTTCCTGCCATAAAAGATGCTGCTTCGCCTTTGCATGGGGCCCCTGAACACCTGGAGAGAAACTAGTGGTGTCATCAGTATTGTGTTGTTTTTACTATCGCAGGGCTTTTAACGCAGCACAACCTCATAAATCTGAATGTCAAACGCTCAATGAAACGGACTGTGGTATCTAACTAAGCTTGGTTTGTTACTTAAAGGGGATATGAATTTAGATCAAATCTCCACCAACTCAGAGCGGCCGCTTACGGAATTGTGTTGTCAGCAACCCTTGTTTGTCTTGTAGGCATAAAACACAATCAGGAAATGAGCCATATGCAGAAATCCTCCAGTGAAATGGCACTTGTCAGTTGTATTTTCGGGCCGTGATGAAAGGAGGGAAATCAAATCACTTCCAGGCAGCCGCTTCAGCTGCAGAAAGCCGGTGGTTAACGTTTGAGAAGGAGGGAAGGAAAATGAATCACAGATTGCATGAAACAAAACAGAGACAATGAGTCTACATTTGCTGCTCGATGAGACTGTACTCAGGCACAATGATGCTTCCAGTTAAATGCTAACATCAACTTGCTTACATGCTCAAAATGACAATGCTGCTCCAGCTACATACTGACATGTACCAAGTTATGTCTATCAGCTTGGTATAGCATGTAGGCTTGGGCAACATACAACATTTTATATCGTGATATTGTCCCAACAATAATGTTGCCAATTAGGATATGACATTATCATCGTCGGGGTGTGGGAATTTTTTTGGTTTGGTTTTGAGTAATGTGTATTATAATAACATAATTACAATATATCTATAAAATGATGGTATGTCAATGTATCTGTATTTCATGATACACTCATGGAACTCAAACAACACTAATAAAATAATATAGATATGAACTTGGCCTGTGATATTTGGCCCATGTAGTCTCTGTAGTGTCTCTGCTCCCTTCCCTCAGGTGAGAAATAACTGAGATGAATTCAAATTAGAAATAAAATACAGTCAGAGCAGTTCCTCTGGTGAAGAACCACACAGCTGTCCCATATTTGATATTGTGAAAAATACTGCATAATACCACGATATTTGATAATATCTAATTTCGGCCCAAGACTGTTAGCATGCTGTCATTGCTAACAAAGTGCAGGTGAGGCTGAAGGGAATATCGTGGCAGGTGTTTGTCATAACAAAAATTGTAAGACAAGTTTGAAGTTTGACCAGATGATGAAGATGGAAATACCACCAAAGTTATTGCAATTCATCCTGGTGGCACAAGATTAAAAGGCCATGTACAGCATTTAGGAGACCCTTTTGTCCAAAGTGACTTACAGGAATTCATACATACATTCATACACTGACGGTGGCTGCCATGCATTCAGTATCTTTCCCAACAGCACTTCAACATGCAGAATCAGAAACATTGAATCAGTGACCTTCTGATAACAAGGTGCTGACTTTAACCCTGAGCCACAGCTGCCGCTGTAGTCTTCATCCTGAGAGGACCATGAAGGAGATGGATTGTGGAGATAGTTCAGCCTTGAGAAAGTATGGACTGACCATGTCAACAATGAGACACTTTCAAGTGCTATCATGATCTTTTGTTGCTAACTGAACATGACCTGACGCTCAGATCACCAGCTTACAGTGTAATATTTCCCCACAAAGGAGGCAGTTTAGGTGGTCAGGTAATAACGTTCTTTCCAACCCCTCCAGACACAGTTTTTGGTAAAAAAAAAAATTAGTCCTCTACCTCTTTATTCACCTGAGGCTTGGTGAGTTGCAACATTGACTGGACGATATGTGGGCGATTGGTATCTTGTTTCCTTTTAGCACCGGGCCTTATGTAATGATACTAAACCGACACAAAATGAACCCACAGACTGCCATTGTTCAGGTTTGTTTCTTATTATGAAACTGTATCATATAGAACTCTGGCGTCAAGCGACAAGACATAGCCTCTTATAGCAGCGCCACATTCGCAATGGCCCTTTCAACCTGATGTAACAACATAATTACCAGAGAGAATGTTGATATTAGATAACTCCGCAAAAAACCTTGGATGATGTTCAATGACGTTCCAGTGTTCAGTGCAAACATTTTCAGAATTACACGCTTGAGAATGCCGAATAGGGGCAAGGTTAGGCAAAGATTATGTTCACAGCAGATAGGTTTGGGTTGGTAATTGCAATGAAAAACACTTATTTAACTCTGCTCTTAGGAGTTGACATTCAGCGCTGGCACTGGATGTAAATCAGCGCATCGCGGAGCCGTCCCGTGTGAATGTAATTTAAGGTGTGCTGGACTGGGATGTAAATGAGATTCTTGAAAAATTCATATGAAATTATAGCATGCAGATTTTTCCAACCACATTTTTTTTTCTTTTTTTTCTAATCCATCTTTAATTGAGTCCTGCAATAATGAAACCGCAGCGCATTCTGTGGCTTCATTTCAGGCTCTTTATTGACTTCACAAATCCCTTCTGCAAAATCCTCTTCACCGTGACCCGTTGCGAATGTCTCTGTGTGCTCTGAGCTCACGCTGTTGCCTCTCCCTGCCCTCCACCCCATGAACACACTCTCTGCAACCCGAACCTCGTATTCACCCTCCTTTGTATTCCGAGGACGACGCTCTTTGGACGCGATCTCCTACCAAGAGAGTTCTCGATTTGAGCCGCACTATGGTGATCTTTCACTTCCTCCGGCATGAAAATCTACTTTTTTTTCCATACCGCACCTTTGGTTCTGTGGTGCCACTCAAAAAAAAAAAAAAAAAAAGGAAAATTCCATCGGGGTGGTTGAGAGCTAGTGTTTCACCCCTGTCAGAGTCTGGTGTTAATTCATCTGTGAATTTAATATGAGATTTCTGTCACCTGTTGAGCTTTCCCCCGAGAGCTCAGGCAGTGTTGTGTTACACCACTGCTTGTGAATTCTTTACGGAAACCATGAAATACCATCACATGGGTCACCGGTAGACTCTTATGACCCGTACTCAAAAGCCCTGAACACAGTCTTGTACCTCCAAGCCCCGGCACCTTTGATACAGAAAAGATTAGAGTGAGATAACAAGAACACAAAAGCTGATATGACTCACACTACACTGACTATTTCAAACCAGGTGCATACCACGGGGAACGCCAATTTACAGGCGACAACCAAAAGCTGTATTATTGACACCACGGCGACGCGAGTCACAACTCTTTGAGGATACAAGTTTATTTCAATCAGGCACATCAGCCATCCTTTTACCACGAAAAGCGTATTGTTCTGCAGCCACTCGGAGGGAGCATTGATGTGCAAATCATCCCTCACTATCTCCAAACTAAGTCCACTTTCCATTAAGCAAATACATAAATACAGGAGGAAGAGACGCGTTCCACCGGGGGAAGGGGGGGGGGGGGCGAACATGCCACGCTCTGATATTCTTTTCGGAAAATTCAGTGATCGGCCAGGGAGACACAACATCAAAAGAGAGTCACTCCCCGCTGAACCTCTCTCTTGACTCTTTGATTGTTAGCTATTCTAGCCATGTAGGAGGTATTGTAGAGGCTATAAAAAAAAAGTATGACCTCATGTTTTATTCAAGGCTCCTCCACTTTCATAAGATAAGGGGTGTCATTGTTGCCCTGGCGCAAAGTTCGGAGAGCTTCTTCGTGAATGTTTCACCTTCAGCTTTTTTGCGAGGCCACCACATTGTTTCTAATCATGATGGCGCGTTGATCTTGGTGGAATAATATGCGGTAAAACAAGGCAAAGTGCTTTCTATTAGGCTCTAGATCCAAGCATGGCATATTTGCTTGAAGTGAGTGCAGTGTCTCTGATATGTTTTGCAAAAGAAGATGTTCGGCAAATGAAAGCATTTTCATTGGTGGTTGCGTTGCTTCTTTGCGTACCTGCGGCGGCCCTACATGTGTCGTGCACAAACACGCATATGCATACATATGAGCACAAATGGAGGAAAAGAAGGAACGTGCTGCTGCCCTCCAGCCTCCGACCAGATTTGCTGTAGATGGAATTTCTAGTGAGGTCAGGTGAAACACAGGAAAAGGTCCTCCTGGAATTGACTCGCACTGTATTTCGTTCTGCCGTACCTGGGTCTGATACCGTGTGCTGATATATTCGGTGTGACATTTACGATAGCCTCACTGTATTCCCTAATTATCGAACAATTTCAGCATAAAATCCGATTTAGGGGTTTAAATGAAGCTGCCTGAAGTCATTTGGCTCCGGCCAAAACTTATCTCCTCTGGTGGTTTTATTCATTTGTTTTGCTATATTTTCCTCTTGTTCCAACATTTTTTCCGACTGTATGTGCTCCATAGAATTTCCAGCACTTGAGTCTCACAGTGAGATGACCGGTTTAATCACAGAACAACATTGCCCCCTGTTGGCTGCACACCAGATAGCCCCTTCAAATCCTCACCAACGCAGCCATATAATATGTATTCTGGGACCACACTTACTCACATTGTAGTCACATACTTTTTGTTGTTACAGCTGATTAGTGACCTTGTCTACATACCTATTATAATATTGGTACCACATTAATACCCTTGCATCTTAAGCAAGTACAATTACATAGCCACCACCTCATACCTCCAGCCTCCAGGTGGGTGAATGTAGGGAAATCATTGGGGTTATCAAGAGGGCAGGCACCTCGCCTCGATGCTTTCTCAGGGAATTACACACAATATACCTCAGGAAGGGAGACTGCAATTTCGTGGGCATGGGAAAAAGTACAGTGTACACTGTAATTGCAGGATGCTGGCACCTCCTTTGCTCTGTCATGTCATTGTACCTAATAACCGCTGCTCCTGGTGGACAGCTCCGCAGGATGAATTACATTAGTTACCCCACAATGACGTTGTGGGGTAAATGAACCTTACAACCATCGCACAAACATGCCACAGCTGTGAGAAAGGATGGATATTGTAATACATTATTTAATCCTCTCTTACTGAACAGTTTTTTATGGGTTGAACAGCAATGTGTTTGTATGTTTTTTTTTTATTTGTGATTCTGTATTTTTTAAAATTTTTGCTCCGTTCAGCAACTTTTTGTTTTGTTTTTACTTTTAATTTATAACTTTTAGCTTTACACAGTTGTTTTGTCTCCCAAACCTGATTGGGAAGTTCCATATGCACCACAGACCCTGTTGCTGCTAACTCCCTGGCAGGGTTGAGAGGGTTACCAATACTATATATTGTATTCCAATACAGGTATTAATTACCTGTTCAGTCATTAACGTAATATTATTCTGCTTTTTAACCTGTAAAGTGTCTTTGTGTGCACTGAAAAGTGCGATATAAAATGAATGTATTATTAATATTATTATAATTAATAATCAATTAATATGTTTTACCATATTAAAGTAATTTGATGTTACTTTTGGATTGTACCAAATGCATGCAGAGGGATGTTGTGTGAGACTCGTTTTTTTTTTAACTGAATGTATCTGTAATCTAATTCTGTTACTTCACAAGATTACAGTTACATTTTGTTTCTGTATCCTGTCATCCTGTTACATTTACTCCGTTATACTTCCTCAGCCTGCTCCCTCGTGTGTACACTATCAGTTGTCTCCTGTAGTTGACATGAATTCGGCTGCTGCGATCTCACCCTACAGTGGGTACATAAGGTGTGAATGTTCACACTGTAAACCACCCACACTGCCTCGATCAGGTGGAGGGAGGTGCTTTTGCAGCCAAAAAAGCGAAAATCCCTCGACACCTCTTCACCAAGTAAATGTAACATCTTTAATGAAATGTAAAGGAAAAGTAAAGTATGTTTACGTTGTCTCACCTTCTCTCTCTGTCTTTTTTCTATTAATGCTTTTATTTTGCATCTTGTTGCTACAGTAACAAATGGGCCAATGTGTGTTAAAAGAGTGAACTACTGTGCAAGAAAAAAGGGTGGGGGTAATATTTTTCCATCATCATGCTATTTTTTTCCATGTCATTTCACTACTATGCATGGTGAAACTTCAAGTCACCTTTATGTCAAAAGGGGGCTTGTAATACCACAACCTTATGAGAGAATAACAAAAGGGTTAAGCTGAAGATGCTATTGCTATGTAGTGTAACACAGCCTCGTTGATGACACTTGGCATTTCCACGGAATATAAAACGGAAGGCGAAATTAAATTTGCAAATGCACAGTGCTCAGAATAAATATTGACTGCCTGTGCCAGTGTTCTTTCCCACTGCCTCTTTCCATTAACCAATATTAAAACAAACAACAGTGTATACTGTGGGTGAGCCTGTGTGTGTTATATATTAAAAACAGTCAGTGTATATTTTAACCCTGTGCATGCTGTGTTTTATCTATTTATTTTTTATTTATTTGTTTATTTTTGTGTGTGTGTGTCCAAAGCTCAGAAAAAAAAATGAAATGTCTCCTTCACTAAGTGGTTAAAAAAAAGCTTTCCCTATCATGTTGTGTTGCTCTGGGAATTTGTAGTGCCTCTCATCAAGTGCATGCAAATTAACCAGTGCTATTTTGAGCTAGCACTGAACTGTGGTGGCCAGCGGCACATTAACTGTTTGATTAATACATTATCTATACAACTCAAGTGTTGTATTGAGGAGATAAAAAGCCTGGATGGGCGTTTTCAAGAAGGTGGCTGGTTTCTTCTCTGTGCCTGAAGCTCCTCCCTGGCTCCAAGTGTCAGGTGTCTCAGGGAAGTGTTACAGCTATGGAAGCTGTACTGTTAAATGTTAATGTGCAATTAATAGTGCTGGATCCTATGTTGATTAGAGAAGTTTGATTCCCTATTCTGGTGCTGACTGCGGTGCAGTCATCCCGTGACAGTAATGAACACAGTCAGTTAATTTAGTGCCTACTGTATGCAGCCACTGCATCATATTTTGACCTAGTCTCACTTGCTGTGTGTTAAAGATTATCTTACCAGATCTATCCAAAAGATAAAGTACTTTCAATATTTAAGTATTTAAATAAAGTCAGATTGCAGATGATTTTGCACAAATATACAGTATTTACTAGGTTTAACATTTTTGTATATGTGCATTAGACAAGAATATTAAAGGTGCAATTTGTAGGATGTGGCCAGAATTCAAAAGTAGCTCCAAAAATACAGGTGGCATCATATCACCGAAAAATGGTGCTCTTTGCTAGCTATCCTGGGCTGTAGCTAACTATCAGCTGGTTATCTCATGGCTCAGTAAGCCATGGAGCCAGTTTATCCTGGAGTTTGTCTGTGCGGGGACCTTGGACACAACAATGGGAGTCAGAACACAGCCTCCAAGATTGACGGAGGTCAGTTTAAAAACACAATACAGAGGCGATTAACAGATTTTAAATCATGACCTCAGGGACCAAATGAAAGGCATGGATGTGAGAGGCGTGCAGTGGGAGAGAGGCGACATGGTGTTGGAAGGCATGCAGGGCTGGAATACTAACAAGGCAATATACTTGTCTTATTTTGGTAAGATAGAGAAACTTGAATTCAGAAGGTGAAAGGTTGTATTATTCTGTTTAGTAAGGCAAATGTTGGAGTATGTAATTTCTTTACGTTGTGTGAGTTTGTTTTTGTTCATTTATTTCACCAACAGCTGGCATACAATATGACTGCTGGGTGTAACTACAGGGCTATCGGACTATTGCCTCTTACCGCTACAAAGTGGTATTACGAGACGGGAAGGACCAGGACTAGCTGGTTATCATGCTAACTTTAGTAGGGAGCTCCACAACGTAATACATAGACAAGGAATATTTTATATCATGTCAATACTGTTGTTTTTTCACATTGTTGGTATGAAAACTCTGCAAATACACATCTGGCCATATCTTACAAATTGCTCCTTTCAAGGTAAGCACGATGTAAAGTACACCACAAAGTTTAACCTGTCATAATCTACAGCACACTTTTACCTCACAGTCTGTACTGTAGTTATGTTGCCAGCTCTCAACCTTTGATCGAAAACAGCTCGACATTATGCATGGTGCTCCGGCACACCACTACAAATCAAATGTGATATTTTGGGGTTTGTATGCAAATTGCGCCCAAGAAAATAATCAACTAGTGAAGATTTTTACATAAACCCACAGTGCTCTTATTTCTCTTGAACATCTATCAGACTTTTTTATTACAGTCATTTTTCAGACACTTGCTTTTAACAAGCATGCAGCATGGAGAAGCGTAGATTCTAATGACAGAGGACAGAGGCTTTACTTTTCTATTTAGTTGCGTTTCTTTATTCAGTTATACAAATCAGGTTTTGTTCTGTTTATTAATCAAATCTGATATTCTGCCTGGTGTTTGTTCTTGACTGCTGAACAGGTTTGTAGCAACCTTGTATGTTTTGCATCTTAAGTACATCTCTCTGTATGACTGTGCTCTGTCTGAGAGCAGACATTTGTAATGCAGATGTTACCTTGTTTATTCTGTCTGTCAAACGAGCTGCTGCGAAGAGGATCAACATCCAGCCTCTGGCCAGACCATTACTTATTATGCCATCATTAGTTCAAAAGGAAAGGGAGAATAAACTGATAGTTATGCACAAATTAAACAAAAAGAAAAAAAAAACACAATGTGGCACATTAGTATTAGGAGTTACAGAGCAGCATCTTTTTGAGTGTGCTTCCAAACTCAAAGTAATTCATCACCAGTCTGCATAAGTTACAGCTTTGTGTTAAAATTCATATATAAAAAACAATGATATTCTCCTCCTCTTCTACCTTTCACAACAGCTTTTACATCTGATCAAGCTCCACTGACGCTGTGATCCAAAAAAAAAAACCAAAACAAATTCCCAGGCATAAATTTAGTCACAGCATTAATTATCAGTTGCTCTACTTGCGTGCTGTGTCCATCTAATTAGTTTGTAGGCGTGGATTTTATAGCAGTTGGTGTGTGGGAGGGTCATGTCAGGAACTGCAAATTAGGTCTGGGGTCTTGCTGATGAGCCAGGGGGCATCTGGGAAGTAGAAACCAGAGTACACCATGACCTGGATGAAAGAGATACTGTAGTGCTCTAATAATCTCCTCTGCAGCATTAGTAAACTCAGGTCCTTCCCCTCCTTCTCTTTTGAAATCCTGAACAGTAGTTTCTGTCTGTACCAGGTCAAGAGGACTGGTTGCATAAGCTTATGTGGACGCCGAGGAGAAGCAGTGTGATATGTAATGCTGCTGAACAGTTCGCAATGAAAATGTGGTTCTCAGGGAGATGTGGTTCCACAGATTTTAAGTGGTTTACACCTTTTTTTTTCTCTCTCTTTGGAATATTTGTAAAAGAAAAGAAACCTTACAATGCATAAGATTGGCACTGAAATGTGAAAATTCCATTCTAAGTAAGCACAATATGTATTGTGTTTGTGCAATCTCTACTACTCCAAGTAAAACATCACAGATTTGGTACACGCTGTTGAAATGAAAAGTTTTCTTAGCGATCCCCGTGCTTTGCTGTAATATCCTGTTAATTGCCCAAAAGATTGCCCCGTCATGCAATCACGAGGTTTAAAAAGATTCACACATTTCTTTTTCTGTTTTTCTTCTTGCTTAGTCTCATTTGCACTACCCATTGTTCTGAGGGCTGGGGGGACACTGGAAAACACAGGCACAAGGGGTAGAGGTTGAAAAATCTCTTCCTATGAAATGGAACAACCCCTTCAAGACCCATCGTTCGTCGGGGATTGTGTTGTAACCCACAAGTACCAGACACTTCCAATATACCGTCTTCAGCTGTGGTGATTTCTCTTGTGTTACCGGTATCATCATCATGCCATTTGCAGTTAATCTGATGGAGAGACAGAAGAGCATGGAGGAGAACTTGGTGTCAATCAAGGCGTCAAATAAAAAAAGAGCAATGCTTCATAATCTGGCCACTGGCAGTGCTTTTATAGGCTAACATTAGCCACCCATGCTCCTATCCTGCCAGTCAAATGAGACGAGGGCTACAAATCACCATCGGCCTTTGTCAAGACCGAGCGACTGTTAGTGCAGCTGCGTTGAAGAATTTCAAATTAGACACCCTTACCAACTGTTTTGTGGCCTAATTTGTCGTATGCAAATACAGCCGGCCTGGATTAGATTTAATTTTCAGTTTCTCCACACAAACGTCTGTGCTGGCCCACCTTTCATCCAGGAAAGCAGCCCTGTAATGAGAGTCTTATAAATCTGCTGGAGGCCAGAGCAGGGAAGCAGAAATTGATCTTTTATAGTCTCTGTTCTACTTTGGAGTCTGGCTTCATCTTTCTGTAGCAACACACTGTAACACAGAGCCACAGCTTTCAATTCAGGAGGCAAACAGATGTTCCTCCGGAAAGAGAAGCAAAGCATTAAGCACTAGTTTTAAGACAGTGTTCAGATAATTTAAAACGAGAAAGAACGCTCAATTGACTTGATTTTCTTTATAAGTGAGGCTGCAGTCTAACTTAAGTTCTAGACTGAAGTGGAAATATGACAGAACATCCGATTTTCTTTTTCCATGGTGTCAGATGAGTTCGACAAAGCCAAGTGATTTAATCAGCGTTGAGAGGAAAGAGTTGATGCTCTTAGATGTCCAGACACTTTTTATGAGTCCGACTGTGTGGGCTTCACTATTTCATAAGCACAATAAATTGCATCAGCACAGGAATAGACTGAGATGTTATGAAAGGAAGTGGAGGCACAGACGCCGAGGCTGCTAAGAACAATTGATAACGATGTAGAAATCACCCAGAGCACCACTGAAATTAGTTTTGACAATGCGGTTTTTTAAGCTTTATCTGCAATACGAAATTGTCAACATTTATAATAAATTTAACATGCTTTAATATTCCACTGCCCCACACTCGCTATTTGTTTTGCAAATATAATTATTAAGTCTGACTCCACAACCAAGCTGTGTTTTCCCTTTTTAAAAAAGGGCTAAAACATAAACTATGTGGTTGCGAATTACATTCCCTTTAAAGTCGCGGAACAACTTTCTGCAGTAGATTCCAAGTGCAACAGCTTAAATGCTGTAATAAAACACGCCTGAGGGTAGGAGGAATATGTCGCGCTGCTCTTAATGCTGGTGACAGATGGATTGGGGAGTGGTGGTGGACGAGGGAGCGGTAAAAGTAATGGCAGGGAGCAAGGCCGGAGTAATGAGAGTAAGACCATACCTCTGACCTTGCCTGACTGTCCCACCTACCCCGTCCGTCACCGGTGGGACTAACGGATGGGTGAGTCAGTGGGCCAGGAATCGTGGACAGTTAGCCGGGGCGACAGCTGACCTGGCAGCTCTCGACGGGGATGATGGAAGAAGATATGAGCAAGGGGTGGGGTCATCCAGAGGTAGATTTCCTAACCACTTGGAGTCTGTCAGAGAGCCACCAGCCTGTCAATGAGGTGGGTTGTGGCCCTGAATGACAACAGCGTGGCAGAGACATGAATCAGCTCCACGGTCCCACTGCAGCGGGGCATAAAGTACCAGAAGACACAGGCCCGGGACTAGTCTTCTGCTGTCGTCACAAAAAGCTGTCGGCAGGTTCAGTCGAGAAGATGTACGAGATAGGCAAGTTTGTCTCGTTCCACAAGCTCTCTGCGCTTTTTCAGTCCAATTAATTTGCAAGATAAAATAACAACATTTCAAGAAAAGACATATTTTTCCATCTATTTTCATATTAAACAGAAATACAACCACACACCCTCTGAATTTTGAGCTTCTCTCTTCTACCAACCCAAGGCAAACTTAATGGGCTTAACTCATTGTGAAGCAAACATGGTTCAAACTTCAAAATAAAACCCACCATCTTGTTTTTTTCCAATGCTCCATCACCAACTCTAGACTGGTCAAAACAAAAACCCATCATTTATTGCTCTAGATTCTGCTTTCTCTCACTCGTGATGACCCACTTCACTCTGGCCTGCTGAGTCTCTTCATTCTAGTTGAAGTTTAGGCCAGCACCAGATGCTCAGAGGGCCTGGTCTGCAGAGAGTAGAGCCAGCTCAGGGTCGCTAGCTGACAGCGGCTAGCAGATACAGCAAATTATAGTCAAAGTGATCAGTATAGTGAGGAGCGTTAGCGGTTCCCCGTCACGTCACAGCATCGCTGTTCTAATCATCTGCTCCTTCAACTGGTTGCCAGTTTTTTGCAATAACCTAACATTGCCAAATCTAGCAAGCAAACATTTATGTAGCTAACACTAGCTAGCTAATGTAAAGGCAACCAGTATGCCGAGCACACACTGCAGACATTTTTTTTGTGTTTTGCCCAATGGCAACTACCAAGACTGTACAGTGGTATATTATCGGCCGACGAAGGTGGAACTACGTCGTCACAATTGTCAGAATGTTTTTAAGGAAACGAGATCTGAACCTTTCTACAAGCTCAAAATGATTTGTCTGCTCAAAAATGACCTTTAAGAAAGCAGAACATAAAGGGTAAATATATATTTTCATTTTTCATTTGTTGATGACAAAAAGGCTGTCAAGAAAACATTACATTTTTTACACTGACCTTTTAATAAAATCACTACTCTTTAAGATACCAATGTGCCTTTGTGATTTAACATTTAAGCCATGGAGCTTACCAAAGAGATTTGAACATTGTTCTGAAGTTTTATCTAAATCTCTCCAACCTGACACTTTTTGAACTTTCCTTTTCGAGTGACAAAACTTCCTTCCAAAAGGATTACGGGTCTACGTCTCCTCATAAGTCAACTCATGTCTTGCCCCCCTACTGATTCTGTGTCAGTGCTTTTCTCTGCCTCAGTCAGAGCACTGTCTGCCATGTCATTGTGAAACAAATAGCAAATTCTCGTGTCCTCTGTGGAGGACAAGAACAAAAAAACACAGGCGTTTTGGTGAACAAAGCAGCTGATGAGGCCAAAAAAAAAAAAATTAGACTCAGCAGCCAAATTTTTCCAGAGGTGTTCGCTCAGTGAATGGAATCCAGCGTTTCAACTGGAAACACTCATTATCACATCCCAACACGCTTATCTTTCTTGATTTCATAAAATGTACCAGTGCTGATGGAAGCATGAAATGTATCAAGGTCCAGCCCCCACATGTGTTGCATCACTCGCCAAATTAGGTGAACAGATTTGAAGTTGCTGTACTTTGAACCAAACAGACTTATCAGGAGCCTGCTGTACACATTTGCTGGAATGTGTGCTCAGCGCCCACTAAACCAATTAGTTAGATGCCGTTTGCACTGTGTGTTTGTGTGTTTTGGTAGGTGTGTGTTTGTCCTCCAGGTGTAACCCACTTTCTAATTGAGGAGCTCTTTGTTTACACCTGCAGAACTGGGGCAGTCTCCAGATAACTTAAAACTAATCAATTAACAAAGATAGCTCAGGAAACAATGCTGTCAGTACAGCACAGCTCTCTGCCACATACGGCACACAGTACTGTTAGCTTGCTGAATTTTAGGATTTGTTGATGCAGTAGCTTTTTAGCCTTCCTTGCAGTATGGCTCCATGGATGGAAATGTTGTTCTGTTTGTCCGTCAGTCCACCACTTTGGTCCAGAAATATTCAAACAAATACTAAATGGATTGCCATGACATTTAGGGTGATCCCCTGATATTATTCTTAATTCCACCATGAGTATCATATTTGTAATTTGTATTTTTTTTAAGTGAAAAGTCTCAACGACTTGAAATGTAACCATGAAATATAGTACAGACATCTATGCTCCACAGAGGAATCCAACACGCCTTCTTACAGAAAAAGCTGAATAAGTGGATCATCTATGAATGAGTACCACCAGAGACAAGTGTCATACCAAACCTTTGCCTTCATTTTGGTGACATGAAACAGTAGCAGTTTGGTTAGGTTTAGGCACCAAAACTAGTTGGTTAGGCGAAATAAAATCGTGAGTCAATATGAGTCACACTAACCCTCTGGCATAGACAACCTCCATGGCCATTATTCAGGATCAATCCAAACGGCCTTTGGGGACCTTTTTCTGACCTTTTCCTCTTGTACCACCTTCCCCCGAGATTTGGGTCAGAAATCACTGATCCCTCAAGATTTTGTTCAGCGTCGTCATCATCAGGTCATGATTAAAAATGTTTCCATCCCAAACCAACACCAATATTTTGGTTAATGCCCAAATGAACACAAAAATAACTAATGTGATTCTTATCATAGTCAGCTGTACTTTGTGTATAGTGCTTATGAATGTTCCCATGCTAACACCTTAAACAAGGATCTTAAACAATGCAATCATCTGACAATGATAAAAAAGAGTCCAGGAGTCAAATGTCGTAACAAATGCATAAGCATTGTTGCTAACTTGACAGCACTGCCCCTCGTGTCCAAGACTGATATGAGAGGGGTCAGCATCATATTATGAAACTGGAGGTAACCGAGACGTCATTTTGATGAGTTTCAAGTACGAACATGTTGGATTCCATGAGCATTTAGCTCAAAACACCGGTGTGCTGGCATAGCTGTAGACTTTTAGTCTTGTTTATATCTGAATCTGAGGTAGGAAAAATAAATAAATAAAAAACTGCCTCAAAACCGTGTGGTGTAGCAGGCTAGCTGTGTCACAAATGAGAAACATAAAGTTGTGTTTGGTCATAATAGCTTTTCATATTTATGTTTACAATTTGATTATGCCTACGTGTGAGTGTCCCCAGGCTCACAGCGTTGGTGTTATTCCCGTGTCACCCGTTGTTGTCAGACCTGCATCTGTAAAATGAAAAAAGTAAAGTCGAGTTCAGCCATACTTGTATCTCATAATTACATGCGGAATTTGATTCCGCCCACATTAGAACCAATAAAAATGAGACAACATTTGTGTTATTCCCGTAGCACCCATGGGATCTTCATCTCATCTGTATCTATAGTAGCTGTTGGATTCGCTTGCAGCAAATGCATAGGTCATTGAGCTGTTAAAGCCTCACACCCACTCATGTATCGACATTTGTAGACTGATCTTTATATCCACAGTCTACTCAAGCTGGCCTTTGCACAGGTCCACTTAAAGATTTAGAGCTTACCAAATTATATTATTTTTCTAAAGATGGATGAAGGAGCAGGAGGCAGTATTCATTTTGTCTGTCCCAATCCAAATTTGCTTCTCTTGTCTGTGGATTTAGACCTTGGGTGAGGGCTTGTTACAAAAAAAAAACAAACAAACAAACAAAAAAAAACACATCTAGTGTCGAGTGACATCTAACTCGAGGGAAAGAACAGATGGACTTTTCAATCATGCACTGACATCAAACGCTCCCCCAGTCTTGCTGAGTAAAGCTGTGAGGAAATAGGTCAGGTCCTTTAATCATTATGCTACAGAAATCTGTTTAACCATCTCGGTCTAGGTGCGACGGACGTTGGCTTGTTGTCTATCAAATTCAATTTTGAAAGAGTCAGAGGCTACCACGGCGTTCAGGTCGAAGCAATTTCCTGAGCAATAAATCTCATATAACCAACCATGGCTCTCCATCAGCTAATAACAATGCAGTTTTTCCTCTCCATACCCTTGTTTCAGCTGCTATTTGCAGCTCTCCGCCACCTCACCCGACACAACAGCATCAATCAGCCCTATCTGATGTCTTGTTACTGTTTGCCCATTAAAGGCAGACAGTGTTCGATGAAATCTATCAGCCAAAGAGGTTATGTCTGCAAAACTATGGCATATGCTCCATGGGCCCACACCAGATCTCTCCACTGCGTCAGCAGTTTCACCAGGAGGACAGCAAAGCTTGTCAGATTTGCCCTTTAGGCTAATCTGTGTAGCCAACTATTCTATCAGGAAATCATTATGACAGACTGACTAAAATGTCAAATTAACACAGAGGGGAGAAAAGGGGAAAAGTTGCCCAGATGCAAATTAGTGGAGTTGGTGGTGGGTGCGGCTGTGACTTAGACGGGTGTTCACTTTGATGTTAGCTCTTCAAAGTTTGGATTAAACACTGGAGCCGCAGAATCTAAACGGCGATTTAAGGATGCCAATTAACTTCCAGAGCCATGCGTACCTTTGGTGTCACTGGCAAGATAAATAGGATGGAAAGCCAAGGACTGTAAGCACATATTGACTGTGATTTCAACTGGAAACTTAAAAGTTAAGAGTAGGGAAAAGGGGGTCTATAGGATTAAACACAATTTTTGCAAAAAGTGTGCTATTTAAAATGGGTCTATGTCTCACTGCGAAATGTCTCCTATATGAGGAGGTGTTAAGGTTACTAAAGGTTAAAAATGGAAATCAATGGAACATTGAATGTGGATGCGCCCTCTGGCAGGAACCTTATAGTGTTGATTCTGTGTGGCAGCCGGAGAGAATCACAAGGATACTGGAGAGTAATCTGCATCTGTACCGGCCACAAAGAAAATGATAACAGTCGTTTGTGTCTGACTAACAAAAGAAGCAAGAAAAAAAGGAAATGGTTCGGCCAGGGGCTTTATGATATTCTAAATGATGGATTTTTTTTTTTATTTTTTTTTTTTAAGCATTTGATTTGCATTGAATTTGATGTGTGTGCCTTTTGAATCGAGTTTGGTTTCAACTGCGGCCCACAGGCTAGGTTTGAATGTTTCAGCGCGGCAGAGAGAGAGAGAGAGAGAGAGAGAGAGAGAGAGAGAGAGAGAGAGAGAGAGAGACTGAGTTTGTGAGCAAATACTCATGGGACTCGTCTCATTTTTCTTCATTCGCTTCTCTCTGTTTATCCCCTTTTACAAGTTTCATCGTTTCCCTGTGTCTCTCACATGGAAAATGCACACAAAACATAGAAAAAAAAAGATGGGAGGAGGACAACTGCCCTTTCAATTGTCAATAGGAAAAGTTGCTAGAGTATGATGGTTGAGTAGCTGGGTCAGCCTACAGATTATGGGCAGCCCAGGATTAAAATGTCAGTAGTTAAAGTTTCTGCAAACCACAAACACGCTAACATGTGTACATGCCATAGGTGTGTTGTGAGGTGTACTTCCAACAAAGCATTTCATATCACATTCATTTTCCATGTTTAATATCACCAGACTTTCATGTCGGACTTTCATTTTTTTCCCCTTGATTTTTTGGGCTTCCACTGCAGTTGGAGGTGGGCTACGTACGTAAATTGTTTCAAGAGTGTTTACTGCTCATTTCCAACTTTGTTGTGCTGTAGATCTGCCGTCTGTACAGGGTAGAGATGGGCCCAGGGGAAGTCTGAGAGGGTTAGGTAAAATTTGCAACCTGTATTTGTTTTTTAATGCCAAAACTTATCAGCACACAAGCGCCGCATTGCGATGAGTGAAACTGAAAAATTAACCCAAAGAAACATAAAGTTGCAATGTAAAGAAACGTACAGTGTTGACTTATCTGTGGTCTTGCGGAGGCGTACTTTGCCAACATTTTTTCTGGTAATTGCCTTGATCACGGGACGCACTGCCTGAATAATAATAATGCTGCAACTGTTGTTCAGCGACTTTTAGTTGTCTCGACATGACAAAATTGAATATGAAAACAATGTAATTCATGATGAAAGGTTTGTCAAGCAGCTCTCAAAGAATTGCAAAAAAAATCAGTGTGTTTACACCAGGACTGATTGTGGAAAAAAAATCTTGAAAAATCAAAACCACTGAAAAAGAGAGACACACAGACCTGCAGTATTTGCAAGTTAAGTGTTGACTTGTGTGACACGTTTTCAGTGCAAATGTGTGGCGGATATAAAAAAGACTCACTGGGACTCCGCTAATGAGCTCTCCCCATCGCTCAGGCGGGTTTTTGGCTTAGTTGTTTCGAGCTCGAGATGCTTTTTTCAAAAATGTCTTTTAATCTCGCTTGATTTTCATGGCTATACAGACAAACAAGACAGGTAACACCAGAACAACCCAACAATAAAAACAAAATTGAAAAAAAGAAAAAAAAAAAAGAACAAAACATATTTAGGGCAGCTAAGTAATACAATAAAGTAAGCGATAAGCGTATTTGAGGTTCTGCCAAAATTTATGCTGGAATAAAATAGCTGTGTAATTGCTCCTGGCTACCCAGAACACAGAACGCTGGGATCAATATCAAAAATTACAAATTCTGAGGCTGGATAAATTGACTTTTTTATTTCTGTACTGTGCTTTGGGGGTCTGTGGGCAGTTCATGCATCCAGAATGAAGAATCATTCGTCATTAGTAAGTTGTGTTATTCATTATTGCCTTCTGAAAGGAAAAAAAAGAAGAAAAAAAAACACTGGAAGTCATATTTTTCATTGCTCTGCCAATATTTGATATTTTCTCTCACATTAGGAAGACATGACATGGTGTGTTGGTGTGAATACTCTGATGTAAAGAGCTCCATGACCTTCATTTATTCGTGTCTGCATCAGTTGGAGAAAACAGTTAATAGGCAGCACTAACACTGGTGCAGGAGACCAGGGTGAATTATGGGATACACTCCAATTGCTCTAAATACTGCTTCACACCAGTATCAGAGTAAGTGCACATCAAGTGGGGGTTGAGTGTATTGGCTTCTGGCCTTATGACTGGCTCATGGCTTGGAGGGTGAATGTGCACATGACTACGAACTGACCAAAAAAGACATTCCGGAAATGCGCAACATTAAAGCAGCCAAATGAATGGTGCACACTTGAGACTACTCTAGAGCTACTTACTGATTTCTGTTGCCAGACTTGAAACAGACTTGAAACAACTTGAAAACGCCTTTTCAGCAAGTATATTCTCCATGACAACAACTTTTGCGGGCAGACATTCAGGCGAAGCTGTGTTCACTTACTGGGATTTGCAATGGGTTGCACTCATGATTTGGGAAGAGGAGCTCATCTTGCATTCACGTGGTGTCCACCTAGAGTGATGTAGAGCAGTTAATATTGCTGGGGTTTTATGTAACACATGTTCATTAAATACATACTTTTAATATAAAACTAAACTAAAGTCATGAGCACCATAGTAGGATTTTTACTTATATTTGTAACATGATAATAGTTTCATATTAAATGTACAAAACTTAAACTGTTAATCTGTGTTTGAAGATTTAATGATGAAAAAAAAAAAAAAACTTCCAATAAAATTCTACTTAATGAAAAAGTGAATGTCTTTAATCAACCATAGCATTAACCCTAATTACAACTCAGTTAAGGCAATTATTAGTGGTTTTAGGAGTGCACTAGTGTAAAACCTTCCAAATTCGAACAGCCTCCAATGTGTTAACGCCCTGAGCAATAAAATACTATCCACTGTTGGTGGCTTCTGTGCTGCTTCCACGTTATGACCAAGAAGTCTGTGAACACGCCAGAGTCGGAAGAACGACTTATTAATTGAAGAAAGGGGACCATCTGAGGAGCATGTGAACGCAGGGTTAGTCTTTTTCATGAAGAAAAAGAAATATGTGCCGTCTCTCCAGGTGGCGTGTAAATGTGTACTGAATTACTCAAGACTCCAAAAGTAGAGGCCGGGGCGGCCACTGCGACTGCACGCTTCAGCACTGTGGAGGAAACAGTGAGAGTGTTTGAATATTTCAGCACCATGGACAGAGACTGAGAGCATGGCTCTTTCCATATTAATTCTAAACAAGTTCTGAGTAAGCAATATGTCCACACTGGGGAAGTGACAAATAATAAGCGTACTCAACTATGTGAGTGTGAAGCAGTTTTTTTATTTATTTTATTTTCTTCCCCTAGAGTTTGGATGGACAGTTCTTGTTCGACAAGACAAAACACAAAGGTAACAATGAAGCTGAGGGAACAAGTTGTTCACAGTGGTGAGACAGCTTCAGGAAGCTCATAATAAAAAAAGGATAAAATATTTGTTAGGACATTTTACTCGCTCTTATTCCAGTTTGACAACTGTGTTCGAAAGTCAATGCATGATTGATGACGTTTGGTGCACATCTTGTTTTCTTTTCTTGTTTGTACAGCGTTAAGGGAGGCTGCCTTCCTATGTTGGGCAACAACTTCAAAAACATAAAACCATGAAAACCACATGCTGCTGTGGTACCATACGGAATGGGGACACAGGAACCAATCACAAAGTTTGTTTACAATACCTTCCGGGGAGAAAGCCCTCTGCTTCGCGCACTAGCTTACATACATTAAATTGTCTGTTTTCATGATGTTATTTCAAAGTGTATACAGCTAGAATGCATGTTTGATGCTTGCATACCTCATTAATAACAACACTTTCACTCACATTAGCTTGGAGACCCTAATTTATTTGTTGGGGCACAGACTAATGAAAATGACACCAAAATCAGCAGTCACTCCACTGTCGCTGTAGAGCAGACATCCAACATGCTGGGAAAGCAGCATAGTGAGAGACATCAGACAAGGTGGACGAACGTGTTAAGTTATATATCTCTAACATGACAGATACGACTGAAAACCACATCTGATATAAACAAGTTTTCCTATTTCGCATACGTCTGCGATGGAAATCATCCGCCGGTCGCCTATCCGAGAGTGACCGTTGTTGTTAGCGAGACATCATGGTGAGCTGGTGGACATGCTCAAATGTTTCACCGCCTAAAAATATCAGGAAAAAAGACTCCCACGCACTGTCCACTTCACTTGCGATTATGTTTATTGACTTGGACCTTCATCAGGTTATCTTACAAGACAGTAGGTCTCGAGTAAGGTTGTAGAGTAGTTTGGCCCAATCAGGCCAAATTGCAGACAGGCGTTCCGTCAAAATGCTATCAAACACACCTGGGCTAACAAATCCACACCACTGCATGAAAAACTTCTTCTTTTAAAAAAAACATCATAACAGGCATAGTTAATATATCAATGTACATATGTACACAATGGAAATAGTACAATAAGTATAAATGTAATCCAAAGACTGTCAGACTGCAGAGGAGCACAGGAGAGAAGGAAGTAGAAAAGTAGCGTCAAGACAAGAGGATGTAACTACATGATGGAACAAGAAATCAACAAGCCGAAAAACTCAAGCCATGACAGTCTTCGCCTCAGAGGTTAGAGGCAGTCATGACAGGAAGTGTGAAGGAGGCAAACAAACATTCCGATTCACTGTAAAAAACGGGCGATTGGGAAAATCGCAAGCAACTAGCCACTAACTAGGCTTCACAAAATTCATTCATGGACAATGTCGATGTTAATATACACAAGCCACACAGATAAAAGCTTAAAAACTTATATTAAGTGTAGTTTTGTTTTTTAAAAGTGAACATTATTCTTCCATAAATCTTCATCAATCAAGTATTTGTGAAACAGAATGAGGAACGAGGCAAGCAAAGACTCCTTGTTTCAAGACCTCAGAGTCGAGCTGGTGATGCAATGCAATAAAAGAGGCTATTTTGAATTATTTTGCTCTTGTTTGCATTTGTTTTTTATTTCTTTGTTGAACTCTTGTGATTTTTGCAATTACAGGTTTGCTCGCTTTAATTTCACCGAGTCGACAGGCTGCACTTCTGCTTGAACTGGGTTCTTTCAGGTGAAGCTTCTCATTCGGTTGAAGCAGTAGACATCCATAGCCCCTATATTTTAAGAGATCAGTTTTCATAGTGAATAAGTTCATAGTAGGTGTGTGGATGAATGGAAATACTCTGCTGAACACTTGCTGCTGAGTCTTTTGGGGGTGTTAGGTTGAGGACCTGAGGTCTCATTAACTAACCGCCAGTGCTTTTGTACCATCCATTATTAATCACTATTTAATTTGGTAGTAGTTATTGTTTTACTGATGAATAATCGAGAGCGCCTCAGGCTGTCCACTGAACTTTACTGACTCAAACAGGTTTTTGAAGAAAACAAAAACAAAAACGGTAACTTTTATATCATGGGTTGTATCATGCTTTTCAGACATTAAATATTTATTTCAGGTGAGATTGTTGCATCATCTGCTCGATAACGAACTTTGAGAACTCAACTTGAGCGTTCGCTCTCTGCGGCATCTGGCTCACACCATCTGTTGATGATGATGATATATATATATATATTTTTTTTCTTTTTTTTTCTGAAGCGCCAGAACAACTAATAAATGGACCTTGAGGTGATACTGTTTAGCAAGTGTGAATTCTGAAGCTCGCAAAGACACGTTTGGAACAAAAGACCTGCATTCTAAAGTAAAAATAAGTATTATGAGTTAGTAGTTAGTTCAATGCTAACACACAACGGACTGCTTCATAAACCATTTACTGAACTTCAATTAGTAATGCGTACCATTTATCAGTGATGGTTATTATGAAGTGTTGATGTTGAATTTACTCAAAGTTTCAAAATAAAAGTTGTCATCATGGTTAATAATGTTCCCCGTTTGTGTTTTACTGCTGAAATGAATGTCTTTGGATCTATATCACTGCTGCATCAATGTGTGTGTTTAACTACTTTAACTACCACAGCAAGGCATCATAGTCTATAAATTCATCTTAAGTTTGTAATGTCAGTGTCCTCTATGTCTAAGGATCTACTTTTCATGGGTTAAAGCAGCTTGATGGCATTTTCCAGCAAATCTAGCAGGGTTTTAATTATTTTATTTGACTAAATCATAAATAAATTGAGAAAACCAAGTTAAGTAGACAGCTAGATTAAAGGGGCACTATGTAGTTTTCGAGAGTAAATTCAAACTCATAATGTTAATAGAAAAATGTATTTTACTTCCATAACTGACTAAACAAGCTGTTCTTTTCAAGGAGCACTGCTTGAAGCTAGAGAGCTGGCAGGTTCCGCCACATGTAAACATGAAAACAAATAGAGTTTGTTGATTTAGTTTGTTAAGACATCAAAAAAGAATAAAATAACAGTGAATGAAGATATTTCACCTTCATGCACCTTTAAAGCTTTAACAGCTTCACTCAATTAGTCTACTTTACTCTGTCATTTAGTGGTAAAATCAGATTAAGTAAGATCATCTTGTCAGATTTTACAGCAGGAGAATTTCTTCAACCCAATTAAATTACATGAAGGGATCGCTTAATCCTTCAGCTGAGCGAGGAAGGAATTCAATATTTGCCTCTGAAATACAGCAAAGTAGCACAAAAGTAAAAAAAAAAACACACAAAAAAACCCCCTAAAGTCAAGTAGTCACTTTTACATTGTACTTGTGTACACCCCCACACGTTCACGTGTATTACTGTCCCCTCTTGTGTCTGTTGAATCGTTGTTTTCATTCAAATAAGGTAAACATGTGAACTTTTCCTCTCCTTTTGGAAAGTGATGATCTGAATCAAAGATTTTTTTGGACGTAAATAAAGTAAAGGAGAGAGCCCACACGGTGACGCCTCCTTCATATCTGTGTGTGTGTGTTTTTTTTTTTCTTTTTTTTTTTTAAATGCCCGTGCTATCCCCCCACTGTGGTGCAGATGGATGCGTGCGAGGAGCTGAGAGATGTCATTCTCACTACACCTGTGCTGCCGCCTCCTGGACGGACGCGACTCCTTTGCAGCGACTGTACTATAAGTGAACGGACAGCTTATGAGCCCCACTCAAAGCGAGGGAACCACGCACACGGAGCGGGATGGCGAGGATACCGCTGCTGCACCTCCGCGTCCTTCTCGCCGCGCTCCTGCTGGCGCAAAGCCGGACGGCCCGGGCGAACCGAGGGGCGACGTCGCCCGACGAGGAGAGGGACAAAGAGGGCGACGCGGAGGCGCCGTGTGAGGTGAAAACCGTCACCGTATCTACCCTGCCGGTGCTCCGGGAGAACGAGTTCAGTTTCACCGGCGGAGCCTCGGGGAACGTGGTCGGAGCAGGAGGAGGAGGAGGAGGTGGGGGTGCCGCTGCTGGAGCAGGTGGCGCTGGTGCTGGTGGAGGAGGAACTGGAGGAGGAACTGGAGGAGGAGGAGGAGCAGGAGGAGGGGGGGAATCCCGACTCCTGCTATTCGTTAGGACCGACCTACCTGGGCGAATCTCCGTAATGGATGATCTTGACAACACAGCTCTCCCCTACTTCACGCTGGGTAAGGACTGCTTTTGGTACTGTGCTCCCACTCCCACTCCCCCCTCACCCACCCACCCACGGTGATAACCAGCCAGCTGCACAGTCTGTTTTCTGTGCGCATAAGGAGGAACTGTGAGTACCGGTGGGTGCTGAGCTCCATCCCCCCACCAAACAAAAAATAAAAAAAAAAAAAATCATGTCCTAACTCCCCTGGGTGTTCACAGCACCTGTCCTGGTTTCCATTACCTCCACGGTGGCTGTCATGTTTGTGAGGCGTGCAATTTGGGATTACAATCCAAGATTCGTATGCTTTTTGTTTTGATTTGTTTTTTGTTTGTTTTTTGGGGGGGAGTGGCATGTAAAACTACCCCAAAGTAGCACTTTAGTTTCCCCTCCTCATTTACCCTGCCTCCCTCTCTCTCTCTTTCTCTCTTCTGTATGGCTTTTCCCCTTCTTATTTTGTGGTTCAACGTGATTATGACTTGGGAAAATTTCACGCTGCGCCCTAAGCACGGTGGCCCCAATCAGGGAATGCAATTTGGCCCTGCAAATACGCATGAAATTGGTATTTTTCTTCTTTTTTTTTCACTTGGTTGTGGGTTTAGCTGAAGGAGGTTGGGAGTTCTTTTGTTTGTTTGGGTTTTTTTTTCGTGGTAACATTTTGACCCAGGCAGGTTTTATAAGAGAACCCTCCATGTTTCTGTAGCTGTTTTTTTTTTTTTTATTTATTTTTATTTTTTACAGGTCATCTGAAGTTCTCTGTGAAAGCCCCAGAAATATAGCATCAATGATTGGATAATCACAGGCGACATAATAGTGCGCGTGATGGGGGGGCGTTCCTGCTTAACGCCCCCAACCATGGGGGAAAAAAAAAGATACCTGCCCTCCCTGAGAGGAGCGGCAGACTATGCATGAGGGGAACTTGCTTACCTTGCATTCTCCATATTTTCTCACTTGTGTCACGGAGTGGTGCGAAAAGATGGATGTTCTTAACACTTTAGGTGTGTGAGCCAAAGCAACTGTTTCTGTGCCTGGTAGCTGTGTAGTGTGTGTGTGTGTGTGTGGGGGGGTAATGTTTGTTAAAACACAATAAAAGCAATACGAGGTGGTCCATGATCACAACAAAAAGGGCCGTATGTTTTTTTTTTTCCAGTTCGCAATCTGTTCAGGGGCGACTGTGTAGCGATGGAAAGCCTGTTAAGTGGCATCAAAAAAAAAATGGGAGATGCAAGCCTGCGTGGAGGTCAGTGATGTGGGTGCTGAGAGGATTCGTGTCTCATTACTACAGTTTTTCGGACTGTGGCGCGCTATCTGCTCCTTCTCCTTCTTCTTCTTTGTCTTCTTTTCTTCCCTTGGTCACAGCTTCCTTCTCCGTATGAAGAGTGCCGAGTAAACTGGTTGTGCAAAGCGAAGGCGGGCGGGCGGGCTGAGGGCTGGAGCATTAAGCTAGTAAATCACTTTCTATTCTCATTAAGGACAGCCGTTGACTGGCGAGAAAGGCCTCTCTGTCCTCCCAGTCAGCCAGCTAGCAAATTTGCTGCTTCACCCTTCCAGTGCATGACTGCATGCTGTGGAGGAGAGGAGGAGGAGAGAAAAGGGCTCTAAAACAGTTTTTTAAGGCGAGCGTGTTTGCCCACGCTGTTGACCACGTTGTGAGGAAATCACTGCTTGCAAGCAGTCGTAGGCCAGGATAGCGCACGGCGTCCTCATGACGGAGCGAACCATCTCGCGACACGAGAACTGGGTTTTCACACTGTCTGGAAGACTGCCAGTGTGCAGCTGCAGCGATTAGCCTGTCAAACTTAATTAATTTCTAACTATTTTGATGATGGATTCATCATTTCAGTTGTGTTTTCAAGCAAAAGTGATGGAAATTTTTGCGGGTTTCTGGCTTCGTAAGTGTGAAGATCTGCTCCCATTTGTTGTCACTCAGGATAACAAATGAAGATGTTTCGGGGGATTTTGTTGATTGAGTTGTTGGCCAAGGCATCAGTCTTGCCTCTGGGAAATTATAATCATTGTTTATTTTTTCACATTTTTCTGATATTTCACAGACTATACAACTAATCATGAAAATAATCACCAGAGCCCTGCGGATGCTGGGTTTTTTGGGGTTGATGTGTACCGATGACAGGGAATAAGAAAACTCTGATATAGATATACCGGCCTGTGTTCTTCCAAGGGCTGCAAAATTGTCAAAAAGTCATATTGTGATTGTACTGATAGATGCTACGCTGTCAGATATGTTTTTCAAAACACAAACCGCAGGCCGGGCATCTCTGCAGAACCACAGTGCTTCTTGCAATTTGAATACTGGACTTGGTTGTGCCGCAATTTTGATTGTATTTTCGCTTGTAATTGCGCGGCCATAATCCTTTTACGCATAGAATGCACACAGCACATTAACACACCTGATCCCTCTGTTGTGGTTATCAAACTCTTGTGACAAAGACACAACACAGGCAGGATATGACATCGGCGAACTGAAGTGGTAACCCTCACTTGGACCTCAACTATTATAAATGACCCAAAGCATTCCGTTGTGCTGTAAAAAGAAAGAAAAAGAAGTAACCGTATCACCGCGTATCGGACCACATATGCGCTAATACTGAAGTATCTGTGGCAGGCGAAGACAGGCCGATAATATCAGCTGATTCAGACATAGGTCAGGCTGTAAAAAGCACCAGATTAATCAATAATCTGTCATTGCAGCCCTCTACCAGTAACGTAAGCTTCTTTATTGCATTTGTTACATGTCCATTCATATTGGTGTAAGTTTTGGTTGTGGTAATGTAAGTCATCGCAGCACTAATACTCTGTATATTTGGCCATATTGTTCCATGCACTGGGCCTCCTGCCTGTTTGTGGGTGTGTGTGTGTGTGGGGGGGTTGTTTGTTTCGTTTTGATTTGTTATCTCGATTAAAAACGTTCATTTTCTCATTCCATGCAGCTGCAGCGGTAATGTTATTACGGCGGTGGTCCGCCGCTCCCGAATGAATTTAGGGGGAAACACTGATAGTTCACTGATGTTTTCATTAAATGGCATGAATGTGATATTCCAAAGATTTTTCATGGCAAGCTTCTTTTTTTTTTTTTTTTTACACTCGCATGGTACTCTCTGACACTACCACTAGCTAACAATGATGTGAAAACTCCTCATGATGTTAAAATGGGGTCAAGATCCAAAGACAGATGTAGACATTTTGGTGTCACCTGTCTCCTCCTCATATTTGGGGGCTGGTGGGAGTTCGACACCGTAATTTATTCGGCCAATCTCGATGGCTCTTTTCTCTCGCTGGCTGTGTCAGTGGCAGAGTCCTGCTTGTTGAGTTGTTGTCCTCGACATCATGACAGCACACGGGGCTGTGATTTCGCTGAACCAAATATGAGCAAATTGAATTACACAGACGGTGAATTTTTATTATCAGGGCCGCATTTGTCGCATCAATATGCCACCTTATCATTTTCTCCCTCCTATTAAAATCATGAATTCTGATGCTCCGGGACGCTACAAAAGCTTAATCCTCCTCACCAAATACACACTCGCACACACACACACGCACACACAGACACACAGACAAACACACACACTTGCACACACACACACATTGTGTGGGTTAAAGCATTAGTTTTTTATTCTTTCCTTTTTATTTATTTATTTTTTTCATTTCATGTTCTTATACCCACTAAACATTATATAGGAGAATAGTGTGCTGACTGTATTGGAGGCAGCTAGCCCCCGACGCTCCATTCAGTCCATTGTCTGTTGTTGTGAAGCTTTCAGAGAGCCGTTAACATCAGTGGCTGTGACAAAACAGTCTAACAATCATAACAACACAGCAAACTCTGCCTCCAATAATGTAATCTGAACTAAGGAACAGAAAATTGTTGCAAATGATGTAAACAACTCAAAGTAAAAAAAAAAAAAGTCAAGTCTTTGAGCAACAGGAAATTAAATCCAACATCTTCTCACCAGCTCAGAGAACTTCGAAAGTTGTTGTTGCGCGTCTCATTTTAATGGAGGCACCTGCTTGCTCTTTTTGTTTTTTATGTAGTGAGGGACATCTTGACCTCTCATGCTTAAAACAACATACTTTTAGACTACTTTTCCCCCATGTGTGCCAACAGTTTTACATGCAAGCGTGTTAGGGAGGAAGAAGGAAGCGGTATACATGTACACATTTTGTCGGTATACATGTCAAGAAAAAAGTCGAAAATGCAGAGAATAAAGCTGAAATAGAGTTTTCTGAATAAAGTCGAATTGTCGACGATAAAGCCAGCTCTTCTGGTCCGTCGAGTCCAGTTAGGGGAGCGACTGACAGCTATGTGTGCTGCCTGAGCCCACGGTCTCTGACGTGACTGTATCCTTGGAGTGTAACGTTCTGTGTGTAGAGTTACAATCTATTCAAACCTTAGTCTTCTATGAGCTAAAAGCTAGTTTGACCAGTTCATCTACGCAAGGCTTTTTGGTGAAGCAATCATATGCGCTGTTGGATGTAATCTCAAAAGGTCAACTGTAATCTTGCAATGTCAGCTTCATTCCTGACATTTTGATTATATTCATGAAATTGTATTTCAACTTTATTCTCTACAATTCAACTTTTTTCTCTAGGTGCTTAATGGAATGATAAAAAAAAAAAAAAAAAAAAAAAAAAATTGTCCTGCCATTTATTTTTTCTCACCCCTGGTTCTGATACTATTTGGTTATTTTGCTTTAAATGCAAGCTAAATTGATATAATTGTATACACTTGTTCAGTCATATAAGCATATATCTACATTTTATGGCATTTAGCAGACCGCTTTTGTCCACAGCGACTTACAGTAATTCATACATCCATGTTATGCTGATGGCAGTGGCTGCCGTTCAAGGTGCCAACCAGCACATCAGGGGCAGTTTTGGGGTTCAGTGTCTTGCCCGAGGACAACTCCGACATGCAGACCAGGGGAATCTAACCAGTGACCTTCGGGTAACAAGACGCTGGCTCTACCCCTGAGCCACAGCTGCCATGTCTACTTAATTTGATAATTTTATAATCAGCTTGAATAGTCATATATATATGACTAAACAAGCTGTTTATTAAAATACGAAGTATGAAATTATGTCTTCCTTTAAGATTATCCTGTTTATTCAGTTTATTTAGCCCTGACAACGAAGACAGTTTGTTCATTTAGTGCCCCTTTGAAGCAAAATAACAAGTGTGTTATGACCAGGGGTGAGAAAAAAAAAAAAATAAGAGGAGGAAGCTTTACCCAGCTGATTAACATTGCTTCCCCAGGACTACACAGTGCACCTTTAACATGTACTATGAGTGCGCTCCTCATCCGGTGTTCACCGCTGCGCTATGCTTGACTGATGTGTAAAGGAGCAAACCATATGTTACATTACTCTCCCTCTCCTTTCACTGGTCTTTGTCCACAGAGATCTCCTTATTAGCCAAATGCCACCGAAAACACATAACGAGCATGTCCTCAGGTCCGCTTCTCTGAAACTGTCACACATCCGATCGTTTCGTGGAAGGCAGCGTCAGAGGTTAGGGGAAAGGGGGTGGAGAAAGGACAGCAAGTCCCCTTCCCACTGTGACCCGCCCGCTCAGCTTTGATTTATTACCTCAAGTGTCACGGAGAATGGATGAGCAGAAAGGGCAGCGCAGAGGAAATGCACAGGGCTCTCTACCCCCCCCACCCTCTGGGTTTGTTTTGTTTTCTTGGCCCTTTCCTTATGTGTTTTGAAACAGAGCAAATAGTGTGAGTTGCTGTGTTTTAACGGTTTGTGTGTGGGTGCGTTTTAGCATGTTGGAATTAAAAAGGGCTTTGTATTCAAGCCACATTCAATTTAAAGTGTTTCACTTTTTTTTTTTTTCGCTTTGGGGCTTTTCCTCCTCAAACCCGAGCGCTATACACATTCACTTACGCTCCTGCACCATCATTTTGCTTTTTAAAAAATGTGACTGTCATTGGCAATTTTTAAAGTTCACTGTGCAGTGTGTTAAAGACGTCGCTGGGGCGACTTTGTAGCATTGCACTTTGAAAAATTCTGAGTGAATTGCTACGCCGTTACGCTTTGTCACACAGGATAATTTTCCCCGCTCGTTTTTTAAGCGATGTTGTGGGACCGGGGTTGGAAATCAATACGTTTAGCAACACGGCTGACTCGGTAAACAGCTCATTAGGAGTTCACCTTTTTGAAAACCTTCAGGCACTTAACCTGTCAGGTCGAAAACATCCAAATGTCTCCCCTGTCCTTCTTTTTTTTTTTTTTTAAATCGTCCATGTCTGCCATGCTGCACTAGAACCTTTACACTTTTCATTTCCCCGCCACGTCTTCCCTCGCGCATCTTATCGAGCTCGGGCATGTTGAGCAGCCCTTTCCCCGCTCTCTCTCTCTCTGTACCCCTCTCTGCCTCGCTGAATCTCTCTGAGCAGGAGTTACAGCAAAACCCTGCTTGCTTAGAGATGGGAGATTAAAAAGCAACGGTGGTAAAGTAAAGGAAAAAAAAAAAAAGAAAGCCTGCCTGCCTGCCTGCACTGGAGAGCTCTGTTCCCCGTGGCACAGAACATGTACACACCACACTACGTCTCAGTCTTTTGTCAGGGGCTGAGCTCGGCACTGCAGGACGAGCGATGAAGAAGGGGGGAAAAGGTCAAGAGGAGAGATGGGAGTTATTCCAAGTGTGTGGAGCTGAAATAGAAGGAGTGAGTTTTTGTGAAGGCTTTACATATTTTCTTTCTTCTCTTCTATTTTTAGTAACATAGCGCGTAATTTGGTGCGCCTTCGAGTGGACCGTGGTTAGGATTACTACAAGCATCGTAGAGCTTCCGTAGTTCTGTTTATCATCCATACAGCAGGCAGTGTTTCTAAGATACATACTTTACTACAGGCGGTCTCATTCGTACTGTGAATTGTGTTGCTTACCACACTTTATACATGTGCAGTTCGGCCCCAGCCACAGCGTTTTTCAGTCTCACATCTGGTTTGTCCACATAAAGCATCTGCCATCTCATCTGCCACAGAAAATAAGCTGTGTACTCCAAAAGCTTGTTCTACTTTTATTACAGTTACGTCTTACGACTTGTTGTGAAACACGCGCAAGAGCCGTGTCTGCTTTTCACCATGATTTGTCGGCCACTCCATCAGTTGTGGATGGAATTAATATGACCAGGATCCATTTGGAGGGGTTCTCTGGCTCAAAGAGGGCTGGAGCAGGTCGTCCACTGATTGGGAGGCAAAGTGGAGTGCCCACCCGGCTCTGGCTACGCCTCGAGAGCCGAACCCATAAATTGCTCCTAATGGCCGTTCCGTGGGTGTGTATTCAGATGTACTGTGGCCGTCTCAGTGGGGAACATTGAATCCGTCCCTGTCGAGCTGGTCAGCATCTCGCACGGTGCCTCTGCCTTCAGGAGTATGACGGCAGGGTTAATGGTTGCAAGCGGTGTGGTGTGTTGTAAAGAGCTTTGAGTGGTTACTTCATCAGAAAAAAGCCCCATATAGACTCAAGCACATTGACCTTTCCCGACATGTATAGTCAGTGTTGAGGCTGAACAGTTTATGATAATATTTCAATTAAAGCTTCATCACAGTACACAACACAAGTCCCAATATTTTGAAATCTCTTCCAACACATTTAATAATGGCTGTGATTGGGCAACACAATTAAGTTTCACAATATTGACCAAACACCTTAACTTTGATATTACTATAATACTGTAAGGAATGGATGACTATTGGTACTCTTTAACAAAACATTAACCCAATAAGACATTAGATAACTGTTCATCAGTAATGTGGATATAATCACTAGAACAGGTTACAAAGTAGAACAAAGTAGAACAGACCAGAAAATTCCTTAACCTGACTTACCTATTACCCTTAAATCCAGGAAAAGACAACATTAATGACATATTACAATATAACGATATCCAAAATAAGACTCTATATTGTCAAGTTGTGCCGTAATGTATGAGATAGAATTAACAATTTAATACCGCCAAACATGTGTACGCACAGTTTACTAGCACTAGTTAAGTGAGCCATGGTGGAAAGGAAAATGAAATGTACCATGAAAGACAGAATCTGAAAAGCAGCACCGTTCTTATTGGGGTTGTAAAGTCAAAGTTTTTGAAAACTCAGATACTTTTGAGGTTTTGATTTGAGATGGCGCCACTGATGATGATGATGGGTTACACTTGCACTTTTGAAGGATTGATGACTGTCAGTGTGAAACATAAGCCACAGCCTTGTGTGGCAGTTGTGCTTAAGGGTGGCACTTCTGACGCTGTTGGACAGCTCTGCCGACGCAACACCAGGCCTGTGAACAAGAAGAAGAATCAAAGAGAAAAAAAAACATCATGTGTTGGGAAGGTGTTGGGCCATAATGAGCCACTGGAATAAGTCTCTTAACACCCCCCCCCCCCCCCCAATTGAACTCAGGCTTCTGCACAGGTTTGCAATTGCTAAGATTTACACGGAGCCATTACTACGCCCAACTTTAGGAGTTTGTTGCCGAAGGTGCATTTATAGATTCTAGCTTTTGTGCATATGCAGCTTTAGTTCTTCACCTGCATAGACTTTTGTGCAATGCCCCCCTGCTGTTATAAAGAGCTTACTGATATTTGCTTGCAGCACCGTGCTGATTGTAGTCCAGATACCCTCGGTTCTCGTTTTGTTTGTAGTGTGTGTGTGTGTATAGAGAGACAGACACACTTTTTTTTCCTATGCAAGAAATTGCTTTTTCCAGAAACAAACACAACAGATTGCGAGGTTGTTTCGCTTCACCTCATGGGGAACTCATTTGACAGGCAAAGAGCGACGCATCATGCTCATTTATCTTAATGGTTACGGGCCTAAGTGATGGCTCTGAAAGGATGAATGACTCGTGGTCAGTGACCCGCGCTGGTCGCTCTCCTTTTGCAGGAACCGGCGTTTTGTAATTCTTTGTTTTACCGCACGAGTCTCTGGCCTCGCCTCGCCTCGTGGCAGTGGTGGCCAGCTTTGATCTCAAGATAATCGTTTGATCATTACCATCGCTGAGAGCCGCATTGGAGTTATCTTTGACGGACTGAACAAAGAAGTTTATGTAAATACCCCTAATGAATGCACAAGCTCAGTTTTTATCGCTGCTTTTTCCTCTGATTTATGCGAAGCAACGGCATGCACAGTTGTTCATACATTTTATCCCCTTTTTTTTATTAATTGGCAAAGAAGATCAAAGATAATGTTTGGCAAATGAGGGAAAGGCAGTAGCTGTTTGTTTTGTGCAAGCTTGTTTTTGTTTGTCACATATTGTATTCTTTAAAATGAGTCAGCTAAGATGCAATCGTTTGGTGGTGATTTACTGTAGCAGCGCGAATAAAGAATCGGGGTAGATCCTGATAAAGTGTTTACCCTCCTTTATACATAAACATGAGTTGTGGGCTCTGTTTGCTTATGTATCAAACAAATTGGGTTGTCTGCTTATAGATGTAATTGCTGCAGCCTCTACAAAAGGTAACGGTTGAATCTGATATTTAGAAACTGGAGCCGAGCAATGCCGTGTGTAGAGTACTTATTTATATGTAGTGTGTACAACTTCTGTTACCAACCTGACAGCCATTTCAGCCATTAGCATTTTAAAACAGGGCCCTCCGCTATGGCTTTGAAAGCTTTCTTCGGTTTGGTGACAAGCTCGGGGACTCTCACCAGGGCTATCATTGTGTCTTTTTCATGTAAGCTGAAACCAGAGGGCCTGCTTTTATTTATACATTAGCATAAAAAAATCAAAGGTGACCTGAATGTCTTCATCAGTCAGATGCGCCTGGAAGAGTTTGATTGTGACACTCTGCCTCTTAGATGGATATCTCTGCCAAGCTTTTTGCCACCACACAGAAGCTGCAGAACAATCTTTGTAGACCTTCACTGTAAGTTTCTCTGAGCATTGTTTTATGCGGCTGTACCTAAGTCCAACACAACTTATCTTGACGCGTAAAGCTGGACGAACATCAGAAAAAAACAGCCTGGATGGTATATCTCACAAGAGAGCGTCTTACGAGTGGATTCCCAAAAGATTCATAAACTTTCTGCTTGTGTACTGTAGAGGGGCTTTCTAGTCTGTGCACTGAATGCATAATGTGACACTGATTTATAAA
The DNA here is from genome assembly GCF_904848185.1 of Acanthopagrus latus. Classification (NCBI taxonomy): domain Eukaryota; kingdom Metazoa; phylum Chordata; class Actinopteri; order Spariformes; family Sparidae; genus Acanthopagrus; species Acanthopagrus latus. The sequence continues at coordinate 16,420,824 of NC_051050.1, read as the reverse complement.
AGCAATTCCATTTAGTTGCTCTTTTTGCTCCTTGGGCTCCTCTGGTGTGTCCCGACCACATAATAGAAGGCCCCATGTGACAGAAACTGTGTAATGTATTTGCTCTCTTAGTGAAATACTTTCGTATAATGCGGAGCCAGACGTTTGGGGCACAGGGAGCTCGGCCGAAATCCATCAGCTCGCGCAAAATCTCTAAAAACCCTAGCATGACATGTCAGGCGCGTTGAATATTTTACAAAGTTCAAATTTATGTACAGATTGGAGAGGTCATCATCTGGGGACAATAAAGACTTTGGTGTACTGTGGAGGCGGGGGGGGCACACGTAACCTTTTCAGACAAAGCTCTGATTTGATTGAATGCAAGACAGGAAATAGGAGGGCAGATTGCCACCAAAGGTTAATTGGATAAAGTCAGCATTGAGTCCGACTCTGAATAAAGGGTGAAATTGAGGTTTTCATCAGGTTTCTTAGCAGACTGAAAGAACTTTGACTCTTTAACATACGGTCATTTAGACATAACAGAACCTGCGAAAAAATGAGAAGCAGCGTTTGAAAAGGTTGAATAAACTCCAGTGCCGTTCTCCCATGATGCAATTTGACTGGTTTTGTCAAGTTCACGGTGAGTCCGGTGATCCGAGTTGAATATGTTTTTCTCCACTTCTGCTTCTGTTGGATTTGTGATGTTTTTTTTTTGTTTTTTTTTTCTCTTAGTTTTTTCACTACCAGTGTCAGGTAGATCGATTCCCGATGCATGTGCTAGCCTGAATCAATCCTTTTCTTGAAATTGTTATTGTCAAGTGATTTGCCGAGCAGGTACTGCTCTATATTTAACGAAAGTTAATTTGCGTTTGGGGCTGAAATTGAAAAAAAATTAAATGTAGGAACACAAAGGCAGAGAGACAATTAGTGAGCAGAGGAATTAACAAGGAGCAATTAGGGGGACTGTTTTTGTTTGTCTGTTGAATTCAGTTGATTGGTATTTGATTAACTCGGATAAGTTGACATAGTATTCAATCTTTAATTCCTTGGTGTCTGCCTTTCCAAATTTTCCAGTAAAGATAGTCCTCCTTCCTTTGCACACAGCTATACATGGAAAGAGAAAGCCACCACTAAAACTACTCGGCTATATACTTTTAGCCTGATCTGGCTGAAGCTGAGAAACGAGCTTGGTTTACCAGACGGAGTCATTTTGTGTATATGGAATGGACACTGTCCCGATCCCTGAGGTGGTATGATTCTTGCTTGGAAGCTGCAGCATTTTCTCTAAACCGTGAAGTTCATCTTCATGTGAGAGCTATCCGGGGTGCTCAACAGCAGGTGCAATTTCCTTTTTGCCCAGGCAGTGCTCATACTTATGTGCAAGTTCTAACTTATCTCGGGAGAGTTGTAATGGAAATGCTGCATACCTAACCTGCTGATACTCCAGCCAGTTGGTTGCAGACCACCCTGTGCCAAAGCAGTGGCATCGCTGAGTATGTCTTCTTGAGTCCTCACTGAAGCCACTGTCATTTTTTTGTCGACTGTTTATGGATCTGCTGGCTTTTTAGCGATTTTGTGCCACTTTATGCATAATTAATTTAGTGCAAATCGAAGGATCAGTCAGTCATCAGCACAAGCAATTTATTTTCAAAGTCTTTTTAATTTTTTTTTCATCTGTGGCATTCACTTCTTGCCAGCAACAGAAACGGCAACAAAGACCAGTGCAATCTGTCTGGATTAAAAGGAATAATGTGAAATAGAAAACAGTGCTTTGCCAAAAATAGGCTGTATAGTATATTAGCAGGTTCATTTGTCCATTATTTTCTACTTTGCAGTTTACAAGCAGTGTTTTATGTCGGATAATCAGTTTGTTTTTTCCAATTAGAAGTTACTTTGTTGAGTGGATGACTTTGATGTCACAGAGCTTCTTGTTTAGCTTAAAGGAAATTGAGTTTTTTTTTTTTTTTTTCCAAACTATATTTATTCTTTGTCGAGCAAGTTTACAGGGAGGGTCCCTCAAACTGCAACCTACAAAACACCGCTGCACAAATTAAAGACCTGTGAGGAGGAAGACGAAAGCATCAAACTGCTGGTAAATTGCACAGTTTTACCAAGAAATCCGTGGCTCACTGGAATTCTCTCGCAGGCCCCCTCTCCAGCTTCAAACAGACCAAACTGCCTCCTAAATGTCCTTCCACTGGTTGACAGGTTGGACTTTCAGATCATAGGCAGGATAAAAGCCCAGTTTGTTTGGGCTCCGGTTGCTCTCCCTCCCTGTTGTCCTTGCCTCCTGATGTATACTCTGTGTTGCTCACCAACCTCTGCTTTTATATTGAACTTTTCACACTTTGTTTCTGTCTTCTCTCTGCCAACAGAAGACTGTGCTCTGTGTGTCAGGAATGCTAGGATTCAAGGTCGTCTTTCTGCAAAAAAAAGAAAGAAAAATCCAACAACGGTTGTTTGTCTATTGTTCGTGTAAGATGTTATATTTCAGCTGTCTTGCTGTACACTCAGGAGATTGTGGCCTGCGTTTCTAGTACCACTAAGTGGATATTAGTTCATTATCACGGTGGCAATGTCGCTAAATGGTCTCCACTAACCTAGTTAATGGAATTATTGAAATAACATAAGGGTCTTATTTTGCAGACATGACAAGCAGCGTGTGTGCTTTTCAAAGAGGAAAGGGAGAGTCATTGTTCATATAAGCTGGTCACAATGATGTTTAAGACCCATAAAATTTGATTCCCACCAGAATTTACTCTGCACCTTGGAAACGTGCCAGTGCTGCACAGCTCGCTACTGTCACATCCCCACGGTTCCCACAAAAGATTTTTAAACCTTTTATCTATGCTGGTGTGTTTGTACCTATTTGCATTCCCTCCGAGCTGTACAGTCTCCCAGATTTTCCTTCCAGATAAAGAAATGTGCGTCATTAATCTCCCCTCGACTGACGGTTTCCCTCCCGCAATTTCTTTTTAATGCTCCATCATGCGCATCTGTCCAAGTTCCCGCTGGAGTTTGCTTTATCTGCACAGGGACACATGTTCTAAAGTCTTCTTTTCTCCAGTTGTCGGCACGGATAATATCGGCACATTGATTTCAAACAAAACATAGACATTTTCTCCTGTCTGAGTAGTTGGTAAGATGTGACCGAACCCTTGTGTAAGTAGCGTAGATTAAGTTATAATGAGCCATTGTTGGTTTGTTAGATAATGGCGGCATTGTGCAGGTTCGAGGGCAGAACTACATCTGCTTGAAATTATTCTTTTGTTGTCAGTGCTTTCAAATCTATGAAAACATTTTGTGCAATCATTGTATATATTGAAGGATGGGCTCCTGTGAGGTTTTTAAATTGATAAAGTGCAGTGTGTTTTCGATGTCGAGATGTGCACCTCTGGCAATCTCATGACTCATTTCTGGCGATGGACGACGGCTGATCCAAATCCCCGCGTCCCTGCCCACTGAAGGTCTGTCTAGGTTTAAAAGTCTTTTTTGCACCAAATGTACTCAACCTTGCTGTCTTCAGCATCAGAAGCTTACAACAATGCTAGCCGTCTAGCTATACTGACAAAGTTAAGCTAAGGAAAGGCAATCAACATGACCCAATTGAACAAAACTCACAGACAGAGGCCCTTGGAAAAGAAACACCAATGTAACTGAGCATCTTGTGCTCTCATCCAGAGGGCCTTTTAAAGCACGTTATGCGTTATCAGCGTTATGACGGTGCGGGGCTTTGCAGAGGACTGTCAGCCATCAGTAATAGATGGCGGCATTGTCTGTCAGCCCTACCCTAATACCTGTACGACAATAACAAGATGAGGGGTTGTGCAAGGCGGCCTGAACTTCAGGTCCGTCTCGCAAGGCTAATTAATTACTCATCAAATAAAAGAAGTCATTGCAACCGGCGCCTATTTGAAGGATGAATTACAAGACAGCTGTTGCCCTGTTCTTTCTGCCAAGTTGTGAATTAACTTTTAGAGTGCAGATTTTTGACATTTGTGAATTGATTTTGAATCGCAGGAGATAAGAATCGAGATTTTTACTCAAGTCATATTTTTTACCCACCCCTTTTTTCCTGCTATCATTGTCAAACTCCACATTTTGTATTTACCTTTTTTTTTTTTCCTTAAGTCAAAATGTAATCTTTTTCTTTGGTACAGCATCAGTGAAACTGAATAGGGATGTTCCAGGCACTTATGATAAGCCTGAGGGGGAAAATGAGTATTTGGCCTCACACATTGTATGCTTATCCAGAGGAAACTCATTGGTATGTCATGGCTGTATCCACCTCTCCTCCATTCAGAGGCACGGCACACAGTCACTACTTTTTTCAGGTATTTTGTCTGGCTCTGGATTAGCTCTGATCTTACAGCAATTACCCTTGGAAGTGTAACACAGCGTAGCATGCTCTCCTGAGGTCACGGGTAGGTTATGTGTCTTCGGACTGGTTAAGAGCATTGTCAAGGTGAGCAATGGGCAGGCTTAGATTTGCAGCCCTTTATGTTGTGGCGGGTTTGTGGTTGTATATGTGTTAGATCTTGGTACATTTTATTTTGTGCATCTTTGTCCTTTTATTGCGAGAAGTGGACTGTTTGCAGAGCTGTGAAAATTTCAAGCTGATTTGATTAAGATGCCACACTAATACCATTTAAGTAATGCAGCCATGCATAGACCCAATGGTGATAAAACAAGTGTCGGTGACTTACACGGATAGACATGTAGACATATCCTCCCACCATCTGTTTCACTGGATTACACATTCAGAGGGAGAATGAAAAACACATGTAACATGTCTCTTTTTAGTGTCACCTCGCCTAAATAAATAATCACACATCAAGCACCCTGGGAGAAACGGTGAGATCTGTAGCCGAGGCAACACGGTAGCTGCAGTCAAAAGGATGGAAGATGTGTGTGAAGTAAATACTATTTCTTTTTGCAATGGCATGTTATAATCTTCACGATTTGACAAGAGAAAAGATAATCTACACATAAATCAGTAATGAAAACAATCATTTATTTCAGTCAGAGTCCCTTGGTTGACATTAAGAAACCAACAACTTTTGTTTTTTAATTTTTTTCTTCATTGAAAACGTGTCGAGGGGCAAGGCTGCGTGTCTACCTGCTCCTTTGAGAAAATGTTCTCTCATCTCTGTGTGTACAAGATCCCCCAAAGGCGGCAACGCATCCATGTGTGACGGCCTGATTTGCGTCTGATAACCACGGCCAGAGGGTAAAGATGATAAACTGACACCACTCGTGTTGTCGCTGTGTACTCTATCTACTCCATCTATTTCTGCTCAGAGCTTTGAAGTCACAACTTTGATGATTACCTTTCTGGACAGTTGGGATTAAATGGTAGATGTTTTTTTGTTTTTTTTTCTTTTAGCATGTATTAACCTTTTCATGTCATTTTTATGAAGTTAATTCTCCAGTTCCTCTCTAAACTACTCCTCCGAGTTAGTTAGCTAGTCTCTTTATAGCCCACGTTGTGTTTTTTGGCTTCGTTGTAAAATGATACTAGAAACAATTAAGGGAACTATTAAGCATTATTACACAAGAGGGTGTAATTCAGGGATGCTTAGGGATTGCATCGCTGTTGTGCCACTAATGGGGGTAAAGCTCACTCTCGGGTGTAATATTGTGGGGCAATTAGCTCTCAAAACAAAAACGACTTTTTTTCTAAAAAAGAGGTCTAACTATTACCTGGAAAACAATCGGTCGTGTCAGTAGACTTCTATACGAAATAAAACTTCTAATGCCCCAGCAAGTAGACCAACCCATTTCTTAAACAATTTAGTAACACAGATGATTCCTAGTCTATTGAATCAGCTAGGCAGCCTGAGTTAATGCCAAAGCTCTCAAAAGATTGTGTGATTTCCCAAACTGAATTAATACCACAAACACAATCACAAAACTGCCTTGCTAGCTCAGTAGTGTTGTAACTAAGATATTGGTTGAAAACTTTTTTCCCCCCATTTACAGCTTAAGATATTACAGTACATCTAAAAATGTGTTTGTTTTGACATGTTTTAAGCTAGTAGCGCTGTGTCGCTGACTCACCAGCACAGCTAATTGAGGGTTTGGGAGTGTTTCACTGTGATCCCAGCATTTCCGATTACTCCCGAGCATTGTATAGTCCAAAAGGCAAAATCAATAGGGAAAAAAGTGTTTTTTCTCTAACAAAGAAATTTTGTTTTTATCGTTTGGTGTTCAACCATGTTCCAAGTTCACTCATGACAGAGGCATGCAATTGATTATAACCATTGATATGATAAAATATCTAATAAAATGGAAGAAAAAAAATCAAAGAAATGTTTCAGCAGTGTTTATTCCATATCATTACCAAATGTCTAAAAAGTCGTTGCTGCTCGTTAGATCATGTATGCGACTCACTGGACAGACATAAAGACATCACTTTTGGATCTTTTAACTTAATCTAAATCTGTAATTATTGTAATTAATGCCCTGGTCCATGATCATTGATTAGAACCGGTTATGCTAATTTGGAGCAGGAGGCAGAGCACATGATTACCAGTGGCATGGCCCACCTCAATCATCTAGCACACAGTAACATGCAATTACTGTTTGGCTCAAACATATGATTTATTTACACGTTATTGGCATTGTACATGTGATGTATGATGTCTGCAGTGGAGATTCTATGTAAATAAACAATTTTAAGCATTTTAAGCAAAAAAGATCATGTCTGTGTGGTATGGACCCAACCATCCATATCTGTTTTACTCTTAGTGTCTCCTCTGCTGGACAAACATATCAGAATACAAATAAACACAAATTAAGAACCATTTCCAAACTGATTTCATGCTCTTGTTACAGGTAGTTTGATGAGGTATACAGATATTTTGGTATGAGGAAACACGACAGATCATCCTATACGCTGTGTATGTGGTGTGCCTTCCACCCATTAGTGCAACAGTGTGATCACTGTTCCGTAACATGACCGCAATCAGGACAAATGCACTATTAACTCTGTAATGAGACAGCTCAACAAACAGAATTAATGGGTCCATTCAAAATGGCACTCTCCAGCAATCAACACTTAGTTAGGCTTGTAACTATGGCTGTCAGAATGCGGGAGAATGCCGTGCCTTCATAAAAGTGAGGAAGGGGAGCATGCAGATTGATTTTGTTGTTTTTTCTAACTTCCAGGCAACTTTGCAGCACACACTCAGACTGTGACTTGTGCAATATAAAATAATTCTGTAAAGTCTGTCAGCTGGGCAACAGAAAATTGGTCTCCATCGTGAAATTTGGTCTAAAAACCCAAACATTTGGAAACGGCAGTATTCTGGTGTAAAGTTTAATGAACCTCAGTTCTTTAATGTTCAACACTTATCAAGGGACCTTCATTTTCAAAGAGCCTCTTTGCTGATTTGCAACTTGAAACCTTCTGTCTCGATGAGAGGACAAAAACAACGCTGAACTCATTGTACTAGGAGCCCGCCATGGCCGCCCGTCTCCACTCTCAAGAAGTTGTTGTACAATGTGTGATCCTACGCTTAGCCTTCACGGTAAATACTGGCAACTTTCTCACCTCAATGTGTAATACTCAATGTTTTAGTGTTACATCTGTATTTGTTTCATTGTTGGTTGCAAAGTTTGTGTGTAAACAAGTGTCATGCTAGGGGAGCTGCACATTTGTTACAAGCTTTTAGCCAAATCTGGAACGATCTGTCAAATGGCAAAAAGCCTGCCGACATTTTCTGCATATAAAATGCTCCCCTACAAATGTTAAAATTAATCATTATGATGACTAAAAATACATGTTATTGACATTCACAATCATAGCAATTGTATATATTGTTCTTGATTTTTAAAATGAATAATGCTGTTTGACTTTAAGGTAGGACTTGGGACTCTACAAAATATATGTTCTCAAAATTAGAGAAAGTATATCATCTTAGATTGTTATATGGCATTAATGTTATATGCATAACAGTAAAGGGATGTAATTTTCTGAACACATTACTAGTGATTATTTAGTTAAAGTGACATCATTTTGGCTCAAAAATATTGCAATATTATTTAAAAGCAATATGGCCATCCTAAATTTAAGGTCATGGTGTTGGTTAGAAATCGATTGAGCCGTCACACGGTAACTCAAACCTAGGAGATGAAATTTGGATTAATTGTTACATCAGGTATGGAAAGTATCACATCTCACCATGAAACGTTGATGTTAATGTACTTATAATTAATAATCAGGATCCACACTTATCTTCAGTCTGTCACAGTTGCTGTAATAAAGAATAAAGACGAACATCAAAGATGAAGGCTTGAGACAACAGTGTATACGAACATACATAATGAAACTAATTAAAAGATTAAAGCCCCACTTTGCTTTTGTGTAACACACCACTTGTACATAAACATCAGGCCATTGATGTCTGGTAAACTAATGCAGATATAATGATAAGCGGAAAACAGTTGGTAATAAAACATTTGCCCTCTGAAACACAAACTTGTCACATTAAGTTATTTTTTTTTATTGGGTAGTTGCATCTACACTTTTGTTTGGATTCGGTGGATACTGTCAAAGCCAGACGACGCAACATTAATAAACTCTCCGACAACCCAGTGATGGATTTATTCCTTAGCTCATTCGCTATTACATCCACTGATCTAATGGGATTTTCCAGACTGACTATTATGATGAAGTAGGCAAATGATTGTCAGGATGTTGCCACTCATCAGTCATATTAATTGCATTTATATGTCATTATTACAGTCTCCTAATGGATGGTAGCTGCTTGCAGGCTGGCTCTCTCCTCCTTAACCTAATCGAGTTTGAGCCAATGTTTTCACTCTCCTGATGCAAACTGCAACTTGAGTGCTGTATTTTCTGGTGTCTCCATGAAAACCGTTGCTGCCTTTGCCTACTTAATGCTATTTGTCAGTAGATTTGAACAGGCTTCTTAGTTTTCAACCTATCGATCGGCGACTGTTAAAGGTTACATGGCTTAAGAAAGTCAACATCTAATATACAGGGATCAAAACAAACATATTTTTAGTGTATTGATTTCTTTTCCCACTGCAGTGATGCCTCCTTGCTTGAACAGTGAGGAGGGAAGATTTTTAAGTCATTTTCAGTTATGGCAATCTGACAATGAGATATCGCATACATTCACGAGGGCAGTGATGATTTGCTGAGAGGGTTACAGTGAGATAGAGAAGCATTCTTCAGACGGTCTGAGAGACTTATGAAACAAATTAGATCCGAGGAGTTATGCACTTAATCGTGAAACAATCAGGTCTTTTACAGTGAATCCTGTTATCTGAATCCTGAACAGTAATTCAAGGTTACAAATTGCACACCTCTGCACCCCCTGAATCTCTCAGTATGCCATTGTGCCTTTCAAAATGGCATGCTCATGTTGCTGATGGCCCTTAGCCTGTGCGAGTGACAGAAGCCTCTTGATTAGTCACGAGGCTGCATCCCTGCTAAGGTCAGGCTGATTTCTAATGATGTGTTGTGTGGTTTTATGGAGTCTTCCCATGAGTATTGGGTAGGCTACTGTAATAAGCTGTCACAGAGGCAGAGACGCCTATTAGAAGCCACTCGTAAATGTCCGTGTATCCTCCAGACTTGGAGGTGAAAGAGCCTCAATCATGTCACGATTGTGACATTTCATGGCAGCTTGTTTAGCTTGCAAATAATTAACCCTTTCAAGTCAAATGAGCTTGTGAAAATGGATTGGAAAGACCTTACAGGCATAGCCAGGGCCACTGGATCGACTTGTAAAACCACTTTACTTCTGACAGTTCTACATTTGCTGTCAGAAGACACCGTAGTCCAAAAAACCCTTTCAGTATGTGACAGGACTGAGTATGCCAGCGGGACCATTCATTTTCTTTGACTTTTCAGGGTTGGCTGCTTTACAATACATATACGCTGAAGTTCCAGAGGCCTTGTTTAAATTCACAGTTCTGTTTATGTTAATGTCCTTGATTAGTTTAGCTAATTTCTTCACTTGTGATGATTGTCTCTCGTTTGAAAACAAACACACATGGCTTACCAGCAAAACTGACTGACTGCTCAATGATCTCCCATGCAGCAGAGTACCAACCTCCTGTTTGATTTTTAGGTAGATAGATTGGATTATACTGTAGGAAGGAATACTAATATTCAGTGCCATGAGTAGATATTGTACGTACTTCCTCTATACTTATATTTGTGAAACAAAAATTCAAATGTTGAAATACAGACACACTGACACACAGTATGTCTCACATTCTGTAATTGTCATTTATTTGCAAGCCACCACACGATTGTCAGGATTTAGATTGCTGACACTAGATGTTGTCACTTTGGATCCATATTACTAAATGGAGACAAAAGGGCTATGCTCCCTGTCTGTTTAGCGTGCTATGTGTGTAATTACTCTCTATCTGCCTCATGGTGTTTACGTCCATATGACAAAACAGACCTTGTTGTCATATTTTTAGTCGCGGTACACCAGTTGACTGCTTTTAAGTGAGTCTTTGTTGTCATGACGACATTGCCATCAGCCCGAGGCGCGTGGCATTCAGAGCTGATTTCGGTTCCAGATTTTCTTTGATGGATGTGTTACCGTCAGTGCTGGATTTTGAATTAATCTTCAGAAAATTGGTGAGACTATTTTGCAGGTTATGTTTGTACAATGAATGTGAATGTATTTACTGTTACATTACTTAAATGAGCTCCACGCACATCTGATTGTTGCAGTCAGTGTGGGAAAGACAAAAAAGTCTCTAGATGGTTGCCACTGCTGTGCACGCAAATGTTAATATCAGTTTAATGCACACAACACCTTGGCACTGTATAAGACCCTTTTTTTCTATTCCTACTCATATGTTGGGTTCCCTTGTGTTAAAGCAAACACCAGTGGAACAGGTATTCCCACAAGGGAAGCTAAAATAAAGCCTTATGGTGCCTTGCTGTCTGGTAGGGTTTAATTTTTAGTGTCTCTTCATGTTTAAAAGCTTTGATTCCTATGACCTTCATTTATCCTTTTTAATAACTACCTCTCAAAATCATTATAATAATAAAGTACAGTACTCAGACCAGCACGTAATGTATTAAAAAGAGGCATTTACATACATTAAATGGGTCAGCATTCAGCGTGGTAATCAAGGAATGTTTTGCCAGCTTTTATGTATTTGATTGTTGATTGCTATGATTTACAGTTGAATGTTTTGTTCACTTTGTAGTTGTTTTATAGGACCGAAAAGCTCACCCAAAGCTAAGAGTAAGTTCCATCAAACTGGTCTTGTGGTCACTGGTCAGTGATTGCCAACATACTGGTTGGAATTGTATTGCAGTTATATCTGCTTTTTTACTTGTCACTGGGCCAAAACTATAACTTAATAGTAGGCCGCAGGCAAAAAGCAAGAATATGTGAGCCTAATTCTGCCAGTAAAATAAAAGAAGATTGATGAAAACTTCCCCTTGATGAAAAAAAAAGTTCCCAAGCTGACTGATAAGTACAAGATAAACACTGACTTAATATTTCATATTATGATTTTTTTTTATCTTTAAACATGAATGTTACATATGTTATATATCTATGTCATAATTATGAGTTTATGCTTCATATTTTTTTTATATCTCATAATTCTTGACATTATTTCATTATTTCAACTTGCTCGACTTTTTATTTGTTAATTATCAGTTATCATGGGCAAAATTTACATTTATGGAATACTGTCTTCATCAAGCTTAGTTTTTATCTTTTCTTTTGTAATCTTTAACTGGCTGAAATGTTCTCCCATACATATCTGCTGTATTATTAATATGCTAATTCTATTACAACCCAAAGTCCCCTTAAGTGGGTTATGAAAACATAATTAATAATTAGGGATCTTTCATTTTTAAAGGGCATAATAACTCATAAAAAAAATGAACAGCACAAACAATATTATAATGAGTATTATAATGTTTTTTTTTGTGTGTGTATGTGTGTGTACACTTTATTCATTGTACACCATTTTGATTTGAGTGTCTGAATTGTGAAGGTAATTACTGCACAAATTCCCACAGCAGAACAAAACAGGTTGTGTCCGTGGCACATACACTACTTTACGCTAACAATCACACAATGAAATACATGACACTGTATAGATTCCAAAGCAATGGTAGTGCGGCACTACACCATTCCAGTGATGAACATCCACTTCAGGTATTCCTAATCATTACATATGTCGCATGTATTCTTTCCCTTCTAAATTTTGATGTAAAAAGAGGCAGTGTCTGTATTGTTAGGCTCTGTTCTGTCTATATATGAGACTGCTTTTGGTTCCAAGTAAGAAAAAAGGAATGCCAATCCCCCACATCTACATTTGTAATGCCATATTTTGTGTATGTAACAGCTTTTCTTTCACACTCTACATGGCTCAAGGGCCGCTGCATAATTTAGTGGTCTGGAGTGGTGACCTCGTCCAAGTTGTGACATGGAGCATTTATTATACTCTTAGTTTTCTTCATATTTGTGTGGTCTTTGAGACCCTTCGTCTTTGTTCCTTAACAATTCACTTTTTCAAAAAGATGATTGATGACATCCAACAAAGACTCAGAAAAAAAATTAAATGTGATTCTGCATGGGTCCTTTTACTTTCTCTCCCCTGGAGATATAAATGCCTCCCAGAGGAGCATTTTCTTTCTATAATGTGTTAATTCAACTCAAGCTTTTTTAAAAAAAAGATTCTTCAAGGACTTTCCTTTGTTGGAGCAATTGCAAGTTGAAAACAAGTATGGCCTCTTCTCAAATAAGCAAACAAAATGGCAAAATAGCCATGGCTTCGTACAGTAATGTTAGGATCTATTTAGCACTGGCAACTCAAGAGCCATATTTTCTCAGCATTGGACAGTTCTGCCAACACATTTCATTTCAGCTCTGCTAAGCCATCCTGTCTCAAAGCATTCAAACACAGGAGTTTTCTAACACTCTGTAGTAGATGCAGTTTCAGCACTGGAGAGCTCCTTCACTGCACTTCTCCGCTCTCAATTTCCCACAGGCCCTGAAAAATGGCAGTTATTTAAGCCACAATTTAAAAAGAATAATCTAGACAGTTTCCTAATGAACAGGTACAGGCCCATATCAAACCTCCCCTTTTAAAGGGAAATGAGAATTTTTCAGCATCTCAACAACCTCTCAGCCCTTGTTGTTTTGATGTTTCAAAGGATATCTATCATGACAAGTATCATTAGATCTCAGCTGTATAACAACATATTTGTGGATGGACTAAAAAACAAGTTCTAAACAAGGTTGAATCTTATTTGAAGTAGGGGGACTATGAATGAAAAATAACACGTGGGGTTCCCCAAGGCTCTATTATCGGGCCTCTTATGTTCAACGTCTACATAAGAGGAAAACAGGAAATATTTGACCATGACAATACAGATGATGACATACAAATGTACAGTGTTGTGCCTGAATGCATTCAGTAAACAATCGTTCATGAACTCCTTGATATTTTGGGCGAACGTGAACTGAATGTACTGCAATTCTGCCTGATGAACGTTATTGTGAGCACGTTCATTCTTGCATTTGTGAACGCTGCTCTCTCACAGTTTAACTTCTTCTAGAGAGTGCCAGATTTCCTTCCAGGCGAAAATCTGGCTGAAACACACCATAAACAGGCCTTAATATGTAGCGGAAAAACACCCAATCTGGCAACACCAGCCATCACAGAGTCACACTGTTGCATGTGTCATCAAAATGCGAAGCATGGAGGCAAAAACAAATGAAGGCAGCAGCAGTACCTCAGACTCTGCCCCCACCATGGCATCTTTGTTTGATTACTTAAAACAGTTTTCTGAATAGATCAGTGATGATCCAGATGGGAAAATCTTACATTTTTGTGTAAACTTTGCCTGCCAGGTTTCAAGAAGCAACTCCATACATCAACGTCAACAGCAAACCTGGAATGGCACATTGAACTAAAGCACCCAGCTAGCCTTTCAAGGAAGGTATGAATGAATACAAACTCAAAAGACACGGCAGCAGTGAGCCAAAACAGATCCTCTACCACCCAAATTGTATTAACGGCGTACAGTAGCGGCACCGTTGTCAGGGACCTGCAGTTTTAGTGTTAAAACTGATAAAATAATTGCTGTCTGTGGTTCTATATGGGATGTGGCAATAATTTTGAAAATTAATAGCAACGCCGCTTCATATTGGAAAAAAAAAAGAACTATGAATTAGTTCATTTTTTGAACTATGAACTGAACTAGCTCCTGTAGAAAGTGAGCTTTCCCAGCAGTGCAAATTTATATAATGACAAAAAGTGAGTAAAAGCGTTCAACATCAATAATCATTTGAAAAAAAAACCTACATGTATTCCACTTCAACAAAGATAGACAGCAGAAAAAGTAATTCCTGTCCTGTACTTAAAGAAGAACAATTAAATGTTCATGCTCACCTTCAGACATTTAGAAACAAATCCTTATTCACATGATTATTCTACTTTCACATTAGGAATGTAACCAGAATATAATGGACTCAGCACAATTTAGAAAAAAAGCCTCAATGTGTTTATTTTCATTAGCCTTTTTAAACCTATAATACAAGTTTATTCTATTGGTTGTCCTATTCTATTATAGCTTATTTTAAAATGTAAACCCTTTGTGCTTGTGTATAACACTTTGAATTGCCTTGTTGTCAAAAAGTACTGTACAAATAAACTTGCCCTGCCTAGAGAAAAAGGAAAACAGAAATCATTCAAAGTCAGCACTTCTGACTGAACAGTTCATGTTTCACCTTGGAATATGATTATCAGGAGGAACAGACCGCAAGAAGAATAAAATGTAAATGGAGCTTTACATTTAATTCTTGCCTCTCAGATTATACAAGACTATGCAGCTCATAGAGATTTACAGTGGTTCTCATGTAGAAACAGAGTGTTTTAAAAGACTGGGTCTTTCATAGATACAAAAACCATGCATAATGGTTTCTCACTCTAAACCACAAAAAACATTGTTTCTCTCTGAAAAACAGCTTAGTATTTAAGGTTTTTTTCATTTTGCTTTCCCAGTTAATGAAATATTCCTCTACCAGACTACAGTGGAAGCTTTTTTCTTTTGCTTTGTTCAAAACAACTTTTCAAAAAGTAGAGTTTTCATTAGGGCTTCCAAAGAAAATGTTAATGAAAACTATTGACATTGGTGTTGGAAAAATCCTTCAGATTACTTTTTTTTCAATTTGTTGAGCAGCTCAAATAAATCCCCCTCACCTCAGTTGTGTTTGGTACTGGCACAAGTTTCTCCAAATAAAACCATCAGCATGACTTTATGCCACTAAAAGAGTAAGTATGTTTTGTTGTGATTTAGGTCAACTGACCCTTTAAGCTGTTCCTGCTCAGAGGATTTTGGTTATGCATTTGCCTTTTCTCAGGTTTATTTAAAACCTTAGTTTCTTTGTCCCTACCATCATGAAAAATGGGCCATGGACTATTTACTGTGTCATGGTTTTAGTATATTATCTCTCTCTCTCTGCCTCTTACACATTCTCAGTCACACACACACACACACACACACACACACACACACACACACACACACACACACACACACACACACACACACACACACACACACACACACACACACACACACACACACACACACCCCTACATTGCCAACAGTGGACTTGCATTCTACACCAACGGAGTGTGGACATCTGTTTCTGGTCATTTTGAACAAAACAAATACAGGATGGAAAACTGACATTTAAAAGTCGTTCCTGATTCTTTTTTTTTTTTTTTTCCAGTAAACTACCAAGAAGGGACTACCTATGAAAGACGGGGATTCCATGTACTTCACTGGAGTTGTCTGTACCAGCTTTTATATCTAATTGAAGTTTGTTTACTAAACAAACTTTCTTTGTTTCCTCAATGTTGATACAATCAAGTTTGATATCAATATTATTATTTTTTTCTGATACAAAAATACAAATACGATCATGGCCACTTAGGCTCTCTTTTTCATTCTCTCACCCTCATTCACACACACACACACACACACACACACACACACACACACACACACACACACACACACACACACACACACACACTGTAGGACTATATACATTTTTTTTTCTGATTAGCTGTATGTTTTTAGGCATTTTGTTGCGTTTGGGGAGACAGAGCGAGGATGCCTGGGAGGTGTGGGGTTGGGTTAGGTTTTTCGAGTCATACAAAATTTTGAATAACAATTTACTTTTTTTTTGTTGTTGTTGTTGACTTAGTTTACTGCTTCTCACACTCTCCAATACATGACAAGGTTAATGCAGTGGATGTAGTACCTGTCACTACCGTGGAGTGGTTCCGCATTATCTGGAGGGATTTTGGCAGTCTAATTTGACTGCAAAAACAATTGCTCAAAAGATGGATTATCTCCTGACGGAGACCTTCATCATGTGGAGCATCTGGAAAATACTGAGCATCTATTAATGCTGATGCATATTTATTTTCTTTTTTTTCCCTTTTTCAGCCCACTCTGTGCAGCCTAGCAATTCTATGATGATTCTGCAATAAGTTGGCACATTAGCAGCAGGAAACATTATGGATCGTTAATTGTAGACGTGCTTTTGAGAGACTTGTTTGGGGAATTGCATGTGAAAACCATTACAGCTTTCATATCCTACACTGTTTATCTGATGCATTCTGTGATTATTAGAATGCAGCAGCTCAAGGCCTACATCAGGAAAACATCTGCAGCTCCCAGTGTACTGTAGGGCTTTGGATATACAATAGAAGGAGCATACATTACGCACTGAATTGGTTTCCAGGCTGTTAGTGGACCTGACTTGGCACATTCATTACCTACAGTCTGCGTTATCAAGGAAGCAGTTTAACCCTCTGCACACTTCTGTGTGTATCTCCAGCTTCTATTAAAGAGCCCTCCTTTGGCTGAATGTACTTTTAATCTTCTTCGGTCTTAAAAAAAAAAAACAGCTAGATAATGCAGGAAGCGATGGCGTTGAATCCATCACTGTGTAAAAGGTTTAGTTACATTCAGGGGGAAAAAAAAATGTTCATGAGGAAATGTGGTGTTGAGGAACTTATATGCAGTCTTTCTGGATGTCAACTGAATGAAAATTTAGTTTAGTTTTAGTTCTTGGAGGCGGCAACATGGAGTGCAGAGCAGAAGGAGAGGGGACACAGCCAAAAAAATCACTAGAGCCAAAGGGAGGATAATCCAAGTGGTCAACACCCACTTAAGTAGGCTGGAGCAGTACAGTGTATCTGTGTGCATTTTTTTTTAATCGGCATTACCCATTTAAAGTAAATGCTATTACCAGTTTAAAATAAAAAAAGTTACTAACCATGTCCGAACATATCTTTCATCGCTGTGAGAAATACTTTCAGGCACACATTTATCTTACCTCGAGCTATTTCCAAAGGCGTACCTTGGAGGCATTTATCATAGAGATGGAAAAATGAATCTGTGTCATTGGCTGGGTTAAATCTGCGTGTGTTATATGTCTGCAGACACCTGGGGCCCGTCACACAAAGCAGGTAGGTGGATAACTTTTCTGGATTAAAGTCCGACCTCCCTCAAATCAGGATGTGGAGTGATGTAAAAGAGGTCATTCAGGTTTCGCTGTGCAGTTACTCAAACTCAATGATCCCCCTTGTGCGAGGTGCTTGTTTTTTTGGCAAGAAAAAAAAGCTGCATATGTGAGTATTTATACATGCATTTATTCTGTGAGCTTGTGGCTTATGGCGTCTGTGTCTCTTCCCTTGCAGTGTGTGCGTCTTAACAGTGTCTGCTGTCTGAAGGAAACAGAGCTGATAGCTAATGACATCTGACAGAGGCCGTCTGTTATGGTCATGTGATACTGTCTCAGAGCAGCAAAGGCCCTCTTAAGAGATGTGGTCTGACCATGAATCCATGCCAGAAATAGAAGACTGGCCACTATACAGGGTTCCCATACAGTAATTGAAAGTATTGTATTTGAATCTTTTGTTTGGAATTTGAAAGAAAAGAGTATGAAAAACGTTTTTGTTTCCAGACCTGCCTGTTTTTGAAATATGAAAATCATAATTTCTGCAAAAACAAATCGATCATTCAGGCAGAGTGTTTATCATAGCCTTCCGAACAAACACGATATTTACCCCTGTGTAAGAGTTTGCGGGCCAGACCGAGCTTGATGTTGTTGAAAACAAGGCAAGAAGTATGGAGTGAGACCGATCACACACACCTACGCAGAGCTGCCTCTACGCCTGTATGTCACAGCCTGCAAAACACCTCTTAGAGCTGTACCAGTTTGTGACCAAATTCATTTGAAAGAAAGTGTCATAAATGTTTCATTATAAATAATCAAATGATAATCCTGTCTGAACATTTAGGACTTATGCAGTGTTGTAGTTGTCAGAAAAGTGAACAGACCATCTTTTCTGCATGTTGTTGCGTGATCAATGGGAATCATTTTAACCATACAAGGTCAGGTGTCGATATTAAGGTCACAGGCAGAAATACCTGCGGTTAAAATGTCTGTGCCATATTTTATGTAAAAAAAAAAAAACAACGGGAGCTGAAAACCAGAATCTGTGAGCATAAGCATTCTATTCGTAACTTCCATGTTAAATCATCAGTAGCCAGGCATTTTAACAGTCATGACTACAGTTTGAGTGAACTACATTATATGGGCATTGAGACAGTGAGAATGCTTTGGAGAGGTGGTAACAGGGACAGAATCCTATTCCAGAGTGAAGCCCATTGGATATACTCAACAATCTGATTCCAAAGGGACTGAATGAGGTGATTTAATTTACTTGTTTCCTGTGATACTAATATGTACTATGTTATTTCTGTGAGACAGTTAATAGACCCTGTGAGGTCTTTGGCTCTCCATCAAAAGGATGCAGCGTTTCCTATCGGCATATATCTGTTGTGCAGTTTTGGATAACCTATAATTTGCGCAACTGTGTAGTTTTACTGTGATTTTGCCAAAACACAGGCTGAAGTAGTGCCTGAAAAGTCTACGTGGCAAGGATAAACAGTTTGATTGGAGTGCTGTTCATTATTTTGTATTGTTTAGTCACTACAAGACAGATTCAGCACCCTGCACTGAAGCTATATACATGAGCTGAGCATGTTGTCTCTTATTTGTATGACTGTACAATAAAAATGATAAATGATGCTTAATAAATGGTTTATAAAGCTTTTCATGGTTTATCATTGTTGAAATGACTAATAAGTCCTTTTAAATACATTACAATTTATTATTGATAATTGATCATCTTAAACATTTAGCTATTTTGAACTCAGATTTAACACCTAAGTTCAAAATAGCCAAATGTTCTAAATTGTTCTAAATTTGAGTCTGGGAATGTTTTGAATTTGGAAAATTTGAATCTACCAGTATGTCTTTTACATTTCTGGCTGTATTAGCCCATTGTGGGTAATAATAGTGTATAAAAATGATCTAACAGCACTTCTTACTTCAGAAGTAATCTAGATAAATGACTAAATCATGGTTCTTCTCTGTATCATGAAACACAGTATAAGCTCATATGTGCGTGAGTAGATAAAAATTATGTTCTCAAAGCAAGCATTTCCTGCATTCCCCTCAAGAACAGGAAAACAGACAGCGCATTGTTTGCCATTTCAACTTCAAATCATTTTTTTCTGGTCTGAAATGGTAGATATGAGTGTGTGAGATATGACTCATCGACTGTAGACACAACAGCTCCTCTCATGTGAACGTTGCAGGAAATGGAAGAGTTTAGATGTAAGCAGACAAGACATCGTTGGCTTTTAAGTGTATGACAAAATCAATCAATGCTCGTATCTAAAACGGGAATGCACGAGTACAAATTTCATTTCACATTGATAATAAGTCACAGACCATGCAAGCAAAAATCTAAGGATCAAGCCATCACATTGAATCATTATGCTTCATTGGATGTGCACAAATACGTACAAAAAAAACAAAAAACAAAACGCGCAGGGGGCACGGACAGTGTTTCGTCAACCCATCAATCACGTACGCCTACACCTCCTCATCTGAAAACTGCTTCAGCTCAGATATGAATCAATGTACCAGTCAAGTGAATCCAGGTGAGATAGAAATCCACTTACAGACCTCTGATCACAATCAAACCGCACGGAGGCAGGTTTACCTTA
Organism: Acanthopagrus latus; assembly: GCF_904848185.1. NCBI lineage: Eukaryota > Metazoa > Chordata > Actinopteri > Spariformes > Sparidae > Acanthopagrus > Acanthopagrus latus. The sequence continues at coordinate 16,400,711 of NC_051050.1, read as the reverse complement.
GCTTCAAAAAACACTGGGCCATGGCACAATGGGGGACAAGCGTGGAAGGGAAAGCAGCGGAGATTACATCTCAGACCCTGCAGGCTTCTCCGCGGGAGGTGCTAGCGGTGCTCAGGAAAGAACACATGGGGATGAATTCAGAGAACTAACGCAGAATGACAGAGGCAAGTATGTGGTCTAGGTTATATGAGTGGTGCTGGTGATCTTCCATGTGTGGCTGGCTGACTGATAAACGTGGTGCGTCAGGTTTGTTTGCGTGGGTGTAACAAAAAAAAAAAAAAAAAAAAAGATTTTCAGAGACTGTAAGCAAAAGTGATTTGACTGTTCACTGGCAGACCTGTTTGGATGTCTTCAGTAGATGCTGTTACATGAACGATCTCGCCCAAGTTATGAAGCCATCAAATGTAATTTTGTGCAATTAGGTACTTGACAGCACAGCACACCAGGGTAACCTTTTTTCAATGTGATCTTTACATGAAGGGTTATTAATGTCTCCTTTAACATGTTTTGGCTCTATTTGGATTTACTTAACTACACTCCAAAAGGTACAGTACATCTGTTTGAAAAAACATGCAATTATGTTGCTACAATAAAAAAACAAACTAATTGGAAACGATATGTTGCAGCACAGCACAGAACGTGGTGGGTGTCTAAAAAATGCAATACATCATCTGTCATCCCAAGTATGGCACTGACTTCATAGCCTAGAACTAGGCTTGTCCAAGTTGCAGGTGGGGCCTGGTGCATGCGGGAGACTTCTCTAGGAGACTGTTGGCCATGGAAAATAATTGATATCATGCTGCAATAGCAGACCAGAGCGGGATGGTAGAAACAGAGGCCAGACAAAGAATTGACACCTTAATAAGATCTCCTATTGTGGCTGAGTGACTCACTATTGGTGGACAGTTATTCTCTGCCACTTATTCTTTTCTTTTCCCTTGAGAAAGCCACAGAGATAGACACGAGATGATCTCCGGCATGTTACAAACAGACTGACACCTTGAGACGACAATTACAGAATACAGCACTGTTGACTGGGTGATCCAGCCCCTCTCCTTTTGAAAATATACTTTTTTTTAAGTGAGTGAGGGACAGGTGAAATGAGGGAGGTGTGTCCTTGTGATCTGGCATTGTCACCACCTATAGTTACCACCTTGATGTCCAAAGACATTCCATGATTGCACTTCACCTCTAACGCACATGCACATTTTGCTTTGTACGCACAACTCACGGAACATTTACACGCTCGCATTTCTGGGAACCTGTGGAGGTTATCTCAGCGATTCCCCGAGCTACCTGCTCAAAATACTCATTCATTCATCTCGAATTGGTGTTGAATTGCCTTTATACAACTCCACTCTGAGGCCGCTGTCTGCCACCCATTTCTTTAGGCAAAATTGTCAATGTAAGTCAGCACATTTAATATGAATGTCTATCCATTGCAGTCTGCAGGCAGGCTGTCTCTCTGCGTCAGCAAGGCTTTAAGTGCTTAATTATCATAAAGACACCCATTTTTCTCCTTTCTGGGAAATGGAGCAAGCTGTTAAACTTTTCGGTCTCCTGTGCCTGTCCATGTGACGGCCCCGGCGGTGTGCAAGGCTCGGGGTATAACCTGTCAAAAATCGGTAACCTACCGTAAAAGGTGTGTGTAGTTATATGGGTGAGCTGAGGGGGGAAATGTGTGTTTTTCACACTGATAAAATAGTGAGAAGCTGTAGTTTTTGCAGTGCTCACAGAAAATACTTCACGTGTTGCTCCAGGGACTGCTGGTCAGTTGGTCAATCCAACACTCAAGGCAAAATATGAATGTACTGGAACAACTCAATTGATTGTCATTGAAATTGGGGCCACATTCATTATTCATGGGCCAAAACCATCAATATCCTAATGAGTATTTTCTGTTTAGCTGGACCCTTGTGTGTCTTATTCCTCTTATTAGTCCCACTTTAAGTTAAACAAGACACCACCAAGGCTGATGTCTGAAGTCCCTTCATCTTTAGCTGTGCTTTGAAATAAATGGGAGAAATGGCAAGCTAAAATGCTCAAGTTAAAGCAGCAAAATCTGTAGTTACTGGTGCTAACAGGCAGCAACTTAAACTGTTGTTGTTTTAATAAAGAAGTCAGGCAATCATTTTTTTTCCCATCATTCTGTGAGCAACCATGATCTGAGTATACCCTGCACACTGCATGGGTCTGCAAACAGCAGGCAGCAAGACGACTCAGTGGCAAGCACTGCTGCTTCACAGCAAGAGGTTCCTGGGCCCCCTCCTGGACTGCGACACGGCATATCTGTGTGGAGTTTGTTCTCCTCCTGCTTGTGTGGGTTACTCTGGTTGCGCTGGACTCACCCACCATCAAAACATGTATATTAGGTTAATTTTCCTGTCAGTGTCTTTGACCAAGTCACTGGCTTAGATCTGGACTTCTTCCTTGGGTGCCAAACAGCGGCTGCCAACTGCCCACTGCCCCTCTGCGATGGGTTACTACATTGCACTGTGATAAATAAAGACTCTTCTTTAGTAAAGAGAGTTGGCTATATCTTGGTGAGAAGTCTCACCTGCAGCTTTTTTAAATCATTATTATTTACTCCCTGAAAGACTGTTCCACTGTCAAACAATACCAAAAAACCATCATTGTGTCATTTTGTAGATGCATTTGTGTTTAAGAATAGCATTTCAGCTCTCTTTCTACAAAAGTAGTGCGTTTCCTCTAACTGCAATGTATGTTTTGCCAGTTAAATGCTTTTAATGTGAACAGAGTGGTAAGCAATGTTCAGTTTTTCAAATTCTATATCATTTGTGTCTTTAACGTTAAAGGTACTGTAAGAGTATATATATTTTCATCCATCAAGCTATTTTTTGATCTGGTAGGCTAGATGAAGAGCCTCACAGAGTGCTAGTGTTGCTGTGGGCAGTTTGTATCTTCTGCCGTCAAAGCAAATATGGCAGCCTGCTCTGAAACATAGCACTGTGATACGGTTGTAACATTACCTGCCTTCCTCTGCAGGGGTGCTGGGCAATATATATGATATACAGTCTATTGCATGGCGATCAAGACTATATAATGTTACAGATTTTTGATTTTGGATTATTTGTTAATATTTTTTGAAATCGTCACCCCTGCAATATTGATATTTTCTTATGAAGTAATATTTGCAATATAATAGTAAGGCCATATTGCCCAGATACTCTGAAAACTAACACAAAATGACTCAAATGAATGGGATGAATTGCTTTCATAGAGGCTCACTGGCTTAAGGTGCATGATGAATTAAGATCGATACAACAAGTGATGAGTGGCTGATTGCAGCAGTAATCAAGAGGCAAAGACAGGCTGGATTTAAAGAGGAGTTGACATGAAATGACCATGAAATTGTGAAGCATTACTTTTCCTTTGGCCCCAAAAGAAAGCTTGATGAATAGATATGCATTAATCTTTCCTAACTGTACCAATTATTTACTATCAGCTGTAATGAAGGGGGTTGGCATGGGACAAGAATAATCCTTGATTCATTGCCTGCAGTTAATATGTGATAGATATTTTCCCAGTTCCTCCCTCACAACATAACTCAGTGTGAATATCCATGACAGCAGAGACTGCCAAGAAGCCTGTTTCATTGCACTTGTTGCATGAAGTTTTCATGACGTAGTCTGTCACTTTCTATCAACCATGCCACAGAAGTCTCCATGGTCCTCTGCAGCTTTTCCTAATCTGCTTTTACTTTTGATTTTCATTGTCAGTGTCATCAGTATCCAAAGCTGAAAGCTTATACAGTACTGACTAATACTGGAACTGGGTTCATATGCTGACGATAAGCCTCTTACGCTAATAAAGTATACCATGCCAAGTTGACTGAGATTCGCCACTTATTTATTTATCTAGAAAGGGGGGGAAACAAAAGAAAGGAATTAGGTGGGATTAAGGTCTTTAGAGTCATTTTATTTATTTCATGAGGAGGTGGACAGTGCTGAGGACATTAGGGATGGTTGGAAATCATCTACATTTGGGTTATTTGTTATGGATTAATCTGTTTTGGAAGTGTTATGGAATATTAGCAGCGTATCATTTATTGCCACTGTCAGTGTTCAAGTATTTATATAATTACACTGTTAATTAGTTTGCTTCAGTCATGCTTTGAGGGTTTTAGATTTTTCATTGTGTATCACAAATGATGATAATTTGGTATTTGAAGGAACCCATTCTTAAAGATAAATACTTCCATTTATTTGTTTTTGCTCATTGCTGTAGGTGATCCTTTTTTTTTTTTTTTTTTTTTTTTTTAATCCAACAAGGCCAAGAGTCTTCAGTAATTCTAGGAGCTCTGCTCTCTTTACTCACTTTTACTTTTCTAGACAAGTGGTAATGCCAGCCATCACGGTCGCAGTGACCAAAGGTGTATATATATATATATATATATATATATGTATATATATATATATATATATATATATATATATATATATATATATATATATATATATATATATATATATATATACATATATATACATATATGCGTATATATGTGTGTGTGTGTATATATATATATATATATATATATATAGTAGAAAACAAAACTTTTTGTTTGCCATTTTCACAAGAGGAGGTTGGACAGTTTGACAATCAAAGTTGTCTGAATCAGACCAGCTGTGTAGGTGACAGTCATTTCCAATTCAGTCATTTCTCTCTAACGCTGGGACACATTTATTGGCTGGGTTGATTTCCTCTGAATCAAGTTTGAGTTTCAGTGAAGTCTTGATATTTTACACATGTTTAAGGGATTGAGTTGCCCTTGGAATTACAGATTTAGCTCACTGAGTGGTGAATACACTGAGAGAATATACTGAAAAGGGAGAGAATATGTTTTGTCCTCAATTGACTCACCATAGTAAAAGTAAATTGATTGCACACATGGACATGGGTTGTCTTGCAATGTGTTGATTACTGCATAATCACTTCATTGTGATACCATACATAATGTGGGCAACATGTTGTGAATCGCCACATACAGCATCCCACAAAGTGGCAATTATTACTTCAGATACTTGGCAGGTAATGTCTGACTCAGAATTAATTTATGTGAAACACTGCAGGACCTTTTCCCTAAGGCTCCACACAAACCCAAAGGACATGACCTAATACTTGTATGGTCTAGATCCAGATTTGTGTGCTCTTTGTACCAGGTGCACTGCTTGGCAGTAATAGGGCTCAGAACATTTGTATTTTTTTAGTCTACAAGAAAAATGAATAAGGTGTACATTAGTAGACTGTTAATCTGGCTCTGGCACTCTAAGGCCCAATCCCAATACATAGCACTACCACTCAGCCTAGCCCTCCATTGTGAACGTTCACATCTAGCGGTAGGGTGAGCCAAAACTTGTTTGGATTGAGGGGTAGGGTGAAATATTATGGCTAAATGGTCCTCCAAATGGAGATTGTTCAGAAGCACATTTCAAACCAATCATTGCGAGAACTCTCATTCATTAAAAGTCATTAAAATCTATTATGGTTCTTTGCTTTATAATGAGCATAAAACAATCACAACCAGTTTGATGGTGTCTCAGTAGTAAACTAACCAGCTTGCTAACATCAAATTGTTAACGCTGATTTGTGCATGACAGTCCCAGTCCATCAGTTAAAAGGGAAATAGCATTGTGATCGAGTTAGATCCACAGTATCCAAAGAGGCCATGTTGGAAATGACCAGTTGTAACATAAATACCATCGACATCAAGTGATGATGTATGAGGATCTCTAGGGGTTGTCCCATTTCATAGAGAGAAAGATTTTACCACTACCCCTTGTAAACGCTCTTCTGAGGGGAATGGGTTCAGCGAGGTTCCCTCAAAAACAAGGGATATGGGTAAAACTTGGAGAAGGGCTAGGGCCTTACCGATCAAACATTGAGTCATGCCTTGTATCTCAGGAGTCACAGGAATTTGTCAGTTTCCATGTGTCACTGTCTCACAAGTAACAGAGTACTTGCCTTATGACCATGTACATCCAGAGTCATCCACCTATTGTGTCGTAGGTCAGAAAGACAGTTAAAGTGAACACGTTGGACACAGCTGGGGCATGACGCCTTACACTGCACCACTGATTTATATCCAGCGATAGGGCACCCAACTCAGCATGCCAATGGCATTACCATCATTAATCAGGCGAGACACTGCCATGCCCACAGGAAATTAATTAACTCTTAAAAATCAGCATTAGCTCATTATTCATAGTGGCTAATTTATCGCAGGGTTGTGCATGTCTCTTTGCACCATATGAAACCCCGTTCAGATGAAAAGGGAAATTAATGTGTAAGGAGAGAAAGAAATACGAGGACTGTTGAGGAAGTAGTGGAAAGTGGGGGGAAAAAAAGAAAACAGGGCTTTCCAAGACAGTCGTGCCAATATAGTGTCTTCCACTGATTTTAATTACTGAAGGAATTTTAAGCTTTGAATAGCTGTCAGCGTGCCAGATGAACGGTTTTAGCAGCTTAGAACACACTCCTTAACGTCTGTCCGTGTCATGGATGAGTGCCGAACACAAGACCTCATGAAATGGCACCACTTATTTTTAAGAGAGAGAGGTGGCTCCACTTGCTGGCCCTTGGCCATGACTCTGTAGTCACCGGTGAAAATGCTGTAGATGAGAGTTGATTGCCAGATCCCATTTCAAATCATTGGGACAATTGTTTCCTGCTCAGATATTCTGTTTTTGGAAAGAACTGCTACTGTTTCAAGGACTGGAAAAGGGGTTTAGTGTAATGTTCTGGAGTGGCTAGCCAGTCAGTGCCAGTCTTGGTCATATTGTGTGCCCAGCTAAATCCAGTGGTTAAGTCTTTCTTGAACCACATGTAGCCCCCAGGAGCCAAGGCCTGAATGCTGCCAGTTGTTTTGCTTCTTTTTTTTCCCTCTCATACCGTTTGCTTGAAAAAAAATGTAGCAATGTTATTTTCACTTTTGCTTTAACTGGAGAGTGGTGATACATTTTCATGTATTGTTCTATTTCAGTGTGTGTGTGTGTGTGTGTGTGTGTGTGTGTGTGTGTGTGTGTGTGTTTTTACAAGTCAGCAAAGGATAAATACTTATATTTATATACTTATGAATCCTGTCATCTAAAGGACCAACAGTGCATTAGTATTTCATTATGTTAAGTGCATCTCTGTCAGAATAAATTCGAACCTCAGTGGAGAATATTTTAGTGTGTTCATAAATCTGCTTTATTGACTATATTTACTGCATGTAGACATTAAAAATTGTCATTTCAGGTGAGCATGCACATGTGTGGGAGGAATTCTGTGAGGACAGATTTGGTTCATAATAAGGTGGGGTTTTTTTGTAGTTTTTTTGTAGAGTGTAATGATGAATGAATTATGTCCTTTTTATGGCTTTTTACAGTGGTACCACTACAGAGTTCATGGCTGGTAGTTGCTCACTTGATGAAAGAAAAGTAGCGATGGCTGGAGAGATGAGGACAGGGCAGCTGGAGCAAAATAATTTGTGTTCAGAAAAGGAAACCCACACTGAGCTACATACTGAGAACAAACATGCCCCTGGGGGGAATAGGAAGGGATAAGAGGGATGAGCACACTGGTCACAAAAAGCCTACAGATCCAAGGTTAACATGGACGGGTAAATGTTTGACGCCACAAAATTTAGTGATTGAGAATGAATTGCGCACTTCCAAGCCTCACAGTGCCTTTAAATATTTCAAGTAGACATCTGAAAAGAAATGAATCAATCAACTGCGAGATTATGGATGGCTGCAGAGGCCAGCAGCCAAAGAAGACATAGTAGCTAGCAATGACCACACATCATGAAAGCTGTGGCAAAGATTGCTGAAACATGCCGATAAAAAAACTGCACAATAATGGGAGAGCTGCAAATAACTCTGCCGTGTCGGGCAGGATGGTGATCTCCCCAGGTTCAGAAAACATTTTATCTTAGATGGCAGAATGCTAGCCACCAAGGGTACCAAAGAATCATATACTGTGATGATGACATCGGGTGAGGATTTGTATGTTGCTACATTTTGATTGATCCGAAGGGTTATGTTGAGGATATTGTGCAAAAAATGAGGGATGCATGGATCTAAAAGCCAAACAACATGAATTCTCGATGATAATCGCTGGCAATGCTTTACAGATGTAAACACAGCTAAAGAATTGTGGTTTAAATGTCATAATTCGTTCAAACCATCCTCATTAATTTGTAATTTTTGAATAAATATCATTTTGCACATGCTTACTTACTTTCCAGTGGGACATCTTTGAATAGCTCATATTACAGCTCTGGGCTGCTCAGGCATGAACAGAAGATCTTCCCTCCATTTGGTGATTTTGTTCTGAAAAAAGAAAATGTTGCTTCAGCACAAAAAGGCCCAGCAGTGAACCAAAAATGCTGCCAAGCATACAATGCAGGCCCATCTCTTAAAAAAGTTTACCCAAGATGGAGTGCTGATATTGGTGTATCGTGCATATTAAAACAGTAACATTGTCTCCCTATCCTATGCTTTGTCACAGGCTCGACATTGAAATCATTAAAATATGCAGTTTTGTGGTGACCATGCTGGTGCAGGCTAAAGAGCCAGAGAGCAGTATCTCACGATCTGCCTCCTGGCTGAAACTGATTAAGAATTTCATGTATGTCAACACCAAGTGTGTGCCAGACGGAAGATGGATCCTGCAAGCAGCTGGCGAGGTGTCAAGCTCATCATGTCAAGCTAGATCAATTCCTCTTAGGAAGAAAACAGTCCCAAACCGATTTCTCTTTACTGTTGCAAAGATTTCACTGCCAGTACTGTGACAAAATTCATTATGGGGCAAGAGGATAGCCTGGGGGACACAGCAGCATTCCAAGGCTCGTGCCAAAACCTGAATGGCTGGCTGAGCCATGTCATCATTTATGGACTTTGCTGAAAGTTTAAGGTATGGCTCTGCCAGCATGGACCCAGATCTGGTCATCGCCCCCGCCTGGTCCACAAACCACTCATCTTAGCAGTGAAGAATGGCATCACTGTAAGGGGTTGAGATTGCCAACACAATTGTGAAGCATCACCCAATTACCTTTTATGAGGACAAGAACAGACAAGTTGCAACTTCGAAACCTTGGAAAAGGAGGTTGTAGTCACATGAGGAATATGATATGATGAAAAAAAAAGCACAGTGAAAGAAACAGAGCCAGCTGAGTCAAAATGTTACAGTGGAACAAGTGATGGTATGCGCAATTACTGAAGCAGGATTTCATTTCTAATCCAGGAGCTATTTCAGGGAGAGGTTAATGACCAAGGGGTTAAGTCTCGCAAGAGAATGGGAAAGGAGCCTGAAACAAGCGGAAGCTGGTTGTGGATGGAAACATCCCATGTGGCAATTCCCTGACAGGCATGACCCATTATGTATCAAATCCTTGACCAAGCTATTTTCTCCTCCTCCCCAACCACACAGAAGAGTCCCACTTGAGTTCCCACTATAAATTCTTGAGCAGTCTGTTTTCAGGTGGGTACACTTAATACATCATGGTCTGTTGTTGCAAGGCTATTATTGTCTGCCTTTACAAGGCCATTAGTGTTGGTGAAGGCCATTTTTGCTGGCCTTGGACCAGGACCAAGGCAGGGTGATCGCAGAAAATATCTAGCAACTGAGATGACCAGGATGGTACATCTTATAAAGCAGACCATCAGCTATATCAACCACTAAGCTTTGGTCGGCCCAAACTTTATAAAGTATTTGTTTATTGATTTGTTGCCACACCGATAACAGCCATGATGGCTTGTCAATATCCAGCTTGAACTTACTTTCTTTGACTTCAGAATGCTCATGGTCAAGTGGTTTCCTTATATATAGCCTCTGTGGGTCCCTACAACCAATATTTAATATTGTTTATATTATTATTCATTATAATCAGGAAACACTTTCTGTTAGACTTCAACACATTTCAAAACTGACTGACAACTGAGTTTCTGGTTGTTATGTGGATATTTCCATCAAAAAGTAAAGTTGATACCAGCCCAGTTGGCAGGCTAAATGTTTGCAATGAGGATTTCTGCAAATGTTGCAGAAAAACTTTAGTCAAAAATGTCTGGTTTTGTTGCAAGAAAAACTGCTGGAATATGTCCCAGTGTCTGATTAAAGACATCTATATAATGTGGTCCCCCATTAAGAATGTAAAACAAAAGCTGTGTATTCTTTGCATGTACCAGCCTTGTCTTTGGAAAACAATGGCAGAGGTGAGCAGGACTTTTCACTATTCGCTAGCTGGATGTGGTGCTGTGCTACTCAGTGACACAGATAAGTTAGAAAATAAGGGCTGGACTACAAACAAAGTGCTTCAGGCAGTTCAGGAGTAGATTTTTTTTCTTTTTCCTAGGCAAGTATAGCTACCCTTGGCATTGACTTTGGGCTTGTAACTTTGTGGGTGTTTTTCATGCACAAAAAGGTCATATTACACATTAAAGGATGTACAAAACCCAGACAACATGGTATGGCCTCTTTAACAGAAAAGAAAAAAAAACAACAGATTCTAAATAACATATTGAGGGCATGTGCCTTGTTTGTTGGTAGCCATATCTACATCTTTGCAGAAGCATCTTGTATTTTTACTTCCCTTGGCCCAAGTTGTTGTGAATGTTCTAATACAGTTTAAACCTACTGCATTGATGCATTCCACCCTCCTTATTTGACCAAGGTCTCAATTGAAGAGGCCAAAACAAAGGATTAGTAAATCTTAATGTGTGTACGATTACACCCGAGCCTCCCACTTTGGCACAGGCAGACAGACCCCAACAGTGAACAGGCCTTACATTGTAGTCAGAGAGATGTGAAATCAGAATAGGTCTCGTTAATGGGATTGTAGTGTTTTAGAAGAAGCCTATGCACTCAGCAGATAAGGGGACTGTTTATCCTGTTAATGTGTCACTTTAAATACATTAGGAGTGGGAGGGCTCCTGATTTCCTTTTTTTTTTTTTTTTTTTGGCACTCTGCCTCACTAATCCTGAAGAGCACAAGGGACAAAGCATTTATGGATCCTCACATAAATTACACTTTAACTGTTTTTTTAGTGGGTAAATGAAACAAAATTATATTTTAACTTAATTGCACAATTAAATCTGCAAGGGTGTAGTTTAGTTTTTTTTTTTTTTTTTTCCCAAATATTGATTCAAATTATTTAAAATCTAGCTGACCTTGAGCCATAATGGGGGCAAACGGTACATACGCTCATGTGCACATGCAAATACACAAACACTGACACATGAACAATGACACCCACAATGGAATGTGTTCACTGCTAATGAGAGATAATCCAGGTCCCACTGTGCCGCCGTGGGACCAATGGTGTGCAGCTATTTGTTTATTCTATTTACACGACAGGTTCCCAGAGGTCTGTTGGTCCATCTATAAAACAAATGCCATCTGGTAATTCATTGCTTCCTTTGCACTTGTTTCTGTTGTTGGTGAATATGTAAGAAGATGATAATTGTGGATTTTTCCCCCTGTTTCTGCAGAAGCAAGATGCAGTTTATAGATGTGACTTAACTTCTGGGATGTTTTTTGTGGAGGGCAAAAAAGGATGAAACATCCGCCTTCTTTAAAACACTCACTGTGACTGCCTAATACTGTTACTGCCACGCCTTAGTTGTGTGCTCTGAAGTCATAAGTCACCTTCTCCTTCATGCTGGGAGGCTCACTGGCTGTGCCTCTGAAAATATGATTGGTTTTCTGTAGGAGGTGGTCGGTGCGCAGTCCAACAGCTGCCGCTGTGATTGAGCATGGTGGGAGCTAGCGTGGGTGTGGACATCAGTGATAAGGCCTGAGTGGCACTGGCAGGGCCTCTCGTTAGCAGCAAATCTTTCAGAGGACCCAACTAAGAACTCAAAGGACAGCGTTGTCCACACAGGCTCACATCTATTCACCCCACTCCGCTGATATTAACTATGATGGCCGTGCTTTGTCATGTGTTGTACACTGAGCAGCAATCATACTCATTTGGAATACACTGCATTAATCACTGCACAGGACAGTCTGTCAGTGACTAATTCAGAGACGGACTTAGACGACAGGTCCATGGAGTCGGTGCTGTTGTAGCAGGTGCATTTATTCATCACAGAACACAGTATAAAAGTAAATCTTGAAGCAGGCTAGTTTCATTCATGTGCTGCTGTAATTTAGTGCCCAGTAAGGCCATCATAGTCACTTGTAGAGTGGGTAGCACTTCGAGAAGTTAGGGGAAAAAAACAAATCTAGCCAAACAGATGTTAGAACAACAAAATTGAACAAAAAGATCCTAAAAGGCTGTTTGAGATAGGAAGTGTAACAACAGCAATCTAGAGTAATGTCTAAAGTCTTAACGGAGGAGAGAAATACTGAAAGTGCTATCTTTTGTTTGCTTATTGTGTTCATGTCCAACAGAATTCACAGTTTTTGATATCAGATTACTATTAGAACTCATATAAAGATGGACAACTTGAAGTCATTGTTATGCTGCCACTCCCTTTGTGGTTATTCCTATTTGTTAAAACCAGAGATGAAACATCAAAGAAAGCAGGATGGGATAACGTTTACTAGACTTTTTGCTTTTATTTGAACAGAACTCAAATTGAACTGACAACAATCAAACATCAGATACAGATGTGTCTGTCGACACACCGATCAGGGAGACGCAGCTCATGTTGGCAATGATGATAGGCCATAGGCATTTTGTGTGTAGTTCTTCAGTGTGCTTGCATGCAAAACCAAAACTACTGCAGTTAATTGTATGCATCCTAACAGAAAAACAGGAACATTGGCTCTCAGTTTTGGGTGTGGAGTTTGCCAACAGCTGTTGAATTTAAATCATTTTGTAGAGAAAATCACAATTTCAAATCTTGCTTGACAGATATAATCATGTTAATGTGTGCCGGCTGAAAGTGGAAAACGAAAGCCAGACTTTTTATATGCTTTATGTCAAGGACTTTTCATCATAGTTTTCCTGCACTGATGAGGTTATTTTCTACCAGTTTGGGAAAACATATAATAATCACAGAAGAGTCATGTTGCTCTTTTCCTCTTGTTGATCAAAAATATTGAAAACTGCAGAAAGAAGTAGGGCTAAGCTTCACAAATGACTGTAGTCAGACAGCAAATTGTAACCACACCAACATTTTTTGTGCAGTGTAGAAAGTTGGCATTTACTGCTGTGTCTGCTGGCATTGCAAACGCCCTAGAATCAGCTAATGCTAGTATTTCTAACCCAACTGAAGACAAGCCTTAAGTGCAAACTTACACATTTATTTTTGTATAATATTTTCTTGAACCTCATGGGTGCAAATTGGATGTGGATTCACTGAGTTCAGTTGATAACAATTCAATTTTGCTTGGAATGCACAGCAGGGAAATCCACCAAATAATGTGCGTCTCAACTGACAAACTCGACCACCATATGTGGCAGTGGAGCATGTTGTATCAGCAAACATGCACACACACACCGATAAGACTCAAAATTCCTGAAAATGAGGTCTTGAGGTATTTTTAATAGTGTTCTTTTTAATTGAACTTAATGTCAGTGGCAGCCATTTCATTAGTGATGAGACATTAAGGTGCCATTTAGTTGCACATGTCTTGAAACGGAAAAGGAAAAGCCTGGATGCCTCAGCTCATCCTGCGTTTGCCTAAATATTCCATAGCTGTCGGGTCATAGATATCAGGTCATTATGAATGGCAATGGAACAATTAGCCTTTTGAAAATGGGAGGGTGTGACATCAGGACCATTTAGCATCTAATGAAGGATGCATTTTCTCCAACCTGTTTGTTTTGCCACTGATAAACAGGATCTGTCAACATCCGACAGTTGTGTGGACTTCAAAAGTGAAAACATGTTAAATTTGCCATTGTCACAGCTGTCAAGAGACATTTGAGGAAGCGTCTAAATGTCTAGGAGGTATGCTAATATTCTTGAACACTTTTGATGAGTGTCAGGCTGATAAATTCTCCTCCCCCTCTCTGTCTGCTCATCCCTCTCTTTTACATACTCACCTCTCCTTTTCCGTCCTTGCTTTCGGTTTGAGGGGGAGACGCTTGAACACCAATGAGTCCATCATCATTCTGTCGTATGAATTATTGAATATTCATCTGCCCATTGTGTCGTCACGAGTCATCCATGCTATAGGGAGTCAGTGAGCAATGAGACCCGGCATGCAGTCAGTTGAAGACGGAGGCATTATGCAACGTATGTAATGACAGGCGGCAAAGTGCCTTTAGGGTGCCAGCTTTCATCATAGTAAATGTTGATGACACGGGCTTGTTGCCGAGCTGACAAACTGTCACAGAGCTGTCAGGCACGCACAATCACTGACTCTGCACTGCTATGATCACCTTTAAAACTGATGAATGTCAACCTTTTGGGATCATGTCTTGCCGTGCGGGTGGGCAGACTGTGCATGTATGTGCATGTAGACAGTAAGTTTGTCAGCTCCTGGACATGGAATTCAAATGCAGGCATTTGTACAATTTGGGGCTGATGTCTATCAGGCTGTACAGTAACCATCATTATTAACACACAGCCTCATGATGATTTTAAGCAAATAACTTTCATAGAATCATAAAATCCCCCTCTGAACAAAAACTAAGGATCTCCAAACACAGACTACCATCTCCCTAGCTGGAAATAAGAGCATTAGGGATTGAATTGAAGATGTATTCAGGTAATACGTTTTTGGAGATGGTCCATTGACACAGGATTAGATTTTGACTCTGTGGGCTCAGAATTTTTGGAGACATTCTATTCAAATGAGTTCCAGCTGTGATTCAGAAAATGTACCCGTATCCCAGTAAAAAATCACAGTGAGCAAAGCGAGAGGATTTTTTTTTTTTTTTTTCCCCAATTGGTCGTGATCAGTGGAGCAGCCCTAGAATTTGTCTCTGGATGACATCATTACCATCCTTTGCCCTCTTCCGGCATAAGGAACAACTAATCTCTACTAACTCACATGATGAAATGTTGGAACAGAAAATGTGTCTTTTGTTCTCGGGTGGATTTTACTTTTAATGAGCAAACCAGCGGCATACAATCAATTTTGTGTGCGGTAAAATCAAGTGATTTCACCTAATTTGGCCTTTATCTGCACAATTCCGGCAACTTCTTTCTGCCCTCTATGGCCAAAAAACCCACCCTTTACCCCTGCCATATTCGCATATTAATTATGATAATAGCAATATCTGAGAAGTACAGTTCATGTGGTTACTTTCCCCCAATTGACTCAATGAACAGCAATAAGCCGATACAAGCCACTAACCTCCCTTTAGCAAGTTGAAAGGCTTCAGTGATAAGACTTTTTTTTTTTCCCCCATATGTGTAGATCACATATGTCAAATCATGTATCTTCTATAAATTGGAAGATCTGTCAAGATTTAGCAAAAACACTCAAAACAACTTTAATGCAACTACAGCCGGCGTCCAAATTGCAAAATTCAAAACAAAACAAAAAAAACGTAGTTTAAACCTAGAGACAAAGTACCAACCAGTGTAGCAGAGGCAGATTACACAGGTAAAACATGATAGGGAGACAGGAGCAGGAGAACAGACAAGAAACACAGTAATGACCACAGATGAATTAGCTATTAAGTGTGAGGTGAAAACACAGGCTTAATACACAGGGAGTGACTAATGGAACACAGCAGAGTCAGTAAAAAAGGGCGGGAAAGCAGGCCAAGACAGGAAGTGGAAAGTCAAACATGACGTGCGGATAAACTTTCAACGTGAGAGCAGGAAATCACAAAGCTACATCTCAGGACCACGATAAAGTATATTGCAACCAATTACCGCAGTTTGAATCTTTTAAAAAACAACAATTGTCTTGAAATATATCTAGGAATGCATCCAAAATACATTTTAAGTAATAAATAATATCAGTAAAATCAAAATCACAATATATTTGCATGTATTGTCAAATATATGGAATCCTTTTGTGTATTAACATGTATTTTTGATTTGTTACGTTATACTTTTCAGTATATGTCAATATATGCCTCTGAGATAAGGGAAAGCAATGGGAGCAAGTTAAACAGTAGCTGCAATTCATGTGCTAGGCCTGATAGTGACAGAGGTCGCTAAAGAAGGAATCTACTGATCTGTTCAACCATCAGCTGATTAATTTGGTGTGGAAGATGGCCTCCTTCTGTGAAAAGAAACAATAGACAGCAATTGGAAAAGATCTGCTCAGCAAGCTGAAACTTAACACGGTGATGGATATCTGCTCAACAGGAAGCACACAAACGTCTGGTTTTGGGCTGAAGAGTGTCACTTTATTTGCACATTTGAATGTTTGTCATCGGTTCGGTGAACAGTGCAGCAGTTTGCTTAGCTCAGTGAACAATGCTTTGCTGTTGAGGGTGGTCTGCATTTAATTTCAGAGTGCAGCTGCTAAAATTACTGAGTGTAATTTGGGTTTGATGGAGGCGGCACGCTGCATTTGTAAAACAGCATTTTGTCATCATTTATCTGTAAAAGCCACCAACAGATCTGTGTTTACCCCTCTGATCTTCCCCTGCAGCTGATTGAATGTCAATGAAAATTTCCTGAATTGACGCACACGGCTGTTTTTTTTTGTTGTTTTTTTTCCCTTTATGAGTAAAACTTCTTTTCTGCAGTTTCATTTGGAATTTAGGATGCAAGTAAGGAAGGGTGAGGGCTGTCTCCCCTTTGTGTTCCTTTATGTTCCTTCTGTTGTTGTGGGCAACCTTGTCTCAAAAAATATCCTGCTCTGAGAGGCTGTGCTAAGTGGAAATCATTCATACTCAAGGTGGAATTTAAAGCATATGAAAAATACATCAAGACCTGAAAATTGAACCCAGGACTTCGAGCCAGCTCTTGCAAATGATGAAGAAAAGACGAGAAATTGAAAAGGACAGCAGACACAGACTTGCCATAGCAGATGTGCACTCGCAACTTTCTCTAACTTCCGGTTTAGCAACGAGCTAACTTGGATGGGGGATACACTGTGATTGGGCAGCTCTTCTAGACTCTCCAAATTGTATTGGGCCAAGATGCTCGTATTGTGACAGTAATACGAGGGGGCTGCGAGGCTTTTATTGTTGTTTAACAGACTAGTCTTTCAAAATGTTGGATAACGTCATGATGTAATTACACAGCTTGGCCAGGCTTCAAGGCCTGGTGCGCTTTGTGGGGGCTTGATCTCGAAGATGAGGCCTAACCTCTTTGCAGAGGTCGAACCAACTGCATTAAGTAGTCCTCCTTTTCTTCTTCGTTGGTTTTACCGAAGAACTAAAAACCACACCGCCATCCACTGTATTGGCGTATATTACATTATGCTATTCACTGATGGGTGCACTGTCTCCAAAAGTAGAAATTCAATATGTGGTGGCCAATGCTGATATTGTGGCATACCACCGGAAAAAAAAAAAAAAAAAAATGTGTGGGAAACACTGAAAGAAAAATTGCGTGATTCCTGTGTGACAAGGTGGGTGGGGTTGGAGGGCAGATGGTCTGTGTGCGAGGTTGATTGTGATAAATGTGGAATTCGGATTTTATCTACCTTGGTTGGACGCCCAAGTGGAGCCTATGTATGGGAGACACTGGCGAGGCAGATTTAAGAAAACTGACAGAGAAAAAAAAAAATGTACAAGGACATACCATGAGCACTTGTGACCAGCTCTTGTAATATGAGTTCTGCTAATATTGAGTGTTTTATAGATTTCATATCGTAAGCAACCGTAGAAAAGGAAGGCTTAACCAAGGATTCAGGCCAACCTTTCAACATACAGTATCTGTCCTGAGTGTTTATGAAAAGTGACAGGGGTGTAAACCAAAATGTCCTTTTTGTTGTTCAAACTTTTCTCCCTCAATGTTTTTTTTCTTAACTCATTCCCTAACTAATAGAAAATGATAGAGGTGCTACCAAAATGTCGATGATTGAAATCATCTGTTTAAGTTTGAATCATTGCACTTCTTTTCAGCTGCATCACTGTAGACGGAGCAACGCTGGATAACAGCACAGCTATTAGTCAACCTTTTCCGTTCCTCTTGTTGAGTCTTGTCTCAAAATGACCTGACCACAAAGCCAAGCGAAATGGAAATAGAGAAGAGTGATGAAATTGGAATGCTGCAGCATGCTCCTTTGTGTTTTCTGCTTCGCTACCACACTGAACGTTAGCAAAGTCAGTTTAACCATTGACTCATACAGTAAAGAAAGCATTCATGACTCACCAAGGAAGCACAACTAGGAGAGATATTTGAAATGAGCACGCGTTCAGCAGGAGTTTTTGAGGATGTCATTTATTGTTCCATTGAACTTATACTTTCAAGTTCAATCACGGCAGATTACATGCCGGACACTTTACATTCATGCTTGTCTGGCAGCAGACACCCATCATCAAAAGGTCATCATGAATTTTTTGTCGATTCCTTCATTTAGTACATCAGTCTACTTCAGCTCATTTCTGTGCAGGCTGATAATGACGCGTGTTGCGTTCACCAAAACACAAGACTGGACGTGGCTGGTTGAAAGCAACAAAAGGGGAGCTCCAATAACAAAGCTGGAGTCCGAGCACAGCAATCCAAAAAAACAGAATGCAAGAAACACACACAAAAAAAAGGTGAGGGCAAAAAAAACAAAAACACAGAAGCAGGCAGGGGCACATTGAGGAACTAAAGAAATACAAAAGAAAAAATAAAAGAAAGCACTGGGAACAGAGAAAGGAACACAAGGAACAAGGGGACTGAGGTGGGAAATACATAAACAGACAAACTTACAAAGAGAGCCAGGAAGATGGGGACTTAAATACACAGGGACGGATAACTGATTGAACACAGGTGACGAGGGAACACGGCGAGAAAACACAAGAGAGACGGAAATCACATGGACCAGACACACAGGAGGATAATCAGGGACAGGTGAAAGTAATCAGGGGAAGGGAAAACAACGCAACATGACACATGAGGGTAAATAAAAAAGGAAAAAATAACCACGGTAGTTGTGACCAGCGAGGTATTGTCCTGTTTATACTTTGAATTTTGTCCGTTTCTCTGTAGCAGTGTAGGTGATTATTTCCCTGACATATCTGTTTGCTTAAAGCTCTTCCCTCTACTGTTCAGCAGATGAAACGCAACACTGAGAAGTTGTTGGAAAATGGCTACTGCTGAGAGCTGTACCATCATCAATGGCTGCTTGCTAGGTGGAACATGAATTTTAATTAATCGTTCTGCATAGGAAATGTTCAGCAGGAATGCAAAGCGTACACCATATTTTAAGTTTGGAGTCCAAACGGTGTGCCCAGCTGCGTTCTTCCTTATAGATTCAGAAACATTGATGATTTGGCAAAGGCATTCTCCCACCTTTTTTAAATGATGTCACAATTGTTAACATCAGTGGATGTTTGTTGCAGGACCCCGGAGTGGACAACCAGATTGTAACAGGTTTTAATGAACTTGAACAACAGTAGTGCAGTGTAGAGGTTGCAGTCGCTGGCTCGGGATCACACTCGGAGTAGACGCAGGCTGTGGGTCTAGCTGGTGTAGTAGCGGGTGTTTAACTCAGTTGTGGTAGGGTAAGAGACAAGATACTGGTGGGGGGAAGACACTGAAGGTCCAAGGTGTAGTTGAAGCTGGTGACGGGGGTGAGTTGAGGCTGGGTGTCTTGTGGAGACAAGGCTCAGAGGTAACCCACGCTGGAGAGGTGGCCGAGAATCGAGGTAAAGTCAGGGGAGGAAAATAAATACAAGGGTTGTCGAAAAGACACGAGCAATCCCCTCGGTGGAGTCAAAGCCAGTCTGGCAACAAGAGCGGAGCAGACCAGGGGTGTTTAAGCTGGAGTTGCTGATTAGATGCGTTGCAGGTGTGTGAGATGGGAGCTCCAGCCCTCCAGGAAAACCAAGCTCAGCCGCTGAAACACACAGGCAAAGTAAACCCACACAGCAACTCCAAATCATGACAACAACATCTTTGCTGTAATGTCCACGGAGCTTCACAGTGCTGATAGCGCAAAAGGAAAAGACACGTGCCTTCAAGTGAGCCGTTATACCCGGTAAGGATCCAAGAATCACTATGTGTCACCCTAGTCTGTGATCAATACACTTAATGGAGATATTTTTTTTTTTCCCTTGGTCTATGAACTGTTCACTGTAGTGTTCCTTTGGGTCGTCCTTGACACTGCATCCACTGACACCCTTGCTGGGAGCATGCCGGCTTTGGTCACACACATACAGTAGACACGTGCACTCACAGCCATGCGCATATACACATTAATAATGTTCCTCCTAATGAATTACAAGCAGACCTTGAGGGCATACACCTATATCCCAGTAACGTCTGGCTAGGTGCCCAATGACAAGCCTCATAGCACAAAAGACAAGGACACACACACACACACACACACACACACACACACACACACACACACACACGCTCAATCCTTTTGTCTTTAAATAGCATGCTTACCGAGCTTCCTCATCTACATAACAATTGCACAAAGGTAGGCAACAGCGGTAGAAACTGTATTACTGTCCGTCCATCTTGCATGTGATTTTCTTTTGTTACTGCAACAAACCGTCTCTCCGTTTCTCACACGAGGATCACTTTTAATTTGGATCAAAACTTAAGTGTCAGTGTCGTGCATAATCAGAGTTATTTAAAGCCGTCTTAAATGCACACCAAGTTGTGAGCTAAGTTCCAAGGTAAAATTTGACAGGGGCCTGATGAGCTGTGTTTAAAACAGTAACAGATGGCGGCAGGCGCCTCACCGTCGGCCCCAGCAGACAAAGACTTTGGCGCTCGTCAAGGTGAAAGGTCGAGCACTGTGTCAGCCCCCGGATTAAACATAAAGAGTTGAATAGCCAGCAGTTATGGCATTTAAGAATTTCACACTCCACAAAATTTTATCATAAGCTGCGGTCAGCAAAAGTGTAGAACACTTCACAATGACTGTGCGCGAGGGAGGGCGCTTCAAGTTTACTCTCACAGGGTGTATCGCTAGATTTAACTGAATGCAGACTCGTGTCTTAATGCTGAAATAATCAACAATTTGAAAATATTCAGAAAATGATTGATTAATCATATAGTCAAACAAGCACCATCCCCCTCGAAAGCAGCTGCTGTCACAGGGTGGGGACATTTTTTGTCTACTAACAGAGAGACCTGCATTTTATAGAAGTTGTAAATGTAATGTCTTTGACTTTGGGACTGTTTGGGAGACAATTTGGAGACACCACCGTGGATGGGACTTGGTGCCGTTATTTTAACATTTTACTGCCTAATTAATTAATTAATTAAAGCACTATCATAAGTAATGTTGACGGTACACTGATTTGCGCTAAGGTGAATGGTGTCTGTTTCAATCTCTCCCGTTCACTTCTGCTTGCACTATGTAACTTGGGTTGGCGGGTAGGCTCTCCCCGGGATGGTGTTTCACGCTTTATGGCACCATATCACACACCACCGGCTGTGTCGCTGACTCTGGATCATATCTTACAGGGAAAATGTTTTCTGGTATTCCCTCTGATGTCTTCTGGCTGCCCCGCCTCAACTCTGTGTGACAGAGTTTTCCTGATTGGCGAATAGCTTTGCTTGTCGCTAAGCTGGGGTTAGCTGGTCATCTGATATAATGTAACATCTGCTAATTCAGTTACAGAAACCTGGGATTTCTTCTTACGACAGTAAAAAAAATCATCAGCCTAAGGAAAATAAATGTTCAGCATGTTCCCATATTGAAGTAATCTTGCCCATATTAAAGTAATGTTGCCTACTTGTTGTGATATGAAGCCTATATAGCTTACCTAATGAGTTCTCTCTGGTTGGTCAGCGTGCTCCCACTTTGCAGCTGAGAGGCCACGGCACTGTTGAGCATGGCTCACATAACCCTCCCCCGCTGTCCATGTCCTCTGACCCAGAGTCAGTGGGTTAATAACCAGCTGCACCGAAAGCCATTTGTCATTTGCTACCTGCCGCTGATAGGGGATGTCAGCAGATGTCTATGGCCTTGTCACCCAGCCACATGACAAATACAGTATCGAGCCTCGCAATCTGAGGCTCCCTGAGGCTTCTCAGTACTCCTCTACTGAGCAACCACTCCCACTTGATAGCATTAGATTCTTGTGCTGTGATCCACATCGAGATAAACTAGCGGTCCCACTGCTTTTTTTTCCATCTCCCTTCGCCCCTCGCCCCATAAATTGCAATTGGGTTTTGTTTTTTTCTTTTTTGCACATTTTCGCTCTCTCCTTTTTCTTTTAAATGTTTGCAGCTTTCCTTTGATGTTTGATTCTTACTGCCAGCGCTGGCCTGGAGCTAATGGTTTTATATTGGTAGAAAATGTAGGCCGATTTATGGAGATAATAGGGGGAGACTGAATTGCGAGCCAGCATTTCTACAACCGCTTTGGACACGTGAACTTAATCGAGTTTCATGAATCCACCGTCTGTCCAATTGTGGACTTTTTGTGTCCATGTCTTCTTGCCAGACAGAAGAGAGGAGCGTAGATAAATGGATCATTAGCAGAAAAATAAGTCTTTCCCCATCCGTGACTTGCTTTGTCAATAATTGAAGCGCTGTATTGATTGCTATGGCTGGAACATTTGTGATGGTTTTCACTTATGAATTTAGAATTTAGACAAATCTCTGACTAAGGGTGAAAAAAGCTTGTCAACATAAGGCTTTCATCAGAGCAGCTAAGCATTTGCAGTAGCTTGGCAGTGATTCTTAACCTGGTGCACAAATGCATAACATTATGACAGCCTAAGATGTGTGTCCAGCTATTCAAGAGTTCAAGGCCTCTCGCTGCAGCACGGTGTTGTTTTTTTTTTTTTTTTTTGCAGGAGCACTGCACTTGAATACAAATGCATAGCCCGACAGTCAGATGTGATCTCTGGTCTACATCTTCTGTTTTTTTGTTGTTTTTTTTCCTCTTAAAATATGCACATAACAAGGTGTGGGAAAGTGTGCACTTCATACACAGTTTAGACGCATTTTTCTCAGGGATTACATGTTGATCTCACAAACTGTTTCTCTTTTTTCCCCTCTCTTTGTGCTCTGCAGAGATGTCAGGTACGGGCGAAGACATCTCTCAGGTGCACTGGAAGCAGCAGTGGCTGGAAAATGGGACACTATATTTCCACGTGTCCATGACTGAGTCGGAGCTCTTGGCCCAGACGACGCAGCCCACAGCCCGGGAGCCTGCCCATGTCCTCCATGAACACATGCATCTGCTGCACATCTCAGTAATGGTAAGTTATTAACACCTGAACCTAGGAAACGTGGTTGTGGATGTACCTGGAAGCACGTGTGAATACATGGCAAATGTGTATAGGAATGATGATGTTCTTTTTGTGAGTAAGTTTGACGGCTTTTGCTTGGTCTTTCGCTGTATAACGTGTGGCTACACTGAGCATCGTGACTGCAGTTTGACACAAAAAGCAAGAAGTATCATATATTGCAGTGTCTCAGCCGGATAGTGTGGAACATTTCCAGATCTTCACCGTTGGGTGGTTGTCAGATGGATTTTTTTTGTTGAGATTACTTGAGGTCACACTAGAAAGTGGCACAGCAAATGCAATCCATGATTCTCGCTGACAGAAGGGATACTCACGTCACTGCTGTTCTGTAAATGTAAAGTGGCATTTACTCCCTGCCGGCATTTTTTTGTTGTCGGGGTTGTAGATAGTTCAAGAGGAAATAACCAAAGCCTTGTGTTTGTACCCCTGGACCCCTGTCTCATGACCCCAATCTATACCTTTTTTGAAGCGCAGTCCGCTTCGGTAGCTTTATCCGTTTTTGGTCCCACTGGCTTCCCGTTTCCCAAAGGTCGACACTTTCAAGACGACTCGCTATTGGTGAACAGCGTGAAATAGTGCATCAACGTTGACTCTATGTTGAACATGTTTGAAAAAAAATGTCCACGTGTTTACTTTCCCTTCGCAAACAAATCAACTAGTGAGAGCATTTCCAGTGAAACGAATGGATTGCACCCCACAGTACTGCCATTCGAAATGGTGGCATGACCAGGCCTTTCCCGCTGATGTCGGCCTTTAAAGTGGCATTCCACAACTTATAGCAGGCAAACCTGATGACCAGTCTGTTAGAGTTTAATGTTCTGATGCTCTTGTTAATCTTATTTTGTTGTTACATACTTTGTGTTAAGACCCCTTGGTGTGATAAAATACACTTTAAATAAGCATGGACTCACTTATTAGGGAGCAGCTGATACTGGTGGCAGTTATTAATGATCAAGGAGACTGAAAACAAGTATTTGGAACCGATATACATAAGAATCTGTGTCGTGGGCGGGACGTACAGGTAGAGAGAGAATGCTGCATCAAAATGAAAGGATTGCATTTTCAGATTATTTTATGAGCACCAATACCGATAATCAGAAAAGGACTCTATGCTGTCCAGATGATCCATATGTCATGTTCTCTCACAGTGTTTGGCCACCCATCTGATCAAAGGCTTTTTTTACAGGAAGCCTTGGAGCTACTTGTACTGATGCAGTGACTCAGAAAATACAGACTTTTCAGACAAGAAGTCTGGCTTTGGAGGTCATGATCTTCAAATGTCACACCAGTCTGGTGAAGGCAGCGCTCCAGCTAACATATTGATGTGCCTCTTGGTATATAACAGTAGTTCTTGCTGATGGGATGCTGTGAGGAGAGTCAGTATTTTTCAAAGCAAGCAATTACTAACTGTTAGCAGGTGGAGTAGAAAGCTGGTCAGGCAGTGATCAGTGGGGACGCTGGGTCTCGACCATCCTCTTTCTCTGCTTGCATGTCAAAAAAAAAAAAAAAAAAAAGGAGAAGTATTTGGTAACGTCACCTCACCTTTTCGGTTGTCAAATATCGCACCTCTTCTTGTTGTCTTATTGTGAATACTCCTGGCTGTGTTCTTACAGCTCTCTCCTCCTCTCCTGGTCTGTTTCTCGTCACTTCACCCCTCAACTTTCTCCCCGAATTCCAACTTCTCAGTCGTCAAGTGTCAGGCTTCACACCTATTCTGTTGCCGACTGACTTTTCCTGCCTCACCTCTACCTAGCACATCCCACTACCTTGTCTATTTCTGTCTCCTCGTTTCTATCCACCTCCGTGTTCTTTCGAACCCTCTCGGCACTCCGGCTTGCAGCCCCACCTTCCCCTCTCACATCCTCAAAACAGTTTTGGTGACACTTTATTTGAAGGGTTGTGGAAGACACTGTCATTGGTATGCAGAAGAAATATACAAAGATGACTTGAAAATTACAAACGAAAACCACCCTTGTTTCTAAGGTTTTATTTTCTATTTTTTGGTTTGTATCTCTTTCAAAAGTGACACTGAAGTTTGAAATCTGAACTAGCATGCTAACCAGCTAGCCACAGTTCGTTCCCAGTTGGAAGCTTCCTAGCAGTGTTATTAACAGTCCATCTGTCCTCCAAGCTCCCGGTGTGGACCGCTAGTTGCAGGCTAACTGAGCTAATTAGCTCATGGCAGCTAGCTAGAACTCTTTCTATGCTGCTATGCTGGTTTGAGTATTTAATCAACTAGTCATCAGTTCTTATACATCGCACCAGGGTTGTAATTTTGTCATTTTAGGGGCAAGGCCATTTGGCCTTCACTTCACTTACCAATATCAAGTTATTGTTAAATTAGAAAACATTTTTTTAAAGTACATCTTTCAAAGGAATTGCTACTTGAAAGCAATTATGTATTAAATCTTACATAAATACATCAATATCAAGTTAATAGTACATTGAAAAACTCTTCTTACAAAAGAATTAAAAAGAAGAAGAAGAATTAAAGTGTGTGTGTGAGTGAGTGAGTGAGTGAGTGTGAGAGAGAGAGAGAGAGAGAGAGAGAGAGAGAGAGCGAGAGAGAGAATGTGAGAGAGTGAGAAAGGAGACTGAGTGAGTGAGTGGATGATAACTGGACAAGTTATCCAGAATTTAATTTGGTCAACTAGTTGCTATTAGTTATTTTGAGTGGCAAGAAAGGGCTAAATTAATTCACAGCCTCAGGCAGTAACTGACAGCTAGCTCTAGCTGCCGACTTTTTTTCCCCATGAGGAGAGATTCTATCATAACTAGCACTAGCTCGCTAGCTATTGCTAGTGAATTAACATGACACAGACAAGTGTAGCACTAACATCAGCAAGATGTTTTTTGATTACAAATTGGTTAATAATCCTACCAAATAGTGCTTCTTAAACATAGATTTTTAGTTCAACCTAACACCACATAATTCCGTCATGTAGGCTGTAATATCAAAATTGCTTACCAGGAAAAATACTAACTACAGTCACAGTTTTAGCTATCCTTTTTTCCCCTGAGGAGATGTTTGTTATCCTAAGTAGCTAGCTTGCCAGTTCAGCATGACACAGACAAGTGTGTCGTTAGCCAGTTGGTTTTAGATAACAAAATGGTAAATACCGATAAATTCCAGTCAGATCCTACCACACAAGTCAGTTTCGTATCATATCAAAACCGGCTAAGCTCGCTTGCTTACCTGTGCTGAAAGTGTCATTCTTCCATTTTGACATATTGAGAGGCTGAGGCTTTCCCGTGAGATCATTGATGTGATGATGAGACTCCACCTGCGCGAACCACAAACTCACTGAAATTCTTTTCTGGAACAGAGACTGCTGTGCACTTGCATGGCTGTAATTCAAGGCAAGCCCACTACGCTGCACTGGCGCTTTTTGCATGGAACTTGGACAGAGCCAGGGGCACAAAGGCCATTGTGGCCGTATGATGATTTTTTTCATGGGCATCAAAGCCAATGTGTGGGGCAACGGCGGCCATGGCTGTCGTGAAATTCCCACCCTGTATTTTGACAAATTTACTCTCAATTTCATCCGACACACTGTCATGAAATCAATTAGGCCTGCCAAGAAGTGGTTGTAACAGGCTGTGTACATGATGTCAAAGCGTCTAAACAGAGAATCGCGGGCAGATGAACAACTTTTCACTGAAAGCGACGAGACAAAAACAAAAGGCAACGCTAATTATTCTAAATTTTCAGCTGAACCTAGGTTCATCTCTATTTTCATGATTCATGGACACACCTTCAGATGAATGAATGCACCTGCACCACTTCCATTTTCATTCTTTTACAACCTGTTTACTTCCATTCTCAACCCCATGACCCTCCTTTCACTGCTCTTGCAGGTTTTGTGAGAAACATTACGTTCAAATTAATAATCTTTTCTATGAATGTATTACCTGGTATGAATTGTGTTAATTCCACTGGCAATGGCATTTTTTTGGATACACCTTTTTTTTTCACAGTGGACCTGCGACTTGATTGCTTTTTGTGAATGTCTAAATGTCCTCAGTGAAAAAAAAGCCTATTAATTTTAATTTGCGAACAGTCTGTGCAAATTTCTTTCGAATTAAAAAATATTTCCATAATTCATAGCTTCCAAACAGTCACTCACACTCATGTCTGCCCCCTACATGCTAGAACCCTTTAACTGGTCTAGAATGCAGCACCAAGTTTACAAAGGAAAAAACTGAATGAAGCTTTGTTTTTCAACACTGACACACTATGACATGAATATAATTTTAATTTAGTGGTAAACAACATCTTTCCCCCCCTTGTTGGTGTTGCAAAGTGAAATGGATAGTTCCTGTTTTCTTTAGAGTCGCAACTAACAGCACTTCAGGACAAACCATAAGTTTATTCATTCATTTGGTTTATAATGGAAACGTGGAGGCAGATAGAAATGGTGACAGGCTGCCAGCCTCACGGAACCAGCCAGTCAGCTTCCATTTTCCTGGGAGGCTTCGTGGTGGCAGGCAGAGTTGCGTGGTGAAAGTGAGGTTTGAAGAGAAGGCAATCTAAATGCCGATGGTGTTATTATTCCATGGCCATCACATTGTGCAACCAACATTCACATCTTAATGATACATGAAAGCGAAAAACTTGATGGTGGCCAATTTAATTAACTGCTATTGCACTTAAACAGTGGGCTCTTAAACATGGTGCTAAGCTTTCAATATCAAGGTTTTTACTTAATCATACCTTTATATATTTTTTTTCTTTATATTTGTATTACCTTTGATTTATTTATTTATTTTTTACTGTGTATTCCCTTACTTAACCTGGACTTATATTTATATACCCCTATCTATATCTATAAATCTCATCTATAGATCAACTGTGTGGAAGACATGCAGTCTCCATTATCTCTCAGTTTTTACTTCGATGCTGACTGATTTTATGCTGGTTGAATCCATTGTATTTCATTTATTTTAACTATTTTTGTAGATATTTATATTCTAATATATTTCTACAGTGTGTTACTGTTTTATTGTTTCCATGTTCTTCCTTTTTTTCTCTTGAAATTGCTTCTTTTGTTTTCATTCCAAAGACATAAAACTTAACTGAGACTCGACACTGAGATAAACCCAAACCTCTGGCCTCTCACAAACCTCTCACAGACCAGATTGATTTTTACTTTGTTGTGTTTGCTACCAGATTGCTTCACTGTTATATTATTATATTTACAGTAATAAATAAAAATTATTGCTGCCTTCTCCCTTCCATGCTTGCGTCTCACTGTCCTCAGCTCTAAATTCTCTCATGTCTTCATAATTGGACATGTCTGTCTCTGTTCTGGTCCTAACGCTCTCATCTTCAATCCGTGTATTTGATAAAAGACACCTCAGTCTCTTTGTGTTTCAGCTAGTAGAACAAAAACGGGACTGGTCCACAAGCCACCTTCAAGATTCCAACAAAGTACCACTCCAGTTATGTTCCTGCATGAACATGACAGGCTCAAGAAGCGACCAACTGTGTATCACATTCAAAACTTCATTTTCATGGAATACTCCTCCTTCATCATTTTGAACACAATACTTTTTCATTCAAGTGGTCATTAACTATTGATTCTAGTGACTTTAACCATAGTTCTACACGTTCCTGCACAATGACGGTATGACCACATTTGTAGGGAGCTGGCTTTATTTTATCTAGACAGAAGTGTATAAAATGTAAAGGAGGAGGGGAAACAGAGGGGAAGCATATCGAGATAGTTTGAACGGGACAGAAGGTGTGCTGGTTTGGCCTCGTGGCCCCGAGGTGTCTCGTGGCTCTTTGAATGAACATCACAACGTCTGATGCTGTCAGTTCTGGCCCAGACTGAAGTGTGAGCACTCTATTCTTCTGGCATTGAGCTGTCAGTTTCTCACTCACTCAAGCAATCATTTTGCTAACTCTCCCCGCTTTTGGCTGTCCTTCCCCTTCACCGTCTCTGTCACATGGAACAGTCACATCATTTTTAACACACACACACACACACACACACACACACACACACACACACACACAGATATAGTATAAAATTGATATATATATATATATATATATATATATATATATATATATATATATATATATATATATATATATATATATATATATATATATATATATATATATATATATACACACACATATATAGACACACCACTGTGTGTATGTATGTAATGTATGTATGTACATGCACACACACTGTATACATATTTGACGATTTGACATCTGTTACAGTGTAAGAAATGTTACAGCGTATGTGTATTTCAGGGATGCCACAATATCAGATTTTCATTGACCGACTGACAATTAATGTTGCTCTCAGTCAAATTCATCTGTATTTCTTTAGCATTTTTTTTTTCTTTTTTTTTTTCTTTTCCTCAAGGGCCAAGGTGTCAGGGCTTGCAACAACACAAGTGAAGTTGACATTTGGAAGCAACACATCAGTCTTGACAATGAATGCACTGTAGATTTGACATGTTTATTCCCAAAAAGGAAGCGTTTCTTACACACATTCCACGGCCATCCTCTGTCCTTGCAATTTAATTTTCAAATGCCTAAATCAAGGCCTTTACTGCGAAGTTGTTTTTGTGAAAGTTCAAATGACAAACACTGTTTCTTTTTTATTATTTTCAAATTGCTTGAAATTAAATATGTCTCTTTTAGTACTAAAACATTACACAGTCCCGTCTATTCTAAATGTTTAGCAGTTGGTTGTGATGCATGATATTCTTGACAGTGTGGATGCTGCAGTGACAATTATAATTGCCTAAATTTAGATTTAATTCCCCACAATCCGTTCATCATAAGTTATCACACATACCTTGCATCTTGAAGCTTTATATCCCTTTTCAAGGCTCCTTCTTGACACATCTGTTTTTTGACAGTTAGGAAGTGAGTTTTAATTAACAGCTTTTGTATGATACATTTACCAGCTTCATAAACTGCCTTTGAAAGAAAAAGAACACATGGGAGTTCAGCTGATTGTATTAGTCCACATAGGCACTTACTATCTGTCGCTTGCAGTTTAATGGTTTGATTGTGAGACGTGTTCAAGAGTTATGACACCTAAGAGCGAGGCATGTTATTTTACATTTTGGTTGATAATTACATCTAGCGATGGTAATGTGGGCTCGTTTCTTTTAATTCCGCACATAGTCTGCACAGGCTTGCACTAAAATACGTCTCAATGAAGGCATGCACGCGCAGGCACCTGCATAACGTGTTTCCTGAGTTTCGATTATTTCCCTATTAATGTCGTAAATATTGCATTTCTGAGTTCAAATTTCATTTCCAGAACTACCCAGTGCACCTAGATAATAGAAATAAATACAAATTTTGTGCCAGTTTAACGATATTTTACAAATCAAGAAGTGACTCTAGGCTTACAGAGTAATGTCACCGTCTGCCCTTGACCAAATTACCCTTGTCTTCTTGGAATGGCTCACTTTATGCAGTGGTCTGTGATGGAGTCGTGCCTCCTTCGTAATCTAACCTAGCAATATTGTACCAAGATTTTGCTGACTTTTAGCCCTACAACATGTACTGCTCCCTGCCTCAAGGCTTTCATCTGAAAGGGTTGATTTGCATTGTGTCAACACAATGATCCTACTCGCTCTTTAGAAACTATTGGAAGGACTTTTATTTTGTTGTCTCTGGCTGTTTGCCAAGCCGCTTTTAGTCTGCGCTCTGCCCCTTTTTGATTTGTACCTTTTGAGGGATGTTCTGGCAGCAGCCGAGCTGTAATTGTAAATCATTGGAAAGGAAGTATTCTATATTTCAGTATCAGCAAAGTACTTCATTGCAGCTCACCGCCGTCTGTCACTGTCTCACCGCGGCCTCAGAGTCGGTGTCGATAAGTACAACGTAGTACTTGTGCTGCTATCTTTTCTTCATCATTCATTTGCAAAAATGGGAACATTAGAGGCCCGTGTTCTAGGAAATATGAAACCTAGACTCTCAGACACACTCCCGCAGAGTAATAAATCTATTACTATCGGAGGTAAAGATGATTGATAGAGTTTAAACCATTTCAGAAAGAACTTTTTACAGCTCTGTCGAAAGAATGAGAGGTATAAAAAAGAAAAAAAAAAGGAAAAGGAAATAATGTGATTCATGGAATTATTAACATCTAACACCAGACACTTTGCCTCCAGAAAGGAGTCACAGCGGTGGTTTGATCAGACCTCTGAGATGTACTGAAGCGGCCCTTAAACAAAGCCCCATCCCACAGCTAAGACAGATCACAGAAAAAAAAAGCAATTTTCTCCTCTCAGCGCAACCTCTACACCAGAAACCATCCATGATGCACAATGCAAGATGCAATGAAGAAAGTTTTTTTTTTTTTTTTTTTTTGTGGGGCGGGGGGGGGGATTATAGGTGAGATATAATTGCATTCCATTCTCATCAGTACTGGGAATGATATAATGTGAAGGGAATTTGAATATGGAGTTCAGAAGGGAAACTGCAATCAGTCATATTGTGCGTGTGGTACTGTGGAGAATTCCTCAAACAAATGGCATGTTTGAGTTCACAGGGAGGACAGGTAGTATTTTACCAAAATGAGATGCAATAAAGGCTGGCATTTCAGAGCCTTTCATATGCCACGTTACTGAACATAATCATCCATTGCCTGGGAACTGAGTGTCAGTAGGACAACAGAAAATGGAAATTAGACATGTTTCACTGACTATCTGGACATAATGCTGAATAAACCAGTTAGCCAGCCGCCACAACAAAAACAAATGACTGAAAAATGAATAGAAAACATTTTGTTTTTAATCCTGTCTGACTCATTTTTTTTTTTTTTTTTATAATTGAGCATATGCCCAGGGTTGATTTAATATTCCCAAACTCACACAATGTGAGAAGGGGGACTACTATTCTTATCTCTGTCCTGATAGATATGCATGAAGATACAGTGCACCCTACACGGTTGAAATGGCGTCCTTATAATTAAGCAGTCACCGGTGATATATGATCATCAGTGCGATGGGTCATCGTGGCATTTGAGGTGATTGTGGCTCCTGTGGAATCAGGGGCTACTGAAAATTAATTTTCACCATGCGCCGGCACAGGCAGGCACAGTGCTGCTGCGGGTGAGGACAATTTTTCAATTATTACATTAAAGTCCAAGTGAGTTACTCTTTAATTGCTTCAAGCTTTAATTGTTTCAGTCACCTTTTCGGTTTGGATAATTTTACACATGCGTGTTATTGTGCCATGAATGCAAAATCAGTGCTAATTAAAATTACTGGTTGCTAGCAGCTTAAGAGGCAGACATGAAGCTTCTAGAATTACAAATTATGAGATGGGTGATTTGCTGAAGGAGCTAATTGTTCTTCTGTGCCAATAATAAAGGTCCTCTGCGTCATCACCGCTGAACGTGTATCCCCTAAATTAAAATTCCTACATCACATGAATGTTTTAATATCAAGTCTCAGGTTTAACGTGCTTATTTGCCAGCTTTTTAAGCATTTAAACCACAAGAAAAAGTAATTGGTCTGATGAATATTGAGAGGAACATTCTTGTGTGTGTTGTCCTTCTCTTCAAACACAGATCGGATCAAATGTAATCAACATTGTGATGTGTGTATCAGATTTAGAGAAAAATGGCAGTCCACCCACCAGCATAAATGTTGCAATGTGCGTTTCTGATAAACAGCCTGATTTAAGCCAGTGGTTCGTTATCAGTCTTCAGCAGAGCTTCACGATGAGCTGATCGTTTGAATCAGGCGTGCTGGGGCAGGGAAACATCTTTGGTCACGTTAACGTGATGTAGGTCTCGCTAAAAATGGAAAATATGTTACTTAGCATTTTGAAAAAAAGTGCTGCATTCAGACAAGATCCTTTTGATGATGATCCCCATGTATATGCCTCATCGGAAACGACTGAAAATGCTCTTGTGTGCATGCCAGGCCAGTAGTTGGCAGTGTGACTAGGCACAAACACCAAACACAGCTCAGTGGTCTGCCATTGTTCTCTTACTTGTGCATGGCTATTTAACTGAGAACGTAAAATGCATGCGCAGCTGTGACATCACAGTTTTCACTGGAACTATGTAGATCAAGTTCACACGGTGACAGTAGCTCTAGAATTTTAAAAGGATTACATTCTGGAATCCAGTTTTTAAAAGTTTGTGTTTTCGGGCACCTGAAAATGCCATTGACATTTGGGCAAACGGCAACGATAATCTACCGTTTTGTTTGTTTGTTTGTTTGTTTTTTTTGTTTTTTGTTGATTTTCAACTCATATAAGTCTTTTTAAGCTATTTCTGTTGATGACTATTTACAAACTCTCAATACACACTGAGCTTTATACCATTATGCTGTGGCCACTAAAGGGGGGAAACACACATAAGGATTTTATAAATCTGAAGAGTTTTTTTTATCAGTAGAGCCCCCACGCATGAAGATTAAAGGTCAGCTTTGATCGTACTGTTTGTGGTGTGCGCACGTTGCGTCTCACATCACATTTCACGGAGTAGTGACTCAGGAGTCGTCGGCTATCCCCCCCTCCGAAGATTTTTTGTCATAAATCTTGAACAAGTTTAACATTTACGATTGTCGGCCACGACCGGTTTCCGAGCAAATTATCGGAACAAATTAACTCTTGACACACCACAGACCAGAGGATAATCGTATAGGATAATCTTATAAGACAGAAGATAATCTTCCGTGGTCAGGAAGTGGTAAAATCGGAGCAAAATCAGCCCGATTATCGTTATATGTGTACCCTCAGTATGAGACAGTATGATCTCCAGCAAACTTCCTCAAATGCCTGTCATGAATGGATGATGTCAGCAGCAGTGCCACAGTGGTTTTAGCTCAAATGTTTTTAGTTTAGTTGAGTTCCGTGCAGATAGAGGTTTTCACTTACTTTTCCACTATAACTGTCCTTCAGTGTCTGCAGCCTCTGCACAAATAACAAAAGCTTTTGAAATGAAATTAGTGCGGTTCTCTGCAGACTGCTCTGCTTTCTTTATTTTTACACAACATGGCAACAGCACAACCAGCTTTAAACGCAACATTGAGATATTATTGCCTTATGAAAGGTGTTATTACAAACAGTCGCTCTTTTTCATATTCAGAAGACACAGAGCAACATTTTTTTTTATATTGTACATAGTATTTTATAGTGTCTGTATTTGCCCCTGTATTGATTGTATTTGTATTTGAATGTACCCACTGCTACGATAACCTAACTTACCTTTGGGGATTGATAAAGTTATCTATCTATCTATCTATCTATCTATCTATCTATCTATCTATCTATCATTTGAAATAGTGAGACCCAAAGAATATCATTCTGATATTTACTCTCCTTTATGCTCTGTTTTGGTCTCATTAATAGGCTTGTTAATACTTTTCGGGGCTGGGCAGGTAGCGTATCGTGAATTTTAGGGCGTTTTAACTAATGAAACAACCATGTTACTCAAGTATGGTGGAAACAAAGCTGATGAGAGCAGTGAGACTGAGTCGTAACAGTGTGGTTGTGGACCGTGAAACCAAAATTGGTGAGCTGAAAAAAAAAAAAAAAAAAAAGCTGAAATGTTCAAATAGCTGAAGGGAACAGCCAAGTCGTGTGAAAACCATTTTTCATGTAAAATGGTTGGTTGTTTGGCATTACATAACCCAGAATAGATAATATGTAGCAGTCATATACATCAACAGAAGAAAGGATGCTCTGCTCTGACGTTATGATGGAAAATACAACCCCAACACTGAAGTGGGCTGTGTGAAAAGACGAGTGTCGGCTGAATGCAAATGTCAGTGATCTTAGCTTATATCTCACTTGCATTCTAAAAGACAAACATGTTTTTTTTATTCAGTAATTTGAATTTGAAAGTATTCATAATCGTTCTTTTTCCATTGGAATCGTAATCAGCACTGTAAAGCGTTCGCATGTCAAGTAGAGAGCACTCTCGAAAAGAAAATTGTGTATCGTGTGCTTTTTGATTTAATTTTCTCTTTGAGAATACTCTGTGCGCTGCATTAATTGAGAGCAGAGCATCTATAGTATTCTCTGAGCTTCTGCATCATCAGAATCTTTCCACTGGTGATCACCTAATTAGTGTAATGTTTATTGTGCTCCTTTGGGTTTTATATTCATCGGGTTTTTTAATGTGTCTTTAACAGGCTAACTTTACCATTTTACTGTGAGAAGCTGTTAATTTCTTCTGAATATGGTTTCTCCTGCATTATTTTGAGGATACCCAAGTCATAACATGATTTAAAAATTCATTTGTGGTCCCGTTTGTAAGACTACAGTGGAAAGTTTTAATGACTCCCTGGTGAGTGTGGCCTTCAGCTTTCTGCTCTCTGTCTGCACAAGCCAATCAGACATCAACCCACAGCTGCCACCTAATTAATCTGGGTATTTGAATGACTTTGACCTAGTCAGATTTGGACATCAGATTTTTCTTTTCTTCTAATACATTATGACATGTTGACAAAAATTGTCAAGAGACAATAGAAAGAAAAAGCAAACTGAAAATACATAGTATTCTGTTATTATTATTATTATTATTATTATTATTATTACTACAAACATGCTTGGCTTATTTATAAAAAAATAAATAAATAGTGTCTTAAACAATTATTGGAAACAAGTAATGTTAGTGCCATCAGAGACTACATGAGAATTGCAGAGTTTGTTCTCTCACAGTTTGATTATTTAAATACAATGTTATATGTATAATTTGTGGT
Source organism: Acanthopagrus latus (assembly GCF_904848185.1). Taxonomy (NCBI): domain Eukaryota; kingdom Metazoa; phylum Chordata; class Actinopteri; order Spariformes; family Sparidae; genus Acanthopagrus; species Acanthopagrus latus. The sequence goes on along the minus strand of NC_051050.1, from coordinate 16,364,754 downwards.
ATAATTGAGGCCGTTTCAGTGAAAAACAAACTCTCTGAAGTATAACTCTTGTTTCCTGGTGAATAAAAACCTGTGGTTTACCCACTGACCCAGACTTAAAGTGATGCCTGAAGTCTACAACACGTTGCCACTGCAGCGCAGCAGCATGTCATATGACACTTATCATTTGATGCCCCCGGCATCCATCAGTCATGCTCCTGCATGGTTTCAAATAAAACATGGATTGGTGGTCCTGAGTGTGTTATTTCACTTGATTTCTCACCCGAAAAGAACAATCTCACCACAGGTTGTCTTTTTTTAGAAACATATATATATATTTTACATCATAAAACCTTGACTGTAGGCTGTTTGGATTTTTTTAAACTCTTTTACTCCACAGCAAGCTTCCCCTTGTCAGTTGTGACAGCCAAATATCTGAAGAGATAGACATCCCATCAGTGGTCCCAACAAAGATGTCAAGATACAGTTGCCGAAATGTGCCAAATCAAGGGAGCGTGTCTGTTTCAGACACATGCAAAGTAAAGGTTTGGAAAGTTCTAGGGCAGAGTGACCGTCAAACATTGTGTCAGGGCACAGCCAGAATATATTTGTTCATTCAAAACTTACAAACTAACAAACTAACAAAGGACCACTTTGAAATGAATGCAATGTCCTGAAAATAAATGGTGAGTTTAATATTAAAAGATTAAAAAAATATTCCTTTCAAAGGAATTTTTCCCCCTCAAACCCATTTTCGTTAATTCAGTGTCAGCTTTCATGAGCGTAGGGGCACTATGTTTCCACCATGGTCTAACACACGTCATCGAGCTAAGGACAAGAAGTGTGGCATGGTGTCTTGCCCAACACATCAGACACAGACCAAGTCTTACCTTTTGATTCCAGTGGGCACCTCTCTGTTAACTGGTGTGTGTGACGCTAGTTTGTCCTTTCCTCCTGTTTGAAGTGTGTTTATTGTTAGTATTTCAGCCTCGTTTTTTTTGTGCCGCAGATCTTTAGTCTGCACTGGGTGTTTAATTTTGAAAATTGACCGGCTGTACTATGCTGATTCAGTATCTTTGCCAATTGATGCGGCTGCGCTCCACTTCCCTCAAAATCAGACTCGTATTCTCTCCAGAGCAGAACGGAGAGCCACTACTTGGACGCTGATAAAACTTGCTGTGGCGCCGCCAGTGGAAACACGAGTATTGTCTAGAAACCCCAGCGATCGGCTCCGGCGACTGTATCAAAATCTCATCTTAATCCATGCAGCTGTCCGCACCAGCTTTGTGCAGGCTTGCACTGAGCCCTGTCTCACGCTCTGTCTCGCGGGCATAAATGCGACCTGACACATTAATTTATGCTTTCAAGTGTATTTTATTACCTAACACACACATGGAAATGAGAGGTTAGTGCCCAATTAAAGGCCTGGGATAAATATATTTATCTACGTTTTGCAACCTAGGTGGAGCAGAGTGTGCTGCTGTTAGTTATCACAGACTCTCACTTCACTTTTGCCCAGCAGCTGGGAAGCAAGGCCTTGGAACTTCTTGGGGAGGAGCTGCAGTGTTTATTCATGGGCAAACTGTTTACTGCTTCACTGCCAGCCTTTTTCTCATGCTCTGATCACCAGCATTGTTTTCCCTGAATGCAGTCATTGTCTTGCTCTCTTTTACTTTATCACTTGACCACACGCTCGCTACAAGCAACACTACTCTTGTAAAATCATGCAATGATGCATCAGTTTTGATGAGAGAAATATACAAGGAGTCTTAGTCGGTGAAAGATTTTGGCTCAAGTATTGGGCTTGGAAGACTTGGCCGTATTGGCATTGAACCAATACGGCACCATAGACTGGCAGACATGGAGCTGTCAGAATCATCTTCGGCTATTTAACAGCTGCAGTCTGCCGAGACAAGTGCACAGCGCTGTTCCAAAGTTCACTCTCCATTTAAGAGACATTTTAATCCGTGACAACCTTACAATATCCCGGGCCTTCAGCTTTTTCCTTCAAGCTCTTCGACTAACCCATTGAATGCTGCCAGGGGGAGCAGCCCTGAGCTTCCTCTGATGATGAATTTCTTGCCTTCAGTCCTGAGGGCTTATTTATTAGTTTAAGGAGGGGTTCCCCAGTGTTCTCTGCACCCCTTCTGACAATTGAGGTCTTCTCAAAGTCAACCTAGTCATTCTACACATAAGCATTCTCTGCTGCATACAGTGTTTCAGTGATCTACAACTGCTGATGAGTAATAATTCCTCAAGTTAAAGTTTTGTTGGGACTTTTCTTTAGAATAGATGTGTCTCTCGTCAGTTTCACTAGCACTTGAGCTAGCAGATACATTGTGCTCCAGTATAAGCTATGAGCTACACTGCACACATGTTGCATTGCAATACATGCACTAGATCGCTCCAACAATCAATTGGAGATAAGATAGACATATTTTGGCAGAGATGAACACATGATGACGTCTGTAATAACTATTGATGATAGCTCCGAGAGGTTCAACAGCACGCTACGTGTTTTCATGTTCTTTTATGTCCGTCTATGCCACTGTTCTGGCATCCTTGCATGTTGTTTATTATATACAATCCATGATGAACACAGATGTTCAACAACAGCTCACCACATGCATGCTTAATAGAGAAGATATCCCTTCTAATAATACCCCTCCAGACATCAGAGTCATTAATGTTGCCATTTATGTTTTCTAGTGCTACTATAGATTTCTAAGAGGGGTCCCTGTCAAGTGGCTTACCATTCTCCAGTAAGTCGATGTGCTTCATCCTGCCATTAGGTACTCGGTTAAAAGAAACAGTTGGCGTTCTTCCCTCTCTTCTGCAACATGCAGTCTCATTGGAGTGACCCTCTTATCCACTGGGACTCCCTAAATGTGCCTAGTTGCAGGAGTGGGCCTTGGTGTTCCTATTCTGGGCATGGTTCTCATCGGTTCTTGATGGAAGTCATCGGGGTCTTTCTGAAAGACTCTTTGTCCTTTTAACCGGAACAGTTTTACCTTGCATGCCCCCGTTAAGGTGAGCACTGGGGTAAGGCAAGAGCTTACCTTGCAACTAGAACAGAGAATTCAAATGTCAAGAGAGATGGTTTTTACTTCGCATACGTGATTTTTTTGCCATTCTGGGTTTCTTATTCTAGACCACCCCCCCCACCCCCGTCCCACTCAATTACCATTATTTTAAACATATCGTTTTAAATGATATAATGACATGCTTTGGAACAACTTGTGCTAATTTGTTTATTAGTATCCGGTCTCTCCTACATATGCCTCACGGTGGTTTGGTCCACTACACCAACCCGAACCTCTGCACACATTAGCAGTCAGTATGAGTAGTCTGTGGAGCAGTCTCTGGGTGCGTGTTAGTGATGGTGGCTGACCTCTAGTAGGTATCTACTTCTCAAAAGTTAAGATGAAATAAAAGATGCGTCAACATTTTTATTGACTTCCACCACTCAATAGAGCAGAACACCATCACTGTTATAACTAGACAGCATTTTGTTCAGTCCATTACCTCACAGTTGAATCTTGTGGGTCGTCAAGGCCCAAACCCTAAAGTTATTTACCTCTCAATTATCAGTTTAACAGTAGTCATCAGCATTTCTGCTACATACATTATATACAGCAGTACTTTTGGCAGCACTTTTGCGCTACCCTTCAGGAACTGCTCTTGATTACCCAGTACAGGGGGATTAATCCAACATGGCCTACTACAGCAGGGCATGGTACTCTCTGCAGAGGGATGGAAACAGTATATTCTACAGTTTATCGGCACAAAGGAGACAACAGAGCAAATAGTAAGCAACATAAATGTATTCGCATTAAATTAAAAACAGGGCATGCCAGGCTGCCTGCGAGGGATCGAATTCTCATCAACAACAGTTAAACGTACCCATCAATAGGGACTACAGATGAACACAATCATTTCTTGATATCTTAAAGATGTCAAATGTGAAGGTCTCGTTTAAACAAACCAGCCTTTAACAACACACACACACACACACACACACACATACATACATGGGCGTTGTACTCCACTTATCAACAAAAATAGGATAGGCTGATCATTAGGGATCCAGTCCTCATCAACACTGCTCACATAGTACAGTGCAGTGTTAACAGTGAATGATACAGTTATTTGAGAATAGTCATTATTTCCCTGTAGCTCACACCCTGATGTTGACTGCTTTTGTATCAGACAATCGTTTTAGTTTTCACCTTCCCCCTTGTCCATCAAGTCAATAATAGACCTGCCTCACCGCCTTGCTAATTGTTCTTAACCAGAGCCATTAGTGCTATGACATACTGTTGAAGATGACACTCTCGATTTAATTAGGAAACAAGGAACACGGTGTTCCATAATTGTCTCCTTATAACTTCTATGTCTGCGGCACAGTTCAGTTATCATGTTCTTGAATAACCAGCGTTCATCCTCTGGATTTATCACCATCTTGCAAATTATGTGGAATCTCTTGCAAATGTCTGAAATTCAGCCAGGAATAAATGCTGGTTCCTCAGAAAATTCTGATTAGTGCAACCTTCATTTTGAACAATTTCTATACATGCAGGTATCTTCCCATCACACCAAGCATGGACATGAGGCCAGTAGTACACTTGGGGCAAGTGTAAAATATCTAATTTCCTTTCATTAGCCCATAAGGAGGGCATGAGCCTTGTTACAGACCATTATTTACTGTAATCTTCAACAGCAAGTGACACCATATGCGATAGCCTACAGTAGGTCAAGATTTTCTCGATGTGCTTTCTTCAGGCCTGGCTCTGGCTGTTATTTGTATCCATAGGAGAGAGAATGGTATAAGCAGCTTTTCACGGAAGCTTCCTGGCATGGTTCCCACATGTTCTTATTCATGGCTGCTCTGCTCCCAGATTTTAGCAGGGCACTAAACACATGGTCAGGTGCTGAGGTGCTGCTTCGAGTACTGCGCCACTGTCATCATGGCTTGGGTCCAGGCTTTGGTTGTGACATGAATGTGGCAGAGAAGGGCTGTTTTATTTTGTTTTTGGCTTTATATATATATATATATATATATATATATATATATATATATATATATATATATATATATATATATATATATATATATATATATATATACTCTTTTACTTAATTTCTTGACATACATACATACATACATACATACATACATACATACACATACACACATATTACAATACATTCAGAGAAATTCCTGTCAGATGAAGAATCATACAGCTGTTTGATATTCGGTATTGGGATAGGTATCTGTTATGGTAGCAGATATTTCTGCCAAAGCCTCCTGCAAAGAGGCAACAATTTTTGGTATCACAAGTAAACCGATGCATTTGTTTTCTCAGTAACTAACACTATAACATAATAGGTTACTTTTTAATTGCAGTGATCTTGCAGTGTAGCAAGTTACTTTCAGTAGTAACACTACCCTACAATGGGCTCAGCCTGATTCTAGTGGCAAAACATGGCTGACATTGTATCCTTGGTTGTGCATATTCAGCTGTCCTCAACTGCAATCCGCTGACAGACAATGTACTCCACAGTATGAGCTTCTTGGCTTTTCTTGTTGTGTTGTTAAAGTGAAACTCTCGCCAAAATGCAACCTAGGCATTTTTTTTGTGTGAATGTATACGAGTCAAACCTTTGTGTAAAAACACAATTACGATGAAAGAGGCACCTTTAAGATTTGCCGTATTTTTTGTTTTCGGGTCAAGCTCATTTTCCCCGTGCAAGGGGCACTTTTACGATAGCATCAAAATCACTATTTTTAAGACACTAAGAAGGCTCGACACAACATGAAACTTTGCTCGTAGTATTACCAGGGTCTCTACACATGAACACAAGCATTGAGAACATTGTTTGTGTACACAGTTTAATAAAAAGAGAGTTTTTGGACAACTCACGTTGTGGGTGGAGGCCTCTGCACTCCAGCATGATTACTTTGGTCCGCTCACCTCTTTCAGACTTTAAACAGTCATGTTGTTCCATCCAGTCTATCCATTTTGTGAACCGCTCGTGTGAATGGTCACAGGGGGCAGGAGCTTCACACATCAACCCCTGGAGAGTTAGCCAATTTTTTTCACTGAGCTGACATCCAAAGACAGACAAACACAAATTGTACACACATTCATGCCTATGGGCAATCCAAGTTCCCAACTATCGTTTGCATGCGGACACTGGAAACAGAAAGTCTAGATGGATTGGCCTTATGTGCTCAGTTAATTTAGACCTTTGACTTTCTCAAGTTGAATTGTATTTAGATGGAATTCGCTGGTTAAAAACATGTAAGACTGCTTCAGTACAGCAGCTCACAGCCACCTTAAACATTCATACTGTGCTACTGTGTGTTTGGGGGAGTTTTTGAGTTGCATATGTGCGGAGGTAATTAACCCTATATCCACGAACTGCATCAAGTAAAATTAATGTACTAGATTTGTGTGTATGTCCATATTTATATATGTATAAATGTGTATTGTACTTATATTGTGTTACGATAGTTCTCTTAACAATTCAATTTCAAATCTCTATTCAGAGAACATCCCCAGACACACTGATGTTTCAGCCTATACGCAATCTGGCCGTACCTCCTCCACACTCACAGCACGTGCACGCTTGAAAACACAGAGCATTGTAATAGAGCACTTGTTTGGCCGGGCAAGTGTCATGACCAAAGCAAATTAGCTCTCCTCAGGCCTCTGGTCGCTCTGCAAGTCAAAGAGGGAGGATACTATTAATAGAGACAGAACTCAGGTAGAAGTAGCTGCATCTCCTGAGCTTTGTTTTTTTCCCCCCCCCCCCTTTCTTCTTTTTCTTTTTTTTCCTTTTCCCTTTTTCTTCTGCCCATTCACTCCCCTCCTCTCTGTTGCCTGGGTAACAGTTACCGATGGAGACCAGGAGTTCGGGGAACAAAAGAAAAAGTCTGGTGCTGAAGGGAGAGGATTATTGAATAACTGTGTTCATGCATGCGCTTTTGACTGTGTGTGTGTGTGTGTGTGTGTGTGTGTAGATGCTAGATTGACATGACTGCATATGGTCGTTCCAGAGAGCTAATGGGCACAAAGGCAATGATTTGTGGTGTAAAGTGTGTTATGGGGATGTAGACTGTTTATAAAATATTATATCCATGTTGGTGCAGAATTTACTGGGAAGATGAAACAATTCGCGGAAAGTGTAGATTTGAGCACCATTAGGCGTAACAATCACTGAGGCTGTTTCTTAATACTTAGCAAAAGTTATGCAACAGAATGTGAAAAAATGAATGTCAAGGATGTCAGTGTTTTGTGGTGCAGAGTTATTGACTGATGTTATAATAAGTGACTAACCCCTGGCCCAATTAGCTTGTTCACAGCTAACTGAGCTAACAGCAGCTACAGCAGTTAGTGGTTGTTCTACTGATATGCTGCCCCCCTTAGTTTGGAGAATTTATTCCAGTGGTAGATACATATGTATATACAGTGGAACCCCGGCTTACGAAGACCCCATTTAACGAAAAATTCAAGTTACGAAGGCACTTGACGGCAATATTTCTGCCCGTGGTACGGCAAAATGCCCGCGTAACGAAATCCCACAAATACAGGAACATTCACGTTAATTTCAAATTTGCCGCGACCGAAATTTAAAAAAAAATTATAAAATAGAAAATTAAAAAAGAATTATAAGTTTAAAAAAATATCATTGCACAGTGTACGTACGTACATTAATTAACGTAAATGTAAGTTTTAGTTTTAATGTTTAGAATTAAATTCCATATTGTTATGTACATGTACACGTACGTATGTATGCATGCATACGTATGCTTTCTTCAGCCTCTGCCACCTCCGCCACCTCCTCCTCCACCAAGAACTTCGTCTTAAGCCAGCATCGCCTCACTCAAAAGGTACATACATAATTTATTTTATTGATATTTATTAATACATTTATCATTTATAAATTATTTTCGTCATTTCAGATTTTAATTTGGAATATTCTTGGTGGTTTTTTTTTTCAAATATTAAGTCATATTTGTAGAAGAAATACACAACTGGTAGGGGGCCTGGAACAAATTAGGCTATTTATAGGGAAAAAGGTGCTTTGACTTATGAAAATTTTGACTTACGAAAGACCCTCTGGAACGAAAAAATATATATAAACATATATATATATATATATATATATATATATATATATATATATATATATATATATATATATATATATGTGTATATATATATATATATATATATATATATATATATATATTTTTTTTTTTTTTTTTTTTTTTTTATTTTTTTTTACAAATTGCCACTTTATACTGATCTGAAACTGACTTCTTATTCATAATAAGATATACATTGTTTCTATATTGTGATACTCTTGCAATGTGATAATTATCTCTCTTTTTGTCGCAGTTTTGTTTGATATTAAACTGGTATGTTCACAGCTCAGCTCTTGGAACAGTTCTGGAGAGGGAGCCAGGGGAATAGCTATTTACATCATATTTTGCAAATAATTTGTTTGTAAATGTTTTTTTTTTTTTTTTTAGTGCACTTATGTGGTTGAAACCATTTAAGTGTTCTTGGGGTTCGAAACAAGGGGACACTCAAGGCGGCAGTTGAGTGTGTTCCGTGGAGATGCTTCTTATAAAAGAGATGTTTACTGTTGGGAATTAGGCCGTCCTCACTGCATATCTCATTAACCTCTACGAACTTGAAAGATAACACCATCAAGCTCTGCCATACTAACCACCTTAAGCTGCCAGACGAGTGGCCTTTTTTTTTTTATATCCCCTCATCTGCCACTATATCTCACTATTGATTCATTGCAATACTCGCTGTTCTTTTTAATGGCCCCTTGAACAGTGATTAAAGGCTTGGGAAAATTTCCCATTAATGTATATTTGAACTGCTTGTTTTCCCTCCCCTCAGTGCTAATGATAGCAGATGTTTTTTTGCTAGCAGCCATTAATGACTCAAGCACCAATTGGGAACATCTGTCCTATTTGAATTGGGCTTGAAAGTGTTATTCAGACCTGTGGTATCTATTAGCATTTTCAAGAGCGAGCTGAATCCGTTAGATGTTGTCTTTGCAGGATGGTGTATTTTCTTTTCCCTTCCTCTCAAGTCTGATTGAAAGACAAACCAAAAAAAAAAAAAAACCCATGCCGCGCTGAAATCATGTGTCAACAGAAACACTCTATACTGTATATAACGTGAAATATGTGGTGTGGAGCTGTGAAGAGCTGCTGTGATTTAAGCGACCAGAGAAAGAGGGTTTGGAGGTGGGGAGAACACGAGAGAGACTGAAAGTGAGTTTTTGATTGCATCTGACACGAATGGACAAAGACTACCTTTGCCTTCAGCTGCTGGCGCTCGCTGACAGGTCTACTCTCACAAGCTGTTGTGGTAACACTTGGCCGACAGCTGCAGATACAAATAAAGGCCTCACTTCCAGCTCAACGACAGGGAATATAACAGGAGCTGAAGCCCCAGCTGCTTCTGATGGAGGTACGCGGGTATGAGTGCACGCCAACACATGAGAACACCTATAATCACACATAGCTCTATTGCACCCACCAGCTTTCAAGGCAAGGATATTTCATTCTCGAGCAGAGAGAGCAAAGTCATTCATTTCACATTTTTTAGTCTTGTGTGTATTCATTCCGTTAAATACTGCACAATCTGAGTAATCCTCGTAAGCCTTGAAAAACATTTTTTTTTTTTCAAATACGGCCCTCCGAGCAAAATGGTAAAAGTAAATGACTTTGTATGTTATTCCACCACACGCCACTCCTTACAAGTATGCGCAATTGTCGACAGTCTGATGCCTGTATCTTTACAAAGGCAAAAATCCATTCCCTGCCCCTTTCACTCCTCAGCCCTTCCTTTTTTCTCAATCAAAGTCACCCCAAGGGCCTCATTGTGCCAGTCCTCTCATTGCCTTGTTATCAACAGCTGTAGCAAGCCTGTATTGGCCCCTTGTGACAGCACGGCAAATATTGGCATTATGTTTCTAATCACATTTCTTCCTCTGAAATGTCACCGAGGCGGGCATGTGTGCTTACAGTTGGCACTGCCTCAGTGTGAAGATATCATTTATCTCCTCTAAAAGCAAATGAAAGAGCCATAATGTACTGTGGGTGGGTGGGGTGGCGGTAGACTGTGAGGGCATTGCAGGCTCTTCTTTTCCAGCAGTACTAATTTGCCACAGTAATGAGCAAGCAGTGGTGCATGGTCATCAGGCAATTATATTTGGTTACCATGCAAACAGTGAGCATCATGGGATGTCATTATACTGAGAAATATACCCAGGCTCTATTACAATGCTGGAGAATGAAACAAACGCTGGTCATTATCTGAATGCAGGCTTCTTTTTGTGGGTGATTTTGAAATGCAAACTGTCTTTTCTTCAAGGGATGACCTTATGGGTAGAAAACTGATATATTCAGTCAGTTTTTTTTGTTGTTTTTTTTGTTTTTTTTTCAGCTGCCTATTCTAAATTGAGTTGTTTTTTTTTCTTCCTCTTTTTCTTACTATTCACAAAAGGTAATTACATCAAATGAAACTCATGGAGGGGGTCCGTATGCTCTGCTCTCTAATTGATTTGCTTGTAATGTTCAAAAAAATAGTAACAGACCATCATTTATACAGTAAATGAAAAAAAACAAAAAAACGTGAAAGCCTAATTTACCTGGAGCTGTATGCATCCTAAAAAACAATCAGACTCAAACTGGGTGAACTGAAAACAAAGATAACTGATTTTATTCATAGGGAAGGCCAAAGAAAATTTATGTATGATTATACTTTGAAATGCCCATTGGGTGGTATAATGGAAAATGTTTAACAGAATGCCCCCGTAGATTTTTGTAAATACTGATTTTATCTATCAGCTGTGCTCGCCCATCACTGCATGAGGCACACTGCAGAGGTTCCACTTCCTTTATTATGGAAAAGAACACGTTTGATTGTTGTTATTCTGTCAGAACACACTGTAGCTGTTTTACGAAGGTCTGTTTTGGTGAGGATGTTCTGTGTCATATCTACTACCCATCCCTCAGTCTCCACACACATGGAGATTAAGAGAAACTAAAAATGCCCTTTGTTGCCTTAAGCTCAGCATTCAACACAATCTCTCCCATGAAGCTGAGTGGAACATGTCACACTCTGAGTACAACACACCGCAAGTGGATATTTGACTTCCTGACACAGCATACCCCGACAGTTCGGCGGTCACATCTCCTCTACATTAGTACTCAACACAGGAGCCCCCCCAGGGCTGTGTACTCGGCCCCCTCCTGTTCGCACATTGCACCCATGACTGCACTCCAGGCATCAAGAGAACTCTATTGTGAGGAATGTAGATGACACCATCGTCTGGTGCATTATAAACTAAGATGAGCGTTCATATCGGAAAGGAAATCCTCTGCAGCATGATGCTCAGTGTCAGCAATATCAAGGAGCTGATTGTTGATACAAAGGGACTCCAGGGACTCAACATTACAGAGAACTTTTCTTAAACTAAGTCTTCAATTGTTTCTTTTGTTTTTGTTGTCTCTTTAATGTAGCATAAAATGACTCTTTGCAACCCCTGTGTTGTAACATCATGAATATAATGAACTTTGAGCTGGCAAGAATTGGGTGTTTGTAAAATGTTTTTACATACAGACAAAGGAAGGCAACATGCAAACAAGTGTTGAAATTGTAGAGTTGTCCTTTTCACAATTAAGGCAATTGCACTGCGGGTATGCACTACACTACTTTGTACAAATTCATTCATGGGATTCATGCTGTTCTCTTTGTTGTTTGGCATGGCTAAATGGAGGAAGGAATATATTTTTTTGCAAAGACAAACTTTACTCACAGTACATTTCCTTTTTAAAAAATGACTTTGCTCTGCAGGCGTTGCATATGTATAAAGAACTCCCCTTTCATAGCTGAGAGGTCATTTATCTCTGTAATCTATGGTGTGTTTGCAGGCTTCATCTTTCTGTACAGGCCCTGAGCTGGAGACCTTGACTTATTGTTAGGCTGGCTAGGAGAAGAAAGTGGTGGGTGTAGGGCATGGGCTAAAGCTAGAAAAGTCAGGAAGAGAGGTATTGGGTGGGCGTGAGCACCACACAAGCAAATCAGTCTTAATTCTCTGTTATAATTCAAAAGGCCAGGGCTCAAGACAGCATTATCTTCGCTCAAATCTGTTCCCCGCGTGGGATAGTGCATCATAGCATGTAAAAGGGAAGGATAGAGAGGTGGAGTAATGAGGTGTAGGACTCAGGGATTGAAAAGGGGGATGGAGAGTGGATGATTGAAACATGTATTAGTTCCCATGGCAAGAGGGACGAAATGGAAAGGTCGACCTGGCGCTTTCCAGTTAAGCTGTGGGAGATTTTCTTTCAGTTTTCAATCACAGTGTAATCAGATTTCATGATTAGGTACAGGCTTTTGGTCAGTGTAATTTCTCTAGTGATTTGCATAGCCAGGGCTGTGGATTTTTAAAATTATTTTCAGTTAGCCTACTTCAGAATGCATAACTTCACTTGCATCAAATACGTTACCTTGTCACTTGGGATATATACATATTTTTTTGCATGGGGCCCTTTTGAAAGCGGGTCCTTGTTTAGGTTATTATTATTATTATTATTTTTTTTTTCTACAACTTAACAAAACCTGTTCTAACAAGAGGAAACAGTGTTGCCACCTACGCAATAATTGGAGAGGAAGGCGATAATGAGTCTGATTTAGTGTGTTTGAGGTTGTTGTTGCTGTTGTACATTCGACCTGCCACTAAGACTCACTAAATAAGTAAGTCAGCTAGTCAGAATGGATTAATGAATGAGACACACAGCCAATCCTGTTTTTTGTATATAAATTCAAAAGAATGTGAGTCTAAATTTCTGCCAGAAATCTTCCATCCTACCGTAGTTACAAGGAGGTGAACGCAAGCTTGCACACATTTAGTCTAGAAAGTGTCTACCATTCCATGTTGCGTATAATTGCATGCACTCCATGATCTTTTCACATTTAGGTTACTGTGTAACCTATTCGTCCAGAGCAGCATCCACAACAACCAAGCCCCCTAATGATGGTATGTAATTGAGCAATTAAAATCTTGGACAGGAAGCTGACACAATTACATCACTACCATGTTGTTAAGAAATAAATTATGTTGAGCTGTTGTTGTTTTTTAAGCCATAGATGCCCTAACAACCAGGCTCCTCGAGTGATCCTCTGTAACACAAAGCATCTGGCAGGAGCTGTATAGTATACTTGCATAAATCCCTCTTTGAACAGCTTTTTTTTTTCTTTTTTCTTTTCAGGGAGTCAACATGGGGAATTCCTGAATAAATGGATCCTGACTGGGATCATTTTAAACTCAGATTGAACTGGGTTTTGAGGACCAGTCATGTAGTCATGAATGATCTGGTGCTTCTTGTTTTATGGCTCTTTATTGTATTAGAATTTGTGTCTTGAACTCTTTATTTTCTAGTGTAGTCTTGAGTTTGTTTGTTTTCTTAGTGTATTATTGTTGAGTTGTTATTATGTATTGTCTCTTGTGTATCTGATGTCCAGTTTTATGTCTTTTAATGCCCCATTTCAGGATGGGCATTGCAAATAGCTTAGGCTATAAATGCAGTGGTGTGTGACATCAGTCTATGCGATATAGCTGTCCTTATACAAGTAAACATTAAATAGACAGATCATAAAAACCCAGAATGTGGAAAATGTTGTATCAGCCTGGCAACACTGCCTGTGTCCTTTGTCTGAAACTAGTAATTCTTTCTCCATTAGCCCAGGTAATGGACAGGGATTCTTTCTCCAAGGTGAATTGGCCTAGCGGAAACATTAACCAGAGAGCCAAATCCTGTCATTCACGCTGAGACTTCTAGTTGGACAGGGAGAATGGAGAGCAGATGCTAGGGCACATGCCACTTTAACTTCCTGCTGGGAGAGAGTGATAGGAGGAAGAGATACAACTCCGGGAGAGGGGGTGAGGTAAGGAAGAGCGCGAGGTTGACAAATAAAGGATTGTGACAGAAAAACAGAAAAGTTTCCAAGAAGGGGGAGAGAATGTTCTTTCTTTGTAGGTCTTTGGCATGAACACAGCAGCAAGCCATTAAAGGTGTGCTTGCTTTTCATACGGAGGCAGAACATTTATACGACTGTGTGCACACCTGTGCTTGTGTGTATTTGGCTGCGATAGCTTGCGAGAGAAACAATGCTTCCAGGCATGTCATCTGAGGATTGTTTTGTGTTAATATATGCGCAGCATCCACTATGTTTAGTTTTCTCTGACCGTCTCAATTCAGCATGCAACTCTTGCACAGTGGCTCTAAAGAATTACACGAAAAAATTGGTAGTCCACTCACACTTTGTTCAGAGCAGGAGGTGGATGGCTACTAGGGCTCAGTGAGCCCTGGCCTCCACTGTGCACAGATGGTGGCTAAACCACAGAGCATGTGTTGGATGTGCTGGCTCGGAGTCGTGTTGTTTCGCTGCATAAGAAGCTTATTAGGATCATAAGGGACGCATAGTTGTGCCAGAGTACACATAAAAGTCCAGTCTTCCGTCATCCCGATGCTCCATGGGAGCTATTGAACCAAGATTGAAACGTGGATCAATATAATTGATTGTCAAACTTCCTAGCGGTTAGAGAGTATGATGTGGTTTGAGGGTTCCATTGATTTTCATTTATTAAGTGTATGCAGTTTGCTTCTGTTTGCTTCTTTATGGCCAGTCGCTTCTCAAGCACACACTGATGCTGCTTTTCTGTCTTGAAATGTGTAAGAAAGGGGGAAGAGAAAAGCAGCAGGGTGGAGGACGTCATGTTGGGACTACACGTGGATAGTGTTTAACAATATCAACACCACTATAAACCACATTTTAGATAATATTTATTTCAGATTATTTGTGGTGGATAGAAAATGTACCGTACCATTTTAAGCTTAAGCTTGACCAGATAGGGAGGACAAAGAAAACATGTTTCATTCCCTCCATCTTGGGTAGAATTGATACACAAATGTGTGGGTGTGTGTCATCATGGCAAAATGTATATCCATTGAGACAGAGAATCTACAACAGAATCGGTTTTGATAACGTTGCAAGGTTTTTCTTTCTTAATGTGGACAGATTTATTTCAGCACAATAATGTCACAACCGTGTGTTGGACCCAAATGCAGACACGATTGCAAGCAGGTTAGGAGCAAACGGTGAGCTTTAATAAAGTAAGGTTTCCTTAATATCTCCAAAGCCCAAAATGGGAAGGAACAAAAAGGCAGGCAGCAAAATAAATAAATAGATAATAAAATAAAATAAAATACAAGAAGCAGGAATGGGCTGACAGAAGAGCTAAAGTACAAAAATAAAATAAAAAAGAAATGAAGTGCAAACTGGGAGAAAGGACTGGGAACACAGGCAGGGACACAAGGAACACAAGGAACACAAGGAACACCCGACTGTTGTGCAGAGAACTTAACAGAGGGGAAGACAAGGACTTAAAACAGAAGGAGTGACAATTAATTGAACACAGGTGAGCAAGGAAAAGAGCGGGAAAACAAAGACAGACACTAAGACAGGGACCAGATACACGAGAGGACTATCAGGGACAGGTGAAACTAATCAGGGCAATCACAAGGAGGGCAGGAAGTAACACGACATGGCACACGAGGACAAACCTTACAAAACAAACCGGAAACAATGACTTAATCATGTTAATCACCGATGTGTGGGGTCTATTAGATCTAGATCCAGGTCTTTGACCTCTGGAAGTGCTTGCAGACTCGTCGGGGCCGTCCTAACGAATATCAAATGTGTTTAACATTTAGGATTTTCACAGTATTTTCCAAACATCCTGGGAGCAGCCGACAGTGCTGCCAAGTAACAGTAAACATTCGAGCCATTACCGTTAGCTAGGCTACTTCTGTTGACAGATTTAAACAAAAAACTACAAACTTAAGAACAGACAACCAACAACAACTTCTGTGTTGTGATGTTTCCCATCCAGACTTTTTTCCTCTTGCTCTGCACCATAAACACTTTCTAGTTAATATATCCAGTTAAACTGTACAAAGATATTTACAATAATTGCTGTTTTTATTGTCTTCAAGCCGCTCACATTTTTTCTGCTGATTGCAACATCTAGCGAAGTATCTGCCTCCACATCGGCTGTTGCGGGCTCCTTTTGTCTCTGAATGGGCCAAAGAGAGGTGACACATCTGAGGGATCCATGGTGACAGTGCTATTTCTGTCCTCAGCAGGAGAACAGCCATCGAAATGAGAGTCACATTGCAGAGATTAGATGCATCAATATGCATAAAGAATATCACAGCAAAACACCTATGCCAACACACTCAAGATGTGGCTGCATGTTAACAAGAAGTTGCGCAAGTAAATGTTGACCGCGGTACCTTTTTAAGGCAACCCGACAGGAAAAATGACGTGCTGTATCATGACAACTGCATGTGTGCTTCTTAAAATCAAAAAGTTAAATGCTGATCAGGAAATTGCACTGGAAATGGCTTATGCAAATAATTTAAGTTAAACAAGTGTGAGCCTCTGATTCTATTATAAATCTTAAACAGACTGATAGCTGGAACTGAACAGAAGTTAATTTATGGCGGTAGTGTGTAGCTTGTTCTAAAGCCTTACAAAAGCCCAACCTTGCAGGTTCTTTCTTGAAGACACACAAGGGGCTGTCTGCAATTAATCAGTGATTGACTATCTCTAATTCACATCCACTTGAATCGAGCTTAATGATCCAATTTAATCTGTCTGTTTAGCTCTAGCTTTCTTAAGGGGAAACAATGGAGATTTTTAACCAGATGTGTACCGGATATGTTGCCATTGTATTGTTTTTGTACAATGTGAAGAGTGTGTGTGAATGAACACGGTTCATCTTCACGCAACATCTTCCCTCCACGTTGCCTTTGCCACTGTGGGGCGGTCATTCACACTCCAGGTTGTGCTTCCACAAATTTTGTATTCCCAGCTGTCAGATTGAGAGAAAGGTAGGACACAAAATCCAGGTCCAACTGTTGAGGTAGCGCAAATCAAATGTGAATCAAGACAGTGTTACTGCGTGGCCACTCTCTTGCTGCCAATGTAACTTTAGTATACTGTTCAGTTCAGTAATATGGAAAAGTTTGTGTTTGTGTCTCTTTTCTAATAGCCCAGTTTTACATAAGACCAACTGTATTCACAGACTTCAGTGGTGAAGCACTGCTTTACCTACCTCTGTCCTTCTTAAAAGCCATGACATTAACTTAAAGCATGTAACAATGGTGTCACCACATTCAACTGCCTACGTACGCTTTCACAGTTGGCCAAGTTCTGTATTGTGACCCTGAATATTAAGAGCTGCGCCGTAACTCAATAATTTTTTATCGTTCTTTCATTTTTATGAAAGAAGTTTTTTTTGCTTTGCATTTAAGTGGGTTGACCTCATGGCAACCCTTGAGGTAACATTTCTTCCAGCTTTTTTTTGTTGCTTTTGTCATTTCAGAGACATTAAAATGGAGAGTGCATTTCCCAAGTTCAAACCCTGTCTTCTCTCCTCTCTCCCCTCTTCTCTTTGTGCAAAAATGTAATTTTCCTCTCTTTAACTCAGAAATGTTGACATAAATGTGGGGTTACCTGCTAGCCTCGCCCATCATATAAGAATATTTTTGACCGTTGGCTATAGTGGACAGCTAGCAGAGCGTTGTGCTGATACTGTGGCTGATGCGTGTTTGGATTGTATGTTACTAGAATGTATTAGGCTCATATTTTCTAATGTATGGTACTAAACCAGCGGGTATGGGTTAGCGTTAGGGCTAGGGTTATGATTTAGTCCTTTTGAAAATGAAAAAAATCTCCCTTTATAATTCCAACTTTCATGGCTACACCCACTACTTTTAGATTCTCTTTTAGGATGTAGACATAATATTATTCTGGCATTGACTGGTCGCTTTTTTATGCTTTGACACGAAGTGCAAACCATCTGCTGTCCTTCTCCTCATGTAGCTTCAAGATGACTGCCATGGCCAAACACGGGGTAATAGTTTAATCTAAGAGATTTGCTGGTATTATGTCGGTTGAGCAAAGGTTAGCAAAAGCGTTGAATAATTCAGTGCCGGTGTTTGTAGCCAAATTCTACATTCAATCTGTGAAAGAACGAAGATAGAGAGTAAGTGAGAAGGGATGAAAAAGGTAGCGAGGGGCCCCGGCAGGGAATGATGAAAGAAGAGAGGCAACGTGATCCACGGGAGAGAGGAGAAAGGGGAAATTGGAGGGTAGGAAATGAAAGATAAAAAGCAGCGACAGCAGGGAAATTTACAGGAGAAAGGCTAATGGTGCAGAGAGAGGAATAAAATGCAAGAGGAAAGAAACATGCATGCTGATGCAAATGGGAAGAGGGAGCATTATTGGGAAAAAGGAATTCAAAGGTGGAAAATAATCACAGACGGAAGTAAACCTGTACTACAGAAAAGAATGGAATTATGGGGCTTCTAGCCACTCGCCTCCCCGTGAAGTCACTTAGGACTAAAGCAGCGGGGATTTGTAGGTACTGAAGATGAACAGAAATCCCATTTTCCCTCATGGCTACATCTGCCACTGCGAATTTATATGGCTGTTGTACTGAAGAGTGGAAGACAGATGTGATCAAACATGAAGGGGAATGGAGACTGAGAGACACAGTGTAATCGAAACGGGGAGAGAACCAAAAAAAAAAAAAAAAAAGCGGGGAAGGTGGGAAGCGCGGGGGAAAAACATTGTGAGATGATATGAGAAAGGAAATCGGAGAGAATCCTCAGGGCGCCGATGTGACAGAGTCAAATTAACTGCTGTAAATTGAAATGTGGGGAGGCTAATTAAGGTTTAAATGTTGATTACACACGCGGTTCCGACCAAGCAACCTGATTTTAGACATTAAGAACGTGGAGAAATCAGTACAGTAGCGCAACGTGCTCAACGCTTAAAATAATACTACGACATCTCTACGACACGGCACTGCTAGCTTCAAAATACATGAGGAGTTTGTGGACATGGTGCCTAAACCATGAAAAGATGTTTCACCAGATATCTCAGTTACAACAAGACTCGCTAGCTAGCTAGACAGTGTGTTTTTGAAATCCCATGATCTTTAGCTAGCATCAGCAGCTGAAGTTGGCTTGCTGACTCAGCAGGGACGAGATATCGTCTCAGCCACTCAGTCATGGGGCCGGCCTATTTGTTGGAGTGGTAAACTAGCTGTTAGAAATGAATTACATAACTTGACTTAATGTTTCGCAGTAATTTGTCACATCCCATGTGTTTGCAGGGAAACAGAGATAATCCAACACAATGCCTTATTTATTTATTTATTTCTTAAGAGGGAGACAGAATTGCTCTGCAGTGTTAATGTATTTCGATTATGTTTTCTATTTCATTGGTAAATGTTGTTTAATCGCATATGCAAACACTCAAACCAAAGCACCTCGGTCCATCATTGTCATGCCCATAATGACGGCAAAGTGCACCTTCTCGTTCAATATTTCAAATACGTCTTGGCGTAATTGTTAAAAGGCGCGATTACTCGCCAGTGACAATCAGCTCACTTGTTACAGCCTTGTTGATATGAATAATGACATCACTAAGCCACATAAACTTTTCCCGTCTCGTGTGAGGCTGCTAAGAGGAAGATTATTTCAAAGCGAGACTTCAGCCCCTTTAGCTGCAATTTCACATCACCATTTTTCAGCGGTGCTTCAGAGCAATGCAGTGTCACTCCATTATCACCCTGCTGCTGAAATGAAACATAAGCCTCCGTATGTTTTTGCTATTCTTCAGCGTGGAATTAATGTGGAAGTGTGGGCTAAGGGGAGTAAGCGGGACTGCGGTCTCTACAAAGCTGCCATCCTATTGGAGATTAATGAACAAGTTTGTCCGGGGTACTAGTCCTCTCTGTGCTGCCTCTCCTCTCAGCATGGTTTGATTTATGGACACCCAGCAGTGCATGAGTTATAATTTCAAAGGGGTTTGTTTTTCCTCATGAAGATGGAATTTTAAATGCCGTGATGAATGACACCTCGTGGATTTTTATTTATGATTCTGCCGTGATTTAGTTTTCATTTGTGCGCACGTGTTCCTCAAGTTCATGCATATATATATATATATACATATATGCCTATGTGTGTCATTTTGTGAATTTCGCATCATATCTAAATACGTGCCTGCGTAAAAGTGCTGCCGCTGCGGTTTTCTCTCTGACATCACAGATACATCACCTTTAGGTTGCCGTGTCCCGTCGAAGCAAATAGCACGTCTCAGCTATTGAATGTCATTGTGAAAAATCAAAGAATAAGTCATGCTCCCAGCTTCCGCTCCGCCACTCCGTCTGCGCATATGGATTTGCTTCTTCATCCAGCTGCAGCACGCGTGGCAGGGTGTTTGATGTTTTCTGTGATGGTGAGATATTGGATGAACCGTGGAGAAATGTGATGCTCCTTGGTGAATTTGCAGGACCGCGGTAAATGCTTAGCGAAAGAAAGGGAGGGCAAAACAGGCTAACAACCCCGGGGGGCAGTGGTGTATGTGACATTTCTAAAGATAGAAATCCAGATGCAGCATAGCTACAAAGGAAATAATTCCTGCCTGATGTCTGTGTATATGTCCCGGAGCTATTATAAAATACAGGAAATTGACACAATAAAAGGATCACAATAAAATGCAGTCCCTGTTAGCTGCGTAGCGAATTCCTCATTTGAGAATCTGATGGCGTCAAATTATTATTGAGAGGTGCCTGATGAACTCACTGGCAATCATCTGACATTGTGTTTTATGATGATCACATCTGTTTATGTATGTGAATGTGGAAAGTGCACAATGTGCTAACAAAGTGCTGATTTTGAGCTAAAACAATCTGCAATGTGCTGCGCGGCAGTTTGTGCTCATGTGTGTGAGAGACTTAACGTGCGTCCACGTCCTTCCTACCTCTTAATTACTTGCTAATGTCATCATTGCTACAGGGGCCTGTGTTTAATTCTTCTGTCTTTTTCCCAAAACAAGTCCAAAAATACAGCTTCTTTTGGCTTAATTAACGAGGCAGAGACAAAACACTGTGAACATGGAATGGGAAAAAAAAACAAAAAAAACGACTTCACCTTTTCAGCAAACTAAATCGGTGCCTATAACGCTCTCAGGCTTACTGCCTAAATTCAACTTTGAATAATCCATGCATGTTTTTTTTTTTTTTTTTTTGAAGGCCTTGTGAAAAACCCCAACCTTGCATGTTGGTACTTCTTTCATTAACACACAGTGGGGGCCGACTGCAACTTGTCAGTGATTGAATATCTTTAAGTCGCATTCACTTCAATCAAGCCTAATGATCAATTAGTATTCATCAAGCCCCCAGAAGCCGTATATGTCTGACATATGCTTGTTGATTAGTGCCAATTTGTGACTGCCATTCCTCTATATGGCAGATGTTTCCACAAGATAGCTGACGGAGGGAGAGATGCTAGTGAAGATGCTGCATGAGGTGAAAGGCGCAGGTGCATCCTGGCGTTCTGGAAATGACTGTAAATGCTTGCAATTTGGGTGAATCACCAACACAGTGTGTCAAAACTCTTTCTGATTCTCCGAGTTAAATCCTCCTGAACACACAGGTGTTTTGATCGAGCATGACCTTCATCTAAGATGTCCTTCTTCTGATAAACATCCAGAAATCATGAAATAAAAGGATTCAAATTATAATGTTTTTGGTGAGTCCTGAAGTTGTCCAATGATAATTGTTTGTCCAAACAAGGATACACTGCAAACGGGAACTGTCAGCAACTATGTTGGCACACTAATAATTGTTCCCACTTGTCTTAATGTCAGTAAAAAAAAAAAACAAAAAAAAAACTGTAAATGCATGAATATGAATGTTTAATGTTGCAGCATCATATTTCTCAAACTCCCATGTAACACCAACATAACAACTAGTAATGTTTATATACATGTGAATGTACTTTTCACTTTATTCATAACACTCTTAAAGACAGATTTAAAGAAAATGCTAATGCCAGGTAGCTTACGTTAATGTTGCCAGCGGTAGCGAGCAAATGTTAACATTGCTAACACTAACTAGCAAATTGAGCTGGACGCATGATTAGTAACCAGCCATATTTACCTCCTGACGCTGGCTAAACCACGTGACTAGCGACGTTATACTGTTGGCTTACAATCCTTGTTATAAGCTTACACACAGATAAACAAAAGAATCCTATTGGACCTGACAAACATTTAAAATGATGAATTCCTAGTTGTCATGTGTTTTTTTTAAGGAAGATGATTTTATTCTGCACGTCTCTGTTGATGTATTACTCTTAAAAGATGATTTGCTCTACATTAAAATGTTATCAGTATAACCTTCAATACTCTTTATGATCCATTCACATCCATATATTAACAAAGTATTTAAAAAAAAAATGAAAATATACACTAAAAAGTGTGTTGGTATTCCACCTGCTAGGATGACAAATCTACTGCTGTGTCAGGATGCATCTGTGAGGTTATTATATTTAAAACTTATCCATTTTAACATTGAATTGTCCAGATATTTTGCCAGTGTACCTGTTCTGTTGCTTCGGCACAATTCATGTAGCCTCTTCTGAACCCTGTTAGCTGCCTTGTGTTGTTTTGAGAACTCACATATTGAAGTGCTGATTGCCAGATCTCTTCAATAGCTGGCGAAATTGTTATCATTGGCGCCCAACTAACAATGTTACTGGCACTGGAGCAGTGATTGTTTGAGGTGGAATTCTTTTTCTATTATGTCGTTTTTTTGTATTTGTTGTGTACCATTACCAGCTAAGTATGAACATCCAAATCGTTGACCCCGGGTGCTCCTCTCACATTCTCGTTCTCTCTTTCCTCCTTTTTTTCCCCTCCAGGGTGGCCTGATCGCCCTCCTCCTCCTAATTCTCCTCTTCACCCTCGTCCTGTATACGCGCCACCGGTGGTGCAAGCGTCGCCGCATCCCCCAGAAGAGCGCGAGCACCGAGGCCACCCATGAGATCCACTACATCCCCTCCGTCCTGCTCGGGCCGCAGGGCCGGGACAGCTACCGGGGCTCCCGGAACGCGCACCAGCACGGGAGCTCTGTCATCGGCATGCCCATCCGAGAGACCCCCATCCTTGACGACTACGACTGCGACGAGGAGGACCCGGGCGGACACTCGCACAACTCCACGCCCAACCAGCTCCACAACAAGCTGAACGACGGGAAGATCCAGGAGGACTACGGAGTAAACATTGGACACACGGACATGATGTGCAAGGATAACGAGGTTAAGCATAATTTTGAAAAACGAGGTAGGTTTGCTTGTCTAAATCCATTTCCCTTCAAAACAGTTTAGCGTAATGGAAATGTGATCGCTGCATGCCTACAATTTAGATTAATTATCTGATAGCAGCGAGATTAACAGCATGATGCTTTTTTTTTTTTTTTTTGTCTCTATCATTCCACGACAGGCAGCATGCACTTGTTGTCATAGAAAAATCTGCTGTGCTCAGTGGTAGCTGTCCTGCTATTGCCGGCATAATTTGTACATCCGCGGAGGCTCTCAGTGCCAGCTCCCCAGATGGACCAGCCTGGACAGTTCACTTTGGCTCTGGCCGGCCCACCCATGTTCTCGATAGCACAGCGTGTACTGCTTACGTTTCATCAAAAAATAGGCAGTTTTTTTTTCGGTGTGACTCATGTCACCACTTCACTGCTGGTTATGAGAGAGGAAAATATTCCATGAGTTATATTACTGCACCGAGCACAAACTGTTTTTTCCTACCCGCTGGCCCTTTCTCGGTTAACATGGCAACCGACCCCAGAGTGTGTCGAGCAGCAATGCAATACGGTGTCGTGTAATTTAATGTAAAGTGTAAAGGTCAAGTGACAGAGGCCATCCACCCGGTCGATAAGTTGCTGAGGTTTGTCAGCCTGCTGACCCTCGCCGAACAAAGTCAGGGGTCTGCGGTTCACGAGGGAGGGGTTGCAAGGCTATCTGGTCACAAGTCACTCATTCAAATGCTTGCAAATGTCGCACGTGTTTGTAATATCAGGCCACATTGCATTTGTTGATATAATATCCTGTTGAACTCCTCCGCAAAGTCGGACTTGAATAATTAAAGGGTTGCTGACGGAGTCGGAGGGTGCCCTGGTTATTCATGTTATACTGAATTATGCAAGAGCTAAGTTTGTGGAAATGCCCTCCTGCTCCCAGAGTATGTATCACTCTACATAAGTGTACTTGCAAAAGCTATTTTACACACTCACTGTGTACATCTTTTACTTGAAAGAGGCGGAAACAAAAGGCCGCACCACTGAAAACTTTTCATTTGTTTTCATTACATTGCCGATCCATTTTTGACACAGTGACCTCACATTTTAATTGTCTTGAAATTTGATAAAATAGTACAGATGAGAAGATATGACATCGTTTCAGTGGAGCAGATGTCAAATCATGTATTTCAGTGCCATTTAACAGGGGGTGAAAAATTGAGGTGAAATGAAATGAAATTATCGGTGGCCCTATATTTTTCACTTTCATCCACAGGAAGTGCCCCAGATCACATACTTGAAGAAGTTAAAAAGCTAAAGATATGTAAATTGATTCAGTGACTAATTTATAACAGTTTTGTGGCACAGCCTCATGATATACTGTACCTTTTTTTGGCTAAAGAAATGAATATTTGCCAACATTTTAAACAGAAAATAACGTATTCTGCAATGAAATATATCTTAATTGTTGTGTTGTTAATTAAGTTGCCCAGTAGTATCGTCTCTTGTAAAGGTTGCACTGAACTAACGCTTAAAGGCTTTGAAGACAATGATAAAAATTAATACCTCGCTGCTAGAGCTCCTCCCTGCTGTTATACCCTCCATCCCTTTCCATCTTTACCTCTTCATTTCACCCTCCCTCTGTTTTAGTCTCCTTTTCCTCTTTCCTGTCATGTTTCACTTCTTCCCACCTTGTGTGGTCTGTATTCCAAGCCTTTCTTTCTTTCTTTCTTTTTTTTTTTTTTGCCGCGACAGCGCCTCACCCACCTTAACTCATCCGTCTGGCATCCGCACTTCAATGACTAGTTAACACTTGTGGTGCATCCGTGCGTGTGTGTGTGAGTGCGCTCTGTGTGTCAGTCTGCCTCCGTGCAATGTGGCAGTGAATTCGGGCATTCTCTCAACGAGTGAGCGAGCGGAATGGATTGAGCGGCTAATGAAGCACAAACACACAGAGCTCTGGAAAGAGCACTGAGCGGATAGACTGGTTAAAGCAAAACAAAACTAATAACTTTAAAAAGTCGACTGGTAAGTAAAGGCTGCCATGCCATTTTTGGTAACACTTGATTATAATCTTATTAATAAGTTGATGGTAAATGGTAATGGTAAATGGACTTGCATTTGGATCAGTCTACTGACCACTCAAAGTGCCTCACAACACTTTCACCCATTCACACAGAGGCTGCCATGCAAGGTGCCAAGTGCACAATTTGGGTGTTTTGCTCAAGGACACTTCAACATGAAGCCCAGCTCAGCCAGGGGGAGCCGGGATTCAAACCAGGGACCTTCCGATCACTAGACAACCGCTTGACCCCCTGAGCTACAACGTTTTTTGGGAGGTTCAGTATCTCATCCGCCATCACTTGGATATGCAGACCAGGGTAATCAAACCAGTGAACTTCCGGTAACAAGACACTGGTTTTACCCCCGATCCACAGACACCCAAGCTTACATTTTAGACTGGCATTTCAACTCAGGTATAGATGCATCTGGTTCAACTTTAAAGGTCCCCTTCATGCATCAGTTGCTCTGTCCGCTTATTTCCTGGATTTTCTCGCTCGAATATGCAAACTACTTCATTATTGCACATTGACAAGTGAATGCAATGACCTCCCTCATTTACATTGACCTTATAGATCAATTATGTTTTCATGTATAAAAAAAAAAAAAAAATGAAAAAATGATATATAATAACTCGCTAACATTCTAGCGCTTCTATAATTAGGACATACTTGGATGGATCAGTCTTGTGATGTTTTGTCAGCTGATCTGCTCATTTCTCATTAAGTGAATGCAAAAAAAGTCCTCAGCCCAGTGTTTAATCGCTGCTAAGCAGCACTTATTTAAAAAAAAAAAAAAAAGAACATGCAGCGCAGTGAAGGCACAGAGGTTAATTTCTGCTTCATTCCCAAGGGGAAGGGCAGAATGGTGGGACAGAGCAGAGAGGTCAAGACTCTTGTAGCCTGTCTATTGGGCTAATCACCGAATGATGCCATTATTACGGGAGAACAAAAGGTGAAAAATAGCCCAAAGAGAGGAAGAGAACTGGGCAAATACAAACACATACATCAGCCACTTAAATACCAGCAGCAGATGGACCGCTACATTTACTTTTACTAATGTTCAGCACAAATAAAGATGTATCTATAGTGACACCACTGCTACAATACAAAGAGTGATTGTACCATCATACAGTAGCAATGTTGTGTGTTACCCAAGAGTTCACTGGAAATGGATTCTGATCCTAATTGAAAGTCATCCAGTGCTATTCCATAAAAATTGGAACAAGCTATTTTTGAGGTCAGATTTTTATTTGTTGTGGGCAGTATGAAGCCCGATGCATAGTATTTCACTAGGACTTGTAAGTTAGTTTAACAGCACAAGTGAAAAAAGTTTAAAATTTTTTTTTTAAAAAAGCCAAGCATGTTCAGCCAATGAAAGTTGAGGATAGCTTGACTTTGATTTGTACCTCACCCTGCCCGTAACACAGCGACAAGTCCCTCACTGACCAGCTTCATATCTCAAACCTCCATTGAAAACGACTTGTAGCCTCTAGCTTTGTCACTGTAAACACACCACTGAACACACCATTACTCTGTATAAAAGTGGATAATGGAGATGACCAGTCCTGTTTTTTCCTTCTTCTTTCAAAGACAGTTCTTGACACATCCTTCTAGTCTCATGAAACGATCTGGCATTTTCCGATAGATAGCGCACAAACCGTTTCGTTTGATGCCTTCTGCATGCCTCTCCATCTGTACTCTGCATAAAGCGGCGACATTTGTACACGGCGCATTTAACTCCTGTCCCACCTGTTCCGTGTGCTGCGCGGGCACCAAAGTCTCCAAACACCAGTCATCCTTTATCTGTCTGTCCTTGCTGACAGATAACCTCATTCAACTGAACTCAATAGTATTATCCCCAGGGATTATGGCTGTGCCTCGCAGGGTTGTGCATGGCATTGGGCTTTCTGTTACACAGACAACCAAACAAATGAGGCCTGTCGATTTCGTTATTCAGCAATATTTCCACGGCTTTTGGGAGTGTGTCAGGCGGCTCGGAAAAGTGTAAATCAGGTGTGGGAAAAAAAAAAACCTTAGAGGCATTGCTGGGTTTTATTCCATGAGGAGGGCTCAGGGAGCAGTTATCGCCATCAGAGTGCCATCATCGCGCACACCTCAGCCACCCAGTTTACAGTGTATGACAGCAAGCCGCATCGCCCGCCGATAACCTTCCCATGTTGTCATCTCCTGTCGGTACAAAGGCAAATCATACATAGCATGTGCCCGGAGTCAAAGTTGTATAATTAAGTCTCAAGAGCTCTTTGTAGCGGTCTCAGGGTCCTCTTGGCATTCCATGCCCTATAGTTGAAAGACCCAATTATTCAGATATTACCCAAAACAAACGGTAACCTGGTAACAAACAGCCATTGTAATTCAGTAAAGCCTATGGAGATGATTTAATAATGTATCTTATCACTCGCAGTGCTTCGAGACAAGAGCCATATGCACTTCAGCTGCAGCCATCACGTTACCACTTCTTGCTCGGAATGTTTAACCATTTTAAGTATATTCATAGAACATTTAAAAGAGGCACATTTGAACTGCAAGCCACAATGGAATATGATACCTTTTACAGCAACTGTCAACACACTGTCCCAGTACTTGTCCTATGCCCTGTAAAAGTCATTTTTAGGTGAGAACACAGAATATGCAGAGTTCAGGTTGTTACTACTTTCAGTGATCATGTCAAGGGGGTAATTATGTATTCCTTCTCTTTGTTTTGTCCTGCTGTCATAAAGTATTTTTTTTTAAATTATTTTTAAAAACGTGGCGCTTTTCATCCTCGCAGTCCTTGAGAAATGTTTCCTCTCTTTTATCTTATCAAATTGAGATTACTGCGATACCCACCAGAGACCGCGCTCAGCACACAACGCTGCTTCGAGCTTATAGACTCAAAGAATGGGAACATTTTAGCTGCTATTTTCAGTGTCAGACACAACTACAAACAAAAAGTTTCTCCACGGTGAGCAGTAATCAAGTGTTGACCCACTTACGAGTTAACTGCCCTCTTGTTCCGTTCATTGTTTCCTTTGATTAAACTGAAAGGGGTTTGACGGCTTGTGCGCACAAATCAAAAACTCAAATCTTCACAGTTGCTCCATAAATTTATGTCTAAATTAATATCAACAAAAAACAACCATCACAATAACAGTGTTGAAATTGGCCATGCATATAGTTTGGTTTTTATACACCAGAGTTTCCTGCTTCAAACAGTGTTCTGGGACCTTATTATCCTCAGAGAACAACTTGTTCAGAGTTTGTATTATTATTATCAATGGACTCAACTTAAACCGCAGAAACCACCGACATAATCACACTGGCTGCCATCAGAGCAAAGAGCAGAATGTGATGTGCAGTAAAAGCAGCTATTATGTTGTTCTTGATGGTCAACATGGTTCATGATGTCAAGTGTAAAAGCATGCAGAATTTCTTCTTGGCAGCCATTCTTTCATTGGATGCTGCTGCACCATGTGACTAGTTTACAGGTTGGGTGTCAATAGTCGGTAACGAATCTCAGAGGTATTTTTGTATTTTTTACCTTCAACATTAATTTGATAACATAGTTAACTAGTTACTAGTTACTTCCCAGTTTACATGCTAGTTCATAGCCCAAAGAGTGCACATTCAACTCTTCAACATGCCTCACAATCAAACCAATAAACTGCATGTGACAGAAATAAGTAAATGTAAGTAAATAAAAAATGCCTATGTGGACTAATACAATCAGCTGAACTTCTATGAGTTCTTTCTTCTTTCAAAGGCATTTTATGAAGTTGGTAAATGTATCATACAAAAGCTGTTAATTGGAACTCACTTCCTAAAACCCAGATGTGTCAGGAAGGTGTCGTGAAAGGGGATAATCAGGGTATGACGCTTCGGGATGCAAGGTATGTGTGATAACTTGTGATGAACGGATTGGTGGGAATTCAGTCTAAATTTAGGCAATTATAATTGACACCATAACATCCACAGTGTCAAGAATATCACGCATCACCAGGAGGAAGCAGTCACAAGTACGTGTAACTGCTGTATACTTAGAACAGTAGATGGGACTGCGTGATGTTTTAATACTAAAAGAGACATATTTCATCTCAAGCGATTTGAAAATAATAAAAAAGAAACAGTGCTTGTCATTTGAACTTTCACAAAAAACAACTTCACGGTAAAGGCCTTGATTTAGGCATTTGAAAATGAAATTGCAAGGACAGAGGATGGCCGTGGAATGTGTGAAAGAAACGCTTCCTTTTGGGGAGTAAACATGTCAAATCTACAGTGCACTCATTGTCTAACCGATGTGTTGCTTTCAAATGTCAACTTCACTTGTACCTAAGTAATATTTTAGCACAATGTCTTTTATTTTTACTCAAGTAAGTCTTTGGTTAGTTTATACAACAATTTTATCATCTGATAAATGGTAATGTTTTCATCTTGTGAGTCATCGTGTGTGTGTATGTGTGTTTCATCATGGTAAAATGTGGTCCTATAGATTTGCAACTATCATAACTACCACATGAGTGTTTTTTTTGTTTGTTTGTTTTTTTGTGATGTGTCAGTGTGTAGGCTTCCTGGCGTCCGCAATCCACTTGCTGTATTGTCTCTAGTTTTATTCTTCGTCTTATTATTTTATATCCAGACATTCCATCTAGAGCCCAAACTCATCTGTGGATTTAGAATGTAAAATGGTTTGGAGAAATTATTTTCTCATAGCACAGCCAAACATTTTGCCAGTCCATACGGCTGAACAACTACTTCAGACTTGATTGGGTGAGCACTTCGCACCGCTGCTCTGCCAATACAGTGCTGAGAGTGTCTTGACTGGGGCCATTGAACTGGTCCTCACAATGATAACAAGCAATCCATCAAATGCCCATGCAGAATGGCCCTCATCAGAACTGTCTGACACACTCTGCAAAGCAGGGTCGGCGGGACAACATGTTGAGCTGCCTGGGTTCATCTTTGACACTACTGACAATGATGCTTATTTCTCCCACTGACAGTAGTGTTTCTTGGTTATCAGCAGAATCCAGGGTCACATTATCATCTGATTGAATGCACCAACTGGAAGAAAAGAATCAGCTTCTAGTTCTGTGCAATTCATTAGCACTTTATCTCTACTGTGACCAGAACGTCACGGCTGTCTGTTGCACTTTCACTCAAGTTATAAATGTGCGAGTGAGCTCGTGCTTTTGGACTGAGAAACATTTATTTTGTTCTGTTGCCCAGATAGTCAAGTACAACACTTGAACTTTGACCCTATGGTTTGGTCAGAGCCTTGGATGGTATCTGATGTTTCTTCCCTGAACAGCTTTTTACTGAACAATGAGCTGAATTAACCGATCCAACAAATGACCAAAGACATTATCACATCACTGTGATTCAGTAAGTTAGTTTCTTTCTGGCTAGAGTGAGCCAGTTTTAATATTCCACAAGTCTCTTCCAGTTGTGCCTCTTATCCTTTCATTGAAATTATTTTGTTTGTAAAGACTGCTGAATTCAATTACCGGGGTATTTGTTTTACATTGCAAACACAGATAAAGCCTTGGGGTGCCACATGTAGCCAGCCTGCTGAGAATCTGCTGAAAGACATATAGATATTTATAACTTTGAGGGGACTAAATGTGTGACTAAATATTGCTTAAAAATAGACAAAAAAGAGACATGGAGTTCGACAAAGATCCCCAGCTAGTAGCGAGTCCCAACACACAAGCTGAACAAAAAGCATACATTTCCCCGCTGAATAAAACAACTACAATGACTCTACAATAACTGCATGTTGTTTGTTACTTTTTATTTCCTCAGTTTTCCTCCAAATGAAGCACAGAAGTGGGACCAAATGAGCAAATAATATAACGTTGCCTCAATTTATTATTTAAAACATCAGTGCTAGAGCAATGGTTTTTGCCAGTCGGTGGTTACACCGATTTCTTATGCCATTTTCTCTGTCTTGGAGGCAGGGATTAGTCATCTGGTTAACTAGCTCTCTGTAGTATTGGAGTCATATCTGTTGGAAAAAACCTGGCCAAAAAAAAATGTAAAAAAAATACAGGCTTCTTTGGATGTCCGATGATAACAATCTCTGCTTTGCCTTGTCTTTAAAGTGTTTCATTACGGAAGGTTCGCTCTCTAGAGAAATTAGACGACATCCAAGAAAATAAAAATGGTTGTTTCATCACCCACCAGACCACCGTCATTAGCAAGCTTATCAAGTGTTTACCGAGCTCTAATTGAACTCAGGACTGGAGAGTAATAATCCAGTGTCAAGCTTCAGATCACTAATGTGACATCATTGATGAGAAATGGCTGCCAGCTTGGCACACTCAAAGTAGCTCAGGGTAATGTTTTGATTAATACTCAAACAGGCTTGTCATCGTTCCCTGTGATAAATAGGAAGGGAGTTAATTACAAAGACTTCCCATTCTTTCTTTTGTCCAATCTTTGGAAAGCACTGAGGTTCTGTGTCATTTATGGCAATTTAGTGAGATGAATGATATGATTTAAAGATACACATGCACAGCATCTGTTCACAAACATCACTGCATGATCAAGATCGAGTTTGCAGGCCGTATGTAGGAATATTTTTTTTAAAAGGAGATAAATCCAATCAATGTGGACTGAATTGACTTTTTTTTTTTAAGCAGCTCATCATAAAACCGCAGTCTTTCTTGTCCACTAGCCAGTATCATCAGTTCATCAATCACAGCTTCTCGTGTTTATTAGGTTTGTCGGGACGTTTCAAAGGAGCGCAAAATGAGCGAACCCCTCGATGCACAGTATAGCAGCCGAAGAGATGACTTATGGCAGAAAAATGCCGGGAACCAAAATAATGGAGGAATAAAAAGAACTAGTTCTGGTATAACTCACTGAGAAATGAGGCCTTAGTGATCTGATCCAACACGAAGCCTCTGTCAGAGACGGATGCGGAAAAAAACCAACAAGACATGCCAGTAGAAATGGGTCTGTAAGCACCGACACCATGGCAGATCAATACACGTGGGTCGATTGCATGCCAGTTCACGAGCCATCTTTATCAGGCTGTTTTGAAATGTGGTTTTGGCTGCTCACCCACATGGTAACGGTCAATATATCCCACTCGGTTCCTGTGCTCCCAGTATTTCAAAGACTTTTTAGTTCATTAAAGTTATTATGCTGCTTAGTTAAACCGCTCACATAGACAGTGTCTTTGAAGGCTTGAACGCAGTTCATTTGGGGAAGAAAATAGACAAAAAAGCTAACGGAGAAGAGTCAGATGAACATTTAATAAAAATAGACTAGAAGGTGCATAGCTTCATGGATCACTTGAAACACTAAATAAGAAGTGTCTATCTCTGATTAATGAAAAACAAACTGATGTTTGTATTAAAAGTTGTTCAGAGACACCTTAAATATAGCAATTTGAATCTTGCAGATTGTAAGACATGCATGTCTATGTCTAAAAACAGCAGCCTCTGTCCAAGGCCACTGTGCAAATGCATAATTGTGTCCGGATCCCCAAAGTGCAGCTGTTTTCCTCAGCCTGCCCTTGGTCAATATTCAATTGTAGGAATAATACTGTTGCTTGCAGCGTATTAAATTAACTGGATTGTTTCTGGTTGTGATGAATTATCTCGGTGTGTGATAAATTGGCACCCCATTGTAATTATATTTGCATAATGTCTTTTCTGCTTCATTTCCGCTCCTACATGTGCTGGAAATTTTTTTACCAGCAAGCAGTGTAGCAAGATCTGGGAAATAATGAATATTTTTTTGTTGTCTTTGGAATCTGTCAAAAGTTAAACATAGTTTTACCATGAAGACATTTATCAGTGTCTCATTGCATAATAACTGCTTAAAACTCAGGCGAGTTGTGAAGCGTCATTAATAATCGTGATTATCGTCGACACCCTGTCATAATTTATATTTCATTTGTACAAACTTGGGTTTTAAAAATGACAATTAAATCAAAATCAAAAACAGCTGCATACTAAACATGCAGTGAGGACATAACAGCTAGTCTCGCGCCGGTACTCCAAAACAAGAAATGACGGAATGGAGTGCATGTAAAAGCAAGGCGCACACAGTATTCCACCCCTCCCACACACCGCGCTGATTTGCTAGCACACTGCCAATCCGAGAATAAAATGGCTCTGACGGGCCAACCTCCTCAGACTTCGCATGTTGATCGGAGCAGACAACGTCCGCGCAGCTCCCGACCTCGTCCGAGCCTCCCCAAACGCTTCAGATGTCCAACGGTTACTGTATGTTCCTGCCTTTAGATGGAGCTTACCACCTGCTTTGGGCTGCATTCCCAAACAGCCCAACTCCAAGAAGACTGGCCACACACCATCCAAGGGCTGAGCCTCGATCAGAAGGACTCAGGCCCCCGAGCGACACCGGGCAAGCGGTCCTCTACACACCACATTTCCCACGTCTGCCCATACCGGTGCTTTAAAATTAAAGTACGAGGGAAAATGTTTATGCATCTCTGATCTAAAGTCAATCTAAAAGTTGAGCCAATCTTATATGAAATATTTGTATTTGTATTTAAAAAAACAAAGCAACATTGTTTATTGTGTGATAACAATGCCACTTCAGAAGTTAAGAGAAATCTACGATAGTCACTCTAAAAGCCTGGTCAGACAGAATGGAGACAGGTGCCACTTTAGGTGCTGTAGAGGAGGATTCAACAGTACTTGTCTGCAAAACGCCAGTCTAGTCACCTTGGCTTAGATTTTCTTTGGCTGAGAACTTCATGCAGCTGCACATGGAGAGAGACAGAAAAAAAAGGCAGAGGTCAAAATCCATGAGCAGAAGAGTTTTTCACCCAAATTTCTATGCTACCAGCTAAAAGTCCACCCTTTTGAAAGAGGTTATCGTTAAACAACAGCTACAGTCACGCTAAGAGCCTAACTCAGGTATATACAAAACATATCCTATATGTTTCTGAATTCTGAATTGTGCAAAGCAAATTCAAATTAATCACTGAACCAATTGGCCCCCAAAACAGAAACAAAATGGGATAAATACCTTCTACTTACATACAGACTGCTTCCCCAGAGCCCAGCTGGAATTTTGCCATTAGCGCTGAGCCAATTAGGTCAGAGGCCCGCTGAATGAGCTCTGTGAAATGTGTTATGCGGGTGACTCACCTGTAAGTATGTTTTTTCATGACTCACCCAAGAGTATGAAAAACAATCTTGGTGCTCATCGTGTGTGAGCAGCTTATAAAATTTATTGCCGTGGCTCGGGGAAAGCCAGCTAATGTCCTGGCCAAAGCGAAGCAAGTGGTGCGACTCTCCAGCCAGGAGGCATCGCCGGGGGGCCTGGTGAGCAAATCTTGATACTTTTGGCGGCGTCTGTTGAGTTGAAAAAAAAAAAATGTTGGCCCATAAGGCTGGGCTGAAGGACGCCAAATCTACATGCCAGAGCATTAACAAATCCTTAAAAGCAGCCTGCTTAAGATTGGCACCCAGGTTTGAAAAAACCTTGCAATTCGATAGGTCTTTTTCCTGAGACAGCAAACATGGTCAACTGTCCAATCACAGGAAGCGTTGCTGACCGTGTTTCCACCTTATTTATCTAAGATGTATAAATGTTTCTTTAGTGTAATTTTGGCTCCAGGATCTGTTTGTGCTGGACCATTTACAAAGCCACTCAACTCACGCAGATTTTAGTTATCTGACTGAAAAACATGCCTCGTGAATAATGCCACCCCCTGTTTCTCCTTTTTTTTTAAATTGTGGAGAAGTTGTGTTGAAATATTAAAGAAAGGGTTGGTTGAAAAGTTGCTATCATCATTTACCTCAGGCCACTGATCTCTCTTCACAAGATGTATTTACAGGTGTTTCCTGCCAGGAATAGGCTGTGCGTCACTGTGGCGCTGTTACTTATTAAAGATTTAGGCACGGAATAATTCATCGCATATTCAGGCCACGTGTCTTCCGTTCTGTCACAACATAAAGATGTATTTGAGATATTCTTACAATTTGGAATCTTGTTCATGAATATCAGGGCCCGGGCTTATTTGTGATTGTCAGTCAGGAGCTCCATCCTGTCGGGAGCAGCTGGAGGTCAGAGCTTGGCCTGCAACGTTCAGCTGGCGCAGCATGGGGAGACACATACATATTTTATTCTGGCCCATGGCAAGAGCCGAGCTATAGATAGCACTTCATTCTCGCTCCTCTGCAAACAGCAGAGGCCCTAAGATATAAAAGTAGAAGCAAAAGCCAGCAGAAGGGAAAAAGTGTCTGACTAAAGGGACGTTACATGGTTTCAAGTTGCCGGGAATGTCAAGGCATGAGACAGTAAATGTTAAAATCCTGCAGAGTGTGGGGAAGTATCAGTCTGTTCTTGGTGTTCTTAGTCCTCCAGAAGTCTTAAAGTGTCTTCAGTCGAGAACACGTCTTTGTTTTGCACTGTGTTGGCAAGCACCATAGGAGGAAAAAGCAATGCCACGCACACGCCTTTCTTCATATGATGTAAAGAGAAAGAAATCGTCACACTTGCAATGTCTCTGTTTTTCTATAGATAGCCTGTCAAAGCTTTTTAAACATTGCTGCCTCCGACTGAGCCACTGTTTATTGATTGCTTCTACAATGCCACGGATTGTGCACTATGACTTTAACTTTGACAGTGCCTTCAACACAGTCCCTTTGGTATGTATCTCAATTGGTCTGGGAATAGAGTTCTGTCCCCGAATTTTGTTTTTAGGTTTTTCTCTTTTCAAATATATCGTTGTCGCATTACATTCACCTATAAGTGCGCAAATTATCTGAGTGATGAGTGTTCAGCAATATGTAAATAAAAGTTTGATGGTAAAGGCGCAATTTGTAAGAATTATAGTTGAAAACATTTGAAACAACACCAAAATGATCAACGACTGTGTGAAAGGCTTAACATTAAGACTTCCATGTATTGTGTGGAAAAGCGTATGTTAGCGTGCTAAGCAGCCCCACTCTGGTCCAAAACTCCTGTGCTTGCAGTGTAAACACCAACACTTTCCCCGTGCATCAAGCTCCCACATTCGGATCACTACCTGCACGGCTAAGTGAGCTAATGGCAGCAGGAGTTACCAGATGATAAGCTGCTCGCTATTTGGTCTGATTACTGTATGCTTTTATATAAAATACATAATTATATAATTATGTTATATGAAACCTGGAGAGAAATCTATCACTACTGCCGCTATTGAACCTTTTACCTTCTACCCTTCATCCCTCCTGGCTCGCTTTCTCTCCCACTCACCTCTTTCTCCAGTCATATCTGCATCCCCCGTCTTCTCCGACACTGGATCCCTTGTCTTCTCTGACACTTTTGTCTTTTTCTTTGTATCTGTCTAACCTCTTACTCTCTTCTCATGTACCTGTCACACTTCCTGAAGCAGCGCTGTCAAAAGCTTTCCCAGAGAGCTAGGCTGGACTGCTTCTATCGAAACAATGGCAAATTTAATAAATCACCGAGGGAATCAGAGCTGGGGTGAGCCCCCATTTCCTCTCCATTGATCTCTTTTGCACTCATTTGCTCCCCAAGCCGTGAAGGGGAGGAGGCAAAACAAGGGACTAGAGACATGCGACCGCGTGCGTGTGAGTGTGTGTTGGCATGTGCTGAGGTAAAGAAAGGACGTGAGCTTGGGAGTGATAAATGGAAATGTAATGAAAAATTAAAAAAACATAGATATCTGTGAATTTAATTTCTTGGGCTCTCTTTTTCTTTTCCTCCTGCAGATTTGTTCCAAATTGAAACAGCAGGGGTCTGTGGGGTCCAAAGATCTTCAGAAATGTTCCCATCATTCCCTTGTGGCTACATCTGCCTCCGTGAATATGAATGGTGTTAGGCAGCCAGATGGGATGGCTTTGAAAAATAAAAGTCCATAACTGACTGCCAGTTATTAAAAACATGCATGTGTTCTCACTTCTAACCAGAGATGTGGACACGAGACTTTTTGACTTGGAGTCGAGTAGACTTGAGTAACTGTTTTGATGATATGTAACTTGACTTGACCAAAGAATAACGGACTCGAGACTGGACCTTTGAAGTTGAAGACTGAGGACTTGACTTGAATTGAGACATAACAAGATGGAAGACTTGTCTGTTATTAAACTCTCTTAATCATTTGATGTTTTTAGCATTTAAGTGGCATCCACTTTTATTTTGAAGTACCCTTGTCAAAGGTTGTTTGTTCAGTGAGCACTTAAGGCTATTGCTAATCAAAAATGTGCCTGCAAAAAAAACAAAAAATAAACAGTGCTCATTTTTGACTTGGGACTTGACTTGCCTTGACTTGCTTTTTGTTAGAAAAGTCGGTTTTTGAGTCTCATTCCCAACTCTTACAATCCCCAAGTGTCAATTTTTGACTGAAATCAACTTTTCTTACAAATTGCACCTTTAACTAAGGACTTGACTTGACACAAGACTTGGGATTTACCTGAGTCACATGTAAATGGACTTGCATTTCCACGGTGCTTTTCCAGTCTACTGACCGCTCAAAGAGCTTTTACGACACTTGTCACATTCACCTTTTCGCACACACACTCATACACTGATGACAGAGGCTGCCATGCGTGACCTTCCAATTACTAGACAACCCGCTCTACCTCTTGAGCTACAGCCACCCTGCTTCATGTCTGCCTCCAGCTCTTCAAATACAGCAAGCACTGGTCAGTTAATCCTCTAGCATCAGTTTTCAGGGCTCTGTGGTCAAGTTAGCAATGGCTGGTTAATTTTTTAAATTAAGCTTGCTGGCAGATATTTCGCATGTAATGAGTTTTGGATTGATAAAGTTGTAAATGGTCACAGGTTGGATAGGTTTAGGCACCAAAACTACTTGGTTAATTTTAAGGAAATTTTTTTTTCAAATATCGGATTTGATATTCCACATGGTTCTGATTATGTCATGTCATTGTCCGAACCGCTTATCCCTTACCATGGGGTTGCGGGGTGTTGCTGCTGAAGCCAATCCCAGCCATGTACTCCCTGGATAAGTCGCCCGCTCGTCGCAGGGCCCTCACTAGTGAGCAATGTGGGGTTCAGTATCTCGCTCAAGGACACTTCGACATGCGGCTCAGCCCTGCCCGGAGCTGGGCTTTGAACCAGTGACCTTCCGATCACTAGTCGACCTGCTCTACCCGCTGAGCTACAGCCGCCCCGGTTCTGATTATCAGAATCACATTTTTTTAATTTTTATTATTTTTTTTTTTTTTATACAATTATCTGGAAAAATGCAATACTATCAAATGAATGTAGCAACATTTCCCTCCAAATGTAGTGGAGAGGAGGTATGAAATATGAATACTAAACTGAAGTAAAAGAAGTAGTACTTAAGAACAGGACATGAATTTATTACTTACATTCCATTGCTGACTACTACCATATATGTGTGGATTCAGAGCACTCCAATCCATCTCCCAAGCTGCACTGCAAGCTGCATCACCACCTGCTTCAGGGCATACAGGGCACAAGTGCCTGAAAATGTCACCATGTGTCTCCCTGACTTTCAGTTGAGAGGAAATATCTTCTTGGGCCTAAAGAGAAAGAGGGGTCAAGCACTATTTATGGACTGGGAGTCATGGTCAAAGGTTTTCAGTTTCTGACAGACAGTAATTCCCGAAGGCTGTCTCAGCGATTTGGTGGGAGCCGGCATAGTCTTGTTCGTTTTTTTTTTTTTTTTTTTTTCTCTTTTTTGGAGTAGCCTTCAGTGTACGATTTGCTGACAGAACATCTGTTGCCCTTCCTGGTGCTGGGTATCGTTTTCTGTAAAGGTACAGGCATCAGATACAGGCATCATTGAGTCAGACTTTGTCGTGCAGTGTATTTTTAGAAACCTCCGCCTTTGCAAATTAGTGCTTTGGCAGTGAGTCTTCATACTGGAAACATGTATGCGTACGACGATCTATTCCTACCCCATCTGATGATTTTTAATAAGTGATATCAAACCATCCGCATGTATTACTACTGTTTTTATTGTATAAGCAGAAATTGTAACAACAGCGAATGTATGAGCAATAGTAGTATCTGTAAGTAATGACTAACAAATGCTATGCTGGATACTGCCATTATTTTTGGTAGATCAATCACTTGGGTGAACACCCAAGTATACTGTGACGATTTAAGCTATATTGTGCCATCCACATTATCTAGTTTATGTTTGTCCCCCCGCCCCCATTTAAAGGTGCACTATGTAGTTTATTAATCATCTTCATTGACTGATGTTCATGTTTAAATAAACGAAAAGGACAATGCAGTTTCGTACCGTTTCACTTTATATATATTTTGAGGACCCTGCCACCCTTCTAGTTTCGGCCAGTGTTTTAGGAGACCTCATTCTCCTTTGAGAACATCAGATACTTGGTGGTGTCTAGCTATACGGAGCTTATACTGTTAGATTATGTCGTATTAACTGGGTCTACCTCAGTAATGGTATCATTTATAAAAAATAAAATAAAATACAAATTCTTACATAATGCAGTTTCTCTATTCAGTTCCTCTCCTGACATGATTGCTTTGACCCTCATAAATGAACAGCAAATGAATGTTGAGTATTGAAGGTTACCAATGACTTTGGTTTCGATTGAGTTTCTTACATACCTACAAACACAGACAGCTGAATTCTTTGGATTTTGTGTTGGTGCATGCGTCAACCCCTATAATAACCCATTCCCAATGTAAAAAATACAACACAACTTAGCAGTTAACTACTCTGGCAGTGAGAAGCTTGTTAGCACTAACCCTTTTTTGTGTTTTGCCTGACTGGCGAGGCTTTTCCTGTCACCTCAGTGGCCCACTAATAAGAGCACTGAGTATTGTACATGTCCATCAGAAAGTGAATGTTAGCATATTTTTACCCAACTCTCTGCATGAGCTTGCTCACCAATGAGGTCCCCGGGGAGGGGAGGCTGGACTGTGAGAGATTGGTTGTTTTTATGTTTGGAGTCGACACTTCAGCAACATCTTTTTTTTTTTTTTTTTTTTCTCTGAGGAATTCAATGTTCCATGGCCTTAACAATGGATGCGAAGGAACACAAAAAATACAATTATCTTCTCTGACAATGTTATGTGCTTCGGCACTGTTGGTTTTGATGGCCATTTTCATACTGGTAATGTCCATGAAAACATGATAATGGGATCTGGAGTCCACTTAAATTTCTATGCCTACCACGCGGCTGCAAAAGCAATATACTCCGGGCACAGGAACAGGGGAATAAAAGCGGGACAGGAGTTGAGAAATGTGTAAACATTTACATTCATACACACATACACGCTGTTAACGAAAGCCCACATAAACAAGCACAGGCTGCGGAAAATTGAGAAGGGTTATCGTCTCGCGTTGGGCGCCGTGAGACCACCAGGAATACGTTGACTGAGGCGGCATGCTGTTGACATCCACTGCTTATGAGGCACTGTTAACACACACTCAGCACTGATAAGGGAGTAACTGCAGATAAGGGAGATGAAAAGCGGAATATAAAGACAACAGAGCTTTAGCTGACATTGAACTCAAAATGAGCAGCCGGCGTGGACTTGGGGTCTGGGGAAAAACAAATGACAGAATAAAATATCTTGGTATAGCAGCTTCTGACAGATGTGAGAAATGGGGCATACCGGCAAAGTGTGTGTGATGGGGGGGGGGGGCAGTGAAAAAGAAAAATTGCATTCATGATGAATGCAGACACACATGTGGGAGGTATTGTGGTGGATCAAAGATGACACGGAGGGCCATCTTGTTAGTAATTCAGTCAACTGATTGCTCTGTTTTTAATACAGGCATTGGCTTTACATGATTAAGTACACTCTATGGGGCAAGCACCTTTTCACAGTGATGTTTTAATATTTCAAGACAGCTGAAATTCAAGATGTGCACGTTAGTGAGGAAGACGAGGATAGAAACAAACATCGGTGGGTTGTGGCAACATTTAGTGACAAAATTACATTTGTTCCAAGAAGACTGTGACTCCAGGCGCTTGGGTTTGGCCGGGCATCTCGTCTTACCTTAAAATGGAACAAAGAAAGAGAGATAAAGAGAGTTCCAGGAGGCTATGAAATATGTATGCACACAGTTAACCTCAAACATGCTGTCACACACTCCGCTCACTCACGGCAGGTCAAAGCTTAAGTGCCGCCCGCTCCATCCCCCTCCTGTTTGTTTTGCTAACCCCCCCAAAATACCTGAATTAGCCTAGTGCTACCCTAAATGGCCTGAGGGAATGGAGCTCACGTAACTTTTTTTTTTTTGATTCCACGTTTTTCTTTCAAAGGTTACCATTTTTAGCCTGGCGTATTGACACTACAGGAGAAGCAGATTCTGAACACTGTGTGTTGTTCCACTCCGGGTAAACTTTGTGTCCTTTCCCCTTGTTGTTATCCTAGGCTTCAAGTGGGGATTAACAGAAAAAAATGTGTTGATGATAGTAATCGGGTTAAGGTTAAGGTGATAATTCAATCTTTCCTCTTTATTCACTCAGTGGATTTTTTTTTTTTTCGAATTAAGAAATAGCATTATTTCAAGCATTGTAAGTGAAATTTAGTTATTTGATGCAAATGTGATTTGTATTTCCAAGAACATTCACGAGCATTGATGCACATGAATACTACCACGTACTACTACCATGCAATACAAAAGAAAAGACATTTAGTTATTCACCTACTATTGATGTAATTGTAATTGTGATGGACACTGACAACCCACCAAGGCAGTTCTTTAAATTTCATCAGATGTGCTTTCAGTGTCATGGACTTACGTTACATTAACTGAAAGCATCATTTTTGTCAAACGCAATTGGAGTAATAGAGTAATGCTTACAAGTCATTTACAAATCTGTACATTATATTTGGATGGGATTTGTTGACAAGGATAGTTTAAAGGTGCAATACATAACAACTGGCTATGGTCAAATCCAACACAAAAAAGAGTAACTGCTTATTGCTCCCAACCGTTAACGCAATTAGCTAGTTAGCTAGCTAGCTTTAGCCGTGCAGCAAGAGAGGACCGGACTGTGAGCTCGTAACACCAAGAGAGTGTTGGTGAGTGTTGAACTGGGATGCTATTAGCTATTAACTTTAGAAGATATCTCTCCAACATCAGACAAAGCCATGTCATAACATCAGAACTTTTATTTCGCCACATTGTATTGATAATTTTAGTTAATGTTTTTAATCAACAGTCTTACATATCGTACCTTTGAAATGTGTCCATTGTTTCT
Organism: Acanthopagrus latus; assembly: GCF_904848185.1. Taxonomy (NCBI): domain Eukaryota; kingdom Metazoa; phylum Chordata; class Actinopteri; order Spariformes; family Sparidae; genus Acanthopagrus; species Acanthopagrus latus. The sequence continues at coordinate 16,322,276 of NC_051050.1, read as the reverse complement.
GGCCAGGGACAACAGATGAAACAGTAATGTTAATTAATATGCACTGTCCCTATAGAATAGACATTCACACATTCATTTTATTGTCTTCTTTGTATATACTGTTTAGTGCACTATATAGGATGGGTGTTCTTAATGAACCATAGCATAGCTTCTACAATAGGCTGAGTCTGGAATGCTGTAATCCATGTCCTGTGATGTGTGTGTTAAAGTGTGTATTAAACACCAAGAAAAGAGCATTTGCATTCCTGCACACCACCCTACGTACTTGTGTGTGACTTCAAGTTGTGCGAAAAACTAACTTGGGCATGGTTGGTTTGAAGAGCGAGGACGGGGAAATCCTTTGCAAGTCGGTGCCAAACAATGTCGTGAGCTCTGTTTTAGTTTCTGTGTCTCATGTGTTCAAAAGAATTCCTTCAGCATAAGACAGATCCCACTCACAGCCAAGGGTTGGTGCGCACACACAGTTCAGTTTACAAAAATATTGCCGGAAGCAACAGCTACAGTAGCTGCTTCAGCATCAAAAGCCAGTGTGCGACCTGGAAAAAAGGTTATTTCAGTCGAAACATCGTGTTACCCTTTATTGTACTTTTAATGGGGAATACAATAACTTCAGTATGATGGTTCTTTTCGAAGATGATTTCCTGCCCAACAGGAATTCTTTCTCTTGTAAGGTAGGGAGAAAAATACAAGTGGGCATAGCCAGACATTGGTGTTCAGTAAACTATTGCAATATAGTAGAAGAATGCCCAAACTTTCTTCTGTTGTTTGACAAATTTGACACTTAATGGTGGGCCTCAGGCCAGTTGTAATGCATTTGATTATTAAGATGCAAAATGGATCCCATTTCTCTTAATTGACTGACCTGCGAGTGTCACTCCGCCAGCCGTGCTCAAACCATGAAAAATAATTGAAAATGAGGGGTCCTACCTTTTGAAAAGAGCATTTTTTACCTAACAAAAATAAAACGGCATGAAAATTATTAGAAATAACCATGATTAATGTTTTATTTTTGTCTCTAGACACATCAGGAGGAAATTAAACCTCACAGCAGGGCGACTGCCCGCTTTGGGGAGCAGTGCTGTAGACCGTTAGTTAGCTCGGAGTAAAATATATTGATATCCATGCAGTTTGATCTACATGGAACACTGCTGGGTAGTAATTAAATCAGTTATCAACAACAGAGGATAGAGGCAATGAGCAGCAGTAGTATCTTTAATTGAGAATATCATGGACAAAGGCTCTGCTGTAGACACTGGCCACTTAGCAGCAATTACAGTGTATGGGGTATAAGCAAGAGTGTCAATTAGACAAACGCACACACAGCCCACTAACACAAAATATATTACTTACTTGTTTTCATTAAACAATATTATATTATGATTGTTATTAAATGCAAATATCTGGAAGTTCTGTTCCAAAAAAAACAAATTAAAGACCGTTTCACCAGAATTGTGGTGCGAGAAAAGTACTTGGAGCCAAGTTTCATTTACGTAAGCCATATTTGCAAAAGCTGAAACAGGAAATTAAACAGTACCATACAACATAACATTAAAAGGGTCATTGGATTGTTAGTTGGCGTCATGTTTTGTGTGAATGCATATGTCAGCTGCTAGCCTAACTGAAGTTCAAGATGTTTAAATTAAACAAAGTGGGGGGTCAGGGGTCCTTGAAATGGTTCAGATTTAAATAAATCATCCAGTAACACAGTGAAAGAACATGTGACTGCTCTGGTCGTAGGTTTCACACTCTTTTGGTGATCAAACATCCGAAAGCGTACTCATCTCATCTCTCATGAACAGATGTATAATCACGCCGTCTCACTCACACTTCCAGCAGTTATGATCTGACGCTACTGCTGTTTTTCATTATACTACATCAAGCACATTTTTGATTGTCGTGCTTGTTTGCTCACTGAACCATGTGCTTCAGCTACTTGAGTGTGCTTGACTCCCATTTAGAATTTTGTCTGCCTTCGGGCATCCTGGATCAATGTATGTAATGGTAACATAGGGATTCAGAACTTTAACACATTAATGAAAACATCTCCAGAAAGTAGAGATGCAGCCCTCTGGCTGTACAAACGTCTACCGCACCGAACATTGTCTTGCTTTCTGTCTCTTCAGTCATGTATGACTCAGACCGGTGTTGAGTCTTATACAGAAATGCAATCAGCAGACATTGTGCCCAAGTAGAAAACCAAGCAATGGACAAAAAGCCTTAGTGTTACATGTTTTTGCATTGCTTATTGGTGGGTAACAATGCGGTCGCACAGATGTGAATGTAACAGCGTGCTGTTGTTTTCATAACATTCAAGGATAAATGGAAGACTAACTTAACAAACGCCCATACAGAAGTTTCATATCATATTGTAGCCAGTGCCTTTCACGTAAGGGTTTTATTTAATCATTGTAATTGCTAACAGTGTGAAGCAACCAGTACAGTCTACACGCAACAACAGTTTAAAGGAAGGCTAGCTGGTTTTGCTTTAAACTATTATTCGCCATGAGTATCATAGTCCCGCTGTGCAGAATGATCGGGACTGCGTCTTTTGGCAGCGACTAATCAAACTGTTTTCTGCTAAAAATGCTACAATCTTCCCAAAAAGTTAGTGGAAAATCATTGTGAATGACCTCAAACCCTATGTGGGGCCATGTTGCTTTGCCATACCTTAACACAGAAAAGTGACTCAAATTGTAAATGTGTCAGCAGAAGTGGGACTTCATTGGTCCCAGTGGTCATTTTGATTGCTTGAACAGTTCACAAGCAATTTCAGTTTCGGGGAAAGTTCTGTTGGTTTCAGATTTTGTAATGGGAACGTTCAGCTCTACACAGTGGGTGGGATCATCGCTAGCATGGAGAGGAGTAGAGAAAAAACACATTTACAAAACAGTTCTCTGAATCTTGATTAAGCTCCCACAATTCTCACTCCAAACACCATAATGTATGAATCAAACGAACAGAACAGTTTGTGCTGGACACAGTCATGTAACCATCATTGCAAACAGTACTTTTGGCTGTATACGCTTTCAAGCAGCAAGAGCACCGCTGACCCCATGTCAAGCTCTAGTGTTTATATTGAGCCAGAATTTCTTGAGGCAAGCAGACAGTGCCAGTTTTTTAACTTGCTGCCATCCAAGAAGCAAGTGTTTGCCAGGTATTTTTTTATGAAATTAACTGAGCTAAACACACAGGTACAAACACAGTACATGACCACACACCAGCAACATTAGTATCAGAGCACACAGCGCTACATTTCTTGCAATTAGATTTTCAGAGTATGTCTGCTATGCACATAATTCTTGGTGTTTTAATAATGCAAGGCTCCGCAGTTTGCTTGTTGGCTTGAAGACAGGAAACGCATGAGGCTCTGAGGGTCCCGGATCAAGAAACATTAAGGACTTTTATTATTATCGAAAATTGTTATGAGAAGTTTTCTAACTTGGAAGCCGGGGGGCACAAGCCAACATCTGTCTCCCAAACGAGGCCATGGTCACTTTGCATCACCTCTTGCATCTGGTTGCTGTGGGACCATTACCATAGACATACCAGCAGCAGTGGGCTGCCTGATGAAACACGGGCTTTGGTTTAACGAAAAGTGAATCGGAAACAACCACGTGTCACTCCTAGGATGATATTTGTTCTGAGGCACTAGCGCCTCTGCTATTGTTAGCTTTCCATTTATGATATCAAAAACAACGTGAACACTTCTGCCTCTTCACTTTCACCCTCGTCCTCTTCATCTCCCTCTTCCCCGGCTTTATGCGCGCTCATTGGCATGCATGATGAGCCTCCACTGGGAGCAACACATCACCATTATTCATGGAAAGAGTACACCTCAGAGCCAGACTGACAGATCAAAAGATGTTGATGATAGGTGGGGGGAGTGGTGGTTGGGGTGATAAATGACCCCATCTCTTTTGGAGATGGCTATGCTGCTGGAAGTTTGGGGACAGAGCAGTTTTCACACTTTCTCAAGCGGATGTTTGTTTTGCGCCACTGTTCTCTATCCCTATAGGATATTTGCAGATATAATGAGCACAGTATAGACAAAGCAGTTCTCCTTCAAGGGTAACTCCAGTTTCATACTTTGAATGTGTTTACAGGTCTTCTGGAGTACCACTACATATGCGGTGGCGAAAAAAATGGCATAAAACCTTTTTGCTGCTCTAAAAGAAGTTGTATGTACAGTAATCAGATAAATTGCCTCTAGTGGCAGATTTGCATTGTTAGATGTGTAGGAGCCAGTTTTATAAAAGCAGACAACTGGTTAATCATCACCTCTGCTACTACTGAACACTGCTGGACTTGTAATGGACAGTTTAAAAGGCAGAGCCAGAAATATCACCCCTTTATATACTCAAGAAAAAAAAATATTAATTGGATAAACTCAATTGAATTGTAGGGAGGATTTCAATCCGATACATATATTTATCCCCAATTCCAAATAAATACATCCATGCAATATCATTTAATTGGGTTCATCCAACTCATTTTCATCAATTCAGCTAAAATTAAATAATTACATTACCTAAATGAGATAGTTCTGAGTCCATATAACTACCCCAAATAATAATTCAAAATTGCTGACATGTTCCAGAGCAAAATTCCCACTATCTGGTTTGAGCAGTACAGCTTTGTTTTCTTTACCCCGAGGTACAGATGACTACTTTAAAACAAGGTCACAGTTTTGCAATTACCCACCACGTTGACGAACGGCCTTCAGTGTATCATCACAGGCGTTGAAGGAAATAGGTAGCGTCAACCCCATTTGGGGCTACAAATAATTAAATTAATGTTCATCTTCCTTTTCAAAAAACGGTGCCTACATTACCCACGACACAACTTGCCACTGAGTAACATCACTGGAGGCAATTTATCAGGTACCACGTAGCTTCCTTTGGAGCCATAAATATCTTCAAAATACTTTTTTTTTTTTTTTTTTCTGCAATGCAGTAGTATTCCCAAGACTTGTAAACACACTTTAATGTGTAGATTTGCTGGAGTTACCCTTTAAGTTCCAACTATCTCCCTGGAATTGAACTGGAATTGGAATTCATATTCAATGAAATAAGGCATTGTTCCTCAGCAAAGGGCTCTAGATTTACATGTAGTTGAATTCTGTCACCTGTTCTTGACAGATAATACAAGGGTTTAATACTCTATACTCACAATGAGTCTCTTTGGTGGCATAAATAAGCCAGAACATATCTAGAACAGGTCATTGGAATCTCCTATCCTTCCTGCTTCTGTAATTCTTTATTCTAAGAAAAGGGAAGCAAACTCCTCTCTCTTTGCTATGCCTTCTTTCCGCACAGCCAGTTGTTTTGGAGTCATTCATCAGGAAGAGTGAGACTGAGCCATCAGGGGAAAGCGTTGGCAGGATCCCTGTAGAGATGAAGCAATATTGAATTGATGGAATCATTTAAAGGCCAGGGAGAGAAAAAAATGGAAAGTAGAAATAACACTGTGGTGCTTTTTTACAGTGTCTAAATGAGACAGCCTAGTGGCTCACGATGCATATCATACTCTAATCTCTTATATTTCAAAGAAAAGGAAAGAGATAAAAATAAAGCAAGCTATTTTTGCTCATTATGCATCTGTGAGTGTTTGAATTTTTACTGTGTGTCCGTCACTGTTTGCAAAAATGATTTCCACCTTAAAGCCTTCTGACATGCCTGCCATATTCACTTTGGATCTCTTTCTTCCTAGCCATTGACCCAAACACGGACTCGGTAGAGGATTTGATGCAGAGGTTCCAGGACAGTTTCCGTGTTCCCAACACGCCAACAGACATGTCTCACTACCAACACGTGATGCACAGCTCATCGACAGGCCGCCGGAGGGTCCCCAGCCACACCAGAGGTAGGACACAAAGTCATTCAGTGGGTTCAAGGCTTTGAGGGCAGGAAGTCACAGACTTTGCACAGGAGATGATCTGTATTATCTGCATGTTCTCTTCATTTTGACTGTGCATGCAGGACTGTCAGCTGACTTTTTGCACGTCTGTGGTACTTATTTGATGGTTTTAGCCAGGGATATTTGTCTTTAAAAGTAGCTTTTAATAGATGCATGGGCCAGTGTACAATAAATGAGACTCCACATTTCCACTCTGCTTCACAAAATGTGTAAATTTAGATGTACATTTTTCTTTTCATCCTTTCCGAGCCGCAATTAACAATTAATTTCACTTGGAAGCCTTTTAGGATGTGACAGCTTGTCTACTGAAAATCGCTTTATGTGATGCCTTTTATAAAAAAAAGCAAACTGGCATGCCAAGTTACATATTCTTTGCATTACTGCCAACTATTATCCAAAGGATATTAAACTGTCCAGGTGGGAACTGGATTAATTGTATTTTTAATGCTCTCATTTCAGTATGAATGATAACACACACCTATTTAAGGCAATTCAAATGCATCATTTTTCTTCACCTGCCTCATTTTGGAATAGGGGGAGAATAACACATGCAAACGCAGCAGAACACTAATAAAACTCCACACAAACATTTAAATCTATGACTGTTTTAACCACTGAGCCACCATGCTGTGCTGGAGAATTACTGAACTGCTTTGAAGACTCATTTCACACATATATATATATATATATATATATATATATATATATATATATATATATATATATATATATATATATATATATATATATATATATATATATATACGTGAAATGAGTACAATATCATTTAATTGGGTTCATCCAACTCATTTTCATCAATTCAGCTAAAATTAAATAATTACATTACCTAAATGAGATAGTTCTGAGTCCATATAACTACCCCAAATAATAATAAAAAGAGCGTTCACACTATCTTCAAAAGAATTGTTTGATTTTCTTTGGAATAGACAGAATACTTTTGTTTTCGGAGCCCCTGTACATCAGTTGAACCTTTGCAATTTAGAGTTGTGTGTGTTTTACTGTATTATGATTGCTGCTGGTTTACTCTGTTGGCTTTCTGTTTCATTAGAGATCAAATGGGAGCACAATTTTGCATGCGTGAAAAAAATATGCACAGTGCAATTTTTGAGATGGGACATGCGGGTGACTGCAACCCTCTGCCACAGCAATAAATTCAGCTCGTTACCAGCAAAATCCCCAATCATTTTAATCAGACATGTTGTAAAAAAAATATGCAGTCTGTGTCATTGGTCATACTGTTACGACTATTGAGCCATTAACATTGAAAATTAGACATTAACCATGACGAGTTCACCTACCCTTGACAGAATAACTTAACACCCCTTCGATCACTGTCACCCACAGTAGATGCAAAAGACAACACTGAACGATTTTTCACATTTGCCTACCTACTTCTGCTTGGCTTATTATTCACTCCGGTCACATAGCCAGCTGTTAAGAGACTTCATATTCCCGACTATCTAGAACACTTGAACTTGGATTGTGCTTGTCTTATTTGCTGTTGAGGATTTATCTCTGCAATATTAAAACATATCTTGTGTCAACCCCGCGAAGCAAATCATGCCTCTTAAATTAAATCCATGCAAGTCGAGCTCCTCAAAACTCTGTGAAGGACACTGCTGAGAGGTGCCCTCTCTGAGGTCAGCGGTAAAAGAGTTTCCTTTACGGGCCTGTAATTAGGGCTGAGAAAAAAAAAAAAGTGCAGGCCAATACTACAAACATGATAATGGAACAAACACTTACTCTGAGGAGGAAACTCTATTAGTTGGAGTGAAGTTAAAGGAGAAAGTTAATTGGTGTGACCCAGGGGGTTAGTGCTGCATAAACGAAATTAATGCATTGCCAAATTCTTTCAGAAGTGCACCAGACGAAAGCCAAGAGTAAAGTGGATTATGGTTGGACAGATGCTTTTCTTTCTCATGGTGGTTCTTGATAGACCGTTCTATGCTGTGCAACAGCTACATTTCTCATTCATTTAATTCTAGATATGTGTCTATGGTGGCTATGAACTAGACCAGGTTAAGGTTTCATGGCAATTCTGCAATTCTTAACAAATAGACACACATCAGCCACAACATTAAAACCACAAACAGATGAAGTGAATGACACTGATCAACTGAATCAAACTGATCGACACTGAAACCTTGGGTTCATTAATTCATGTGGATGCCACTTGACATGCATTACCCACCCAATCATCATAACAAACCAAGTAACTCCAACCTCATGGCATCTGCACTCCCTGATGGCAGTGGTTCCACCAGCAGGACAATAAGACTCCCTGCCACAATGCAAAAACTGCTCAGTAACGGCCTGAGGAACGTGACAAAAAGCTCAAATCATCCACTGGTTTGCAAAACCCCAGATCCCAATCCAATTAAACATTAAGACATCCCTGAAATTAGTCTGATCCACGGATGTCCACTGGTGGATCAGACTTGGCTCTGATCCGTCAAGGCATGGACACAGGACCTCTGGGGTCTTCCTGAGGTGTCTGGCACCAGGGTGTTGGCAGCAGATTCTTTGACAGGCTGTGAGGTGAGCGGACTTGTTTTAGAATGTCCAACAGATGTTCGACTGGATTGGGAGTAGTTGGTCTGCAACAGTGTTTGATTGGGTGGTTCACATCAAGTGGCAACCAAATGAATGCCAGGACCTTTGTATTGCACTGTAGCAAGATTGTTGTTACTTACTTTGCCTTGTTCTGGCTGATGGGTATATATATTTTTGGCAGCATAAATAATTCATACCTTTGGCCAGTATGATCTAAGAGGTGTATTATGGACAGTATGGCTGAGTAAGACTTGACAGCACAGGCATCCATGACACTCAGATTTAACCAAGCAGCACAGACAGGTGGAGGGGAAACCATCATCCGTGTAGTTTACAAGAAGTGACATGAAGTGCTTAGGCTGAGAGTAATGTCAGTGACATGACATGACAGGACATGAAGCACAGGTGGTCACGAGGGGGGACTGGGAGGTCTTCCCTTTTTTCAAATGTATTTCAAAACCACACACTTTAACCACTTGTAGGAGACTAATCTTACTTGGAAACGGTCAATGTCAAATTAAAAGTTTCCTTACCTGGAAATAAATGCATGCCTTTTAAATGACATTGTAGAGAAACGAGCAACTTCAAATAACCGGAAGGGGGTTGCCTGAAGGGGGTTACACAGTGATTCTTGAGAGAAAATGGTAAGACATACACCTCTCAATCATGACGAACCAAACCTGGGGGTTGGTTTCTAAAAGCTGAGACAGTTTTAGTCCCATTTTAAATCTATGTGCCAGAGTCATTATTTATTTAAGACACCTTTGGGAAATTGACTCTGGGCTCCTCATCAAGGGAGGGAGGATCCAGTGTGTATCTCAGAAATTCATGCTTAACAAAAGAGGGGCTTTGATGTGCAACATAACGGACAAGGTGGTAAAAAAGCCACAGTTGTTGTGCTGGCAGCTGGCTAGTCCTCACATGTTGTTGTTCAAGACATCTGACTGGGAGGACGAACAGTTGGTGCTGTAAGGATATGATGTAGGGCGGGTCTGCACCCAGCAGCACGCACAGTCACTTCCAGGAAATGCACATTTCTTTTCCTTGAAACCTGAGATATAGGGGAGAGAGCATGCTACTAATGGCCAATCTGTGCGCCTGAGGGCTGTCTGGATTTGAGATGTTTCCAAAATCCGTGTGGGAGGAACAAGAGCAAATAGAGCAGTTGTATAAAAACACATTATACCAATGCCTGGTTATCAAGTATAACTGCCAGTGGTTTATATACCAAAGCACCTTAGTTAACTCGAATTCACATTTTGGTTAAGGAAAGAACACCTAAATATAGTCTGCTGGAAAACTACAGTAGGGGTTGTGTCTACTCAGCTAAGCCCTGCAGCTGTTCATCTACTCTCCTCCTGGTGTCCACAAACCCGCATATTGCAATTTTGCTTCGTAGCAACATTCCTCACTTCCCTGTCAGCATGCATTGCCCTAGTTTCTTCCAAGCACAATGTTATACCTGGACTCTCAGAAAATGTTAGCTCATGCACCGATTTTCTACCTGCAGTACCTAGCTTCACTTTTTCCAATTTTCCCTCCTCAGCAGCAACTCTCAGGACCTTGCTTGAGAATATTTCACCAAGCATGACCAGAAAGATCACCAGATTTAATATCAGCATTCAAATCAGATATACAATTATGCACAAGGTTGTGATTCAGCCTGTCCTGCAACCCCATATTGCATCCCCAATCAGTTACACATTTGGTAACTTCATGTGTCTTAGGCAGATAAGATACTTGCATGATTGTCAAAGTCAGGCCATGTGTTGCCAAAGTAGATTGGATATAAATTGCAATGTCATTGTTCACACCGGCTTTGGAGATGGTTATCAACAGGGGACACATGCTGGCCTGATGTTGAAAAGTTGTGAACTTCTCGTCAGAAAAACAGCCATATAGGTCGAATGTGATAGCAGCTTATCATGATCCGTGTCACTTGTGAGGTGGCACACTGAAGTGGTTGTTATCACAGCAGTAATGATGGAATTCATGTTGTTTTGGTAATAGTGGTATGTGTTGTTCTGGCAGTTACTAGCAATGGACCTTTGTAGTCCTTTGTGTAGGAGATGTTATGAACCGGTTTGCTTTTCTACGGGCATGAGAGGCACTGTAGAGTCACATCATTCAGTCACTGTATAAGTCTCCAATTACCCTGCACTGCCAGGTAACAAGTCATATGTGGTTTTACTTGGTCCTTGGTCAAGATAACCCTTAACCCAGCTATTGATGTAAATGATTTGTTTGTTCTAGACCAGCGAAGTGTTGGTGCCACTCTGGAACCGATTTTCCTGGCTATTCTTTGCCTGTTGAAATAACTGGTTCCAGAGTGGACACTGGCTTCAAACCAGCACATCAACCGCCTTGGCTGCAAAGGGGTAAACATGGCAAGCAAAATGTGTCTCACTTGTTTAGTCATGCAAGGCATTAATGTGCTTGTGTTGTTACAAAGCTAGCTAGAAGGGTTTTAGCATGTTATCCAGAAAATTATGGAAGTTTGGCAGCCCTCCCACCGTCTTGACTGAAGCTTGTCCCACCAAGATTTGTCTTGTGAAATCAGGACACATTCTTATCTGCCTCATGAAGATGCATACATGCATGACCGTGTACATTTTGGATTCAAGGTTCACGAAATGATGTGTATGAGCGGGGCCAGTCACTCTGATGTTGCCGAACTGGCCAATCAGTGAGCCCTTTCTTTGCTCCAAGAAGTTGTTGCGTTATGCTGTCAAAGCCTGCGAGTCAGTCATTTTCCCATGCCAATGTGCAGTTTGGAGAACAGTTAGTTTTCATGTTTTGTTCCACGTGGAATAATCCATTAGAATGAGACGCCTCTGAAGCCCTTTCTTTTGTAGTCCTGCCACCCCCTGGATATGCTTTTTTCCAGCTCTGTGAACACTGTTTCTAATGATCTGGAGTCGGCATGCTGTGCACTGCTGTCCCCCTTCCCTCTGAAGTTCGATCAGGGGTAGCAGTTCATCCTAAACTTTTTTAATGTATCTGGTTCTTCTCTCAGTGCTATAATATGAGATATTATATCAGATTCTACAAGGCATTATGTACTGGTATTTTGATTGTCCGTAGGTGCTTTTCTTTCCTTTCCCGGTCTTTGCTGTAGTGTTGCTGTCTCCCACACGTTATGCTTGATGCGAGTTGCAGAGCATTGGTCAATTATGACCTGGAGTGGACAGTGTCCTTGCCTTTTGTTCTGTGCACATCAAAGAGTGTGGATTAAGTGGCTATTTTGTGTGTATTTCTGTCAAGCTGAAGTGCGAAAATCGCTGCTTTGAACGAACAGAAATAACTTGCAAGGGAAAAAACCCCACTCAGGTTCGACGATGAGAAAACATGTGAGCAGTGTTCCACATTAAGACAATGATGTATTAGTTTGGTGTGCGGAGGTTTCATACGTGAACATGCACCGACAATGTCTTGGCATTGAAGGAGCTTCCCTGCTCTAGCCACAGACACAAATAAGAAAATGTATATGCGTTTCATAAAGTTCTCTTAAAAGCCTGCACGTATAGAGCCCCCTTTAGAAGGTTTGTATTGTTAAAGCAAGATGTAACTGTCGTTGTTCTGGTGTAGCCAGCCAAGTCTAACACATTGTGATTTAGTCAAATATTAAGATTTATCCAGAAAAAAATGTTTAAAAAAATAAATAAAAGTTACTCCCTTATTTGCATGCACCTCTGTGCGTGCTATTCCCCGCTGTGGTGTTAATGCATTTCCATGTGCTGGCTAGAAGCTGTGGTAGTGTTTTGATGTGTCACAACGAATACTTTGGCTCATTACGATGAGGATAACCTTATGGTTATTATCCAGCCTTTCTCCTGTTTAATTGATGCTTTGAAGTAGCACATGAAAGTAGTTCTGTGCTGTCTTGTTTGTGTGCGTGTGTGTCTGTGCGTGCGTGTGTGTGTGTGTGTGTGTGTGTGTGTGTGTGCGCGCGCGTGTGTGTGTGTTCCATGGTGCTTGAATTCATTTCGTGCTCACTGCACTTTCAGCAGTCCTCAATCTTTGCTGCTGACAAAACACAGTGATTACAGCTGTGGGTCTGGAGCCCTTGGGCTTCACTACAACAGGCCATGCAGCTGATCGACTGCCAAGTCAGAGCAGTGTGTGGTTCAGATTTTGTATTTTTTTATGTGGGAATGACTGAGAGAGACACAGACGAAATGACAGAGCCAGATCACACAAGTGTCTGTCCATTGACCAATATTTCCTCTGTTTAATCCTCTGTTTCTTATATGGCTCATGATTGAGGAACTGCCTGTTATGTGACCTACTACATAATGCAAAAGCCTCATTACTGTTAGGTCATTTTTATTTCTCTCATTTTCCTGCAAAGATCTTTAGATTTTTTGAAAACAAGGAAATCAGTTTGAACCGGCAAACCACAAAATGAGGTCCTCATTTCATAAGGGCAGCACAGCAAATGCTAATTATTTATATCATTGATATATCACTTTTTTTGGATTCATGGATTCCGGTGCCTTTCAGCAGGTGGTTTGATACGTCATCAGGATATGGTAGCATTAAAGCATTGTCATTTCATCCAGAGGAAGTGCACCTAACCCTTTGAAGATTTTAAAAAAAAGAATAATGTAATGGTAGCACTATAACAAGATTTAAAAGATTTACAGATAATAAATACTGCTAAAGCTCCTCCCTGCGTTTGTACCCTTCATCCCTTTTTTGTTTAGACCACTTGTTTATTCTTAACCTCTTCATTTCACCCCATCTTTCCTTCCCTCTTTTTTAGCATATTATTATCTCCCTTTCCACCTACTGTCATGTTTCCCTTTTCCTCTACCCAGTACACTAGTCATTGTGTAATGAATGCGATGCCCATGAATTAGATTCTGGTTTTTCAAACAAAAACATGAGAAATGAGGACAGTTGCAGTATTTCAGCACTCATAAATTAGCTCTGGGGCTTAAATTTGCTTAGTTGAGTAAGATACACAGCACACAATTAATTGGACATCTTACAACACATACCCAGACTTCTCATTCACGTTAACATATAGAGAATCTATACCGCTCCTAATTGAAATAGTGGAAAAGATGTCTTGTGACTCATCCTAATCCTGTCATCAATATGCACCGCACTTCCAAGCCTGCAATTTCTTTTCAATAGTCCCAAAATTAATAAAAAACTTAAAAGTATTTCAAATCAATATCGGGCTATTGCTTTTCTCGTCTTTATAGCACTGATCCTGCTCTGTGAACTGTCTTACTTCTCAGAAATATAAAGTGACGCCTGCCCTAAATTTCTATTCATGTCTGTGTATCCTAGGATCCTATCATTGCCACGGCCTCTCGGATTTCAGGACATGCGCACACACTCCAGTTAAAAATGGGCTGCACAGGCGACAAGTATGCGAATGCGCCAGTTTCCGTAACCGAATTAGCTAGTCTCGATGGCTGCGTGGAGAGGCTGTCTGTTGTACTTAAGCTGTCTTCCCGAGGAACACGGTCGGCGCTCAGTGGAGAGTGCAGTCATTGTGCTCGGTTAATGTTGAGGAACAATATTTATGAGTTTATTCAGAGACGTGTGGCAGGGGCATACGGGAATCTAACTTCTGTTGACACGCGGAGGGGACACAGAGCAAACAGCAATGCAGCGGGGGTGGTGGGGGGTTATCCCTTGTCGCAGCCAGCCAAACCACTCCTGTCTGGCTGAGAGGAGCTCCAGAAGCAGCTGGTGAAGTGGCCCTTTGGTCCTCATTGCTAAAAGGTCGTTTTGATGATGTAGGGCTGGCTGGGCTTGAGCTGGAGGGGGATGAATTTCATTTTTACAGTACATAATACTGTCGTTCGGTCATTTTCTGTCAACCCTGTCTGCAAGTAGGCAAGGAAATGTAATGTCACCTGGATTTGGTTTTCTGTGAGTTTAATGAGGAAATAATGTTGAGTAAAGCAACATTATGCCACTTTTTGACCTTAAAAGAACAGCTTCAAAGTGATTTTGGTGGTACAGTGTCTTCTGACAGGCTGAACGATGTCTCTGTCTCAGCCACTCCACCCCCCCATCACTTCACTAACTTCTGTGAGAGGGTAGGATCACAGTGTTGCATCCATGTTTACTTTAAGTTCAAGTTTTCAACACATAACATTGTTGTGATGTAAGGACTCTGTTTTTTGTAGTTAGAATGTCTGTCACGCTGTGGCAAATTTGTGTTTACGACAGTGGTGTTCCATTCCTAAACTGTGGGGGGGGGGGGGCGCTAAATTGCAAAAAAAAATGCAAATTTCTACACAATGTTGCCTTTATGTATCTCACAAGTTGCAAAAAAGATGATACTGAACATGTCAGTGAAATGTTCATAGAGAGGGTATATATTTGTTTTCTGCCAAAGAAATGTACAATTTCCACTGCAAATCTACTCGTAGTGATAACTGCATTATTCATCCTTTTGCGATTATGTTTGGCACTGGAAGGTCTTGGTCAAGGTTTGGGAAAGGTCTCGGTCTCAGAAGGAGAAAGTCCACCGGAGATTGATTCATGAAACGCAGCATGATTATCAAGATTCAAACAAGGTCACAATCTTTTCCGAACCTTAACCGAAGTTCTTGTGTTGCCTAAAGCTAAGCACAGATCATGAGCGAACCCCAGACACTGGAGTCAAAGTCCTGCAATCTGTATGCCCAATCATCCACCCCAGCCACCTCTTAGTGCTGCAGTTTTCAAATTCAGTGCTTTATTCATTCAAAATAAATGCCTGGGATCAAAATCCGGCCAGCCGTTGTCAGCAGAACGTATCTAAGAGAAAGGGATTTTTTCTGCACATACCAAAGTGATCCTAACTGTTGTGACTATATGTCAGTGCGTTTACATGACACTTAAGAAAACCGAATTACTGGGTTAGTCCGACTATGATCGGATCTTTAAGATGCATGTATACACCTTAGTCTGACTAATATCGGACCAGATCAGATTTCTCCTAGTCGAATTAAAGCACCCAGATTATGCGATTGATAGTCACATTACTCCTGCATGTATACGGATCCGATTGGATTTTGCGTTCTGCACAGGGGCGAGATTTTTCCCCGGGGCTGTGAGCCGGAAGTAGACGGATGGCGGCGGTGGCACGTCTTTCCTCTGAAATCATCGCAAGCAAGAGCGTCATTGTGCATCTAGGTTGTGTAATTATCATGTTCACCATATACGAAGTGTACAAAGATGTAGCTTCGTCTCGCTCTTCGTACGCCATCTTTCTTGAATGCCGAGGCAAAAGAGGTCAGCCAGAGGTGTTTCTGTTACCGCTAGTTGAAATGGGTACAGTACATATGTTCCGGCCCAATAACCTGATTTTCTCACCGGCATGTATACTCGGATAATTGCAGTTGTCTGATTGAGTGGCATAGTCGAACTATGGCTGTAATCTGACTAAGATGTGCATGTAAATGCACTGTGTGTGACTGCCACTCGTAAATCAGATGCAGGTCATGTCCGAGTCCTCTTTTTTGATTCCAAGCAAAAAAAAAACAGCGACCGTTCAAGCGTTTCGATTTGCCAAAAGCAAATTCAGAGTGGTTCTTCACAGCCCACCTTTGAGTCGGATCTGTTGATCCTGTTGCTCAGTTCTAACTAGCTTCTTTGATACTTGGAGTCAAAGAGTCTGGGGATTGCGTTTGATGTTGCCTACAGCGGTAACATTGATATTCAGGTAGACGGAGATTTTTATGGTTGCGCGCTTCCACTTTATTATATGCGTTTGAGAGAAAAAAAAAGGGGATGGGAGAGGCTTTCATTGTTACATGTGTGCACGCCTGCCTTACTAGAATAAAGTTTGTGTTAAATTCAACCAGAAAAAGAATGCACCACATGCATAATGAGTAGTAACGCAAATGACCTTAACTTCAAAACAATGTTAAATAGACTGATGGCTGTATCCGCAAAAGTTATTGCCATCTATATGCAAATATTGTGTGCTGCTTGATAATGCCGCCGTCATGAGGGACCTTACAAAATCCACTCGTACGCACATTCTGAATAGAGTCATATCTTTGCTTGCAGCTTAGGCTTGCAGACCAGCTCCCTCAATAAGGGTTGGGAGTTGTGGGTCAATGTCTAACATTAGCCAGGGGTTTTACACTTTTCAGATAATTTTTTTTTGCTGAGAAGCCACAAATGTTCAATAATTCCAATTTGACCTTTCACACTTTTGCATCGAAAATAACTTTAGAAAACTGGAGCCACTGAACTGTTCGACTTCTTTGGAGGTCTTTGACATATTATTGCCTCTTTTTTTTTTGGATTACTGGAATCATACCAAACTTCGTCTGTGTGTCGCTCAAAAGATATTCATACTGTCGCCAAAGGGATTTTTGCCACTGCTGGAGATATTGACAGTACCAGCCTAGTCTCGGCCTCCCTGCAGTGGTCGGCTTTTAATTTTAGGGAGTTGCTTCGAAGATTTTGTTGTATCAGGCCACAGCATGAATTATCCGTCGCTGGAGCTACATTACTCTGACCTTTTAACTCCCCGTGAGGCGGACAGTACCACACTGCCATAGAGCAAGATCTGCTATCTCTTCAACCGTCTGAAATATGAAGCAAAGTAACTGAGGAGCCTGAAGGACAGATGTTTCAGACTTAAAATGCATATCCTCTAAAAAGATTCAAATCAAGCTTCACCTCAAGGAGTTAGAAATATGTGACCTTCCGGTTTTCTCCCTTTCAACATTATTGTGTTGCAGAGTCGACGCGTCGGCTGAGAGCACCAGCCTGTGCATGTGTTTGTTTTTTTTTCTTTTTTTTTAAGTCCTTGTGGGCAGTACTGAATCACTCCACAGTGATTGAAAGGCTGTTTAACTAAATAAACCTGAAATGAAATTAAAAAAAAAAGATGCAAATGTCACAGATTCTAAACGTGCTGACTAACAAATAGACAAAATAACTGGTGAAAATGTGGCCTTCGGTTCTTTTCGCACTCCATTTTGCAAAGCAACACTGTTTTGGGTGACAGCCGCCAGCCTTTGCCACCCTCCGCGCCTCCACCACTACACAAGCCAGTTGATAGAAGGTGAGAAAACAACATACAGCCGGGTGCCAAGGGCCACTGCATCTGAAATTACCCTTAACAGCCTGTCACACCTTTTCAGCAAATCGCATATCTAAAATCCCCGAGTGGTCCCTGCGCATTTTACCGTTTGCTTATTAGCTCCAAATTGGCGAGTATGTTCTCAATGCAGGAGAGACACAATAAAAAATATATAGGGGTGAGTGCGCAAACACTGAGCTCACTTGAGTACAAGAGCCAAGTGCTGCCTTGTTAAGCCTCCCACCTTTTCAAGTCCTTTCTCTTCCGCAGAGCAGGTAGCAACTCATAAATTCCGGTTGTAAAATGTGTCGGCGGGTCTTATATTGTGATGCCCTGTGTAATAACTTTTCAGGGTCCCTAGCTTGTTTATGTATAATCAGATCCTGCGTGCGTGTGCGCGTGCACAGGGCTTTTAAAAATAAGTGCATCGGCAGAGTGGAGCGGTATTGATTAGGATTATTTTGGATAGGCAGACGTGAGCAGTGGGAGACTTGAGACACGACAGGCGAGGAGAGCCGGACCACCGTGACACCTCCCACTGGCATCCCGGACCAATAAGCAGTTTGCGCTTAAAAAAAATAGACAGACAGGGAGAGAAGTAAATCACAGGTTCTACCTCTCGGATTTCCTGCTATTTCTTTTTTATATCCCGGTTTATAGTGTTGAATCCCCTTCACTGGGTGCAGCACAGCCAGACGGAACACCTCAGGCTTCCCTTCCTGATCCTGACCCCTCCGAGCCTGCACATGAGTTTGTGTTTGCTTCTACTTTCACCAAGCTATATCCCTCAGACTCTACCACAGTTAACACAACTTGAAAAAGAGTGGAATTCCCTTAATTGTTCTCAATAATCTGGATCGAAACTGTATTCACATCTGCCCACATGCATTTTTAATATATATTTTTTTCCCCACAAATGCATCTCAATGAATAGAACTTTTCGAATTTGCGCTCGCAGCCTCTCTGATGCTGTCTTGTGCATTATAAATGGCAAATTTGCATACTCTCACTTTTGTATGAATGTAAGTGTCAGTGTGCATTGAGTTCGAGTTGAAAATATTTTGCTTGCTGCTGTCAGAAAGCCCGACTGCTCAATGCAGCTGTGCCTTAATGTGATTACTAGTTGCTGAGCCATGTGGGGACTGGTGTTGCTGTCAGCTTAATTTACCCGCAAACACATTGTCACAGACACATGTACCCCCAGCCGCACATACGGCATGAGTGTGCACATACAAAGGCGTGCAGACGCGAGCTGACGTTTAGCCGCGGGGCCCAGAGGCCGTAAGTCGGGCCAGTTCGTGCCGATCAGAGTCACATAAGCTATTGAGGTCACATTTAAGTCACGAGAGCCGTCAGAGTCACATGCGACGAATGAGAGAACTGAGTCGTGCATATACACTATTTATGAGCGCTGGAGCGTTACAATGCACAAGCCACCTGTCAACATACACACTGGCAGACTCAAAATCAGTCATTCTCTTTATTTCCTCCCACGCTGTCTTTTATTCACACAAATACAGACAGCCTCACCTGTCAAAGATCTTTCCTGTGAAACCGCGCGCAGCCCTTTTCACTTTAGAAACATTCCTCGGCAGGTCGAAACGAAGTCGGTCCAATGAGCAGAATTCATAAAGGCGCTATAAAATGCAACGCCTGACGCACTGTATATACATTATACATAACGAGTCACTGGGCTGCCCTTCAAACGGGCAGCGCAGGTTCGGGCATTGTGTGTCGACCAACATCTGGCCAGCTGAAGTGTTATTGAGGAGCACTGTGTGTCCTGGCAGCTCAGCTCAATGAGTTCTATTCCGTAGCTAACCTCTATGCGATATATAATTTATTGTACAGTCCATACACTATTAATTTCAGCCGTCTTTGTACTGTCATGGATTCTGGCACTCCTGCAGAGTTACTAACTACACAGGCGCCCGGTACATAATTCACCTTCTGCGTATATAGCTACGTATGTCTGTTTGGCCTTGTATTGGTCTGTATAATAATATACCCCATGTTTGGCACTGCCTACAAGTAGGCTGGATGTTTGTTTTTTCGTATGCCGGAGGACAAGCTTGACCAGTATTTGTCGATTGCCTTAATGACAGGTCCATTACTTCTGCTTGTCATAATTTTGTTGGTTTTGGAAATAGATGTATTGCCAGAGTTTATCCAAATGCAGTAATTATCATCCTGTCAATCTAGAAAAGCGACACCATCTGTCTCTCGAGTGTTGGTGAGGAGTGAACTACCAGTAATTGACGTATTTTTATGACTACATTTTGCTGCAGCTAGGTGAAAGTTCAACTACATCCGAATTTGCATCGTGATTTAAGCCGGTTAATGACCTCGTTCCCATTAGTTGTTGATTCTCTTGTTGATTGGACTGTCATTGACGAACTACCTACTCTTTCTTTCATTTCAACAGCTCTTGTCAGATATATGAAGTGTCTGCTATACATTAGTTATGAATATTGCTTTTTTGCTTTAACAGTCTTTTGAGACAGCGTTGCGTGCTTCTTTTAGAAATTACTAGGCAAGCCACCGGGACTAGAAGGCAGGCGTCGGTGATGGACTTGCAAACGAACCAGTGCTGACATTCATTGCACTTTGCCATGATTAGTGGGGTATTGACCTGACCTGTAAACGTGTAAAATGTTTTGTATTATATTTTGTCATAAATAACATTTGATAATTTATATAATAATTTCAATAATTTCTTTTACAAAGTAGTTGCAGTAAATGCCGCACAAAAGTGCCCTCTTCACTAAAAATATACCACAATTTCACTATTTCTGCGAGCTGCGAGCCCCCTCCCCCATACAGCTGGTGCTCCTGCCCCTTAAACATCCTGAGTCTGCCACTGCTTTAACCGATCTCAAGCATTACTGTATTCAACTTCTTCCAGTGTGGCATGGCAGCTCGCTTCCCCCCACACTGAGGCTCTCAGACTACGTACAGTAGAAATCGGGATACATTACTCAAAAAGTATTATTACTCACAAAGTGGTTTGAAATTCATGGTAAAGTGAAAAATATTGGGCGTTTTAAAGCAATCTTTGCACTCTCTCAATCTTACTCAATAATTTCCAGTGGGGTTGATAAGGCCCATTAGGTTCGCTGGTGTGAGCTGATATTTCTGTGCTGGTGTACGGTACAGTATATCGCAGTTCTCCTCCTATGCGGAAGATGATGATTAGCTTTTACTTTCAGTTTGAACTCATCACCTCACCTCCCGGCTTCACCACAATCATCAATCATTCTCATTACAGGAAGGATTGGAGGCGAAGTCCCGTCTCTCTCCTGTGAACGTGTTCCTCCCCTGTATAACAGTCAACAGCCGCCAGTAACACTCTCCATCTTGCTTCCTCCTTTAAACCCTTTTAACACCATCACATCACATCATTCTTACTTCGGTGTATAATTGTGACATCTCATTCTCTCTTTCCGCCCG
The DNA here is from genome assembly GCF_904848185.1 of Acanthopagrus latus. Taxonomy (NCBI): domain Eukaryota; kingdom Metazoa; phylum Chordata; class Actinopteri; order Spariformes; family Sparidae; genus Acanthopagrus; species Acanthopagrus latus. The sequence goes on along the minus strand of NC_051050.1, from coordinate 16,301,284 downwards.
CGGAGCTTTTGTTTATAGCTTGTTTCTCCGTCTCCTTCCCTCTGTTCTTGTCTTCTTCTTAATTCATGTGCTCCCTCTAACATTTAATGTATACGTTCTCTGCGGGCGTATTTCTCTGTTAATCAACTTACACATTACCATAATAATCATCCATCCGTCCATTAGCCGAACTTGCTCATCCTGCAAGAGGGTCAGCGAGTAAGAATTCGAGCTTGCTCAAAGAAAATAATGTCAAGTGATCGTTAATTACAACTCTCTCACACTTAAAGCTGCACTCTGTAGCTCTGGGGAAAGAAATTGTAGTTCGAGGAGAAAAATCTTCATTGGCTGATTGTTTTTTATGCTTAAACAAACTTAATAAATAAACTCTCGTTGTTTTCATGACTGAATTAACAAACTGACCTTAAAGGACAACACAATTTCATCCTGTTTTACTTTGTTTATATATGGCGGACCCTGCCACTGTTTTCTGGGGACCTTATTTTCCACTGAGAACTGCATGTTTATTACGTTATGGGGGACAAAAATGAATATTCCTGAGTTTGTATTATTACCTCATTAATATTGAAGATTTGAATTTCTTCTCCAACACTCCATAGTGCCCTTTAATTATGTCCAAGGAATATACATGATCAAATTCTTGATTTTTCTTCTTATTCATGATTGTCTGCAAACAGAAGACTGGCGAGGAGAAGCTCATGTATTCATTTCCTTTCTTTATTTTGTATTTTCCGCTTAATTTTCTTTTTTTTTGGCATCCCGGATTAAAATGACAAATGCTTGTTTTCTCCACATTACGGCACAATGAGAACTGGATCCAATCCTGTCTGTGACGAACCGATACGCCTCCCTTTTTGTCTGCATTTGTCATTTGCATCCAGCACAACACCATGAGGTGAGATGGAAATTTATAGGCTGAGAGCATATGAATCTTTGCCTTCGGAAAAAAAAAAACAAGCTGTCGTCGGATGAATGTTAACGATGGCAGCAGGTGCCTTTGCCTTATGAAACTGAGGACGTCAGTACAGGTGACTGGGAGGAGACTGCATGAATAATGTGTCGCTTCAACAACCATCCCAGAAGTGTTGATTGACGGTAATGGAGTCGTAATCATGCTTTTTTTAAATATATATTTAACTTGGATTTCCTTTTGAGAAGTGGAATAAGTGAGTTGGTTGTATGCACAGAAGAGACAGAGGGCAAAACAGACGGAAGGACGGCAGATTGACGGATGAGGATGTGGGGGGGAAAAAAAGACCCAGAAGACTCTGAAATTATCTAATGGACTTCAGGAGTGTGAAAGAGACTGTAAAAGTGAGATGGGTATGCCCAGTAATTGAAATTTGTCGTGGCGACACGCTGCAGTTTAGCCTCGGTGTTCTGGGAGTTGATGTTTTTTATGGGACTCGGTTTTTGAAGGTATTACAGCTGAGGGGGAAAAGGAAAAAAAAAAAAAAGGCAAGATCGAGACAAGAGAAAAAATGAACTGACACAGTGAAAAAAGGAAGAGAGACTGTGAAATAGAAAACGACTCTGGGCCAGATTTCCACAGACTTTTGCGCCTTGTTTCGGATGTGTTCTTATGTGTGTTGTTTATCAGAGCTGTGCCCTTGCCTGGAAGCACCATTCACCTGTCATCTGGATCACACAGCGTCTGTCAGCGCACCCTTTTGTGTGAATGGCGAAATGTTACTCTATCCTTTATGCATATGTATGTGATGGGGGGATCATGCAAATAGAACAAATACCACACGTGAGCGCTGTTGACTCTATAGTCGTACGGATTTAACAAGCTTCACGCAATTTCTCGGCCTATTAAAGGGAAGTTTTAATGGGACCACGGAAATGTAACTCGACCAGCGTTATCGCAGTGACGGCAGACAACAGGTGAACACTTCACAGAAAAAAATGTGCAGGGGAGCCGAACTAACACAAGTGCCCACAAATAGGGTACAGAGTTATGACTGTGTAGTTATTAAACTTGAAATTGATTTTGATGTTCACTGAGCTGCTAATGCACCGTGGCAATTGCTCTCGTTTGATAAATTATTCGCATTTTGGGCGGATGTTTCTTTTTAGCACGTCCTTTTTTTGTCGCTCCAACTCTTCCCCCTTCGCCAAAGAAGTTTGTGTTTTTACTACAATCGCACCGACTGTTCAAATCTTTCATAGATAAATGTTATTTCTGGGCTTTGAAATTGCACCTAGAAATCTTTTTCAGATGTTTCGCTTCATTAATGAGTAATTTTTTTTCACATCATCGCTCCTTGAAAGCAACTAAAAAAAAAGCAGTCCGAGTCTCTGCTTGTACAATTAGCTCATGCCTCAGCAAATCAGATGCTCATCTGATGCAGGTTGCGAGTGCAAATTTAATGGATGGCTAATTTGTGCTGTGCTTTCGTGTGTGTGTAAGTCTTGTTCGAGAGCGTAAATGGCACATGACCTGCATGAATCCGTTGTGTGTGTATTAACACAGTGTACTTCTATTTTGGTGGCGACCTTTCTGTGCTGAAGACCTTCAGATGAGGAGAGGATGTTTTTGCAAATCAAGGACATTTTTGGCCGGACCTCATTTCATCAAGGGGCTTTTTAGGGTAAGGGTTGAGGAACATAGCCAAAAGTAAGGCATTTGTGCTGTTTGCCAGACTAAAAAGTCACAGTACATCCCGGCCTCTCTTGAAAAGCTACAGGTTTTATGATGGATTTTTTATGATAACTTTCACAGCCTTATATGGCCCCGGTTATACCTCAGACATGCCGCTCCCCCCATAAGTGCAGCCTCAGATGATCAAGTGAGGCCCTTTTTGAAAATCATCCGTTGTTACTCACAGTGACAGGGTTAATAAGACTTTAAAAACTGCGAACCTAAGGCATGCTAACACAGTCGGAGCCTCACGCAGTGTTGGGGATTGGGGAATATGAGTGGTTTCACTACATTTTGCAGCAGCTTGCTGATATTTTCATTGAAAGACAACACTTTAATACATGGTTGATTTAAACTCTACTTAAAAGTTATTCCACTGTTAAACAATGACATACTTTATAAACATTTATTTATCACTTGTAAAGGTTTATATACATCAGTTGAAACTTTCTAATGACAGTCCAAATAATGTTAATGGATGAACTACACAGTATTTATTAACCATTTACAAGTTTTACTAACATCAGCTGTTTATTAATCATTTTATTGTCTATTACTGGTATAGTGAGCTGTTAACTATAAATTTGCCCATTGTTAATGATAGCTATTGCACATTGTTACCCAACAATTCAGATTTGCATAGTAATTTTAGCAGTTAAATGACTTTCCTACCATTTCTTGTAGGTAACTACTGAATCCACTCACAATAAAGAGGAAACAAATGAGGCTCATTATTTTAATACCCACTCTCAAATCGTCAAATGTTTTAAAAACGGGCAAGTTAAATCATATCATTACAGTTTTTAGTAGTAAACATATAATACAAAATATATGTAATGTATAAATGTAGAAATCTACACAATCCTTGGTCCTTGTGAAAGGCACCCCCCGGGATTGTGTAGTTTCAGACAGGTTCAGGTCTCTGGGGTATTCCAGTCAGCTGGATTGTCAGACCAAACGTGGAAAATATTTGCCTGTAGTTTTTTTGCATTTTGAATCTCAAGTTCCATAACTAAACTTGAAAGTATGAGCTGTGGTTCAGAGGTAGAGCCAGTGTTTTGCTATTGGAAGGTCGCTGGTTCTATTCCCCAGAGAGGTTGTGGCATGCTAGTTGGTGGTTCAAAGACTGATGGACTTTGTATACTTTGTATTTCTGACTTTGGATTTATTTTCCAAAACTTCATAGTGCACCTTTAATTGAGTGGCAATTACTGCTGGCATGTGACTGTCTCATATTTTGTAATGTTTTCGTAACACACATTTCCAATTTTAGTTAGATTTTTTTTTTTTTTTTTTTTTTTTTTTTAGTTTGAACTACTTTTTCTGTGCAGCTTAAGTTAACCAAACATATTTCTCCCTGGGGTAGCTTTGCAGTTAAGTTCAACTTCTGCCATGGAAGGTAATGAGCATCTTGCAAAGCTTTAGTACCTTCCCAAAGACTGGCTTCACACCTTCTAAAACTTTCTTCCAGTTATATTTCCTTCTCATTTATAGAGTGTTTTTTTCCCCTCTCCATTTAGTATGTAAAGATTCTCTTTATAAGGCCTTTTATCTTTGAACTTTGCTTTTGTGACTTTTTTAAAGCACATTGTCATAGAACTTACAACTATGGAGAGCGCTACACATCTGCATCCCGACTCTGTTGAGCTGTGACGCTGAGCACAGTCAAGCCTCACCTCAACTGATATTATGACAGAGACCTTTAGTTTTACTGTAAATGGTAAATGAACTTGCATTTCTGTGACGCTCTTCCAGTCTACTGACCACTCAAAGCTCTTTACAACACTTGTCAGTATCACCCATTCACATGCACATTCATACACTGACACTGATGGCAGAGGCTGCCATGCAAGGTGCCAGCTGCTCATCAGGAGCAATTTGGGGTTCAGTATCGTGCTCAAGGACACTTCGACATGCAGCTAGGGGGAGCCAGGATTCGAGGCAGCAGCCTTCAGATTACAAGACGACCCGCTCTACCTCCTGAGCTACAGCCGCCCCTAGAAGAGAAAGAGCGTTTTTTTTCTTAAGTATGTCTGCAATGTGAGGCATTTATTTATTTATCTAATCAAGAAGCACTTATCCGCCCTCTCAAAGTTGTTCAAGGCCCAAATAAAATGTGAAGACGGCACAAGGCGCCCTGATGGTTCTTGTAAGTTTATTTGCTTGAGGCTGCATTTAAAGTTGAGATGTACATAGCTGGAATTATTAGACCTGAAGCACTCACTATAAACCTCTATATAAACTCAAGGGCTGCAAAAACAACCATTTCTCACTGACTTTAATTTGTTTGACTTCCTGAATGATGCATGCAACGGCCGCATTGCAGAACATGTATACATGGCACTAAATGTCATGAGAATTTTTATTTTACAGAGAGACTAGTTAAATGAAAGTGTGCTTACACTATAGTGGACAGACCTTTGATGGATGCAATGCATGTATCACTCAGTGAAATAGGTTTTTCACATCCTACCAGGTACTCTCGGCTATCAAGTATTTTCACGCTGATTTTCAGAAACAGCTCCCCTGTGTGAACATATTATCAGCAGATGTGCAAATGTGTTTCTGTGTTTGAACACAAGGAACGTGCTTGTCATGGGATGTTTAAAGTAAAACCTATTTTCAGCAATGTGATCAACTAACACGTGCAAATGTGTCGCTGTGCTGCTTTTTCAATATATTTCCTCGACTCCCTGCTTCTGTGTCTCCTCCTCAGTCTGTCTTTGTCTCCGTCCGCCACCTCTCGGGCATGTTCTAACACGATGCATAAATTCAGAACCAATTTTACACCACATTGCCTTGGCTTCACTCTCCAAATACCGCCAGACTCTCACAGCCTGCATCCAACTCAACTCTCAACCTGTTTAAGTGCACCAGACCGAAAGACTGACTGCAGCGTTCCGCACGCACATTTTTTAACACGGATTTAATAGAACTTTTAATCATGTCTAAAATCTTTATGGTGCAGGCAAATTTTCATGAGTTATGGCGTAAGGTTTATGAAGTGAGTAAAAGAGGGGATTGTACCTGCAACGCTCTGCATCTGCCCAGGACTTATGGCTGTGTCCAATGAACAAGGGAGAGAAAATATGTTGCTGTATAGTTGGCGATAAACTACTGTTAATAAGGAAGGTGTACTGGCAACCGAAATCCAGACGCTTGTCTAGTGCAGAGGAGAGCTGATCAAACACCAAGTTCGACACAATATTTCTTTTCCAGAAGTTATTTATCGCATAGATGTCGACTGAAGAGAGGCAGTCTCTCCTCATCTTGTGTAATAATAAGAAACAACACATTCACTTGTAACAGTCACAAGATTACATATGCTCTCTCTCAAAACACGATTCCAGTCACCTACGTCTCATTATACACATACACTCCTTGTACACTTCAACCACCGTTGTGTGTCTTACACTTAGGTCAAAACAATCATACATTAAGAGGCTTCCCCAACCCCTTCAGGATGAACTCCTTACCTCAGTTTCTTTTTTTTATTCAAGATCTTTTTATTAACATTTTCTTATTATAGCAAGTGTACAGTGCTGGATAGCCATTACAAAGATTATGGGTACATATCAATCGCACCATGTACACATAAAGAAGAAAGAAAAGGAAAACAGGACAAATGAAATAAGACGAAACCTCGCACATTGTGCAAAATAATCCCCCCCGTGTCATTGCCAGATTACCAGTCACAAGTATCACTGTTAAACCAAAAGCACAGAGTATATAACAGATGTACAGCAAAGCTGAGCAGTATTCAAGGGCCAAGCCCTTAAAGGGTCTGGAAGTCTCTTAGAAAGGGGCCCCACACCTTCTGAAACCTCTTATTTGAATGCTGCAGGGAGTGTCTGATTTTCTCCAGTTTCAAGCAGGACATGATGTCCTCCAACCACTGCGCATGAGTGGGAGGAAAAGTATCCCTCCACCTGAGCAGAATTGCTCGTCGAGCCAGAAGGGAGGCAAAGGATAAAATGCGTTGCTTTGCTGTAGTTAGCTTTTCCTCCCCTCCCATAATCCCGAACAGAGCAGTCACTGGGTTTGGATCTAATTTTGTGTTTAACACCTGAGAAAGTGTATGAAAAACCTCCCTCCAATATCTCCCAAGGCCTGAGCAAGACCAGTACATGTGGATGAGAGAAGCCTCCACATTTTTGCATTTTACACAGTATGGACTGATATCCGGATATATGGAGGACAGCTTTGCTTTTGAAATATGAGCCCTGTGCACCACTTTAAACTGGATTAAACAGTGGCGTGCACAGAGAGAGGTTGAATTAACCAGTTTAAGTGCGGAGACCCAAGCATCCTCCGACAGAGGAAAGCCCAAGTCCTCCTCCCATGCAGCCTTCAGCCTATCTGTGGAGGCACCTCCAAGCTCCAAGAGCCTGCCATACAGAGCCGAAATGAGCCTCTTTTTAAGTGGATTTATAGAAAGGACGGTGTCAACTATAGTCGAATCTGCTGTTGTTACAGAGCCGATCTTCTGAGAGAGGATAAAATGTCTTGCCTGGAGATACCTAAAGAAATTTGACTTAGGGAGGCTGAATTTCCTACTCAGTTGCTCAAATGATGCCAGATTGCTGTCTATGAACAGATCCTGAAAACGTACAATCCCTTTCCTGTGCCACTCCTGAAAGGCGGAGTCTTGGCAGGATGGTTTAAAAAGGTGGTTTGATGCGATGGGGCTTAGCAAGGAAAAACTGTGAAAACCAAAATGTTTCCTAAATTGGACCCAAATTTTTAGTGAGTGTTTAACCACTGGGTTTCTGAGTGATCTTAATGAGGTTAGTGGAAGTGAGGATCCAAGGAGGGCAAGAACCGACAAATCACTATTTGATTGTACCTCCATCGCCACCCAGTCCGGGCAGTCAGGCTGGCCATAACAGGAAGACCAAAATGCAAGGCATCGCAAGTTAGCAGCCCAATAATAAAAACGAAAGTTAGGGAGGGCCAAACCCCCCATCGCCTTGGTCTTTTGAAGGTGAATCCTGCCCAGACGTGGTCGTCCACCCCTCCACAAGTACGCTGAAATAACTGAGTCAAGAAGCCGGAAAAAGGACCCGGGGATAAAGACTGGTAAGGCCTGAAAAAGGTACAAAAATTTAGGTAGAATGGTCATTTTGATTGAGTTGATACGACCCACAAGTGACATTGACAGGGGCGACCATTGTGTTAGGGTTTGTTTAGTCTGATTTAACAAAGTGATAAAATTCTCTTGGAAAAGATCTTTATGTTTCCGTGTCACAGATATGCCTAAATAGGAAAGTTTGTTCTTAATTTTGAAGGGAAAACTGCTAAGGTCTAGTGCACATGCTTTATTGTTGATGGGAAAAAGCTCACTTTTATTAAGATTTAATTTATAGCCTGAAAGTTTACCGAACTGACTGAGTAGCGCCAGAACAGGGGGTAATGAGACTGTTGGATAAGAGATAAAGAGCAACAGGTCGTCAGCGTAAAGTGAGACTTTATGTTCCGCGTGACCCCTCCGGACACCGGATATACTCCTACAAGAACGAAGTGCTATAGCGAGCGGTTCAATAGCCATATCGAAAAGCATGGGACTGAGAGGACACCCCTGGCGGGTTCCTCGATGTAAACTAAAGGGTCTTGACCGTTGGGAGTTAGTATGAATTGAAGCTGTGGGGTGCAAATATAATAGTTTAATCCATGAGGTAAAGTTTGGACCCAGACCAAATCTGTCCAGCACAGTAAATAAGTAGTCCCACTCAACACGATCGAATGCTTTCTCTGCGTCAAGAGAAACAACACATTCAGGGACATCCTCAGGGGCAGAATAGATAATGTTAAACAATCGTCTTATGTTGAAGTAGGACTGCCTGCCCTTAACAAAACCTGTTTGGTCTTTGGATATGATTGTAGGAAGGGCATTCTCCAATCTGTGAGCCAGAACCTTGGCTAAAATTTTGGCGTCCGTGTTTAGGAGGGAAATAGGCCTGTAGGAGGTGCACTCCATCGAGTCTTTACCTTTTTTAGCTATAAGAGTAATACAAGCCTCAGAGAATGAAAGAGGAAGGGAGCCACGCTGGCAGGATTCTGTAAGAACTGAACACAGCAATGGGGATAGGAGCAAGGAGAATTTCTTAAAAAATTCTGTTGGGAAGCCGTCGGGGCCCGGACATTTACCCGACTGCATTGAGGAGACAGCCAGCGCTATTTCTGCCTGGGATATAGGTTCCTCTAATTTCTTCCTTAGATCTGGTGTGAGACTGGGAATGTTGAGACCATTTAAAAAATCAGAGGCACCATCACAATCCGACTGAGATTCTGAGGTGTACAGTTGGGTATAGAAGTCCCTGAATGCTTTATTAATTTGTAAAGGGTCCGTAGTTATGTGGCCACTTGGTAGTCGGATCTTAGGAATGTTTTGTTTGGCCCTGGAGCCTTTAAGTTGGTTAGCTAATAATTTATCTGATTTGTCTCCATATATATAAAACTTGGTTTTGCTCTTTAAGAGTGATTGTTCTATTGAGTGAGTGGTAAGCAAATCAAATTTGGTCCTCAGTTCCAACCGCTTTTTGTAAAGATCTGGGGATTTTGTCCGAGCGTATTGTTTATCAATCTCTTTAATTAGGTGGGCAAGATCTGATTGCTCCTTATGGGATTTTCGCCTCACTTGCGCAGTGTAGGATATAATCTGTCCCCGGATGTAAGCCTTGAGGGAATCCCAGACAACTAGACTAGATATGTCTGGAGACATATTAGTAGTGACAAAAAAAGTTATTTCCTTCTCCATGAATTCAACAAAATTATCATCAGACAACAAAGTTGAATTAAATCGCCACTGTCTGTCTCTCCGTGGCAGGCCAGGAAGGGACATGGTCAAGACGAGAGAGGCATGGTCAGAGATGACAATGCTCTGGTAGGCACAGGAGCGGACCAGGGGAATTAATTTGTTATCAATAAAAAGATAGTCAATCCTTGTGTATGTGTGATGGACATGTGAGAAAAAAGAGTATTCTCTATCACGTGGATGCAGAGAGCGCCACACATCACAAATGCCATAGTCAGAAAGAAAAGCCTGAATAAAATTGGCTGATTTACTCGCTGTGCCCGGGTTCGCAGAGGACCGGTCCAAAACCGGGTCAAGCCAACAGTTGAAGTCCCCACCAAGTATAAGAGAATATGTATTAAGATCAGGGAGTAAGGAGAATACCCGTTCAAAGAAGGCTACGTCATCTATATTTGGGGCGTAAACATTCACAAGCACGACTGGTGTATTGTATAGTTTACCAGAGACAATCACATATCGACCAAATTTGTCAGAAGTTACATTATGGAGTTCAAATAATACATCCTGACTGATGAGGATCGAGACTCCTCGGGCTTTGGCCTGGAATGAGGAGTGAAATCCCTGCCCCAACCATCCTGAAAGTAAACGGCTATTGTCCGAACAGCGAATATGGGTTTCTTGTAGAAAGGCTAGTTCTGTTTTAAGTTGTTTTAGATGTGAAAAGACCTTTCTTCTTTTAACAGGGTGATTCAGGCCCTTAACGTTCCAGCTCGCTAGATTCAAATGTCTACTCATAGTGTTTGACATGGAAAATTAGGATGTAAGCACAGTGACCTGGACGAAAAGCTGAAAAAGTATAGATGTGACTAGTGCAAAGTGTAAATTTCAAGAGAAATATTAAAACGTTTCTGGCAATGACACACACCCCCAAACCGCCCTCCCCAACCAAGATAGCTGCTAGAAAAAGAAGCAGCAAGCTCTTCAAACCAAACATTGTACAATAACACATCTTCCTAATTCACATGAACTAAACTAGCTACTGCTCCTATATCATGAACATATATGCACTCGGCACCTCAAAACCAACAGGAGAGGGAGTATAAAAAGGAATCCCCTTTCAAGATAGGACTTTGACACTCTGATTTGAGCTCTACGAACCGGATAAATAAACATGCTCACCCATGTAAACAAACCGTGCCAGCTAAGAAGGCATGGAGCCTTCAGAAGCGGGGAAGAGAGTTGTTTGACAGTCTTATGACGGCTTCGGAGACTTGCGGAGGGTCTCGATGTATTTCTGAGCCTCGTCCACGGAGCTGATCCACTTTCTGGCCCCGCCGGGCGGTGCGAGACGGAGTCGGGCGGGATAGAGGAGAGCAGGCTTCATACCCAGCTTATAAAGTTCTGTCATTACTCCGCTGTATTCCGCCCGCTGAGAGAGGATTTCCGGGCTGTAGTCTTCCACAACGCGGACCGGCTGGCCATGATATTCAAGTTTCCCTCTCCGCCGCGCCTCTCTGATGAGAAGATCCTTAATCTGGTACCGGTGTAGGCGGATGATGACTGGCCGCGGTCGCTGTCCGGAGGCCGGCTTTGGTGCTAGAGAGCGATGCGCTCTGTCGAGTTCTGGTGGTGAGGGCAGTGTGTTATTTCCAAACACCTCGCACAGCAGCTTCGAGAAGAAATCGGTGGGTGATCCGCTCTCAATGGACTCCGGTAGTCCTAGTATCCGTATGTTCTGCCTCCTGCTTCGGCTCTCCAAGTCAGTAACTTTAGTTTTTAGCCGAGTGTTATCATCACGTAGGGTCGAGCAGATGCCTTCGAGGTCCATGACTCGCTGACTGAGGTCTTCTGTGGCAAGTTCGAGGGATGAAACCCGCTCGCCGTGGTCGTCCACTGCGAGCCGCATTTGGTCGAGTTTCGAGTCGAGCTGACTGAATGACGCTTTGAACTCGGCAGTTAGCGCAGCGCGGTGTTCCTCGAGTAGCTCGGTCATGGCCGCTACAGTTAGGCTAGCGCTAGCATCTTCTTTTTTGCTCGACCTACCGCCTTTTGTAGCCATTTCAGAGTTAGCAGGGCCTGTTCAGGAGGCACAAAAAGAGAAAAGATAACACAGGGAAAAGGGGATTCCGTTTGACATGAAGGTTGGAGGGCTGAGTGGTTTAAAAAGTTCGGTATTCACGGGAGCACACACGCAACACGTCTACTCCATCTGCTCGCAAACCGGAAGTCCCCTCAGTTTCTTTATGTTTTTTGGTTTTTTTTTTCCTTTTCCACGGCACAATATACCGTACACAATACACAAGTACGTCCATTCGTACTCTGCAACCACATAGCTATCACAAGACAGAACTCATGCTGGAAGCCCACAGACATAAGATTTCCCTTTACATAGATAATAATCTTGTATCACTGATTATTATTTGTATAACAGGAAAGTAATGTGTTTTCATTCAAAGCCAACCATGTTTCTTGTAAGACTTTTAGCACGTTACCCTGTTATTAGATTTTAAACATGTTAGCATTAGTGCCTTGTATGATATTTACTTGCGCAATTACTGTGTGGTACTGGACCACAATTACAGAATTGCCTTGTAATGAACAGTGTTTCCTTTTTTTATGGTCACTTCAAAATACCACTGAAATTCAAATTCAGAGATATCCAAATGCATGGCAAGATCACAACCACAGTGGTATATTATGAGAATTTACTGTGAAAACTGGATGTGCATCTTCATATTTTCCTGTCTACGGTATCGTAACCAGTTGATCTTGTAGTGGTAATGTCTTTTTGTAAGTGCTCAGCTTGGCTTGAAAAGAACCAAAACAGTCCGTTGCCTTCTGTATTTGCTTGCCTGGCTTCATTTTTAGACTTTTAAAGGGCTACGTCTGCTGTCTGATATTCTACGGTATTGAACACAGCTGATCATCCAGTGATTGAGCTCTCCTTCAAGCCTGTTTTCACTCAAGGTTATATAACTGCGTCGATCAAATGCTTCAGTGTTGTGAGTGTGCTCTACCATTCACCCCTAGTGTCTACACTTTTGTGACTAATCAGACTTGAAAGTTCATTGTTACATATACTGGCCCCTTTACACTTGCCAACAAAATGATATAATAATCACATAATTTTATTCACATAATTTGTTTAAACATTTGTTAAATTAACACCTTAATTTTTTGTGCCCGTACTGTCTTTATGTAGTGTTGAAAATGGTTGGAAATTGTCTCAAATGGAAACAAAAAAAGACTAGCAAGCTGAAGGGGGAATGAAATTCTGCTGCTGGGATAAGAGGTATATTAGAGAAAAACATTTCAAGGAGAATTGATTAGGCTCTGAAAATGACAAGTGCAAACAATGAAAATGTGCGGATGAGTAATTGCAAACAAAAGTGAATGTAAGCATTGTTATTGTCGTAAAATGTGGTCTAACATCATATGAAATGTTCAATATTTTCTATATGCAGTTTATAGGCTAATGTGGAAGGAATGATTGCACAGCGGCTTCAAAACCTGACGGTTTATTCTCATCACAGATTATTATTATTAATTTGCTTATTATTTTTTTATAAATCCCAGGAAATGTGATACACGGCTTTTATTCTGAAATGTGCAAGTGCTGTGAGAAACACTGCGAGGAGAAATTCATCACCATGTGTTGCTTAAGTCCAAAAACAATAGTTTTCCCTTAGTACTCCTCTCTTCTCAATTGCACTGCAGTTTTATAATCACAAAAAGACACAGTTCCTGAAATCCTTTCAAGTGACAGCACTTAACAGTGCAGCCAGGATGTATCATTATCCCTGTGGGGGTTACGCATTTGCCTCCTACAGAAGAGCGAATTTTTGAGCCATTATCAACCGTCGCCACACATCATATGGGTCACTTCTTTTGACACTTCAACCCTTATTGTACGGTTTCTTTTTCCATGCTTCTTTGTTTCAATTTACTGTCAACAGGTGGAGCATCCCCTCAGACGCTCCTTCATAGCCAAGAGAAACTCATTGATTTTCTTTCTGTTCGTTATCCCCCTACCACTCTGGGAGATTAGGGAGTGTAATCACTGTGATCCAAGGGATTATTCAAGCAAAACATATGTACAACCATGAGGAAATGAGATGGATGTTATTAGCATAAAGTCATTTTCTTTAGGCCATGACTTGGGCTCAATTACTGGGTTAAAATAAAGCTGAAAATGTGTGATGCGTTTTGCAGTAATAGCTGTTTTTTAAACAACAGCTTTCTGGTGGACATTTCATATCAATTTTAGAATGCTGTTCAAAGCCATCCAGATGTGTTAAGTTATTTTTCGATGACTTATTTATCCATTTGTGGCTTAACACTTTGCAAATCCTTGGCAATTATCACTTTGTAGCAGTCCCTGTGCATTTAGCACGGTTATAGGTTTTGATGTCAGAGTGGCAAGGCAGTGCAAACAAAGCCTCTTAACTCCCACAGCCTCACTCTTGCTCTCACACTGACTTAAACACAGACATGCACACACACAAGAACACAGGCACACATGCACACACTCTGGGGATTTGGCCCAATTTAATTAGCAAATCAAGCTCCAAAGACGTGGGAACGATGGACAACAGTTGCAAACAAATCAGACAAGGAGGGAGTGGTTCCTGATACTTCCCTTAAAGGGGTTGAATACAAACACTGTATTTGTTTTTTTGTTGTTGTTTGTTTCAAGCCAAAAGCCTACATGTGTGGACTTTACAAATAAGACAGTTCATATATTAGAGTCGCTACCCATTGTTACACCCTAGCTTCAGCATAATTTAAACAAAAAAAACAGTTTTGTATGTTTGTTTCTAATTCTAAAGCATTGCTGTCAAAGAAAAGGTCAAATAAAGAAAGCATAACAAAACAATAGAAAAACAAACTTATTTAGCAGCTTCAAATTAAGTCCAAAATACAGGCTTTTGAGGCAATTATCTGTGTCTAGTACTACTGAACATAAAACAGTATCATCAGCGTATCAATCAAACAAAATTACGTGTTTATATGTATGTTTAAATGTAATCCAAGTAGAACATGTTTCCAAAATAGTTGTGAAGGATCACAAATTTAACCCTGAGGAACACCACAGAACAGCTTGGATGGATGAGAATGGTTGTAATCAGAATTCATGATGATGATAATCCAGAATTGAAAATACAGCAATCAATTGTTCCAATTCAGTTAAGTAACAACTATAATATACTGGTTAACATGTATATCTAACTTACAGATCCCTCATGGGACAGATATTCTCAATTCTAGAATTATTTGTGTACAGAATGATACCTAAATGAGATCAATTTGTCATGTGAAATGGATACTGTATTTTTTAAAGGTGCAAAATGTAGGAATCGTACTTTTAAAATAGTCAAAATTATCTCAAATTGTAAAAGGAATGTGAAGAAATAACAGTTATGATGTTACTTAGATGTATGTATTGTCCATTTAAGATGAAATGCTAATCAACTAGCCTTTAGCGGCATTGTGCTTAAAGAGGTGATTGTGAGTCTGGGCAGAGTCAAGCTAATATGACGGCTAGCTGCTGACTGAACTAGCAGCAGTTAATAATTACTCGGGTGAAATGCAGCACCTTATTTTTTGCCAATTCCACAGGTGGTCATTATTACATGCTTCACCTTGATATGCATCAGCAAAATCTATACAACAGAGATAAAGTAATGAGAATGTTCTGCATATAGGTTTTATTTCTACAGAATGAAGTAAGTGCCCTGCATGGTTAGCATTTTAATTGAATCTACTTTGAATAAAATGTAGATTTAAATGGACTTGAGTTGAAATTGTATCCCTTTGTCCTTTTGCAGTACCATTATCATAATGATCTTGACTAACCTGAATTACTTTCATACGGTCTTGTTCATACAGCTCGAACACATTCAATAAGACATTTCTCTGTCTGTTTTTGTTTAATGGAGAGTGTTGATTACCTGAGAAATGTACTGGTTAACAGTTGCCATCTTTTTCTACAGCATAATTGTGCCCTTAAGCGCCAGAACTATTGACTGATTGATTCTTCTTGGATTTCTTTCCACTTTCTTATCTTCTCACTGCCAGCAACTGGAGGTGTGTTTGGACCTCAAGGGGAATCAGGGTCAGAGCCTGAAGATGACAGCCAAATGAAGTTTTACACAGAACACAGAGGACGAAGGCGCAGCAAGGGTGAGAGGGAATGCAGGAGTGCTTCTTTGTATATTGTTATAAATGTGTTACATTCTAAAGACATTACCTTGTGCAAAGGGGGGGGGGGGGGGGGGGGGGGGGCTTTTACCTACTGCATACTGCTGAGAAAGCAATAAAGAAGAAAAAAAGGGGGGGGGGGGGTAATTCAACAAAATATTTTGGAAACAAATGAATTCCAAAACTTGCACTGTGCGAATACGAGGTGGAATGATTGTAGGGTAACATATAGCCGGGTGAAATGAGGCTAAACATTTCTGGAATTGTCAGCCAAGCTGGAAGTAGGAAGGAGTCATGCACATTCCCGATGGGCTTTAAAGTGCTGTTCCGTGGCACAGCTCAATGACACTCAAAGCAGATACATGAGCTGATGTAAATGGAGACTCAGTGATGAGCAAAGCTGAGTCAAATTACTTTGATGGGAAGCATGATTTTAACTTCCCTTACCACATAGTGATATACGATAGTGAAGACCGTGTGTGGATTTTTTTCGCGTGAGTGTCTATGTGAGTAAGTGACCTGGAGAAATTGAAACAGGATTAGTCTGCGTGTGTCCACTTGGGTGTCCATACAGTGATTGAAACGTAATGGAAATCAATGCATTCCTATCATTTCCCACACCTACAGTTCATTATCCAATAGCTGCGAGTCAGAGAAGGAAGAAAAGTCACGCGCATATTAATCTTCTTCTTTGTCTTCTTCTTCATCTTACTCGCAAGTGTATCAATTTTCAATTTTAATTTATATTCAAGTTCAAGCTTTTCCCATCGAGGGCCAAAACCGAAACTTAATGGTTGGCCACGGGCCAAAAGAAACCACCTGTAGAATTGTCAAACTGTTGGCGCTCGCATATATACTTTATTAGTGAGGCGCATGGGCTCACATAAAACTCATGGCTGTGATCTGCGTAAAAGTTACAGCCCATGTAAAAAAAAGGTTGTGCTATCTGTAGCAGATGGGTAGAGGGAAATAAATAAAAACGAAGAGTTTTATTTGGGGCTTTAGGGTGTTTCTCTGTATTTGTCTGTCCGTTGCTAGTGTTCCTGTGAGTGTGTGTGAATGTTTGAACGAGGTGTTTGAATTGTGGCCATAAAGTAAGTGTTTGCCATTGTGAGAGTACATGCTTTTGTCTACTCAGTAGGCTTTTATAGTAATTGAGCGACCCCTTCACAAGCCCGGTGACATCACCCACACCCCAAAGGGATTAGCTGCTTCGCCACTTTTGCCGCAGATAGTCGATGTTCCCATCCCTTCACAATAACGGGACATGGGATTCAGGACAAGTGGTCCTGATTTCGACCTTGGGCAGTGTGTCACAATGTCCAAAAATTTCTGATGGGATCCAGAATATTGTCTTTGTTGATCAAAATGTCAGTTATTTTCTTGATTAATTGCTTGTTTGGCCTTTAAAATGTCAGGAAATGTTGAAACATGTCAATCAGTGTTTCCAGAAGCCCAGGATGACGGCCTGCAACACCAGGTTACTGATTGAACTCAGGAGTTCTATTAACATTTCTATCATGATATGTCGTATCAGTTCAGTCTAACAATGAACTGAACATTTTCCAGCAGTTGATGTTGTTGTTGTTTAATATACATAAGTCAACCATCATAAGAATTTGCTGCCACCTGAGTTGGGCCGAGATTAATTGCTTGGAACAGGGACACGAAAACAGGCCTTTTAATTTAAAAAATACATTTGCAACAAATCTACATGGTCTATGCAAGAATACATTTCCAATATTTAGTATTTAGTATTTAGTATATATTAGTATATTAGTATTTAGTGCTATACCTATCACAGCCCAGGACTCCACCTTTGAAAATGCTGCCGCTCTCTCATGATAAATATCAGTAGACAGAGGTTAAGCGGCTAATTTCATTCCCCATAACCTGGCTTGGAAATGTGAGCTCCGACAGAGCCAAAGGGCAACCAAAACAACCAATCTATAACCCTGTCAGTGGGAATAAGATCATATATCACCCCTGCAAATGATTCCGGACTGTTCCGCAGAAACCCGGGCCTTCTAAGTCATTTACTTACTCAGGCGGAACTTGAACCTGGGTTAAATTCATAAATCAGGAGTACAATTTAATGCGTTTTCAAGGATGGAGGGAGGTGTGGAGGCTGTAATTTCGTCAAAGAACGGTGCTAAAGTGGATGATTTAGTTTAGGGTTTGTGTTGTGTGTCTGTGTGGTTTTATGTTCCCAGGAAACCTGTCACCTTTCACGCAGGATGTTCAGGTACAGTTATCTGTTGGAGGCCCTGATGAAAACAAAACGCCTCCTGTCAAGCTGTTCACCTTTACTTTCCTCTCTTTTCTCTACCTGCAGGCCACCCACACAGCCCTCTAAATAAGGTCACCCTGACACTGATCACCATCAGCACTTGTGTCATTGCCATTGTCTATGCCACGCAGGATTCCTGCCCTCTCACTGTCAAGGTTACCCTCCATGTGCCGGAGCATTTTGTTGCGGACGGTAAGTGCAGCACATTGATTAGAGCTTGGCAGAATATTCAACCAACAGATTGTCCAAAGAATTATCAGCCATACTCACTCACTCACTCCATTAAATTGTTTGTCTTTATTACACTGCTGTGTTTTCACACGCTTATTTCAATTTAAACTACATGATTTGAACAACAAACAAGTTAAAGAACCTCATAAACCCATTTCAAATTAACAACATAAACCTCCTAAACTCATTCGGAATGAAACAAATTGTTTTTGTGGCATCCATGGCAACTGTAGCCTTGGGTAATGTCGAGCTTCATGTCAGCTAAAAAGAGGACACACATTTGAGTGGTGTAAAAACTTCTGTAACTTATAGTTTTTTGTTGTGAAGAGGGAACACCTAATGTAATAGGGACAGCTCCCCAAACGCTTCCTGCATTTCCATTTACAAATGGCCTCCAGGAAAAAGTCTCGACCCCCACCCACCCTCAACTGCGATTTGTGGTTTTCAATTTCTATGCTTTTCAGTGTCAGTGCGCCCTCTCCACGACCGATGAAGTACAAAAGACGCGCACTCATCCAACAAAAAGAAAATCGTTTCCCTTGAACCAAAAGATGAGCAAACATCAGGACAATAAAGCCCACACACTGAAAGCTCCCCATGAAAAAAGTCTATTTATTACCGCCACAACAGCTGAATGACATTTTGAGCCATCACGCTGATGAAGAGCAGTGTGCTCAAAATATGATTGTTCTTTTTTTTCTTTGTTTGCACACTGGGTGCTTTCATTGTGCCCACTTTATTGCATGAAGCTGCATAAAGTACATTGGAAGACTGAAGCACTCTATGGTTAAAGTACTGTTGCCACGACATGACTAACAATGGGGAGTAACTAGTTAGAGCGGACTAGTTGCATGTAGTTCACTTACAAAATGAATGTTATTTGTGACCTGTTGACAATATATGTACAGGCAATGAAATTACAGTAGCTAATTAAAATGTTGGTGAATGTAATGTCCTTAGAAAGTCCTTTATTTGTGGACAACGTGGGTCAGCAAAGTGAAGACTGGCAGACAGGGAGCTGCCTGTACGTCCAGTCCTTCCATGCGTGGCGTCCAAAACACATAGGGCAGATATTTGGAAGCCATTTCAAACCATTTAAGTTGGAGCGCTATGTCCCACCCACCATTGAGCATACCCCCAAAGAATTGTCCGCAATTCCATTTTGTTGCAATCTTTGGCTTTGTCATTTTGAGTTATAGTTTTATAAATTCAGACAGACGGAGGGAAGAGGAGACGCACCAAGTACCTTTTGAGTACATTTTAAATCCTCTTATTCTCAGAAACCAGACAGGAAAAAAATATATGTACATTTTTCAACCAAATAAGGTGAATATTTTTAGTCCGATTGTACAAATATTCTTCTCCTGCAGCTGAAAGTATATCTGTCCACTCCAGTGAATGTTACATGCCCAAGGGTGATTTCTGCCTGTTGAGATTCCGCCCTTATTTTTTTATTTAAAATTGTGATATAATTTACACTTGGATAGTTTCATTTAAAAGCAAAAATAAATAGTCCTCAGATTCTATATAGATGTATACTGATGGGTAGAATTTATTCATAACATCCACTGGAGTGGACAGATGTATTTTTCAGCCGCAGACAAAAGATGTACAAGAAACAAAGAAGATATCGACTTTATTTCAAAGTTAAAACAAAATCACTAATCGTTTGTCATTCAGTTATTCATGCATAAAAGGGCGAGACCTGCGTCGTCGTTTTCGATTGGTTCTCTTGTTTGAATTTGCACCAGCTCTCATCTACCAATCAAATCAATGGGCATTGCTTGCATTGGTTTGATTGGTTGGTTTCATTGATATTTGTGTGTGTTTAAGATCTAATTTGGCTTCAGTGGTCATCAAGTGTAATAACTTACTTTACTTTGATAAAGTAATTGAACTAGGTACATTACTTACTGTAATCTGTAATCTTTTACATTAAAGTAACCAGCCCAGCGCTGCATATGACACCAAAGCTCTCCTCGACCAATGTCTGAGGTTTATTTTGTGTTATTCACGGCGTACACTATGACAAACTGTTTGTGTGGCATTCAAACAAGCTTTCTACTCCAAAGTCAAAGTTTTATCTGGAGAGTACCTGGACTTTTTTTTTTGTTTGTTTGTTTTTTTCACAAAAAGGAGTTGTTGATGCTGTTTTCTGGCGCGGAGACAGTACACAAAATATTTGCAGAATGAATGTAAATTCAGGATAATCAAATATGTAAGCACGGCTGCCCAGGCTGCTGCTTCGAGGGTCATCCCACCAAGCATGTTTTTTTTAAATTCCTCTTCGGCTATGGGATAATTACAAATCTGAACCCGTGTATTGGCGAGATTCCCACAGCATGAAACTCACTGGTAGGTAAGAAAGTCGAATATAGAAAATCTGCAAGGAGTTAGGTGAAGTGAGAGGGAGTGAGGAGCGCAGGCAATTTAACTAATGATTGCCATATCTCTGAAAAGCTCTGCATTCACATATCAGTCGATCAGGTGCACTTGCCACTGGGGCCTCATTTCCAGTCCGCCCACACACTCGCATTATGTGTGCGCATGGACACACAATAGAAATGGAGCAGTACACAAAAAACGTCAGCCTCTACTGAGTATTGCGGAGCTACATGTACAATGAACATCATCATTAATATCATGCAAAATGGTAGACATGAGCTTTTAATTTTCCTTTGAGCCTTTTGTGCTCGGCTGAACTGTATTGTGAGGTGTTGTTGTTACTTTACTTTGCTCCTACCAGCTCTCTCTAGGGACTTGCAAAATTACATAAAACCTTGAACATGGCATGAATGGATATATATTTTTCTGAGAGACAAGTCGTAATGATGCCGAGCCTCATCAGTGAGTAGAAAAAGATTTGCGGCACGAACCAGCGATTGAAGAAAATCTGTGGCATTTGCCGACTTTCTCTTCACTTTTGAATTTCCCCTTGGCTAAGAAACTTGCATATGAGTCATGCAGGCCAACAGATAATCTACCTTTCTCCACAGGGGCCAAAAAACACTGATTCGATTTATGAATTATAATCCCTTAATCCGACCGAATAAGGAGATTAAATATGATACAGATGAATTCTCTCAGCCTAAAAAGCCTAGAATAATTTCTCAGCTAATGCAGCTCCCTAACTGTCACGTCCCCCGACCACCTCTTACATTACCTTTGCTTTTAGGAGATGTTTTTCTTTTAACATTTTACTACTAGCTATCCCCTCACAGCGTCACAGCTGTACAACGATTAAACTACAGCATCAATCATTTCGGGTCCTTTTTACACTACTGTGACCCTAAATGGTCATTGGCTGAACATATTAGCTAGCATATTGTATTTGTTTTCTCGAGATCGCAAGTTATTTATATCATTATAACAGAATTACAAGTGTTGTTTTCCAGAGATAACAAGCTAGTTATCTCAAGGTCGCGAGCAAAGGCTACTCAGTGTATGTCATTATCACGAGATAACAAATGTTGTTTGTGAGAAAATGACTTCATAAGATTCACAAGAGTGAACCATGACATACACTTTGCTCTGTGGGACGGGTTTTGAGAGTTTCCAAAGCAAACCGCACAAACTTTTAAAGAATTCTCTGATAAACAGAAAAATGCTGAATATTAGATCCGATAATTGACTGGGTTGATGATGCCAAGTCAACGCCAAGTATACAGCTCACACAGGCATGTGAATATTTAACTTTAAACTTGTTCTTTTAATACTTAAGTGCATTTATTGCTAGATGATTATTTTTAAAATACTTAAGTACTTTTAATACAGATACTTGAAGCCTTTTATTCAAGGACTAGTCGTATATTAATATCTTTAACAGGATATCTTAACTTTTACTCAAGTATGACTTTTGGGTACTTTTTAACTGTGGTCCTTAATACATTGTAGTCCCTGACAAGATATCTCTACAAATGCTGGTAGCAATGCTAAAACATTTAACAGGGCTATGCAACGTCCCTGGATGAGAATGATAATTGATTGATTTTGGTGAATACCTGACCTTTTCTAGAACACTACTAACAAAGCAGAATGTCCACATGGACGCAAGAGTTTCCTTAAAAGTGGGGATGCTCCTTGAGCTGACTTCTGACCCTGTGTTCAGTTCTCAACTTTTAGCATAAGAAGTCAAAAACTGATGGTTGGAATTTTGATTAAGCTTTTCATGGATGCCCATGTCCACCAGGGAATTAATCATTTTTATTTCCATGACCCCATGGCCTTTCCTTCAGTGCGACCCTCAGGGCAAACTGTACATTGTGACCTGGCTACTGATGAGGCTCTAAGAATAAGAACATTATCTGTATTTTTTTTTTTATTTTTTTTTTTTGCCTTATGCAACATTTTACATTGCTGGGTGAACATTTCACAGCTTCATCCTGAAGGAGCTATAAGCAGCTTTGGACGTTTAGTTCTGTTTTTCCTCGGCAAACTTGTGTATTCTGGAATTGGCCTCAGAAGAACAGACACCTGAGGCAGAGCAGATGTGATAAAAGGCGGCTTAAGCCATTGGTCTGGCAGGCGTACAGTCGGCAGCAGGCAGGCAGTCAGAGCAAACAAACAAACAAAATCCAGCAGATAAACAAACAAAGCGGATCCAAGCTGGCAGGCCACGTATAAATAAAAGTTAGGTCAGGACAGGAACAGGCAGGCACGGAAAGATGGGCCATAACGTGACAGCGTGGCTACGAGGCGACACATTTGATTGCTTACGCAAGACATGTGTGCTGACCTCTTTGCACAGCTCACTGTATAGTGTGGAAATAATGAGTGATAGGAGGCAGAAGAGCAGGAAAGTGATGAGGTCAGGTATCAGTGTGAGCTGTAAACTCAATAAGGTGACCAGACAGGTGAGACATGACAGGAAGTAGAAAACAAACAACACAACACGAGAGGCAATATGTAGTCGTGCAGGTGGAGGCAATAACTTGAGACAGGGTGCTGAATAGCAGGTCTGTTTAGTCAACACCATCACAAACTGGGTGGAACTAATGATATCTCTTATAGATTAATAAGATTAATGTGCATGCCATAGACCTATTTTCATTACTATTTCAATTTACAATATTTATAGTATTTGATATATATTTTTTTTTTTCAACAGAAGAGACAGAGGTAGGTATAAATAAATGACATTAATGTCCAAAGATAATAAAATCTAGAAAATAGACTTGTTCATACTGTATGAAGACATAATCTGTCATAGAAATCTGTCATTTAGTTTTGGTTCCATTCAGGTCTCTCAATTAGTCTGAAAACCAGTCAAATCTTGCAGACTCATACCTCTGTTTCCTCGGCCGTTCAAAACGTCAGTTGTGATCCATGTCGGGCCAATCAGAACATGCTGTGGGATTCGTATGATGAGTGTTACTGGTCACGATTTGAAAAGTCTGTCGACCTGATTGGTTGCAGGACTATCCAATAGTGTACAGTCTGAAGGTCCGCCTAGCTGTACACAGGGCTCAGAAATCTCAGACTAAGCTGTCAAAGGAGGCTGTGCCGATCAAATATTAATCAAGATTATATCACTTTATAGTCATATTTCTCACCTCAAATGTTTTCAGACAGTTGTTCTAATACATTTTAATACCGTAACAACAAAATAAATCAATTTCCAATGACTCCAAAGATGTCATATTTTGCCTTTACTAAACCAAAATTTACCAGCGCACCAGCAACAGACATAACAGACATTCATGGTACACCCAGTTTGATCAGGTTCAGGCACTAAAAGTAATTGGTTAGGTTTAGGAAAATATTATGCTTTGGCTGACAATATTTTAACTTCAAATATAAATAATGTTCATAATTTAATTTAACTACATTGTTAAAACAACTCGCCGTTGACTTTTGCATTTAATATTCACCTGACTTCCTGCTTTACTGCCATGATGATTACTGCAGCCACTAGTTGCCAAGGGTCATAACAGTCTGTGTTCACATACTACCTAAATATTGAGTTTCTGGTGAGGAGGCCTGGTAATGTGTGATTATTTGTAACCAGGCCACAGCTCCTTTCCTTGTTGAAATCAAGAACCGCCCTCTATTAATTGAGAGGGACTAGACTAATATGCTTTTGCAAATTATTCTGGCAATGCCAGGCTATATCTTAATTGCTATAAGCTTTCTTTCCAAAGATAACACAAAAAACAGTCATGGGAGAAGAGGAGAGGAGAAGCAACAGCAGAGGTATAAATAATGAAAAATAAATAAATAAATAAATGCATAACATTAAGATTTTGTCAACTTATGTCAGGTTTTTGAGGGAACAGTAATTTGATAGAAAGACAACCACAAGGTTGCTTTGATCATCACTGTCGCCATGACACAGATGCCCTCCATTTCACCTCTGTTCCCAGAACAGGGGATTCAATCTTACAATATAATTTTTTCCCCCAGCTTCCGCACAACATGCACAGCAAAATTGCCGGCAATCAGTGGTGTTCTTACAGCTCAGGAGGGGTTTCTGCACAGGTCTCTTAGAAACCAACCTATAATCTAACAATTGCTTCCTCCCTGCATGAGCCGAAGCCATTAGATTTCTCCACTCTCGCAGCAAATGAGTGCTACCGGCGGTTCTGCTCACTGAGCTGCAGTGCAACAGGAAATGCCCTTTGTTGTGCTCACCTTTGGTCTGCCTGGCCTGGGAGATGCTTTTAAGGATCCCATCTGCAGAATTAGGCGTGTATTATGGCCTTTTTTGGTGGGTGATGGATAGTTCCTCTTCAAGAGCTGCACCAACAACCCCATGTTGCTAAGGGATTGGTCAGTGTTTACTAATCTTGGTAAATCTCAATTATTGATTCATTTGTGCCCATTATGTGTAATTGCAAGAAAACATGCTTTCATCCATGCTGGCCACCTCAAGCAGGAAGCTGCTTTGAGGAGTCTGAATTTCCGGAGTGATACAAGAGCTTTTATCGCTCATATATGAACCTACACAGACCTACATACATCACACAGACCATTCCTACATGACCTCACTATCTGAGAGAGACACATTTAGGCTTTTCTTTCAGTCCTTGCATAGATTCAACAGAATGGTGGTTAAAAATGATGTAGTATTTGCTCACGAAGCAACACAGGAGGCCTATTGCTGACAAGGCTCCAGTCACATTTGTCGGTTAAACACAAACTAAAACTCGACACATGATTGCAGGTTTTTTTTCAAGGCTCTTACAAAATACTGTGGCTGTCCCACTGTCCGATTAAAAAGAAGCGGCTGCCGACTTCATGCGTGTAGGAGGAGGTGAATGCTAGTGTACTTTATTAGGAATTCGGAACACCTAATGTGTTAAGAAAGAAAAAGACAAAAAAAATAAACAAAGAGAAGATGAAGCTTGGGATATTGTCGCTTTATCTGTATCTGACTGCAGAACATTCTTTGTGGGGTATTTTTCCTCTCAGTTGTGTATTTAACCGCGGGGCATCGGTCCTTTAACTTTTCCCTCTGACTCAGATTTGATTGCTGGCTTTTCCAGGCTTTCCCATCTGCATTAATCCTTTGTTTAAAAAAAAAATAAAACAAAACAGCCCGCAGACCAGTATCGCAGGCTTTCACATCATAAAACAGAATAAATGTCTGAATCCTTTTTAATCTCATAATTGCTGTATTTATGACCTGGCCTGGCTTTTTGAAACAGGTTTTAAATTCACTTTGACGTACATGTAATGCAAACGCTGCTTCGAATTCACCTTTTCCACAAGCCGGCAGCGTGCACACAATAAAGCTGTACAAGAATCTTTGTGTTCACTAGAGAGCTAAAGCGCAATCTCCTCGCAGCTCCCTTTGGAAGTAAAAGTCATTGGCATCAATTAGGGATAATCTTGTTCAGTGATCAGAGTTTAACGATTGGTCTGGGAGCAGTAAGAAAGAAAGGTAAGTCGGCGTCAATGAGCATAGCATTTAGTGATTGACTCGTGGAACTCTTTCAGCCCCTCTCCTGCAATTACGAAGGAAATCCCATCAATACACACATTATAGGTCTTAATTTTCTCATTTAAATTCAGCCCGGTCAGGAGGGGAATTGAAATTACAGTGAAAACAAAGGAATTAGCTTCTCTCCAATTGATTTTGAACCCATAGAACCCAGCAAAGGAGCTTTAAGAAATATACAAAACGATCAAGCCATTTTTTTTTTTTTCCATGATTTTGTTTTCACAAGCAAAATACAGTTATTCAGTCTTGCTTTCTTTCTCTTTCCAGGAAGCAGTTTTGTGGTCAGCATGGGCAGCTTCCTGGATGTTTCTAATTGGCTGAACCCAGCCAAGCTGACCCTCTACTATCAGACCAACTCGTCCACACAGTGGGTCCAAGACTACTGTGGCCAGAGGGCCACCGAGCCCTGCGAGCAGATTTGCGATCAGGACACGGGTAAGACCACAGGGACACACACTGAAGTATACCTGTTGAGCAAAAAAAGAAATAGCATGCTTAAAAGCACACGCTCGACTGCTGTTTGCATGTACGTCTTTTCATGACGTAAGAATAAAATCATAGAAATGTCATGAAAGGACAAAGTTCAGGCCACAAGTGGAGCCACGTTCACTATGTAGTTATTCAAGGAAATTACAGGCATTTGAATCTTTTCTATGCTGTCATAATTGCAAGGATGGCAAAAACCAAAATGAAGAGTGAGGAAGGACAGCGCTTCTTGCTTCGAGGTTACTTTCATGAATGTCTCTCAGTGTTTCTTATGAAGAGAGAAAAAAAAAATAATTGAGGGAACCTGAAGGAGCTCCTTTATAGACATCAACCAACATAAAAGAGCAAATTAAACGGCAGTAATGCAAGAGTGATGCTATCACACATGGTAGTCTTGTCGTATGGAAAGCCTGAGGCCTCGTACTCAGAGTCAGATTGTTGTGGTTGTTACCATCAGCCACAAAGCTAAATTCAAACTCATTTGGTTAAGTAGATTATTATGAAATAAATAAAAACTGATGGTTAATTTCTTATAAAAATGCAATTTTTATTTGAATTAGTTGCAATTATTAAAAAAGCAGTTTGACATTTCAAACAAATCGAAATAGTATGAAATAAAAAAAATTAAAAAATGATGTATTTGTTACACTCTTTTCCAAAAATGTTATTACAATACAATAAACTGCTAGTTTTTTTGTAAGTTATATGCTTCTTCAATAAAAGAAAGGTCTCTGTATAACATCTGTGTTGTGCAGAAAGCTGGTCGTTTGTTTATCTTCTCATCTTTGGCAGACCCCATTTTCTAAACTAACGCTAGTTAGCGTTGCTCTCTGTTAGCGGGGCAGAAAGAGGCACTGACACGAGGCACGCGAGAAGAGAACGTCCATTAAATCAAATCACTTTGGACTGCTGCGGACCCCCAGTCCTTCACGGGGGAAATCCACAGCCGAGACGCATTCAAAGCCGCGGGCTATTATAGGCAACTGAGAGAGGCGCTGAAGGTCTCATTTTTCATATCGCTCATATTGGCCCCTTTTAAATTATTATTAAAAGTACAAATCCTGCCAGAACTTTCCCAGGAATAGCAATATGACAAGCTTGTGTGTGTCAACGCGGGGGCAGCCATCTTGAATTCAGAAAACAGGGCTTTCTACTGCATGCTTCACACTGATCATCAAATGGTTGTGCATGTGCCAGATTGTACATGATAAGGTTGTCATGTAATTATTTGTCTTGTTAGAGCTCTTGGTACCTCTGTATTGGGTTGACAGGTTCTGTCTCAGCCATGCAGTTCCCGCTAATACAACACTAGCTTCCATCTGAACCCGCCTCCATCTGATACAGGCAAATGGGTACAAAAGGGGCACCAGAGACAGCACCCTAAAGCCACTAAAATAATAGGATTGAAACTGTCCCTGTGTTTTTGTGTTATTTCTTACAGTATTAGTGTAGAAGTGAAGTCACTCTTTTCTGCTTGTTGGTGAAATAAATAGGTCCATAAATAGGTACATTGTTAGCCGTTGTAAGTTCCACTGGTCCAGTCAGATGGCAGCGAAATGACCAAAAAGAAACAGCAAGATGGCATGTTAGGCTGAACTTTTTTTATATACGCTCCACTGCATATTGTTACCTCTGTAAATATCACAGAAGCACTGGGTGTTTAAGAATGAATGGAAAAGCAGGAATGAATGTACATTGGGGATGTTGACTTGTATTTATTCATTTGTTTGCAGAGGAATTTATTTATTTATTTATTTTTGCTCAGTGAGAAAAGATACACTAACAGTGCAGTAGTAAGTAGCCAGGCTGAACTTTTGGGGGGCATGTGTGTTTTTTCATTATTCAGTCGTCGGGTAAATGTCTTCCATAGTTGGAGAACAAGTGGGTAAACAACACTGTTAGTGTGTAAGCAGGAGCCCTCAGCGCCTGTTCCAGCGTTCAGGTAAATAATCACCGACCTCCGCTGCAGTATGTACACAATCAACGCGAAACAATGTTTTGCTCCTTTTTGTGCTGACATTAAAACTGTAATAACAAAAAGCTGAGTGTGCAGCGCGATGATATTTATCTTCCCCTGAGTGGCGTAAGTCCCTCGTGTGTTCCGTGCCCAACTAGATAGCGTCTAAGCTCATTAGAATGGATTACATCTGTAATGTATGTGAAATTTATGTCGCCCTAGTCAAGGGCACGTTGAGGGGCTGATGCATAATGCATTAGAGCGCCAGTCGCTCAGCTCAGTCAGTACACACGAAGATGCCAGAGATGGAGCTGGCACACGTGTGTTTATGGATCCTAATTGTGTGCGAACACACACTGGATGCTTGCTTGGATTAGTCACTGCCCGTTTATGTGTTGTAAGATCAGTAATGGTTGTAATTTAATGTCGGAGTCATTTACTCTTCTAGGACTCAGCATTCTCACTTTATAAGTACTTCTGTCTCCATTTATTCCTCTTTTCATCTGTCCTTTTCAGCAGCAACATTATTTGATTAGTAATTGCCCCGAAGCACGCCATGTCTTCTAAGGGGCACCCACATCCATCCAGCACCGAAATTAAAGGTTTTCTTCAGAAGAGCTTTTTTCTATTTCCATCACTTCTGTACTCTCCTGTACACTATAGCACCCACACAATAGCACTCAACAATGATACGTGCATACACCAGTGCCGTTTCACCTGAAACAAGCTCTTTCATCCAGCCGCAGTTATTGCAGTTCCGACAATAGAGTGGACTGCTGGTTGTTCGGTGTTAAAAGCTGAATCACATGGGAAAGAAAAGTGCTCTCGTACTGCTCTGCGTGTCAAAAAAAAAGTATCAAAGTGGGTATTTTACAGACTGACAAGTGACAGGAAAACACCTGCTGGGGCACGCCTTATTTAAACATGGAAAACACTGAAACCCTGCCATAGACATACAAACATTGTATGTCTATGGCAGCTTTGTGGTTTGACAACTATGAATTTTGTTGAATTGCCACACGGCTCCAAATCAAACGTCCGGTTCAGCCACTGGGAAAAAAAAAAAAAAAATCAGAATACAGATATGCTTTTTGTAGGCTTGGTGTGAATACCGGAGCCTGAAAGAAAATCATCCCCTCTGTGCCATGTGAGTTCATGCTGCGTATTGACTGCGCTGATTGCCATCTCCGAACACATCATCATCATCCATCATCCACCTGGGTGTTTGGGTGCTGCGGCACCACTTCTGTGACATTGGTTTGTGTCATTCAAATAAAAGCCGGCCCAGGAAATAGAGGCATGGTGTCATCTGTACATTGTTTTGAACGTGATGCTAAAAGCTGTACACGAGTTACATGTCACGGGGACTCATACTGCATTAAATCCATGAGCCATGTACAAAAAACACACAGGCAGTCGCACTTTTTTGTTATGTTCCTTCGCAGCTAATTATCTCAGCCTGATCAGCAGCCCAACACTTCTAAGCTTGATGCTGTAGGTAGTAACCATCTAGTGCAGTAGTATGAAGAGCAGAAAAAGTCCAAGGGGTCTGAGTGCAGTTGGGGTTGTTTTATTTTACAGGACCGAAGGTAGTATTTCAACCCAAAGTATCATCTTTTCCTAAACCTAACCAAATATTTTTGTACATAAACACAACCGAGAAGCTTTTAATGTCTCGACCCAGCAATGTTTGTGCCTGAACCTAACCAAATCACAACTGATGAAAACATTAATAGCAGTCCTAATATGTCATGTCATGTAAAGTGTTTCCCAGCAAGCTTTATTTTGAAAGTCAAACCAGACATGGTATATGGCGTTTTTATTGTTAACTTGACTGTTCAAGTCCAAACCCTAGAGAGGTAAGTAGAGTGTTATAGTTAGAAGCCTAAGGCCGCTGACCAAGCTGCCCTTTTTGACGAGTCGGGAGTGAGAACGTGTTGTTCTTAGATCCCATGCAGGCTTTGTTTTCCGCAAGTTTCCTCACATCGTCTCTATCCTGTGCCTCCACCCTGCTTCAATGTCACGCTGGTTAACTGTGTTGACTACCAGTCATGCTGCCTGGATAATCAATCCTCTCTGCCTTCACCTTCACTCCCTGCATGGAGGTTGGTGGACGAATGGCATGGTGCAACCATTCCTATCGCCTGATAGCTGCTTGGAATCAAGCTGACTACCGACAACTGATAATTTAATAACAGCTTGATGCCGAGAATGTAATACAACGTCAGGTTGAAAACACAATCCTCCCTTAAATGTACACAACGTTACATGTAATCGTGACTCTACTGTATAACAGGTGAATGTAATTTAAAACACAATATGGATATGGTTAAGATTTGGACTACAGCTCTGAGTTATCACATTATTAGCCAACCTATCCTATCTCACACAGTTGTGCACCCTACTAAGGAGGAATAGATTGCCACCAGCACCCTTTCATCTATCATCATAACTAACCTCATAAAGACCTGTGAACCTCCTTGACTGCTTTTGTTTTTCTCAGTTTGAAATTATGTGTCCCTGGCTCCTCCAGCCTCACCTAATTGGAATGGAAACTACCGGAGTGTTAACATATAGCCTTGCTTCATCCTTCCATTCAAAGCATACAGCACTTTGGACACGCACACATATACACACAGGCCCACATACTCCCACGAGAAAACATTTCCATTGAATCTACGAAACTTTTCCCGCACAAAGACCTTGAGCAAAAATGTCTTTTTTCTCCTGGTACTTTTATAACACGAATATATTTGCATCAGGACAACAATAACTCTTTTCTGTCGTCATACCACAGACCTTGAAGTATCAGGGCACAGTGTGATGCTTGAAATCATTACAGTGAAACACCTCCTCCACCACCTATTTGTAATTTGCGGGGGTTAAAGGGAAATTATGTGTGGCTTCAAGTAATTGCCACTTGAACAGTTCAACGTTATTGCTCTCTTAATATTATTGAGAGAGCAAAGAAAAGAGGTTGCGAATGATGGTAACAAACTGTATTGGCAAGCTGATATTGGTGTTTATAGTGGATAGTACTATGCCAATTTGCAGTATTGGGTATTATGTCTGTGTAGAAACCTGGACGGGGAGGGGGGGCAGTTAGATACACGGATAATTGTTGTCATCAAATGGTCATTTCCAATCACAGGTGATTAGCTGCAAATTAGGCCGACAACATGTTCTAATCACTCAGCCATAACTTTTGGCTCCACTGAAGAGGCGAAATACACAGCAGAGTCAGAAACTCAGCCTGCTTGACAACTTAAGCTGAGTGTACGACTCTGTGGAGGTATAATAACTTTAATCATGCGGGGCTATAAAAACATAATTTGTGCTACGTTGAGCCATGAGCTCATAACATCTGACAATAGTCTTATTTCAAAGATGAGAGGCCAGGAGTACAGGCTTTGTCCCGCTGTCTACAGCTACTGCCTGGTTCAGCTCCATTCTCAGCTTCCACAGACAAAGAACTGCAGGAGAGGTGGTTAAATAACCGATATCCAACAAGATAACTTCTACAGAATTTATCACGAGTTGGCAGCAGATACTTTCAGAGGACAGACGTGATCGCGCTTCTAACACCAGTCGGACATACAGGAGGGTCCAAAGGTCCCAGACCACCCGCAAAATATTCTGTTTTGCATTTGTTTCTATTGTAATGTTTTTTTTTGTTTTCATTACAAGTGATATCAGCTTAAGGCTGCAATATGTAGGAATTTATAGGCAAAACAAATATGGGGCAGCATATCACCAGAATAGCCGCTAACTGCTGCTTGTGGTAGCTAGTTAGCTCAGTTAACTCTCGCATTTCATACATGGAGCTCAGATTGTTGGGAGTGTGTTGGTGTTCACACTGCTACGAGAGGAGCTTTGGACTGGAGTTGTACCTTGGCTAGCTGGTTTGCATGCTGACTTACATAGGTATTCCTGCAAAACAACACACGGACGCCATGATGTCAAAACTGTTATATCTTTGCATTCTGTTGATATTTAAGTTATTTTTTCCACGTCATCAACTGAAAATCTTACATATCACTCTTTCTTTTTGAGTGAAAAGTTGCATCTTTTCCCAGTCGTGCTGGGTTAACAAGTGGTGATCTGATCCAAACTTGTGGAGTCCATGCGAGCTCAGGTGCATCTTGTCATTGACATAAAAGGAAGACAGAGCACTGAAATTTTGCATTTTTTCAAAGGCTTTTTGTGTGGGGTTAATTGGCAATGGGACCAATCTCTGACTTGACCCAAAATAAGGATCCCCCCATGGATGTAGATCACAAAGTTTAAGACTACTGTTACATCTACTGAGTCTGCTGCACTCGATCCCACCCTGGAGATCTTGTGCAGAGATAACATGAAGGAAGAAATGGGAGAAATAGTTACCCAGCCAGGAAGGTGACTCAGGTTTTACCGATAGGATTACGACTTCCCTGCTCAAATTCTGCACTGAGTAGTCAGTAAGGCAGGTTGTTACAGGTTCTCTATTGCCCCAGAGTCTGAATGCATGCAGCCCAGCTCCGCCTGATTTGTTTTCCAATATTTTGACTCACACCCACCTTCCCAAAACACTTCCCTCACTTGGCTTCGGATGACTTCAGTCAGATAGTTATAAATAAATAATTGTGCTACACACTTTTTTTGAACAAATACTGTTGATGGTCCGCTTATAGCATTTGAATTGCACTGATGTATCTCTCCTTCTCTCATGATTTCGTGCTGTCAGTCTTTTGTACGCATAGTTGCAATATGGAGGGGTTCACCGGTGAAACGCTGTATGCATGAATTGATGCATCAATACAAGCAGGCAGGAGCAGGCGCAATCTCCTGGGAAATACTAGATCCTCTTAAGTCCCCCCTCCAATCTCGTACTTGTTTGGCTCCTTAGGAGACAATTAAATATCCATATCATTTATCTGACTATCGGCAATGAAAAGATGCTGTGTATTTTTTTTATTCTGCATTACTGGAGAACATACTGTGTTGTGCCATATAGATGCCTCTTCTCTTCCAAATACATCTCACTTTAGCCCTGATACCAGCCTCTGATCATGAGCCATAACGTCTTAATCCATCCCAAATTCATCCAAAAATGCGGCGTGTGCCTCTACAGATGCCACATGAAATCTCACTATCAGCTGAATTTAAATCTTTAACACGGGTCCTTTTCCCTTTGAATATGAGCCATGAACAAGAAAAACTACTGAAAATGTTTTTTGTTTTGTTTTTTGTTTTTTTTGTTTTTTTATCTCGACAAAATTAATCAACTCTGTGAAACATTCAGACAGTAATTAAAGACTCTCACCCACAGCCATCCACAAACAGGGCTTATTAGATTGTCATTATCAGTCTGAGAGCTGGAGATGTATTGATTGGAAAGAAATATGGCAGACACAGTGATACATACTTCACAGTCTAGGATGTGAGAGCTGCAGGAACCAGTTAGAAGACAAAGATGTTAAGAAACACAGAAGGTAGGCAGTGCTTATGTTGGCTGTCTTAGCTTCATGTACAGGTAAACTGAAGCAAAACCATGAAAGTCGAACAGCATTTAAACTGAAACAGGTATATAAAGCCACCGTCTTCAGTGTGGCCTACTGGATCATAAGCGCAGCATCTTCACAACGTAATGTAGAAAACGGAACCTGAAAGAAATGTTACCCAGCCCGATTAAAACACCTTGAGGTATCATTCGCTCATCGTCACGATCGCGGCATCAGGTGAGCAGCACCAGGGCAATTGGAGACATAAAACTGAATTCTGAGATATCTAAAAATAGATTGATAGAAGCAGACATTCAAGCAAATCTAACTTATGAAAGAAAAATCGATCCACCGCATCAGCAACCGCTCCACACTCATAACGTAGCAGATGGAAGGCAGTGCCATAGCCGACGTCTCCCAAGTTAACTTCAGCCAAACGCACACTGTAAATGTAAAAGGAGTGCAGTTGCCACAGTGCATTAGTGGCTCAATGAAGTTCAAGTTTAATGACCACACAATCACAGCTCCCCCGTCCCCTCCCCGTGTGCTGCTTTTTACTGCTGGCTTTATCTTTTAAGGCAGCACTTTTTTTTATGATCTCATTCAGCGCGACTCCTCTTCACGGTTTTCCTGCGTTACCTTCACCTCTCGCCGTTGACATTGAGCTTTTCTAAAGAATATCTACAGTCATGTTTAAGTTCCTCTTCACAACAGCAGCCTTTCCTGCCTGCACTATGCCTGAACCGGGTAGACAAACTGCCGCACAAGGCTTGATTCCTGCAAGTTGTGTAACGGTTACTTAATCCAGCAGAATTTGTAATCAACCGGGCATATCTCTTCCTGTTAATTGCTTGATCCTCCCTGAAGCACATCTGCATAAAGGAGGGAGACACATTTCGCTGATTGCTCGCAAGGTGTGTCTCAGATTACAGGAAATCTGTGCTGTCGGAGTCGGTGGATCTTGTCTGAGACGAGGTGGAAAAGACTTATCTCATTCTGCAGCCTCCAGGCCCTACACACACATATAGCTATATGATACATGTATCTTTTGTCACTGAGCAGCTAAACTGCATTGTGTGTCTATGCAAGCTAATGTCTAAATCAGTTATCCAATCTTAATTGGGAGTTTTATCGCTCTTTTCTGCCTATGTTTGTGGACTTGCCTGCAGCACATGAGCCTGTAAACATGTTTTTAAAGGCGCAGTATAGCAGATTTGGCCACTTGTCCAATTCATACTGAGTACAAACATCGGGCAGCATATCACCAGAGAGACTGCTAGCTGTAACTGACGTTAGCTCGTTAGCTCGTTAGCCGTGCATCCAGTGGTCCAGACTGGGAGCTCGGAGCACCATGGGAATGTTGTATTTTTTACTTACTGTTACTAGATAATTTTCTTTGATTTGATTTCAAGCACATCACTCAAAAATTATAATGCATTTATAACACCTTGTAAAAATGCTTATAATTGCAACTTTTAACAAGGCTTATAGAGTATTATAGGTGATGGACATAAGGTTTGTAAGTTTTGTAAGTTTATAGTCCACAGTGCAACAACATTCTTTGAAATAATAATCAGAGTCCTGGGTCACACAGCACTACATAACTAACTGGGAGCTGCAGTGTGCTGTCTGACCCAGGATGGTTTCAAACATTCATCAAGAGTTTTTTTAAAGGCCTCATAAATGCATCATATTCCAGCATTATAGACATGACTTTCACCAAAAGTGTTACCCGAATACTGATATGAAATAATATAGATTCAACAATCTTAAGCCACAACACCAAAAAATGTATGTGCCTCGGAGAGCAAAAGTTGTTGCTGGCCCACACTGGATACCCTCACTTGACTCCACATACCACATGGTCCGCCATGGGCATGATGGCAGGTGCCATCATTCTATGCAATATGAGGGCCAGATGAGGATGTCTGGTTCAATTTTGTACTAGACTCTGTATAAAATAATCTGAAGTATGACCATCTTATCGCACTGTATCATAATTACTTTAGTTTTGTTGAGAATGTTTTGTTTCTCATCAACATCAAAAACATCCAGTAACATGTCCGAATCCCAATAGGTGTTTGTGACATTGAGGAAATCTATTTCACGAAAGACTACGAGTGAAACATTCAGTTCTGCCACTTGATCTCAGTCTTGCTTTTTCAGCTCATTCAGCAAAGAATGACTGGTAATTGAGGTATTGATTAGCCCTTATTGTTTGCTGTGCATGAAATCCCCCCCAAAAAAACAGAATGTTGGCCTTGTCCTATTAAATGTTTCGTCTTTGAACCGAGCACGAGCTGAGTGTGGCAGTTGTCGGCGGCAGGCACAATCTTGTCAGCAGTGCTCCTGGATGCAGCCTGCCAATTAACCAGAGTTGCAGTCAGGCATTTTCACCAGGAAATCAGTTTGCTATATAAATCTTGCCCATTGCATATGTAAGGAAAGAAAAAAAAAAAAAAACTCAAGTTGGAGCACTGTTGTTAGCATAACCGCTAACAAACTCCTAATGAAAAGGCCCTGGCAGCCTGAAGAGGGAAACAAAAGTGCGAAAGAATAAAAAAAAGCAGCAGCAGCTTTATTGCAATTTTCTCCCTACATCGCCAGCATGTGACTGGTAACATGTGACCTGATTGCACATGTGTAAGGTGGTTTATATTAAGTACTGCTCTGGGCAGTCAGGAAGAATTAGATACAATGAGGTTTAATGTGTTTGTAAAGATTAGCATCGGGGAGGTGTGGGTGTATGTACGTGTGCATTTGTGTGTTTGCGGCATGAACAGAAAACTTGTTCAAGGGAGTGGGAGTATGATAAACAGAGGTGGCTGTCTTCAAAGAAAAAATACACCGTTGTTTCAGTAAATTCACGCAGTAGTAACTATAATTTTTCTCTCTTTCTGTGGGAGGGAATTACTCCTTTTTTTCTGTGTGGAGCAAAGGAGGAAGTTAACATGGTGTGCTTTCCTTCTCACCTGTGTTCCTAGTGTTCTGTTCCCCCTGTGTTCCTGTGCTCCTCCTCAGCCTGATTCGTCCATCCATTAGCACTGCTGCTGTTCCCAGTGTCTCTCTGCCTGCACCTCATCTGCTTGTTAGTTTAACTTTTATTTAGGCCTTGTTTCCTGTGCTCCTGTGCTCCTGTGTTCTGTTCCCCCATCCTTGTGTGTTCCTGGTGTTCCTCATCGTGGTTTTCTGGTTTGTCCTCTGTTTTTGTTTCACTTTATTTTCCTCTGCCTGCCTTTCATTGCCAGTTTTTGTCATCTGCTTTTTCTTGTCTGCACTTTTGAATTTTGGATTGGACAATAAGCTCATCCCAGCTCACTTTTTTGTTATGCTACCTGTCTGTTTGTCTACAATTGTGTCCAACTTTTGAAATGTGACAGAAGTAGTGTAACACTGTCATAACTCAGAAAGTGTGGGTTGGGTCAGCTGACAGTCAAAGTCGGTTCTCTTACTCCAAACCTCAAACTCAGTTGAGTTTATCATTTTAACTATGAGAACAAAGATTGCCTATAATTAAGGATACAGTAAGCGATTCTGCAGAAGCATAGCTTGTGGGTTCGTGTACAATTGGCGGTTGGTAGGTTGGTTGGTCAGACCAAACACCGATAACCGACTGGTAAGTTGCATGTCTAGGACATCAAATGTCCCTCCTTCATACAAGGTCAGAACACAGCGAGTTGTTGACTCAAAAGTACTTACAAACAATGCCGTCATTATGAAGGAGGGAATTTGGAGGACTAAGTCTCAGGCATTTTAGAAAATGTGCTGTTATTAAAAGAAAGGAAATAAACATTATTTGATCAAATGATAAAAGATAAACTCTCATCATGAATGCTTCCATTATTCTGCAGTCTCTAAAATCTGCTTTCATCTTATATTTGAAATGGCTCTTTGAATTCCTTCAATGTTTACTTGCATCGACATTTGATAGTGCAGCCATTTCAAGAGCTCTTGCTCTTCGTTTAGTGAGGGCGCATGAAATAGCCACAAGCAAATAAAAAACATTTGTTGCTCGTCTCAGAATGAATCCTGGCGGTCCATCACCCCATGAGTGAGTCTTAAGGCTTTAAACTCAGCCAATAAATTATTAAACACTCAGTGATAAAATGTGAATGGTGTTGCCTGGGTGGCCATTACACATTTTTCCAGTGTTATGACTCTATATAGGTCAACAAAAAGCAGTTGGCAGCATTTATTTTAAGAACGCAACTGATAGAAAAAGTTGTGAGGGCTGTCACTGACTTCAGATTTCACATACATCCATCTATCCATCCACTTTAAACGGCATTACGTATGCAGCATATTGTTAATATTTTATTTACCACTATAAGACAATTCTGTCTCTGTGAAACTGATAGAATTGGCCCACAGAAAGTAAACTAAATAAAAATCTGTCGGTTTGTTGAATATTATCTGAGAAACAATACAGGAGAGCAAAAACATTGTGTGCACAGATACTGCAAGGGTGAGAGTTTGTTGACATTGTTTTTCATTATTTATTATTTCTGATCAAACAGCAATACTGTTGACGCATGTAGTGAGAAAGAAAGATCCATATTAGCTGGGTGATTTCTGTTTATTTTAGGATCACTAACTATGGGCGAATACCAATTTTACTTTTGCATTTTTATTACTGTAATTACTTTTTAGCGATACGTTTTACATATATGGTTATATGCTGCACCTATAACTATATCCCTAAAAATATAGGAATAAGATCCACTATGCTTTTAAAATGTGCTTCTGTTGATTCATTTAAAGCTGCGTGTCTGAGGAAGAAATACATTACATTCAAAGGACGGATTTTGACATGGCCGACCATTGACCTGTATGTCACATCATGGGAATAATGTTGTTGTTTTTTTTGTTTTTGTTATTGTTAGAGATGTTTTTTGTGTTTGTTTTTTTTTTACCTTAAGGGGCAATAAGAATTTGAGCTGGAAACATTCATAAATCAACAAAAAATCAATCACCAAAAGTTTTGACATTATGACGTTTATGTATGGTGTTGCAGAGATCTCTTCTGAGCTTAGCATGCTAACCAGCTAGCCCTGGCCCATCCCGGCTAGCTGTGTAAATGTTAACAATCCCCTGGTCACGAGCACCCACTGTGAGCCGCTACCTGCACGGCTCAATGAGCTAACTAGCTAAGGGCAACTACAGCCTGTAGCCACTGTTAGCAGTAACTAGCGGCTAGTCTGGTGATCTGCTGCCATATATATTTGGTTTAAGTATGAATTTGACAGGTGGGCGACTCTTAAATACTGCACCTTTGATGGATAGCTTGTGAGGCGCCACTGTTAGCCAGAGAGGTGCATGATTGGCAGCCAGCTCGACCAAAACAAAGCTGCCGTGCTGCTGTCTGAACGTCTCTGCTCATTCTGCAGTAGGAGCTGTCCGGCCAAGTGTGGAGAACTGAGCGGAGGTCTTGTACCGAGACACAAAACTGTCAAGGACAAAAATACCCTTGTAAGGATGATAAGGACTAACAGTGATACTGGGAGCAAACTGAAACTCAGTCACCTTTTGTCAGACTCCAGCCAATAAACAAGCAAATGTTTACGTCACTCCTATCTGCGTTGCTCACTGGCGATGACCTTGGAGCTGTGTGGTTAAACATATGCAGGGAAAGATGCATGCAGTCATGAGGTTTAGATTGTT
Source organism: Acanthopagrus latus (assembly GCF_904848185.1). NCBI lineage: Eukaryota > Metazoa > Chordata > Actinopteri > Spariformes > Sparidae > Acanthopagrus > Acanthopagrus latus. Next base: position 16,261,638 of record NC_051050.1, on the reverse strand, counting down.
ATCTAACAGATCCTTTGCTTAACTAATGGAGCATTATATTCCAGCATAAAAATCAATAATGGAAAAAAATGCAACTTCATCCCTGTGGCTTAAAGATGACAGGTCCTAGAAAAATGTTTGCTATTATGTTTCATAATTTTTATTTTATTTTTTTTTAAAACAGCCCAGCTAATGGTGATGGTGTCATTGTCAGTGTTGTGTTCGTTGGAGGGAATTAGCTAGGAAATAAGTAAGCGTGGCAGCTGCTTATTTGATAAATCTCTAATGAATGAGCAAGCCAGGGTCACTTACATGGTAATTTATTCAGCTACTGAGGATGGATAAATAAATATCTGCCTCTCTGCCCCCTGTTGTTCTCTCTGACGCAGGAGAATGCAGCTGCCATGAGGGTTACTCCCCCGACCCCGTCCATAAACACCTCTGTGTTCGCAGCGACTGGGGTCGAAACGAAGGGTAAGTCCCATCCGCACCATCCACGTATATTTGAAAAAGTCGCCCATGTGAAAAAGTCCTCACGGCCTATTTGAAGCCTACTCCCAACTGCATCAGCACATGATATTAACTTTACATCGAATAGAGGGTGAATTGTTCTGTGTGATGGATTTAGCTATCCGGAGTAAGTTTCAAGTTTCTGTGAGTTGATCCTCAGAGAATTAAAATGAATGGAGACGAAGGTAGAAAAAAAATCAAATCTCATACCTTACCGTGTGCTTTTGAAAAATGGTCAGCGGTAATGTAAATATAAGCAATTTATAGTTAATGGGCCAAAACATGCAAATGTGCCTGTATGGTCTTTTACCTTGAGGAAGTTAGACTTTGAAGAGGTAATCAGAAGTACAGATAGGAGGAAGAGGTAGGAGGGATGTTATAGTGTGTAATGGAACAGAACAGCAGGGAAAGGCCGGAGTGTGACAGATAAATAGGGAGCGAAACAAAAAATGAAAGACTAATGCTAGAAAATGACGTTAAAGGTATAGAACAAGAAGTCAAATGAGCCCTGCGTCTAACTCTGACCTTGTTTGGCAATTAGCCGGCTCACCCCCAATCATTGATTCAATTCAGCAGCCCCACATTGTCATTCAGCTCCACCTGTCATCCACTGGAGTCAGTCCAGTCACAGATCAAATATCCATTCACAGTTTTTTCTGTTTGAATCGCAGCCGACAGAGGGTAATCCTATCCTGTGAAAACACTTCTTTGGATCAGGGAGTTCTAGTTTTGTCCCTCGCATTTCAATTTTCTTCAGTATAGTGTGAGTCTTCGAAGATAGAACATGATGCGCTACAGTATAAAAAGACTTTTTGTGCCTTTGTATTTGTTAAAATGCCTACATATGTCATCCCAAATGTCTCTACCTAATGTTCAAACTGGGCAAAATCTGTAATTTTATTCAAGTTAGTGGTGCGTCTCATTCATCGCCTGCCACTATAACTTCTGGGGGGAGAGTCGTAGAGTGAGGAGGGAAGTCAGTGAACGTGACTGAACATAATGTGAATAAAAACTTGAAAACATTCCTCACTCCTTGGACACTTGAGTGACTCCTGTGATCCCGCATTCCTTATGTCTTTAACTTTGTTTGGACTGAGAGAAACTGAATGGCAGAATTTACATTCTGTGCGTCAGACTTCGTCGTTTGGAAAACATTGCGATTATTCTGGATCTTAACCCAGCGCGCATCAGCACGTTTTAATTTGAATGTCATTTGCGAAAGTTGTGCATGACATTGTTTTCAAATAGAATTTCCATGCTTATCTCTCTAATCTAATGTTCCCTCCTCTCTTTTTCCCAAGTCCCTGGCCGTACGCTAACTTGGAGAAAGGCTATGACCTAGTTACAGGACAGCAGGCCCCAGAGAGGATCTTCAGGTGAGTTCTTCACTTCTGGTGCGTCTCCTGAGTGCGCGACTCTCTGCTGGCCATCTGTGCCTACGCGGACACACAGTGCGATGATGGTGATGTTCCTTTGCGTGTGTGTGTACATGTCTGTGACGGAGCATGCAGATGGACGTCCGGCAGATACACTCTGACACAGTTGGATGGACTCACGTGTATACAGCCCGTGCTGAGGTGAAAGTGTTACCCATGGGCTCTTATGTGGAGAAATCGCCCAAGGGGCAGTCTGGGATGAACTCCTTTCAAATGCTTTTACTGCCATTTTTTTCTTCACTTCATTCTTGATGGGGTCATTGTGTCTCACTTTTTTTTTTTCAAAGATGTGTGGGGCTCAAAGGAGGCGTCTAGCATCGCCCGGCTGTGTTGCTGAAAAGCTTTTATAATGCCCTCCTATTTTTTATGTCGTCGGGTCTGTTTGTTGGTTTGTTTGTCCACTTGTGGCTAGATTTTCATTACATTTTGCAGCAGATCCAGATCACGGGTCAGACGAAGCCGTTATATTTCACTGTCACTTAAGTTGCCAGAATAAATACCATATCCTTAAATCCAGATTATGGTAGTCACGTTCAACAATGTTAAAACATAGTCAATTGTAGATATTAGCTGACTACATATCACAGTCCACATCCACAGAGTAATCAACTGGAGTAGGCTGCATATGTCGTTAAGAATAAAAAATAAACTATAATGAAAAGGTAAGAAATAGAAACAGACTTGCAGATACATAATATGTACAAGTGTAAACAGTGTGTGGTTGCTTCCCGAGCAGACGGGACTGTCTCTCTCCTGATTGTGGACAGGTCTCTTTTACTGCATGAGCAGGAGGTGGAGAGATGTAGGTTACCGACCAGACACTGTGGTCACAGTGGTTACTGTTAGAAAATAGAGCAATCGAAGGTTCATTTTAATAAATTCATAGGACAGCATTAAAGGTTTCTATGCAACATTTCCACGTTAAAGGGGCCCTGTGTAGTTTCAGAGAAGAAATTAAAACAGAATTTTTATATTTACAATATTGATTAAAAAAAAACAAAAAAAAAAAACACGTCTGAATAGACAAGCTGTTCTCAGAGGGAAATGAGGTCCCAGCCACTGTTTAAAGCTAAAAAGGTGGCAGGGTCCACCAACTTTAGTTTGTTTAGGTGTAAAAAAGAAAGCAGTCAATGAAAATCTCTCTCCTCCGATAAAAAATGTCTAAAAACAACTTGACCTTTGTCATTTGCTGCGCCTGTCACTATAACTTAGGGGAAACTTCAGGATAAACACGACTAATCACAACAGGAACAACGTTTTGATGTGACCTCACCTCTGAGCATTTCTGATTCACACCGGTTAGATAACCATCTGCCATTGTGGTCGAACGCAAAGCAACGACGTCCACGGCCCCCCACGCCCACTTCACAACGTCATCAAGCCAAGTCTTTTGTTTTTCATTGTTTTGATTGAGACACCTTTAGTGGCAGACATTACCTACTGTGGTCTGAAGTGACTTAGAGGAAAGCCTTCAAGTTCACTTCCCATCCAGAATGTAGGTAGGGAGGGTTTTTGTCACAGTCGCTCCTCTTAACACTGACCTTGCAGTTAGCTTCTCAGCGTGAGTCCACTCTAAAAGATGAGGTTCACAATTTCAGTTTTTTCTTGTCTGCACGAACACACATTCCATTTTTCAGCTGTCCAACACACACGCGCAAGGCAGTGACCAAATCTACTGCTTGGTTGAAGCACTGTGTCGGTTCAGAGTTTGAAAGATGAAATGACAACTGCATAAGCACACACACACTCACACAGTTGCAGAGCATAAACACTTTCGGCCATGTCCACACTCATACAGATAGCAGACAAAGTGAGCAAAGGTGCAGCAACCAAGTGGAAACACTCACCGGTTCCCTTTAGGAAGGTTTCTATATCAGTGCTGTGCGTGTGTGTGCGTGTGTGTGTGTGTGTCAGGGGGCAGTGGGGTTGGAGAAAAGAGGCCTATGGCAGTGAAAAAGAGGAGCTTAATCGTAACAGGGATTGGTTTCACTGTCGGGGAGCTTTGTGGGAGACCAGTGCTGCCTCTCGCTTTAGTCTTCACGTCGTAGACAAATGAGGAAATGAGCATCTTTGTGATCTGAAGGCTCGAGGGGTTGCATAAAGAACAGTCAGACAAAAATGCGACGGATTAAACGAAAAGCTTTAAATGCTAATAATAAACACCTTAAAGTCAGACTAGGTTTGCATCGTCAGATAGCGGGGAGAGGTCAGAGTGAGTGCAATGCATTCTGATTCACTGACGCTAATTAAAAAACTGGCAGCTTTGATGGCTTAAAGAAGAAGAAAAACAACCAAAAACAAGTCATTCCAGTAATCAGGTTGGATGTCAGCAATGTTAAACAGTGAATAAAATTCAAACATGATGGTTTGATATGTTTTATGTGGGAGTCAAAGGAGAGATTTTGATTCAATTTAAAGCCGAGATTTCTGCGATCAAAGCCACACAAGCTTGGTTTTGCAGGTGTCCAGGAATTAGTCGTCTGGCTAAAAGCACACAACACAAAGCACGGCCACGTTCTGTGCTGTTTCACGAGGCTCCACCAGGTGTTGTTATTCCTAAGTGGCAAGTCGAGGCCCGCTGCATGGTTTCCTCCTGGTAATTTTGATCTTTGCTCGGGAGAAGCGTCTCTGGCGCCAGACCAAATTATTTTTTTCTCCGCCATCTTGAACAACAGTCAACGCAGCACATGACATTTGAAGTGAAGAAGAATCAGTAATATTAAAACAAAAAAAGCGAGGCCACCACAGCTACTAATTATTTCCCCAAGTCCAATTCTACTTCCAACTGTGCTGTAAAAGCACCGCATGTGAATACCAATTAGATTAGTTGCCATGGATAGACATCATAAGCCAACAATGGCTTACTTGAAACAGCTGAACAACTTTCCTCAAGAGTGACAGTTTAGATCTGGTTGTCATAGCTAATTGTATAAAAGAGTGATTATTTTTCTAATGAATGCAGTTCTACTTTTGTTGCAGCATGCTCAAGACATTAAAGAATGAGTTCACCCAAAAATGAAAAGCCAGTCATTATTTATTGACTTTACTCAAGTCATCAGGTGAAGTTCCTACGTCCACAAGATATTTCTGGAGCTTCACAGCAGAACAGCGTAGCAGCATTAGACCTTTTTCTCTGCAAGCTTCAAGATGCCACATTGATTGGAAGTGACATTATTTACACCCTGGATGCACAATCAAGCTCGAGCACCCACTACAGACGGGGTGCGCGCTAACACTCCTAGCTTGGTGAAGTCTTTGCTTCAAAAAGGGTGTAAATAACTTACTTTCTAATCTATTTTAGCTTCAGAAGACTTGTGTTGTTTCCAAATGAGCTGTCGGGTCATATTTCAGTTGTTTTTTTTAAGTCCCCACCTACTTCAGTTGTTGCTGCACTGCTTGTTGTCCTGTGAGGCTCCAGACGTGCTCTGAGGACCACAAAACCTCACTTGCCCTTCCATCGACTCGAGGGTAAGTAGATAATGATTCAATTTCTCATATTTGGGTGAACTTATCCTTTAAGAAAAAAAAAAACCCTTCAGGATAGTGCAATGCTCACTTTAAAGTGAACTCAGAAACATATTTCTGTATTGATTTCAATCTTGAATATCACACATCTGGTAGACTTTTCGAGCCGCTCATCAATTCATGCCCCAGACTCTCCCTGGATCAATATCGCATTGCCTTATCTGGACTTTCTCATTAAATGCAGAGAATGAAAACTGTACAGGAAAGATCACACTCGGCCATTACATAAATCAGCATCGTTGAATAAAATTATGCAATATAACAGCAATGAAAGATTTTTGCTTCCCTCTCTGTCAGGACCTCGCCGCCCATACGCTGATGCTTTTAAGCCTACACATTTCACGGTGCTCGTTTTCTGCAGTACAGTATCAATCCGTGCACATCCGCTGTATGTTCATACTGAACAGGATGTGTGTAGAACAGAAACGGAAAATGCCACAATGTGAAGGTAGTTTGATTGACGTTCATGTCCTATGATTGTGCCAACACAGATCATTCTACAGTCTGGGCCAAGGGCTGTGGCTGCCAGTCAGCAAGAGCTTCGTGGTGCCACCGGTGGAACTGTCAATCAACCCCATCGCCAGCTGCAAGACGGACGTGTTGGTTACCGAAGATCCGGGGGAGGTCAGGTCAGTCTGACTCAGCTCAGAGCACTGCCACTTACTCCACTTCCGAGCATGCATTTTTCATTTCGGACGGTCTCAACAGATGCACTTAAATCCGTTTTTGTGGGATTCTGAACCACCGACCGTGCGGCTCGAGCAACAATCTCCTTGTTTCATGGAGTGTACAAGTCGAAATGATTTACGTCTTTACTTCATTTAGCACAGACATTCATTACATATGACATTATATGACTATGACACATATGGCTACATAACAGACACTATGGAATTTCACAGTGCTTCTTCGTAATTGTTTGTGTCATGGCTGCCTTCGTCCCGCTGTCCAACTGTGCAATACTGCTGGCAACCGTTATTTGGTTTATCTAACAATAAACAGGTAAGCATCAGTGTATTGTTTGTACACGCATGCAAGGTTTAAGTGACTCAAAAAGCAATCACAAACATAAATAGGCAATTTCCTTTCTTTGCTATGAATAAAAAAAACTGCAAGGCTCAAATGAAATAAAAGGCAAAATATCCATTAATCTTTGAATCAGTTAATTAAATGGAAGTTTTTTTTGTTTTTTTTTTCAAAAGACTTAGTGGACTGAAGTGGCAGGAAAAGCTCAATGAAACTTTTGGTTATGCAAAGTGATCCAACAAACAAATCCACACTGGAAAGCAGTGTCAACAAGGTTATGGATTTGGCAATCCCACAGTGCAATAATGAAATACTGGCAACACAAGATGTGTGTTGTTGTTTTTTGTTTTTTTTTTTTCTCATCCGGCCAGCCAGTAGGAGCTGGCATGCATCAGTGAGGCTGAGCATCACAAAACACGGCAGGCACGTCACGCATCAGTTGCAGATTAAAACCAATCGCCCATCTATGGAATCCAACCAATACCAGCCCGGGGAGTGACATTTCATTTGTAAAGCAAATCCGCTGCCATCGTTGCACTTGTCTGTGTCACCATCTTTCAGCAGTAACCATGGTAGAACGTTATGCATGTGTGTGTTTCTGTGTACTGATTGGGGAAAAGTCTTAACTGATGCTGTGTGTGTAGTGGCTGCTGAGGGCTCACTGGGGTACAGCCGACCGCATCAGTAGTGCAAACAAGCACATGTGGAAACAGCGGGGGGTCCCTTCTTAGAGCTGTTGGCACACCAAAATGCATACATTTTTAATGAGACAAAAATGTTGTGCATTTGTCACCAATTACCGCCAGAAAATTATTATTACCTATTTTTTTCAGAATGACAAAGAATCACATTCCTAGGTCCCCCAAACACTGGGAGCAGAGGAAGTGTTGTCTGACTCTCAATAACAAGATCATTGTCAGGGAACAAAAACAATTTCACTGCTCTTGCACCGGCCAGTAGTATTCACTCAAAGAAGCCTCTGTTCTTTTTGATCAATTTCCCTTTTTCTTTGTAATCTCTGACAGTGACACATCATTACTTTCACACCACCGGCTGTCTGTGAACAAGCACACAGGAACAGCCAACGACAAACTTGGTCAGGACATCAGAGATGCCACCTTTCAGATAGCTCTGCCTACATGGGTGGGACAGCTAAGGGGAAACGTTAGCATGACTGTGACGTGCAGCTGAGCCCTGCTGTTTGGAAACTGAGTAAACACACCGTAGCTGAGGTAGTTTCATTGCCAGTGACAAGGTGCCTTGACAAGAAGTAGAGCACGATTCTGTGCTGAACACCGCACGGCAAAGGAGATGTTGATGGTACAACTATTAACATGATAAATGTTCCTAAATGCCCTTTTTAACCCTGTACAAGATGTCTCACCACCCCAGCATGTCACAAGCTGCTCTGAAAACATATTAAAATGTATTAAAACACAAATGTGGAACAGGCTCACTTTACCTTACAGGTAGATTTGTCAGAATTGGCTCCGCTCCCTGCACTCTTTGGTGTTTTTGATACCCGAAAATTCAATAACCTAATTTGAAATTCAGTCAGCCTGAATCACAGTAGTCAGTGTCTAATGTGTGTCGCATAACTTGTTGTTGCAATTTGATGTTCCTCCACCACCGCGAGAATCCTAACTTTTTTACAGGCTTTATGAAAATTGCCTCAAGCTCAAAGAACTCCCAAGGCACTTAGCATCTGCTAATTCGTACGTAAATGGGATTTCTGCATCCCTCTCCATTAATTAGCCAAGGTATGTCACTTACTTTGAGAAAAGGGTGACGGCATGCTACGGAATGAGGACACGTTTCAGAACAACAGCTTGGCATCTGCTACTTGTCGATCTGATCAGGTCCTGAATGTTCCCTGTCTGAGATCATGAAAGATTACAGTTTCTCCGCTTACACAGGTGGTAAAGCAATTATTTCCAAGCAATTACTTACTTTCTCTTTGTCTTGACTTTCACTCAAGTGTCACAGTCTTTGCGCGATGAATAGACCTTGCAGGGTAACATCACAGCTGCAGGTACAAATTGAGCACTTCACCAGAGAGCAGGAACTTAGCTTTTGTTTACTTCACAGCAGAGGGGCTCAATTTGGGTTAAAGCGAGTTAAGCTGTTCGTCAGTGGAAGGACGTGCCGTCATGGATGTGTGAGCCGCTGTTGTCACTTCCTGATATTATGTTTTAGAAAGCACTTCTCCTGACACACCGTGTGAGCTGCATTTAGAGACTAACCCATTTAGAATATTTTATTCAGAATTTCTTTTTCAACTTCCAAGCGAGATATTACGTCTGACACTTTATGGCAACATGAAACATTGTAATAGTTGGAAACAAAGACATATTTCCTTCCTGACTATTGAGCCGCTGGAAGATTAATCACTCCCAAACATACCAGGAAAATAAGAGCAGGCATGAGGGAGGAAATAACACATCGTACAACTGATTAAAAGCCCACTTCACTTGGAATAATAAGTTAATGTTGTGCGTTTGGTTAATGATTAGTTCCTGTAACATAGGGGGGATCTGTCAGATTGTCATGAATAATGCAGACAACTCATTATCCAAAGCATTTTTGTGGAACATAGTCCCATGGGACCTCGCGGAGTTTTCTGGCTGAGGCACTTTCCCAAAGTGTTTATGCAGACGTTGATGTATTCAGGCAGTCATGATAGACGTGTCGATGCGGTGAAGTGGTGGGATGCGCTGCAGCTGTGGCATTGAGAAGGATGCATCCGCCGTTTCACTCCTGCCCGTTGGCAAATTTATTCCACATGAAAAAGATAAGTGAGTGTCAAGGTAAGTGTCGGTTTAACTGTGCTCCGCTTTTTCACTCCAAACCTTTTATCCCTCGATATCAACACGACCCAGCATCATGTTGATTAGTCTTTTTCAATGCGCCTTTTAAATAAGCTTGTTTTAGAGGCTGAAATATATATATATATTTTTTTTCACAAAACAAAAAGAACATTGCCCCATACTTTTTTTTTATTAAGCAGCCCACAACATTTCACCAAAATCACACATGACACATTTCAGAGTTTTCAGCAGTTGTATCTAGTCTCGCTGGTCAGTTCAGTTTCATTCGCCTGTCAGATTTCAATAAGAATTAATATATCTACTGTCAAGTTTACCAAAAATTGGACCAAAATGCAGACAGACAGGAACCAAAAATCCTAAAGGCAACAAAACTAACAAAAACAGGCAGGAGCAAATCCACAAAAAAAACTAAGTTGAGGCAACACTGTAACACAGGGAACACCAGGAGCACTGGGAATACGAGAAAATGTGGGACTGATGTGGGCAAACAGAGGAGATGAACCAACAAAAGAGTTAGGGAACAGGCTTATATACAGACTAAACTCAAGAAGGGGTTGAGGTGCAGGTGGAGAGATGCTCGGCACGGGGCAGTGCTAACATACTGATCTGAGACAGGTGTTGGCTAGTCAGTGTATATTTGCGCTTACTCTTTCATTCTCAGGAAAAAGCAAATAATTCTTTGTTTAAGATGCAACATTTGAAACACAGGAACATTTGCTGCATCTTTCCAGATTGGCTTAAGCAGTGCATGCAGTTGTGTGAGTGTGCACAGTCTACTGAAGGGTAACACCTGTGCACGCCCCCACCCATTTTGATCTGACTGTGCACTGTCAATGTCCTCTTGGCATAGAACCTGCTCGTCTTAAAGGTTACCCAGAAGTAGCTTGTTGAACTCTTAACTATGTAAAGCAGTCAGGATATCTCTAAGATTTCCTTTGTTTCCATTATTTTTACACGTAAATTACTTCAGCTGTATAGCCAGACACTGTAAGGGAAGATTCATGTCAGTGAAGGTCCTTGCCATAAAGTTAAGAATATTGAAATACAGCAAACACTGAAGGGACGAAACTTGTCATAGAAATAAAAGCAGAGCCTCTGCTTTTGCACGAGCTTGGTTCATTATGGCTTGTTTGAAAGGGATTACTTAAGAATAGAGCCATTCACCACATTCTGTACATACCACATTTGAAATCACACTTCATTCATTAACCATTATTTTTTGTCTCTATGCATTTCTATGGGTAGGGAATTCAAGGTCATGACGCCAAGTGCTTACATAGATGACCTCATGTTTTGTGAATCTAACCTCCTGTAAAGACTAGCCTTGACAGAACACTTTGTTCAAAGTAAACATCCACACTCTTTGTAAAGTTTTCATTGAACACCAGGACCCTGTGCATAGTGCATGACATGAAATATTTTCAAAATGCTGTTCTGTTATGCTGTGTTCAGCACTCGATCTGGGTAACTGATCAATAAATGTGAATTCAGGCTGGGTGTTATTTTGGTCGTGGTGAGAAACAAGGAGCTTTTGTATAGGCTGTACCTCCGAGCCATCATTAATTTACATGAGATTAAGTTTATGTTGCACTGGTGTTTTTCTGTTTACAACTGTAAAGTGGAGATGGTGATAACTAGGCATACTAGGCATACTATGAAACTACACTGGACAATAAGAGGGCTGTTTGTGTCTGTGGTGCAAGTTGATTGGCAGTGGATCAAACCATTGTGAGGGATACAAAGAGGGGACACAATCTTTAAAAAACAAGCGGTAATAACACATTGTTTTGTGCCGTGATTAGCACAACTTCCAACTTCCAAGCCAATTATCATGTCATTAAAAACAATATGTTCTCAATGATATAGGCTGTTTCCCTGGAAGGGGGGGGTCGGTCATGACTTCCACCCATGGATTCAAGCACTCTCAACTGTGCTCAAAGGCTGGCCTTTTTGTCAATAAGGCACTGCTAATAACACAGCAGTGGCTGACACCCAACACTGGTGATTAATGACCTCACTCAGTGTGATAAAGTGAACCATCCAAATGTGCCATTGCCAATAACCCAATGCAACTCCAAGAAGTTGACACCAGGAAAACGAAAAATCAGTGTATAAACCCCTTTCCCTTCACCCCAAAGCTCCATCAAAAATGTCCTACTGCTCTGCTCTCGAACAAGAGCTGATGTATCAGTCTTTATTTTATCACTAAGGTTTACCTGCTTTTTTCACTCACCAGAGTTTTCCTCAGTGATCACCGCAAGCTTAAAGAAAATGCACTCTATTCAATGACGAAAAGTGCTTGATGAGAGTCAGCATATTTGTGGGAAGCTGGAACAAGAGCATTAATCAAGTGCAGGGGCAGACCAATAACGGGCTCTGTAATCATGCTGGAGCAGCGCTCTAACTTTGGGCTGCGTCGCCTGGCCATTCATCATCTGGAAAAGCAAGAAGCAGGGAGGGAGATTAATAACAAGTACATTAGTCAGTGTTTAGATGCTACCGATGTGCTTCTGGGTCAAGCCATGGAGTCCCCGTGCCAAAGGAGATGATTTTGATTAGCTAAGGATTTTGGGTAAGAAACACTATTAGGAGTCTGATGAGGATTTGGTAACAAATGATTTATGAATTCTAATGGAATAAAGTGCAGTTTAAGTATCTTTGTAGACCGATTTATGGTGTGCTTTACTCTTTTATACACCTATATGGATCAGTTTTCAGCTTCCTGTTAATTAAACGGTGCAAGGCCAACGTTGCTGAATACTTTCCACACTCTCTGCCATGATTTAATATGTTGCAACATTTGCCCAACGGTTTTACTGTGAGGTTTCTTCAGCATTTGTTTTCCCAATTCTCCTCCTTCTGGACTGTCTCGCAGTGGCCATCTTGGAATTGATTGTTTTTTCATCTTCAACCCACTTTTCCCTCTACCCAGAAGGGGAGCCAGTTAGCATGCACCTCACAGCTGAGGCAACCCATTATTTTTTGTCTGTCTCACCTTCCCCACCCTCTGTTTTCCTCTGAATTAAGGAGTCATTTGTCAATGCTTTGAGTGCCTGCCAGGAAGAACCGATGCACAGAATGCCATGCGTTGTCTGTCTAATTCAAAAAAACTGAGTTGCCAAATAAAGAGAAGAATAAAAAGACACAGGAGCCAGACAGAATGTGAGAGACAGTACTTGTTTTTTTCTTTTTTTTCTTTTTTTTTTTCTTGTACTGGTACAGTACAATCACCAACATTGCAATATCCCTTGGTGACAGTGCGCACCGAGGGCACAACCAAGAGGCAGTGGCTGAACCATAGCAAGCAGGCTAAAAAACAAAAAGGAGTTTTTACCATCAATAAGTCTGAATTGCATCCTGACAGCTCCAAAGAAAAGTGGGCAATAGAGTCCTTCAGCAGCAGACTCACACTGACTTGTCATTATCCACTACCCAGACCAGAAGCACGGATCCTGGATAATGAATCAAACATCTTTAACATGTAAGGAATGTTTTGCTATGATGTGAATAAAACGATACCTACACTTTCCTTACACTACCCTAAAATCTTACTGTGTCGGTTCAAGTTGAGGGAACTATCACTTATTTGGATTGCCTTTTATTTTGTCTTCTAATTAAAACCATCTACTATACTACTGTATAGTACATGTTGAATGTGTAAGGAATGCTATATATTTGCATTTCAGCAATACATATCCAGTAACAACAGTTAAACAATAAAGCAGCTTTTAGTATTCATAGCAATTGAGGCTTCCTCCCACAAGGCATCCAGAATACACCCTAGCTGTTTGTTAGCCTCCTCTGATTGCCCCTTAGCGAGGGTATTGGGTCTGGTGGAGTGGTCAGTTTTAGGGCTGACCTGTATTAAACACAGTTGTTATGGAGCCTGTCCTCACAAGATTTTAGACAGTATAATGACAAATCAGTCCAAGTAGATAATGGGCTCAGTCAGCAAGAGTGACGCATTGCTTCATGACACTCCAGATCCATATTAACTGTTGTCCCAAAGTCAAGCATGAGTCAGAGTTTACAGAATGGATTTGGTGCTAAAAGCGTAAAGCTTGTCCCACATCTAATATACGCTTATCCTTCATCAACACAAATAAATCTCCACACTTTGTTAAATAAACATCCAATTCAGCTTCTGTCGCCTTGTGTTGAGCTCCCATGGCTCAAATTCAGGCAAAGAGTTTGTGTTGCTGTGGGATTTATTCTGTGACCTGGGCCGCTGTGAGTGACAGCTTACCAGCCATTGTTGCCGAGCAACAAAAAAACAAGCACAAGTGCGCAAACGACGGTAATAGTTTTTCTCTCTGCATTACGCAGCCACATGATGGTGACCCTCTCATCCACCGGGAGAAAGTCCAGCTGTGCAGCAGCCAGCCGGTGATTTGTCAGTAGTCCCACAACCACCTGGCTCGTCTCACCGTGGACAATGCCTGAGTAGGAGAGAGGCCACCGTCTATCAAGGAGTTTGGTTCAAGGGCGAAAGCTGTGCATAGAGGTGAGCCCAACTGTATTTTGTTGGTACCTCTCACCTCCACGCACCAAATCAGGCACCTTCCCCAAAGAATGATTACATTCAATGCTCTGGGGGCAATGTTCCATTGCCAAAGTCTGTGGTGACTTAAACGTTTCTACTCCTAGCCTTTACCCAATAGGTGTTGGAATGGTCCTTACCTTTTAACTTGCAGTATCCTTGGCTCTTAAACAGTTTGGTAGCTTTTTTGCCGATAGATAAAACAGATGATCAGGTCGTCTGTAATTTTTCTTGGTTCTATGACTTGTTTGGTGTAGAAAAGGCCTATGTTTCTTGCAGTGTCATCTGGGTTGTACATAAGTAGTATCAGGTATGTCTTTGTGGTGAGCCTTTCAGTTCTAATACAGTAGGGAGATGCGTTTCCCCCTCTGTCATCAAGTCAGGCACATTGTGCCATCAGACTCTGACAAGAGTGCACTCTGTCCTCTTTGCTGTTTTGATATCCATTGAGGTTCAGCTGAGCCCTTGAGACCATCCAGTTCAGTGATTGTGCAGAATTCTCTCTGTATTAAGACGATGCTTGCCTTGCTGGTTATACTGGTCAGTGATCTCAGATGTGCATTAGAGAGAGCAGCTGAATGTGACGAAGTGACACATCGATACCCCCAAGCATAAGGGTTATTGGCCGTGTGCCGGAGAGCACGCGGGGACAGAGCAGTTTTCTCTAGTAGTAGACTTGAAATTTCGTTGGACTTTCCACAAGCGTCGTATCACGGTTGTGAAAAGGAAGTGGAGTCATGAGGCAAAGATCTTGATTTTCCATTAAGGCTTTGTTCAGAACCATTGGTTCATGACCAAAACAATCAGACTGAAAATGTAGAGAGGGTTAGGGTTAGGATTAGGGGTTAGGGTAAGGTTTTATTGGGTCTTCCTCAAAACTGGCTGGCCTCACTCTACAAGATAGGGTCAATCAAAAAATACTTTGGTTTAAGGCTCGTACTCCTCTACATTGAGACAGCTGGTGGTGGTTCGGGAATCTACCATAATAAGAAAGACCGCTTGGTGTGTGGTTGACCCAGGATGATCTTATTTGTCAGCTTGCGTGGAAGCATTCTTATTCACTGAGTAGAGGTGGACAAAACTGCTGCAGAAAAGGTTCTTGATAGTACTGGACTTCTCTACCACCTCTTGCCTGGAAAACTCATTTTAACTCAACATTTTGAGTAAATATAGAAGAACAAACCAATGTGAACTTTGTAGCAGTTTTCGGGGAATTTTTATGTTTCTATATTTAGAGAGTTCTGTTCAGCTATCCTAGAAATACTAATCCATACAAAGCTAAATAAATACAGTTTAATACGTGAGTTTGAAATATCCTCCAGTGACTACAGCAGCCTGACCAAAAGGTTTGTAAAAATACTGTTTATTTTGCCCCAAGAAAAGCATGTATCTTAAAAAAATTCTACTATATCCCAGCTGCTTACGTGGCCGCCAAAACAATAAACTTCAATATCTTGACAGATTTAAAAAGGGGTGTATTTGCAGGGGTGCATTAGTGCATCGATCTTGAGAACTGGGAATTACTGGATGACATCAATACTACTAAGACATAATGGGTCTGCCATAACCACATCAACAGTTTCTATTTATGACCATAAAACATTTCTTCACTGCAAACAGAAGGTGACATTTTAATTATCCTAAAATGTTTTAGTCCAATGGTGTTGTTTAAACAAAGAGTTTGTTGTCAAAGGTGATTAAAATATAGTTGATTCATGCTCCATCTTTTGCTCAACAGACTCAAACATTCTGTTAAGGTGATGTCATTCGCATCCACATTTTAAAGGTACAACATATACGATTTTCTGTTAGTAACAACAGAATTTATTACATCATGACATGTATTGGGTTACAGGGCTATCGACTGAAGTTGGCATGATTACCAGCTAACTCTGTACCGAACTCCTGTGCTAGTGGTGTAAACACCTACACTCCCCTTGTGCTCCGAGCTCCTAGTCCAGAAGAGCATGGCACACTTTTACTCTGGTAAAATGCTGCCCCCTATCTGTTTGGAACATGAAGTAGACAGCTGGCCAAGTCTTACATACTGCACCTTTCATGAATGCTCAAATCAAGTGGAGGCATAGTTAATAAGGTGGCCATTAATTGCAAACCACAAATAAATTAAAAAGATGACATTAAAAGCCAACTTAACAAAAACAAACACCGAATCCCCCATTAAAGTGGAAGAATATCAACATTTTGGAGTGATGTGTCACTTTCTAGGGTCTTTCAATAGACATGTTTTTTTTTTTTGTTTTTTTGTTTTTTCATATCAGGAGTTGGTGACAGTGAGTGATTTTCTACCAGCACAGCAATGTGTCAGGGATGGGTTTGCAAAGGGAACAGTTCCAATGTGCTGTCAGTGAAAGGTAATACTTCACCGCTCACACAAGGAAGATGTGCCAATTATGGACAGATGTGCCATGAATCTACCGTGAAAGCCAAATATCTAAAATGAAGAAACCCTTGATAAAAACAATGTGAGGCTTCGTGGAGCATTCCAAATGCTGATCACGTGGGCAGGAGCTATGAAGAAGTGAAAAAAAAAACAACACTATTTTGTAATTTAAAGGGTAAGTAGAGGGTGTCTGCACACATCTACCAGCAATATATCCCTGCTTATATAACTCAGTTTGAATTTGGAAGGTATTTGTGTCAATATTGTGCAAGGAGCATTCCTGCCTCTTTGATTAATTTTAATGCTTTGCCTTGCATCTTTGCCTGAGGCCATTGACAAGGTCACAACAAACAATTCTGTTCATATTTTCTTTTTTTAAACAGTGAATACTAAGTCAATCAAGAATTCCCTTTGCCATATTTGCTCACTGAAGGAACTGTATGTACTGGTTTATAACCACTTTGAAGAGAGGTTACTTTGGGACACTCACATAAAATATGTATATAATTAGCTCCATGGTGCTATTTTCACTTTCTTCTTTGAAATGACATTGTCCCATAAGCACCTAAGTACACATAGACAGAGACACGCACAAACAGTGACAGTGGGCTGCACTCCAAATTCCTCCTTGCTCAGCAGGGCATCTGTCTTGCCATCATTCGAGATCTTGTTGCTGTTTGTAGAGTCAAGTCACCCTCACAACACACTAGAATCCCTGTGGTCCCATTGCAAGAGACAGTGCTTTTGTTTCTTTGCAAAGAAAAACACAGGGGTTGCTTACCCCTCCGTTCTGACAGCAGGCATGTAGAGCTCGATGTATGGGCATGACTGAGCATGCTGAAGTGAACACAGCAGCTGAGCCGTACAGCAACGGTCAAGCTGACATTTCTCAGAGGAAAGCATGAAGGTTGGAAATGATAGATTCCTCTTTTGTTTATAGGGACTGGTTGTCTGTCAGTGTCTTTGACAGTCGTTTGTTGGTTGGTCCGCTATTTTTGTCTCGACTAATATCTCACTGCACTCAACATTCATGGTCCCCAAAGGATGAAGCCTGCTGACTTTGGTGATCCCTTGACTGTCAGTGTAGCGCTACCAAGAGGTCTACATTTGACGTTATAGGTAAATTGTCACAACAGCTATTGGACAGATAGAATTGTGGCATACACATTCATGTCTTTTACAGTAATTTCCTTGTTCATCGCCTGATTTTTCCTCATCATGTCAAAGGTTTAATTGGGGCAAAACTTAATTCGGCATTTCCATTAGCCTCAGCTGTGCTAATTTTAATGCTAATTAACATATGTTAGCATACAAATGACCTAAGATGGGTAACATGATAAAACTTACGTGCTCAATGTCGGCATGTTAGCGTTGACTTTCTGAGCACCATAGAAAGCTGATGTTAGTATTAAGCTCAAAGCACCACTCTGCCTATGTATAGCCTCACAGAGCCTGAGAGTAACTGTGGTCTTGCGCAAAATTCATTTTCTAATATATAGTAGATAGATTAACAAATCTTATACTGCCATTGCATACTGAAATTCAATGAAACTTTGTTTGGCAGTGGTCAATATCATAACAGCATCACATACCACATATATAACCTATAAAGAATATGCTATGATAAATAATACATAATAAAACAATAGTGCTTAAAACATTAAGGGTTATTGCACATTGACACACAGTCTGCATTGTTACTGCAGTGTGGTAAGGCTGGTTGGTTGGGACAAGGGAGTGTGGTGGCTTAAGTTTGTCCATAGCTATGCGAAAAATCTGTAAATTCTGTAGAGATTAACAATAAATATGAATTGGTTAACGTTGTATTTCTATGCAGATCTAATTACAAAGTAACATGAATGGAAATTATCTCGGGGAAGCAGTTATAGCTCTGGAGGCAGAGCAGGTCGTCAAGTAATCAGAAGGTCACTCATGGTTTCGACTCCTTCGATTCCCCGGATCCCCCAGCGGCATGTCCAAGTGTCCTTGAGCAAGACACTTAACCCCACTTGACCTTGTGAGCATCTGACAGATGTATTTCATGCCATGAAATCCTAACCAAAGACTGCACTTGATACAGCCACGCATCTTAATTTAAATGTAATGATGCCTACGTGTATCATCCAAGTCAAATATCATATAAATGCATTTTTGACTTTGAGTGTGTATTCATGCATTTGTCACCTTGGGCATGCTCGGATGGCCTCGACCTCGGATCGGTCCTGAGAGCGTATGGATGGAGAATACTGATTTCCCACAGCACTCCATCAACACACTGTGACAAACATGTCCAATTAATGCCAATGAGCCAGTTAGCCCCATGACTCACCATGAACCACAATGAACCTCTGCACTGGAACTTTTAAAGTAATTTTTATAATGCCTCGGCACGACGTAAGCCCTAGGGGGCTATTGTTTCAGATTTATTCACTTTTGCCTTTGCACTGTCAGTCACAAAATGAAGCTAAAGATCACAAAGGAAACCTGTCAAAATCAAGAAAAAAAAAAAAAAAACGTTCCTGTATTCAATGAAAGGTCTGTTATTATGAGCGTACACGTCCTGAATTTACATTTTATGAATATTTTAGGTGCTAAGCTGATTTTTATACCCTTTTATTAAGCCTAAAAACACAAGTTGAACGTTAGAAGTAGTCATTAATTGCAGGTGGTAGGGTAAAAGCCATCCAACCACTGCAATTTTGTAACATAATGTACGTGTTTGAATAGCTTCTTAATTGCAGTAGAAACAGCAAGGTGGCTTTTCCAGGTGGCAGGGGATTTTGTTCAGCTGCTCAAGCATTATTTTGTACTTGTCATTGCATGTACTGGTTATAATGTCTCTATTTGCACTGTGAAAACCCATGCAGAGGCCTCTCGGTTTTCTTCTTTTTAACACTTTTTCTCTTCCATACCAGGGAAGAGGCCATGATGTCCACTTACTTTGAGACAGTGGAGGACCTGCTGGCATCTTTTGGGCCAGTCCGCGACTGCTCCAAAGATAACGGCGGCTGCAAGAAGAACTTCAAGTGTGTGTCTGACAGACAGTTAGACTCCTCCGGCTGCATGGTAAGTGTGAACCACCTGCCGTACATTCATCGGCGCTAATAAAAGTCTCGGGTAAAATGCTTACATACTATTTAATGATCGGTTGGTTTTGATGCATCATTAATAAAGTTTACAGTAAATGCATTGTTAGTAAGGGGCTGTGCGAATGTGCGTACGTGTGAGGGATGTGCTTGCAAGTGATAGACCTCCTGAAAAAAGGCAGCACACATTTCATCCAAGCTGTCAGCTGAACTGTCGCTGAACTGTAGCTAACTAGCTATCAGAGCTCAGAGGGTGCTGACAACCGTTTTCAGCAGGGCAGCAGACTACTCTTAATGCTGGATTCATGCAGTTAGTCTGGCAAAACACACCAGACAGAGCTACAGCTACATGCTGTCTGGGCATGCAAGCATTTGAACTTGACATGTTCCACGTAGTTCAACTTTGCACCTTAAATTTCCTGTATGGTTTTGGGGCACGACAAGAGTGACAAACAATATTGCTTCCAAACGGTTAATGAAATAAACAAGAAATAAAATATCAATTGCTCAGCAGTTATCACAGAACTTTGTGGCTGAACGACTGATTGAGAACTGAAGTGAAACATAATATATGTTGTAAAGTTCCTTCATCCACATAATCATCTCTTTTTAATGTTTCTTCCCAGTGGGCTTTTGTGATATTTCCAAGCAATCTGTAATATTTCATAATTATGCTGTAAGCCACTATAATTGGTATGCTTTGGTGTTACTGTATGTATGCCCTGCATACTATGGTGCCTATAGTTAGAGGGATGACTCACGCTGTGTAGTGCCTGTGTATTTACTGTGCCCAGACTAACAGTTCTTTGTAGTGGTGGAAAGAGTGCTTAAAATCTCTACTCAAGAACAAGTACAGTTACATTACTGAAATTCAGGCTCTGGGCTAGCTGGCTACAATGCTAACACAGTAGATATGTGTTCAACACAATACATAGATATTATTCATTTACATTCTGTTGGTAATTTGTGTTAATTTAACCAAGTTTTTTTTTTTAACATATTGCATCTCCAAATAAAGGTACACAGTATTCTTCTCAACATTTTTTCCACTTGCACTCAGTAATGCATACTTAACTAAGAGTTGAATTACAGACTTGTACCTAAAATAAATGACTTAATGACAGTAATGTTTTAGTAGTTGTTATTAATTACTTCACCTCTGTTAATTTGGGAGCTCACAGTAACTACTTATCGACTGGGAGGTTAGGGTATGCAGAAAAACTTGCCTTAAGAAAAAGATAAACAGCTAAAGGTGTATCAGTTCTCTGCAATGATGGAACTGTTTGTCAATGTGGGGAAAAAGGAGGTAGTCCAATGACGACAGCAAAAGCGAAGTAGTAGTTGTGCTACTGATACCTTTCGGAAAATGCTTGTTTTACTCATCTAGGTGCCACTATTATAAAAGTATAACGAATGATATATTTAACACATTTATTTACATCCCTCTGTGATTCATATTTAGATGTAAACCTCTGTGCAAAAGAGGTTTTCTTTCTGGCATATTTACAAGTACAGGGTGACTGCAGGCTCACAGTGCCAGGCTTTTGACAGCATGGGGCGGGCCTGGGTTGTAAAGTAATTAAATTGATGAGGCATCTCAATTGCTGGAGGACGGTTTGGCGAGTCATTAAGAGCTCGGACGGGGCTATAAATCGACTGGTCTTTTCGTTGTTTGTGTCGACCAAAGACAAACACTGACACGGCAGTTTTCTTGTTTTCTCTCGCTCTTTTTTCCTTATCTTCCCAGAACCAAAGAAAGGATTTACTCCTCTCTTAACAAAGATTGCTATTTGCTATATTCGTGAAAACCCTCCGAGTGAATCTGGTCCAGCGCTTTCTGTAGACCCTTATCACGAATCCATCTGGTCACAACTGATGAATAACATTTCTGACACTGCTGTCGAGCGACGATTTACCCCTCGACTGATAGACTTTAGAGGATAAACTGGGCACCTCTGTAGAGCTTGTAACATTTTCAGCCGGGCGGCTTTTAATCTCAGTTTTTTATTAATAGATAAAGTTTATTTTGCCCTCTGCAACTCAGCCCCCGCGATTTACCTCCTGCTGTGTTACCATGACGATGGCTCCATATTAATAAACCTGAGTCACATTCCCCATCATTCATCAGAACCAAGACAATTTCCACCCTTGACATATTTAGTAGCTTGTGGCTGTTTTTTATGTCTAAGATGTGTTTTTTAGTTTACATTTAGTGTTAATTGCATTTTGCCCTGAACGTGTTGACAGTATATTTTTCTCCTTCAGTTACTGATGATATGACTACATTTCTGCTGTGCTACCCAGACACGAGCAATATGGATGATCTTGTTTAAGAATATGCATGCGACGGTGCACTGTGTCACTCCTCCCTGCACTGCACAATTTAACATGGCCTCCGCCAAATCCTCGTATCTTATGCATCTCATGCCTCTTTCTGTCTGTTTTGTGACATTTAGCTGCTGCAAAGTGTGAATTCATTCTCCAAATAAAGAATAACATTAGGGACAAAAGTGAACTCTCTAATAAATACAACATTAAGATTTATAAATGCAGGGATGTTTAATTTAATTATATTCTGTTCGTGCTTCCACACTTTGTGCTATCGTTGAAGCAATGTGCCTAATTAGACCCTTTTTGTTCTTTAGTATATTTGCATTTATTTAGGCGAAAAGCTTTCACGCGGGAAATCATTGTATTAGAATGGCTGACAACAATAAATAATTTACAGTTCCGACCATGTTTCATGTGTTTCCATAGCTGAATTTGCATCCAATGCAAGGCTCGAGACTAAACTTGAACAGGCAGCCTCCCATACTAAACCTATACCGAGACCAATCCTTATTAAACCCAGAGGTGGACAGTAGTAGACAGTGGAGAGAGTGCATATAAAATATGAATGAGTCCGTGCTAATAAGGCTCAGATTGTTTGTCAAATTCTTCCCCACGTCAAGCCCCCAGGGGCAAACACACAACCACAGTATCTTTTCTCCACCCAGCATGGCAGGAAGAACTGTATCGAAAGAACCCTGATAAATTAGCACCCGAAGCAAAGAAAAGAAGAGAATGCGCACACTCGTGTCTTCATCAAGGGGTGAAGTCAGCTTGGAAAGCTTTAGTTTCAACTCCTATTTTCAGCAAGCATAAGTGTTTTATAAAATATTAGTGAAAATGATCCAGAACAGTCTCACGCCTCCATGTGCAGCTGATTAATACAGCAACAAAGAGACTGACAAAGCCTTCTAGTCTTCAAAGATTAACTCCGAGGATCACAGACACAGCGGTATTATTTTTCTCCTTTGACTCTTTTTGGGTTGGTGTTATTTTAACCACCCTTGTCAGAGTGGGTGCTAACATGGAGCAGCGACATGCCACACAGGCGGGCTTAAAATCCATTATCAGAGTCAGTCCCTCAAGGCTGTCTTCTGCTCTTAAGACAGTCCAAATGCATTTTGCAAAGAAATAAATTCCAGTCAGAGTCGGCGCTGAAGTTTTTGGATACACTGCTTATTCCATTTTTTTTTTTGCCTTTGTTCCCTTTTCTGCTGCTGCTGAGCCACAGAGGATGACAGGTGGCTTATTCTTGTGCTCGCTAACCTCAGCTTATACCAACAGCTGTTGTAAGTGCAGGTTAGCAGTTTTAGACAGGTAATGTTCTTTTGCCTTCCTTTTTCATCAAACACCGATTGCTCATGTTATACATCACAGTTGCAGTGTGTCAGGTAAAACTGTGTAGGTATGGAAGTTGAGTCTTGTTAAGCATACGCAAATACCTGAGTGAAAATAAATGTTCATAAAAAGCTACTTCAAGAAACGGCTCATGTAGCTGTTTAGATCATTTCTCCAGACTTTAGGTGTTGCAAATCATGACTGACATCTCCGTTTGTCAATTTTTTTTCCTTGTCTAAAAGTTAGACAACCTTGAATGTAGTCTTATGACAGACTAAAATGATAATTTCATACTGTATCTGTCAATGATTATCAACTTACGTTACCACTCTCCATATTGGGGACAACGGGGATGTGCAATATCTGGAGAGGGAGTGAGGGTACAGCTCCAGCGACAAGGGGTAGTGTCTGTGGCTGACTCAGTTGGAAAATTAAACACATTGTCATCTTTACCGGTGGTTGTGCATCCAGTGACGCCACAAATGAGCATTGACTCAAACACTTTGAGATGGTTTGGCAGTTAGCTCTCAAGCAGCCAACAGTGCATAAAAGTGGCATTCCTCATGGTTTCATCTCAGGTCCTCTTAGGTTACATTTTTATACAAATGATACTGTTTTATACAGTTGGGAAAACTCTGTCCACTCAACCATTGCAAGTTAAGGATGTTGTTTTGTGTAGAAACAGGTCCCTTACCCCATTTTATTACAGGAAAAGGATCAGGAAAGTATACAGCCAAGTCATTTTGATGGTACAGTGTTATGTACTAGGGTGAATGGTGTCTCTGTCCCATCTACTCTGCCCCCCGTCACTTGTTTCTACACTATGTAACGTCCGTTAGAGGGTAGGATGACATTTACAAAATGACAATTTCTACATAATGTTGCAAGTACTTTTTTTTAATATTTTTTAAATGCTTACGGTTATGGACATAAGACCATATAACACATAAATAAAAAGCTATTGTGGATCTTGTGACTTTCATCAGGAAGTCTGAGTGAGAAGATAATTATGTTTTAATATCCCATACTTCCATTTGTTATTAGCATTTTAATACATGCCATACCACTTAATTAAAATCAAGAGTTCTATGCCCTGACATATATTTATTGCCAACTTATACATGGCTAGAGGACAGAGTTGGGCCATACTCTTACATGAAGCACAGCACAATTCCATACTGTTGCAGAAGAGATACTGCAGATACTATAAAGATCATAATGCTGGGAACATGATATGTATCTTATCCGGAGGCTCCTTTACATTCCCATTTTGTATCTTAAGCTCAAGAAGCAAAAAAATGCCAGTAATCCACCATAGGTTTTACAGTATATCTTTCACCCGCAAATCTCTCTTCTTCATACGGTGGAAAAAGATGGAAAAAAATAAAAGAAAACCTCTCTGAATCACACAAGGTCCCTGTCTGCTGCATTAAAGGTAAATTGTCAGAACAGAAATCCAGAGGCCACTTTTAACTATGCTGCAACACGACAGCAGAGAAGTGTGGAGAAGTGCATCGGACAGATGTGGGCTGTCTGAGCAGCAACACTCTAACATTCACCTAGCGGTGCGGAATGAATGGTCAAATTTCTCGTTGAACCTGTGGTCAATGTGCCGTGTCATCCACTGTGTTTTATGTGAGAAAGGGGTATTACTGATGCAGTCAGTGAATTCTCCCGGGGCTGCTTGGTGAAGTTCAAAACTCTGTAAACATGGATTTTTCTGGTAGCTCCTGGTTTTTTTTTAAAGCTTAAGTTTGACAACTGCGGCACTCTTGTTGTTTCTGTGCTGTTAGGAAATGGTGTAATGTGTGTCTTTATGGCATGTTGTTGTATCCTGCCTCAGTATCTGTCTTCCTAATGAAAGTACTCAGAGGCTGAGCAGATGGTGGGATATTACTGGAATATCGTTCATCAGTTTATGTTCCTTTTGGGACATCTCTGGTAAAGTCGCTTGAACGCAGCGTTGGCGGAGATGTATGTTTTATTGTCGCCCACCAATCCGAAAGTTTAAACTTGGCCCGTCAAACTCAAGTAATTTATAACCGTTTAGCGAAGATGAATACTGTTGTCTCCAATCTCATTTTAAGGGCCGCTTGCATACTCTTGCGGAATTCGAGAGTTTATTAAAATGTGTGACACACTCGAAAAGTCAGGAATTAAAAGATGAGTTGTCAGTGTGGAGCCAGATTTCTGCTTGGTTGCCTCTGGTTTGCATAAAGAGTCAGCGGGGAGGGAAAAAAATTGGAAAAACTCCACCCAAACAAAAAGTTCCGTGCGAGCCAGCATCGCCCTAATCCCTCTACCCACAATCCACTGTACGTCCCCACAGTCGTGTGTTCCTGAGAACCAAGCGTTATGACTCCCTCTGCTCTGCTGCACAGCACAGCTCAGTTTACCTCATTACCATTGAATTTCAATGCTGCATGGTTTAAAGCAAACTCTAATAATTCTTTCATCCTTACAGCGCGCCACTGTTGGTTAAATGCCGGATCAAGTGTGTCATTTAGTGTACCGCAGAGATCCAAATAACACTGCTGGAGCCAGGGGTGGAAGTTAAGAGCTGTGCACAATGGAATACAGTTCAGTAGGGCCTTTAGGGGGAAATATTAGCAAGTGTGCAGCATAATAGTAAAAACTAAGACACATCATTTTTATACATTCACTTTATCTAGTCTAATATGCACAGTCACTGAAGCATTAAGCAGGCATCTGCAGCAGCACTTCAGTTTTCAGACCGTAAATGCTGTGCATAAATGCATCAGAGTCTACCAGTTAAACAGAACACTCGCAGTCATACCGGGTTCAATATATTAAATGTTATTTGACAAGATAAGTTTTTGAATTTGAATTTAGTTAATTTGACATGGCACGGGTCCAAACCCAGCCCAGCAGAATGGATTAGGAAAGATTATTAAATCATTTCCAACTAGCAGGTTAGATACCTGGCGAAAGATTAGCTTTTCAATTTCCTTTCCCTTCTTGTAATTTAATAAACATAGGTGGGTAGATAGTATCTGTTTTTCTTCTTTGTGGCGAGACTGAGATATGAAGAGGAGCAGAAAATATTTATTGCTCACCTGTTACAGTAAACTGTCGTATATTGCTGCTATTTTTTTTTTGTAATAACCTCCAGTGAAATCTGACTGCTGGTGCATTTATTAGGGCCCGAGCAGGTCACAGCCTGCGGGGACCTATTGTATCTGTAGGAATCGTTTCTTATTATTCTTCTCCCACTTTTGACTGCAGTTTTGGAGGTTTGAACATACCCCAAAACTCAGCAAGTTTTGCGATAAAAATGCAATATTGCATTGTCATTGCGTGTGGTTGTGACCTGCAGACTCTACTCTCTACCTCTATTGTAACGTATTGTAACTTTTACTCAGTATGTTAATATCATGGTATTTTGGTTAATTTATTGGTTCTCGTTTTATTTTGTAAGGTTCATCCTCATGTGTCATGTCATGTTGTTTTCCATCCCTTGTGACTGTCACCTGTCCCTGATTATCCTCCTGTGTAACTGGTCTGCCTCTATTTGTCTGTTTTCCCGCCATGTCTCCTCCTCACCTGTGTTCACTTAGTCATTACTCACTGTGTCTTTAAGTCCCTTTCTTCCCTCTCTCAGTTTGTGTGTTCTGTTTCCCAACGTCAGTCCTGTGGTCCTTGTGTTCCTGCCTGTCTACCCAGTGCTTCTTTGGTTTGTACTTGATTTAGTTCTTGTAGTTTTGCACGCCTTTATTTGTCAGCTTTGCCCCTGCCGGCCTCCATGTGTTTTTTCGCCACCTGCCTTTTTTGCTTGTTGCATTTTGTAGCTCTGGTTCCTGGTCGGAACTCCGGCTTTGTTTTTGAAGCTCGCCTTTTTAATTTCTTTTCAACCTGCCCGCCTTCTGAGCGGGTTCACCTTCTCTGCTCCGGCGTGACAGACAACACTACTAAAAACTAAGCATTTGTCCAGTGAAAGCGTTATGTGCTGTGTTTTCTTTCCTGACATAAATAAACAGCGCTCATGGCCTTCATCATCAAAGTAAAGGAGAATAACAGCAGCTCTTAAATGCCTCTGGCAGCAGAGCCTTGCGGAGTCTCTGGGCAGAGCCATGCTTCACACTTAGAGCCATCTATTGTATTCTCACCAATATAGAAAAGGTGGAGAAATGGAGACAACATGGCTGTTGCGGCAGCATTAAATGGACTTGAATGGATTTGCTGAGCACATAAATGCAGATTTGATTCTCACTGTGTTGAGATGAGGAAGATGAATACTCCAGATGAAATCATCCTGTTTGAAACCAGAGCCGTTGTGACACAGAACAAGGCGATGTTTTTTTTTTTGTTTGTTTTTTGTTTTTTTATCCATCCATATGCGGCATTCTGTATGTTTGCATGAACCATCTGCACAAAAACATAAGAGGATCACAATCAAAAGTGACAAAACTGACTCAATCTCGAATAGCGGCGTCTATTTTTCGCAGGTTCGAGCGACACCGTTTCCCCCCACAGCGAAGAGAAGACTGTGAAGAGGAAGTATGAATATCGCATGAATGTAACAGCTGGGTGGAGACTCAGTATTTCTCACCGGGGACTGTTTCACACCCTCGCATGTTTGGGTTTTTTTTTTTTGTTTTTTTTTTTTCACTCTTGCAGCAATAAAACCGTTGTGCTTAATTCAACTCATCGGAGCAACAGTGGGAGCTGCAGGGCATGCATCTCTGCCACCTCCAAACCAGATTAGGCTGTCAAATATGCTTTTAGAGTATTTAATTTTTTTTTTTCTTCTCGCACCTGTCAGGGTGATTAAGAGCTGTGCAGTTTCAAATACTTTTTTTGCGGTATGTGTTATGAGACTCGGCACACATCTATCTTATGTTTTTTTTTTTTTTTTTTTCCCACTGAAAAGCTTCTCTCTCCTCTTTGCTGATGTTAATTTCCAAAAGTCTCTCTGGGACCATGTATAAATCCTTGATCACTGACTGTTGACACTTTTCTCACCATTTTTTTTTTTCTTACCCTGAAATGTGTGATGTGCGAACATCTGGCATCCTAATTTTGACAAGATCATTAGGAGACAGAGTTCTCAACAGATTATGCTCGGTTCCTGATTAAAGCAAGGACACTAATGGCCAATTAGGAAAATGAATAGCAGTCATTCAGAGCGGGTGAGCTTTAACTCGCAGGGGCAGTATACATGTGTAATGTGTAGGGAGATGTATGCGCAGTTATAATGCGTACTTAGTTTTTTTTTTTTTTTGCATTCATCTTTTCTTTAAACCCGCTTACCTTGTATTTTTAATCACTCCAAGTGTATATAGAGGAGTGAAATACAATCTCTCTCTGGCACTTAATGGTGTCATAAAAATTCTCGTTTGTAATTGGCCCCTTAGGATACACAGTCAACCACTCCGTGTTTTACATCGCTGTCATATGCCTAAACTCGGGAACCCAGCAGACACGAAGGTGTGAAAGAGACAAAAAGATATCATGTAAACAGCCGATCTGTCATATTTAATGCAATAGTTTGGGTTATTAATTATATTTGAATGGACTTACAAATTTGTAGGCAGAGACGCATCCATGCGCGTCTCTAATGCGCTTGTTTTCTCACTTCTTTTAAATATTTAATGTAGTCACTGATATGTTATAGCTCATTTGTCTAATGTTTCTGAAGGTATTTGTAATTAGTGATCGGCTGCCGAGCTGGTAATTATAGCGGCAACGCTGCAGTCAATAAAGTTGCCTTGTGTTTCTCCAACAAGGGTTAGGCTGTATGGCGCTCACTCGCTGAATTACAGCAGACGGACTGACTGAAAGCGTTTATCTGAAATGCAAATTCAACCCCCGTCCCCCCCTCCTTCCCCAGCTCTCTCGTGTCTTCGGAGAGTTGTCCGAGCACAAAGAGCAAGTAGCTGGTGGGCAGCGCTAATGGCTAACCTTAAGTCCTTTTAATTCAAGCGTGGACTGCTGCATGACAATTCTGAATTACGGACACCTATTCCCACAGCTCCGCTGCAGTGTGATGAATGGCCCCAATCTCATTCTGGTGGGGAAGTAAGCATTGCATTCATGAGATACAGTAAATGGATCTGATGCAAGACAGCTTCCCATTGAATGTCGAACATATGGGACTCTGTACGGACAGCACGTGTGAGCAATGCACAGCGCTGATTGCACATTTATCCTTTTTTGCAGCGTTTGGCAGCAGTTTCTCCAAAAGAGAGATAAAAAAAAAGGCCCATCGCTCAATTTGTTTTGTAAGATTTGAAAAAAGAACTGTCTATGTCCCAGAGAGAGCCGACGTAAACTCATTTTCTGGATTCATTTGGATCCTTTGTGTGAAAACTGCATGCCTTCAATCTCATGAGATAGTGATCTTAATATGGTATCGTGATCCGGCCTTTAGGAGGAGGCCAATTATGAGAAAGAAATCTCATAATTAGAAGAAAGGGACAAGTTGGTTACTGTTAGTTGAGTCAGTACTGGTATGGAATTTCAAATCATGCTGTTCTTAATGAAACTCATGATAACATCAAAGTCAGGCTGCAATGAACAGTCGTCTTTAGTATTGATTCATGTGTTTTGATTGGTTTATTACTTGTTTTGTCTTTAAAGATCTCAATTAATCAGAGCCCACAGTGAAGTCTTCAAATAGCTTCCTTTGTTGAACCAACAGTCCCAAACTCAAAGACTCTTTATTTACTATCATAAATGACAAAAAGCAGCTGCAAATCCTCACATTTAAGAAAATCAAACCAGCGAATGTTTGCCATTTTTGCCTGCAAATTCAAATGGATGGCAGTTATCGATTTATCAACCAATCAGCTGTGTGTCAAATAGGCCCACGACTTTTCACCCCTCCTTTGACAATATCCAAATCATTTGCTAGTGTATAAACATAGAGGGGGAAAACATCCCTGAGGTGAAAAATAAAGTCGGAGATGAGCATGAGGGTTCTTCCAGAAGTCGACACACATCATGTATTAGGCTTAAGATAGCACCCTAAGTTCCTCCACCTCTTCTTCTTCTTCTCTCTCCAGCTTGTTTTCTTGGCTGCGTGAGAGCATCCAGAGAGTTTTAGATGTTTTCAGACGCAGTGGTGTGCTTTCCAGTTTCCCAGATTTTATTGCTGATGAGACGTTCTGAAATGAATGGAGAAGGCATAAGAGAACATGCTCGACACAAGTTTTGAGCACTCATCCTCAAAGAAATTCCACTGACACCAGAGTTTGTGTAATTTAGGTCACTGAAAAGCTGCTTCACAGCATTTAAAAAGCAACAGCAACATTGAAAGTCTAATCGGGTGTTGTATATTAGGTGTCATTGCTAACTTGACCATAGGACCTTTTAACTTTGAAAATCTAACCAGATGTTGCTTGTAACATATTAATGTGAACATGACCATGGAGCAGGGTAGGTGTGAAGCCCCTTGCAGTTTGAAGCTGAAGGCCACTGACCAAGCTGCTGAATTTGACAAATTTGGAATGAAAATGTGTTGATTTAAGAGGTTGTAAAATAGTGTTTTTTTTTTTCCTTCACTGCTGTAACTTTAAATGTACTGACTGAACTAAAATCTAGGTCTACCATCCCTATTTCTCCTTCCCCGGCTTCTGTTAACAGCCTCACGCTCTTCTGAACATTGTTGAGCTGCGTCTCAATCCTCCCTTTGTATCTCAGTTTGACTCGTTTTTATCCCTGACTTGATTTCTCTCCCTAATTTCCCCATCCTGCATTACATAACCTTTTATTGAAAACCACCAAATGAGGCCCTTAATTGCTTTTGTGCCCGAAGGTTTGTTCCCAAGGATCTCAGTTTGTTTACTGCTGATCTCAGGGACCTTGCCAAACACAATGTTCTGACATTCAGTATCAGTTAGCCGGGTTATACTTTTTAGAGGGAGGGTTTCAGCACTGTCCAGTCAAAACAGTGCCGAAGGGCGAGAAAAACAATTTTCACCCATATATATATTTTTTTTTAATCGTTTTTTACCTTCCGGCACAGTCTGTGTAAAAATAACATTGTCATTAGCATGAGTGGAGGTCCCACTCCTGAGCCTTTATTTTGATGGCGTACATGACATGTGAGATATGATGTGTGTACTATTAATCACTGACCCCGTCACAAAGTAAACTGCTGGGGGGATGTGATGAGATGGACTGCAGATATTGACAATCTGCAAATATAAAGCCAGCAGCAGATTAACTGTTTTGCTTCAGGGTGTGTGTGTGCACCATCTATACATCTATACAAGTGATAAATGGCTGTGGGAGATAAAAGGGGAGATTCTCAATCCCTCCAGGAGGCAGGGAAGTTCACTTGCAGTTATGTTACTGAACCTGCAAGATCATAACCTGAACCTGAAAATGGGAAGTCTTGCTTGTATGTAAGTCAGTCATGTTATCATAAATAGCGAGACACAGGCTTACACCGATACTCAATCTGTCTGAATGTGTTAGACCACTGTCAGCAGGGGAAACACTCATTCTAACATTCACATCGCCCCTCTGTTCTGTGTGTTTCGAGATATTCTCACGAGGAAAATAATAAAGTTCAAACGTCTGAACTTTAAGCAGCAGTGGGCCCCGTTCTATTTTTGCACTTATCACAAATACATCAGCACCTACATACAACCTTTTTGTACCACACATTATCATACCTCACACACCCACGCTGTACATACTGTAAGACGTGGCAGATGAGTAAGAGGAGCTGTCAGTGGAAGTGGTGAACACAGCTCCGCAAACTGTGAAATAATCTCTCTTACAGCCCTCATTTTAAAACCAACAGAACCGTTACATCAATACCCACAAAGAAGAAATTACAGCTCGGAGGAAAAGTGATGTGTCGGTTGTTAAAAGCGACACATTTTCAGCATGTGGCTGACGCCTGAGTGTGTTAATTAATTGTTGGATTTCAGCCCCAGCAGACAAAACCCATTAAATATTCAAAGATGAGCATTTTGTCCATAATGACAATCAAGTGTTCCTGGTATCAATTACTGTATGTGCACCCATCTCTATCATTCAAGTGAATGGTAAATAGCTGCTGTTTTCCACCATCTAATGTCGCACTTAGTAGGATACAATATTTAACATGACAATCACAGTAGTGACACAACTTCTTGAACTCAGATAAGTATGTGGCACACACAGTTCTCTTTCCCACTTTATTTTATCTAAGACAGCATCAACACATCATCTTGATATCACCCTTTGACACCAGGGCCTCTAGTTTGATCTGCATTAACACACACCATTAGTACGGTAAATATAATGTCTGTACTACAAACACATTTGGTTTATCTACAGTATTAAGTTATTGCAACTTATTAATGTTCATGTTTCAGTTGGCCTGCAATACTCACTTTGCTTTCAGAATAAAATCATTCTTTGTCAGTACTTGATGTGATCCAATGAAAAAAGTAGGGAATCGTCATGAGGTGTAAACATGATACTTAATAAAACAATGAAACAACACAGCAATAAACTATTTAAAACATGTCAACATATGTAAGGTATAATGCCCGGCTCCACTGGTTTTTTAATGGACCATTAGCTCCGGGTAATGGACACCTGTAAGGGTATTATCATACTTATTCTTCGGTCACTTGCCAAAAAAAAAAAAAAAAGCGGAAACTTGAGGTTTAACATTCATTATTGTTAGCAACATTAACGTTAGCAAGCAACATTAAAGTTGTCCAACAAGCGCTAGCAAGTGATTCAAACAACAACGGGGCTGTGACATGAATTCAGTGGTAGATGTGAGATGGAATGCCACAACTTGTGGCTTAATGTTATCAATAATAACTTTAAGATTAAAAAGGGAAGAAGCATTATGCTAGCAAGATAAAATGTCACTAAAAACACATGTGGTTGACAACCATTTAAAATTCTGTAAGTCACTGTATCCGATCTAAAAGAATAAATAAATCTTAGCACTGTTTATAATTATAAATGATTTGAAGTAAAAAAAAAAAAAAAACGGCAATAAATTTTCCCACATTTCAGCATTGTGTCTTGCTAAGCAGAGCCAGCAGATCATCAAGTGTAACCTCCTCTGTTTATTTAACAGTCTTTTATTTACATCCTAGTTGGCTAATGCATCCCAAATCATGAACAGTAGGCTATTGTGTTATTAAAGTAAAACTATTTTTTTAATTGAGTCCTCCTTTGTTATAAAAATTAATCTGCTGTTGTTGCATTTGTGCCTAATTAGCATTCCTTATGCTCGAGGAAATATGTTTCATTAAAAAATATACACTTCATAAATTAAATGCTGCACTGTAAATTAGCCAATCTGAAGTCATTGGACCCAGTGTTCCCACTCAGACGTCTGTGCAGGATGTGTGTGTGCTCAGGTGAATGATTTGTTGTTTTGCGGACGTTCTGAGCTGATGACAGACCCTAACTGAAAGTCTAAATTTTTCCCCTTCATTAAAACCTTGCGATATCAGTGACTTACTGCCGGATCACAGACATAACTTTTAATCAGTCCAACCTTTACCACTCTCTTTCCAAGTTTGAGTGCTCTCAAATGTCATTTCAAGGCTCCGAGAGTGAAATTGATGCTCCTGCTCCCTTTTGATTTTCTCGAAGACCTCCATGTTTTCTGAACCCTATCAAACAAGATCATTTACATCTTTCACTCTTCTTTCTTTGAGTCTCCCTCTCCGTCTTTCTCAAAATCCCACTGCCCACTTTTCCACTCTCATCTTTGCCATATTACTATCTTTGCCTCCTCAGAAATGACTGATCCTGATTAAAATGCACATGCTGACCTCTGCGCCTGACTTCTCTTCTTCCCTCTCCCTAATTTATGCCTTCCTCCTCACCCTCTCGCTTCATCTCTCTCACACCACCTCCCCTCTCTCTCTCCCTCTCTCCTTTCTTGCAGTGTCCTGAGGGGCTGAGGCCAATGAAGGATGGCTCAGGTTGCTATGACTACTCCAGGGGCATTGACTGCACGGATGGCTTCAATGGAGGCTGCGAACAGCTGTGTCTCCAGCAGCTCGTGCCCCTCGAAGATGACCCCAGTTCCAGCAACGTGCTCATGTTTTGCGGGTGAGAATAACTCTGCTAAAAGATTTGAAGGGTGTCTGCGGGCAGGAAATAATGCTTCCTCGCGAAATAAGCTCCATGAGTGATATTAAAATAAGAGTTTATTTCCTCGGGCAAAAATTTGCATGAAGGAAATGAGATACGTACATGGGAAATAACCAGCACAGCTTCGCTATCGCCAAATCACATCTGGATGGAAAGACACCTGTGCGAGATTACATATTAAAAAGCATCATAACCCCTCCCATAGTTACCATTAACTCGTTGCTTATTAGCATGCATATTAGTAGCATACCGAGTCTAGATTGGTCATTACGAAGCACTTACTATTCTCCATCCTAAATTGAGGACTTGCTCATAACTAATTCACCCGTAGTTTGACACTTATTAACCCACACAGGTTCTACTTCTGAATTAGTTATGAGAAGGACCTCACTTTAGAATGAGGGAACATATTCTGAGTTAGAAAAAGACTTATTTGAACACGGTTATATAAGAATAGACCATATTAATGTAGTGATATTAAGGGAGAATGACTATTCCTGTGCGACTACCACCGTAAAAGGCCCATGAGCAAAGCGCATTAAGATTTGAATTCATTTACGTACTATCAATAAGCAGTAGTAAGGTGATACTTGAGAGGAAACTCTTATTTTAGAGACCAAGTACTTGTAGAATGTAGTCAGGTAGAATAAAGGCATTAATACGTGCTTTAATATGACTAGTAGAAAGCCCATATGATAGTAATATGCATGCTGATAAGCAACTACATAATGGCTGATGTGTATGTTCCCTGAAATGAAGTGATACCAAAAACGATTGTTTAATTTGAATGTATCCTATCCAGAGATGTTTTACAATATTATCTACTCCTCCACTCACAATTTTGCTGTATTTTCAGCCCAACTCTGATGGTACGCTGGTATGAGTTCTCTCATATAAGCCTGTGTATAGTTTAAATCGTGCAATTATTATTAAACTGACTAAATATTTAAAATAAATGTAAAAATTAAGTTAACAAATAAGCCCGCACAGGAAACTAAGCAAAATGGATTTCGAAACAAATATTCATGAAATGAAAATTAAAAGTACCGAAAAGTACAAAACTGTAATTACCCAGGGTATCCCATTTAACTGCACAGAAGCTTGAACTTTTTAATAAAGGCAATTAAACACTGAGTCAGGGACCCAAACACAAGACACAGGCAGGTATGTGAAAAAGCTAAAGGCGAGCTTTGTTGACAAAGCTTTAATCCAAAATATCAAAATGCAGGCAACCAAAGAGCAGGGGGCCAAAAACTGGCAACAAAAGGGACGGGAACAAAACAAGGTTAAAGAGAGTCCAAGAACTAAAAGGTAAGAACAAACTAAGATCAAACCAAAGGACTAAACACGATATCAGGGATACGGAGATACCAACAAAGACTGAGTGAAAAACACAGGCTCAAATACACAGGGACTGATTAACTAAAGGCAGAAGGGTGTAAATTAAAACGAGGATATTACCTTCAAAAATCAAACAGGAAGCAACTAAATCCCAAAACCGTGACATCAGGGATTAAACATGGAACCTGGACCATGCTGACTGTCCTTGCAGTACATTACGCTGCACATTCACTCTATGGCTGCCCACACACGTTAGTTTGAGCTGGTGCACTGTGTGTGGACTGTGGAAGCTTTTTGAGCACCCTTCGCAGAACTACGTTGTGTTAATCATCAGTAAAACTTGACACTATCTTTTACCCCCCGATTCACCACGGATGGATCAAATGTTTCAGGCTTGTTGTGTCATGTCTGTCAGCAGTGTTTCACAGCAGAAATCAAGGAGCAGGCGTCGTCTTCATACGTGCCATCTGCACCGCCTGCTTGTTCCTAACCGCGGCAAACACACTTTGTTTTTTTCCTTCTAACATCTGTCGTCTTCGCGGGTGTCAGGCAGGTGTGTGCGACGCAGCAGGGAAGAGGGCCGCAACAGTTCAGTGATTTGAATGTGAAAATGATCATACGCAGGCTCACTCGCAATGGGTAGCAAGTCCAAACCGGAGAAACTGAGATTCAGAGGTTATCAGGGATGGCACTGTTTGAAGTGTGAAGTTGGCTCTTTTTCTCATGCGCTTACATACCGTCACTTTTCTTTTTGGCATCCAGTGGAGTCGACCCCCTGTGCTCGCCATTGGAATAGAAGGCACTGCTGCACTGGCTTTACTTTTCAGACTCGGACACTCCGTCCACAATTTATGCCGCCTGTGGTCTCAGGGGCATCTGGCGAATGGATGGAGGCTGGCGAATCTGGAGTGTTTCTAATAAATGCTCAGGGGAAGCGAGTGTCTGGAGACAGTGAGGGACATAGGGTAAAATAAAAACAACTGAGGCAGTCGTGGTGACAGTGGGTATTTCTGCTTCAAGGCTGTAGTGTAAAACAAAAAAAAAAAAAAATGTCAAAGAGCTTGGCAGAGTTGGATACTGATCTGGTGAGATGCTGATCTAGTAAATTTAAGCATACCATGCTGTAAGTTGGTCAATATAACCGAGATTGTGGACAGATGCAAAGAAACTATTAATATACTTATCGAAATGGAGCATCCGGCAACTTGAGCATACCGACGATAATCGATTCTTCTTTTGATTGATTACTCCTGTTCGGGGTTTGCAAATATCTGTAAAAAACTGGACGCCCTGAAAAATAAATAGATGACATTAATACAGCATACTGTAGTCTGTTATGGCTGGCCTTGTTCTGCGGTACAGTAAACAGTCCGTGTGCAGAAAGGAAATGATTTCGCCTTCATGCCACACTGCCCCACCAGGTCTGCTCAATTTTCAGAACAGCAGTGCCAACAATGCCAGTGTCCTCCTTCCCACTGAGGCGCTGAGACCTGATCAGCCGCATGAGCCCGAACCTCAATGCCAGCCAACTGCAGCAGATAGCAACCCTCTCAGTCAGGGAGGATTGTTCAGATAGATAAAGGAGATAGGATAATTGTGACAGACTGAACGGTCTGCTGAATTCCGCACCACTGGTATCTGTTTCCAGCAGGGCGCTCGTGTCCACAATCTCAATAATGACAAGTGAACTGCCTCTCTAATGCACATTGGCCAAAGCTACAAAAGTAAGAGCAAGATTGTGTAAAAAAAGAAATGAATTTTAAACTACAAACCTTGAGTTGTTAGTTTTACAATGCTGGTATGAATTCTGACAGCTGTTGTTTTAGGTGTAGTCTTTAGATGAAATGCATATTTGATTTTTAGTATATTTATCCTTCAAACTTTTAGTCTAGTTTTAATTGACTAAAAATGTTTTGGTCAAGTGATAATCAAAATTATCACGGGCAAGTTATTGTTGATCGTAAAGCCTTGCATGTTTCACTCACAGGCCAACTGATGTTAGCTGATACGTTTAGACAACTTTATCCTCAACGCTGGGCTCACTCATGTATTATTTCAGGAGGGCAAACAGAAAGATTTTTAGCGAGAAGTCAGGCCGAGCCAGCACGGTTTGCTCTCAAATTTACCTCAAGTTGACACAGACAACTTCCCAGTTACACTGACTTCAATGCGCACCATGTAACTTTGGAAAAGAAATTCCAACTGAGAAAGAAAACATTTGCAACATTAACAAGGCAATAACACAAACTCAGGAATATTTCTGTATCTAAATATACCAGTGGTCCTCAATTGGTAATAAGGTCCCCATAATGTTGGTTGAGGTTACGAGAAGGTGGCTTCTCAGAAGGGTCCTGTAAATATAAACAAAGTAAAGCTGAAAGGTGATGATTTTTCTCTTCTGATTGAAGTGTCTTCACAAAAACCCAACATAGTGCACCTTTAACATCATAGAGTTCACTACACACTGGCATGAGTAGCAGCATGGAACGATTTCAGGTTGTGTCTTCAGCTTGTTTGTATTCGTCCCACTTAACCTGCAGCCGCAGGTGGTCTCTGACTGCATTTTGTTTTCCTTTTTTGCCAAAATGTGTCCATAGATCTAGTCCTGTCTGCTGCCCAACAGCCATCATGTTGTTGTCACTTACTCGCTGTCAGTTTGGGACAGCCTCACCTGGGATTCTGGGAATCTGCACACGTCAATCAATGACAGGGCTGCATTGTTCATGGTTTGACGGGCAGACGAGACGCAATTGTTGGAAAAAGTCATTCATTTTTTTTGGAACGTCTGATCGCCCACCATGAACAATTTAGTCCCGCCTCGTCTCATCAATGAATAAAAAAAAACATTTTGTTGTTGCTTTTATTATCAGAGGTCTATTTTAGCTCCTTATTGTCTCATATTAAGTAGTGACAAAAAGATTGTTGACAAACCTTTTTTGGTAATGAAATTAACAGTGGCAGACTAATGACAGAAATGGCATAGAGGAGGGCTGAGATATGTGTAATATGTGTGTGTATATATATATATATATATATATATATATATATATATATATATATATATGTATATATATATATATATATATATTATACATTATATTGACTGCTGTTTTCTCCATGCCAGGTGTGTGCAGGAGTACAAACTGGCAGGAGATGGCCGCTCCTGCCTCCTGCAGTCAGACAACTGTGAGGGGCCAAAATGCCCGAGGCATGATGTCCACTTCAATGACACCCTGTTTGGTGAGATGCTGCATGGATACAACAACAAAACCCAGCAAGTCAACTTGGGACAGATATTCCAAATGACCTTCCGGTAAATAGCGTACCATCACACACGTTTGCACTTACACTTGCACAAATTCAGAAATGATTTGAATCAAGAATGAAAAGCATATTTTCTTATACCTTTTCTTTAAACGTTGTATTCAGAATCTTATGTTGCAAATCCTTTTTTCTTTCTGTTCTTTTCTCTCTTTTTCGAGAAGCTTTGTTTCATTATGCCCATCTGTTGGTGTATAGTACACTAACAACCTCGCTTTGAGACCTGTTCTGCCCCTCAACCGTTAAAGATTTTTTTCGGCGTCTCCGAAGACGCATCATCGGGAGCAGCGGTCGCCTTTTATCAGTCGGGGGTTTGCGGGAGAGATAGACAGGCTTGAGATCTCAGAGGAGCAGCTCTGAAAACCAACAGTCAGGGTTTTGCCGTCTTGTTGCCGCATCTGTGTTTGCACAGATGTGTGTGTGTGTGCGTGTGTGTGTGTCAGAGAGGGGGGGGGGGGATGAGAGACTGGTGGCTGAGTGAGGATTGAGACTTATCCCATGGCAGTTCTCCCTAAACTGTCAGCCCTCCGAAAAACCTGGCTCACTCTGATAAGTCACATGCTGTTTGTGGTGAAATGCTCCTGTAATCACAGAGAGATGATGGGGGTCTATCTATGCACAAATACAGTACAAACAGAAAAACAGCCTATATCTGTGCTATTCTATCTATTTCTCTGTGCTGGCCTTTTATTTACTCACTCAAACACACGCACACACACACAAACACACACACACAAACACACACATGAACAATTCATCGACCACTTATCTAGTAACCATGAAATGCTTTTCATCTGTTCTGCCCTATAGGTCACAATGGTCTCGCTTGGTTAAACACAGCCACATGATCCGTCCAGGTCCTGAGGGTGGTGTATCATTCTGATTCCTGTAGCTTACTTAGCACACTGGGAGAGAACATTCATGGCATTCATGAGAGAAAAAGTACATTGTTTTTTTTCCCTGAAATTATTTGCATTAATGAACATAAAATCATTTGGGATGCTCAGAGTTCTTTTTCATGTGGGTGTAATTAAATTAAACACTATAGAGATCTCCCACTAAGGCGATTGGTGCATGTGCTTCTTTTTCTACAGTGCTGCACCAACACCTTTGTCACGAGGAAGTCCACATTTTCAAATCAAAGAAGCGACACAAAATTTAATGCGAGTGATGTAAGATTGCTCTTTGAATCCATTTGAAAGCTGCCTTTGTGCAGTCCTTTCTCAGAAATAACAGTCTGTAATTCCACATATTTCTTAGAGTCGTCAGCATTGAACATTCATAATCCACAGCGTGGTGTATGAAATGTGTATGAAAAGGCACTTCTGCCTCAATGTTATTTTATTCTCAATCTCCATCTTTCAGATGAAGTCGTTCCAAATGACATTCAGTCACATTTATTTGAGATTGAACAGTCCACAATTGTGTCTTTGTCTGTCCTTGACGATGTCTTTGTGGGCGCCCGAAACTACCCACGTAGGAGGCATCTGGCTGCTGCAAGTTGTTGTTAAAAGACGGCTGATAATCACTCTCATACTGTAAATTTCAGTGTTATTTGCATAAGAAAAGAACACTGGTATGAATGTGTTTTTTCATGCATTAGATTTTAACTGCTTATCAGCCACATATCTGACTAGTGTTTTCATCGGTTGTGCATGGGAACCCTGCATTGTTAGGGAAGACATGTCAGGGCTGTGACTTAAATAAAGAGCTGTAGTATTTAGAGGGGGATTACCAACTTCGATCACCTAAAGAGCTACGAGCTAAAGGGAGTTTGAAATCCATCGTAAGAGTTTTTGTAGGTATGACTGACACATCCACGGCCTTTTTATGGACTAAGACCCCCATGTTCCCAAAGCTAAACCACTTGGGGACGACCCTTTAATGCACCAGACATGGCACAGTTTGACAGATAAAACAAAGGCACAGGTTGAGGATTTTTAAAACCAAGGGAAGCAGACAGTCTTGATCCATTCGCCCCGAAGCAGTGGAGAGCACAGTGGGTCTCTTGCCTCGAGACTCTACACACTGGGTTACATCAAACTATGGCCAGTAAAGGGATTTGCTCACAAGCCAGCAGGGCTGCGGTGGGGTAATACACACGACAGGTTTAAACCAGTCAAACACCTCGGCAGCTCCTGAGATGCACTAGACAAGCAATGAAAGATCTGAGAATCTTCATAAGGGGTAAAGTACATAGAGTGCATGGCCGCTTGGGGAAAATCTGTCCCAGATCTGTTTAGTTTATTGAAGCGTTTATTCACTGATATGTTTGGGCTCCAGCTGTTTTCAACGTGAAAAAGTTGTCACCAAAAAATAATGAAATATATATCAAGTAAAAACAGTGGGGAAAAATTCAGAAGTGCATTATATTTCAGATAAACTTGCCTTCAACAAGGCGTTCAGGTACGCATAAGAACTAGCGCGCGTACCCTGTGCCGTATGGAGCGTTGGTCGTGCACATCCTCAGAGACTACCACTATGCTGACGCAACATGCAATAGAAACATGAATGGTAGGAGCGGTGTAGCGCTAGTATGGGGATGAGACAGGGTCAGGAGTCTGTAGTCAAAGTGACGGCAAGCCATCTGCTGGAATCCTCCAAGAACATGTGTTA
This sequence comes from Acanthopagrus latus, assembly GCF_904848185.1. Lineage (NCBI taxonomy): Eukaryota > Metazoa > Chordata > Actinopteri > Spariformes > Sparidae > Acanthopagrus > Acanthopagrus latus. The sequence goes on along the minus strand of NC_051050.1, from coordinate 16,220,275 downwards.
GTATATACTGAAGTATGTTCACCACACAGCTCTTTGTCCAGGGAAACATGTTTTGGTTCAACAGCAAGTATATCTCCATCCTTTGCCAACTTGCTTCTCCCTCTGCTGCATGATACACAGTCCAGAACATGTACATGGCAATGATAAACAAAGATGATCAAAAACTACAACCTTTACCTTTTCATTACAATGCAAACCTTGGGTCCTGGATTTCACGTGGTTGCCACTTGAAATGTATCGCCACCCACTAAAACACTGTTGCAGACCAAGTATATTCTTTATGGCAGTGCCACTACCGTTTGGCAGTGGTTGGATTTGTCCGAGGTCACTGATCAAGAGCGTAGATAAAAATGCTCCGATTGTGCACAACAAAGATCAAGAGATTTACTTTAGCTGGAATACAGCTCTGTCTGAGAGCATTTATTTGTCTGTTAGACTTTGCATGAAACTGTAACAGCATTTATAACCTTCATAGCAAGATTTTTAAAAGTTGAACTCTACCCAACAATCTTAAGGTAATCTCAAGGAACTTACTCGGTAAACCTTTTATCGCAAAGGCACTATCTCCTCTTACTGCGCTCCAGGTTGAAGCGTAATGACCGCATAACCACAGCATAAAGCGTTTTCTCTTTGTGGTGCACTTACACCTTGTTTGCCGAGAGATTTTCTCAGAAAAATGCAGTCCAGCTAGACTCCCCCACCTCAACCGTCATTTTATTACACCTGTTCAATTTGCACCTGTTCCCGGAAGCCCGAAAACATTTCCATGCTAACTGCAAGATGCATTCTCAGCTGCACTTATCACGTTCCCAAGCAGTTAGTGGCACACGTGACTGATTACACACAGATGACAGGCAAAGTGCACTTGCTGAATGGTGTGCCTTTTCAGATAAATAACACATGTGTCTCCGGGTGCAGAGGGCTCCTGCAACGTAGCGCAAAAAGGAATTAATGCAAACCGACTTATCCGTATGTAGCTGAGCAGCGACTGGAGGGTTGAAGTAAAGAAAGAAAGAAGTTATTCTCTGAAACCTCGATTGAACTGAAGACCAAAAAAATCAGCTTTGTTTACTCTTTCCTTGTAAGGATTTTGGATAGTACGCTCCAGCAAGGTGTTCCCCTATTATGGGCTTGATCAACTTTACTCCAGTTAACATTTGGAAAGTCTTGAGCGATTCCCCATTCTTAGTCAGACAAGCCAAGCACACAGGAGTATTATACTTGACTCCCTGTGCCTCTAATTAAACATGTGTATTACTGCATGTCATCTCACCAAAGTGCTCATTGTGCCTCTCAAATCCTCTCGTGTCCTTTGTCAAAAGAACAATAGCTTTGTCTTCTGATTGACTCGCTCCCATAAGATTCCACTTCACACTCGGCACACATGTATTGATGGCGATATGTTACAGTTTTTACTCTCCTCATTTTCTCCACGCTCCCTTCGTGCCAGCTTTGATATGCAGATGCGAGTCTCATCCCACAGCCCCCGCCCACCTCTGCTTCTACCGATTCCCTCGCTGCCTCTCCAACGCCAACCTGCTACCTTTACATCGGAGGCTCAAAGTGAAACGCCAGATGATTGAGATGAATTGTATGATTCGAGTCACAGCGTGCCAGTGTGGTGTTTTAATATATAATATTGCCTGTGATTTATGACTGCTTAGCATACATTTTGCTTTAAATTGATCCCACTTTTCTCAGCCAAACTCCGAGTGGACACGGTGAGTGGATCTTGCAAATTGCCGTCATGAAATTACAGATAACACAATGTCACGCAAGCATGCGTCCGCATTACGAAGTTGCATGTGTTGACGTGAAGAACAATCCCATTATAACGTGATTGCAAACGTTGTGTGTAAAATATGAAAAACAGAATCCAACCGACAGAGGACGTAAATGTAGTTATCTGGTTTCCATTTAAACATTTTCTTTCAGTGAACTGACAGCAGATGCAGTCTAATTACAAGCTTTTTTTTAAAGTACTTTATATCCCTTCGATGGTTAAATGCTCTCCATCCAATTTTCAAATCAGATGATGAAAAACACTTATTTCTCCCCACAGTCATGTCCCTTTTATTTATAGTCTATGTTCAATTCAGTCCTTTGTGCTTTAGTATATACAGTAATAACATCTTGCCACACATGGATATGCAGACACACACACACACACACACACACACACACACACACACACACACACACACACACACACACACACACACACACACTACGGACTGCACAAACCAAATGACTATGGTTGAAGGCAAGAGGAAGTGGGGTGCTGGCACATTGATGGCCATTTATCAGTCCTGAGGAGTACATTTCTGGCCCCTGTCACATGAATCACTACATCCCTCTGACACACACACACACACACACACACACACACACACACACACACACACACACACACACACACACACACACACACACACACACTATATGCACATACAGTATGGAATCCCCTATACAAGGATTTAAATTGAAAGTGCAGAAAATAACAGCAAGCCAGGAATCAAACAGTGTTGGTCATTATACCTGGAGAGACACAAGTAACAAAACACATGTACACACAGAACACTGACATGCTTATGCATTACAGTAGACTGGTTCCTATTGATGTCAGCCAAATTTGAACCACTGAACTGCCCACAGTAAAGATCACAGATCCCAATCCGAAATAGTCTCCTTGAAAAAATCCGCCTGAAGTCGATGTGCATTACAGTTATCTGTTTAGAACAAAAAGGACCGGAGGACAAACTTGTGTATTTTTTGGATATTTGATTTTCTCTTCAGAATCAAGTATTAAAAAGCGAAAAAACAAGTGGTGGTTTTGATTTTGATTTTAAAATACAATACAATAATACTAATATTTGAAAACAGATACAATATCTTTCTCTCTCATTATCTAAATGGGATGAGTAAAATTTTTTTAAAAGTTTGGATTTTCATATTGTCTTAAGTACAGTGTATATAAGTGCAAAAGTGAAAAAAAAGATGCATTTTGCATTTCTGAGACCAGATGCAGTCGTTTTCAAGAGAGGAGCCACACATGTAGGATTTCCAGTGTGCTAGACAGTTTTATTAAAACTTATTTGGTAAAATCACCCACTTAATGATGAAGTGTAATTATCTTTTGTCCTTTTTTGACCGCTACAAGCTCTGCCACTGTAACAACACGAAGAGAGTGGATCAGAAGTCGAATTCCACTTTATTCATCAAGCAACAGGTGGCACACTTGCAATCCTACCTTTGACACTCTTGTCTTATAAATTATGGAGAATTAAACCCGCCAAAATATGAGAAACACTTTAAGAGTGAAATAAATCGCTCAATAGGTAAAATACGAATCCACATTAAAATGAATGAAAATCAATTTATGTATTGTCATTAATTCATTTATAAAATGATAAATAGTTATTTCTGCTTTAATTTCTCTTTGTTAATCTACCTTTGTACTTCAATTATTTATTTACTTTCCCATTTCATTTTTCATTTTATTTATTAATTTGAATTTATTTTTAATGAATTTATCTATTAAGTTTTTTTTTCTGCATGTATTTCTGAATTATTTACCATTGGCATGTATGCCCTATTGTATTTACTTTCCTGCGTGCACTGAATCAGTCCTCCATAGTAACTGGCCACTACTGGTCTCAGAATATTAATGAGGCAGGCATTTTTTAATTTCATTTCTACAGTGATCTTATGTTTTGTTATATGAAATATAAAATGACTTTTTTTTTTTTTTTTAAATACCACTCATCCCTTTTGGACCATGAACAAGAAAAACGCCTCACTCTTCAATTGTACATTTTTGTATTTTTTAAACAAAAAGGACATCAACACTTGGGTTTTGGGGGGTTATTTATACCTGGAAAAAGAGCAAATAACCAAAAATGCACTTGTCAAGAAAGTAACACTCTTCCTAAAATATCCACATGGTAAAAGCTGATTGTGCGTCCACATGGATCGACCTGGATAAACGACACACTAGCACCAGCTGCAGAAGGGAACCCTTCCCAAATGATAGAATTATAATTGCTTTTTGCTATCTCATACAATTACATAGCTTTTTCCTGAATGCCATAAGGAGGAACAAGCCCTCTTATTGTTTGTTTTGGTAACGTCGCTCAGGATAAATATTTTATCACACACAGCACCCCAGAGTCCTTTATGAATCATGTGTTCACCTTTGATAGACAGCCACACTGCCCTTTTCACTCCCCTTCTCACCAAACAATTAAAAACGGCAAGAGCGAACCACAGTGATAGACAACCGGGAGTTTGGCTTGAGACGACTGAGAAGCCGCGGTTGAAGATGAGAAGACAGAAAAAATAAAAAGACGTTTCACCTGCTCTGTCACTCTGTTGCTTTTCACAACAAGGAAAAGATACTTTAAGAAAGAAAAAGCGAGACAAAACCGCTTTTGATAGGCACACTCCTCGTCGCCGCTCACCTCGCAGGAAAAAAAAAACGAGAAGATACCACAACATGAATAATTTGTGAGTCTGGCAGCCCACAAGGCTCGCAGGCATAAACACAGCCACATCTCCATGTTCCTCTGTAATTTTCAGTAATTATCTCCTTGGTGCACACGCGGTAGCTTCGACTAGGTAGTTGAGTCAACAAAACATTATAAGGCAATTTCTTTCCACATAATGAGTAGCCATGAGACGGCGAGCCAGACTGTCAGGGTGAAGGGGTTAAGCTGCTCAAGGTTGATGAGGACACTTCTTAATCTTCTCCCTAAAATAAGTTGCGTGTTGCTTTTTTTTTTTTTTTTTTTTAGTTTAAAGCTCCGGATATTTAATTTAGATATTACATTTTGTTTGCTTCCTGTGAATGTGTGTGTGGGATGTGTGGGGAAGACCCACGGTATGTCTTTGCAAAGGCTTTCACATACTCAGATGCTCAGATAGTAATATCACATATGTAAATTCATAATCAACTAAATGCCAAACACGAGAGAGTGTGGTTGCGTTTTCATAGATTATATATATGGATACTTAATGTGTCCGGCTTGTTGACACAACAAATTACTGCTACTCCAGCCTGCAACACTGACTACAAGGACATTAGTTGCTAATTCATGGAAGTGGGTATAGATTTAAAGGTCACCCCACTATTTTTTATGCATGAAGGACACTTTACTAATACCACTCAAGCTGTTATATAGTACAATAGTCGGGAGGGTCTCAAGTTTTCTTGAGCTGAGTTAACCCCTAATGGTGTCATCATTGTTGTCTTAGACTTGGAGTCTATACATTTTTTTAATAGAAAGCCTTACAAAGGCTTAAAAAAATGGGGTTGTGGCATCTGAAAAACAGGCTGTTTTATAAGGCTGGGAGGTCCTATTAAAAAGATGCTTTCAAGTTGCAGTATGGGAAGTGTAGTTAAAACCTGCAATATGGAGAGAGAAAAGCCCCTTAATGCGGCTGTAAAAGCGCAGAGTGCATTGCAGTGGGAGCGCTTCGAGGGACCGGAGCACATCTGGAGGTGGTCGGGTCTAATTTGAAATCTATACAGTTTGCTATCTACGCATCCTAGATAGCATCTTAGCATTATCTACAGCCAACTGCGGGAAAAGCTACAGGTTATTCTTTCTAAGAGAGCAGGAGTACATCTGAGGAAAGCTTATTAGAAGGGCATCGCAAACAATTTGAAGCAATTGTGCATTAATCACTTTTTTATTGGTCATATGTGAGCGGACTGTGACATTGTGACATGAAAAATGAGACTTTCCCGTCTCTCTCAGTTGCCTGTACAAGTCTGTGGATAATTTATTTAATGCTGCCATACCGTGGATTTCTTGTGTGAAGGTCTCAGGTTGGATTCTTTGCATCAGTCCCCTCACCGAGTTTGAAAAAGGCGTTCCGCTAACATAAACTAACATAAAAACCAAAGTTCAACAGATCCCCTTCAACACCAACTTGTAAATTCATTTACAATTACGTCATGATCAGATGTCATTGTGAAGATACAGTAACATACACCCAAAACAAATGTATGTATGTCAGATCTCAAATTCAGGTTATCTCAGGCTCATTATTGACAAGTCTTGGTTTTCATTTTTTTTTCATCTGGCTCTTGCCCATTAGCTTTCACTTCTGAGTGTTTGCTAGTCTCTGACAGTGTTGTCAGTAATATCGCCAAGTATCGATACTGAAATTCTGAAACGGTTTCGACACACACACATCGCTGCGGTGTCCACACAGGCCCGTCTCCTCACACTCCTCTGACTTGTTCCATTTTTCTTTTAATTAAAAGAAGAAAATGTATGAACGTATGCCCTCAATGTTGCATCACTGTTTCCCAGCGGCATCCACTACTGATACTTTTCAAGGTGTTGTGTTGAGATTTAAATTTAAGTATCATGACACGAGTCTCTAACTTCATAACTAAATTGGAGTACAGTTTGCTTTATTATTCTCTTTTCATTTGATGTTTTAAACCCTTCTACATGATTTTTGACTCTTTTTTTTTTTTCCAAACGTGCACGGTATCCAAAGAAATCAAGACATCAAGTCCTAACACTTGCTGACGGGGGGTGTTTCTTTTGATGGGGACTCCCTCAGGTGCTTTGGTCTCATTTACCCTGGGAATTTCTGAGACATGTTCCCATCACTTTTTAAAAAGTGTTCTGTAGATTAGAGTTGCACCTTGAAATGTTAACAAACAAACAGAGAACACTTTGCTCTCCATCAGCACCTGCTGTTAAAACCTGCTGCTGCTGATTGTGTAAAATGTGGCAGAGATTTCAGGACGACACGAAATGCCGGAGGAAAACAGTGATTGTTCACAAGATAATAGATGTGATCAGCACAATGTTATATCACCATCCGTGATATCACGTATCCAGACTGTAAGACATAGACACACGCAGTCTTCCCATGACATTGCCCTAAATGTCATAATATGTAAAAGACAATTTAATCAGTTTTCTGTTTTGTTTTCCTTTGAGCGTCTCTGTTCAGCCACTTTTTCAACACAAAGAGACGTCCTTGCTTGGTTGGCTTAATTTCTCTAAAAAATGCAACACCCTGTGTTACTTGTTTTACACATGTTACTTCATGCACCGGCAGGCCTCGTGTCAGGTGGAGCAATAACCGAGTGTTGAGGCTTCTCCTTGATCTACCGCGGGTCGGATCGCTACTTATTAGTACGTCGTTTTAAACGGAAGCATCTGCCGAATGAATAAATATGAAGGTGAATTAGTTGACTCTCGCATGTTTTGATTAATTCATTAACAGACTCCGTGCTCACATGTTAACGGCAAAATTGTAACAAAGAAAAAAATGTGTATTTGTCTCGCTGCAGCAGTCGACTTACTGGAAAGTTTGGAGCCTTTTTCACAAACTGACGCCTTTGCAGAATTTAGCCAGTAAGGTGCACGTGTAAAAAACGGGGGCTCGGAAAGCCTTGGTGATTCCTACATCTTTGCGACTTAGTAGACACAAGGTGAAGCACGTCGGGGCGATTGCAGAGGCTTTGCGCGTGTGTGCTCAGACATTCGAGTGGGCTCGTGTTTACCTTTGTGTGGGCTTGTGTTTGCCGGTGTGAGTCAGCGCACGTGCATACGTGAAAGCGTGATCGTTCCTGAGGCAGTCACACTCCCTGCCCAATAACTCACAAGCCAAGGCAGGACCTAATAGACCCCAGCCTAATATCAGCTAATGTCAGAAAGGCTTAGAGCTGACTACCTGCTGTTTGACTGGGAAAGAGAGATAGGGAGAGAGGAAGGATGAGCGAGCGAGGCGGATTGGTGGAGGCAGCGATAACGGGCTGAGACGGAAAATGAATAGGGAAGTGAATAGAAAGAGAAAAAGCTCAATCAAAAGAGTAATGTGGAGGAAAGGGGTGGTGAGCAAAAACACGGGGGAAGAGTAAGTGCAAGGGGAAAAACAGAAGAGCGGCGCCGAGCGATGCTGAACTGTGCACATAGGTGTAGCTCAGCCATGCAGGAGAGTAGATGGATGCAAACCAAGAAGCCGAACCGTTCTGTGTTAACCCTTAAAGTCGGTTATATATTGAGAGAAAATATTATTGTCTGTCAGGTGGGTCACCTGATGTCTTAACCAGTCAACCAGAGTCTAACATGGTCATAAAAAGTGTGGTTCTGTCGGCCGATCATAGGGGCCACTGTAAGCACCCAGGCAGTCACTTAAAGCGACTGCGCATGGAGATAAGTCTGCTTTAGTGTAATTTCGTAATAGTTTGAGCTATGAATTATATCCATAATGATATTTCTGAGTTTGTATTATTACCTCAATATCTAATTTAACTTTTACTCCCCAACTACATAGCGCCCCTTCAAAGAAATAACATTTGTAGATATTCTGATATCAAGATGAGGTGAGAATCCTGCTAAGAAGACTGACAGATGCCCTCGTTGACACCCAGGCTCACTCCATCTCATACATCTGAAAAAAAAAAAAAAAAGCTTTCTGTCAGTCGGAATGATGTCAGTTGCTAAGCAAGTTAGCCTCGGTGTGTTGGTGCATTATGGCCGCAGTAAACAAGTGAGAAGAAAGTAAACAGGCACGGTAGGCTAGAAGTACATTATGTAACTGTCTTACCTTAAAATAACTGCTTTAAAATCATTTAGATGGTTCAGTGAATGGTGTCTGGTGTCACAGCGTTACATACACATTTACTTCAGCGTACCAGTTTTCAACATATTACGCTAATATGATGTAATGATTTTAGTTTGTAGTTAGCACCAACATTACATCTGACAAATTTGCAGACCTGAGATCTGTATTTATGACAGTGGTGTTTCATTGCAAAACTGTACCGGGCGCCAAATCACGCAAAAATCCCAGATTTCTACATACTGTCGCTTTAAGAATAGAACAGAAACTATGTCAAATGTACTTGCTAAAAACCTGACAGAGTTGTAAAGTGTTTAAAAAGAAGAGGATGCATTGATCAACTGGTCACAGTACGAAGAATATAAGAATATGTGCACTAAAGATTTGTGTTGGTGTAATGTGTCAGGTTGGATATGGAGGCTTTAATGTGACGTGTAGACTCCAAAGTGCAGGATGAGAGTCGGCACTAGCGAGGGGTCGGAGGCCTCGCCTCACGAGGGCATCTGATGGAAAGAAGCTGTTCTTGTGGAGGGAGGGTTTTTTTTTTTTTTTTTCTCAGTCTCCCGTCTGGGGTGGGCGGGGTCAGCCACAATTTTTCTGTCTTCATTCAATAGAGCCACATCCACAGATTATTAGGTATTTTGTGTTTTTTGTTAAAAAAAAAAAAAAAAAAGTATTTTCTAGATGACCCACTTGATCCTGAGAAATGGATCACGCTCCTCTCCTGTGAAAATCTTTGGGACATCAACAACGTTTGTTAAAGCAGATGCTGTTGTTCCGGAACAAAAAGGTAAAAGTGCTGCTATGTCATGGACACTCCCTTTTGTCCGTGCGGCTCCTTTCTGGCCTTCATCCTGAAAAGCAATTGGAGTGAGTGAGTTCTGAACACAGTGCAACTTTATCACCATTGTATTACTCCCAGTACAGAGCGGAGGTGTTTTCTAAAGTGCTTTCTGAACCGTTTGCTCTAGCTCTTTTTTTTTTTTCTCCTTTGACAGCGTTAGCCACCTGTGGTCCTGAAGCACTTCCATGTCGTCTTGTTCAAAGAAAAGTTCTATAATTCATCTTTAAAATGAAGGTTTTCTTTTTTTTTTTTCATTAAACAACCTCTTCACGTCTTTGCAGTTACCCAGAAAAATTTGACGCCGCATTCAATTTATCCTGTGCATGTTTTTCTTCAGCAAAATCCCTTCCAAGCTCTCTCTCTTAAACCTCTATCTTAAGTTCTAAATTAGTGTTTTTCACATAAATTATGCGTTTCGGGAGCGACCAAAGACAAGGACAGTGATGCTGTATATTTAATTAGTGGGGCCGGGGATGCCACTGTGCAGTCGTGCTGGACTGATAAAATCACTTGCATGCACGGCAGCTCAGCGAATCAATAGTGGACTGGAGGGTGAAAAATGAGAATATGCAGCCCCTCAGCCTCAGAAGGTGATGGAGTTGCCTCACAAAGGGTGGAGGGAGCTAACAATGCCAGCTCTCCAAAATGGCTTTAGCCTGCCTCACACTTTCATTGAAGGAAAACCCGCATGGAGTAATTTGTGGAGAAAGGGCTAAATCCCGAATTAGCAGCTTGATTTTTTTTTTTTTTGTATTGATTAATGAACTACTGCTACGGCTGTGAACTGCGGGGCGGCAGGACTTGCAATTTCGCATACACCCCCTCCTGGAATACTACCCGTCTTAACGCTTCCCTCTCCTCGTCCTTCCCCTCTCTCCACTTATCCTGCTGTTCCCCGAGATTGTTGCCTTATGCTGTATGTTTACCATCCATACATAATTCATACATATCAATTCGCAAAATAGATGGCAGCTCTGAGCCATTTTCAGTCTTTATTCAGCTGCGAGAAGTTTGCCGCTCTGAGTGTTCGCCTACACTCACCTCTCGCAAGGCCATACTATAAAGCAGTTAATTACCGCTCCTGTGATGTGATTTTTTTTTTTTTTTTTTCCAGAGCCCGCCTTTCAAGATGGGACTACAAAAAAAAAAATGAAAACACCTCTGCTTCAGTTAGTCATATCGCTTTGGCAGACAGAAAACAAGATAACATAATAACACTTAATCACGCCTTCATGTCAGTCATACCGCTCTGTAATTACAATGTGAAATAAAAAAGAAACATAAAGACCGCCTTCTCTGTCTTCGCCCATTACCGGCGATCAAAAACAAAGATGACAGTGGCGGTGCGGGGGGGGGGGGGGCTTTCGACGAGACTCCTAAACGTCCTTTGTGTATCTTTACTGCATCAAGATGGCAGAAAAAATATGCCAGGCGTTGATGGAAAGTTGTCCTTTTTCAGGAGATAAAAAAGATCGGCTTAAGTTACGGACGCACATTCTCATATTCTCGCTTAAGCAAAACCCACGCAAGTAAATACATGTCAAGGTCTCCTCAGGGCTTCAGAGGCACTTCCTCTTCTTCTTTTATGCTAGTTTTATTGGATTCAGTTGTGAGTTGCGGCGTGAAATCTGAAATTCTTTCGTCTTCATCGGAGATGCACAAAAACAAAATCATTCGGTGTCTCCTTTGAGTGCCTGTTTGTCAGAATAGAGGATGATCAATGGTTGTGCCAAGTGAGGAACGATAACCTCCACTTTGTCCTCTATCAACTTCTCGGAAGCGCTGCGCCGGGTTTTTATGGCGATGACACGAGGGCCTGTCGGGAGTTTTTTTTTTTTTTTTTTTTTCTCCACCTGCACTGTCTGCGTGTGAGTGAACAAGAAAAAAGAGTGAGACAGAGGGAGACAGAAGTTCATTCGGACAGATAGACACAATTGGCGTGGGCGGGGGAGGGGGGGGTGGGTTAGAGAGAGTGAAAGGAGGAGGCGCAAGTGGAATAATAAAAAAGAAAGTCGAAAAGGCAGTGGCTCTAATCAGTTCCACAACTAGCCGGCCCGCATGCCCCCTCACTCTGCATTACCCAAGCTTCATCTCTATGGTAATGCTCCCGGCCACCAGAGCTCATTTCCACAGTTTCCTAAGGCAGGCCAACAGAGATATCAGTGCACAAAAAAAAAAGGTCCGTGTACACTCATGTTGTATATCAATTGTATGCACGACCCAGGGGAATAACAGTGAGGTTGAGTGGTTTTTGTGCGTGTGTGTGAGTGTCTAAAGGGGAGAGAGAGTGACAAAAAAAACAGTAATGTAATATTGTACAAGAAGAATCGCACTTGTAACACTTGTCATTTCATCCTACTCAACACGGCTCTGTATCCCTGCACAAGGGAATATTTTAAAACCAGAGTTTTAACAGGTTAAATTGGATTCTGTGGTATCTGGCGTGGACTGCTTTGAATAGTGGACAAAGCTTCCAGGTCCGAACTGTAAAGCCAAGACGGAAGTGCCCTTAAACCTGTTACCATTCATGCAAATGTGGTTAAAGCTACCTTAAATGTCCCAGTCTAGCCCAAAATCAGTTCAAAGCTGTTGTTGAACGATTTGACGCACAGACATGATTTTGGGCTTTTTAAAAAAAAAAAAAAAGATTACAGTCTGGCTCTTTAAGTGCTTCTGTCATTAATCTCTGCATCAGTCATTCAGGGACTGGCATGTTAAGTGGCTCAGCAGGGAAGATGTGAAGCAAGGACGGGGTCTCCTGACTAGAAAATGACTCGTTCGGCTGTTGCAGGCCACAGGGCGGTCATATAAGCTCCTCACTGGTCAAATTAAGTGTCAATAGGTCAGAGGTTGGCAGCCATCTTAGGTAACTCTGTATTTCAGTTGTAATGGTGTTTTGCTTTCAAATTTTGACAGGTTAAAGCATAATAAATCATCTGCAAACAAAATTCAGCAGAGAAAACACTTACTTAAATAGATCTACTGGGCATTTGGGAATAAGAGAAGACAGCTCACGTTGGATTTTTGATACACTATTGAAACAACCAGTCATCATTAGTGAGTTCCCAATAGTTAATATTGTTTGTCAACTAGTTTGTGTTATTGTTTATTGATCGTACCTGCCTGATGTGGTACCTTGATTGACGAACCGTTGCATGCCGTCGGTTGGTCAGCAGGGGGCAACTCTAATGGTTTCAAAAACAAGTGCCATTGTATGTAAGCCTATGGAAAAAATGACCCCACGTCTTACTCAATTTATTACTGTAGCAAACAATCCCAATGAGTTTATCGTCTCAAGGACTAGTTTTGAAGTCTTCTTCAATACATCATGTTGTTGACTTTGGAAATTGTTGTCCTATTGACAGTAAAACGCTAAAGCAGGATATGCTTTAGGGTGTGGCTAGCTTGTGACAAGACGCTACCACGGTGTGCACACAAACCAACGGGTGACATCACACTAAGTCTTTACACTTGGCATCTGACAGTCACCACGTTAATGACTATTGATTTCATTTTGGCTGGGCAGCATCCTGCCACTTATGTATTAGTCCACTGTCTACCGTGAAGCTTGCATACAAACACAAATATGCATGCGCACACTCACTCTGGCACACAAACTCCACAGTGTACTCTCCATCAGAGGCTGTTTCACTGACAGCATCGCCTCCCAAGCCTAATCAATATTGGCCATGAAAAGTCCCCAGATCTCCTCCTCTCAGTGGAATCATTCATCAACTGAGTGGGGCCGCAGCTATGATAAGAGATCGCAACACAAGTCTCAAGGTAAACATCTCTGATTGTTTTATTACGCCAGGAATTAGCCTGTTTTCAGATGCTGTCCTTTAATAACTATTTAATCCATCATCTGGGCGCCTGTGCCCCGCGTGACACCGGGTGCTTTATCTTTGTTATGACTCATCTGACAGAAGCCCCACTCGCACCAAGCGTTTATTCAAATAACAGATATTACAGCTATTAAGCATATTACATGCAATTGGACTGGCTACACACCCCAGCTCTCATAAATCTTTGATTGTGCAGTCCAACAAATTGGTGGGATAGCTCTCAAGGGCGAGTGTGGCGAGACTTTCAAAGCAAAATTCGGAAAACGGCCAGCAGAGAGTCGCCAGGATTGATTGATAATGTGATAGGACACATTAAATGTTTAATTCAGAGATTATATGGCTTTGATGACTGTGATTCAGCTGTATTCATTTCATTGTGAATATAAATGCCTTGCATTTGAAATTTTGTCTCTCTTCCGTTTATCATTGAGGAGTTGGTGCGCCAAATTGGAGCATTTGCTAGGGACTACTTTTTCGGTTCCACCAAGTCCTCTAGAGCAACTGAATATTATTTCTGGAAAGACACAATTCATCTTGATAGTGTTTGGGTTGTGGAAATCTCAGAGATAGATGTCTAAAATCCTTGACTATAAAGGTAAAAAACTGGGTGGATACCACTTGCAAAATTATGTTTGTCAGTTAACCAAAAGTTTGAATAATTGAGTAACATGAGGCGTACTGTACCGCAGCAGCTGGCAATAAAACTGAGGCAACATTTTGAGATTTCTGACGTTGTTGCACAGCTTGTGTATTCCACACTGCCAGTTCACCTTTGCACGATGCAGCGTTACAGCAACTTGGATTTGAAAGTCGAAGCGAACATTCTCGTCTCTATTTTCAGCTTGACTGAGCCGCGACCATTTGTGGATATTATGTATATTTTGTTGGTGGAAAGACAACTGTTCGAAACAAGGCCCCTTCTCCTTTGTCTGCGCTGTCCTTTGTTGCACGCTTCTCTTTCAAAATGCTGGGTAATTATCCCAGTTAGGGATGAATCCAAACAGCATGGCAGCCATAGAAATTACAAACAAGCTGCGTCAAGCTGGATGTCAAATTTTTTCTGTTGGTTATTTTTTCTGGCACTCTTTTGTCTGTGGAAGGAGACGATTGGGAGGAGATCACTGATGCGCCGATGAAACTGACCATATGACCATAACTTGTGTTGTCCCTCGCAAACATATTTTAAGAAATCTAGATGGAATAGCGAACATTTGGAGAATGCAGCGTGGTGGATTGCTTTTCTCTGACATTTTTCTTGACGAATCGACATCTTTTCACACTTTTGTGTTTGGTTGTTTTCTTCTACTACTACCAGTCAGAAAACAAATTCGGTCAAGTGCACTTGAGGGTTTTTTTTGCACATAGAAGATGGACATTGCTCAGAAAAATGTTTCTTTTGTCAAGCCAGAAATACATTTTCTCCTTCCATATTTCTGGCAAAAGTATTTTCTCTCCCCCTTCCTGGTCTTTGTGCATCCACTCCGACTCCCTTTCAGCTTACCCAGAATGCTTCAGCCTCCGTGAATTCTTCAAAACAACCCCCCCTCCCTATCTGCACTGCACTGGCACCCAGTGGCTGCCTACATACAGTTCATAAACCACTGTTGTTAGCCTCCAAGGTTACCAAGGGCACATCACCCCCTGTATCTCCAAGATCATGATTCAACCCTGCAGTCTCACGCTCGGCTTCTTTCCTCGCCCGTCCCTCCCTTCTCGGTGGTAAGCTGCTCACCGCCCTGCCCTGTCCTGACTCTTCGGCCCCCGCCTCGACTTGGACTCGTCTCCCCTCTGGCGCCCTGGTGGCAAAGTAATCATTCCACCTGAGACCCAAGCGCAATCACTTCCTGTCTGACACATTCGGAGAACTCGATCCTCTGCGTCCAGCTCACCTCTGAACTCCAGCTCTGTGCCAAACCCTGACTCATATCCTGTAAACACGCACAACAGCCAGACATTTTACTGTTCTTGATGTGCATAGTACAAAAAGTATTATAATGTATAAATATAGTAAGTAAAGTATCAATTCAAACACATTCACCTGTTTATTACCAGAGCATAATTGCTGACGGCTCAACGTTTCTAGCAGCTGATGGTGTAACATTTTCTCTTTTTTTCACACTCTGAACCATCCAAACTGTGATTTATACCATTTTTTGCTGTCCCACATCAGAAAATGTATTTTCCTTTTCCCCCGCATCAGATAGAGCAAAAACAAGACAACCCCTCCACATAAAGTGCAGCAACATAAGCACACAGAAAATACTGATGTTCCTTGAGTGATCCTGACACCGGCCCATCTTCTTCTCTGGCACAGATAAAGAGCAGCCTCTAGTGGTGGAGACGGCGACTGGGCTTTTTTTTTTCTCCTTTCCCTGCTGTTAAGTTGGTTACTTATTCATCACTACAGGAAAAGTGCAGACTTTATGATTTCACAGGTGCTCACAGAATGATAACTTCTGCACTTCGATGGTAATCTTTACATGGTCAATAGAGTGTGCAGTGCAGTGCTGGATCATTTGACATCATTGTGGGAATAATGCATGGCATCAAAATTCACATGAGGAAATATATAGATTAATAATCAATAAATACATGTGTGTATGTATGTATGTATGTATATATGTCTACCCTTCTCTCGTTTAGCACCATATAGTTCTGAATAGTTTGGTCTCTTTTCTCATGTTTTCAGGAGTGTGGCTATCACTCACTGTAATTTGCAAGAAGATCTCACTTTCGATCTTAATTGCCGAGATATGGTGTAATGTGGACTCATCATAAAACAGCTTTTCAGCAAATTTCACAAGGCATTACACGCCAATCCGGCACCATCATCTACTCTAAACTCGCTCACTTGCAAGGCAAGGCAGACGAACAGCAAAATTATCATTCAGGCTGTCTTCTGTAAATGTCCATTATTTTCACCTTGTTCAGCTTTGACCTAAGAGGGTTACTCATGCTCAATTAGCAGAACAGCAGAGCAGTGACTCTGATAATCAGAATATAGCCTTTGTAAGCTTTGCACTCAAGGATTTGTATGTATATTCAATACTCATTTCCTCAGGGGATTTAGGGAGTCTTTGTTAGTGCTTGCATCAGTCCTCAGAGGCGGCTTCTAAATGGGGGGAAAAGAGCAACCCACAGGGCTTACAGTTTGCTGAAACAATTCGGTTTGTTCGAAACCCAGGATGCTCAGTCATCTATGGAAACGATGTCTGTACGGTATGTACAATTTGTTTTCTGAGCTGATGGGTTGGCTGCCCCACAGTTGTTCCTAAAAATTGAATTTATAAATGCAGAGTGTGCTTTTCAAACCTGCAGAGCAGGATTACACTGAGTTTCTGGTCTTTTTGAGACGATTATTAACTATGGAGTCAACATACTGTGTAGGGGAGGAAGTCTACAAAATCTCAGAGCTCATTTCTCACCATTCTCAAATGTAAATTTCAATAACATGTGGGATGAGCTTATCATTTTCATCAGTCAGGACCTTCCAGTATTCAGTATACTCTGCAGTGTGCCCTCTACATGGTCTCTGTACTGCTTTTATAATACACTTTCAGCTTTCCGAAGCTGAAAAGCCAAATGCTTATTATTGGTATTTTTAGTTCCTGGCAGGTAAGTTAACCTTCTCAGCAGATGAGTCAGAATTTTTTAATAGGGTATAAGAAAATGTGATAGAATAAATGTGAAGGAGTCGAGTAGTGGATGTAATTGTCCAACAGCCAGTATTTAAAAAGCACCAATAACCTGTGTTGGTGTTGAGATGAGTCTTGAAGTTGTGGATAATGAACTGAGATGCTTTGAAATGTGCAGTTAAGATGTACTAAGTATGGTATGATGTGTTTGATCGGTGCAATGTGACAGCAGTGTTTCCACATGGACAAAACAGCACAAGAACCAATTAGCCTCAGACAATGTTTCGGTAAGTGCCTCTCGATATCAGCTACGGTCACAAACTCACATAAATATACTCACTCAAACAAATGCGTGAACACCTGTTCTCTCACAAGTGACTTGTAGCCTTCATCCCCGTTACAAACTCAGACTGACAGATACACAAACACTCACAGACGCACAATTTTCCTAAATTGATTTGTTGACTCATCTGTGCCTATCACCAGAACGCCTGTGATTCGAGCAGGTGTAGCTGGGAAAGTGAATATGTGATGGAAAGGAATAAGGGATGCAGAGGGTTACTTGGCGAGCATACAGCGAACAGTTATTGTAGGAGAGATACTGACAATGATGCCTGGCAATGAGGCTCAATAAAAAGAAAAAAGAAACAATTATCATGCAAGACCTGACCTACAGTATGCTGCGAGAATCAGATGTATCCGTGTTCGAATTGAAATAGTGCACAAAGAGGACGGGAAGAAACATGGAGAATGACAAGAAAAGAGGAAGCGAGAAAAAGTCAGAGAGAGCTTTCATATATATGCAAGGACTGGTCTTCAATATTTGTATTCATCCTGCCAGAAATAATTTGTAAAGCTTGTGTTTGGGAGAGTCTCATTCAAATGGGAAAGAGTTTTTTCCACTTGTAGACTCGAGTAGTAGGATGGGAGGGCTGTATGGCCAGGAGGGAGCCCAGTGTCCACTGCCCTTAATGAACACACATGGGTACTGAATGAAACATGAGTAAATACACAAGTTGGCCAGAGAGGTCCAGAATCACATGTGGTCTGGTGCAGGGGAGGTTGTTAAGCATGGTACGACTGTGTGGGAACGTGGGAAAGAGGGGATTCCTCAACAAGTTTTGTTGGTAAAGTAATTGGCTGGATACCCGGAGAGGGTATAGATTAAACCAGCAGAAGGTCTTAAACCCGTATAAAGTAACTTCATTACGAATTTCAGCGACTTGCGTCCTCATTAGTAGCATGGTATGTATCATGACTGTCTTAAGCTGCTTATGAGAGCTAGAACAAGCTCATAAATGTGCACCTTATATCGCTCCAAAAGTTTAAAGGGGATTGAAAGGCAGATATCTTAACATGCAGCGTTAAGAAAAGAGTGTTTTACTTGGACGAACTGAGAGAAATCTGGATTCAGAGGCAGAGGCCCTGAGCACCCCTGAGCATAATTCGGGACACATTTAGCCAAAAATGCTCAACTAGCTGGCTAACATTGAGATTTAGCCCCCTGGCTATCTTGAATGGGGATAAGAAATGATTTAATCTTGCTGCTCCTCTAGACTTTCCAAATGTTACGGATGGAGTGGATCAAATTATGATGGTAAAATAACACTGGAATTCATTCTTTAAAGGTTTGTCATTCCATAGTTTGACATTCTTATTGTCTTTTTTTGCAGAGCGTTGGCCTACATGAGAGGACTGATGCCACTCCTTGGTCTGTAGGGTAAATGTGGAGCTACAAGCTGCAGCTGGTTACCCCTTCTTAGCATAAAGTGTGGAAACAGGATATTAAGATATTAAGATATTACGTATTTCCCCAATATGTTCTTTTTTTTCATATAATCACACAATATGTACATTTTGGGGGTCTCACAGTCAAAAGACTGAACAGTGGAATGGCATTCAGTAGAGCGCATACCTTTGCAAAGGCTCAGCAGTCACCTTCCATTCAACCAAGCTTAATCCAATATCAAACATGATAGCCTTGTATCAATCTGAATTTTAAAACACCCATAACTGTTTAACCTTTAAGCTCACCAGATCTGGGAACTGCATCAAGTCGTTCTCACTCATAGATACTTGCCACCTGAATATGACTGATTCCTTTTATCGAGGTCCATGCATTACTCCTGTGAGAAATTAATGAAAATGTTGAAAAACAATAGTTTGGTCAAGCTGCGTTTGGCATTATGATGTGTTGGCCAATAGTTCAAAGCTGTCAGTGAAATGTTGAGGAATCTTGTGTCAAGAAAAAAATGGCTCTGTAAGCCATGAAGTTATGAGTTGGAATACACAATACCAGAACCCCTGAAACCAGAGCAGCTGAGTGGAATTCAGTCACGACAAAATACCCTCGCCGAAAATTGCCTATTAGTGGAAACAAGTTATACGTTATAAGGCGAAAACAAATGGCAAGTTCAGCAAATGTTTTGTCGCGTAGATAATTAATTCAACCGAACTCATTTATTGTGGTGCACATTCACACTTGGTAGCTGATTTTCTGGAGTTCTTTACTCACAGCAGACGTTTTGGCCTATTGTTGCAGAAAAGCGCAGGTGCAACTAATAATGATAAATAGTGATGTCTCCGTAGCATTTAAGTTTCAGACGGCTTTAGCGAGCGAGCACATACATTAATTCTATTTCCAGATCCGTTGCTCATTAAGTCTAAGCTCAAGTGGCAAAATCCATCTTGTCGGTTTAGGAAAATACCATTTTGACGCTCGAAAGGTGGGGTAAATTGGCCATGACCAGCTTACAGCCACACCACGCCATCACCATTTGCGTACGATGAAAATGATCTCTCATGAAAAGACCTGCACATCTTGTTAACCGCATCGGCATGTTTGGGTTGTAGTGCTATAGATGAATGTCCGCTCCTCTAATGAGCTGTCAGCAGATTGGATGCTTCAGGCTCCCCCCTTCCCTGCCACACACACAGACACACAGTCCGAAGAACTGTAAAAGCATATCAACAGAACTCTTCAGGATGGACAATGTTCTGAATATGCTGCCTCACCACTTAACCTCTTGCGATAAGGGACACAACAATCTCCGCTCGCCTTTAAAAACGCTTTTTTTTCCTCAAGGTTAGAAGAAGAAGGAGGAGGTCAGGTGCTGTGGAGGCTTGAGGCGCAAGTCTTTAATCTTTTTTCATCCTCCCAAATAGAGTCAGTTTTTTAGCTTTTAGCTTTTAAACAAGTCTGCGGTTGAACTCCAGGATTCATCACCCCGCCTCCACTAAATGTCTTTCAACTCTCGGATGGGAATAGGTGTTTGCGAGTAAAGTGAGCGCGGTGTCAAGGACAGTACACATCTGGGCTTTTTACAAAAAAAAAAAAAAAAATCCATAAAGCTACGTATCATCTTGGTCCACACGCACCTTCCAAAGGTTGCCTGAGCCTCGGCGTGAAGCCGGCCGATTTAATTTAGCAATCAATATGTTTTCTGTGAGCATAAGCCACGGTAATCTTTTTACAGCACCTCTTCTCCCCCCTCTCTCCTCTCATCCTCTGCCCTTGAGTCAATCCTTCCACCCCTCCATTGTAACTCGGAGGCAGTGATTGGGTCTAGCAGGCTTTTGTGGTTAGGGGAAGACAGAAGAGGAGAAGAGGAACAGAGTGAAAAATTGATATCAAGAAGAGTGAAGCCTCCCCCCACCCCCCTCCAGTCTCCATGGCACAAGGTCTGTGCTCTCAGACTTGGTCCCATAAAAGTGGATTATGGGAATTGCTGCTGCTGCTTGCCATGCTCTCAGAATGCGGTGCACTGCAGCTGCTTTGGTTCAACCAGAAACAGTCTTTCTGCGGCTGAAGAAGAAGAAAAAAAAAAAGGATGTGAATGTTCCTTATCTCGCTGTGTGTAGGACCGCAGCTATTTATTTTGGAAGCGATTCATCCACTGTGATATTTGCAACAGACCGAAAAATGAAAACGACTGAATACGTATCGAGCGCCGATGATCCATTCCAATGCATCAGCTCTGTGCACATGTATGGGCGGTCTTTGTACCTCTCATTCTACAGTCTGGGGGTCTTCTTCTTCTTACCCTCCTATCCCACAACTCACGCTTCTTCTCTCATTACCGCCCTTTCTTGTGCTTATCGTCTCCAGCAGAGAGAAAGAGAGAGATCACAGGGGGTCCGTCTCATCTTTGGCTTACAGCTCTCTGTTCTGTCCTCAAACGGGGGGACATAACACTCACACTAGTTTCTTTATTGGGCTGTCTCACACATACGTCAGGCGTCGTGCCCATGTGAGTGGAATTCTTTAATTATGCCACCCATGACCAAACGAATCACTCAGTCTTCCCTGATGTGTTCAAAGGTTTACTATTTCCCTGATAATTATAAGCAGCCGATGAGCCACACACCTTCTTTCTTACCACTGTGAGGCAGAGAAATGCAAGTGCATGAAACTTTATCATAGAAAAACTTGCCAGACAAGGGGGAAAACAAACTGCAAAATCTCCATGTCTCTGAATGATTCAGGAGGCCAGCCGCTGGACCGACAACGTCGGAACTGTAGATATTTATTGTGATCTGTTGTTGTCGAGGTGTTTTCATGGAGTTCTGAGTTGAATTCTGAACAGTTCCCTGACTGTTAAACACAACCTTTAGAGGGAGAAGTAGAAGTGTGGTGTTTAGTAGTCAGTATAGGTTGTTACCTTTTGGTAGAAACAATTATTGGATAATTCTCTGGTAGATACATGGCAATTATTGTAGATAATAGTAAATCATGTCTTCATGGACAAAAACACAAGTGCATACAGTGGAGGAGTGTAATTCAGTAAGCATTCAAAACTTCACTAAAAATATCAACAGAAAGTGAGGGAATAACAGTTTCAACATTATGACTTCTATTTATTGTGTTGAAAAGTGTGTTTAGCATGCTAACTAGCTATCCAGTCCAGTCCAGTCCGAAGCTCCCGAACTTGTAGAAACTGGCTCAGAGGACAATCACTTCCCCAGTGCTCAATGGGTCGGTCTGGACTGCTAGCTGCATGGCTAATTGAGCTAACTAGTTAGGCGCAGCTACAACTGGCAGAGTTGTTACTATGGTTTTAGGTAAGTAATAGTTAAACAGGTGTTCAATTCTTAGATATTGCAACTTGTTAAGAACAAATATGACAAAACTGTTCTTTCTTTTTTGTAACTTTAGACTTTTTTTATTGTTTTGTTTTTATGTTTACTTCATTTATTTTAGATCTTTAGTTACTAGTCTGGCTTAACACTTCACACAAGTACAGCTGAAAATGTTTAGCCAATGAACTGGCTCTTTTTTCATGTCAAAGCATGTCATACAAATGTGAGATTTTCTCCTTTTCCTTTTAATTATCTTTAATTATTGATCTGTTTATTGTTTTTGAGGTATATACTGTTTGTTGGACAAAACAAACATTGTGAAGTTGTCGCTTTTGAGCTCTGGTTAATTGTGATGGTATCTATAACAGATTTTTTAGAAACCAAACAATCGATCAATTCTTTCTTTCTTTCTTTCTTTCTTTCTTTCTTTCTTTCTTTCTTTCTTTCAGGGATAACAACTTCATTAAGGACTTTCCCCAGCTTGCTGACGGTCTCATGGTCATCCCCTTGCCAGTTGAGGAACAATGTCGAGGGGTGTTGTCTGAGCCTCTTCCTAACCTGCAGCTCCTCACAGGTGAGTGTGAGTTTGAAGATGTAGCTTTTTTTTTTCTCTCTCATAGATATAATTGATCAAATCTTTCAGACACAGTGGCAATAAAATCTTTCCATGACTCAGAACTGACTATAGCCAGTACAACTCTCCGAAGAAGGGTAAAAAAAACACAGCACGCTTGTTGATACTAAACAACGAATTGTCTTTTAAAACCTGCAGCAATATATTGGTATTGAGGCTTTTCAGGTTGAGCCCATTTCAACATTTGTCCGGGCCTAAGAGAAATGAGAACACGCTTTATACAAAAATGCTAGGGTGTTCTTTTTTGCTGATACATTTCCCTCTGTTTTGAGTGCAAAATCGTTTAAAAAAAGACATGAACTGTGGCGCTGAAACCCAAACACCATCTCAAAATGCTCCTAATAAATACAGAGTATTATGCATGCTCATGCCCACACACACACGTGCAGCAGACCTTGTAAACTCTAACACTTAACCTCCCTGTTTCATCCTTTTATCCTTTTCTTGAGTGTTCCACCCCATCTTGTGGGGCACAGAGTCACTTAGACATTTGGCTTGAAACCTCCACCTCTGCTCCCTAATCCCTCCATTAGCTAAATTGGCATTTGGTCCACATTGACCCCCAGAGATTTTTACTTTGGGTTCTGCTTTCACCAGAATTGGACACACATATGCACACACACACGCACAGAAACTAAATTGCCCTTTTTCAACGTGCATGAATGTCTCAGGTGGAAAACGCTTTCCAGAGGCTCAGGATCAAGGTTCCCGTAAGCTGTTTTTTTTTTTCCCCTCCCTTTGCTCTTCACTTTCGTGGCTTTAGTTCTAAACTGGTGTGAAAGTTTGGTAATTGAATTGCAGAGAAAGGCGAGATTGCTCCCACTTCTAATGTCAGCAATCCAATTGGAGTTCAAGTTGCACCATATATCTACCATTGATCCGTGAGCATCTGGGATATGGGCTGCGATAATAAATGATGTTACGGCAATAATGGATAACAACAGACCTGCAATAAACTGTTCAAATGAAATGATTGATTCTGTTTATATATTCATTTTGTTTCCAATCTCAGCTGCTCCCTGTGAATTTGGATTTTTGTATGTTCTTTGCTGAATTGTTGTACTTTCTTATATCTTTCTTTTTCTATCCCTGTACCCTTTATGTCTATCTTGATTAGGGGATGCCCAATTTAGTGAGGCAGTGGGATATCCTATGGTCCAACAGTGGAGAGTGCGCAGCAACCTCTACAAAGTAAAACTCAGCTCCATCACATTATCTACAGGTCAGTGTTTCTAAACAATTTGTCCTGATTCATTAACTTAACATCGACTTACAGTAGAATTTACTGTCTTCTACAAGTCTCTTCTGGTGCATGTCTGTCTGTGTATCTATCCGTTCGTTTGATATTAAAAAAGCAGCTCACCTCCAAATCATTTTTTTTCCATTCTACCCATACTACTATTTATCCACTTAGGTTTGATTTGTTGTGAGCTGCCAAGAAAATACATCTGAAAAATCTCAACGGCATCGTCTCTTTCCAGAAATCATGACCCGGTTAGGTAGATAATCCACGGATCTCGTTGTGAGCATTTTCTTTCTACCGAATCGCACCCGCCAACAATATTAACCACACTGGAGGGACAACAGGCTAGCTAACTGAGCTAGCTAACATGCTAACTTGTAGATCTATCTATCCATCTGAATTGTTTCAAGAGTTCCAGTTTTCGAGATATTTACAGTAGAAATGTGTCCCCTCCTGAATATAGGAACTAGACACCACTTAAAAAACTCAACATTAGCAATGTCTTTTTCTTCTCAGTTGCTTCATGTGGGAACTGCTTTTCTGCTTATCAAAGTACAATATGATGACACAGAAGTAACTAAGCCAGCTGACTGAGCTAGCTGATGTCACAGCTTACCTTAGGAGGACGCCATTGATGGTTATGTGCCTCGCTGTCACAAGCACCAAGAGTGAATATATGGTTCCTTCTGCATGGTGATAAAGTTGGCAGGTTTGGCTTAGTAGAAAGAGAGTAGTTAGTGTAGTTTTCTACTGAACTGCACCCACTAGCTGTATACATTGTGTCCTCATTAGCTTAGCTGTAAAGTTAGCTCGCCTCTTGTCCTTTTTTGTTGATGGGTGCAGTTCATTAGAAAACTATGCATACATACATACATCTGCTCATTTAACTGTCCCTGTTGAATTAGCTGAACTTTGATAACAGCACAGGTAAGCCTCGCTTCAATATCTGGTCCATCCATCCCACCCTTCCGCGTACAAACTCACTCTTCTTCTGTCACCTTCTTGACCCTGGCCAGGCTTTTCTAAGGTGCTGAAGACGCTGTCGGCAGAGAGCACCCGCGAGGAGCTGCTGGCTTTCCTCCGACAATACGGCAGCCACTACGTGTCCGAGGCCCTGTACGGCTCCGAGCTCAGCTGCAGCATCTACTTCCCCAGCAAGAAGGCCCAGCAGCAGCTCTGGCTGCAGTATCAGAAAGGTGAGCGTGCTGACAGACAGACACATGAGAGGGAAGGAAGGGAGGAAGGCCATAAATGCCGAATTCTAAAAGGGGATGAATGGAGGTGCCATCCTCACATATTGATTTTTCCGGAGAGAGATTTATGTAACGTATCATTTCAAATTTTAACAAGTCTGTGTGGAGAGAAACAGTGAAATAGAGGGTAACTGTAGGAGTGACGGGGCCGCTATCAAATGTAATCAGGACAACGTAACTGTTTCTAAATCAAAGCAAGCAACCTGTCACAAATACACAGTGAACAGAAGTGGGGCAAGATTTACTATAATTTAATAGGAGAGGAGGGGGGGCTTATACTTTTTCAGACCGTAAACTAAACTGGGTTATGTTTAAAGACTTCATCCTTCCTTAATTCGCCTCCTGGTTAAAAAAAGGGAGCATAAGCTGCATGAATTGAATTAAACAGCAGTGCGACTTTACAGCATCCCAAAAGCATCTTGGAGCACTGTTCCATTTAAAAAGCTGTTTTTAATCCTGTTTATTCATGATCCGGAAAGAAATGCTTATTGATTGCCACCTGGGTTTCATAATAAATACTGTTACATACTTGCTCACCTTGTGGGGGGGAAAAAAAGACAAAAACAGATTAGAGGTCAAAAAAGGGGTCAGGATTGAACACCCACACCCTGTTATGTAACAAATCTGTTTTTTATAGCAGGGGCAGGTTTCAGATTTCATCTCTGCGGAACACTGCACTAAATGTCTTGTTTTTAAAGCTGAGCATTCGTCTAGACTGAAATGTACCGGTGGTCGAATGTTTGACTGGAATGAAAACGTGTATATTCCCGACTATTGACCATCCAAGACACATTAGGCCTATCCTAGCATGATAGACCCCAGCAGTAAAAAGGGGAAGTTGTGCTAATAATGTACATAAAACTTGGAAGGAAAGTAGTTTGGTATTACACGTCAACTACCTGAGCACATTTGCAGGTTACATATTAATAGCTTTAAAAATATGATAGTATCATAAAACTTAACGACATGATAAGGCTATACAAATGTTTGGATGGTACAAACAAAAACCTGCACCTGATATTTATATTGTTTCATAAATGTTTATTGCACTCAGATAATCAAGAATACAAACATGAATTTGACTACACAGAGATGTCAGAAATGTGTTCAACACATTGTAAAGTTCACAGCCTGTAAAGGAGAAAACACCTCAAACACATGGGAGTGTGATTCATGGACATATTGCGGTATTACAAACAGTGTGAATCAGTAAACTAAAGGATGCATTTGAATTAATTCTCCCCAAGAACACACAACGAAAGATATTCAGGTGATGTGAGACACTTTGAAGTTCAGCACACTGACACAAGGACACTTGAATTTTTTAGCATTTTATGCATTTTTCTGTTAAAACTTAATTTCTCTTTAGCAATGACTACTTCTAGTGACCACTTGAATGAAGTGCAAGCACTGAAAGAAAAACTCAAGTTCTGGAGTTCTGGTGACAATGTTGACATGCAGCTGAGACTAGTTTGGTTTAAAATCTATGAGTTTTGTGGTGAGGCATAACATGGCCTGACAAAAAAAAAATCAATTCATCACAGAGAAGTAAAAAAAGTAACAAGAACATGACTACGACAGACTTCACTTGATACTTAAATTTAATTCTATTTTGTTTTATTCATATCTGTTAATGTAGAAAAAAAATTCCCATGATTCTCAGATATGTATATTTGTATGTTACTGTTTAACAGGGCTCCAGGTGCTGAATTAAGGTCAGTTTAGTGAAATTACTGATTTTTAAGGCTGAAACTGAGTCAGTATGCAATATGCTCTATTGAGCAAACCTGGACTGGAAGATGCGTATGGCCTCAGAGCAGGCGTATTTGCTATTGACGACTTTATAGACATAGAATATGATACACGCAATATTGATGGGCGGGTTTCAATGATTAATTTGATTCCGCATATTTAGGCCACTATATATTTTTGATTAAAAATGTCTTTTATTGTTGTTTGACCTGAAAGCATCATCCTTCATAATGCTCCATATGGACTCAAAAATTCAATAAACCTACTTGATGAAATAATAAATACATGCAGATACAGACGAGTTGACGGTGACTAACGCTAGCACCAACTACAAAAACACTCAAATGGCCGTGTTGTCTTTACCATATTTCAACTCTGGAGAACTCAGGCTGCAAGTTGTTTAGTGTTGAATTAAAAACCTGAGGGAAAGACACAGCAAAATGGAACCTAAATCCCAGTGCAACAAAGCCAGGTTTGGTGTGTGATGCTGGAGGTTTTACCATCATTATCCTAGCAGTGCTATTCCAAACACTCCTGCAACTGATCCCCGCAAAGACCTTGTTACCATAAGCCAGGCGAGAGGAAACAATGGCATGGAACAAGTTTTTTCTGGAATAAATGTCAAGATTTGAATACAGTACGCACTAAGCAGGGTCTAGATGTCTGCTGTACCCTTGCACTTCAAGGGGGATTCTGGTGTTTTTAAACCTTGTGAATGTGAATTTTGATTTTGTCAAGTTTTTAAAGAAAGGTGATTTATGATGATAAAATTACTTTTTTTTTTTTTTGAATGGAGCTTGGTGGCTGTGGCTCGAGCAATATAGGGGATGTTTCAACAAGAAAGATTTCACACTTTAACATAAAGTTATATCTGCAGGGATCCTTTCTTTAATGTTGTAATTATATTGTGAATAACAACCTCAGCCTTTCAATGCCAATGACAACAACTTTTGGTTGACTTATTTTTATGGTCAAAGTTGATTGTGTTGCAACTGTTGCAACAT
This sequence comes from Acanthopagrus latus, assembly GCF_904848185.1. Lineage (NCBI taxonomy): Eukaryota > Metazoa > Chordata > Actinopteri > Spariformes > Sparidae > Acanthopagrus > Acanthopagrus latus. Next base: position 16,192,391 of record NC_051050.1, on the reverse strand, counting down.
GTCATGTGTCATGGCTGCTGTTGGCGGAGGAATTCCAAAACTTTTTGACCCTATTAGTCATTTTTTTAATGCTTTAAAAGCAAGCACAACAGGATGTAGAGAGGCTTAAATATTGTGCAAAGTATGACTTACTGGAACAGCTGGAAAATGATCTGGAGCACATGAATAATATCTTGCAGACAGTTATCTCAACCTGCCCCCTAGTGACGCAAGTGGAGCTGTGACTGGGAAGCCACTAGAAGAAGGCTGAATCAAAGAAACATACAGATAGTAGAGAGTTTGTATATCAGATATACAGTATATGTTCTTTAAGTTTACACTGCACCAAAATGTTTAAACTGATTGCTCAGGTTGTGCGGCCGATGTACATCGGCTAGCTAGGCAGTATTAGGAGTGGAAAAATGATGAAAATGACAAACTGTGATTGCATCAACTCAGTTACCCTAAGAGAAGCTTTGATCAAAAATAATTTCAACAGCTGAAGATGTCATCATGTCATCATTTGTCATCTCATCTTTTATTTTTTGCTATTATAAGATGACACAAAAGGTGCAAACCCACAGTATACTGAATGACATTTCCCCACTGCTCTCTTTCCTGTAGGTAACTCAATATTCTACACTTAATGTTCCCTGAACGTTACTGAATGCAATTCAATATATGCTGATACTTGGTTCCTGTTTTGCCATAAGCTAACTGCACAGTTAACTTTAAAGCTGCCGGCTGCTTTCAGCAACATCAATTTTAATCTGTGCTACTAAAACCTAACCCTAGGAAACAGTGTCTTGTCAATAATAAAGTGCTTCACAGGCCAAAAGCCTTTGTATGCTTTATTTCATTTGTAAATACGTGTTCATTTTCAGCTCCTCTTCGTCCTGCAAAGCTGAGCCAAATCAGTGAAAGCCATGCGTCACACACACAGTCAGGCTGTATGATGGATATAGCCGTCAACAATAGAGGAAGGAAATTTATCTGTACTTCGTGCCTGCATTGGCTTTGACATCAATGGCTTATTTTGCTTATTGTAAATGTGACAACTTGTGCCGGTATTCTTTGATGTGATAAGTGTATATTTAAGTGTTGTGATCTGTTACAATAATCAGCTAGGAGGCAGCTCAAGTGGCCAGCTTTTAATTTGAGGTATTAAAATAAAATCCAGTAGGCTTAAAACCAAACCCAAAGTGAGACTAGAACATTCATTTAATAACCCAATGAAAGCTGTAGTGAGAAGTGTTTGGAGGGTGGCCAAACTAAAGTGACAGATAACAGTGTGTTTCTACCTTTTTCAAACCTCCATACACACTGACCAACACATACATACTAAACCTCTCAATGCTCATGTGGACCTGGATTGTCCCTTTAAGAGGTGGACGAGTGCCTCCTCTGGATGTATGTGTAGACTTTGACACAGTGGTCCCAACAATCCAGCACCAGCAGCTGTCCTTTCTGGGTGGTAGCCACTCCCACAGGGCAGGTCAACCCTTCCTGGATGAGAATCTTGAATCCACCCTCTTTGGGAAACTGGAGTATTTCTTTCCTGCCACTGTCTGTTACCAGCAAATCCCCATTGGCATCGACACACATGCCAGTGATACATCGGAAGTCCTCTGTCTCCGAGAAGAAATGGCTGAGCTGCTTGCCTAGCTGGCCATCGGTGTCCACTGAGCCGATAGAGAAGCCGCCCTCCAGATGGGGCTCATTGTGGCGCTTCTCAAAGTTCAGGGCCAGGCCTTGGGTGAAGTAGACCGTTCCAGCTGCATCGCATGTCACAAACTTTGGTCGCACAGCAGAGCACAGTCGGTTGTAGCTGACCACCCCAACATTGCGGTCCACTGCTAGACACCACAGTTTGCCACCTTCCACATCTGACACCACAAATTGCCCTGATGGCATGGCAGTAATGCCCCAGGGCTTTATCAGTTGGTTCTTATGGCAGGCCACACAGTGCCCGTCCATGGTGTACACTTTAACTGAGTTATCGTAGTTGTCTGTGACCCCAATCAGGCCTTGAGGGGTGACAGCAATGGATAAGGGGATGAGATTAGGCAGATCAGCCCCAAGGAAGCTCAGGACAAAGTTATCAATGCTGCTGGCATTGCGGCGGATTTCGCGCTGAAAACCTTTGCGATTAAAGATCTGGATGCGGTAGTTGCCACGGTCAGCAACCAGGACCTCACCTTGATGTGTCACACAGATGCTCACTGGTAAATTGAACATGCCAGGAAGACTTCCCTTGCTGCCCATCTTCTTCACAAACTGGCAGACAGGGGGCCCCGCACTTGCTCCAGCTCCTCCAGGTGATCCCCCACCTGCATCCATGGACTTTGACTTAAAGCTTGCTGGTGAACCACACACTGCCTCTTCTACAGCTGTAACCATGTCGATATCTCGGTAAAGATCCACTGGAACACTTGTTGCACCACCTGTAGCCCCTGCTACCCCAGTTACATTCTCTAATTCACCCTCGAGTGCAATCTCCAACTCCTCATCGTCTGTATTGACGGTGTAAGTATTTGTGTTAACCTGGCCCACTTCGACAGGTTTGGAGTGCTCTGTTCTGATCAGCTGTGGCTCTTGCAGTTGAAACACAGTGGGCAAGCTGCTCCTCAGATCCAGCTCGTCATCATCGCTACCTCCACCATCATCCTTAAGCAAAGCAATATCACTCTGCCTCACCAGCATTGTAAGATAATCACAGCGGGACACCACTTTTACCTCTGCAATGTTAAGGAGATATGTCTGCTCCTCCAGGACCTGCCCATTTAGCATTTCAACTTCTGCCATTGACGCTGTAAATGTCCTTCGAGACCGCTTGAGCTCCTCCTGAAGACGCAACTCAGCTGTGGCATAGTCTTGCTGCACTGTCTGGTATTTTAGTCTCAAGGACTTGTTGATGTTCTCAATAGCTGTCTTCTTCTTCTGAATTTCTCCCATAACATCACGCAGGGCGGTCAGCTTGCTTCCCAGTTCTTTACGACGCTGCTCGGCAGCAACCCTAATAGGCTGGACTGAGTGACCTTGATGTAGGTGGCCTTCCTCCTTGCAGAGCTCACAGAGGACTGTGGCACAGTCATGGCAGTACTGTCGGGGTAGGCGGTTGCAGCAGGATTTGCACATAAGGGCAGCAGCAGCAGCAGCACTGCAGGATATAGCACAATCTAGGATCTTAAGAACAGTGAGATTATCAGCCAGCTGGGAGATACTGCTCATACGGGAGACCTTGCTACAGAAGGGGCAGCGCACACCATTGATGGTATTAGCCAACAGCTTCTCTAGACACTGCCGACACACTGTGTGACCACACTGCAGGAGTTTTGGTCTCATTTGATCTTGATTGTAGGTCTCCAGGCAGATGGGGCATTCGAGGACCTCCCTCATTAGATCTGGGTCCAGGGGGGGAGCGGCGACCGCCATTATGTTCCTTTCCTTTCTTTCCTTACCTTAAGTGTGGAAAAAAAAAGAGAAGAAATAATGTTTTGTAAGATCTTACCAATCTGTATGCAAATGAGAGCAAATCTTAATGCCATTTAACTCGAGTGAGGGGATAACCATATGATTATCGTGTTTGGGTTCATCTCAAAATCCGACCCTCATCTAATGTACTGCCCTTAACATAAAACTGATGTTAGTAGGTCAATTTGCTGGTGTACAAATTAATAAGTATACATCCCAAGCTATAGCTGGCACAGCAAGCTAGCTCTCTTCAGTTTCAGATTAGCTGTTTTCCGCAGTTTCACGGTTGCTGGCATTAGCCAAAACGTGGTGAACATTAATTATCAGGTGACCAGTTAACAAGGAAACATCACTGACAGCAACTAACTAGTTGACAGGATGCAATGCTAACGTGAACGTTAGCTAGTTACAACTCATAGCAGTCCTCTTGCAAGCAGAGTAAACCCGACACCACATTAAGGCATTACGGACAAAAGCAGACGAGCTAGATAATTGACGAATTGTTGTTGTTTATGAGTGAGCCAATTGGTGTGCCCCACGCAATGATGACAAGCAATGTGCTAATCAAGTTAGCAAGCTATCTACGTTGCTTCTAAAGCACTGGGGCGCTCTCTTGATGCTTAACAACCGACTGACCTTGCAGACCAGACTTTCAAACGAGTACTGTTCACAATTCTGTCATTTCTAACGAGAAAGTCGGAGGCCCTCTCGACAAAAACAACTAACGTTAACGCTCCTGCCCCCTGACACAACGCGACAATGTCATTTCATATCCTCACTGGGCTGCTTCTGATGAACGTGCATTTTAAAAACATATGCCTCTCGTCGTAATGTATCCCCTCTGACAGTCCCTGCTTTAAAACGTTACCTTTTTTTCCTCAGTGTTAGCTGGTTTGGAAGCACAGAGGCTGTGATGGGCGTGCTGTGTTCCTGCTACTGCAGCTGCTACTCACTGCAGTGTTGACGTCTGACGTCACTTACTCAGCGCCGGGGCTGTTACGCGGCACGCACACGCCCTGAGTCTGACGGCTGTTTTTTGATTGGCTGCCTTGTCGGCGTGTACAAGGGCACGCCAGGGTCCTGATGAGATATTCAAGAGCTTGATGCAGGTCGTGGGATTTTAAAGATATTACGACTATCAGCATGAGCGGAATAACGTAGGTGTTTTGCTGTCTTTATTTGTTATGAATCACATGCTCACATTCACACAGAACGGGGGGGAGGGAGCCGAAAGAGTTTGTCAGGCAAATTGAAGTATATCAGTTTCAATGCACTGTACATAGTCTAAATACTTCTCCTAGACAGACCGCAATTTGTCCATCTCTCATTTAATAAACTGTAATTTAACTGTGGTCCATTTATTGTTCAGTCAGCAGACATACTGTACCAGTACATCACTATCATAGTCTCCTGTTCTTTTAAGAATAAACATAATATAATCAAATTAACAATAATGATAATGATAAACTTTATTTATATATCACCTTTGTAACACAGGTTACAAAGTGCATTACATCAGCAACAAGGTGTAGATAGATGTAGAAAAAAAGTGAATAAAAAACCCTGAAATTACTCTACAGGTTTAAAAGTTACTAGAGTTGATAATAAGATGAGTTAACTTTAAAAGTTTAAACCAACGTTTAACTGAGAAAATGAGTCTCACAGAGGGAAATGAAAGTACTGCCCACATGCTACAGTTTTTTTTTATCTGAAAACATCCAGATGTAGTGACTTGTTCCTGTTTTTAGATGTGAGCTAGTTATTACAAAGGGAGACCACTAGATGTCAGGATGAGTCTTCTAGAAGATGCCCGTGCAACACCTCTGCACACAAAGTGAATAAGAGTAAATATGGGAATTGGGTCCTTACCTAACAAGGATCTGATTTTCTTTGGTGCAATACTTCAAAAACAAATGGGTTCTATAGAAATGTGGAAAATATGTTATTTAACATATCTCAGAAATGTTATTGCATTATTTTTCTGCTGTTATTATAGAGTAAATGCTGTAATAATAATAATAATTATAATTGATAAAGCAAGGTTTAATTGGAACAGCTGATGATTTGTCTTGCTGTGTCAGCATTACAAAGACTGTACACTGCAGATATGAGAAGTTTGTGGTACATACTGTAGCTGTTCTTTAATATAGCAAAAACAATAATGTCAACAACAGGTAGCCTATATCTAACAAAATTGCTATGGAAGAAATCTGACACCTTTGCTGTTGCCTGGGCAACATAACCCTGGCCAGAAGGGATGTGTCCCTGATGAGTAATTATACTGCAACCTGTCTACAAAGAAGTTTTAATTAACGGCGGCAGTGCAATATCAGTGGCGGGGAAATGCTCTCCATTTATCTCCTCACCATGTTTGATGACAGGCAAACGTTGCGTGAGCAAAGAGATGTCACAGTTTATGTAGAAAAAAGATTAACTGACGGGCCGCTCCTTTAAGTGCATGGAAATACATGTGGTCCAGTTTAATTTGTCCTCGTGAAGGGTGTCGCCGTCGGACCAAAGTCAGTGAAAATACAAAGTACATTGCACAAACACAAATAAGCAGACATTCAATAAACAGACAGAGTGATCCCAGATGATGAGGATGAATTATGTGTTTGCTACTGGTCTCAAAACAAGTTTACCATAAGAAAAATAAGGAAGTTGTGAAAGAAGAAAAAATAGTTGATGGAAAGGAAAAAATACTTTGTTCATGGTGGAAGAATTTCTCAGATCTTTTACTTTATTTACATACATACATACATACATACATTTGACAGCTAGTTTCATGGCTGACTGAGCTAACAATGTAAGAGCAGCTAAAGTTTGCAGTTAAAGTTACCATGCTGTGCCTTATTTGTTTCGTATTTGATAGCTGACCATTTCTTCCAAAGTGCACCATTTTTCAAAGTAGCAGTATTCAACAAATTGTCAAAGACACAACCATTCTACTATAGGATCTTTAAGTACAGTATTTAAGTATATTTGCTTAGTTACTTTCCATCACTGTTGTCCAATATTAATGCCAGCTCTTCACATTACCTTTGCTGCGTTTTTTTTTTTTTTTTCACACAATTCTTCTGTGTGCATATAAAGATGTAAATAATTGTCCTCTTGGGTGAACAGAGTTAAAGACAGTGAGACTGAATAAGACTGGCTGGCCACAGCCGACCTGAGCTACAGAGATTTATTGTGAGAGCTCTTTTTCGACAGTTCTTTTCTGTGTCTGTGTTGCCTCAAGAAGTGCATGTAATTGGGCTCTCGGGCCACCCCTTGAGCCTGTTTACATACTGTTGCACATGAAGTTACCACCCACCTTTTCAACTGGTTGCCAGTGACTCACAGACGCGAACAGGGAAAAGGCCACAAAGACATACAGAAAGAGATGTCCAGACCCGATTGTCTCTGGCACACAAAACAAACACACCAGAGTCAGAGCTTCATTTGAGGACATGAGAGTCACATGTTCCTACTGAGGATTTAGAAGTTTTGATGATTTTTAAAGCTGATTTGGTCGGGGCACCGATTGTAAAGTTGTGCATGCTTAAAAATCAACAACTTTTTGCCACATTAAAGAACAAACCACGTTTAAAAAACATAATTTTTTATGTTACTTTTGACAAGATTTACAGCACTATTTGTGAACTTTGTGATATTTACTTCTCTTGTAAAAATATATCAGTGTTAAATCTAAATATTAAATGTTAAATCTAAATGCTAAATGTTACATTTAAATATAAATGTTCAACGTTGAATCAAAATGCAAAATTTAAATGTTAAATGTAAATGCTAAATGTCAAATCTAAATGTCACAGGTGAAACTGAATATTGAGATAATATGCAAATTCACACTGCCTGTCACCTGTCCAGCGACTTAGCACCACCACAACATTCGGTAAGTCTGTGGTGGATGCTGCCGCACTACCAATTTTTCCAGTTAATTCGCTGGACATGTTGGCAGGCAACATTTAGATTTAGATCTAGATTTAACATTTAGTATTAACACTTAGAATTTTGATTTAACATTTAGATCAGGCATGTCCAAACCATTCCAAAAAGGGCTGTGTGGCTGCAGGTTTTTGTTCCAACTGGGCAAGAGCCCTCAGTTTGACTAATCAACATTCTGAAGACTGAGATCAGTTGGTTAAATGAGACAGGTCTGGTGTGCTGCTGCTTGGTTGAAAAGGAAACCTGCAGCCACACAGCCCATTGTGGAATAGTTTGAACATGCCTGATTTAGATTAACATTTAGATTTAACATTTAGGTTTACCATTTAGGTTTAACATTCAGGTTTACCATTAAGGTTTACCATTTAACATTTCATATTTAGATTTAACATTTAACATTTAGATTTAATATTTAACATTTAGATTTTTTTTTATTTAGATTTAACACTAACATTATATTTTTACAAGATAAAGAAATTTCACAAAGTTCACAAATATTGCTGTAAATCTGGTCAAGAGTAACATTAAAAAATTTACATATGATTTTAAAATGTGGTTTGTTGTATGTGGCAAACAAGTTGCTGTTTATTTTAGCATGTGCAACTTTACAATCGGCGCCCCATATATTTCTATATATTTTAGAGTTGTTACATAATCATGTTATCTCCCAGAATCCTCGCTGGACACATGACACAAGTGGTCTTCCCTCAAAATTACCTACAGCATTTGAGCATTCATCATATTTCTGTCTTTGGAAGTGAATTATAGCTATAGCTTATTCACTCTTGCCAATTACCTTTACATAAGCATATAGGACCTGTATGTTTTCTTCCTTGACGCTACCTATCATGTTACATTTTGAGCCAGTATTATGCACTTTTAATGTTCGAATAACCCAAAAACACCCATTTCAAACTCACACTATCAAATAGGGGTCAACATATCACTGGAGACACCGCTAACTGCTGCTTTCTGTCAGTTGGCTTGGTTAGCCATGGAGCTGGTGGTCTGGGTTTGGAACCTCAGAGCACCAGGGTGTGTTGGTGTTGTTTACATCGCTATTATTTTGAACCCAGATGAAGAGCTGATGCTAGCATTTGCAAGCTAAACGCTGCAATCGAATACAGCGATGCCGCATTATAGCTGTTACACTAGACATTGCACCTTAGAATATTCTGTAGGGACGGATCTGTGAACATGTTTATTGTTAACATTAAGGACATTTTTTTCTGCTAAAACTGTTTTAATATAAGCTTTAATGATTCAGCATAACACAGACCTGTTATAATTTATCACGATCTGTAATGACTTGTTTTGTTCTTTTGCAGTTTTAGAGACCTAAGAAAAAACTAAACTTTTTGCAGCTTTAGGTCACATCAGGGCCTTCTGCTCTCGATTAGTTTGCGTGATAATAGACCTCATTTGAGGATATATTCTAATGAAATGATTTCTAAATGTCACATCAACATTACACTCGCGTGATTCTCTCCATGCAAACAATATCAGTGAGACAACGATCCTCGAAAAACACATCCCCTCGTGTGCTGTGTTTTTCTCAGAGCTGTTAAATGCCTCACATCTGTTGGCATGTGTTTGTGTTTAAGAAATGAATTTCTGGAAGTTAACACACCCTTTTCGTGTCTCGGGTTAACTTATTTAACATTGCTGACACTACAGGGTTCACGAGTGAAATTTGAACACGTAGACTCATTTAGACTTGCTTTTCTCTCTGTTTCTCACATAAACACATTTGAGTTCATGCACTGTTTCCTTTTTCTGGCCTCTGACAATAGTTTGAAGGATGTTTGAGTTCACTGTCCGTAAAAACTTTTTTACCAGGAGAGAAGTTATTTAAAATATTAACTCTTATTTATCCCAATTTGCCCCTACCTTTAATCACGTCAAGGGGTCTTTCTCTGCTTCCTTTCAGGTTTAGGGTTTCAGCTAGTCAGCTCTTGGTCTCCATGTATACATGTACTCTTATGTAACAGTGTATGCATTTGTAATCTTATCGATCCATCATGTGCCTCTGTGTATGTGAGTGTGGGTTTGCGATCCTAACTTAAACATTTACCCATTATGTGTGTTCTGTGCAAAAAAAAAAGCTTTATTACTCTATACCCTGACCACGTAGCTGCAATATCGAGGGTTGGATGAGGGGAATCGTACATTTGCAGATACAAGCTACATCGCAAGCTGGTAATTCCAATCATAATGCACCTTTTTTTTCACTAGAAAGAAGCCTTTTTTCAACTCTCTGGGAAAACTTTAAATCCACTGTCCTTGTAAAGCAAGATACAAAAAGCACATCTGCTCCATCAACACAGATGGCAGATGTGCTCACGGTGTAACATGCCCCCCCCGGCTTAAATGAGAACATCAAATAGAGGTAACTGACGCTTAGGATGAGAAGCCAGTGTCACTCCTCCATCCCATTCATCCTTTCTCTATGCAAGCCGATGACAGTAAAATGATTGGTTGTTGTTGTTTTTTCTTCTTTTCCCTGGCAGAAAGTAAAAGTAAATCCAGATGCAGACTTTCTGCGCAACCAGGGGACTGTGAATGCTACACCAAGTGAAGATTAATACATTGTTTTATGGAAGTAACGATTAGAGAGAGTTTAGGAAGAGGAGATTGTTGGTCATTTTCCTAAAATGCATGTAAATAATGTGTTGTGTTCACTTTTTCCCACTCCTACACATAACCTCCCCTCCACTCCTGCCTATCCCTCCAGAGGCAACAGACCAGGGGGCTGGCGGAGGCGGGCGACGAGAGCTGAAGTCGGTCCCCTTCATCAGCTACCTGTCGGCGCTGCAGAAGAGCCAGCTGTTGACTGACGACATGGTGAACGGCGTAGAGATCCGCTGCGAGGAGAAAGGCAGTTGTCCAGCTGGCTGCCACCTGTGCCATCACCAGTCCGTGATGGGAGGAGTGTCGGGGAGAGGCCGCACCAGTAACAGCAGGAGCGGAGAGCAGCCTTCCCCCATCCCTGTCCTGCTGGAAGTCAGCCGCGTGGTGCCCCTCTACAGCCTGGTCCAAGACAATGTCACCAAAGAGGTGAGAAAGGAGCAAAGGGGTAGGGAGTCCGTCCGTGGGCATGCTGTTCTGCTCATACATGTGTGTGTAGGAGAAGCTGTAAGAATCAAGTCGAGAGATGTGTGGCATGGCCGCTGGAGGTGGAAAAAATAAGAAAAACATCGACCTCCAGGAATGGTATTTTATCGGTTTATTCTAACCCTGAGTAGTTTTGGATGAAAAGAATGGAAATCAGCTAGCCTCATCTGGGTTCAAAGTTCCTGTTCATTGAAAACAACACCAACACTTTCCTGTTGCTCTGAGCTCCTAGCCCAGACCGCTAGCTTCCCGGCTAACTGAGCTAACTAGCTAATGGTATCTACAGTTAGCAGCACTTAGCAGTAACTCTGGTTATATGCTTTCGTCTAATTGCTTGAAATATGAATGTTTGACAGGTGTTCAATTCTTGCATATTGCACCTTAAATTCTAGCATTTTTTGATTTATTCACCCATACAATCTGAAACGTATAGACTTACTTAACAGTTTTGCATAAAAGTTAGCATGTGATTATGCCATTTCGGCAAACAGAAATGTATTGTCAATGTGAGGCAAATTAACCTGTATATGTTGTGCCTCCCTTTGACAAAAGCTGCAATCTGTGGAAAAATAAAGGAGGCTTTTCTGTATTATTCACTATATTCTGCTTATACACAAACTCATGCCATGTGGTGATGGCGTAACCCTTTTTATACTGTACAGATCCATTGTCCTCTGAGGAGCTGAACTGATGCAGCTGTCACAAATCCCCTCTAGGTGGCATGAGTTGGTTAACTTTGACCACTGGAAATGAGCACTGTAATACAGAGGGCATAAAAAAGATGACATCATGGTTTTCTCCTCTTGTGGGAAAGTCGATGTGTGTATATGTGTGAGATATATATGTGTGTATGTGTCTAAACAAGAGCACACAGCTGAATGTAATATCAGTTTAATGGCTGCGTGTTGTGTTTATGATTCATCCTGTATGAAAAGTCTTTGGATCTTTGTGCAGTGGGAGTTAATCATATCGGATTTCTTTTCCATAAGGTAATTGAGGAGGGGGGCTCTGGCTTCACTTGACATTTTGTTTACCACATTCTACTCTGTTTGGGCTTCATCATGACACTGTCTTGCTACCTAATATCCGGCATATGTCTTCTGTATGTGTGTGTCGGTTTGTGTGTTTCTGTGTGCGTTTGCGTGCGTGTGTGTGTAAACCAACGCAGAGCTGTTTGCAGGTGATGCACACGCCATAGGGAGCAGACTGGCTCGCGCTCCTCCCAATCAAGCATCTAATTACCTTACCTTCTGAAATTACTGCGGGAAACAACAATACCAGAGGCAAAAGAACACACACACATGCATATATATGCACTCACAAACACACACACACACAAACAACAAAGCCCCCTGTACGTGCCGCCCATAACAAGCGCCGCAGCCCCAAAGAAAAGGAGGCACAATCAATAGCAGACGATCCCTAGTGGGCCTCATCGATAGCTAAACGTGAGGAAGAGCAAAATGTCTCTTTTCCCTTTCCTCCGAACACCTCGCTATGCCTCCTCCTCTCTCCCCCTACCCAACCCGTGGTCTTCTGGGGATGTAGAGAGTGAGATGTACGAGGAGGAGGAGAAGGGGTAGACTGCAGTGGATCGCTCTGGCAAGCCCTTCTGAGGTAGCTGGAGGCAGGATTATTAGCTTCTTATTGATGTCATCGACCTCTTGGGAGGGAGGGGAGTCACTCCGCTCCGCTCCTCTTTTTTTTTCCCCTATCTTTCCCCTTCTTCTCTTCGCTGCAACGGCTGCTGCTGGTCTGAGAGGCACATACATGTATTACATTAGCAACGAGCGACACAACAACCTGCCACTCCATACACACACGCTCATTCTCTCTCTCTCTCTGTCTGGCTTTGTGTGTGTGTTTCTCACACACTCTTTTGCTTGAGACTATCTTTCTACTTTGCTGGGTCTATCGGGAGAGACAGATGCCATGTTGCAATAGCTTTCTCAGAGACGAGGTTCCCTTTTTGTTACCTGAAGCAATCAAAATAGAGGCTTAGCTTACAAATCAGTGGACTGAGGTCATACCCATATGTGTATACATATTTGTATGCATATATCAGGTTTACGTGGACTTGTCCCCATTCCTTTGACTCCTTTCCTCCTTCCTTTCTTGGCTAGCTGCATCTTTCAGTGGCCTCTCCCTGACTGCCCGACTGTTTGACAGAACATGTCATGTCCCTTTCACATAAATCTCCTCATTATAAAGCCAGAGGGGGATTTTGTTACAATATGAAATTACCTCTTCTATGAAAGGACCACTACCCAGCACTGAAAAGAAAAATAATTAAATGCTTGACTGGCGTAGCTCCCTTCCCCTTGGCTTGCTCTGTGTGGCTCTGTCAAAGAGGAGAATATGGGATAAAGTATGTCTTTGTTTGTGTGTCCAGTAATGACATTACCAATGACTAGTTAAGTATGTGGGGTAAGCAATACCTGTAAGACTGATCCTCTCAGTCGGTAATGTAGAGTTACCTGAGTTATTCCCTAATATATGTTAAAGGATAAGGATTAGGGTTGGGGTTGGTTTTAGGGTTGGGGGTTGGTTTAAGGGTTAGAAAATTTAAAAGACATATTGTCTCATTTACACTGAAACATGATGTTTAAACAATTCAGAAGCATCCCTTTTGAGAAACATGGGGCCCTCTGGGTTATCCCCAGGCCTTAACTGTTGCTGTAAAGATTTTCTTGTGTAGGAATATGTCCCAAAGAAAACTACAGGGGATTCTCCAACGTAATTGGGGTACTTCTTAAGTTTTTAAGTGTAATTAGTGTGAACATTCCAATATATATTTGAATTTGTTTATTGGTAAAGACTCAAGCAAATAAAACCTGAACCATCTGAATCTTTAAATCTTTTTTTCTGGTGGGTAAACTGACCTTTTAAAACACATGGATATCCTTGATTCATTATTGCCCAAGCAATTAAAAGGAATTTTACCTGTGAAGATGATTGCCACAAAACTTGCTTTTGCATTCACTAGTTGTAAAATTTGTAGATACTTTATTACATTTGCTCATCTCAAAGAAACACAATGATGTTTTGAATTTGGAAACAAAGGTTTGAGGTTTACTGCCCCTTTGTCTTGGTATTCTCAAGTTGCTCTGATCTCGGGCTTGGCTTGCTTTAAACCTGTTCTTGACTTGAATTCGACTGGAACCGGTCTTGGAATTGGCTCGGACACGACTAAGGTGGTCTTGCTTACAGGCCCTGGTGTGTGCACGCAAACACACACACACAGATACTTCCCTGTTTTAGTGCCAGAGAAAAATACTTCTGTGGATAAATAAATAAGCTAACGCCTGTGGAACTTGCCAGTGGTCCTATGTCCTGTGTTGCTGTGACTGAATTATGGCAAACCTTTTGAACAAATTAGTTGTGAGTCTAATGGCCCAGAATGCTCTATATCTTTCCGAGTGGCTGCTGTCATGCTCTCTGCTGCAGACCTTCGCAGGGGCGTGCCTTGAACATTTACAGTGGGGGCAGGAGGGGGAATAGAGGCAAGGAGCAGCAACATATTTTGACTGTAAGGTGTTAGAGCCTGACTCAGCGAGTTACAACAATGCTTTTTTTGGATTACTATCTTGCACATTTCAAATATCTTAAACTGCATACTGTGAACTTTTGCACATTTCCCTGTTGAATACTTACTGCAGTTTCCTGTGCAAAGCTGTGCACATTTGAAAAAGCAACTCACCCAGGATGTTGCTGCCAACTCTAGGCAATAGTCTGCCACATAGCTCAATCTGGTAGGTGACACAATCTACACATAAAAGAAAAAAAAAGTTCAGATACCAACTTCAGTACTTCAGTACCAAGGAGAGCACACACTCATATGGATCATTAAAAAGATTCATTTAAACACTGAGTGGCCAGTGTTTCTCTGTTCCCTGTTTGTTAGGTACACCTAGCTAAAACTAATGCAGACTAATGTAACAGCGCTGCAAGAAATCCTTCCATTATGTAGGTTGTAACGTTCAATTGCTTAAGAGAGGTGTTGACTGTGGTGCTGTCAAACTGCATTGCATTAAATAGAGAGGAGTTCTCTTAATTATCCTCCTCTGATTGATATAGATGAGGGTGACAAATAGAATTACCTGACAGTGTAACACAGTACAATGTACAGCACCACAAACTGCATCCTCCAACTTCATTAAAGGTAGGATTTGTCACAAGGCTGTCACATTAGAATGCATTCTTTTTTGCAAGATGTTTGCTAGATCTTATAAACTAGAAACTGAGTGTATATTCTAGACTTCTTGGTCCATAAAGCATCAGTTAGCAGTAGTACAGAGTTGTCCTTGATGCTCTAGACAAAAGAGCTTAGCATCCAAACTGTCCACACTGAGGCTAGATCCCAAAGAAAGATCTAGGGGTTCAGAGGAGGCATCGATAATGAATCCATTGGTCTTATAGAGCATTGTATCCAGCAGACTAAGTCTTCTTGTTAGTTTCCACTGAAGTATTTTTTTAATTCTTATTTTTCATGAATTGAAAACATGGACATAACATTTTATTCACAAGAATACACACAAAATAAGAACATTATCACATTGGAGCTAGCTTACCTAAGTTTAAGCTAAATCACTCATCCAAAACACCTCCTATTTATTGGAATGTGCTTGCCAGTTATCCTGTTATTATCCCAAGTTCACACACTTTCTTGTGAGCCACAATGGATTGTTTTGTGATTTACTGAGCAACAGGAAACCACTGGAGGGATTCAAGAGAGTGGGGCTAATGGGCCTAACATTAGCCACGCTACAGCTGCTACCGACTAGTTTATACATGGTACTATAGGCAAATCTGCATGTTATGAAATTCCCCATTTATATATGCACCAGACTTTTTTACAAAATACTTACAAGAAAGGGTTTTACAAGAAAGTAAGGGGTCCTTGGCCTGAAAATTTTTCTTTTAATCCTTTTCAGTGCAGCTTTTCTTTTGGCTCACACTGTTAACAAATATCAAGACGTAACAAGATAACAGACTTAGAAGTAAGTCAATTCACTTTGCTAAATAGGTCATATTACTTTAGAACAATGTCAGACTGAGCTGGAACACCTAAAAACCACTACCTGCTGTCTGAGGGTTCTCCAATGACAATGCAATCCCCCTTCAACCTCTAGGTGAACCAAGCCTCCAGCTGCCCCCAGTGTCCAATTTCCTGGAAGTACCACTCGTGACGAGGTTCCTAGAACCAGCCCATTGGTACCTTTGTTAACACCATTAGCCCTGAATGATTGGAAAGGATACATAAGTGCATTTGTGTGTGCGTACACACACACACACACACACACACACACACACAGACATACACACTTAGGTCACTATTGATGGTGTCCTGTGTGTGCTGACTTAGACTCTTTACCACCACTGGTGATCATCTTATAAATCAATACTGTGGGCCAGCTGGCCAGTGTTTTCGTGTATTAGCCTCTGAAGAAGGACAGTAATATGGTCAGTTTAGACTAGACAAACAGATTAATACATTAAAGAGGTCACAATGGCCTCCGTTGCCTTCTTGGAAGTCACGACAGGCTTTGACGAAAGTGAAAGGTCCAAGTAGTGTTTTGGTGCCAGTGAGTCTGCAGGGTCTGAATGATGTCAAGGCTTGGAATTTGCGGCCGGAGTTGTTGCTGATGCTCGATGGCTTTGCTGCTCACTGATTTTGTCTCCCTTGTCCGAAGCAGGGGGTGATTACATTTCAGCTCAATTTGTTCAGTATCGATAAGGTCAATAGAGATGAATTGTGGCATATTTGTGAAACAGCAGAACCATGTGTTATTATAACCATGGAGGCATCACCAGCTCCTGAAAGCAAATCTGTCATGACTGCACAGAATGGGTCTTACACTGTTACAGTCAGTGCTCGGATAGGAGTGTCTTTGTCAAAACACTTGCTTTTCTGATTTGAGGCGCGATGGATAAGGTTTGTTTCTCACCCCTATGTAGCCAAGACAGAATTAATATGGATCTATAGTGTTCTGGGAAATACATGATGTGTGGTTAATCAATAAAGTATAGGGTATCTTGTAGCTGCGCTGAATGCAGAAGGACTCAATTTCAATGTGTCTGTTCATCTCGCTAAAGGATTTTTTCCTACTGACCAGAGCTTTTGCACCAGCAGGACATATCACTGTCTTCACCGCCACACACTTGACATATTATCACTTTACATGCCTTAGCTAACAATCACTTTTTCTTGCTAAATCCTCATTTCTGTTTTACCTCCTGTGCCCCCCAAACAAAAGCCACCCCCCCAACCTCATTCTCTAAACCACAGTTAGATTCCCTGTTTACCCAGTGGAGACTGGCTTACATTACTCTTCAAACATAAACACGGCAGTAATCGCTTTGTCTATTTTTCACATGTGCAGCCATGCAATCAAGCGCACGGACCCATATGGGGTTTTTCTAGGAATCTGGTGGTGGTAAACGCATGGCGGTCCTGTGGTCTTTCTCTCTTTTGCCCCTAGCAGCGGAGGTCATTTCTCATTTCTCATATTTGTCTAGTCTATGTGAGTGCGTAGACCTTGAGTCCAGGTTTCTCTTGTTGCCTTTGTCTGTGGCCTGCTTCCCATTGACATGAGGTGGCAAGACCCCTGCTGCTGTTGTTTTCTGGCAGCAGTTAGCCACATGGGTTTGGGCAAGCGGGGAGAAATGTAATTACCTTTTTTCCCTTTTTGGTTTTCCAGGGGGTTATTATATGGCCATGGATTACAGTGCTTGCCTGCCCCCTATAATAACTGCTCATTCAGCATGCTCATTTTGAGGGTCTTGTACTGGAGGATGAATAATGGGAAAGCCTTGACTACTGAATGATCCTGATCCTGTCCCATAGTAAGGTGGGGAATTCTTTCAGCCTTGGGAGTCTTCTTTTTTTTTCCCTTGTTCAACGTGTTGATTTTTTACCGTCCTATTTCCTTTGGTCTCTCCAGTCTTGTTCTCTTTCCTTCACTCTTTCTTACTCTGCTGCTCATTTAGGTCACTTTCACTCTCAAGATTCTGTGCCTTGAGTGAAAGCAAGTGGTATTGGAAGAAGTCAGTTCCCATGAAAGGCTGTTGAGCCTCCTTTACAGCTAACAATGCAGTGTTGTGGAAATGCTAACATCAGCTTCTGAGTGCATACCCTGACTCTTTTTTTGGCCAAGCCGCCCGCCTCTCTGGTCAGGACTATGCCCAAAGTCATCTCAAATGTCACTTTCACTAATCAACACACTGCAGAAATCTTCCTTGGCATTTCTCCAATGAAATGAAACGACCAACTGTGGAAATCAATCTTTAATTGGAGAGTGAGCTTCTGTATGTGCGTTTGCAATGTGCCCACATGTGCACGCTGCATGTGCTCCGTCATCTTAAAGATGTGTGTGGTCTCATCAGTTCCTTTGCCTTCGGATAAGTGAATGTCATGGTGTATTGGAACAAAGGAGTGGCTTCTCTCTGCTTTTTGTTGGATGCCTGGTACCCAGTGATAATGTTTCCGCATGGTTCCAGTGTCCTATTTTTGACCATGATCAAGTACATCTCCAAAGTTGTCTGCATGAGGCAGTACTGCCAACCAGTTAGAGCACATAAATAACTGAGTGCTCCATTGATCCATAGTGTGACAGGGGGAGCCACAGTGCTTGCGAACTCCCTTGAACTCGCTCTCTATCATGCCTGTGGCTTTAGGGAAAGCCCTGACATTATACTTTATTGCTTTGACGGTTATATTGGCATTTTGCTGCCTTTTAGAGGATGACTGAGCTTCTGCCTTTGATTTTTCTTTCGCCCGTTAATGAAGCAGCACAAGGAGATGTTAGGAGATGACATCATCTCCTCACATCCTCCCCCCCTCCATCCCTTTCGCAGACCGACCGACAGCAACGCCGACGGATCCACACACACACACAGACACACACACACAAACATACACATAGAACGAAGGAGGTGGGGAGTGTCACAGCTTTCACACCTCCATCATAAAAGTCACAGTGCATCTATGATATCACAGTGTAAGCTTGTCGATGTTAGTGAGATGTTCCTGCCTTCCAGTAATTGGGAACGGTGGGTATGAAAAGGTCACTCTGTGTGTGTGTGTGTGTGTGTGACAGTGTGGGTGTGTGCGTGTGTACCTGGACTTCTGTGTTTCCCATGTGTGTTCTGGGATATGGAGGACACTGAGATGGGGGTGGGGTAAAGCATAGATGGACAGGGAGCGCATGTTCCAAGAGATAATTGCATTTCTCTCACCTGTTACCCTTTACAGGCCTTCAAGAGCGCCACAATGAGCTCATACTGGTGTGCCGGAAAGGGCGATGTCATTGATAACTGGTGTCGCTGTGACCTGAGTGCCTTCAGCAAAGATGGCCTGCCTAACTGCAGCCCCCTCAGGCAACCAATGTAAGTGTGAGGGGACACCATGACACCCAGGAATTCATGCACGAGGGAGATTTCATGGATGCATGCACTAATGCACCACAGGCACACTCACATATGCACATGGACACACACACACACACACACACACACACACACACACACACACACACACACACACCTACCTGTCTCTGCTGACTCCTAGGGGGAACTGGAAAAAGTTGTAGACACAAGTACAGTCCCAAAGTTCTAATAGCTGTCAGTCGGCCCTTGCACCCTTCTGAAAAGAACATGCTCTCATTCAAGGTGTCCTAATAATACTCCTAAGGTTTTTGTGAGTCATCCGTTGCAGCCATTGTTGCCCTGAGAACTTAAAAAAAGAAAGAGGAAGTTGAAAGGCCAGAGAGGTTTCAGAGAACAAGGCTACAATGAAAGCATTTAATAAAAAAATGTTTATATATATATATATATATATATATATATATATATATATATATATATATATATATATATATATATATATATATATATATATATATATATATATGCTGTATTGCAGAAAGAATAAGAGGCAATGTTCATTGGCATCACTTGAGAATAACAATGAAAGCTGAACAAGGATAAAATACAACTAATGTAATGAGGTTTCTTTCTTTAAAGATTCTGCCCACATTTTCAACTATAACTACATTTATAGCTTTGTATTATTCTTGTTCTCTACATTTCATGAATTTCGTACAATTTGTGTTAACGCTGTAAAAAATGTCAACATATATCTCGAGCCAATGCTGATGCTAAACCAATCACTTTTAAATCTCTTCTTTTGCCCACATTCAAACAATCCTAATGATGAAGTGCATTGGAACTTTTTGTCCTTGTTGATATAGTAGTATAGTGATGATGTCATTGCCCAACAGTAAGCTGACATCAACACAAATTTTACTGACTAGATTAGATGGCAATGGCATTGTCTTTTGGACAGGTGTGACCCATCAAGTGGTCACACTCCAGCAAACATTTTGATATAATAAGTGAGTATTATTATGGATAACCTTACGGGTCCAATTTGTAAGATGGTTTATAGAGTCTCAATCACAACTCATACAATTCTGACACTTTGGATTGCTGGCCATCCCAACCAACCAACCAAGCAACCAACCAAAATTGACTACTAGCCTATAGCACACATGGATGGAATCAAAATAGTTCACTAATTCAGCTCTTTGTAAAATTTAAAGGTTTAATGGACAAATTTGATCAAATTCTGATTGTCATGTTATGGTGTTTGTGACAAAAAATGTATTCCTTGTCTAACAGCTGTTCTTTTGAAATGTTGTTCAGGGAAAAGTTTTACATGAATCAGCATGTGCAGGTTATCTTCCAATTATGACTGTGGCCACTATGTCAAAACATGTCACAGCAACAAATCTCCAGGGTCAAAAATCAAAGGTGCTCATTTTGATGGACATTTTAACATCTGCAATTTTTCAGAAATTCCATCTGCTGATAAACATCGCGTGATATGACCAAAAATTCTAAAACTGTTACTTCATAGACTGAAGATGAGATCTGTCTCTTCTTTCAGCAATACTTTACCAGAAATACTGGTATTTGGGACACACGCAATGATACTTGAGACTTAGATTATGCTGCACAAGTATTGCACAAGTGGTTTAAGATGCTTTCAGTGGTTTTGTTATTGTTTGTTTGTGGATTGTGGTTGTGGAATTGGAGAGGAATGGCGTGTTGCCACAACCAGAGGTTTGGTCAGGCTTTCCCTGGTCCCATGCCTGCTGGCACGAAAGGGCCAGTGAAGAGCCACTGCAGCAGCCAAATCTCCGACCCTGCCTGGCCAGAGCCGGGGTGTAAGGCCCATGAAAACCTGCAGTTCTTATTATTATTGACCATGAGGATAAAACCGAGTTGCATGCTTTCTGTGAAAGAGGGATAACCTACCTCTTCAGTCATTTTCACAGACACAGCTGCAGGGCAGGCAAAATGGAAATATTGTTCTTTTATCTCTTTTCAGGGATTAAAGAGGAAAAACTGCACAAGGAACACTGCTGGAGAACAGGTGGCATCGGAATGTTGTTTTGTTGAAAGCAGCTGTTTGCCGTCTTGTTGTGCAATGAGATGTAGGCAGTGGTGCGACAGACACAACAATGGCCACATGGGATTCCTACCTATCCTTAGGCACTGGGCACATAAACACACAAAGTTTGATATTAAAATTCCAAATGAAGGCAACACACAGTTGTTTGGTAGCCTTTTGATGTTATTGTTGATATTTATCTTGTTTCTATATCTTAAACCATGTCTTTTCTATTTGAATGTCTTAGTTTGCGCCTAGCCCCTTACCTGGAGCCCTCAAGCACAATGGTGGCCCTGGAGTGGATTGATGTGGAGCCTCTGATTGGCTGCAAAGTCTCTGACTACATCATCCAGCACAAACGAGTGGAGGATCCATTGGAAGCAGAGGTCTACACAGGTAGAAAAACTGTGCCCAGAGTTGGTTGACTCTCTGAAACTGTGTAGAGATGAGGCTGATAATGTTATTTTCCCCATAGAAGAATATAATCTAGGATCTATTATGTTGGTCGAATCTTTAGAGTTTTTAAATGTAGCTTTTAAATATGTAAGATAGCTGATTGTTGAGTCTCATTCCCAAATTACAATACTGATGTTTTCGGTTGGCGGATGGTTGTACCTACAACCCCAAAGCATCTGTATTTGATGAATTTCCCCCTTGAGGCATGTCTTTTTTGTTTCAGCAGTTGGAATTGTTGTACACACACAAACCTACACTCACGTTTGTACACCTATCCATGTGAGGACCCAATGGAAGGAAACAATGTATTCCCTTGCCCCATACCCTGAAGACCTTACCTTAACCTAAACCTTATTCTTACCCTTACCCTAAAATCAAGTTTTAACCCTCAACCTACTGGTGTACAAAAGTGAGGACCAACCGAAGTGTGCTCACTTTTCCAAAATGTCAATCCCAAGGTCTAAAACCCGAATCAGTTCTCAGTTTTGTAAGTTACAGGGGTCAATAACTTTTTATGGGGGCAATTGAGATTGGAGCTTGATTGCAGTGAAACTAACTGTATCATTGAATTCTTCACAAAAGGAAAACTAATTGCCTACATAAGGTGATGTATTCCTGGGAAATCAATGGTGAGCCATCCTGAAGGTCAAACCGTCAGAGTCAGAACTAAGTTCTCTTTCAGCTTTGCATTTTCTCCTTACAAAAGTATTATTTCAAAGTGGTGATGAAAATATAAAGATGGAAAAAATAATGAGTGTGGTAAGGACAGTTCAATGCCACTGATAAGGAAAAAGAATAAAGATGTCCGATTAGTTGATTGAAGTAGTGAAAGTTACAATTGCAAGGAGTGAGGGTAAAGTTTTGGTCTGGAAACAGAACAGAAGGAGCTTAGACTGAGGATGAGAGAAGATGACGTAGAGCAATTTATCAATTGCCATAAATGGTGCTGACCATTGTGCCGTGGGGCTGGGGAAGTAAGTGGTCATGGTTGTGACGAGGGGCTGGTGTGAGTCAGAGGAAGGGTGATAGGAAGGAATTTAATAATATTGGAGAAATGAGGTGGTCTGGAAGAAGCTGGCTGTAGTCATTGGGAAGTATGGACAGGCCATCCATCACCCCTGGGAGGAGTGCTGATGAAGCGTGGGCACCAGTGAACGAAAAGCGGGTACAGACAGCTAGACACAGGCATGCTGGCAGAGGTGAGGTAGGAAGGGGCAGATGGTGTGGGTGACTCACTCTGCTATGTGCCAGTCACCACTATAAATCATGTCGTAACAGACACTATAATAGAGATTAGAAGTCATTGTCTTGGTCTTTTGTCTTTTTCTCTTCCCCTTATGCCCGTCACTCTTTATCTCTAACTGTTAGTCATGTCTCTTTTGTTTACTTTCAACTTTCTTTAAGTGTCTGGACAAACTTTAAAGATAACTATGGTGGGTAAACAACAAAGCAAATTTGAGTTGAGTGCATTGATTGCGTGCGTGTTCGGCACCTGAACCCTCTCAGAGAGGAGTAGGTAATGTTAATTGGCAGGAATATAGGCTCTCCACCAGTGGAAACATCAAGTATTATGAACTGTGCAGGTACGTGTCTGGGGTCGCTCCCGCTCGCACTGCTAATTCTGCAAATTTTAGCTACACAAAACCTTCATTGTTCTCCAAAAGGGGGGTGGGGATCCAGATTGCTGATACAAACTTGGAAGCCACTGCAGGGGTCGATTTATGAAATAATAGGGGGCCTCTTAAAATGATGAGATCCTGTTCTCTGGACTCAGCAAATAAAAAACTATAGTGTCTGAGAAGCATCATTTTCTCACACTTACTCTGACATATTTTGGAATCATTGGATTTGTGCTCGCTGCACACACTGCTAGCTTTTTAAGGAGCATCCAGAAAATTGGAAGTCTTTATAATAAAACCAGTGATGAATAAGAAGTCCAGTTTTTCTTTTCCACTAGCTCACTCTTTGTGCTCAAAGTAACAAACTCATCTGTATCTTGGATGATTTTTCTCAGCACCTGCTTGACTTTTGCAAACACACACACACACACACACAGCTGTTGAAGCTTCTCGTGAAACCAGTCGTCTATCGTTGGCCACTGAGCAGCTCTAATGGAGCAGTTTGGGGATAAATACTTGGATAAATACTTTGCTCGAGGGCATCTTGGTGGTTTTCTGGAAAGCAAGTGTTTCTCCCTCATTTTCCCTGTTCATATTTTCCAAGACTGTGCGATGATTTGAACCGGCGAGCTTCTCCCAACCTCTGAGGGTGGGTACACTCTGAAGGATTACTCGGCTGATTTACAGTAAACCCTATTTGACAATCTACACAATCATAGGGAAAAACTCCTGATCCAAAGCTTAGCTGGGGTTTGTACTTGCCAATGTAGAGCGGAGTGAGGTGAATCAGATTCAATTTTAAAGCATTGAAGAGAGAATGTTGTGGAAAACAAGAGGTTATATAGTTACATATGTTAAGTGTAAGAGAAGCACAAAGTTGGTACTCCTCACAGGTTTTTAATGCGATCAAATTGCACCATTCTGAACTGCCTCACAGATTGACGTCAGGTGAGGGATTGGGCAGCTGGATATGGAGCACTCGACAGATGGTATACTAGCCAAGGAAGAAAGAAGAAAATATGAAATCAAAGTAGATGCCCAATGACAACAAAAAGCACAAAGGACAACTGCACGGACAGTGCCGTAGAAATCAGGAGACAGACGAGGCACAGGTGAACATGGTATGGATTGACCACTGCCGCCATCATCAGTAGTAAGGGGCAGCACCTGTCACCAGCAGAGGAGATTCAGCCGGCGCCGGCATTCACAGGAGTAGAGGCTGCATCCACATCCATTGCCAAGTCGAAACACTGCTTGGGGCTGGTGTCTGAGAGAGAGGAAAGATAAACAGACAGCCACACACAGACACTCAGCCATGCTGAGCATGAGTCACACACTCAAGAGCACACACATTCAGCCATGTGCACACTCATACAGATGGCAGACAGAGAGTGAGTGTGGAGATGTAGACACTTGGATGCAGCTCTCATTGGGTTCCCAAAGCCATGTTTCATGTCAGTGCCGTCTAGACGAGGATAGGAGAAGATACTGTATCCCTCCTGAGATAGATATGTTAAGGTCAGTCATTTGGGAGGAAATAGATCCTGATTTTTTGGATGGAAGGTTTCTGCAGGTTCTGACTCTCTAATTGCAAGAGGGACTTGATTATATGATTCCTCTCAATGGGAAAACAGTCTGTGCAACCTGATTTATCCATATACTTTTTCTCAGGGTCTTCCAAGTCTCCTTTTTTCAAAATGGAACGCAGGTAAACTTCAACTGGTAATGTGTTTTCAGTTGAAGTGTGTGTACATATGTTTAAATTACCAATTTATTAGATATTTGGACATACATAATCAAAAACTCTAGTTTAGTGGCACCCAAATCAGTAAGTTTAGCCATTTCATTTCAGGATAATGTGTATATACATGTGATGTGTCTCTGTTTCTTCGATTGTTGCTCACCCCAGCATCAGCAGAGCTAGAGCCATTTACAAATTTCATCACCTTAGTGGTGATGTGTTAGGGATAAGATGCTTTTTAAAAACCTCCAAATCCCCCATCATTACTCCAGTTATCACTGCAGATGTATCTGTTTGGGAATGCAGTGAGTTCCTCCACAAGCTGGCTGACAGTTTTATCCATGTTAATAAGCTGATTCAAATGATGTCATATGCCACCCCTTTTGGCTGGGGTTTTTCATCCGCAACGGCTTCCTGCATGAATGGATGCAATCATGGAGTCCTTGAGAATCTTGAGAGTGAATGGTATCTTCTTCTAAGCTAATATCCATAAATGTTGCTAATGTGACTCCCTCTCGCTTGATGTAAATTGCAGAAATGATCTGACGCCTCTGCTCATAACATCTTCTTGCAGTGGGCATCAGCGCTGAGTGGAAAAGTCACGTCAGAGTTTGAGTGTGCTGTTTGGAGGTGTCTTCTTTAGTTATAAACCCTCCGTCATTATGGTGGGTGGTCTAAGGATCAACCGCGTCAGCTCACTGACTGTTTCTAATGCCGCCTAGGCCTCTCTCTGCAATTTGTCAATTTCTCGCTCAGTGTACTGTGGCTTACGTCTGACTTTTAACACAAATGTATCATCATTCATTGCATCAGAGTCATTTTTTTTTTTTTCTGTTGCTGCAGGCATAAGTCTTGACCAAAGATAGCCATGTGTTTGGCACTAAACACAGAAAAGGACTATACCCTGCCCATGTACACCTTGATTTCAGCAAAAAGTAAAAGCAGGAAACAAACTACAGTAAGATAATTAAAAAGTGATCATCTTTTAAACTATTTCCACTGACATGGCTCACCATCACCTTGTCTCTGTCTTATTACATAGGCTTGAGGGAGATCAGGTTGTCACATAGCATCATCCTGTTCCTCTCACATCTGTACAAACCATCAGCAGCAAGGCCGCCATCTCCAATTTCATTAGATAATCCGACTTATCAGTGCTGTTTACAAAAGAATTAATCTTTTCTCGAAGGCTCCTCTCTAGTCACCAACGAATCTTCCCTCTGAGGTCAACAGTGACTAGAAGATAGACCTACTGCTTTGATGTTATTCATATGGGCATGATGCTCCACCAGCAGCCCACAGTACCCCAACCACCATCCAGGTCTGGATCCGTATATGCATTTTAAGCCGACTACATGCTCCATGGCAGAGGAGATAACATGCATGGCCTATGGTCATATGGTTAATGGTAGGATTCCTCAAAAAAACAAGTCCAACATATTTAAAAATTTCTCTTCTACATGTGGTTGATTGGATTGGATGATGTTAAATGTGTTAGAACCTCTCTCATTTATAAATATTAATGCTTTCAACTGTGCCATAGTTGTTCTTAGTCAACGATTAGGGTAGAGTCATAAGCTAACACACTGTT
The DNA here is from genome assembly GCF_904848185.1 of Acanthopagrus latus. Classification (NCBI taxonomy): domain Eukaryota; kingdom Metazoa; phylum Chordata; class Actinopteri; order Spariformes; family Sparidae; genus Acanthopagrus; species Acanthopagrus latus. The sequence goes on along the minus strand of NC_051050.1, from coordinate 16,166,016 downwards.
AGAACCGCTGGCTAAGTGGTTCAAATGGTGTTGCGTGTCCTTAAGGAAACTGCATCACACTCTCTTTGGCAGTTTGACAGATGCTTACAGGGCTTAGACGTGTTGAAATATTCCACATGCCTCATACATTATGACTTTTATACACACACACTGACGTACACATTGCTGTCTTGGCCAAGCAAAGAGCTCGTATCGATACACTGGACTGCAAGCCCGTAATATCACTGCATTACACTTCTGTGGAGAGCAGATCCATAGTCAGCTGACCAACATCGTTATCTATAGTCAGGTGTCCTTCATGGTCAAAAATAAATTTGTAACAGATGCAGTTGGGTTAGATTTAGCCAACAAAATAACGTGGTCAGTTTTTGGAAAAAAAATACATTAAGTGCATGTTGCAAGTTCAATACATTACATCGGTGAACTCAGGGTTGTAAGACTCTTCCAGCTGAAAGTCCAGTGTTTCTCTGACCCATATCATCCCCAGACTCCACCCTACATGGACTCTTTTGGACATTTGTTTCTGCATATTTTGGAGCATTCATTCCCCACATAACAGAATGGGAAGTACTGCTTTATCACCTGTATGCAAAATTTGACGTCTTGACTGCATGCAATTTGAAACTGTTATTACTGTTATTTGTACACCGATGGATGCAACTTGCCTGTGCAGATGTAGTGCTTCTGTCCCATCACAAGTATTCTGATATACACCAGAGTTGTTCTTAGCTCTTGAGTTAATCACGGGAGGTTGTCGCCTGCTTGCCTCTATCTCTTTTCCACATATCACCAGCTCATTCTGGACAATTCTTCAAGCTGATCTGTCATCGACCTGATAACAAATGAGCTGGGAAGAGTAAAGTCCTGAGCAATGTTCCACACTTATCTTTTAATGCATCTAATCCATACCTGGTAGACAGTCATCAACACCTCAGCAAGCTTTTTTTGTACTGAAGGTCAGGCCAGACTGCAAAATACAATCTCATGGTATCACGCAGCAGGACACCCCAATGATATGACAGACAACCCACATCCAAGGCTTATTTCACAGAAAGGCAGCGATCATCTCAGCCCAGAGTCTACACAGTGTTCCACAGAATAGAAGAAAATACCATTTTGGAGTGAGCCTGAATGGAAAGAAGAGTGTCCTGTTTGTGAGATACAATTACAAGACAATTTCCTTTGGTAGGGAGTTCCCAAGAACTCTGTCGCCATGGCACACAAACACCTGCTGTTAGCTTACCCAAGCTGAAGCAAGAGATACAGGGAGGTGAGAACAGTCAAAGCAGGGGCTTCTACCATGGCGTCAGAGGAGGGTGTGTTATTCACAACATTGACTCTGCCTTCGTCACAAAAACCAACAGCGAGGAGGAGGAGGGTGCCGCAGACACTGTCAGAACTGCAGGGATCAGGTCCTGCGGCTTAGCATAGAAGAAGACCCAACAATGCGAGTGCCAGATGTACAGATGGAGCAGACAGAGAGGGATCACCTGTTCCTACAAGGCCAGTGAGTCAAGAGGGACAGTGACTCACTGAGATGAAGCATAGGTGAAGATGAGATCATCCCCGATTGCATTTAATCATTTCAATGGGGCGCATCCAAGTAAGCGCTGGGAAAAAAAGCAGATGCAGGGGTGAGTTTTAATGGCCATACACAGTCTTTCCAAACAAGATAACTCATCCAGATGGGCTGGGAAATTTGAATGTTAATTTCGGTGGCCTGCTACACAGAGGAGAGTGATTATGCTTGTAGACCCTTGTGCAAAGGGCACTGACTGTGTAAAATATAACTATAATTAAAGGAAAGCCCAGTCACGGCATAGTGTTTTAATTCCTCAGCAAAACAAACCTCTTTGTCATCGGGCTCCTTGTCTTCTTACTTCTCGTGTTTCCAGTCAAATGAAGCCCTGCTTGTGGTGCGTCTGCCAGCAAATATGAGTCAACTAAGTGACCAGCTGTATAGGTGGAGAGCATCATATTCTTGAAATGCTATCTGTAAACAATATTTAATTGTGTTATGTCTGACTCAGATACAGCTGAATCTATGGAAAAGTGATAGTGGGAACATTTGGAAAATCAGGTAAAAGTATGCATGGTGCATTTAATGTCTCACCCCTGTACATTTATCAGACAGGGCTGCTGTCTTCATTAATGTAGCTTAGTCCTTCCTTTACATTCTGTCGTTTGTGTAACGCTGTACCTGTCCTATCACACTACTCGTTTCTACTCAAAGGGCCTCGGACAGTCATGTAGTTTCTTTTTTTACAAGCCTCTCCTCATCCTCTGATTTAAGTCACATCAGTGGTGAACATGAGTGATTCACTTCACTGGGCCTCACACAGGCCTCTAGATGGCACACCAAGGCAGAGACAGCGTTCAGAGAGTCGTCTGAAAGAAAAAGCCAGTGCTGATGTATTACTGTGAGGCTCAGCATTCCTCCACAGCAATAAGTCAAACCAGCCGCGATATGTAAGAAGATATCGGGGATCACAGTTGATAATAAGAAATTTGATAAAAGCATTCAAATGGACAGTGCAAGGTGATCACTTATAGAGGTAGCTTTGATACCTGCATCAGCCCAAAATGAGAGGCAGCAGATATTAAGCAGGTGTAAGTTGTGTGAATGATAATATACATTCAGAGCATGTCCATGTTTTTATTTTTTCTACCAGTAATCAAATCACATAAACAACTCTGTAAGGATATTTTGATTCTGCATTTGCAACTAGGTCAGTCATAAGGAACTCGCCTGGTTTCATTTAAAGTTAAATCATCAACCGCTACCAATAAAACAAACAGCTACTTTTCAAAATGAGCGAACACCTTATACTCCCACATTGTTTTGCAAAAAGGATGCAAGAGGGTATTTTGGCAGCATGGGAATAATTAGTGGCTTACCTACCCTATAACGTCAGACGTCATTCAGCCCCGTTTCCTGTCAATCTTACTGGGAGTTCCCAGAAAAAAAAAACAAAGGTGCCAAAAATGTTATGAAATTAGCCCAGTAAAAGGCTTAACCAAAAGTATCCCTCATTGGCTGAATTCAGAAAGCTTCTGGGTTCCATTATCACATTTTTACAATCCCTCTATTGTCTCGTCAGCTGCTAATTTGGGTGGCTTGTCCTTATGCTGAGGTGACACTTTTTTTGTGAATGCGCTCATCAGCGTAGCACTGTGCTTCCCACAACTCTCACACAAATGCACACACTTGATGCTAATTAAAAACCTGCGACTCCCGCTGTGTCGCGTCGCCGACGTAAGACACCTGATTCCGTGGCATGGCAAGAACAACCGAGGGCAGGGCAGAGTGTCGAAACCAGAGGAATCGGCAGGGAACGACAACGTGAGAAAAGATTGTGGAGAGATACCAGAAGAAAATGAGCTGAAAATAAAAGAGAAGGAAGAGAAGACAGTGTCGTAGAGGAGTGGAAGAGGGACGCAGACAGCAGCAGCACCACCGAGGGTTACACAGCAATGATGTCACCTCATGCTGGCACTGTTGGACCAAGAAACAGATTAGCCATTTGATCTTTGCCCTTATTTTAGTTCCAGCTTCCTCCTCCCAGCTCATGCAGCCAGCTTATTGGGATACATGATATGTGGATCTTCCTCTGCCATGCTCTCCTCTTCTGTCACATACCTCTCCACTCTCCTCATGTCCCTCTTTTCTTTCCTCTGCAACCAGGGTCAGTGGCATCCCCCTCCCCAGTTTATGTAACAGCTCCATTATTGGTTGAGACCAAGAATGCCCCCTGATGCGTCGATAAGCCCTCATTCAAAGAGATTGAATTATATGGAGATAAACGGTGTCCTTGAGCATGGGTGCAGATAACAGATTGGAGTGACACAGCTGACTCTCTTTGTTTTGTTAATTAAAGATGACCTCATCGCTAAAAATGGACGCTGTGCACCTCCTCGTCACGAGCCTCGCCATCAGCAGATTGCAGATTGCAGGCAGGGGGCCAAGGGCTTTCTGCATTCCCTTTCCCTTTTTGCTTCCTTTCCCATTTTGCCTCTTTGCACACACATTGTTTGTCTCTCTCTCTCTCTCTCTCTCTCTCTCTCTCTCTCTCTCTCTCTCTCTCTCCTCCCTCTCTCTCTCTCGCTCTCTCTCTCTCTCTCTCTCTCTCTCTCTCTCTCTCTTTCTCTTTGCCATAGGTCTAGACTTTCATTTCATTTTTTGTCGATCCATCTCTCTAAATAACCATTACACTCCCTCAGTTCCCCCTTTCAGATGTAGACAGTATATGTGTGTTCATGGAACCTCTAACTGACATGAATGGATCCTTGATGAAATTGTAGTTACAACAAGACAGGGATGCCGCCCTACAGTGCCTTCATTTTCATTCATCATTGTGTGTGTAGGGGTGTTCTGTCCCCATCAGTCATAATGATGTTAATGAGATGTTTGTGTGTTTTGAAGCAATGACCCAACTTATGGTGGTCTGGACCTGAACTTTGTTGAATTCGGTGTTCACTAAAAAAATTGATTCAAAATGCATTTGAGCATTAAATTGGGATTGATTCGTCTCACTCTGCATTTCAGGGCATTGCAAACACGCAAAGTGGTAGAAATAAATATTTAGTCATGATGGAGTAGCTCTGCATTAATGAACAAGAAGGGACGCACAACCCTGCATTGATTTATTTGAAGCTATTACAATCATTGCCTAGACACATTTGCTGCAGAGTATTTGTGTCCACAATGGCCAAAATATACAAAAGAAAACATGAGTTGTAGATGCCCAAAATCCTTAACTGGTGATCATCCAATTGTATATATTTTCTCAGCCAATATGTTCTCTCCTACATCTGTTTAATCTAGATTAATCTGCATATAAATGCAAAAATTTGATGGCAGCTAATAATTTTGCTTTTGATTAGTTTTTGTCTGAGTCATCTCTCACTTCCAACTGCATTCTCAGGCTTGAAGTTACTAATTGGACTGTTATAAAAAAAATTACACAGAAGAGGAAATTTTGGCCAGGATATCCATTATCCAGATATCCATTGGCCATACCAAAAGGCCTGAAACACTGGCTGATGTCGTCAGACAACAGATGGTGGGTTCCAAGACTGGGACCTGTTAAATAAAACGTATTTTTACAGAATTAACAATATGTAAAGTAATTGTAACCACTGACCAAGGGCCTGGGACAACTGACTTGACTCTGAGCTAGCAACCAACAAACTAGACAAGCTAGCAGTTTTTTCCTACATGCAGAAAGTTTTGTGGGGGCACCCTTAATGCATCCTGGATTTAGTCCTGACTGAACAAGTGTCATTAGTCAAATGAAATACAAACAATCCTGAGAATTTTTTTTCCTGATACCAGAATCAGAATTGGTGCAACCACACATTTCTCCAGCATTGACACAGCCCTATGGAAATAGGATACCAACTTTACATAAGCGTCCCTAGTTTATGCATGTACTAGCGAGAGAGAGAGTTAGGGGGCATGAGCTAGTCTCAGTGTCAGAGACAAGCAACAATTGCTTATCCATTACAAGTCTACTGAAGTCACCAGAACCCACCAGTCTAGTGGTACAGCAGGTGGAGGATGGCACTGCTCATCAACCAGTCAGTATAGTACAGCATCACAGTAAGACACAAGCCAACAGCCTGTCAACACCCTCAGGTCTATTCTTAGTGCTAAGTACAGAACCAGGGGGAGACAAAGCCACTGTAAAAGGAGCTGGGGGCAATAAAAACAGACCACACGTGGGTCACATCAAAATGGTAGACATGGACCCAGAGGGCTATCAGTCCACGAGGAACCACCACACACGTCCGAATTTGCTATGCAGAAGGTGCAGGGGCTGCCTATTGTCAAACAGCATGGCATTCTCCGCCAGTGTTCCCTGCTGATCCAGGAACATAAGAAGGTCTAACACAATGAACCTGGCAAGCAGGCAGGGCAACAGCCAAGCTGCTAGTAACAGAAGTAAGATGGGCCTGTTGAGTACGGAGAATTATTTAATACATTGACATTTCATGAGGGAAAAAGTTATGCCTAGTTTGCATGATATAAATGATGTAATTGCATATTCACCATTTGTGGTTGCTGCTGTTAAATTTTGACCTCAGTTGACCTCATGTCTGTAATATCGTCAGTCCATAGAGCTGCAGAAATATCATTGTACTGTGTGATTGACTGGTTGCAGTGAAATTAAATGTCCAATTTGTCCTAAAGGATGATCAAATAATTCAGTTTTTGCCATTAAATCATTAATTTAGACTCGTATGTTACTTTAAATACTAATATCCCTTCTTATCTTTGATTATAACATGACCTGTATGAAAACTCAATTAATATTAGCTGGAGGTAGGTTGATTAATTTAAGATAACCGTAAGGCTCTGATGTAATATTCTTTACTCTTGCAAATGTTATCAAGATGTAAGAGTCCCACCAAACTGTCCATTGAATCACTTGCAGCTCATCAACATCTAATCCCATCAGTTAAGACATTCAGGAAATGTTATAGTGAACATGCTTTTTTAATAATTTAGTACAAGAAACAGCTGACAAGTGTAGGTGCATTGTTTATTCATTTTGGGAGAGTACCTAGAAGAATGCAGTGTAGAATGTGTAATTGCCATTGGTTCCAATAAAATGAACAACAGATTGCCAGTGACCCCCAGATTACATATATCACCATTCCCAGGGTATCGTACAAGCAACAGGCATACCGGACCTGCATGGTTGTAGTTGGATTTGGCTTAGGCAAGAAACCTACTTGGTTAACTGTAGGAAAACATATCTAGGCAAGAGTTGGGGGTTAGGGTCTTCTTAATCTTAATCTTAATTGATAGATTGAAGCAGGGGATTGTTATCATTGGGTTTGTAATACATGCACCAAAGGTTAAATTCTTTAAGGACCAACTGCACCTCTTAGTTATGCCAGGGGCAATGTTCAGTGGATGTCAGCTGTTTTGTTCATCTGCCACTTTGATCAGTACTCATCAACTACCCGATGTATTGCCATGATATCTTGCACAGACACTCACAGACACACTGATCCCTAGACAATACAGCCCCCGGACTTTGTTTTTCCCATGATGCTTTCTTTTTGGCCACCATGAGACTGATATTTCACTATGTATGATAGGACAAACGATGGATTTGCCATGAGCTTTGGTGCAGCCATCCATGTTCCCATCCAGGTTGCTTGTAATAACTTTGGTGATGCCTTAACTTTTCACCTTTCCTCATCATCTCATCAAATATATATATATATATATATATATATATATATATATATATATATATATATATATATATATATATATATATACAAGTACCAGGCTGCCTTGATCGGTTGCTATGCTGATGATAGGCTGTTAAAGAAATAACACAACATATTCTACTATTCTATATATTCTACTGAGATGATTGCAACATGCCCCACAGATGACTCTCCTTGTTGCCAGGTGAAAAGGAGCAGCTGGAAACAACAATACGTATGCACTCTTGTGTCTTCATCTTGACCAAACAGGAGATCTCCATGACCCGATGCAGCAGTATCAGGTCATGGTTTGTTACACAACCCTTGAATCATAATGCCACAAGGACAGTTCAAATTGTGTTTATGTGTGCATAAGGGCATACAGAATACACTGTATGATTCTGCATCAAAGAACATGTACATAATTTGTTTCTAGTCTATTTTCGCCTTCCCTCTCAAACCATAAAAAAACTGTTTTCATGAATAAATGATGTATCTTTCTGCCAGCACAATGCCTCAGCAGGGTTGTCCAAAGGGATGTCCCTCTACCTGATTAGAAAAACTTGGACAATTATGCACAACTCAGCCCACTTGGAGAAATCTATTTCCCACATTACTTTGTTCCTGCATCTAAATATCTGCCTTGGGTGCCATTAGTTAATCACCACAACTCAATTGCAACCACCCCTCCCACACATAAGCACACTTAAATGTGTGTCTTGTTTCTTTTTCCTTTTTTTCCTGAATTTCCTGCCATAGGTGGCATTAGGTTCCTTGTGACAGCTTGTGTATACCTGTGCAATGTCTGCTCTGTGTGTGTGAGAGAGAGAGCGAGAGAGGAAGGGAGGAAGGTGACGTGTAGGCTCGGTGTGGGGAGTGGAACGCTGAGTGCTGACAGTTTAACAGGAGAGGCCCCCGAGCAGGTTTGGCAGCCCACAGGAAATATAAAGCTTGTGATTTGTTTGTTAACGTAAAGCTCGTGTTTTGTTTGTTTAAAAAAAGAGTGTGCCATGCAGTTGCGTGGACTGATAGTGGGTCCACAAAGAGAGAGCGATACGCAGTGAAGCAGACGGGAGAAAGGGGGTTGTTTGAGGACAAACAGAAATGTAATCTGAGAAAGAGAATAAGGGATGAAGAGAAAAAAAAACACTTGACATGTGAGAAAAATAGAGACCAGCAAATATTCTAGTAGAGTGTGATACATCCACGCAATACAGGTCATATTATTATTCCAATATGTGAACTTTATACACAATGTTCAGTTTGTGCTACTGATTGGCAGTAGTGAAAAGTAACTATGTACACTTACTTAATTGCCAGACTGCTGCGTCCCCACAACATCCCAGAGGCAAATAATGTATATTTGAATCCATTACAATTGTTCAATAACAAAATTCAAGATGAAGTTAATGTTGCAAGCAGTGTTGAGTGGGCCCTTGCACCCTTGTGCCTGTTGAGGCATGCGGCAGCTGTAGCCTTGTTACCGGACAACGAGTGGACGATAAGTATATTTAGTTTTCCAGTATAGGCAGTGTCACAACCTGGCTCAACAGTATGTTGCAGAAGAGAGAGACCACACATAGTCTGTAAATGATACAAAATGTTTTGATTTACTAAAGGAAATGAGCAATATGATTATGTATATCAGTCGTCAGCATGTATGCAGTGTCTGTGTTAGTCTATGTATGTGGAAGCAATATAGAAACATATTGGAATGTCAGTCGGCCGGTCAGGGCAGGTGAGGGAGAAAGAGAGGATCCCGCAGCCTGATCAGGTGTGTTGCATCGCTGATGACACAGCTCCTCCATATGTCTTGAAGAAACATTGGAAGTCACACTGCAATAACCGTTATTCAATGAAAACCTGAACGGAAACGTTTTTTCATCTTTGAGTTCCTAAGATTGCTCAGACAATCTTAGAGTCTTTTGGGTTAAATCTTTAAGAGGAGCACGTTAAAGGACAGTGCCTGTAAATGGCAAAAAAATTTACAAAATTAAAAATGGCTGACTTCCTGTTTGATTAAGGTCACGGCACTGTGGGGCTTTTTGTGTAGATCAAGAAATGATACACATCATACTGAATTTCGCACATCGATGTGAAACTTTTCATGATGGCTGCTCTTTAGGGGGTGCTGACGAGCCATTTTGCCTCACCCATGCCAAGGTCTGTGGAGTTTCATGCGATTTTGAGAATGTTTATGTCCTTAAAAATGCAGTCAGTTAATTTCATAAAATATAAACAAACAGCATTACAGTCTGGCCTACTCATCTGCCACTGCTCAAACCTTAGACCATAGATGAAATACTATGGATAAGATGATCCCTTAGGTGAAATTCACAAGCTGCCCTGTAGTATATATGGCCCTCTGAAACATGAAAGTAACAATATTCTCTGACAAATGGTTTATGCTATTGATGACTATTGATAACTATTGTGACAGGAAAATACTATTAATCCAACATAAACAAGTTACCTTGTTTAAATCATGTCAGTAAATCATGTACATGTGTTGGACATGTGTATTTATACGTCATCTACACTGAATTGACCTCGTGGCTAAGAAAGTGAATGAACAGTGCTTTACTAGAGAATTTAGTGTTTTTTCTTCTGCTTGCTTTCCCTCAAATTTCCACTTTGAGCTGAAAAAAAACCCCTCCTAATGTATGAACCCACTGACCTTCAGGATTTACACATACACTCTCTCTCTAATTCTCTTGCTCACACACACACACACACACACACACACACACACACACACACACACACACACACACACACACAAACAGCTAATGGCTCAGGCAATTACACTGTGCCTGAATTCAGTAGTGTAATTGTAATGATATGTGAAGGATAACAGCAAAGTAAGTCTGGCTTCCCACATCAGTCGGAAATGCCACCGTGTACTCACCTGTCTGTGTGTCCAGCCACCGGGAGGGACAAATCAGGTCAAAGCGCGTCGTGCTTGCCCTCAAGTGGTGTAGCTGTGCATACGGTGCATTGTAAATTGTATTGTGTATTACATTGTGTATACACAATTCCACTGTTGGGTTCCCACTGTTCACTTTTTTGTTATTGCCCATTCTCCTGCTACAGTTACTTTTCACCCCGAGCTGCCCACAGAGGAAGGATATCTCTTTGAATTTCCCCGTCTGCTGCCCTCTCCCACTCAGTTTTTTTTGTGTGTTTTGTTATGTTCAAATGGTTTTTTTTTTGGTTTTTTTTGCAGGCGGGAGAGGGGTTTTCCTCATCTTCTTAGAGAATTTTAAGCAGTGATTCTGGGTCAGGAACTGTTGTTGCTGTTGCGGGCCAGCGAAGCCCTTTGAGACACTGTATATGACACTGGTCTGTGCAAATAAACGCCGCCTTGTTTGCAACTACATCATAGTAACAAGGCCAGTGTGTGTGTGTGTGTGTGTGTGTGTGTGTGTGTGTGTGTGTGTGTGTGTGTGTGTGTATGTGTGTTGTGTGTTTGAATCGAAGCGGTTCTCTTCGTACGCTCTCCATCAGCGTCTCGTCATGTTCCCATGATTTGCTATTATTTGTTCCCCTCTCTGCTCACTAAAAAGGTCACCTGGCATTTACCATGAGGTTTTAATCGCCATGTAAGCTGGAGAACACGCAAAATGGCTTTTACCGTAATAGAATTTCGGGGGCCTTAATTTTTGCCAGCTGTGTGCTGTTTTGGCTTCGGTATTGACAGAAATGTTGACGGACCACAGGACTACCCGTGAGGAACCCCTCAGAAGGGTAGAACCATAAATGCTGCTTCTGGGTGGGTTGAAATATCTTATTCTGCACTAAATGGGTTCAATTTTTAAGTGTTATTGACTAATTCTAGATTGGTATGCAAGCATTTAAAAGGCTACCACCTTGGAGGCAATAGATGATTGAGGGTCCTCCATAGAAATGAGCACAGACTTCCACTGAGATAGCCACACATGTGTGCCAGCGGTTTTTAAAAACACTCCCAGTGTAGCGGTTGAGTCATACCATCATTTGCATGTGTGAACCCTCCACTTTCGATTCATTGCCGCGTGTCATTTCCTCAGCCCAGTCTACACTCCCTCGCCTGAGCGTGCACACACACACACACACACACACACACACACACACACACACACACACACACACACACACACACACACACACCTTTCTCACCTCTCCTCTTCTGTGATACTGAATGAAAGCAGGTATGCTGCTCCTCCTCCTCTTCCTCTTCTTCCTCTTCTTCTGCATTCTAAAACAGAAGGCTATAGCGAGCAGGAGGGGCAAGGTGTCAAAATAGTGAATATGTTACAATGAACCAAATCAGAGTCATATGTTCTAAGGCAGTGAGTGATGAATTATTAACGCCGGGAAACAAGAAAAAACAATATTTATTAGAAAAGATCACTGTGCTTTAACATGTCGCCTTCGTCTGGGCTTAAGAACATGTGCTGCTGATTCATAAATTGTTACAATGAGTGTTGCTGGTATTTCCTTTTCTCTCCTTTGAATCAAGCAGCAGCTTGATTAAGAGCGATATAGAGCGAGACTGCTGCCATATGTTGAAAGCTTCAAGCCAAGTTTGAAGAGATTAACACGTAGTTGTAGTTCAGGCCTTGAGAATGAATCCGGGCTTGCGTGCTTGGTTTCTGCAATTCTAAGGTCAGACAAAAAAAAAAAAAAAATCTGTCTTTCTGTTTGACTGCTTCTCCTTGACTTAGAAATGAATGCTCGTAAATAATGTTTGCTTTGCTTGGTACTGGTTATATGCAGTGAATATTATTTCTAGATGCTTTTCACCACTCTCACAGTGCCAGCACTGTCTGTCAGTGTTCTTACGTGGGATCAGTTTGCAAGTTCAGGTGGTTTAACCTTGTATTTGATGTCTCTTAAATCAGGAGGGAGAGATTTAACTATTCTTTTTTTTTCCTATCGGTTGGAATTAATGTTATGTATGCTGCGTTTCATATGTTGTGTTTTGCTGCTTGTTTTTGTTGTATATATCATTCCTCTACTAACAACTGCCCTTTTTCTATGATGTAGGTTCATACGGAAGCCAAGATGACCGTTTTTTTTTTTTTTTTATCTCGAGATGACAAATCTAGTTTTCTCTTCATAACAGGTTAATCTATCTCGTTGTCATTAGAAAACTACAGGAGATAAAACAGGCAGAGCAATTTTATAATCATAACAATGGAATATGAATGTAGAAACTCTGCTTTGTTGGGTTGGTAAGCTCATCACCTTAAGATAAAGCTTGTTTTTGTAGATTACGAAATAATGTATTTGAAATCTCAAGATAGCAGCATTAAAATAAAGCCCCTTTTTTGAACAGAGATTCTGCAAGTCTAGGGAGGGTTGAACAGGTTGCGGTGACTTTTCCACATTTGGACTGGTGACCGGTTTCTATATAAGCTGCCAAGACAGTAACTACAACAACACAATAGTGGAAGAAAACAAAGACATTGTGAGTCAAAGGACAGACACTGTTTTCCGTGCAGCAGTGTGATGAAGAGTCAGGAGGACAGTTGGCGACATTTCCACACATAAATTCAACATTTGCACTATATGCTGTAAGTTGCCAGAGACACTACCTGCTGCCACATTTCTGTTAATTGGGCTTGTAATGTTGCTTTGTGGGCTGGAAGTGTGAGACATTTTGCTTTGATATTTGAGCATCTTTTTATTTTGAGTGATATCCAGTGAAGGCTGCGAACAGCATTAATAAATGCCTGCCTTGTAAAGACAGTGTGAAAGGGGCTTTGGCGCAGGAATGGCTGTTCTCAGCTTCCATAGATTTAGATTGTTCCAATATTTTATTTTCATTTCTTGCAATTGTTTTACACACAGAAAAAGGCTAATATCAGCCCTTTTACTGTGCGCAAATGATGGTACATTGTGTACCCCCACAAAGCCTGCATACGGGTCTTATATTTATGTAATTGCATAACAGTTTATAGCTTTCAGATGGCTCTGTTTAAAGAGGTTTTGACCCATGGAATGTGTGTGGCTTTGCTGGATAAGAGTATATGATTGTTAAAAGAACTAAAACACAAACTGTGTTCTCCTGCTGAGTCCTTAAATTGATAATTATACAGTAAGCCACTCAAGAGCCACCAAAGACCAGACCGAAGACATTTGTCTTTTGTTTAGTCTTCCAGACGGATCAGGGATACTTAAGCACTTCCTCGTGCTGTCAGTGGTCTATTTAACACTGTATATGTAATGTCCAATTATGACACGTTGCCTCGTGTTGCTAAGCAAAGCAAGCTCATGCTGCCCTGCCCATGAGCTGATGGGAGACATTACGCATTTCTAATTATTTTAGTAAACATGGATATTGTCACTCCAGTTTGTTTGAAGAAGTGGTTCAGGCCTCAGTGTGTCAAAGAACAGTACAAACAGAAATCTCTGTAGTTGCATATTCTGTGCTTTCTATGTCTGATAAATCGGAAGTTAGTTAGGCATTCATGGCAAATTTGGACCTTGCTCAAGAGCACCTCAGTGGAGATAATGAGGATAGAGCAAGTGCTGCCTTTTACTCGACCTACCCAAACGTATCTTGCCAGTCCAGAGATTTGAGCCTTTGGTCGCAAAGCTCGTTTCTTGAACCTTTAGGCCAACGCTGTCCCCTTTTTTTTGTCAAAAGTCTTCAGGGAAAACACGTGCTCTGTTCTGTCGATGTTTATCTTTGTCTACAGGCTGCATTTTCAATGTGGCTGTAGAGAAAATACTTTTGACCCAGCGATGATCAATATCTAGCCTTACACCAGAGAAAATAAAAGTGCTCATTGGTGAGCACAATCCTGTGTTATAATCACATCAACTTACCCATAAATAACTCACAAGTGGTTGCTCCTGAGCTCTACTGTATTCACGCATCAGCTACTTGATTTATTCTGATTGTCAAAACATCCACTGACATCATCATTCCTCTCTGCGACCGCATCCAAAATCATAAAACATCAGAGCACTGACCGGCCTTTTTTCGTTCGTCTCACATTGTTTGTCTCTTTCCCTCCTGTTTTTTTTTCCTTGTTCCTTCCCTCCTTCTCACTGCACTTTAATCCACATTGTATTTGGCGCTGTCTCTTTCTACTTTTAGCCTTTGTGAAGTAGCAGAAATCTGGCATTCAGTTGGCATTCCTCTCGTGGTTTCGCTCAATAAAAAAACAGGGGGGACAGACTTGAAAGGCATAATGGATGCAGACCGATTCAGGTCAACGGGAAAATAGATCATTACCAATTATATCTGTGAAAGATTAAGTGGTCTGCAAGGGATAATTTATTGTTCCACCAAATTTTGGTCCGTTAACATAAACGTTCCACTGAATAAACTCAGACAGGTGAGAGAACTGAGCACCTCTGCCCTTGTTTTTTTTTATACAGGGCGGTTTAAAACAATGAGGAAGCTATGATGGCTCTCTCTCTTTCAATTGGTATGGACATAAGTGTCGTCAAAAAGAGGACGGGGGAAAGTTTCACAACAGTTGCCAGAAGTCAGAAAAACTGTCCTTCTCTTTGCAGATGACTGTGCCCTTCAATGCTGTAAAAAAGATAGTGAAGAAAGAAACTATTCAACCCTCTTTAGGAAAACTTGGCAGCTCACATTTTAGAAAAATAAACATCAATGTTAAATGTAACAGCATATCCAAGGCGTTACCCCTCCCACCAAGCTCACTGTGTATTGAGAAATTGTATTGTATGATATGTTAGGAATGTTATATATGTGAGGTTTGGATCACCACCTCCTTAACACAGGTCAAGCTGATGAGAATCAAATGGTAAGATAACATTTATAATATGGATGTCCTCATCTGTGCTGACAGGTTGGGTAACTTGCTGACACATACATTACATGTTGTTCTACACAAATTTCGGAAAAGGTCTAGATGGTGGTCTAAAGCTGGAGACCAGGTTGGAGTTAGGTTTAGTTCTCCCAAAACACCTTGGTTAAGATAAGGATGCAATTGTCTTGTGCTTTATGTCATCATTGACTTTTTTCAATGAATCAATCGAACTGTATTTGTGTTCATACGATGAGAACAATCAAAACAATGACACAATTCATATTTTCATATTTAACCTATAACAAAATCTTACCCCAGTCTGAATCATGTTTTTTGATTTGAATAAACAAAACCATTAAAACAATATTTTATTAAATGTTCAGATAAGTGTGAACATTGTGCAACTTTGCAGATACGTCCATTTAAAAATGTCCCCACGTTATGTTTTGTTTCTGAGGCAGCATTACGTTTCTGCTGAAGCAAATTTGCTGTTGCGAGATGGTAGTGTCAGACATTGTTGTAAATACTGTACCCATTGTATATACAAGCACAAAATTAGCCAGCTGCAAACTTGTAAATCTTCATTATCACTCCTGTTGATAGCTAACACAGAGCAGATGGCCTCGCTCGGAGACAGACCAATTTGAATTGATCCCAGCTAATGTCAGAGAGAACAAAGAAAACATTTGGAGTGCAACAAAATCAAGCACAGATCTGCTCCATAAATAATAATGCAAATGAATGCATTGATGTAAAGGGTTTGGATCCCAGCACTGAATTGGAAATCGGTGCAAGGGTTCTATTGTTCAAGTTTAATAGTATCAATAGTGGAACAATATGGGCTTTGTTAATGTGTTATAAAATATAATTGACATTTGTACTGAAAGCTGTCTTTATGTGAAACGTCTGGCCTCTTAATTTCCTGTTGACAAACCAAACCATAATCTGTCTGTTTTCACTCTGAGTAAAAGGAAGATTATCAGAGCATTTACAAACACTGCATGTAGGTGGTCTTGAGGTTTAAAAAAGTTGAAAAATGAAGGTTTGTGATGATGTAAGTTGTTTAAACTGAAAGGTAACAAATGAGAATTCCATCTTGAAATGTATTGGTCAAACGCAGTCCTTCATCAACATCCATGGTTTTGACAAAAACATAAAAATTGCAAATTTAGACATAGTGATATGTATATTTACATTTTCTTTTGTATGCCCTCAGCCAATTTTAGCAACCGAATAGACAATTCCAGTTTTAGATTCATGTTTTAAAAAGGTAAAACATTCAACCCCGCAGCAGTGCAGGAATGTGTTTAGGGGAAACCTCCTATACACAGAGCTCTTTCTGCGAAAAGGTCAAATCATTCATTCGTGCAGTTCTTTTTCCTCTCTTCTGCAATCTTTTTCTTACCATCCCCTTGTGCCCTACCAGCCAGACTCACTCTCTGTGTTTATAAGTTGGCCCATGTATCATAAGCTAAAACTAAGCTGCCCTTTACCTTGTGTAGAAATAGTTGGAAATCCAACTGTTTGAGAGCTTTTAAACTATTTTGACAGCTCCCTCTTTTTTTCCATCACCCCCATGAGCACTGGAAACTGCCACGTGCATGTGTGTGTCTAAATGAACAACTGTGCGTCGCTTGCCTTTCCCGAAAGCTGACATGAAAGATATTTCACAACTTGTGAAGCAGTGTTTTTGTGAGTCGCCGGGGTGCACAGTGAGATATCATTGTAACAAGACCATGTGCCCATAAAGGAAAGAAATCCTGTTTTCCTACAGTTCTATAATGTAGTGTGTATGGCTTGCTGCCAGTGAAAGGTTATATTTAATTTAGCCTTGGGCTTGGTGCTGGTGAAATGGCTCCCACCGGACCAGGTAGAGGTGAAACTCGCAACACCAGAGTCATTGATAAAGAAAGAGTTGCTCTCTTAAACGCAGGAATTAATTCATGACTAAGTTCATGTAGTGCACCATTGTTTTTCCTGCGTTGAAAAATGGAGGGGAACCAAAACATGTGGCATCCTTTTGTTTCAATAAGAACAATGGATGAAACATAATGTTGAAGGATAAAAGTATGTTCAGTGGTAAAACATGTGCAATGTGATACTTTTCGAAAGCTTTTCTTTTTGTTTCTTTCTCTCTTCAACTCATCCTTGCTTCCATTCATCTTTCCTTTTAATTTCATCCGTCTCCCAGGTGAGGTTCTGAGCCTGATGGACGATCTGTTCTCTGGTCTGGGTTCATCCTGCGTTGTTGCCGGGAAGAGGACTGGAGACCATCCTCACTCTGTGCTGTATTCAGTGGTCTTCAAGTGCCTGGAACCCGACAGTCTCTACAAGTAAGTCTGCCGATGCCTTTTGCCTAGTTTTCCAAGTCACTTGAGTAACTGATATATTGTGGCTGTTTTTTTTTTTTCCTTAATCATATGGGTAAACATGAGTCATAAATTGTGTTTTGTTTTAGTTAGTGCAGATCTAGTTTCAAGGTTTCTGTGCAGGTCTGTGAAAAATGGAAAGTCCCTAATTATTTCCAGATCACAATGTGTGTAAAAATACACAGAAAATGGATATTAAACTTACGGGAAAAAGATGTTTTTGTGTGTTGATGAAACTATATGCAACATATTAAAAGCTGGAGGAGAATTGCTGTCTGATTATAGTATGGGGTTTGTTTTCCTTGTGCCATTTTAGGCATGTTATGGAGCTCCTAGTAGAGTATACTAAAGCACGCTGGTGAAGTGATTGTGCTTTCAATATATGTATAGTACACATGCACATGCATCCACTCCTGGAATAGGGAAACCAGCCTAGCCCCAACCTTTAACCAGGAGAGCTTTTATGTAAATGCATGGTGGCCAGAAGAAAGAACAAAGGACCACGATCTGTTACGTTACATGTGGGGCTCTGGTGCAGTTCTGTTCTGACATGAGCACAGTTGGGGGTTTAGTTTTGCTGACCCTGCTAACCCTAACCCATTTGCTACAAAAATTTGATCTTTGGAGGTTGAACTTAATCTTTCTGGTGCAGAAGGTAAGAAAGCGAGTGCTGGCTAACTACATATTGTATAATTTAAGAACTTGGATTCACCATATACTGGCTCTGTTTGATTCGGTTTGACACAGCACGTCAGCCTTGCGCGGCAGAGATTTTCATTTCCATCACAACAGGGATGCCTGCTTGAAGGCGTGCCTTTAACCAATGACACACTCGTCTTGAGTAGTGATCAAAGGAGCGGCTGTAAATAGCCTTCCTCCCCGCTGCATGGGGAATGAAAGAATGGCAACTAACAGTTTAGTTGTAAACATGTTTTATTTCTTATAAAATCTTTACAATGAAAGTCCCCCGTTATTTAGGTATTCAACAGCTGAAAATGAACACGATGAACCAGTAAAACACAGCAGGTGTCTGAAAGTACAATCATGGACACTGAAGAACTTCAAACCAAAGAGATTCAGATGGAAGCTATACAATTAGATGAACATGGTCAAAACAGTGACAAACTCCTGTCTCAGGTTTGATTATCGCAAGATAGGCTTGCTTTTAAGGGGAGAAAGGACGTTGCCATGCATTGGCCACGGTCAAGGCGCCACAGGAGGCTGCTTGAAGGCATATTGGGCACATTCTGGGGAAGGTCCATCTTGGGCATCTCTCCAATTGTGATTGTTTGTTACAGCAAGGAAAGACACCTCTGTTGTGCCTAGCACTGAGCAGCATTTAGGAGTATTCAGTTTCCTCAGATGCTCAGGTGACCAAGAAACCCAGATGGGGTTGAATGGCAGTTAAACACTGGTCTACAGTGCAATGCAGTGTTTCTCCATTGGAATTTGGAGCGAGTCATGAACTCCCCATAACAGACCGCCATATCCAGGAATTGTACTGTGTATAAGTGTACGAGAACACCCTTTCCCCAAAAGATCTTGTTTCAAGGCCATTGTGGTGGGAAGATCCTGTTGGTGGATATCTACAAATGAAGGTAGCTGTCAAGCTCAAGAAGGAGACTATCAGACTTGGTTAGCCATGTTAACTCTACAGTCAGCCCTCAAGTTTTAGGAAGTCTGACGTACTGCAACTTCTGTAGGGGTGGGAAGCAAATGTATGGCAGGGGTTTTACATGTCAACCAAGTCTGTTTCAGCAGAGGAGAACTACTGACCTTTGCTTGGTGGAGCTGCTGAACATGACGAATGTTCTGTGGATCCAGAGAAAGTATTGTCCCTGTCTTTGGTGAGAGTAGGCAAACAATTCTACAGTTGCAAGATGGCAGGGGTGGTTGAGAGTGGCAGAGAAGGGTATTGGTTCCCATTGGTTGATAAAAAGGAGACCAGAGAGTGTTTCAGGTTATCATGATTCAAGCAACACATGAATAGTTTTTAAAACAATTGTCTTTCATTGCATGGTAGGACAAAAACTTTATTTGTTGCTAACCATTTTCTGTTACTACATCAGAGAGTGCATGCCTTTACCAGGGCTCCACAAGTCCATCTCGACTCACCTACACTATTCTGCGACATTGCTTCTGGCCTCAGCTTGCAATTTATTGCAACCCAGTTGACTTGATCCTTACTCCGACCACACTTTTATGAGTTCATTGTTTTCCCATTAACATACAAAGGCCTTTCATTAAACATTATGTTGTGGCCATGTTTGCATTTTTCCCAAACAACGATGTCTGAGGAATTATCAGCAATCCCACATCCTCCCCTGGGTGTCTGCAATTCCCACTGCAAATGTTATTTTGTTTCAGGGGGTGAATTTTGTTACCTACTCCTGAACAACAGCTGGGTTGAGTTAACCAGGGAAGCATACTGAGTCTCAACGTAGTGGGAGTGGTGTATGCTTCCGTTCTTTAATGTGCTCTCAGGTCAAAGGAGAAGAAGAAGGCTTTAGTGAATGCACAAGGATATCTGACAAGAGGCGGTATTTGGTAAACTCAAAGAAAAAACTGACTGCCATCTCCCTTGAATATCATGTAATTACACTGACAGTAAATCAAACTGTGAATGTGTGACAATGAACAGCCAAGTCTATCTGCTGTTGCCGATTGTGGATTTGTTAGTGAATGTGATTACCTCATCTGACAACCAATCAATGTCAAACACAATTAAAAAGTCATATTGATTTATCACTGGATGGTTTATAGGATTGCATAGGATTGTTAAGCCACTTTCGGCTATTTAGAAGGACAGTGCAGGATAGAAATACAGTGTATTTGTCTTCAAATGTATTCATTTATTCCCCCATTGAATATTGCATTGATGAGCATTTCCAATGAGCTCTCTTCGCCTCCCTCCACATCTTGAAACAAAGCTGCAAGAGCAGCAATGCTGGGTGAACCAGACAGGACCCAGATGTTGTTGTGGCTGTCACTGGACACACGAAACACACTGTCTTCTCAGCTTTCACCTGTTTTCTCAGCTTCTGACCGTCTTCTCCAGTTGTGTTAAGTGTCTTACGATTATAATCCTCTTACTGTTTGGTGGCCTTGGTTTGTTTTGGGAACGACAGCAACAGCAACTGCCCCTCTTAAAGAAGCAGCCAGGTTTTAAAGCTATGGGAAACCTGATCCAAAGTAACCTTTTTTTCCCACTCTACATGTAGGTATACATGTGCATTACAGTCGAGGTTACCAATCCTAACCCTTCTAAACATACAACAGAGAGCCATGGCCACATTTACGCTGACAAGTGGCCTAAGAGGGAAGAGCGGGGTAGTGTGACTGTTCATAGGGAAATAAAGATGATGAAATACTTCCAATAAAAGAGCCTGAAAGAGGTCAGCAGTCGTTGAGATTTTATAACAGCCATGCCAACAACACAATAACCATCTATATAGATAAAAAGAATTCACAATTTTGAGTTTCCTACAATCTTCGACAGTGGATGAAGTATAGTGTGGGAATGACCATTAGTTTAATCTCCAGAAATCAGGCTTCCACTAACAACAACCTGCAACAAGAGCCTAATTTCCAACTTTGTAGCAGTGTTATCTTTGTTTAGGCATTCTCCACAGTGTTATTCTCCCTGATAAGAGCAGAATTTACGTCGGAATTACGTCTGAGGGCACATCTGTTTGCAGCAAGCTGCGCTTGTCTTAATCAAGAGCCTGATAAGACCTCTACTGGTATTGGTACTGGTATTACACTTGATCATTACCAAGGCTGCTTGGCCCTCATGTTTTCCTCCAGATCTTAAAAGCTGTTTGCTCTATGAAAAGTTACACACATCATTTCAAAAGCTGTGTTTTTGTAGAAGATAATCAAGGACATAACCGTGTTTTGTGCCAGAAACCACAGTGGCAAGAGGTGTAAATCAAATGCCAAAAAGCAACATGTGTCAGGATTCAACGTCTGGCTACATATCGATATACTTGTATGACTCTCAGACTTTTTGCACCATTCACTTACCACAAACTTATACGATAGTTTTGTGTTTGTGTGCTGTGTCTGTGCATCATGACACATAAGTGGGGTTATTAAAACCAGTGTCTTCTCCTTCTCTGTTGAGTACAGTGTTGAGTAAAGCTTCAGTCTCCCCGATGAGCAATTTGGCTCACAGACAGGCAGCAGATGAATAATAAATACAGAACAGTATAGCAGTAAATAGAAACAAACAAGATTGCACAAGTACACAGATCAACACCAACGTCACAGCTGTCAAACCATTTAGCAGCCAGAAGAAGTTAAACCCAGGGGCTCACCCTGTTGCCTTCACAGTGAGTAACAGATTCGATTGATCTTGTGCTCGTTCATGTTTTTAATAACAGTTATGCCGTATGTGGTACAACAAGACATAACAGACACCTAGTTTGTCTGACTTCTCTCTGAGTCCATGCTTTGAGTGATTTTTTTCTTCATTTTTTTTTAATCCTGTCGTCGGTTTGCCAGCAGCCTTTTACAGATGAAGACTCAGCTGTATCATCATGTCCTGACTGTCTTCTTTTGTAAGGTTTGGCGTTAGCCAGCGATCATCAGACGGGCCAGAGCACGTATCAGTCTTTTCACCCCCCCAAAATAACTGCAAGAATGTTTTGAGAAATGTTTTTACGAATGGATCCATCATGTGCGCATAAGCAGCAACTACCATTTTTCGTTTTGTTTTTTTCATGGCGTGGATCAGACTTTTCTGAGGAGGTGGTTACTCAACAAAATACTGATGACAAATTTATACCAGTTAGCTGTGACTTAGATGGCATTACTTAATTGCGATGGAAGATTTCAGATCAGTTGTTTACAAGGGGTGGGATTAATCAGGTCTGGTGCTTATATTTAACAACAAATTTAACCAGAATGATCGTGTGGCAATGAGCAGAGGTGATGCTACATCATGCATTTCTCTTCCTCATTGGACATTTTATCCCTTTTGGCACATGTCTGATGAATATTAGGCTCTTTATTTATCAAAATAAAACTGTACTGAGTCCAGTGCTTGGTGGGACCCATATGTATGTTATGTATATGCTTCATGTCATTAAAAAAAGGGCTGTCATGGCTGTGCATAACCTTTTACTGATGAGGGCATCACCTTTATTTTATAAAATGTATTGCTGGAACGACTGGTCATTTAGATTTTCTAGAAATATCCTGCGCACCGATTTAAAAACTGAATTACTTCTAATGGGGGTGATGTCATCGTTACATTCATTAAGACTGTGAGCCCTGCTGATCTGCAAGTGAGATCACCCCGAGGCTGAGATGAGCTTTTCTCATTTACAATGAAAGCAAAGGCAAAAGCAGTATTATTTAGGGACGTTGCGCCAGTGCAGTGCCACTCAGATCTGTGGATTTCAAAGTCATGAGATACTGTAAGCTGCCATAAATTCTTCAAGGTGGCGAGAAAACGATTCTATGGTGGCCTTGATTGATTTGCGGTCCGGCTTCGACTGATGTGTGTCCAAACGCTGACGTCATGGAAAAGGCATCCCCTACTGCCCTGGCTTCTCTTGGCATGCCAAAAATACTGCCCTAATTGATCCTCCCTCGCTCTCACTTTCTCTCATTCCTTCCCTCTTGCCTCCCCGTCTGCCTTTCGAGCACTCCGTCTTGTCATCTCTTGTTCGGCCATCTCTCCGCTGTCTCATTAAATTAGAGGACAATGGTTACTTTAATGGCAACATTGTTAATTTACACAAACGCTAATCTGCCATTTGTCCACCTCATTGTTTGCTGAGCTTTCAAAACTATGGCACGCAAACATGAAAATAAATAAATAAAAAAAGCCGTGGCCGCTTCCAAAAGGAGCCATGTGCGGCCAGACAGCCTTGGAATAGATGTGAGTGACGAGGAATTAGAGCTAGGGATAGACAGAGCTGAGCTATATGCAAGCAACGTAGATAGAGAAATAGAGAGACAAAGGAAAGCGTATCCATGTGTGGGTGGCCGGGGTGATTGTGTGTGTGTGTGTGTGCGCCTGCACGCGTGTGTGTGTCTTGCCAATCCTGTTGCTTGATGTTTTGACATTCTCGTGGCAGGCCAGACTGTGGCGGGCTCCTTTGTTCTCCCAGGCGATCTTTATCATCGCCGAGTGCCTTCACTGAGCTCCGACACCAAAAGTCCGTCCATCAAGACACCCTTTACCCCCTTACTATCTGTGTCTGTGGAAGAGACCCTGACAATGACTGTGTTTACACACACACAGATACTCCACTGATATTCAGAATGAAATTGGCATTGTGTAAACAGGTCCCCGCAAATTAGGTGTTATTCCTGTAGCAGACACGTAGTATGCATCGGTATTAATCGAGTTCTAGAAGCTTCTTTGGACTTTTTTCATTTTAAAAGAAATATCTGTACTTCCTAATCCTTACATTTTATAGTACTAATGCAATTGAGGGCGAGTTTTTTTTTTTTTTTTTATTGCGCATAAGAGACATAACAGGACGGAAACAGACAGAGACAAAGACTGGAATGTGGACAATAGGCAGCGACATGGATGAAACTGAACCAGGCAACGCTGCTGCCAGACCTTCCTCACCCATGGCCTCATTCAAGTACATTTCAGTGCCTGTGCCTTCATCACTACTTGTACATTAAGGAGTCTGTACTTGTACTCGAGTAAAGAATGTGTGGATTTTTTTGGCACGTCTGATCACTGTGGAAGACTTGAACATCAACAGGTTTTTTGGATACGCACAAATATCCCAACGCCGACCTTTTCAAAGAGATGGTTGAAGGAATGGAAGAGGGAGGCTGTGTTTGCACGGTCTGGTGCACGTGGCTCCAGCCATTCCACTTTTCCATTTTTTGGCATTATAAACAATATGTTAGGGTGTAACATTCATTTTCATAGCTTAGAATCAATATTTTCCTCAGTGGAATAAAACGCTGAATATCTTTTGCAGGTAAATGCAGATGGACATCTGGACAAGGTTCTTTTTGCATGTCTGCGATCAACATGTTGTTAAAGTGTTTCTGTAAAAAAAAAATCCAATTTCCTCGCACAAATAACCATTTTTATCCCACTTTTACCCAAATAAAGTGCAGATCCCCGACTCTCTGAGAGGCTCGATCTCCTGGCAGAAATGGCTTTATTACAGTACATAACAATCTTGTAATTGCTGTAGGGGCTGTGTAAGGGGAAACAGTACCTGTCATTGATGCCAACCATTAAAACAGCCTAAAACAGGCAATAAAAGGCTGGCATGCTCACATCCTGGGTCCCTAACAAAACTTTTTAACAAATTGCCCTTGATAAAACTCCCGCCTCGTCGTCATCCCGCTCCCCCTCCCTCCCCTCCCACCTTATTGTATCCATCTGCACGTTATGCGGCCACATAATTTAAACAGTGTGACTGTTACATGCCGGCATTGTTTTGCTGGGCAGAGGAGCCAGTGAGGCCCGTGCGTCTTTGGTGAGGTTGTTGGGGAATACCGCATCCACCCCTGCTGAATAACAAGAGCAGACAAACTATGTTAGCAATGTCCAAACAGGTCATGTTACAAACAAAACAATCACTTGACAGCGTCGGGACAACTCTCTGAAGAAACATGAGGCAAATGGGTTTAGGAAGAAAAGCAACTTTTTTTGTAAAAACAATAATATCCTTTTTTTTCGTGTTCTTGTATTTTGAGAAGTGTTTAGCAGCGGAATGCCATCTCAGTTGTTCACTTTTGTCTCGCTGTGTTCTGTGGTTTCCTTTTTGTCATTCTGTTGTTTTTTCAGCGGTAACTCTGTGGAAATACTGCTGAAAGCTTACAGTTTTTCATAACTAGTTACAAACATTTCTCAATAATAGATTCACTTTTTCAAAACTTCCCCCAGCAATAAGAAAAACAGTGCGTGTGGACCAAAGGAGGACTTTTTTTCTTACTGAAACAAAACAACTCTACATCAGCACCATTGTGCATAAATGACATAAAACTTTGGTGTAATTAGCCAAAATAATTTAAATCACCATGATTTACCAGGTTAGTGCAGGCAGTAGGATATTTTGTTTTCGGGTTTGTAATATTATAAGTAACAGAGTAAGGGTTAAAGTTTTTCCTTGAGTTTTTTGGCAGTTGTGCACTTTAGCTAGTTTCTGTATTTGGCTAACAAAGTGTAAGATTTATCAGATATTATTCATCCTGTCTGTCTTAAAAGAAATACACACCAGAGAGTTAGCTATGCAGGTTGATACCATTCTTGTGTTTGTCAGTGATATGAGCTGTTGCCAAAAGCTAGCTAGCTCACCTTAGCAGCAATACTGGAGACACAGAGTAACAGCTAGCCAGCTATATCTTGTTTGAACATATACAAACCAAGGTAAAAACAACAAATTGATATTTCAGGTAAAATGTGTTGAGGTAATGTTTTGTTATTGTTCAAAAGAGACAGGCAGCCTGTTTCCCCGATTTCTAGTCTTTGTAGTAAACTAAGCTATCAAGTTAACTAACGTCATTGTTAAACCTATAGCCTACTATGTGTTTCTTGTTGCTTTATTCAGATTAATATGTATGTTTTTGGAATATTTATTGTCAGTCAACAATGCACTTTTGTTACAGACAAAATGGTAAGAGATGAGATACAATTTATGTAACAGGTTTAGCTTAGCACACACCAAAGTTAATGTTACTCCGAGACTCCCTTTTTCAAATTGACATTGATTGACGCCTGCAGCTCAGATAAGATGTCTGAAGGCTAATTCACTAGAGCAGCAAAAGGAACCTGTATTTTGTTTTCCCTCGGTGTGGTTTCTGTGGCGGCCATGGCCAGCAAGTTAAAAGTTCACCCATCATCAGGATGCCATCTCTCTCTTCCTGCCACCAAAAGGATATTGGTGTCCTAATCCGTGCCACCCTTGATCCTTTTTCGGTTTCAGTATGGCCGGTTCCTCCTTGTACCTCTTCTTATTCAGGAGTACACAGATTGGCATTTTGAAAAGGACATGTAAAGGTCATTTGTTGTCTGTTCCCGGTTGTGTGGCCCTACATTACTTGAGATGCATTACATTTTCCCAGTGTGTCTCATCTCCTGTTGCAGTACCTTGAACTGTTCGCCGTCGCATCATATCGGGGTACTGAGTGGTCCAGAAAGCTGTCACAGAGCCCAATAATTTCTGATGCCTGACATTTTCAGAGAGAGGAACTTTTGTCCTTATGGAGTGCTTGGAGTCAGGCCAGACTCCCCTTTACTCCTCTCTCCTCTGCCTTTTTGTGGCAGTGGCTGCATTCATTTTTCAGACATAACTAAACCACACAAACCTTGGCTCCTCATTAACAAGACATTTTCTCAGAAAGTATGATCTCAGTGTATGGTCATATATTATCAAATATAAGCAAGACCTCCATCTTATCAAGTACATTGTCTTGCAAACCTATGAGAAATACACAATTTAAGTATTATCTGCCAAATAACCGAGATGCTTCAGCTGGTGTAGGTGATATGAGGGGAGATGAGAGAGGATGACAACCCCCTTGCTAGCAAAATGACAAAAATGTGGCCTCCCCTGTTGACCTTCCACTGCTCTCCATCTCCCCTGATTTCTAAAATTGGCCACCCACAGTCAAGGTCTGGACTGGGAGTCCATTCTATCCCGACCAAAACCTATAACCAATAAATTATTGACAATTGGAGCCATTTACCAATTGAATTCAATGCAAACCTTTATTTAAACTCAATGAACCATTGAGGTTAAAAATAGGTTAGTCACAAGGTTAGTGATGGATATTTTTTTGTGTGTGTGTGTGCATTGTAGATCATTCCAAGAGTTTGGGGCACTAAAGAAAAAGGCTGACTTTTAAAAATTCTGATCGTGAACCGGCACAGCATTTCTAGCTTTTACGTCACTAGCAGCCCAGGAGATTCACAGGGCAGTTCCATTATAAATCATTCTACATGTAGCCACTCAGCCAATCAAATTTGGGCATTGCGCCATTCCAGTCAGGAGCAGATGAATATACACACGAGGATACGAGTCGGTGAAATAAGTGAGCAGGAGAGTGGCAATTTCACATGGTGTACTCTGAACTGAGAGTGAGAATAGAGCTATAATCAAGAGTGAACAGACTCTTACATGTTAGTTCTTCTGTACTGTACTGTACGTCTCTTATCCGAGACTGAGGCGGTTACTAAAAGTGACTGTGATTTGAGCGACAAAGGACAGAGAATCTGTTGAGCAAACACACATTCATGCACTGTTAACATGCACTCAAGTCCTACTGAGAGCACAGAAAAATGAAATATATTAAAATTTTTGTGGCCCCCTTTCTCTCAGCTTCTTCTTGGATCAATATTTTTTAAGTTGAGAATGGGGTTACAAAATCAAAGCCATTTGAAAGGCTGTGTCAGCATATCCAAAGGCTTTTTACGCCAATCATTTGTGCATTTGGAGTTTTAAAGGGGACCTATTGTGCCTTTTTTTGTACTTTTCCTTTCCTTCAGTGAGTTTTATAGTTTTCTTGTGCATGTAAAAAGGTCGTGAAAGTCAAAAAAGCCCACGGTCCACACCAATGGGAGTTCTTCTCTCCCACGGAAAACACTCCTCCTGAAGTGCCTGAAAAGGCCTCTTCAGCAGTCCCGCCTTTGAATTTCTGTGACTTTCTTGTCATTACACTACGTCACCGTGTCACACATTTATGTAACTTATACTATATAACCTCTCACTTTACAGTTACCTGGTCTTGGGCTGTTCACAACTAATGAACTTGCTTCTGTTCTGTTGTCACTTTCAGGTTTACCCTCTCCGCACTGGATAGCCGCGGCAGCCACTCCGAGTCGAGCTTCGTGTCAGTGCGGACATCTTGTCCGATGGTGGATGACAGCCGAGCCGAAGGTACTCCGCACTACTCCACTGTTTCGACTTTGTCCTTTTATATTTTCATCCCTTACATCCATTCACATAATCGCATTTTACCTAAATGGTTACCCACATACATTGCTTAAACCTCCACAGAACCCCGTACATGTACATTTCTTCACATTGTGCTCCGTCACTCCATCAAGTATCGCAGTGTGCCCATACTTGATGACATATTGTGGTTACTTGAACAAGCTGCAGCAAAATGCAAAAGGGCAATTCAGTTAAGTAAACATGGTGGCTTTGCAAGGCAGGGAGGGTCTGATGACAGACTGCGTTGCAAAGCGTTGCTAGAGGCGTATTTTGAGCTTGATTTTCACCATCTGTCCATCAACCTTATTGAAGTGCAATACCAAATCACTGAAATTCTCGAACATATCACTCTCACACACTTTTACCTGCTTATTTTGTCATTTCAATCCCAATGTTTCTCGTGTTCAATCCCATCTTCCTCCCTCCGAAAATCCGTCTATCTTTCTTTCCGCCTGTCTCACAGAGATAGCAGACAAGGTGTACAACTTGTACAATGGCTACACGAGTGGCAAGGAGCAGCAGATGGCCTACAACACGCTGATGGAGGTCCCTCCTCCGCTGCTCTACAGAGTCCAGCACCACTACAATTCCCACTACGAGAAGTTTGGAGACTTTGTCTGGCGCAGCGAGGACGAGCTGGGCCCCAGGTGAGGAGACCCCAACAATAGCACGTTTTTTTTCTCACTGCGGGCTGAGAAGATGCTTCGAATATTTCTAATTGTTGTCTCAGGCGGTTGTTTTCTCGTCTCAAATTGTCCTCATCCATCTCCAGGCTGCCGCTATTTATCCCCAAGTGTCCGTGCCATCTTGTTTGATGACGCTGTTGAGGATCAATTACAGTCATCCTGAGGTTTCTTACATAACAGAAAAAAGCCAAAGCTGCCTGAGCCGGTGCTGCCAGATTCAGACCATGCAGTCATTTCTCATGGCATTGTCTGCACCCCCTCTGAGCAGGAGCACCATTGCACAACTCCTTTCCCCCCCCCTCCCCTCCCCCCTTCCCGCCTATTTCCAAAGCATTTCTACTGGAAAGCAAGTGGGCAAGGTCACCGTGAAAACTCTGGGGTTACAGTTGCTCCTCGCATTACCATGGTGATGCCAAAACAGCGTTTGACGGCCAAGCCAAACACTAAATTTGATAGTCAGCTAACACTAACTCGACTTCCAACTCCATTTCCTCCTCTCTCTCATAAAAAAAGAGCTACTCAGCATCCACAACATGCCACCCCGACATCCCCTCACCCATGACCCTCTTAATGGGGGACACCCCCATTGATAGTTTACTGTGTGAACAGGCACCAAGACATTACGACAGCGCGGGGACAAAGGAGGCCTAAAAAGCTGCTAGGGAGGAAGTGCAAACAATACTTTTTTTTCTTTTAAGAAGAGAAACATTTGCGTATGAGAGTCTGACGAGGCAGTCAGACCCAGCGCTGATGATAGCAACACGGGATCTTAAGTTACGGACCGATGTTTTGGTTTGTCCACCCCTGCTGCATGGAAGCACTCCTTTTTTAAAGCCATAAATAATATAATAACTGTGGAATAACTTTGGTCTGTAGGACAATTGTGCTTGTCTCTGATTGGTGAAGAGGGGGTGGGAGGCACGGGTTTGGGCATGGGGACTTTAATATGGGGGGGCGGGGGGGTCGGATGGGCGAGTTTGTGTGTGGGCAGCTGTGTGTGCGTGTGGAGGTGGGGATGTGGCGGCGGCGGGGGGTTGGATGAGCGAGCGTGGATTATTTACTGCCTGAAGTTGGCAGGGTTGAGCCTCGTTGGGGTAATTTACAAGCAGGCTCTATTGGTGGTGCCTTTTAAAAGGTAACAGAATGGCCAAGTGAAACGTAAGCATAGTCGGCACCCCCCTCTCCCAGGAGCCGAGGATCCGAGGAGCCCCCCCAGATGTCCACCAGCATTGTTGCAGCTTGACACTGGCTTCTTTCATAATTGTTTTGTTCTCTGGAAATGCTGTGATACGTGGCTTTTTTTAAAATTCTTTCTTTTTTAAAAAAAAAAAAAAAAAACTTTTCTGTAAACACAACTATTATCTTGTACTGCAGTGTACTCTTTCTATTTCCACACAGCAGTCTCTTTGATTTGATGTTGTTTTTAGTTCTGGGCAGTATTCCCTTGACGTCGTGTTCGTGTCATAATCAATTACCCGGGACGCAGTTGCTTAAAATCTCACCGAGCCAAATCTTCGACTTGAGCAGCTGCAAAATGAAAGGTTACGCTGAAAATTTTTACGCTGAAATATTTGAAATGTGCTCTTTTTTATGTAGTTTCCTTGTTTGTCATTATGAATCACATTTAATGTGTTTAATTTGTGCCACACTAACACGCTCGCAAGCCTCGCTTGATTATGTGTTTGGTATTCTGTTGTTTCAGACGTAAGAATTTAAGGGAAATGAGAAAATGCCCCCCCCCCTCAGCAAATAAGTGAAAAGGATGTCTGTACTCCTTGCTTAACTAAAGACAGATGTTGATGCTCAGCAGACACTGCTTTTCAAAACAAATGGAATTTTGCCCTTCGCCGCGTGTGTTTTCCTCATTTTAGTACCCATATGAGCTTAACAACCTTGAATGCTCATACTGTAGGGGTATTCTCTAGGTGTGCTTCTGTTTTGCAAGTACAGAAGAGGTGTGCGTGTGTGTGTGAGGCATCTTTTCTAAATTAAAGGTGACCTGACATATGGCTCCTTCATGTCGTAAACAGCAGCTCCAGACTCCGGACCCAGGGACAAGAAATTCTTAGTTTCACTCACTCTAGACAGCTGCCCTCTGGTGTAGCGTTCAACAGAATCGGTATCCGACAGTTTCAAAATGCAATTTCATGTGGCGGTGTTGACTCACACCGGCAGTCCCGTCAGAGTGACGGGGGTAACACAGTTGCAATTCTTTTCGATACTAGTAACATTTGAAGCTGAGCTTTTTGTCCAGACACAAAGCCGGCGGAGGTGGAAGTGAGGTCACAAAGCCACATTTGCCTTTTTTTTTTTCCTTTTCTTTTTATTATTCGTTGACTTTGTGTTCATAAAGATCAGGTGCCTCAGTGAATTTTAGAGGTGCCTTCTTTGGTATGTTTTTTTTTCCATCACTCAAAAAAACATGTCTAATCTTTTCCTTTTTTGTTGTTGTTGTTGGGGTTTTTTTGGCAGCACCACACACTTTGAGTGCTGTTGTGCAACACCACAGACACACAAACCAGAACTCACCTCTCCAAAGTTTCATAAACTACTATGACTGATCAAAATGTATCATCCAGTGCATGTTTGAATCATTACAGAGCCTCTATGTAATAATTTGTAACCATTTACATCAATTAATCACTTGATTATTGGCCAAATTTGACCTTCTTAACACCAGAGTTAGCATACAAGCTCAGAAGCTAGCTATAGCAACAAGCTATGTAGCTCAAATATGCGCTATTGCGAGTATTACTGTAACCACCGCCATCACAGACTTGTGGATAAAACATTTAAACACAACAAATTAAACATATATAAACCAAGGGTTCCTTTCTTGCCCAGCAGAAAAGTAGCTAACTCTGCATCGCTCTTGAGTCCTTACAAATCCCGCAGCTCCCTCCACCTCTGAAATGATCCTCTTTGTCAGTCTTCTTATTTCTTCTCTGTGACGTGGGCAATGGTGGGGCATTTTTCAGCTCTGTTGTTGTCTGTTCTCCACCACTGTTTATAATTTGGTCTTGAAAGTATCTGACCAGGTCAGACCAGGTACTGCACATGTGCGGGGGAGGGGCACTGCTGAGTACACACATGAGGGAGGGGGGCTGCCAGCAGCATATGCACGAGAGTGATTGACACTTCTCAGACACTCTTGGCTCTGATTGGTTGTATTTAGCAGGAGCGGTAGATTCTTGCAAATCAAATTACAGCCACTGGGTGGAGCCACAGACAGTGGGTTTTTACACAGCACACCTGTATCTTATTCTACTGTCAGATCATAATGACAATTTTAGCAAATATAACAAAAAAGTTACAGACTGTGGCTTTAAAAGACAATGGATTTGGGAAATCTAGGGGGACATCGGGTAAAACCATAAATTTGCTAACCTGTTAGCACCATTAGATAACAGCTAACATTAGCATTCAGCTGCTTCCTAGCTAACATTATCGCTCGACCACTGTCAAGCGATAATGATATGACAGGAAAGATGTAAGTTAATTGTGAAATATCACAGACCTATAGGCAAAACACCCAGGATGTAATCAAACTGTAGAGATAACTAGAAAGTGGTTGGATGCTACGTTAGCCTATGCCAAATATGTTGTTTTTCCTTGAAATATGGCCTGATGACCCTCCACATTTTCAAAATCTGTCATTTTCTCAGTTGACAATCAATCAGGAAGTCGTGAAATTGTAGCAATTTGTCAGATTCCCTGCATTTATGCATGTGACCTGGAACACAGCAGCGTGAGATTATCCCAGAGTTTCAGCTGAATTTCAACCTGAGTGTGACGGTGGTGGAAAATACAGTCTATACAAGCCTGTGGATGTTTCTTAAGTTGTTTAATTCCTCTCGAGTGTGCATTTCTTTATAAAGGACCGGGGTCGATTTTTTGTGACTTCAGTGCCTCGTCTCAATGCTTCTCCCAGCCAAGCTAACAGAGAGCAACAGTAGCTAACATTAGCTTAGCAATGGACTTTGCTAACATAAACGTCCAGCTTCCAGCATGAAGTCCCTCAACAAAACACTGTTACAGCCTTCTCCTTAACCAGTAAAAGGTAGCTCGGTATAACATAAAATTGATCATTCCAGCTTGTCCCATATAATCCAAGTCTCCAGAAGATCCCATTTTTTTCACATTTTAAATCAAGTAGATAATTACTTTTTTTAAATTTTTTTTTATTTTTGGGTGAATTTATCCTTTAATCGATTCCTGCAACTGCAACCGGTGTTTACTTGAAATTGAGATATTGATGATTGGTTTGATTCCACTGAATTCATCTGATGAACTTTATTCTCGTCTTTTCCTCCACTAGAAAAGCCAATCTGATACTGCACAGGGTGGAGAAAATTAGCCACTACTGCCGGTCCCTCCTGCGCAGCACCCACATTCAGAGTCGCACCGACACCATGGCATATGTCTACTGCCGGAGCGAAGAGGGTCGACCCACCACTAACACACGGCACGGCTCTTTACACGAAAGCCGCACCACCTGCATGGAAAAGCTCATTTCTGTACAGCGCAACACATACAGCAACACCAAACTCCGATGAGACGAGACGAGTGTTGCTCTCTCTCTTTTTTTTTTTCTCGTCCTGCAAAAATGACATCAGCGATTGATGTTCCCAGTCGGTCACCCTCTCAAGCAAGCGTCTCTAAAGTGACCGGTGGCTTTTTTTTGAAAAAAACAAAAAACAAAAACAGGAGAGCCTAAAAAAACCTCAGAATTCATTGGGCGTCGTGTTTGAAAAGCTACCGAAAAAACATAATTTTGTGTGGCCTTCTTTTAATATAAGAGAGAAGCCGACGAAGAAAAGAAGAAGAAGAAAACAAACTTGGAGCGAACATTTTTCTCAACTGCAAAATGCCAGTGATTGCACATATCAACCAAGAAACTTGCAGAGCGAACATGTAAATTATCATTCAGCCAAGATGGAAGAAAAAAAACGGCTGGCTTAAATACTTTTGAATGTAATATTGTAGCTCCTTTTCGGTGCTTCGAAGCTTACCTGGAACACTTAAAAAGAGAGGAAAAAAAATGGAAAAATTAATCGCATAACTTATTTGCCTTTACTACCTTCATTTGAAAGGAGATATTGAAACGTGTTAAAGCCATCTGAAAATCATTTTTGTTGATTTGTTTTTTTCTAATTCACATTGCTTAGAGAATTAAAGCTTTTGCCTCATGAATTGAAAATCAGTAAGCAAGAAGAACCATGTAGTTAGTCTTGTATTACAATTTGATAAATGCAGTCAGAATTGCAAAAAGGCTTAGTGTGATAACAGGATTGACAAATAGGCCTGATGAAATTATGCAAAGAGATTACGATTCAGCACTGATCCCACTGCTGAAATCACTTCGGTCATCATCCCTCTTTTTTAATGCTACAAAATAAATACAATTTGGAAAAATGTACTCTCATAGTAGATTATGCGAAAAAAAAAAAAAAGATTCAATGCTTTTATCACACTGAAGTCTAAAGTAAATACTTGATTTGTTGTGTTTTGGTGGGTGACTTTACAGAACTACTTGCTGGTACTGATGGAAATTAAGAAATCAAATCCTCGAGCTAGATTTAATGATTCTGGCGAGACCACTTCATACGCTTGTAATGTAATAAAGTACAATTTGCCTGCAGAGCGTGACTTCTGTCATGAAATGTCATCAGTTGACAAGTTCTGTAAAATTAAAAAGCGATCTGCTGGAATAGACGAATACGAAGTGCAGTGTTAGATGTGACAAAACTCACTATATGGCAACAAGATGACCGAAAATCAGAGCTAGAACAGGACATGCCAAGAGCATCTTTCAAAAGTTCTTCCCCCCCAGGACAGGAGTGCGCTCATATTTATGTGCACATTTGGAGAATGTGGCAGGATAATTTTGAGAAATAGTTTCTGGTGCCCTGAACAGTTTGTGTTGAGCCGACTGTAAACATGTGGTACCGTCCATAGAAATGTGAAGAATCAATGTTTTTTTAGGGATCCCCGTGGTCCTTTTTTTTTAAGCCTCATAACTTCGAGTCCAATGTCATATCTTTAAAGCCATGGATATTGTTTTAATGATGATAAACAATGCCTTTTTTTAGTACTTTCATCTCATGTTATATGAATTGTAATAATAAATTATTATATTGTAAATTTTAAATTGTAAAAAAAAAAAAGAAGACATATGTATTATTATGTGGCTTTGATTGTCTTTTTCTGAAGAATGTGAAATATTAAAAATGTATATAAAATCAAAGACTTTTCTTTCATCGCTGCAGCAGCCCAGGTTCGATTCCTGGCCTTTTCTGCATTTGCTGCATTTCACTCATCCTGTTTCCTGTCATAACTCAATCTGTCCTGTCAATAAAGGCCAAAATAAAAGTAAAGAAAATAACCTGACATAAGCTGAACCTATTTCAACATCACAAGTGACATGTATTTACAAATTATTTTCCGTGAAGCTTTACAGTTGTCCTGAATATTATTGACTATATTCCCACCCATATAGCAAAAGTTGTTAACTCACCATTGAGATATTGACTAAAAGTTTAACATGAGATAGAAAAATCCACTCTGAATCAGCATTTTTTTTTACAGCAGTCACAGTTGTTTTTTTCCAAAATGAGAACCATTTCCATGCAATCTTTTTGGTTTTGTTGACAGAGAAAACAAAGTAATTTACATGTTTCATGAAAAAAAACTACTTAGAGTAGCTTTTTGGATGGAAATTTTCAAGATGGGGGGAGAAACGTCGACCAGAAAAGTAAATATGACATCACCATCCTGAACAGGAGGTACGTTTTTTTTTTTATTTTTTTTTTTTTATTTAGGAAACACTGGATCAACTCGGAGGCAACATTGTATTATCAAAATTGCTCAACTTAAAACAATAAACTACTATAATCTTAAACAGAATATGAAATCTAAAACATCAATTAGTAACAAATGTTAATATCAGTTATTACCATTATTTGTTATATAAATGTTACCCAAATTACCTTTTGAAATATGGTCGAAATTGCTAACATTAGCATTTGGCTCCAGATAACCATTAACCTGATAGTGAAATCTGATTTTCTCTGTGACCAGCAAATAGCAACGTTCCACTTAAAGGGATATCCTGGTGTAAGTTCAATCCATGGTCGAACACACTGTGACACCGAGTTAGACCCCCCGAGAGATCAGGTTTGCAGACCACTAGTTTACGTAGTTGTAGCAACCTCAGAAATAACCGCACAATAACAATACATTGCAGTATACGCCTCCAGCAACAAACCGCCATGAAAAAGCCACAAATAATGCTCAGAACCACACCAAACTTCAGCAACAGTACAAATAGGGTCCCAGCACATAGTTCGAGGCATCACACCTCCACTAGCTTAGCCAGATTTCTATTGTAAAGTGAACACAACTCACCACTCTCCTGCCACAGCTTCCTGTGGTGGGGAAGCCCTGCGAGTCGATTACCGATTATCGATTACGGATAGAAAATGCTCAATTCCGTTTTTTTCCCTGTCAGCTCTCAATGATAACTGTTATAAACTGGTAGGCAAGACACATATGAACTTTGATCGCATTTCCATGGAGTAAAATTCATACCTTTTCATCCTTGAGTTGCGGAACTCTACTGCACTCAGTAATCGACTCACAGGGCTTCCCCACATCCCTTTAACACCAACACCATGGCGTCTCTTAGTTTGCATTATTAGGTGAAAAGTGGTTTGTTTGAAATCTGTAGTAAAACCCTTAACTTCGAACGTACAGCATTTAGCTATAATAGATAGATAGATCACCATTGAAATGTTGAGACAGATAGATAGATAGATAGATAGATAGATAGATAGATAGATAGATAGATAGATAGATAGATAGATAGATAGATAGAAGTGTATTATCTCCGATGGGAAATTAGGTCATCATAACAGTAATATTAATAATGTAAGGGTTATAATATAGCTGCGGTAAAACTAGTACAGTTATTTATGTAAGTTCTTGTAATTGTATTATAATAACATGATAAATAATGAGATACAAAAAGATGATCTTCTATCAAAAGAACATAAAGGTTTCATCGGAGTAGTTTTGTCCTTCACATAAGAAACAAATCATTTAATCATCGTCACTTCATTTGAAGTGAAAACATTTTGCGGGATTCTTTTTCTCAACAGTATAATTTGAGCTGTGCAATCTCACCTCCTTTGAGAATGCTGGGAGCTTCTTACATAACTTTCACCAGGCGTATTTCGCAATGGTGAGTGAAAGAATGTTAAGTGACAATAGTGTATTTTGAATAGCTTCTGCACATGACTGCCCTCATCGCAATGTGTTTTTATTTTTCATAATCACAATTTAATGGGGGGTTTTTTTGTGAGGAAGCCATAATCCACCTGAGGAGCCTTGTGGTCCGACACAACCCGCAAGATTGTATGCGAGGGGGTCCTGGGTGGTGACGAGCCCCCACACTCAGTCTCCATTTTTCCACCTACTGGATGCTCTATATCTCTATTCTATATCATTCTATTTGATTCTATTTATATTATAAAAATGTACCTTATCTTGAAATCTGTATTTACCTTCATGTCTTTTTAATGATGTGCCTTCTCAGGGCTGCCCTGCAACACAAAAAGTTATCTCAGCTGCCTTTCAGCAATCAGGAGGATGGTAGGAAGAAAGGGAACAACCTCAACAAGTACAAGAACAAGTATTGTTGAGATATTGCATTTTACTGAGTCTTTAATTTGCAATTCACGCCCAAATATAGCCTTATAGACCAAGGCACATGAAATCCTTTTGTTAGTAAATATTTTGTTCATTTGATTTGGACTTACTGCTATTTACTTGTTAAAAATGTTGATGATTTTTCTACATGAAAGCAAAAGTTTTTTCGTGAACTGTACTTACATGTTTAGAGCGATATCGTGTTGCACAAGTGTTGTGTAAATAAAGGAAATGTCATTACGAGGTCTGGTTTCTGGTAGTTAAATCAGTGTTTCAACATATTGGAACCTCAGTCTGCACCGAAGAGCAGCTCTTCAACACATCGACACTCACACTGCCTGAATAATTGTCACAGTGTGTGAGTTAATAGCCCATCTGATACCCGATACTCCCACACTTCCTTGTTTAATCTTGACTGCTCGTCCTGTGGTGTGTTTGCGTCATATCAGAAGAAACCGAAGAATGGGATGTTGTTGCCACAACTTGAAAGTGTTAACACATGTTGGAACACCCACATCCAGAACCAATTTTGCTCATGACTTCGAAATCAATAAACTGCTGCACGTACTGTTAACTTTGGATACATGGTAAAAGTTGGACAAACATCAAAACAAATGTCTTTTAATAACTGAAGTGTTATTGTACAAAGTTAACTGTCAGCGGATAACAATTGGTGTAAAAGAAAAAACAAAACTGAATGTTGTAAAATCTTCTTATATGTTATACTTTCTAAACCTTTTTTGTATTTTGTCTTCCTGGTTTTTAGTGTGTCTGTCTTGTTTGATTGTTAGAATTATGACTTGAATGTGGGATTGCCATCAAAATGCGCTCCATGGGGCACTGTGTAGCTCTGTTGGTAGGGTAGGAGTCCCATGTACAGAGGATTTGTCCTCGCTGCGGTGGCCTGGTTAGGGTTAGGGTGGGGGTTAGGGTGCCCCTCCCCATACTGTTTCCTGTCATATCTCAAATGGTCCTGTCAATACAGCCATATAAAGGCCGAAAAAGTAAAAAAAAGTAAATAAAAAATGCTCTCCAAGAAGCCACTGATTTTGGGTTTCACTTGATTTTTCATCAAGCACCAAAATGGTTCTGACATTTTTTATTTTTTTTTTACATTCACCAAGGAGGTTTATGTTTCATGTGCTCGTCTGTTGGTTTCTTGCTTGGTTGGGTGGTTGGTTGGCTTGTCAGCAGGATTACACAAAAACCCTCTGAAATTATTTCCACGAAAATTTGGATGGAATCTCGGTCCAGGAACAGACCCATTATCTTTTGCTGCGGATGGAGGGATGGATCCAGGAATTTATTGATTTTTTTTCCCTCACTTTCATTAAAATTGCGAGCCATTTTTTAAATTGTTCTGTTAATTTCCCAGAAAACAATGCAAAGATCTTTGCATGCGGAGGTAAGCACTCTACTCAGTGCCATTTTAGTTGGACGGATCCAGTAGACAGTTCAATAATCCAACAAAAAGAAACCCACAATGCAATTCAGCCACTGAGTGATGTCACTGGCTGTAATTTATCAGATGGCATGCAGCTTCCTCTGGAGCCGTAAAAGGCTTAATATTACTTTTTTTCACATATGCAGTAGGAACCCCCGCCCCCTCCCGAATACCTGTAAGTACACTTGAAAGTGCAAAATTGTAAGTATCGCTTTAATTCTAATATGTATGTCTGGTTCAAGTCATACATTGTCAATAAATTGCACTTGTTGATTGTTAATGAGTTTAACATTGTTAACATATCTCAGGTCATCAATATGAAGCAGCATAGAGGGGAATGTGGTGTTGACGTCAATGATCAGACTTGTTAAAAGGTCAGACTTAATCTGATGTGCTTTTGATCAGCTGACTCGTGTCCTGCCTGGGCTGACACAGACCTCAGTGGAGAAAAAAAGCCCTCTAGGATACAAAACCGCTAAATCCAAGTTGCACAATATCCCAATATTTGGATCAGAATTATGATAAAATTGTGAAATGAGACGAAATGAACCGTAATCAGATTTCAACTTTTGCAAGTGTGGATCGCAGTGCAAAGCTGTTATTTCCCAGGTTTTTTGGCCCAATTAAGCACATGATTCAGCTGAAAAATATTTACATTGAGCTGGAAAAGGGGTGGAAATCAGTCACTGAGCTAACAGACAGCTATCCCCTATGAATTACTCTAATTTATATCATTAACTGAAGGTGGCTATGCCTCTCTGCATGTGAGCTGCTGGGAAGCATTTTCTTTTTCCATCTCCCTCAACAAACTATTCCTTTAAGCTCAGATCCAGTTTCTTTCCAGTCATGCAACATTAACTGCACTTTAAAAATCAGTAGCTTGATGTTCATTCTCACAAATTAGGCCATTAACGTCACCGGTGTGCCAGGAACAGCGCTCACATTTTGATGCCAATGTATCAATGAAGCCTTAAGAATGAGTTTCCTCTTTTATTACCACCTCAGCCCTTTTTATTTATTTTTTTTTTTTGAAAAGGTTCACTCTCGTGATTTCTTGAAAAAGCGACCCTTGACTACACTTGACGTGATGTTTACAGAAAAAAACAAGACCTTTCAAAGACAACACTCCAGCTTCTGTTCACTTTAACCAGTGTTTTATTTCTACACAATAAATGACAGCAAAATGAACATGATACTCATCTTTATGACTTCCTTATGAAAATATAGTACACATCAGACATGTTTTTTTGCCATGTACCAGAGCACCAAAAATATATATAATTGCAACTGTGAAAAACAGAGAGAAACATCAACTGAAACATAAAAAGTCCAATCTGTTGTATATGTGCCTGAAAAAGTGCATACTGTGTAAGAAAAACCAAAAAGAGAGAGAGAAGGCCATCAGAGGGGAGGGAGGGACTACTGAGTCTGATGGCTGACCTTTACAGTGTTGGAGAAGTTCTCAGCAAACACACAAAAGGCGTTGGGATAAGACTCAACGGTATACAGTATGGAGTGAGGAGGGGGAGAAGAAAATAAAAACTGTTTGTTGGTGCCAGTCAAGTTCAGAGGTGAACTTTCTTCAAGATCAGTCAAGTTTGATTGTGAGGATCGATCTCAACAGACTCCTAAAAGACCCAGAAAATGATTATGATTTTATTCATCTCGACAACAAATAAATAATTCATGACTCAATGGATAACTTCATGGTTTAGACGACTGACAACAGTGCTTGTACTAAGCCATTATGAACAAATAAATGCTGACAGCGAGTGGTGTGGTAAAGCATCACAGGTCTTTTTTTTGTTTGTTTTTTTTCTCAGTTTTTTTTGTTTTCTCTTCTGCCTTGCAGGTGATACTTTGACACAATGCACAACATATTCACGGTTCATCTTCTTTGTATAATAGTTATGATAAAAATCAATCCAAGAGCTACTCCCAAACAGTTAGTACATGGTTTTGCAAATACAATCATCATATAATATTATTATTTACATCTTAAAATATATTTGCTGAGCAATCGGGTACGAAACATCGCAGTAATACCACTAGATATCCATATAATATGTAAATACACTTTTTTTTTGTTCTTCCCACTTAGAAAAAAAAGGACGATTCACCTTTTTTTTTTAATTTATTCGTCGAGGGATTAGGAAACAGACATAAGTGGACCATTCTATAACCAGAGGCCTGTGAGAGGTACTTCATGTGTTACAATACAAAAAAGAAAAAATGTCTTACAACAAGATGGCACGTCAGTATTTTTCTTCCACAATGATCCGAGCAAAAAAAACCAACAAAACATTAGGGCTTCAGACACTCTTTTCTTGTGCTCCCTGTCGCCTTGTAATGAGCTCGACACTACGAAGTTTCTGCCATTTTTAGACGAGCGATACGACCAACCAGGTGTTAAATTAGAAACAAAGGAGCGACTGTCAGTTGGAAGATGTGGAGAGGTATCAAAGCCTGTCAAAAAAAAAAAAAACAACCGCTGTACAAATCATATTATGTGATAAGCGTGGGCTTCAGGTGAGGAGAGCTGTGTTCCTTTTTAAGCCTAACTTCAAAAGGCTCCGTAAAGCTGGGCAAACATCCTCTCTCGTTTTCTACAGGGCCAGACTGACCCTGGCAGCCCCGCGCAGGCATACCTGACAGTGACAGATGAGGCAGTGTGTCGAGGAGGTGGAAGGGGGGTTGAGGGGAGTGGGTGGGGGAGTCCTAGAGAGGGGGTGGCTGCCACCCCCGGGAGAAACTCTGACTCACTGGCCTCGGCTTGTTGCCAGTTGGTGCTGGCCACCCCCTGGCCCGGGGGCAGCCTCTGTGAGTACACATTTTCACACCTGGACAAATACCGAGACAGGCCAGGAAAAGCAGCCCACCCATCCCTACCTCTCTTCTCTTCACCTTCTACTCCCCACACCCCACCCACCCCATCCAAGAGCACTCTATCTGGGGCACCGTCGGCTGCCTTCTGACCCCCTAGTCCTCCTTTTCCTTCATTTTTTGATCCCTCTCTTTGCCACTAGCCCTCAGCTGGCTGTGCCTTACACTGGCCTCTCAAAAAAACATTTTTTGCTATATTATGGATGCATGTACTTGACCGTTTATATACTTGGTTCTCTTTTCACAACTCCTTGTACGTATGGTTAATGTGTGCATTAAAAAAAAAATAATAAGCAAATAAAGAAAAAAAAAACTTTACATTCTGTTTTTTTTTTTTTTAAAGGAAAAGAAAAGATACTGCACTCAGTAACATGTGGTGAATCCTCATTGGATGCAAGCAGTGTCCATCTACACTTAATGACCAATGAGACAAGTTCTTGTGTGGTTGCGAGCCTGTACGTCTGACCGGCACTCGATTGCAACCGGTCGCAACAGAGCGTGACGACAGGGGACAATAATGACAGTTTTGACTCACAACCAATAATGCTTTTTTTTGTTTTTTGTTTTTGTTTATAAGAACAATGTAAAAAATAACTTACATGGACATTTAAATATAACTTAAAAAAGTATAACACTCTCAATAAATAGTTCTACTATTTACATCATTGTTATGAGACGCAAAAATGTCACTAAAATACCAAAAAATATAGAAGCAGCAAACATTACAGGCATGAGGTACAGCAAGGGATCCTGTGATGACTACAGTAGAGAGGTGATGTCCTCATCCAATGCGTAATCTTATACTTCCTTCCGTGAATATCTTTTGTAAGCTATGGCTTATGGGTACTTTCTCCAATATCAAAATGTTTCAAGTTGATGCGCAGTCACAACAGTTTTCATGTATCATCAGCCAATGTCTGGATACTAAAATTACTGAAGAGAATTAGGGCCATTGTAAAGAAAAGAAAAGAAAATTGACTTCTGACCTT
This sequence comes from Acanthopagrus latus, assembly GCF_904848185.1. NCBI lineage: Eukaryota > Metazoa > Chordata > Actinopteri > Spariformes > Sparidae > Acanthopagrus > Acanthopagrus latus. Next base: position 16,123,006 of record NC_051050.1, on the reverse strand, counting down.
TTTTCTTAGAACTCTGACTTTTTGAGAAGAAAATCAGAATAATTAAAAAAAAAAGAATGTCAGACATTTTTTTTTTCCTTTTTTTTTTTTCCTTACAGTTGCCCTAATCCTTTTCCGTACAAAACACACTGATCTAATTAGTCAGAGTATGTGGACGCACTGACAGGTTATGTCAACGAGATTGAAAGGAAGGATCCGAAGACAGAAATTCGGATTCGTCCATTCAAACCGCTAGAAATGGCTTTTCCAGTGGCGGACGATGAACCACAGTACTGCGTGTCGTCGGCATAGTGCAGTGATTGTCTCTCCCCACTGGTAACAGTTCTATGTAAAGCAGCAGTATCCGGAGTACTAATATTACATATAATTTGATAATATTAACATAATACAAGTCTTTTCTTTTTTTAACCAGGGCTATATATTGTTCATATAAAGTGTTAAATGTGGTCTTTGTGGATGATGTAGCATTTACAACATCCTTACAACGTTTCATATTTCATAAAAGTCTCTCAAGTTTCCCTTTGTAAATGGGAATTCCTTCATTTAAGCCTCTCCTTCCCTTTAAACATCTCTTGGTTTCACTGCCAAAATGCACATCTTTAACCTAAGATGATGTTCAACACACACCTTAAATATGTGACTATATTTTCGAAACACCATGTTTTGATGTGTACCCTATTTCAGGGGTTTTTAGGGTCTGTACGGACGATGGATGGATGGACATGTGGTGGTGACAATACCTCCCTACATCGGTGGTGACATTGAATGCAGAAGTCTTTTTTTTTAGGTTGGAGAGGAGTATCTACGGCCAGATACAAAAAAAAAAGGATGAACAGGAAAGCTAATAGCAACACAGGGAGTCAAACGACCGAAAAATATCATACAGTTTGTTTCAGATCACCATTCTGATAATAGCAGCTTCTAAACATTTTTTTGAAAGATATACTTTTTTTTTCTAACATGGAAACTAAAAAGTGCAGTAACTGAGGTCAATAATACAAACACTGATTAAATATGACATTTTGTAAAAATGAAAATACATGAGAACCAAAAAAAAAAAAAAAACTTAAAACATTTTTCAACCCTCCTGTCCATCAAGAACATATAGTAATATTTACAGAATATTTTTTGATTTTTTTTTCTTTGTATTTGGTGGAAAATAATACCTTTCTCACTTTCTCTGCATGTCGTGGTATTGTTTTGTCTCATTTTCTTCACTTACATCTTTTTTTTCAAAATGTCATAAAATTGGTCTGACGTCGCCGCTTGTGTGGCGATTCATGAGAATGATGTGGAATGCTATAGCAGCCTGATATGAGTCAGAGGGACTGTGCCATTGGCCCAAGTGAAATGAAAAAAGGCATAATCATGCTGATCGTAACCATGACTATGGTTGCAGCCAAATAAGAGCAGCAAAAAATTTGGACCAATATTTCCAAGCAGCCTTCATTATCAAATGTGCAGGAGAAACAAACTAGTGTGTGTGTGTGTGTGTGTGTGTGTGTGTGTGTCTGGAATGAAGAGTAACAAAATACAAAGCTATTGTAGCAGCCATATCATCTAAAGAAGTTAATTGGTGGGGACGGACACCCAGGTTCACAATACTGAAAAGTGCTGATCCGAACAATCAAGTGCACTTTTTTTATTGCAGAGACAGAACGTTTGGATTAATTACTTAAACACCGGAGCCCAGCAGAGAATCTTAGGGACCTTTGACCATATTGCGACTGCAAATGCTGTGTTGACATATACATCCAAATGTCATTTTCACGCACAACGCAGTCTAATACTACTCGGAGGGGTGAGAGATATTTGTGTATGCCTTTGTTCGTGTGTGTCAGATGTGGTCGCCTTTCCATCTATCCTCATCCTTGCTTAAAGAGCCGTGGCCTATATCCAGCCGTTTTATTTCTGTACTCTTATGTGACTGTGCTATGCAAAAAAAAACTGTGCGGACAGACTCCCGACAAAGAAACTGACTACATTCTGAACAGGGCTGGGATCTTTTTCACTTTCAGTTTAAACGTTTTTTGTTTTTTGCTTGAGGTAACAAAGTTCTTATCAAGCGTTCAAACTGAGACTAAAAATTGCCCCCAAAAAACCCAAAGTGAGGTGTTATCGATGACATTCTTCAAGTCGTGGTCGATGTATGTAATTTTTTTTTCCTGGGCAGTTAGGTTGACAAGGGGGGGAAAAGACAAGTGAGGTTTTCTTTTTCTTTTTTTCTCTTATTTTTTAAGTTCTTAGTGCATTTCATACGTGGTATTGTCAGCATGTATTCTCTGAAGGTATTATGAACTAACATGCAAGGATGAAGTGAATGGATGCTATTTAGAGGTACTGTAAGCAGCAAGGCAGACAGAAGCTGTCGAGCCCTATTAGATATCATGATGTGAAGATGGCAAGTAGCAGCAAACACAGTAGCAGAAGCCATGCTAAACATGTTTTAATTATGCCTCGTGGATTTAGCTCTAAGTATAAAAATGTCTGAGGAAGTTGTGTCTGTGGTTAGTCAACCATCGGTCGACATTTTTTTTGTGTGTGTGTTTGTGGATCTTATTTTGGCTTTTTGTGTTTAATCTGTGGCTTGAAAACTTAACAATATGGCTGTCTCATTCCCCACCAAGCTAGGTATAACCTCTATAGCCTCTGATGTGTCTATGGAGAAACACACTTTTACTGAAAAAGGACGTAGAGTTACAGAATGTCTGATCGTTCTGGAACCAGGAATGATATAAGCACAAACTTCTAGCCCATCCCAAAAAAAAGGTGTTTAACATGCCTTCAAAGTGTCTGAGGATTATTTTTAACATTTGTCTTGGTTTCCTTCATATTCGCGAAACATGGAGCCCACATCGACACAATCCGCCCCCCCCCCCCCCCCCCCCCCCCCGCTTGCACATTTTGATTTACCTTTGGTTCAATCGTGTGATTTGTAGAGCAAGGTCACTAAAATAGACACTAAAGCCAGCACGAAACTGAACGAAAGGCATGCTACCTAGGCTTGGTTATGTTTTTTGTTTAGTTTTTTTTTTTTTCCATTTGTTTGTTTTCTTATTCTTTCAAAAAAAAAGTCTGTTTCTTGTTATTCATTTTTTTCCCTTGCTATATATGTTTGTTTTTTTGTTTGTTTGTTTGTTTTTTAATGATGATATTGTAGGGTTACTTTCCTTTTAGCTTAGAAATGAAGTTTTCTGTGGAGTCTCATGAGTCCCAGCCTCTATTCTAGAACTTTCTGTGATGTGGAGGCGGAGGCATTTTCAGCTGGTTTGGGGTTGCAGTATGGATGAAGAGGTATGCCTGTTAAGCAGCATGTGCAGGAAATTGGAGGCCGAGAGGAGGATGAAGGAGGGTACTGCCTCGGCCACTCTGGCTGTGTTGCGTTGGAGCAAGGGTCCCGGGACGTTTAACAGAGGTCCCCGCTCAGGTTGGTCACCCCAGGGAATGGACATGTTCGTCCTTTCTGTTCTCTATAGCATTGGGATCCCGACAGGAGCACTCATCCCGTATGTCACAGGACATGGGGAAGGGAATCACCTGGGTTGGAGAGAAAAAAGGTACATTCAGAAAGTTGAATAGTCTCCACAATGGCTCATTGACTCAGACCAAAAGCAATGATTACAAATTCAAGTCAAGTTTCAAAAGACATCAGACATGTCAGGATGAATTCCAGGGAAAGATAAAACCCTTAATAATACAACAAGGCAGTTTACTAAATTTACAATTTTCGAGTAGATGCTATGTTCAAGATTTGGCTACGGTAATTCACAAAAACAACTTAGTTAGGGTTTAAGAGGATCATGAATTGGGTTCAAATTACTACTTCCTAGGTTCCTAGGTTAGGAACCTTTGTCATCATGGCTATAATAATGACAATGTTAGTCTGAAGACCTGATGGGTCACGGACTAAAGAAACTGACGGCTTGAGTTCAGCCAAATCTAGCAGTTAGTGTCTTTGAAATCTGCCCAACAGAGACATCTTGGACTATCAAAGCAGTACGTGAAATAAGCACACAGAAACATCGAATTGATTGGTCTGCCGAGGTTTACAAGATAAAACCTCACAGTTACGGCTGGAAAAGAACACAGAAATAAAAATAAGTTTGCCAAATTTGCATATCTACACTACACAAAGCAGATAAAATCAACTACCATTCGTCTACCCTGAGGTGACTGTGTAGGTGATTCAGTCTATAGTAGCAACTTCTTCTGCTCTCATGCACGAAAACATGTCATCTTGGAGCACTTCCTAAATGACTGATTCTATTGATTTGCCCATCCCCAGAAAACACAACAACAGCACAACCATAAAGGCAATGGTAAAAGGAATCAACCAACAATTCTTATTTCAAAAAAACCTGCACAGATTTCTACGGGAAAAAACACTACAAAAGTGTAGGTGTGTAATTCATAAGAAAAACTACTCCATCAGATGTCTCAATGGAGGAAACTGCCATATGGTCAAAATGTTTTAAAAAGTATAAATTGGGTTTTAACGACATTTTTATTTTCTCATGATGTCACTATATCTTTAACTATAACATATGCCCTGTGGATGGACATTTCACCTAGCTTCCCCCCCATCTCTCTCTTTATCAGATCTAACCTCCCCACACACGTACACATACTTGCTCATTCACTTCCTTCTTCTCATAGTTGATGTAGACCAGATTCTTGCAAATATCAAACAGGTTTGAAATTGGTGTGGTTCTCATTAGACCGCTCTGTAATGGGTACAAAGTGTACCTAGACTCAGAGCTAAACTGTTCACGGTGTTATTTCAACAGTTCATTAGGAGGTGTGCAGTTACAAGAACACAAAGGACACCTGCAAGCCAATGAGAACTGATAGTTCTTGTCGTGTGGAATAATATCATGAGTTATGACAAAAATGTTTTCTGAAGACTGTAAGTGTACTGGAAGGAATGGTTGGTGCACCCGCCATTTATATAGGCCCAGTCATATATCTTAATCTCCAAACATCACATAAATTGATATCCTAGTATCTCTGATGTCAAAGTGGAGGTGAAAATAGAACCGGAAGATCAGTGGCCATTGCCCCCGGCGTTTGACGTCACTTGGTAACGCTGGCAGTGCGTCACCAGCACCAGCTGCTTTTGCCTTGTCTGCTCGCTTCTCAGGGGGCCTGCTTCAGCTGTTTGAGAACACAAAATGTGTCCCCCTTCTCCAGGCCAAACAAGGAACACATGTGGTCCTAGTCATTGAAGGCAGGCAGCAGACCAAGGGCATGTCTGCTTTTGTGTCCTGGTGGCTTATCAGAACAATCTGTGGGGGCCTGCGGCCGGTGTCGCCTTTTCTTGTTAGGGCTGAGTGCTGTTGCCTTTTTGCACAATGGATCTCTGTACACAATGTAAATGTAACAACAATACAGGCCACTGTGAGCAACACAGATACAACACAGATACAGATGCCAAAGGCAGCTAGTAGTTCAATGCTATTAGTGAAAGCTGTCTGGCTGCTACGAGAGGAGTCGTTTCCAGGGGAGAGTCACAGCGCTATTATCTGAATATGGAGTAGCTGCTGTATAATCACTCAGACCACTACTGTAATGCCATCAAACAAATTGCACTGTGAGCTAATACCGTCTGGGAGGGTGAGCCAGGTAATTACCGAATGCATTAGCAAAGAATGAGGAAGAAATTAGAATTTTCTCATCCACTAAAATACACATTCATAACAATGGTGTCCGTTATACTGCGTAGCATCGGTGTCAAAGTTCTGGTCTTTGAAGATTCCATGAGTCTGCTTCAAAGTCCAAAACTGACTAAACATGTAATCCAAATTCATCTTGTTATGATAGATTTTAATGGAAACCTCATTGTGAGGTCAGGTTGTTTACCACTGAGGCTGACTTTTCTTGTCTTTACACAAATTTCTTAAAAGGAGTAGATCCCTTTAAACCTAGATTAACTTTCCCACGTGCCTGACGGTTGTTGTTTTTCTGACCACAATTCAACAAGTTTGTCAGCTCAGAAATTCTTCCAATAGTTAGAAAAGTAAAGAGAACCAGTCAAAGATTTTACTTTTTTTTTTTTTTTTTTTTTTTTTTACCATTTTACTCAAGTTTACAAAAAAGTGATGATGAAGACATTAGTCTCACATTATAGTTCAGTGTAAAGCTATAGTGTAAATGTTATAGTGGGTGGTAAAACACAGGAAACACCAGTAACAGTTTGCGAGACTCAGTGATTTGTAGACAGTAGGTCTGTGGAATGACACAGGGAAGCATGCTAGTCGCTGAGGAGCAGTGACGCAGGCTCCCCTTTGAAATGAAGTATAAAGAAAGTTGTTTGTGTCGGGGGGGTGTTCCTAATGTGAGGGCCAGGTGGGTAGTGCCCAGACTCCTCTGAGAAAATAAGGTCTGCATGTGACGACTTTACAAGCCCAGAGCCGGACACACTTCAGAAACAGCTGTCAACTGCATGAGCAGTGTTTCCTCTGTGGCATTTCTGAAGCCAAGAACACGGGGCTCCTGGCTCCCACCTGACACTCTCTCAGTTTAATTACACTATCTCTCTCACTATCTCAGTTTCACACCTTCTCTCCTTTAGAGTCTCTCTCTTACATTACCTTGCTTTATTATTCCTCTCACTTGCAGCACTCATCCTATCCCTACCACTCCCATTCTACACCTCACTTCCCCTTCCAAGGCTAGTCCTGTTTATCTCTCTATCTCGAAAATGATGGTGGGTGGCAAATTTGACATGGTTTCCTTTGACCTTGACCTCAAGGGTGGCTGGCCCAGCTGCCACATCTGGCCCTGACTTGAGGTTCTCGCAGGGTGGCTGGGAAATGGGACTGGCTGGCCTTGTGGGCCTGGGGGCCCTCGTGCTGCCCCACATCCAAGGGCTGGAGGAGGGCTGGGGGAGGACACCCACTAACAGCAACATGAAAGCCCTTCTGAAGAACGTGGACCTTGTCAGAGCCCCATCCTTCGATCTCAGGAGCAGGTCAAAATAACACAGAGTTCCTCTCATTTCTTTGTGAGTAGTGTGTGCCTGTCAGCCTGTGCTTACAGGGAAGAAGGTGTGCAAGGGGCACAGGTCTAGGGAAAGGGGAACTGGCTGGTGTGGGGATATATAACACACTTAGCAAGTCACAGTTGCTATTGGAGTGAGTTATATATCTAGCAACAGTTATGTCTGTCTTCAAAGGACATCAACAACCATCCTGTGGGATGCTTTAATGAATGGATGTCCATCTAATCGACCAACTCATGAACCTACAGTCTCAAGGGTTAAAAAGTTGTAATCACTTGGACCTTTGAGCCACTTATGATTTTAAAAATAGTCTATATACAAAACTTAAATGAATGTTGAACTGAGTGAGGCAGAACAACAGTGAAAAGAGTTTTAATGGAGAGCGTAAAGTTAAGTAAGTTTAACAAAATGAGTAGTACTTGGCATCAGCAAACACTCCAAACCCCTATAAACTGTAGGAGTGTGTTCCCCCCCACCCCCTGTGTGACTCCCTTTACTCAGCTGTGTAGATAAACCCTCTTCCTCCCTCCACAGCAGTAGTAGCAGTAGCTTGACAAAAAAAAGAGAGCGTAAGGTTAAAAGGCAACTCTTGATACCATCTGTATGTTCAATAGCTTGTATGTCTGCTTTAGACCCTTCCTGCCCTTTAATGTCCCAGCAACACCTTAGCAATGTGGATATTAAGTCACCTTGCTTGCAGGTATAGAACATTTAAGGCAGAAAATGAGGGAAAAATCTCATTACACCCCACTATTATACCCCATGAAATTGCAAGCACTGCATGCAGCATTGCATCCAGGTGATACACCCAGTCTTCCCATTAAGTTCTGGGGAAAACCAAAGCATCCAAATACAACACATCTTGTGGTTTAAACACCACACTTTCACCCAGGAGTTCATGTCCTCTGTAAAAACAAAAATATACATTGACTTGTTTTATCTCATATCTGCAAGTTGGTGGCTATAAAGTCCTTGTTTCCTCACCCTAACCAAGTTTTTTTGTTGCCCTACACCTTAGCAAAGGTTCCTGCTGATGACAGTCACATGGCTGTCGATGTGCTCTCAAGAGAAGTTTAGAGAAAGGATCAACATCATTAATCTGGACTTTGGGGCATGGTTTATCTATCTGTAATGGCTCCAAAAGTCATCTGTTAAAATGTATTTGTGCGAATCAGATATGAATAAGTGGAAGAATCTTATTTTGAAAGGGTTTGGTCTCATGAATTACCAACTGAAACAGAGAGGCTAAGTGGTCAGCTGTGGCTATGGTGACTATCACGGACCATCAGCTTAGACACAAACATCAGTCGTGACACATAGCAAGTCACGTATTGAGCATACTTGTGCCAGACTGAGAGTTGTAAACAGGACTGAGGGAGCCCAGCACTTAGCCAAGACCCCACCACCAACGCAGACAGAAAAACCTACAGGCACGTTGTTTTAGAGAGGCCAAGCCGTATAACTATATAATCGGTGCCCTCTGCGTACTGCTTCCAGCATCCAAGAAAGGAATTCCTTCCAAACGAGGGGGAAGTGGGGAGGGGAGGGGGGGGAACCTACAAAAAGGGTCTTGCACAGGCAACCCTCAGAAAGGCATACTCTATATACCCTTGCCTCCTCTCCTCCCTGCCTCTCCAAATCCAGCCAACAGCTTGCAACCATTAAGGGGAGATCCTGTGGTGACCTTACGTGCAGCCAGTCCTTGCACCTTCAAAGCTCCTGGGGTGGAATAATACACAGCAAGTCATCCAGAACTCCTTAATACACAAATCTCTACCAAAATAAAAGACGGGGGGAAGCATATGCTCAGAAGGTGGAGTAAAATCAAATGAGCAGCCGAGTTCCATTGCTCTTCACAATACTGCTCTTTTTTCTAGATTTTTCTCCTGCATTGGGTTATCCAACTCTTATCAGGAGGAGAAACAGAAGAGGAGGTGCAAGGGGGAACTGGACAGCTTTAATTTTTGTTGATAATTCATACAAAAATATGTTAAGCATGTTTGTGTGAGAAGAAACTGACTGATTGTTATATCTGAAAAAATCACAATTTCACATATTGAACCATTGAATCATTTCAGATTTAAAAGACATGACTTCTGGGGCACGAGATAATAAACACAATGCTGTAAAGACGTCATTTACACATCTACAGCTAAGGAGGGGTAAACAGATGTGGGATTTTTTTTTATCAGTGGATTGAAGACATAATATCGGCAAAAACATTTGGTTTAAGATTAAACATGTGTAGATGATGAGGGTTATTTTTGTAAACTCTGTACTATTTGGATGGACTACGAGGAGAAAAAGATATATGACCCTGTTCAAGCCTGTTGGAAAAATGCATTTTCTGTTAAGATCATAGGGGAAATAGTGCACGTAAAAGGTTTTGGCAGAGGAACAAATAAGAGGTGGTTGTATATGAGGGGTCATACCACTGTTCTAATGTGCTGTGTCACAACACATCAGGGAGAACAACGCTTGAGCTTGATTACCACTGAGTCAACAGGCATCTCGTGCATAACAACTGATGGCTGGTGCATCTGTGTGCACAGTATGTGTCTGTGTGTGGGGTAGAAAGAGAGTGAGAGAGACACTTACTGAGTAAGAGAATGTGAATGAGTGTCTGAAAGTCAGTGAGCAGGAGAAAGACTGAATGAGAGGGATAGTGTGGGAGAGAGGGTGGAGGGGTGCACATGCTGTGACATATGGTGCACACTGAGTTTTTACTTTCTTAGGTACACCGAACACTGCAATACAAAAGTCCTGCAATAAATCTTATAATATTCCGTTTTGTCATTTTAGATGATTGTGTTTGTGGTGCATTATGTTGCCAGATGTTTCTATTATTCTGTCCACTTTATTTACATCAACAAGGGTGGTTAAATAACAGTCAAACAGTGCCACAGTCACAGTTCTGCATTATATGTTGAGGGTTTCTGACTGAATGTGCTAATCTAAAAATGTAGACATGGGTAAAAACACATTTATTTGTATTTTACAGTATTGAGTTATTTGGTAAAATTCTTAGGTGAAAAAATATATCCAGACTTCAGAGACACAACGCGGATTGATTGTAGCCTGGCATCATCAGACCAATCTGCAAAAGTTAAAATATTCACTTCATTTTCAAATTTATAAGGGCTGTTTTCGACAAGGAGACAAACTGTCCCTGGACATATCACACATGACGTAGTGCTGAGCCACATACACAGCCCAAAGCATAGATGGAAAGTTAGCTTGTCGGCTTCCACTGAATCGTAGTTTATGACTGACGTAATAAAAAACAGAAGAGTGACATCCATCGCAGCCTGCTGCTTTGTTTGTACTGGCATTGTTATAATGTTGTCAACTTAAACATACAACTGTTCAGACAGGGCAATGCAGAGAGTCACCATTTTGCATGGTCACTGGCTAAACCAAAACACTGGCAGCACAGTAGTGCCCCCGCTTACAGAAGAAGGAAAAAAACTCTTAAATTAGGTCTTTGAGATCTTACATGAGTGAAAATTAAGCAACAGGGTTGTTGTTAGCCTCCTATTAATAACAGAAACCTCCTACTCGTGCTCAAATCCCCAGAACGCTGTATTAAGCCACTGACTGTATTTAAAGCCACTCTATCAAACCTGCCCCATATTAAACTCTTGTGAATCTTTTCGATCCCCTCTGAAACTAAACCGGGCAAATAACTGAATCTATTATTTGCAATTATTCATTAATCTATTTTCACTTTAGTTAAACTGATCAATAAAATAAAATACAAAGAAAGTATTCTTCTTTGTATTAAATAAATGCCAGAGTAATTCATCGTTGACATCAAATGACCTCCACTGTGACACAGACAAAGCAATCTATAACAACATGTGTGTGTTCAGGAACAATTAAACAAGTTGGGACAAACTCTTCACTTGTGGTCTAGAGAAGAACATCGATTTCCCGCAACAGAGGGAAAAACACTGCCTGTCTTTGTCGCACAGCAAGTGTGTTATTCAGCAGCTCAGATGAGAGAGCCTGTCATAAATGAGTTACAGATTCCTTTTTGTCATATATTGTGTCATTTTGTTTTGTTTTTTTTAGAAGTTTTTACGTAACGCTGGCCTTGGTCGCCTGCCACGCATGTGTTCAGTTTGGAGAAAATCAGAATCAGGTGCAAAATGCCCTGTTTCTGTTTTGACTTGTGTTAATCAAATGGGGATGACTATGAGGATAAGCTTTGCCCAAGAGGAATAAACAAATAAATCCAAATGCCGAGCTACACACGAGTACCGTAATGATAACAAATACAGAAGAGAGTCTAAATGTGGACGAAAAAACATCAAAGTCATAAAACAACAAGACGAAGTTGTCAGAAAGGTTGGCTGGCCCCTAATTTAAAACTGCTATTGTGACTAATTTGTCATGCAAATAAGGCCTGTTTACACTGGCCGAGCCATCAAACAACATGTGTATGCAAGCTAGCGGCATCAATTAGGCAATGGGCAACTAACAAGCAAAAGGGATTATATCAAACATCTGGCTTTCCTCTGTTCCCGTATCAATTTCACATATCAGCTTCATTCCTTAGTGTTTCCTTTTTGTTTCTCACCCACAGTAACCTTCCTCGCCTCCTGCTCCTGGCAGCCGATGAATCAAATTATGATTGGTTATTTCAGAGCAATTTTTCGTATCTTTCTGAATAGTTTCCAGGGGACCTATTCGTGAAAAACACCAGACAGACTGTTTTCCTCAAAAGGATGCCAGGTCTAAATGCATTCAAGAAGAATTCAGACAGCAGCCTGGAGTTTTTTTCCGTCCAGGTAATCCACTTACTGTATCATACTGTAGCAACCCACTGGAATAACAATGATTCAGTAGTTGGAATAGATCTGCTTTTCACCCAATTTGTCTTAGCTGATGTGAAGTTTGGACCAAGTAGGTAATTTGATCCTCCATTTGCACATAGTTATTATTTCAGTGAACTGGTAACACCTGTTTTGCAGACACTACTATTGACCATCGGCATGTAGCATCCTTCGCTGAGAAACACTGCAGCAGTAAACATTCACCAGATCGACCTGAAATCACATGTAGTCATACCTTAATACTGTCAACATTTTTCACAGTTTTTTTCATTAAAAAGAAGAAGGACAAAGTCTAATCCACCGAAGGGATGTGTCCAACTCAATTGACAGCTGCTGGCAGGCTGAGCCCCAGCAGGGGAATGGGAGTCAAATCAAACAGATTTTTCATTGTAGCATGCAAGCCGAGGGCAGACAGTTTTTTTTTGTGAAAGCAGTGGCAGTGAAGACTACAGAACAAACCACCATCTGAACACAACAAAGTGACATTTGCAGGTATGTTTGCTGTGCTGCAGCTGACCAGATAATCACAGCTATGTTTGCCTACAAATTGATAACAGCAGTGCACTTATCACTGGTGAATCTTTGTTCAACCATAAAGTATGAAGTGATGTCCTCGTCTGTATGGAAACAAGTTCTACATGTAAAGATTTTGGTTTCTGGGAGAAGGAGAACACATGACATGTGAATTAAATAATAGATATAGAAGGGTGATGAAATAAAGGAGAAAAATAACAAACATAAAGTGTCTTCATGTTGGGCCATTACGTGCCAAAACAGCTTCAATGAACCTTGGCATAGATTCTACAAGTCTTTGGAACCCTACTCCATTTGTCCTAAAGATATTTCGTTAATGGTTGTTTTGAAACTGACATGTTAGATGGCATTCTCCACCACTATCATCAGATCTCCCATAAGTGTTCAACTGGACTGTGATCTGGTGACTATGAAGGCTCACGACTCACATCATCTCAAATCCAGCAAACTATTCAGTTAGCCCTCATGTCCTTATAGATAGCATTGTCATCCTGGATTAGTCTTCCCTCATCATAAGAGAACTTCTTACGTGAAACCCACATTTCAGATCTTCGACTGACCATGGCCCCATTTTACATACAACAGGACAAATCCCATCTCTTACAGGACCCATGGCATGTTCACGTCTCACCAAGCTCAACCTCTTGTTGCCGCAGTAATTCAATGGAGTCTATCCCCCCATTGGGGTCTGTCAGTAAAAGGCTGTTATGCAAGTTCTGGCTAAGCCCCTTCACTGGAAGGGGGCCAGAAGATGTAGAGATGAGATAGCGTCAATCAACAGCAGCGAAACCACTTCAAGAGTGAGGTCACTTCCCAGCGGGCTGCTCACCAACTTCCCTGCTGCTATTGAACTTGAACTGATACCTTATATATATTACGTGGGACATTGTGCAGTATTTGTCTGCTAGCCTATATATAAAATACTTTTAGATTCCTTTGGAATACTACAAGACAAAGTCCAACCAAACACACATTTAGTTATTCCACTGCAGAGATTTTAAATGTACTGCATCTTTGTTCAGCGTGTGTCTGGTGGTTTGTTCAACAAGTTAAGAGGAAGGACAAGAAGTGTTTTTTTAGATAAGAAAGAGACTTTGGCAGGAAAGATAATTGTTGTTCAGAGTCTGTGGTTCTTGTGTAGCAGGCTTCTGTCTGGCTCAGTGTGACCGTCTGCTCTGACATTGACAATGACATTACTGCTTTATGCAAGATTTGAATGCCTGTATTAAAATTAGCTCTACTATGTTCTGCATACTTAAGGCTACCTCTTCTCTAGAGCACTTGAAGGTACTCCGCGGGAAACCAATGTGGACGTGACCATTTAAAAATGAAGCACAGTGCTGTTTGAAGACCACGTTCCGATAGCAAAGGCCATGCCCTGGTCGAATAAGGAACAAATTACAAACATCAAAGAGGATTTCTGAAAAAATCTGGTTGCCCAGGAAAGAAACTTCATTATTTCCATCCTCATGGCGTGCACGATGCCTACGCACAACTGTGTGAAGTAGGATCTGGAGCAATCGCAGGACCTTTGATTGTACTGTGGAAGATTGCGAGATGTCCCTTGTATGTCCTCTTTCCCAAAAGAGGAAATGAAGAGACTCTTCAGTCAAACACACTAACACAGCCAGTGAAACACATAGACTGCAATATAAATCTAGCCAGACATACAGATGGATATGCCAGGAGTACAACTAAAGTCCCTCGCCAGATTCACAGAAACAGGCCAGGCCAGAGAAGCAGATGCTGCAGCACAGAAGCTACAATACACTTCCAATCAGATCCCTTGCCAGCAGCTGGCTGGAAAGAGCCAAACAAAGTACCTCCCTGAATTAAGAGAGCTGCTACCATGATGATGACCAAACTTTTTGTCATGCTCAGCTTAATGCCGAAATACAACAAAGCTGATTGGGTGTTGACAGATCAAAAAAATGGTGGTGTTTTTATTCATTCCGAAGACAAAAAAGTAAATCATACTCCAGGTTCCTATAGTAACCTTTGCTACTTTGTTCAAAGGCATAGACAGGCAACCAGAGACAAATATAGATGTTTTACACATTAGGGAACTGAATAACACAGAAAAAAAGACTATTGATGAAGTCTGAAAACTCCCACTCTCTTGGATGTAGAATCAGTAATCTGTCTACCAGTAATCTAAAGTTGGACACCAGGCAAAGGAAGGACGAATTTGTTTTGAGATGTTCCAAGAGGTGAAATACAGCAGTCTTCAATGGTATTTTGGTTTCCATTAAACATACCTTGTATAAATAGAACTGATCATATAAATGTCGAAGCTTGATAAAGTCAGCAATCTAACCTCCGCTGGTTGCATGGCAGTGGGAAAGTAAAGATAAGCACAGTGAAAAGAAGAAAACGTTTGCATGTGGGACATGGAATTTATTCCTAAACTATTTGTGACTTGAGAGTTGAGAAACAAACACTGACAGTTGATCAGTGTGGCCAGGACCAAATCCAACATCATCTCTTTGTCTTAAGCGTGAGGTTTATTCTGAAATACAAGCATGCCACTAACCTTCTTGGTCTTGACAGTGGATTGGCAGCAGTCTCCTCCATCGTAGTTACAGAAGGCTCTATTGTTGACTGCATCACAGTAGTTGTCTCCCATGAATGGCTGTACCGGAAAAAGACAGTGCGTCAATTTGGTTAACAAAGAAGCATTTTATTGTAGTGGTGGTTTCTTCTAGAGCATTTCAGGGCCCTTTGGAGGTCTCTGGATAAATTTGCTGATGAATCTGAGTACATTAAATTTCCCTCATCTTTCAATGTGACTTTTTAAGCCCTTAGTGGGCCTGACCCGTAAATCAAACTGAGGACACCATAAACTATTCACTGCACAAAACACTCCAATAAGGTGATTTATTGGGCTGGCCCTACCCTCTGCACTTAGGTTACCAATCAGGTTATCCAACCAGCCTAAACCAAGTAGATGATATCATCCTTCCATGAAGTGAAATGGAATCCTCTCACGTGCGAATGCACCATTTTTAGAGGTCTACAAGTCCAGGACATGATTACATGATAGCGTATGTTAAGATTACTGGAAGCAGTAACACATGAGTAAATATGTTAGATTACAAAAAGTTAATGATACCCGTTTCCCACTGGATAAGAAAACCCGCCAACGCCCACTGGCTTTTGTCTTCCTTCAGACAGCAATCAGCAATCACTCCCCGATCAAAAGACTCTGCTTAGTCATGGGTGATTATTGACCATGGCTGCAATCAACAGTGATGGAAATATGACGCCTGGGTGGACAAGCAAGTTTCGCTCTCCCGGTACAATGCTATTACACGGGTTGATGTTAGCGCATAAATAGTTTTACATCCGTCTCATTTAAGCTCAAACAGCATTTGATGGGCACGGAGTTTGAGGGAGAGACTTAAGTAACATAAAAAAAAAGGTATCCATTGTAACGTTGTCACTGGCCTCCATGCCAGTTTTTTCTGGTACAATGGTGACGTCGAATTTAACACACCAGAAAGAAACCCAGAAAGGCAAACTCGTCCATTTGCAATGACAAGGGAGGCAATCGCCTACTTTTAGCATTTTAGTCCACATTCAATAAACCCACATATTGGTACATAATTTGGTGTAAAATGCCAACGGTCCACAGTAATTATTCTGATACCAGTGGAGCAGCTGCATTTCCAACTGGTTTACAAATGCCTAAATGCTCCTTTAAAAGCTATAAAATACTACTATATTTCTAGCTTAATTCCCACATCTGACAGCCTTTATGGAAATAGCTTCCAATCTCAGCCTTAACTGGAAATATTTTTAGACTTATAAATCCCAATATTCTGACAGGGGAATCAGTTTTTACCTACAGTGCAGGTTGGTCTGAGTGTTTTACTGTTCAAGCATCTGCCAATCCATTGTCGGCCTAATTCCATTGGCCAAACACAACAAATAAAATTGAAGGTTGAAGGTTATTTAGCCCGATATTCATGTGATTTGAAGCCAACTGTTCCTTTGTGTGAGATGAGCATGTGCGTGTGTACAATTTGTGTTTATCTTCATGCTTGTATGGACATGTAAACACTGTGAAAGTGGGGCGTGCTGTTGTATTGTGTGTTGGGTCGAGCCCTTACCTCACATCCTTTGATGCAGTGGAGCAATTCTGGGTGTGGATACCATTTCAGTCCCATTGTACAGACTATACTCTGAAAGATAAAAACACAATTTTACTTAATTAAGAAATGCTGGTGCTGTCAATGGCTTGACTTCTTGTTTGTGCAGCGTGTGAACGGTGTTTCCAAGGCTGTGTTCTTTTTGCATGCATTTCGTAACTGACAAGTTAAAGCAGACACACACACACACCCACACATACACACACACACACTCACACAAGAAACACGGGAGTTATCAAAGGGTCCAGGTGCTACACTAGAGGCTCTCATAGTGAATCCTTCTTTGATTTACACTGACCTTTTTCCACCTCAGAACAAAGCTGAATCAGTTGATTTTGACAGGATAGAACTTGATAAAAAATTGTTTTTTCATAACATAAGTTGTGGCCCCAGGAGGGCAAAGAGCTGAGAGCAAGTGAGTATGAGAGAGAGCGAGAGACATAGAGGTTCTCAAATATCTTTGCAGAATGTGTGGAATCCCGTCCTGTTCTCCCACTGTGCTTTTCATTGAAATGCAGCAGAAAACATTTGTGCTCAGTGGAGGCAGGCAGCTTTTTTGTGCCTGCATGTGCAAATGCTGAGGTACATGAGACTGCATATGTTTAGGTGTAGATAAATGTTGTCTGTAAGAGTCTACTTGAGCCAGCGTGTGGAGGAGGGTTCCGTTTACAGCATTAGTGTGACACCAGACATGGATAGTGGTGCACATGATCAAAAGTGCCATCCACAGCAAAGGACTGGCTGACCTCAGATGGGCCATCGCTCAGACCCCCTGTGTACCAATATTGCACAAAGTTGACGTGCTTCTATTTTGTTGCAGCAAACTAAGGTATTTTTCATTTCAGCGCTGTCAGCAAATCAATGCAAAAAAAGAAAGATGAGGGGGGTTGCAGGTGGAGAGAAAGAACAACATAGCATCTGAGGACAACCGAGAGCTGGTGGGAGTATCTGTTCTACTACTGCGATGTACTACTGCAGAGCAGAATGCGGGCACGTCTGTAGTGTGCATACCCATGTGTGTTCAGTGGCTGCCTAGATGGTTAGAGCCTGTATGGTGGAAGATTAAGCACATTTTCTTGTCTTAGAGGTGAAACTTTTTGCAACTTCTGTACTTTTATTCTCCTTTTCCCATGCTCTGCTATGATGATGTCATCCAGAAACTCCTTCTCTTCCCCTCTCTCTCATTTTTTTCTCTCTCTCTCTCACTCTTTTTTTTTCTCCTCTCTCAGCAAGGCCGTAAATCATGATAATCCATGATTGTGGCCTGGCCTCACCCCTCACTACGTATAGGATCCTCACCCTCTGAAGCCTCCCCGGGGCGCTGATACCACATAAAAATAGATCCCTATCTCAGCGCCACCACAGACGAGGTCATGTCATGTAGAAAATGACTAATTCCACAGCAAGCCCGACAGGGTAATTTTGCTGATAAAGGGGGAGGAGGGTGCTGGGGGCACAGAATCGTTAGAGATAGAGGGACAGGAAAGAGAAGAGGAGGAGGTGGAGGTAGGAGAGCAGGAGAGAATTCTAAGTGGGTCACACTAAGAACCGAAATACAACTAGTTTAAAGGCAATAAATCAACATCACTTATTAAGTTGGGAAACATTAGCCTCCAAGTCAGCAAAGTAGAACTAGAAAGTGTATTTGGGGACATGAATTCTCTTTTAGATACTGTACAAAGGATCCCAGCCAAGAGGAGAAGTATGCTCTGGTGTCCACTCCCACTTACTACACTCCTGCTGTTACTACAACTGCTAGCCATTGTCATGATTGATTTCTTTTTCCAGCAGAGCAGGCCGCTCCTGTTCCTGTTTCTTAAAAACCCATTTCGTGACTACCTTGTGCATTTCTTCTATCATACATTTAAACCACATGTGTCAGTACTGCTTAGCCCTTATTTCCTTATTTCTCCTGTTGCATCTGTTTTTCTCCTGCTAGAAAGATTGGCAGCATTCCTCGAGGTGGAATATGAAGGACCTGGGGGGCAGGAAACCTTTCTATTGGAGGGCCAAAACTCAAACTTAATGGTGGACCGTGGGTCAAAGGCAAACATTTACTGTGTCAAGACGCAAAATGGTACTGTATGGAAACACTGAGAGACAAGTGAAAAAAATATATTTGATCGATTGGTCATCTATTTCCATTATCTATTAAGTCTGTGTTCTTTCTCCTGTGAATATGACTTAAAATGCTTTGCCAGGGTAATCTTTCAAAGCTCCTTAATTTTGTTTTCACTTGCCTCTCAGGACGTCCACAGCTGCCCAAAAATTATTATTATCATTATTTTGATATTAGAAACATGTGGTGGGCCAAATCAAATCTTATGGTGCACCATCTTTTGACCATTATATAGTGTAAGTCCATGAAACAGTAATTTAGGCTAGAAAATAGTCTAATGCTAATGTCAGCTGGCCTCTAACAGAAGTTAAAGGATCATCAAATTTGTTGAAATATGGCCAAATGTTGCACAAGATTTTCAATATTCATTGTCTTTTCAGTTGCTATCGATCAGGAAGTGTCGAAATAATAACATTTATCAGATTCCTTACATGGCCGCATGTATATGGTCCATTGTTAAAAGTGTATGAGCTTGCCTATATATCTGCATGTTTGTGAAGAAAAATGACTATCGACAGAGAAAACTCTGGAAAATCAATCCTGGAATCGGGTGACAGGTAGTGGCAGAGGAACAGAAATGGCACATGCTTTAAGTCACACTAACACCTAAATCTTCCACTCTGATACACTACCCCCTTCTGAGATCTCACCTCTACACCCTCACCTTTTTGACTCTCTCATGCTATATCCACTGCCCCCCCCCCAACAGTATGGCTACTGGTCTCAAATTACCACTGAGCAAAAGTCGTATCAATTACACAAATCCATGAAAAACAGATCATTTCATGTCCACGTGGCCTGAGCCACCCCTCTCCCCTAGACATCCACCGAAAAAAGCTGCTGACTCAGGGTGACTATGAAACAAAAACAAAAGGAGTTGTAGGGGAAAAAAATACAGTGAGAAATACAATGTGTTCCTTCACTTGGCTGTCGCGTTCTCTTTCCTCCTTCTCCTGTTACAAAACCTGATGCTTCTTAGCAGGATCGTTCTCTAGGCTGCATAGCTAAGAGGGCATTAAGCTGACAAAAACACTTTAAACAAATTGCACATTATTGGCATTAATCAAGTTAAATGGGGGGAGTAAAATTGGAAGAGGAGGTGTAGTCTAGTATTTTATACCCTACTGCACACACACATACACAATCACACGTACACACCATAGCCCTATCCGTCCTCTTGACCCCACCCATGAGCGCCATAAAAGTCCCAAATGACACCCTGGGGGGTGGGGTGCCACTCATGTGTGAGTGGCACTCCCACAGGGACAAGGTGTACGGTTGTGTGTGTAATGACCTCCCCCCACGATCACCTCTAACCTCTGTGTTTTGCTATCTGCCAGTTTAAGCAAACAGCACTTAATCAGTACAGTCTGTTGCTGTGAGGTATATCTAAATCAAATGAGGTCGTTAACCAGTCAGAGTCATAGGTTTATTTCAGAAAATTACAGTGATTACTGATGACTAGCCCTTTTGATAAGGCTTTACAACTTGGCCACAGTGGTAGCGGGGGCCCCTTGCTTTAAAATAATTCTGCAGGAGGTTTTTTTTTCTTGCTTTGTTTTGCTTTGTTTTTACACTGTGGCTCATTTCTGGTGAGGACAAGTACATGGGGTATTGAATGCTGCAAAAGATGCAATTATTTGTTTCTCAGTGTGAGGACAACACTTATTTCCTAAAGATGCTTTGTGCAGCTTTTTATTTCTCCAAGAAGGCAGTTGAAATGTCATATTGAGGACAGGGATGTGAGGGGGAGCAGCAACTCCAAAACAGAATAAAAATATTCAAGGGTTGCCATGCTTCGAAGACAAACATCTGCACGCCATTGGCCACAAAAGAAAGGCGCAAGCCGTCATTTTTGCATTATGTGTGATACTTCCAGGATGTTGACGCTATGCTCGAAATTCCTTCCATGAGAGATGTGGATCACAGAACTTTGTGAAGTGCGTCTGTCAGAGCTCTGAGGTGGATACAAACACACGGAACGAACTCACCTTGACTTTGTGCGGGTTCCTCCAGTGCTCTTTAAGTACTCTTTCTACTGTCATGTTGCTAGGGAGGATCACCACATCGTTGTTACTCTCTCTGCATGTCAGCTCACACTCCTCACCTGTGTGTATGTGAGAAACAGAAAACAATTAAAGTGCGTAATGCACAAACTGAAACTAAAGACAAAATGTCATATCCGCACCCCTTCGCTCTTAAAAGATTATGACATTGTGCGATATTCCAAGATAAAGAGACAGGAAATCGAACAGAGCATTTCAGACAGTATGAGAAATCGAACCAAGCAACCAATGTTCCACAGAGTACATTTAAGAACAAATTTGGATGGAAACTACAAACTGGAAAAGAATGAGCAATGAATACAATAAAGAATAACGGCTCACTTAAGCTGTCATAATAAGTAATAAAAGATGAAAGATGACATCAGTAGTAAGGAAACTGAAATTTTTTCAATAGTAAATATACATATACATACCGATGCCGTGTCCTTGCTTGCATGAGTACTGTAGGCTAAAATGGAGGTTTTGAGGTAGAGAACACTGGCCCTTGCTGTTCGGGCATAGGCGGAACGACCCTGTCCAGTTTCCATCCTTCCTGCAGCGGATCACATTGGACCCCGCGCCCTGAAAATAACACATATATTGACTAACAAACAATCACACACACACACACACCAACACGCGAACACTCACTAGGCCAAGGACATTGAGATGGCATCCCGTTGCAAAGAGGGAAATACAATCCAGTTTTTATCAGGCATCCAACCCACAACGCCTGAGAGGCAGAACAGATTAAAAGGTGTATACATTTCAAAAGTCTGTGGCAGCAGGACTATTCTGGAAATCAATAGCAATCTAATTAGCATGGCGTCAAATTGAGTAGGGCTAAGGGAGACGGGGGAGAGATGAGCAGTGAGAGAGACGCGTTCAGACAGTGCGGGGGCAGTGTAATAAGTATCAGGTAAAAGATGGTGAGGAAAGTGGGTGTATTTGGGAAAAAATGTTTTTTTTTAATCATTAATGCTGCATCTAATCATCATCTATTATGAGTAAATTATACCTATATGGTATCAAATGAGAAGACGTCGTAGTCTAAAGTCCAAAATACTGCAGTTTGAAGGCTCTGGGTGTTAAATATCCAACATATACGATCTTATTTGATTATAAATTCACAACTTCTGTGCCGTGTTGAACCTAAAACATCATAAACAGTAATGACACAAAGACGGTAGAAAAAGAGAGAATGCCCACTTTTTATACATATGACAAAACAAAGACAAACACATAGGTAAAGCAAGAATAGAAAGAGAGGAAAGAGATGGACAGACCTGCTTGCATGGAGCGTGCAGCAGCCTCACCGTATGGGCAGAGCCTCCTGCGGCGGCGATAGCAGTATTACCGGCAGGATCAGAGCAGTTGAGTCTGCAGACGCTGTCGAAGCGGAAGCCGTCGGTACAGTGATAGGAGCCGTGGAAGATGGGAGGTGGGGGATCGCAAGTCACCGGCTCGCATGCCCCCTCGAGCCAGCTGCCGTCCTCCGTGCACTGGCGCTTAAAGGCACGCCTATGAAAGAGATGATTAACATTTAGACCTGTGGGTTTCGTGTAACTTTAGTGAGGTTTATACGCAGGTTTGTGCTCAGAGCATTTAAATGGAACTAAATCCAGATCATAATTTTTTACCTTTTAGGTTTGTTGGTGACGTGGTAGCCTGGCTTGCACTTGTACTTGCAGAGAGTGCCCACTTTGAGGCCTGTCTCGTTGCAGCGCTTGGTCTGAAGCACAGCGTTGGGTACGGGAGGAGGGGCAGGGCAGCGAAGCTCACAAAGAGCCTCCGGGAAAGACCACAGACCGTCGGCGAGGCAAATAAGGGTGTTGTTTGTACCTGAGGGGGAGAAGAAACTGTGTTGATTGAGGAAAAGAAAATGAAATGTGCCTTAGGCAAACCTTAGGCCTAAACTTTATACAGTAACATGTACTCATCTGATCTCATGGAGTCTTGAGATAAAGACCTGAAAAAATACACATTTGTGCACACACAGCATGCTCCGCTAAGCATCTCACCTACGAGCTGGGCAGGTTCTCTGCACTGAAAGGTGCTCTTCTTGCCGTAGGTGGTGCCCTCAGGGAAGTTGAAATGGGCCGGGTGAACATGGTATTTGTCGGGCAGGCCACAGTCCACAGGCTCACACGACACCTGTTTGTTCCACTTCCCATTCGCACACGTTATGGTGACTGAAGAGTCCGACTGGAAAATAAGACAAGATATCAAGTCAGTGCTAGACAGAGACGGACATGCAGATTACAAGCCCGTACCGAAGTCTGTTTTATGCTTAAGTGTGCATCGACACAAGCATTTATTTGTGCATCGGTATGACAAATTGATGTCCCGCACACATCCTATAAATGTTTACCTCACTAAAAATGCCTACAGCGATTCAGCACTCACGCTCTAATCAGAGTGTAACCTAACAAAGCTCGATCAGGCTTGGTTTACTGTATGTCAGTAAGCCTCGCAGGGTACCCAGCAGCTCAAGTAACTGCTGATAGCATTTGTAAGGTCAAGTCGTGCCACTCAGAAAACTGATATCCGACAACTGCACAATCAGCCTTAACACAAAACAGATTGACTTTGGTTGAAGTGTGAAAACTTCTGAGAAGCGCACACACACACACACACACACAGGCAGGGAATCTGGACCACCTCATTTAATACCAGAAACTATGGACATTTCTTCCTCTGAGTTTTTGTGTATGACACTAAGAAAGCAGTTTTATTCGCTGCAAAGTTTACATTTTGAGAACTTGCTTTTTTCTCCCAGCAGAAATTATGTTCATTTAATGCCATGCAATACATTTTGCTGTTGGCAAACAGCAGAATGAATAGCCGAGTGAATTGAGGGCTCTTGCACAGATTAAAATAAGACACCAACTTTGCAGACAAGTTGTCATCAAGAGAGAAGTTTATTGCTGTTAAAACTGCTCTCAGTGAATTTTTATTTGGATTATTTCAAATTAAAATCAGTGTTCAATAGCCAAAATGCCAAAAGTAAAACAGTTGAAGAAGGTTTGGTCAGTAACCCATGTCTTTCCTCCTGCTTCTCATGCATTAAAAGAGAAAAGACATGTTCTGGTATCCCTGCTCAGTTTATCCATCAGTATAGAGATCCGCAAAAGAGATCTGCTCTCTGGCAATGACCACTCCAAGTTCATGCGGTGACATGGAAAGGGGGGCGAGTATTGCTGACTGCAAAATAGACAGGAAGTTAGCTTCAACAACAATGTTTACGGAAGCGTTAGTTACTTACAGTTAGCTAATGTCTTTAAAACAGCTATATGTGAGAGATGTAGTTTAAAATATTCAGGAAATAGCACAAAATATTTCTAGGATGTGAGAAAAGATGTGTTGCAAAGATGTGCATGAATGTTAGCATGCTAGCCAGCTAGCCACAGTCCGTTCTATCTCATAAAACCACTGTGTATCTCAAGGGTAAATAGTGAGTCACCCTAGTGTCCAGGCCAACTTGAAAAGATGAAGAAATTGTGCTGCCTCAGCAAGAAAACACTTTCGATAGCTGTAGCATACCATAATTTTTTCATTGCCATTTTCTATTTTCTGTGGTGGCAAATAAAAGTAGGGTTAGGGTTAGTAGCAACAGTGATAGAAGCAAAGAAGGAGTTGGCGCTGGCTTTGCTTTTTGGAGGGACTGTGTATTTCCTTCTTTTCTTACAGTGGGGGTCAACACCCCAACTTTCTGGTGATATGCTGCCAATACAGTACGATTGGTACAGGTGGCCAATTCTTAGTAATAGAACCTTCAAATCTGCAATGTCAGAAAAGTAGTCTTTTATGCATTGCATGTTGCATTTTTTCAGTGCAAGCTTCTCACAATCAAGGTAGACTGACTGACATTTTCAAGCCTACGGATGGAATCCTGTGCGACTGGACCCTTACATGCTGTTGGAATGTGGGAGGAAACTGGAGAACCCAGAGGAAATCCACACATGGGGACAACATGAAAAATCCAGACAAGAAACGTACTCAGGGGATTCAAACCCAACAGCAGTAACACCGCTCTACTATGACGAACAAAGACAAGCTCAAGTCTTACAACATGATATAAGAACTTGTATCATAGATTTACATTCCTTCTAGTCCCATTATGGACATATCATAGAGCAGTCGTTGATTAGAAACAGCAGCTATTCAGGTTCCTGCTGAAGGAGCCGAGACCTAGCAAAGGCCTGACTGAGACTTGCCTCATGTCATGCAATCATTGCCTGTATGCACATGTGTGTTTATGTATGAACTCGTGTTTATACATCCAACCATTCCTGATCAAGAGTGATGAGAAGATTGTGCAGAAAACACAGCGAGAAGAACCCAGCATGCGCTGCTATACAAGTTCCCGGAACAGCATTGTAACCAGAATGTTTCCAAAACATTACACTTTGAAATGGTAAGCTCTTTTTTCCTGAACTTTTCCAGCAGAAGAATTTCCTGATCGTATGTCCATTTCCTTTTAGAAATAGCTCTGATTCCTGTAAATTATTTGGGTTGTGGTATGATGTTCACAAAGATGAGACCAAAATGAGGAGCCGCTACCTCGTCCAAACCTCAAGCGTTTTCATCCTCTTCCATTAAATAGCACCATGTAACACAACAAGAATGCTTAAATTGATAGCCATGCCAAGAAATCTCACAACAAAGCTGTGAGAGCTCAATCATTTTGACTCTTCCTCCACAGAACAAAAGAAAGGGAAACCTGCATTTGACCACAAGTTACTTTCTTACCCCTGTTTGAGCTAACTTTAATTACACACATCTTTCTAAAGAGCAGCCAAACTTTAAGGCCACACAAGCTGGACTCAGTTAGCATTACATATCTATTGCTTCATAACCTTCTCCCTCCTCTCATGTATTTTCTATCTTTCATCTTGATCCCATTATATGATACTGCATAACAGTATCAGATTCCTTCAGAATAAATAAGATCCTTTCATATTTGGATAGCCAGCAAAGTAACATATGCATCACATGTGATTGCCTGCTGAAAAATAACTGGGTCTGGGGTTGAAGGAGTCAAAAGTGATGGGAGGTTTGTGAGGAAAAGTCTGCATGGAAGAAATGTGGAAGGATCTATTTGGGGTTAATCCAATGTATGCGAGTACAGGTGTGTGCATACATTTACGAAATTATGTATTTATGTGTGTTGTGTGTCCTGTTTATTACATCCAATCAACCAAGTGTGTGAGTGCATATAATGTTGTGTGTGTATGTGTATTGTGTCTAAGCAAATGTGTGGGAATTTTCCTTCCTTTAAAAAATAATTTACAGCCGACTATTTCTCTTCCAAAGGCGCTTTTTACAACCTTTGGCTACTCCACCTAATGCAAGCCACACAGACTAACAGACAAATTAATCGACAGACTGACATCGTCTTCCTTCGGCTCAGGGGGTTGCCTAGTCTCAGACGGCACACAAACGCATGAGCGCAAATAAAGTATAGTCCTAACACACAGTTCGGCATCGATGGCCACTGTTATTACAGTATTGCTTAGTAGTGGATTTAAGTGTAATTCATCATTGTCCAGTCCTCATGGAAAAGCCCTTATGAAACAGTTTGGGAGAAAATAATCCGCTTTACTTAGAAGCAGAGAGGTTTTTTCTTCACTGGAAGCTGAAATGCTTCTAAGTAATTAGAATTCTGGGAGGGTTAGTTCTTCTAAACGATAACCGTGTTAGCTTGAACTGATTTGACTCCAAACTAGCTTCTGTTGAAAACCACCAAGTAAGTGCTTTATTATGAGTGGAAGAATTATGAGTTTATATTGAGGGAAAATTGTCCAAAAAACAGAGCAACTCTTTTCCCACTGTAAGCACAACTGAAGGGTCACAAAGGCTTTCTGTCTGTAGACAAGGAAACACAGGTAATGGCCTCTTTAGGTTTGGCTGTTCTACACATATTGGAATTTATATTCAACTGATCATTCTATCAGGAGCAATACTAATTGCCTGGTACCAGCAGTACAAGTGTCAAATTCTAACTCAGTGTGCACAAAGTATACCTGGGGCTTCAAAAACTAGGATTACGATGCAAAGCTTTATCTAAATGAGCAGCAGTTACATTTAAATGTATAAGGAATCATCTTTAGGTATTATCTGTGCAGATTTTGATGGTCTAAAACTCAATATTCACATAGCAGCCATTTGTGGGGATAATGTAATGCTGCTGTGCTCCATGTTTCAATTAGAATAAGCCTGGGAAATCTGACAGATGGTTATCACTTTACTGCAGATTCAAATTGATCAACAACTGAAAAGACGAACAAGAGTAAAAATCTGGAGGGACACTGGGCTATAATTCAAGGTAAAACAACATATTCGATAACCCATTGGCTAAATCCAGAATCCAGCCATTTCCTAGCTGACATAACCATTTGGCTACATCCACTTTGTATAACTTGACCTTCAAAAGTTAGTACCAAAGCAGTAGCAAAGCAGAAAACCTTCCACCAACACATCAGGGTTACTCTGTTGATACCAATACGTACCCATTGAGCTACAACACAACTAGCTAAAATGGAACAAATCCATCTGTCAAGTTTATCTGTTACAGCCAAGGAACTGCAGTCAAATGTGAAGTAGTTTGGCTGAATGGTTCTTGAGAAACACTGAAGGCCAAGCAACCTGTTCTGTTCCAAACTGGGCCTTTTTGAATGGTCACTACCCTAGTAAACACAGATGAAGGGATGCGTGGGTGGAATAGGGTCTTTAAAAGTATCAAAGTGATATTTCATCCCTTACCAAGGGGATATGTGTCTTCTGCATCATTAATACCCACTATGGCAAAGCACCTCTGGATCAGCTCTAACTCTCAGTCCAGTGTCTCGATCGAGGTCAAAAGCATAAGTATTTCTAACACAATGCCTTACATGGGTATCCTTTGTTCGTGGGAGAAAATCTGGAGCACCCCTGCAGAGGCACAATGCACAAGAACATCCAAAACATCCACATCATGTGTTTCAAGATGGTGCCCAATCATTCCAATCAAAGCTGCCAAAAACCAAAAACATCTTTAGACATCCATATTTGGGTGCCTGTAAAACATGCATATAAAAAGTCTTTGTTTGACTCAACTGGCCGACTGCCCACTCTTATGAATACGAGGGAAATAATATGTCGATGAAAATAAATATAGACGATATAAATGTGTGTTAAGTTTTTGTCACAACTTTGTTGAGACCTGAAGAGAGTCTTTAAAGAAAATAGATAGGAATCATATAATGGGCGGATATCACGCTGTACTTCTCAACCTGAGTATGGAGGTGTGTGAGGCAAAAAAAGGAAATAAATGGATTGAGAGATGTACACTGAGTGGATAAGGAAAATCTGTGGAGAAGCTGTTCTCTATTTAATTTTGTTTCAATATTCACTTTACCTTTTCCAACTGTCACCTCACCTGAGGGGGAGATGAGAGCATTAATTTGTCCTGCAGTCACAGGGTTCAATCATCCACAGCCGTGCTGCTGTTGCAGTCAAAGAAACAACACACCGCTGCCAGCAACAAAACCTGCTTCAAAATGTTGTGTTCTTCTCTCAAAACAAAGAAAAGTAGATGTGAAAATGATGGTTTTTCAAGTGACTGGACAACAAAACAACTTTATTTTTGTTTTATGCTGAATGGTGCCCATGTGTGGGACTGTTTTTGAGTCAAAAAACTTCCAAAGATTTTCAGGAGGAGACTTCCACTGCCCCTGGAGGGATGTGCAACTGGTGAAATCATTTCCCGCTGAATTGTTTCAGTCTTTGAGGATGAAAGACTGGACTTGAAATGGATCAACAAGCAAGCAATAGAAGGCACTCCTGCTACGGCGGACAGGGGTGAGTTAAAAGGAGATTGGATTCTGTTATCGTAATTATAAACATCATTCATCTGCGCATCTAGTTTGCAGCATCATTTTTTTTCAGTGGCGGCATGTCAACTGAGCACAGTGATTTACTTGCCCTTGCCGACATCACATGGCTGAGCCTTAAATGATTTCAGAACAAAGGGAGAGGATTCTGCCAAACGACTACGTATGCAGGAAGAGCCCAAGGATGAGTTATGAATGACATATTTCATCATTTTGATTATCTGAAGACATTATTGCCACATCCGTACGCAACTATGATTGCAGAAAGTAGAAAAAAGTTTCCATTTTCTCAAAATGCCCCACTATGTACAGACTGAGCACTATATGGGATGCGTTTTGCACAGATCAGGTCATAGAACACATCTGATTTTGCAAGAGGCCACACATCCGACAAGTACGATTACAAAAGTCTAGACTTCACAAGGTATGTATCCCATTTTGCGGAGCGTTATTTATGAAAACGAACTGCAAAATGCTAATTTGATATTGGACAGACAAAACAGACCAGATGCCTTTTAGTGGAGCCAACGAATGCCAAAAAGTTCTTCATAAATACCAGGTCCTCTAAATACCTTTGAACTGTCAGTCATCATTTGTGGCAATCCTTCCAACCCCCCCCCACAAAAAGAAACGATATTTGGCACAGGCCTATTTTCCTTTCTTTTCTCTCCTGTTCCCCGCATTCTCTGTGCTTTCCTGCCTCTCCCTCTCTGAAAAGCATAATTCATCACTAAATGAATTGACATTGATGAATAGCCACATAGTGCACTGTCAATCAAAATCTAATACAATTAGAAGTCTGTGCCAACTCAATGGAGAACTATTCTAACACTGTTTGTACATACAGTATGCATGGCTGTGTCTGTGATTCTGTGCATGTATACATACACACATTTTTGGTGTGTAGATACAATCTACAGTGTGCACATGTGTGAATACAGCAATTTAGTGGAAGGCTGGGAGACAGCTGAATGACTTTGTAATTCTAGAAACAACAATTATAACGAGTCAGCCATGTGAACGATGGTATAGAGAAGGTGTTGTTCAGGTCAGAATCCTGACCAAACAGCAAACAATGTCATTATTTTGCCCTCTCTTCTACTCCATAAAAGTCTTCTCTCTGTCTCACCTAAAGTTCCAGACTGAAATACACATAAAAACAAAATTTACCTTGTTCTCTGAACCTCCCATCCCTCTGAGGGAGCATTAATAGATTGTCTTGCAGACTCCTTTACAGAGCCGTGGAGAAGGATAAAACGTTTATATGGCCTTTACAGCAGCCTGGCCCCAATCCAGAAGGTTTACGATGCGGTGTCAACTACCCTGTTTGTTTGTTTGTTTACTTGTGGCGTGCATGCATCTGTGTGTAAACTGTATCCGTCCACATCTGTGTCCTGTTTGTGCAGGAGATTGTCTGTACTTTACTGTATGTGTGCTGGTATCTACATAGAAGCATTCACTATGCACTGCTGCTACTGCTGCTGCTGCTGCTGCGAGAGAGAGAGACAGTGAGAGCGGTAGCGAATCTCTGCCCTTTAACAGAGACTTGAATGTGTGCGAAAATGAGCAGGGATGGAGCGAACGAGCGAGGGGAGGGAGAGGGAGCAGACACTATGCGATGATGTCATTGTCCCGGTGGAGTAGCGATACAAAGTGACTGTTTGAGGTGATGGTGCAGCATGCTCAGCAAGAGACTAAACACTATTACGTCTGTGCTTGTACAGAAAATGGATGGTGTGTGTGTGCACGTGTGTGCACGTGAGCGCACGTGTGTGTGTGTGTGTGTTTGTCTATGTGCAGCGAGCCAAGCAGGAGGAGAAGACTGGGGCGTCTCCACTCCTCAGTGCAGCACTCATCTACCTGGATGTTCATGATGTCATTCTCCCTGGAGGCTTGCCATGCCAAGCCTAGTTTCTGCAGGTGACAAAATAAATGCCGAGATGGAGACGAGAGGGGAGAGAAAAGCGTGTTCGCGTTTCGCTCTCACAGCGATTTGTGTGCTTGAGTTTGCATCAGTGCCTCTCCGTGTTTGCACGCATGTTCCCCCTATGCTGTAAGAAAACTCTTTTTGCACGTTAAGTGTTCGCATGTGCGCATTTCTGCATCGGTGTGCACTGAGCTCTGCCTGTGTGCGTGCGTGTGTGTGTTTAAACATGTGTGTTTACCTGGCTCTTGATGATGTCATCATCCTGGTGGATTTGCAGGACATATCCAGAGTTGCAGGAGATGGTGCAGCGGTCGCCATTGAAGAAGTGGCGGCCAGGGCTACTGCACTTGAGCTCTGCATTGCGGATTAAGGGTTCCTGGCAGTCAATGGCTTCGCACGAATAATGTACACAACTACAAGCAAGCGGGGGGGAGGGGGTCGTGGGTAAAAGAGTGAGAGAGGGAGAGAGAGACAGAGAGAAAGAAACTAAAAATCACATTTAAAGTTACAACCGACATAAATTCAGTGCACAAAATAATACTGCAGACACTCAAATGTGGGAGCAGTCATACATTTGATCACAAAGAGAGAAGCTACGCACCAAGTCGACCACATCCATCCATCAGTGACTGCTTAACATATCAAATCAATAAACCACATGGAGAAAAGATTGCCATATTTGCTGTGCGCATGAGAGGGGTGTCTGTGTGCACCTGCCAGAGTCTACTATGTGAATTAAGAGCGACAGGATATTATATATGCAGGCTACAATAGCAGAGTTTGGTTGCAGCTCTGTGTTGGTAGCCTGGTGAAGAAGGCATTTAATGCTCTTGGAATGCTTGGATGACCAAGGCACCTTTTTACAACAGTCCACATTCGATGGTATAGGGTTCCCTTATGAAGCCGACGGAGAAGGAGAGAGGGAGAGAGGGAGAGGATGTACAAAAACACTGGAGAAACATTGTTAAACTTTCTCCTGCAAGAATGGAATCTCTGTTTTGCTCTTTTCATCCCTTTGTCTTTCCGCATCTGCTGCAGACATAATTTTTGACTTTTCTTCGCTTCTTCTTTCAAATTCAAAGCTTTTTTAATAGTAATTAAAATGCTCATGTTGAAAGGATAAACTAAGCAGGTGAAGACTGTTTATGAAGTATATGAGTTGCTAGACAAACTAGCCTAGAAGCCTCTCCTGCGGACACATTTTCACTTGGAACAAAACCTCTTTGTGGTTTTCTGCTAGTCACCCTGGAATCTAACTACCTGGAAAACTATCCTCCTCCCCTACAAATGAGTACAGTATACAGCACAATACAACAGTACGTCCAACAAAGAGAAGGAAAGGGAGAACAGAGCAATAAAATAAAAGAGGCGACGAGCACAGAGATCGAGAAAAAGCATTTAAGTGAGAGAGGAAAGGGTGTGAAAAAAACTGCGAGAAAAAGGGAAAACATACATGTGCATGTGTTTGCAGACAAGCATGGAACATAAAACTGAGTCATGTTAATAGCTCCTGTTGTTAACAACTCAGGGAAAAGGGGATGTGGTGTTTCGTGGAGGCATAAGTATTACGGGAAATGTGCTGCTGCTCGGCCCAGGAGAATGAGAGAGTGAAAGCGGGAGCAGGAGGCACAGAAAAGGGGAGAAATTGAGGAGAGTAGATGGCAAACAGTTTCGAGGGAAAGGAGGATGACGTGAAAGTGACGGATGAGAAGACAGCACATGATGGAGGGGAGGTGGAGGGGGAGACGTGGAAAAGCGGGGAGAGGGAATGGCCGTTTGGGGGAAGTGGAGACAGAGTGAGGTAAAAAATGGAGAGACAGGAAATTTGGAGAGCGGGATACGGATGACAGAATGTATATGATGAACTGGGGCGGATTAGAGAGAAGAAACTGATCAGTGACATAAGGGGAGGAGAGGAGCGACTGATAAATAATAACTGATAACAATACTACACATGTTCAATACAAAACTGGGATTGCCATCATAAAAAAAGACATGAGTTTTCAAGAGCCATTGGAAATTTGATGAAGTGGAGAGAATATAAAAGAAAAAGAAAAAGTCAGCGAGAACTCTTGGAGAAAGCAACTGGTCTGTGTGTGTGTGCGGTAACAAACAATTTCCTGGCTGATGCAGACACACAGCAGTTTTAATCTATTTAGGTGCTCTTGGATGTCTCACTGGCAACAAAAGCCACAAACAGCCCTATCTCCCTGCACAGACCCCCCGACCATCCACTCCTTGTGTGTTGTGGTGTTTATTGGTGCATTTCTTGATGAAAGGATTTGCGCGAGCATCATCAGTATGAATTGTCTCATGCATGACGGCGGTGTGGAAATTGGTAAATTGTGACTCCTCGTGCATGTGTGGTCCGGTTTCAGCCCCACTTGTGAGGAGCAATGTGACATCATATGGTCGAGGAGTTAAAACTAAAAGGAGGTTGAGGCTCAGGAAATGTGAATTTGCGGCTAAATTGGTGTTAACAACAGATCTTTGTGGGGGGGGAATCATTTAAACTGGAACATCTTTATGTGCTGGTTCAGTTTCTAGGTGATAATGATTCGTTTCATCACACGCAGAAAAATTTCAAGACATAATATACCTCTCTGCTCTGGGCAACACTTTGGTTCCGTGATTGAAAGGTCATTTATTTAATTAACTGGCAGCTGACAACTTCAGTGTAGCGCTGAACAGTGCAAAAACCTATTTCAGGAGAATCATGTCCACTTTGGCAGGACTTTGGGAAGAAATAAAAGATTATCTGTATGCAGTGTGCACTTCAGCCGAACTCAACACAAAACAAACTGGGGTGGTAAACAAGATTTAATGCTGGAGGCGGGTTTTTTCGGCTGCTCTGTTCTTGGAAAAATTTGTGGTGCTCAGCAACAGGTCCAAATTAATTGTGAATTTCCACTGATATTATATTTGTTAGCGGGAACGTTTTATTGTTTGAGCCATAGCTTTGGGCGGACGTCTAACATTAAACAGCTTGTTGGCAACAGTAATTAACGCGCGCCTCTCCCTCTCTCTGGCTCAAACATGCACACGCAAACACACTTTTGAGCATCTCTTGTCTCTTGTTGTTTTTGTGTGAATGATATCAATCACACGTGTGTTGTGTGTATGTGTAGCTGAAGTAGGGAGGACGCGTCATGGTGGCGGTCTTGCCGGCGCTCGGCGGCACCTGGAAGTCATTCGAAATCTTCTCTAAATGCGTCTTTTTTTTCAGGAGTTTTCTTTATCCATGTCGGATATTGTTACAGAATAAAGGCCGTAAGAAACTACTAAATCAGGCCCTTCTATCCTGGTTTATCAACTTCCATGAGAAGTGTAAGAACCAATTATGGTTGTAATTAACTGCATTATTTGTCTTTGGAAAAAGATGAAGCAAATTCAATTTCCCTGTAACTTTAAGGCAAAAGATTGTGCAAGCTGTGTGTGTGTGCATTCACATAATCTTTGGATTTTGTGTGCATGTCTTTGGTTCGGTTATGTGTGTAACATATGTAGGCCTCATGTTCACCAATCCTCTGTTTCCCTTCCCTGTTTCTTAGCCTCACCTCTGGCCCGTCGGGTTGTAGATCTCATTGCTCTGGCACCCGCTTATCGTGATGGGGTCGAAGGACTGGAAGGAGCGCAGGCCGACGCCGGAGATGGCCACGAGGCGGGAGGCAAACATGACCAGGATAGCCTTGGTGTGGTAGAAGGCCACGGACAGGTCGTGGCTCACTGGGATCACCAGCGGGTTGGTCCGGCAGCTGAGA
Source organism: Acanthopagrus latus (assembly GCF_904848185.1). Lineage (NCBI taxonomy): Eukaryota > Metazoa > Chordata > Actinopteri > Spariformes > Sparidae > Acanthopagrus > Acanthopagrus latus. The sequence continues at coordinate 16,088,757 of NC_051050.1, read as the reverse complement.
CGCCACTCGCCTGTGGAGAAGATATTAAAGATGGAGGAAATAAGAATTAGGGTGAGGAGAGTAGTGAAAGGAGCATAGAACAGAGGGAGTCTGGGTGGCACGTTTGGATTAGTTGAGAGGAACAAGGATAAATAGCATGCTGGTGTTGCATGAGCGTTTCTGTTTGATGTCTTCTCAACTTTAAAAAGCTCTTGCCCTAGCATCCTGACATCGAACATGAATCAAGTGGGCTGCAACCTAAAAGTACAGGAGGCAGTACTCACCTAGACTGTGGATGCCCTCCTTGGTGTCCACCAGCTGAACAGTGATATTGCACTGAGTCTGGTCAACGTAGGTAGTCCCATCAGCAGCAAGGTGGATGATCACAGCTGCCGCCACCATGGGATGAGAAAAGTGGGCCTGGATACATGAAAAAACAGAAAGTATGAAGTCAGGTACAATATTTCAATAACTGGAAACTACTGTAGTCGCTCTCTTAGACATATCAAAGTTGGATGTGTTATCCCCTCATTTGATTCAACATGTCATGCACCATATGTGTTGCTTGTTGTGCAATCTGATATTTCCATGTTAGTGTTTGTTCCTGCATCATTACTTATGTTGCTCCAGGACGATTACTGCAACTGATCAAGGTCACAGAGTTGCGACTCAAAGTTAGCCATTACTACCAACTCCTAGCCTAAGCCATGAGCTTTTCCTAAACCAAACTGCGACAGAAAACTCAAAAACCAAGCCAACTAATTCTAAAAAAAAACAAAACAGTATATCAATAAGTTCTGCTTTGAACAAAACCAAGGCTCCTGGGTGAAGGTCCAGTAGTTGACCCATTCATCCACCACATTGTTGTGATTAGTTGTGATGTAGTAGGAACAGCAACACCATGGTCATATCTAATAAATCTACAAACTGGCCCCTACTTATTCTTAATTTGTGTTTTCAAGATGCAGTGTTTCTCTTCTCTCAGCCACCACATTGACAGCATACCTATGAATACAAATAACTATGATTTTTTTTTTTTTTTTTTTTTAGTACTGTCTAGCTTCCTTTGAATAAATCATCCTGACCAGAAAACTAGAGCTTCATTAATCATGCACACCGCTTTACAAAGCAGTAAAACACCAGATTATTGTGGCCATTATTCAAACAGGTACTGCAAGATAATCAGTCTTGGATTGGTCTTACCTTGAGCCAGTAGCTTGGATATCCCCAGGTTGTCACATGGGCCTCACGGCAAGGGAACCACGCATACTGGGATACTCCATCCGACAGATCAAACACCTTGGACTGACATGTCTAAGTGGAAAAAAAAGAAGGAAAGTGGGTCACTTCGTATGCATCCTTTTAACTAAAACCTGTTTATGTTTCCATTTTGTAAGGACTTTGCATGTAGCGAAGAAGACATGGACGTAGGTTGGGTTACTGCCTAAACGCAGTGACCCCTGTTTTTCCACAGCTCTCTCTCTGTGTTTGTCTGCTACTTGGGCTGACGTGCAGCTGACGTCCATTCTGCGCTCCACTGTTTGTTTGTTTCTTGTCAACAAACCCTGTCATGTGCTGCACACCCCATATCCCTCTCCTCTGCTTCTGTCTGTGCTTCTCCTTTGTACTAGTCTGGGTTTTTTTCTTTTTCTTTTTTAAACCCTGTCATTCCACACCTGCCCACTAGAAGCCCTCAGAGAGTTTTCACGGTTCCAAGCGGCACCTGAATTAGTCACCTGTGTCACACAGCTGTTCCATATTTCCTCATTAGGTGTAGCATAACGTGGGAGTTTCCCCCTGAGTCATACTCACTTGTTGCATGGATTTTCAAATAATCTCTCAATGATAATTAAAATGTGTCCATCTGGTAACAGGCAAAGTAAATACATGTGTTTATGAACCATTACTGTTGTGTCTACACGTTGCCGTGAAGTACAGACACGCTGTAAAACAGATGCACGTTGATCTAGGAATCTTTTAGATACCGATTTTTTTGGAACCGTAATGAAATTAAAGTCAGTATTTCAATTTTCGGGTAATAAGAATCAGCAACATTTGACTGAATTACTGTTCTTTGAAAGCTAAACTATGTTATAATGAGACACAGCCCCCAAAAACTATTTTTATGATTCAAATTTTAAGTATTATCATACTCTGTCGAAGATGGCACCGAGTGCAGCTCAATCAGTGTGAAAGAGGATCCGTCCTTCTACACACGAAAGCGGATGTTTGTGAGATGACTACAAAAATATTACTTAGGGTGAAATCCAAAAAAGCAGACAACATGAGCTCCGTCTGCACTAAAAGTTACTGCTAATCTACCAAAATCAAAGATGATTTAGAATCTGTTCCAACCAACTAGATAGATGATACATTTGATCCTCATACCAAGCAGGGAGACAGACTGTATTGATTACTGATCATTGTACATCCAGTATTGAAAGTTTTGATGTTTTTGTAGTCCTGTTTGTATGACCGCATGCCTAAAAAATACGAGTAGCAGAATAGGAAGGTTGATGTTTTTGCTGTTCAGAAATGGGATATTGTGAAGGGAGAACCATAAAGGGGCTCTGTATGCAATTTGTGGCAATTTGCATTTAACGTGACATGATAAAATGAGACCCTTTCAGTTGCCTATTGAAGCCTGCGGATGATTTGTGTCAGTTGTTTAATGGTGCTGCGCTGTGGATCTCTTTGTTAAAGACTCTCCCCAACAGTCGAAAGGATGCGACTTTATGCCTGTTCTTGAGTGTTTAACAGAGAGCAGTAGCTGATATCAGTTTAGAAACACAGTCTGTTAGCATGAACCAAACAAAAGTTCCACAGAATCCCATTTTAACCAAGCAGCTTTTTAAAGGAGCAACTGATACTTTTCATCCATTTTTACTGACCAAGCCACCTGTACACACGTACACAGCGATTGGTTACTGGCTTGACCTTTTACACTTTACCACTATGTCATCCTATCAGAAGCAGCGTTAATGGTAGAGCAAGGGCTCTTAAAGAACCAGGAATGCAGTTGCCAGTATCCAGTCATCATAAATTCTACAATGACAAAGTCACCTCATTACTGTAGCTCTGCTGACATACTAAAGATCAAAGAGCCTCCTTCAGGATTTGTGTTCCACACATTATCGCCTCATTAGTTACATTAGGATGACATGCGGCGAGGAACACAGACAGGAAGTATGCGGGGAAAACAGGACTGGGATGATGCAAAGAGTCACGGTTAAAAAAGAGGGAGGAGTGACAGAAAGAAAGCGATGGGTGAACACATTAATACGAGACTGTAGAGCAAAACATACCAGACCGAGGGGAGAGAGGGCACAAACCCAAGGACGGTGAGTTTCGCCCGCTGCCCTGAGCTAGTGAAATGAGACACCGGTAACATGAGAGTTTTGCTAGAGAGGCTACTGTAAGATCCTGCCACCGTGGAAAAACTGGCCAGACCAGCTATCTGTCTATATATCTGTCCCCTGGATCTGTTGACGTGACCTTTCTGCTCAGAGCTGAACTGGCAGAAATTGGAAAATGCAGGTGACAAACACCTGAGATCAGTTGCCACAAGACTTTGGCCCCCACTTCAGTGAAGCTGCGTGAATCTCCATCTTGTATTTACCAGAAAAACATAGTCATTTTTCTAAACGGGAATGAAATAAATACAGTAACTAAATTGAAACCAGGGGTGATTTCACTCTGGCAAGTGCAGGGCTTCCCAGAGTCCAACATTGCTTCTTAGCCCAACTTTGATTTTGGTCTGGGCTTGACCCATTAAAAACCCACAACACTCTGTCACTCTCCATGACTGCATGACCTAACTAACCAATAGGATTTAAAGGGACAGTCTGCTGCGAACGAACCAAAGTCAAGAGGAGCTGGTTTCCATTGTTACCCCTCGTTTCTGATAGGTGACGCAAAAACCTTTCCGTGTGCAAATGGATGACTTATTCATGTGAACACAGGTGGCACTAGCTATACCTCCTTCCACACCCCTCCTCTTCTCACCTCCACGTGTGTTTTTCTAACAACCCGCTGTTCGAGACAGACAACCTACTCAACCTACTCGGCATGCCAAAGACCCTGCACTCAAGCAAACACCACCCCCTCCTCTGTAAAGCATCACACCAGCAGGATGCAATTCACAAGTCTCCCAAGGCTCATCACACTTCCTCCAACCTCTTCCCAATGCAGTGGCATTTAATCATAAAAGGAGAGGGTAAAGGTGGTGACGGGTGGGACACGTCTGAACCCATTCAGTACTCAAACAACCGGATTCCACATATTCAAACTTTATCAATTAATCCATTCATAAATACCCACTCATTATCTCAGCACATGTGAGAGACCAGGTACACACACTCACTTTAACATTTGCTAATTAGGGGTTGCCAATTAACCTAAACTGCATGTCTTGGACTGGAGGAGGAAAATGGAAGCACTCACTGAAAAAAATAAATAAATAACCCACACGAGGAACAAGCAAACTTGAGAAGCCCTGGCCGACAAGCCCTGGATCAAAACCCGAGACCTTGTGAGTCAACATGGCTAAACCCGGCGCCATGATGCTGCCCCTGCCAAATTGCATTTTCTATAAAACTCTCTTGAAACTCTGCAGATTACTTTGTCAGTTTTAATCTCTCCTTAGTGAAGCTCAATCTAAAACACAAGTGTTGATAAACCGCAAAACAATTTTGAATTCTTTGGTCAAGCGTGCTCCCAAAAAAACTGTTGATGGGGGGATGTTTCACACAACATGGTAGACGTCCAGGAAGGAAAAAACGGAGCTGCCTCTCGCTTCCTATTATCTTCTCCTTCATATTTTGCTTTATTAAAGCACAATGTTGCAGTCTGAGGGCAAACCACTTTTCTCTCTTGACAGCCTCTTTGAAAAGGTCCTGTGTCAGCAGCTGAAGTCTGTTTTGAGAAGTGTTAGGTTTTTCCTTTTCAAATGCAATCAACAAATACGGCTACCTCGGCACCCAGACTTATGTCACACTCTCATCTAAGTTGTCAACATCAATCTGCCGGCTCAGGTTCATGTTCCCAAACACTGACCCCTTGTTACAATATTAAACCTAGAAGTTTTTATATTAGATCTTCAGCAATGCCCCTTTTTCTGTGTTTCTAAATGCATCACTGTCTCACGTCTGTTTTTGCGGGACAAATTCCAACTTTAAGAACACCAGAGTACTAATAAAGGCTTAACCTCTGAGCATGCTGCTAAGAGTTTTAGTTTTTGTAATCGGGTTAATTTACCTTGTTCAAGCAAACAAACCTTTGAAAGGCTCTTTTCTATGCTATTGTTGTTGCTGTTTATTTAAAGTAAATTTAAAGTGACACACTCAATGGGCTTACAGTACAGTGACTTATCATTAATTGAACAAAATACATTTTTTGACAAGGTCAGTAAAGACCTGAAAGGTAGGTAAGGCAAGGCAAGGCAAAGATAGTTGAGTCTTTCCCAGGTCACCAAATACTAGTGCTTTGGGTGTGTATTTGGCTCCAATTCTCACCCCAAAGCGACCTGGGAATGAGGTTCAACAATCAGTTATCTTACTCCACACAGAAAGTTTGACCTGAATGCTTTTGTGCTGCAAATTGTGTTAAAACCTTGGTTAACATCCAGCCCGTCCTTTAATCTGGGATGTGCCAGCCTCTCCCCTACTTGAAAACAAACTTCCGACTGCTGGAGATCTGGATAAAAATGAATATGCAGTATCTATTTTGTACTATGATCAGGTGTTAATTAAGGACTGAGGTAACTGCATCCTCAACAGTAAGTCCCATAGGATGGTAAAAGGCACGTGAATTGATTAATGCACAGAGGAGAGCACAACGGGAGCCCACAAACAATGGTAGCACTCACTTTATCACAGATTAACTAAAGCTGATAATTTTACACAGGATTTGCAACTTTGCAGAATTTGTTGCATATGTCAACAATTATCAATATACAAAGACTACGTCAACAAATTGAGCAACTGAGGAAGCGGCGTAAGCACCGTTATGGTAACGTGCAGAAAACATTCAATTATTATCATTATATGAATTTATCCTGGATGTTACCTGTTACTGAAACTTCTCTCTAAGCCTTTGATTCCCTTTCTTCTGGCCCCCTTTTTATAATATGTCTCAGACACAATACGATTTTTAAAATAAACTTTTATGGCTAATACATCAGCTGAATCCAATGAGATCAAATAAAAAACAGATTTCCTCTATCGCAGACACACTGCAAGCCCTGATGAATCGACCCGCCGCTAATATTAGGAATATTAAATCACTTTTTAAAGAGATTTGGAGAAAATAGGCACAGTGTCAAGCACATTATTTACTGTAGTTTTGTAAGATGTTGTATCCCGAGCCAGCCCTGTTGCACACAGAGATTTACTGTGATAATAAAGACAATAAAACATTATGCGTGTGTTTGTGTGTCTGCTATGGAGAAGTAATATAATCGTGACAATAGATATCTTATCTATGTGTTTCCAAAGGATTTTAACAGCACTGGATAATTCCATTAATGCCCCCAAGAGAGAAGTGAAGCAGAAGTCGTAAACAATGCTTGAGGTTAACGTTAAATTCAGGCTCTGGGTTTAAAATACATGGTACAGGAGAAGCAAAAACAAGATATGGAAGCCAAGCACATATGCATCTCAACACTTGCTTTTGTTTGCCTTCAATATGTTATGCCTATAAAATATGCCACCTGCCAGCAGACCTTCAAATGGATTGCTTGATTACAACTAAAATATCGCAGCATGACCTGTTGACAAATGACAGTCAAAACAGGCATCTCAGTTGGAAGAAAAGAGGAGAGGGGAAGATATGGAAAATCTCTTGATTGGGAGGTTAAAAAAAAAAAAATGGATGATTAAAACTCTGACAAATGACGGGAAAAGGTAATGTTGCAATGCTCGTGTTAGTCCCATTGTGAAAGTTGTTACTGTAAAATTATCACTTCTGGTAAACACACATTTCCCTCGCTCTGATTCAGAACATGACCACAACCAAATATAAGGTAAATAAGTCGAATACTGAGACATCTGTTTGGAACGGAACGACTTCTCGCCTTTTTTGGGAAAACAGTAACAGCGACACAGGAGATGAGTTCAAGGTCTTCACCCGAAAACACACACACACACACACACACACACACACACACACACACACACACACTCTCACAAAAACACGCAGTTACACACATGGTCTTAATTTTTACCAGCTGGATCGTCGGACTGGCAGACAACAGCCAATCCCCGGTCTGTAGACACAAACTGGTGTTTGTAAATCACCACTTCAGATAAAAGGAAAAAGCTTAGCGTCTTGAGCCAGGGGGAAACCAGAGGAGATAAAGGTGAGCAGAAAAGAGAGAGTGCAACTGTCAGCCTCATTACCCGGAAAATAACGTCCGCACTGTAAAAACTTTCATTGAGTGGATAAAGTAAAACATAAACTTGGAGAGGGGGGAAACGGAGAGTGGCACTGTTAGTAAAGACAGAGTAATGACAGTAATAATGGCTTTAATAAGCATAATGTACCTCAACGACAGCCCCCCGCCCCATGTGATGGAGATTTGGCGCCAGGGTGAAGTTAGATCACCTCTGCACACATCCGCATACAGACACATGCACAGACTCAAATACAAACATGCACATATGCTACAACCCGCCTTGGCTTTAATGCTGATGTTGAAGTCAAAATGTCCTATCTTGGATTCGAATCGATAAACCAAACAGACATGCACGCAAACACGGGCCATGTGTTCTTGGAGGATTGTCGAGGCCCTAAGACATTTAGGAGGCCACCGCAAAGGTCCGACCTGCATCCTCCAAACACTTTAGGAGCTCGACGGAGATCTGAGCTCCACTCAGGACATGCTGTTCTCAGGTTTCCTCACATATCTTATGGGATGAATGTATGAACTCTAAAATGGAAACTCGCGAAACCCCATGTTTTTGTCAGCTAGCTACTCTATTTCTACACTTCTACTTAAAAGAACACCTGTTTTTGTTGCACAAAAACTGCTGGAAATGTCCCAAAGGTGTCTCAAAATACCTTTGTTGGTTTGTAACAATGCAACCACCATCCCCTCCACCTGTTGATGTGAAAGGTGGCTAATAAGCATAAAATGTGAATGTGACATGCCACAGTTGGTACACATGTCAACATTGGATGTGTCTGTGGTTTGGACAGTTGTTACTGCTAACATTACATCCTCGCGACGATGCTGTGTCATCACGTGAAATAACACGTCTTGTAGAGATGTTGATGTGATACATGTAAAACAAACTAATTTAACACATCTGTGGTTTTAAAGAAACATACAATGCTGAACTGTGTACAAATGAGGCTTCAGTTATGTGCTGTCAAGATGTGAAGCAGCGATCATGGGAACGTATGGCATGTATGGTATACATCTTGACAGACATGAGGACACCATCACGATACTGTAATGTCTCACATGCTATGTGCTACGTGGAAGAAAGCAACAAAAAAAAATGCTGGTAGATATTATCAGTGGCTTGGCTTGAAAGAGCCTTTCTGTTGTGCTGTTAGAATGTATCTCTGTCGACCAGCTTTCCCGCAATTCCCCTTGTCTACACCAATTTACAAGTTCCCATTTCCCCAAATGATTCCAACCCAATTGTCTTAAGTCTTCATATCCTGTGCCTGGTTTTTGCCTCCATTCAGTTACTTTAGCAGTTAGTATAATCAGTACCACATCCAAGCTGCTCATTCAGTTTGCGTGATGCATCAACTCCAACATCCAATCGACTCAGTGTGAGAACTGCTGCACCGGGAGTCGATATGAGAGCCTACCTGCTGTGTTTATTGTTTGTTTCATATCCTGCTTTATGACTCTGTGAGGTCAGGCTTTCGACCTACTTTGCCTTTTTTCTTCTGGATTTGTGGAAATTTTGGACACGTGCGAATGAAGAAAATTTCCTAAGAGAATATTTACTCTGTCATAGCACCTCCTAAAAAACACGTTTGTTTCCATCACAAGGTATTGCTTCTTCTTCTTTTCCATTCCTCTTCGTCGAAGGCACGTATGTATACGAATTTGAACCCCGAGCATGGGACGCACTGAGTGAGCATCTGTGAGGCATTTGCGGAGAGAAAGAGCAACAGAGAGAAACTAGTATGAGTTTCCAAGCACCATCCCATGGTTTACTGGAATGCTGGTGAGCGCCTGGTGTGTGAGGTAATGTCCTGTCACCCAGCCCCACCCATACCCACTGAAGCTCACCGTCTCATTGGTTCAGGCCTAATGATGGGCCACTTCCATGCCCTACTGAGAAAGGGGCTGTAAAAGTTAGTGAGTGGCTGCAATTACGCAGTTTACCTATCCCACTTTCATCAGGGGCAGACGCTAGGAGTGACTGGGTGGCAGGGACCGTGGACCACAAACTAATGTATAGGGATTGCTTGTGCGTACAATGCCAGCAAGTTGAAAACAGATGCGTGTGCAAAGAATATAAATGTCCCTCAGTCAGTGGTCCCCTATGTTCAATAAAACAGGGCAAAAAAACCCTGCATATTAACAGCTTGAAAATGTTATATGGGGGTCATCAGTGCCATGAAAAAATACACCAGTCACAATGAGGTTTCCACATGGCAGAGACCACAATAATAATTGAAACGGGAAAAAGTAAAAGGGAAAAAGGAACGCCATCCCAGAGGTTTCTTTTTTATGTTACCACACGCTTATGTCACTGGCACCGAGCCTGAAGAGGGCCGAGTGGTTTTGGGGGAATGTTGGTGGGAGAGACAGTGCCAGAGGAGCTGGCCTTCCTGCTCCGCTGAAAGCAACGAGCTCGGCTACTGTATGAGCTTTTGTTTTTGTGGGCACGTGTGCGTGTGTGGGTGCGTGTTTGTGTGTTTCAGTGTGGGCGACTGTATGTGCAAGTTTGCCAGTGTTTTTTGTTCGCACGTAGGAAAATGCACATTCTGCGGCAGCCTATATACAGTTTGCATGTATCACTAACTGAACGCGCATTGCCTGATATTTTGGGGGGGACTTGGGACAGAACTGGGCCAGTTGTCCTTTTCCTTGTTTTTACCAGCAGGAATCATCTTAGAATATTCTACAGTGCCTCTCCTCTCCCTCTGAAGCATCGCTTGCCTGGAGATGAACGTGTTAGGTGTTATTTAATTCAGGCCTTATGCACATATGTTTGTTTTACATCCAAAGATGGGTGAACTTTATATATAGGCGATTTTCTTGCAGCGTGAGAGGACTAAAATGTTATCCCTTCTGTTGCTTATGTATAATTAAGAGAAGTGTTCTCTAGGGGTGCCCAGAGGTTGCGTCAGAGATTGCCTGGGCAGCAGCCCTCCCTGGAGAAATCACCTGGCTTACTGTTCGAACACACACACACACACACACACACACACACACACACACACACACACACACACACACACACACACACACACACACCGCTAACCCAAACTCATCTACATACATGTACGTGAATGTCTGCACACATATCTGGGCACACAAACACACACACTCACACTCACTCACACACACACACACACACACACACACGTGCACACACACACACACACACACACACACACACACACACACACACACACACACACACACACACACACACACATACACACACACTCACACAGGTTAGTTGCTAGGGCCAGTTCTCCAATTCAATCCCCCTAGAGCAAGTTGAGCTGGCTCACCATATTCCATGGTGTGGTAGTGGGGGAACATTATGTTCTGCTCCACAAAGACAGCAGTAGTACATTTCCGTCCCCTATGGACCTGCCCTATAATCCTGCATGGAGTCGGAGCTGTGGGTGTGTGTGTTTTGCCCAGTGTGAGTCTACGTCTGACTGTGTACCTGTGTGTAAGGAGAATCATTTAAGTAAGCTGAAGCCACCTTTCTGTATTCTTACTGTTGGTCTCCTACAACATCTCATAATGAGTCCGACATAGAAAGAGGGAACAGAAAGGGTCAAAACAATATAACTATTAAACCTGGCTAGATTGTTTATTGGCAGTTGGGCCTTTTTTTCTGATCATTAATGTGTTTCAACTTTATTAACTTCATACATTCTCTGGTGTCCATATGGTATTTTGATTGGATCAAACTGCTCATTTGAGGACATTCTAATGTGGGAATCGCCAATAACAGTGGTTTTGGATCCATTTTTTACTTTCACAATCATTTTTATTCAATGATGTATTTTCTTTTAAACGTAGTAAGACTGTCAGTCAAAGTAATTTCCAGATTTTTTTCTTTTTACATTCAGTTGCAACTGCTAATCTGTACATCCATCAACTGTATTTCTAATTCCTTGCTTTTTAGATAGATAGATAGATAGATAGATAGATAGATAGATAGATAGATAGATAGATAGATAGATAGATAGATAGATAGATAGATAGATAGATAGATAGATAGATAGATAGATAGATAGATAGATAGATAGATAGATAGATATTTCAGTAGGAATTCCATCTACCAGCATAATACATTTGCATATAGGGGACTACAAAAGCCTTGCCAAAGCACTATAATCATAGTTTCTACCTCAACACTGCACGTTAACTCTGCAAATTTGTGCTTGGACTCACACTCTATGACCCAAAAATGAATGTGTGTCATTCTAACAGAAATCTAGCACACATTAACATTCTGTAAAGGTAGACTGCAGGCTACTAAGCTTTTGTATACAAAAAGGCAGCATGCATTTATGGCTGTATGCAACATTTAGTCTTATGTTGCTGAACCCTCTCTCGGCAGTGGATTAAATGTGAGATTGTTTACTCATCCTTCTCCTTGGCTTTGCTTTGGTGTCCGAAGATTCAGAAGTTAAAGAAGAAATGTTAAGCTCAAATGCTGTATATTCAGATTGTTATCCACGGTGGCATTTAATGAATGTGTATCTCTGCATCCCTCTGTATCCGTCTTTAACAGTAGAAGTATATTTCTGTCTATACTCCTTACGCACACAAGTACACAGCACTTCAGATTTCGTGCAGATACACGATCTCTCTTTCTCCTCAAGTACCTTCTTGTGCTGTTGTTGCTGTCTTGCATCCGCAAAGATCCCTATCACTGCTGCCCGCCTCTTGCTCTCTCTCTCAGACACAAAGACACACATGCAGACACACACACAGATCAAGACTTTCTGTAGACATCAAACAGAACTGATACACAATTCAAATGCAGGACTTGTTTACTAGATCAGAAGGAAATGATTTACTATCCATTCTCCATTCCCCACCCCCAACACACTCATTCAGGACAGGAAAAACACAAACACAGAGAGTTTGTTACACTAGCATTGTCTTGTATCAGGCAAGCACATCTTTAGCCCAACTCTACCAAAGAGCTTTGAGCCATGAACATGGAAACATGATTAAATGAAACCGCAAAGGATGAAGTAAGCCATTACTTCAACAAGGCAGCACAATGTGCTGTTGGTTTGTGATAAAACTAAAACAACTACAAATAACTCAGACTCAGGCAGTTTTTTTAATGGCTTTGCATTATGGTATGGAGGAAAAGTTTGGAAAGTAGCTAAAGACAGTGTTACCAACATGGATACAGTCCAAAAGCAAAAAACAACCCCAAGAGACTTCAGTGCTGCAAAATGCTACAAAATGAAAAGACAGAGTAAAACACCTGGGTCTATCAATAACTATGCAGGTTTTGTTACTTGGTGATCTAGCAGAGTGAATGCTGGCTTTGAAACTTATCAAGTCCCAGTGGTAAGGGGACATGCTTATCAACAAGGGAACAGACTTTGACACAACACCAGCACCCTCCATCGAGTGAATGCCCCTTCGCTCATTCTTCCATCAGTGGGGGTCTTTTTCTTTTGTTTCAACACATTTTCCAGTTGGTCCATCGTGACCTGGGGACAGCGGCCAGGGAAAACAATGTCTCTTCCTGTTTTGGCTGCGCAATGGAAGACACCCATCTTTCGTGTCTCAATCTGGCCTTAACTTTTTTGCGAAAAGTTGAGTCTGGTGGCAGAACAAATAGTGTGGTGATAGCAAGGTTGACGGAAGAAGGAAGTAATTCTTAAATTAATTGTGTCATTTTCCCTAACTTCGATGTTAAAAAGTGGTTGGCGCTAACTAACCCTGCCAGTATTTTCTAATCTGATGCCCCTATCAGCAGGATGAGTGCTTTAAAAATGATTACAGATACTTGATGCAAAACTTAAACAATTTCTGATCTGGTTCAGAGCATAAATGTCTTGGTATTGTCTAAAGGTAATGGGCATGGTTAAAAGAAACCATTGTTGGCTAAAATGGGAGGTAGACAGTGTTCTCCTTTGTCAGAGTCATTCACAGCCACTACAAGGCTTTGCCACTTCAACATAAACATGTGTAGCATGTTTATTTACTAAATTACTGCCTCTGTTGTTTTTGTTGGGAGCACCCTCTTTTTCAGTGAGTTTAATTTAATGCAAAAATGGAGAGCAAATTGGAAGCAATTGAACTTGGCATTTGTATAATCACTTTATATTAATCAGTAAATATTAGTTAGAATGTGGCTCTTTCATAATTCAGTTTCTATTCTCAGTTTCTATTCTCAGAAAATAGTACATATCTTATGGAAGAATGCTACTCATCCCTCCAGTGAGGATCCAGAGATTTGCTGAACTCAAGGAGCATTGACGCTGTCTTGGTGGCTTGCGGTGACCCAACACCTTGTGAAGACACTTCATGTTGGTTTTCATCGTACACTCCCTTGGCATTTTTATCCCACTTATGGGCCTCAGTTGGCCTCTCTCCCTTTATACATGTCTTTTTCTCGACCCAAAACCACTGGAAGGACAATGATGAGACATTTTGTGGATTGTGGATTATGGATTCTTGTGGTTAACCAGACAATAACTCCGGAAGAGAACTTTACTGTCATTTTGGCTTTTTTGCCGTGGTAATGACATTGTCGCTGAGGTGTGGTTGGCCAAGATCAAACGGTTACTCAGTGTGCCAAGATCCAGACCATGAAATGACTGTATCTCTATTTTTGATCCTGTCAAGCGTAAGAATCTTTGCTGTGCTCGTGGTTGTTGTAACTTCCCTATGAGTTTAGTATACAAGACATATGAGTGACAAGGAGAGAATGACTGTGTTGTAACCGCAATGTGCATGCTATGTAACCCTAGAACATTTCCATCAGCAGCTTAGCTTCTGACAGGGTCACCCTTAGGCTTATTTATGCATGGTCACTCAATGCTCTCAACACTTAGAAAAGATACAGTGTCGCAACAGGCCCTGTATTTATACCTTGGTGTTGAGTATGAGAAAGACATTATCAAAGATTAAGTACAGTCATTGCACAATTAACCTTTTCAAGCCTGCAAATTCAATTTATTCATTAATGCATCACACAGATGACGACGTTGCCTGATGTCTTAAAACAGCCTAGTTTGCCTTGACGTGGCAGGGAATTATGTAACAATCCACTGACAGTATAAGGAAATTGTTAACATTGCCAGCCATTTTGTAAAATTCTGTAAGTGCTAAATAGATCTTGTCATCATCTACAAAAGGAAAGCATGGATGTATCTATTGCTTAAGAGGCAGGTGCCAAGTTCTTTCAACAAGCATCACTGATAAGTTCAGTCCTTGAAATGGTTCAAGAAACTGGTGGAAAACTTTGCAAACAACATTTATTCCCAGTAATCACTGATCTGTTACCCACAGAAGGCACACTTCACTTTTCACATTGAAACATCCAACTATGTTCCATCAAAACATGAGTCAACTCAATGTCAGGGTGCTGCAAGTTCTCACCAAATCTGAGGTTTGTAACATATTCAAGCCGCAAATAAGGTGACTTCATGAGTTGAGTTCATATTAAGTTTCTTCGAAGTAATGTATTCAATGTCAGCTCCCTTGAATAAAGAAAAATAAGTTCTGTACCCCAGCAGTTGTTACCATTACTCAATCCTCGCAAATTTTATACTGATGACAGTCATGTAAATTTTGCCAAACAATTTAACTGCACCAAGTGCACGGAGTGCATCAAAGGTACATTTGCGGTTCTGAGGCTTGGACTTTTTATCACAACAAATGCCTATTGCATCACTTCTCTTATGTAAAACAATCACATATAAACTGAGACAACTAGAACAAAGTATCCTAGACAGTGAATACGATCCAGATGCCTGAAAAATGACTCTTCACTCTATGGCTGATTCCAGGTTGTCATCATGAATGATTGTTGGCAAAAAAAATACAAAAAGTAAAATACCAGATGCAAGACATTACCAAAAGCTCCTTCAAAATAGGTAACATCTTCAATGACTTTGTTTTTGCTATGTCTCAGCCACTAAGTATGTTATCTGTGTTCTAAAGTGGCAATTTAAACTGGATCCATGAGCAAAAGGCAAGCCTACTGCTGGGTCTTCATCTTAAGATTCACTCCGTACAAGAGATCTGTGTCATGAATCTCCAGGACAGCCATTGCCATATGCGTGCAATTGCAATATTGCTCACAAGGATGTGCATGAACAAGAATCTGAAATCAGTTATTTTAGGCCTTGTTTTTTTATCTCCATTTTCTGAGGGAGACTACCATAACAAAACAAGTGTAAGAGCGGGTTTTTATTTTTTATTTATTTGTACATTCGAAACTGCACCATGTAATCAAAGTTGACGAAGAGAGGGCATTTGATGCTCCTGTAGTGCATAATGCTGAAGTGGAAAAACAAATGTCAGTGACTGCATGGACACTATTGACACTATGAACACTATGAACACTAACAAGCCAGGGTTAGGTATGTGAGAACTTATGGAGAGTGACGCAGAGAGAGAGATAGTGACAAGTCCGCTGTGTTTTGATAACCTGCGTTTGCATATTTTCCACACGTGCACATGCACTTCTGTGTCCACATAGAGTATACAGTCAGTGGCCTTGTAATGAGGTGATCTCACCAGATACGACCCTTGGGGAACAGTGTGTTCTTCACAGTAAAAGTGCTTTTTGTATGAACAATGTGTCCTTCACAGCAGAAATCCTTTCTTTATGGCTATATGGACATGTTCCACTGGTGTCTCATTCCTCTCAGAGAATAAACCATCTGCAATCTTCTTGGTTGGAACGTGCTCTTTTTTTTTCTCTCAGACAGATGCGGTGCCATATAAATATCAAATGCATTAAATGGTGTTGGTTACGAGCCTACCTTTGTTTTTTTTGTAAACCCTTGCCAAAGTGTTCTTGAGCAAGGCACCTGACCACAGCTGCTCAACAATGCCTAGTTCACTGGCCTTGTAAAATGCATCATCAGCAGTGAGAACAAGCTTTACAGCCAACATCAGACATTTCCAACATCACACACATGCCTCTGAGGAGAGAGAGCTGTCTGTGTAGAGGTGTGCAGCTTTTAATTTTAACATATTGTCTCTTTGTATGGTTTTAAGCATGTAATTCAAACTGGTACTGATGTCACACAAAGCATTTTAACATTTCATTTGAATAACAAATACCCTGAAAGCTCTTAAAGAACTAGACAATAATGGATGTAAAATAAAAAGGAGAAAGTACACTTCAACAACATGCCTTAGCGTTGACTTTCTGTATTATCAAATTAGATCAAGTCTAATTGCACTTCTATGTGTCCTGTGTGTACATGAATGTATGCCTCACCCTAATGTTTTGGGCAATCAGTTCCTTTCTGCGTTGCGACAGAAACAGATCAATGCCTCCACCGGGCTCGGTTGAAATCGATGGCTTCTTCTTTCTCTTCAATAAGCATTACATTAATGAGAGCAGCAAACTTCTGCACCCACACTGGGAGATATCTAATTAAGTGTCGCAATCTCTAGAAATACTTAACTGACAAACAAGCAAAATAAGTCGTTTTGTGTCTCGCAAAAAACTGAGGCTTCACTACATCGATATTTAATTGAATTGTGGTTGAGAAAGCTGTAGCCCCAAATTGTAAATAAATTACAGACTGCAGCCAAAACAATGAAGGAATGAAGGAGAATGTCTCTTTTAGTTATCAATTATGATGCAATTTATCAATTAACAAGATATTTGATATCATGTTCTTGGACAAAGAAATATATTCCCATTATCGTTGCTCTTTAAGTAGAATAACAATAATGGTTGATATATATGGGACGTAGACACGAAACGGCACGTCTGGTCCAGCATGCCCACAGCGGATCTAATCCACTTTCATCAAGTGAAACTGCTCCACTGACCACGAGGGCAGTGCACAAACGTATGGGCGTAGCACTATACATCTCTATTTTTACACGCATTTAGAAGCATAGTCTTACCGAAACTGCGTCAACTGTGTACCGCCTTACCTTAGTGACGGCAGGGTACCCAGCAGCCACCTCCCCAGAGCAGTAGGGCTTCTCTTCATGGGAAACTTCCACACTGGAGGCCCACTGGTCAAGGAAACCACTGGGGGTGTAGAGGCCGCAGTCTCTCACGCCTGTCTCTCGCTCAAAGTCCTCACACACGCCATCACCGTCATAGTAGTAACACATGCTCGGCTCCTCTGCAGGTGAAGAAACAGCAGAGAAAAAGTTGGAAATTCTGTTTGTTTGATATAATAATAACATTTTCAGTAAAGTGAGGGGTTCAGCACAGCTAAAGTATAATTTGGACACATTCTTCTTTAAGGCTGCTATTAATGATTATCTTCATCATCAATTAATTTGCAGTTATTTCTGTTCTGCTCATTGATTGGTTGGTTGGCTTGTCAGCACGATTACATCAAATTTGCCACACAACAACACAACATTTGACTGGAGGATGGGTCTTTGCCCACAATGGATCCCATTAACTTTTGGTGCAGATCCAGATAAAGGGAAGGAGCCATGAATAATTTTCTCGCCTTAGTTTACATTGTAAGTGTGTTTTTGGGCATTTTCATTTCACTGGAAAAACAATGCATTGATCCGCTGCACTGTTTGAAGGTAACAATGGAGCGTACCAGATAAATAAGTGTAAGGGGTAAAAGGTGCATGGATAAAGGAGATTAACTCTTGAGTGTCTGAGGAGCTACAAACAGAGATGAGAGGATATGTTAACATCAGGAAAGAAGAGACAAAAAGAAATAATGAAAGGCAGGGAGCGATAAAATGAGCGCAAGAGAGACAAACACAGAGAGAGAGGAGGGGTGTAGTGGGGGAACCAGACAAAGTCAAGAGGTAAAGAAAGATACAGCCGTAATTCTTACAGACGTCCCACCCAGAGTTAAGGTCTGGATCTGGAAGCTTATAGACTGGAGGAGAGGGGAGCAGAGCAAGGAGGTTGCCTGGGCCTCATTGCTCTCAGCTCTCAGCTAAAGCAGTGTCAGCCGGTGGGGTTCCAGTTAGGGGGAAAGGCGGCATTCTGTGCCAAGTTGGCCGGGGCCTCCTCCTCGAAATTCCAGCCTTCTCCAGCACAGCCAAAAACTCAAGTCAGTTCTGTGCTCTGGCAATGGTGAAACGAGGGGCTACTGAGGGGGCATACGGAATACGCTCCCGCCACTCACTCAGCGGGAACAGAGGCAAGGAAGAAGAAGGAGAAGGAGCGAGGCTGAGGCGGGAGGAAGCTCAAACAGTGGCTTGTGAAAGCTGCAGAAGTAATAGGTGAGGGAGCAAGCTACAAAGAGACGAGGAGAGAAAAAGGATGGAAAAGGAGAAGCTACAGTATTTGAATTTGGACAGGGATAGAATAAACAGATAACCGTGGAAAGGTGATTGAGTGCAAGAGCAAAAAAAGAAAGAGAGCCCAACAGTTGGATGAAGAAGCGGAGCAATGAGATGAACAGTGTGGCTGTCAAAACAAACTATACCTGGGGGGTGATAGCATGAAAACGTGAATGCGGCGGAAACGAGACAGCGCTTTCTTTAATGCTTAATCAGCACCTGTGTTGACTGTGGCTTGGTGCCTTTTGGAGTCAAGGCCATTGGGATTGTAACAGCAGGTGGGGTTGTATGCAAAGAACTCGTCGAATTTCGTCAATCCCAGATATAATTAGGCTCAATCGTGTGAATAGCCTATTAAGGCTCATCCAGACTGTAAAGCCCTGGCCCTGTTGTATACTTAGTGTCAATTCCTCATCCAACTCTCTCTTTTACTATCCAACAGACTGACAAGCAGGCACTCTCTCACACACACATACAGACAGATTGACAGAAGGTCCCATCATTATAGTGTCAGATTTCTGTGCAGAACTACAACTATGTCAGACAGTGTTGGACAAAAACACACACACACACACACACACACATGCACACTTGCGCACACCCCTGAGCACTGCAGTTGGTGGAAAAACAGCACAGCCAACGCAGTCATCCAGCAATCTGACAGGGATTAAGTGGCCACTTCACAGAGGCTCACATGTGTGTGCATGCATGCATGTACTGTACATGCACAAACACACACACACACACACACACACACACACACACAATAACAACAGGGGGGAAATGAATGTCAGACAGCAGGAGAACTGGACAGGAAACCATCCATCTATTCATAAAGAAGAAAAAAAAAAACTACATAGGAGATGCCAGTCACTCAACTATGTAAAAATACTATGACTCACCCTTTTGAATAATGATTTCCAGATTGTTTTTAACAAGAGGTCAAAGTGATTATGATATCTAATGCCATTTTTATTCCTTTGAGAAAGGCAGAAAGTACTCAGATAAAACTCCCAGATGTCAAATCTGTTCATTCACAAAGTTAGCCCATGGGTCTCATCGACAATATTGTAGCCTTTCTACTTTCATGCTATTAAACAAAGTCAGCAGATTGAAACAGACACATACTGTCATAGCAAAGGGGAACACAGACCTGAAATTCTGATGACATTTAATTACATTTTTGGCCATTCAAATAATCATGTTGATCAGTCAATACTAATTAGTATAGTAACTGTTTCATTATTTCATTTCACAAGGATTCGATTAGACTAAAACAATATTTAGAGGACCATTCTATTCTACTTTTTCAAAGTGTATTGGCCATGGATATATTTACTAGCCTTGCTACATGTGACACTACCAACACTGCAACATATTGAGGTGGAAAATTTCATCATATTGGCACACAGCCATACATACTATAGCCACATTCTTCTACTAATGGCAATAGAGCAGATTAAACTCTCTTCTATTTCCAGTATTCTCCTCCAGAGAGATAAAATAAAGTGAGAAAACGTTCCAATCATACCTTTGACGACATAAGACTTACCAATGCAGTTGAAGAAGGTCTCTTTCTTGCACTGACTCGAGCAGCCGTCCCCATTCATAGAGTTCATATCATCACATTCCTCCCCTTTGGAACTAAAACAGCAGGAGGCATTACTCAGAAAACATCCACACACACACACACTGCTGAGCTGATTAACACTGAAACACATTCAGAATTAGGATTTGTTTTTCAGAAAAATGCCTCATTTCACATTTACATTTATCGTGCGAGAGTGACTTTTTACCTCTGGATGCGTCCATCCCCACAGTAGTGGGCCCCCAGTTCATGCACCAATGCCGGGGAGGGCTCGCTCTCGCTGTGGCCAGAGATGGTTTGGACCTGGTAGGTGTACACGACATGTGGCAGGACATCCCTGCGCAGAGAGAGGCGAAAATGATGTTCAAGTCCAAGTATGTTGGGACAGTGTGAAGCCTTGAGGAAAAGTTTCGTACACCAAGAAAAGAGACACAGATCGAACCAGTGGAGAAGGGATCGATAGCAATCTTTTAGGAACTAAAGTACCACTAGCCAACACAAATCAAAACATCTGTCTCAGCGCACACTTCCACACATCTACCTATCTAGTCACACGCTGATGTGATTGTGTTTTACCCGCTCTGGGTCCAGCTTTGTCCTTATCATAGTGATTCAAGGAACCATCATGATGAATACACAATGGACAGGAGAAATATTGGTGGACTACTCACTTTGCCGGTGTAAGTCGCCATGATGGTTTCTTGAGTCACCATGATAAGGAAGTCTGAAATAAAAGTCTGAAAGGAAAAAAAAAAACATAAATGAGAAAACCAAAACCATAAACCAAAAAAAAAAAAAGAAAGAAAAAAAGAATCAAAGCCATGAATGAGAAACCAAAGCCGTAAGCAAAGCAACGACACAGAACTCGAGGGAAGGAAACTGTAACTGAAAAACAACAAAAGTGCAAGTGAGGGTGCTGTCGTGACATCAGTTGTCCTGTTTTATTAAAGTTATTCATTTTTCACTACCTTTTCTCTCTGATCTGTTTGCCTTTACGTGTTTACTTATATTAAACATAAGTTACAAAGAAGTTTAATAGCTTCTGTCAGAGTCTGGCCCTGCCTAAACTATTGGCATGTTTACTGGGTTCGAATCCACTGATAAAATAAACAAAACACATGATGATTCTCTCAGACTCATCAAAAAAAATCTCCTGCTTTAGTTGCTCCGATTTGAGAAAAAATATGGAGCCGTTTTATGAATTCTCATTACGTATTGTTTCATGTTAAGACTTTCTTAATAGCATGAAAAAAAACATGTAAAGGCAAGCAAAGAATTTGAATTTATCTACTATCCATTTTGACTTTTACAAACTATAAAACAGGATAACTGATTTTCATATCAGCACTCTCATTTGCAACTGTTTTTTTTACAGTTTCCCTGCCGTTCATTTCTTTTCTTCTTTTTTTTTCATTTTGCTTATAGTTTTGGTTTCTCATTTCTAGTTTTGATTTGTTGCTTATGGGCATGGTTTCTCCTTTATTGGTTTTCTTTTTTTGGGCTTTCAGAGTTTGAAACTAAAATGCGCTAGTGTGTGTGTGTGTGTGTGTGTGTGTGTGTGTGTGTGTGTGTGTGTGTGTATGTGCGTGTGTGTGTGTGTGTGTTTGTGTTTGAGTGTGTGTGCAAAGACTGATTTCTTTAGATTCTGATCCTATTACGTTATACAATAGACTGTACATGTTTTATTTTGTAAAATCTATATTAAGTGCAGTAACGCTTGACTGAAGATTGTCCTGCCCACACCAGAGTTTCAATTTATTATCATGTGTTGTGTTGTTGCATTTTGCTTGAATGGCACGTGATGAATGGACTGCATTTATGTTTGTATGTATTTTATCCAGTTGCCTATCAAGAAAATAATATCTTTATTATGTTAATATTTCCAAGGACATGATGTGCTCAAATGACGTTTGCTCATGCTGAAAAATATCTGTTGACTGGTGCACTGTTCTAAGAACTGTCTGAAAAGCTACAGAAATTTAACTTGATACAAATAGTACATGGAACTAAAGATTATTAACAAGAACGAGTATGCAGTTAAAAAAAATCCCTGCATTTTCATATTTGGCGTCCGTGGCTATGGTGGCACTTTAGGGAAAATGAGTGTAATGCATTGGAGAGGCAAAGGAATGCATGTTTTCGTGTATAATCATGATGAGTATCGGTTAAATAGATGGCAAAAATCATATGAAGAAAATGTGCAGTAAATGAGGGTAAATAGGGGCCGGTAGCTTAGCCATAGATCATTTCATGTGGACCATCAAGTACCATAGACCTCATTTTGCAATGCCCTCTGCAATGCTGCAAATTCAACGACGAGCATGCAGGGATACTGTACTGCTCACATGTGTACCAGGACATATGTGGAGTCATGTGCCAATTACACAAAGCAGCTCACACATGCACACGCATACACATACATGTTGCCTCACATACACAGTACATTTGCTATTGGTAAGACACTGCCAAACCGTTTTAAACTTAAACGAGTGCACAGGCATGAACCACTATTCCCACTGCTGCCATATAGTCCCCAGTGAGAGTGTAGTGCAACACCAGCAGCAAACATCGCTCTGGTGCCACAAAGGTTTTGCCCAAGGCCAATCCTAAAGTCAAGCATCAAACCAAGGAAGTGTTTAGGTGTGCGCAAGGAAGCCATAACCTTTGCTGAGTTCTAAGAGCCCCAACGCAACAGGCCAGTTGTCGACATAAGAATCTATGTCCTTAGTTGTTGCAATGTGTCCTGCACTGTTTGGCATCGGTTGTCCCTTGTCAGCAGATTTTTGGCCGATTGCGCATGTAGGAGATTATCGTTGAGAGAAGTTACTCTGATTGGTGAAGGGGAATCAACCTGTCACTGCAACCAATTTAGTGCGGTATTGAGAGGTATTTTCTCTCATGCAGGTACAGATCATACAAGTAGCCAGTTAGCTGTCTTTGTAGTGTTTCCTTCGTCAAGTGTCGTTGGGCCAGACACTGAATCCTAGGTTCTGAGAGTGTAAAGAGTGAATGAGATGCAAATTGCCAGGTGCTTTGTTCATTGGAAAAGTGCTATATAAGTGCTGTCCATTTACCATTTGCTTGCAGTCCAAGAACACCAGAATGTTCTTAAAGAAATGTTTAATGGTGGAGGCAGGTATTTAGCATCCACATGTACAAACAAATTAGAGACAAAATAAATTGTACCACATCGCATTAGAGGTGCACAAGTGTGTTTGTCTTTGCTTGTGTGAATACAGGATCTCATGCTCTGCGTAAGTGATTCATGCTGCATTAAAAAAGTAGTAGTATTATAGTATTATAGTAAATTTTTCTTCGCCAGATTTCTGAATATGGTCCCTTGCTTTTGTGTTTTCTTCTTTATTTTTCCTGTTCTCTTGTGCTTGCTCATCACGTTCCATGCAGACGAAAGTAGCCGTCCTGTCCCAAAAATAAAAAAAATGATGGACATGAAGATCAAGTAACAAAATGAATTTCCACACAGCAAATGTCTGCCTTTTTTTTCCTTGGATGATATATTTATGTTGGCTTGATTATTATCAACACAGAGTGTTTGACCTGACAGACTCTCTTTTATATTACACTATGTCCTGTTCTGCAATGTTGGCCCATAATGATGCAACTCCAGGCTACACTCAAACATGCCCCCTTTAATTGAATTAGTTTAGCCCCTGGAAAAGTCAAGCTGTGGGAGACTTTATCTTTGAGGAGAGTAAATACACATAATAGATGGAAAGAAGAGAGGGAATGATATTGCTTTGCAGCAAGGCAGCGCATGAATTGGCTTTTTGATTGTAGCTATTATGCTATAGGCACAGAAAAGTGATCGCATGGCATGATCAGGCCATACTGAGAATCACAGTCATGCAAGAACAAGCAAAAACAAAGAGACAAGCTGCATGACAAGATGGGTAGGATGTAAACCAGGAGAAGAAGAAGAGGAAAATACAAAGAATAAATACAAATACAAATAAGACTCAGTCGATCGCTCTTTTCCCAGGTAGTTAGTTGGCATGTTAACATTTTGTGATGTTGGTGGTGGCATTTTAAATCACAGGCTGTGATTTGTGTCCAGAGTCAATGTTGATTTTCTTTTGCAAGTTTATCTCGGCTAAAAACTGCAAACCAGTGTCAACAGCAGCCTAATGCAAACACTTTATGACAAGACCTCACAACTTTCTCCACTAAAAAAAAAAAAAAAAGCTGTTAAATCCCTAGGTCTCGATGGAGCAGCTTCAGACGTGTTGGCACAAAAGTCCTTTCCTTAACTTTCAAGCTCATTAATTAAATTCAAAACACTCAATCACTGTACTGGATCCCTAACATCCTAAAATATTTCTCCAGACTTAACCAAGAACTCAGATGCCATTGTGACATGACATGCTACCCACACGGGCACCTCCATTACCCTATCAAAGCACCTGCAAGCCTTGATTTAAGACTCCTTTGCACTGTCGCACAGAGGGGACTGTGGCCTTCCTCTGTGGTCCAAGATAAAATGTTAAATGCTGTAGCACAGCAGGCCTACACTGAGGTCTACACATTTCTAGGATAAAGGGTTTCATCAGGACATGACATAACTTCCCTAATTAACTGTTTAGGTGTCAGTTAGAGAGCTCTATAGTCTTTCGATCTGACGTCTGAAGATGAGGTGTGTTCCGAAAGAAAGGGAAGTGAAATGTCTATGCAAAGATTGGGCAAGACAGATGGTGCAAGTAAGCAATTTTCCTAGTTCATGTATTCATCCAGGTTAAAAACTACTGAACTTTCAGTGAAAAATGTGCATGAGAGTTTGGTGCAAAGGAAAACCTTCTGGAAGAAGAAACACCTGGACTGACAGTGATTCTGTCCTGATCCAGGTCCCCTTCCCAGCAGGAGAATTCAGAGATTACTTTTATAACTTTAGGGATTCAAATGTGGACTGATCTTCAATCGCATTTATCCAACTGATTGAAGGAGCACTTTTGCAGACATGACCTCCAATGTCAGGTTTTTATATACTGCGTTGACTGCAGCTGACTGGAGCTAGAAAGAGAATGTACTTAATGTTATACATGTACCAAGGAGTGGGGGCAAAGAGGGAACCAGATTGTCTGGTGAGTGCTGAGCTCACTGAGAGGTCTTTGCAACGCAAGGCTATTGTCTGTCTTTTTAGTTTAAAAGGTCATATACAGGTCAAAAGAAGTGTCCTGAAACTGATTGTGGAGGTTACTTCATATACAGATTGAATGATCAATCCAGGATCTACCCACCACTGATGTTTCCACATTCTGCACTAAACTCAGGGGTAAAGTATGCAGCTCAGCAACACGTTACCTTTGTGTCATAATGAATCCTTTGGTTCTATAGGTTAAATCAGGCCACTCATCAAAGTGTGATAACAGTTTAAACATGGTTTTCATCCTGTTCCCAATTAGGTGCATGCTTGATTCTTCCTGACCTCACTACTAATTGCTATGCTGTGTTGTGCACAGAAGGATCAAACAGAACACACTGTGCAGATGTTACCCAGATATATTAATTCTCCATCACTTAGAACTTAGTCAGTGGGATACATATGAACGTTTAGAATGACAGGGACATTAATAAACAGCATATCTATGAAAGAGGTTATGGCCAACACCATGTGTAGGTGTCACTTGATGTGGTGCAATAATTTCATGCGTGTGTGTACAGTATGTGATGGATGTTAGCCAGTGATAGACATGACTTCTGGCGGCCATCCAGACATCATAACACCACACTTTCATCTGTAGCTGATTAGATATGATATGTAACTGATCTCACATGCGATTCATACTACAAAGGACTTTCCTCGAGTCATAGACAAGGTGTCATGTGATAAGATTTCATCACTGGTGCCTCTTTGTGCATCCAGACATTCTTCTCAAGACCCCTGTAGGAAAAGAGGTTTTATCTTGGCTCGCGCTCAAAGTCAGGCACAAGGCACTGTAATATGCCTTTCAAAGGTGTTATGATAGCACCAGGTGATTACACATGGAAGCATGTGCTAATGTATGTGCCTGCCACTGAGAGCAAGAGGAGTGTTGGTGTGTGTCTGCGTGTGTTCCTTCCTCTGCCTATGTGTGCGCGAGGCTTATGTGTGAGCATGCATATGGATGTGTTTCCGTTCTGTAGCTGCTTGTTGTTCTTGGCTGAGAGATCCCAGATGAGAAAAGCAGATAAATTTAAGGAAGTAGAGAAAATATCTCAGATTGAGCCTGCAAGAACAATAAACAGAGCAATACCCCTTTCGTTAGTTCAGCAGCTGACATGCATTTGAGGTTTTGCTGCTATTCAGTTTACACCTACAGTATCGTCGAGCAAACAAATGTAACATTCTGTGGCCTAAAGGAGGTACTTTGAAAGGGAGAGATCATTTTGAAGGCAAATGCATGTATTTGTAGCAGATGTCTGTGTTGCTATCGTCAAGAGTTTGCTCACATAAACAGCCACATCAGTGCAACTAAAGTAGTAAGTAATATTTATATATCAAGCCTCCCTGAACCCTGAACACTTACCTGAATCACAGCTTGACTGCATCCAAGTTACCCCCAAAACCTGTACTTGTACTACTTGTTGGTTCATGTCCTGTGCATGCTCCAACATACAAGAGGCACAACAGATCACAATACTCATTGCTCTATAGGGTTCAGATGTATTGCGGTTCTCAGTCATGGATCAGATGATTTTCTGGATAACCATAAAGAAAAAGTTGGAAACCAAAACAACTTTGTAAAGCACTACAAGCAAGGAACGTCTACAAAGTTTGCCCTCCAACACTTTCCTAGTGTTTCATTCTTCAAGACATGAGCTAATATGTTTCCAGCAGACCCTTCAGAATGCTAAGCTAATGAGCAGCTAGCTAACAACAAGATCTGAGTTGGGGTTAGGCAAGTTTGGGGCCAAGGGTCCATATGGACTGTGGTTGACATACATTGTAGCACACCCAAAACATGTGCAAATACCCAAATATTACAAAGGTGAAGTATGTTGTAAATATTGCATTACTGCTGATACAATTGTTGCTAGATGACAAAATCTATAAATTGCAGCTAACCCACACATGCAAACCCAATTCTGACATCCACTCTGTTAGATAAGTTCCAAATCATTCTTTTATGTTTGAAATTCCTGGAAAACTGAGTGGCAGAGAAATTCTAGTGAGTGCAGTGGACATCCCATGACTCCCTATGAGGACTACACTATTCACTCTGTCTGCAACTCATGAATGGTTCATATTAGGGGGATTACGCAAGGCCCACATCCTATAGGGAGGGGATAGGGTTTGGGGGGGTGGGATGGGGTGATATGAAAAGAAGAAATTGTTGATAAAAGATGTAAAATCAATGAGTAGTGCAAGGAAATTAAGTTTTATGGGTCTATAGAATATTGCCAAAACCTTCATGGTTTGAAATATTGACACAACACTAAAAAACTTAGTCTACTGCTATTAAATTAAAAATAATGATCATAACATTTCCAATGAACCAAAATTGTCTCAAGAAACACATCTTTCTTTCTTTCTTTCTTTCTTTCTTTCTTTCTTTTTCTGCTATATTTGAACAATATCTCCCAAAAGGACACAGCAGTGTCACAGTATACTGGTGCTTTTTGCGGTACAAACAAATGGTTCTCACTGTGTTGTGCGATAACATTCACAGTCAGTGGGAAGGATAATTTTTGCAATACGGTCTGAGGTCGGTACTTAACATCTGAAGAACAAGATTTGTTGGCCAGAGAATCTCTGCAGCACTGTACTTCAATACAAGGCTGTTTTGTCTCATTTCCACCTTTTGACAAAAACATTAAAGATTCCACGATATGGATACTGAGATTATTGATTAATACTCTGATTAATAGTGCAACCCCATTTCACAATCATCTAGAAAGTGTGTAGGTCAAAAAACAATAGCAGATCTTGAATCTTCCTTTAAGAGGAGACATGGCAAAGTTCTCAGGCAGCAGCAGACTTGTCAGCAGAGTAGCTAAGCGATAGACGGAAGGGTATAATGGAGCTGAACCAGGGTAGACTCAGATTACAGAGGGGTGTGGGGCAACACTGATGCTGGTGGAAGCTTCTTCTGGGTGGGAGGTCTCTTCACATCAGCTCTGTGACTCTGTGGTTTTGACTGAATGACAGCTCTGAAGCCCACGTCAGAAAGAGGATTAGCCCATGAGACGGGATACCTCAGAGGGACG
Organism: Acanthopagrus latus; assembly: GCF_904848185.1. Taxonomy (NCBI): domain Eukaryota; kingdom Metazoa; phylum Chordata; class Actinopteri; order Spariformes; family Sparidae; genus Acanthopagrus; species Acanthopagrus latus. Next base: position 16,060,336 of record NC_051050.1, on the reverse strand, counting down.
GGGTCAAACTAGCCCAGTCCTCCTACGCTCTCTCTTCAATGTTTTGTCGACCCCCTAATATTCTCCTACTTCACCTATTGGCCCCCTTAAGCATAGCAATGATTTACCCCCAACTGGTCCAACCTTCAACCCCTGCGTCTCCTCTTCGCTTCACCCTTCTAACTCCCCACCATAATTTACTCTGTCACCCTGACCTCCCAGTCCCCATTCATTTCAAACAAACTACCACCCATGGATGAAGCCAAGATGTCAGTTGTCCTCTTGCTCTTAGGTGAAGGCCAGTGGCCTGACAGTGGGGGGTCAATCACCCCCTCCTCATTAAGACCTCCATCACTCTATCCAACCCCATGGAAACATGTTGCAAGAAGACGTAGGCTAATGTGCGGTCAACAAAGCACTTCAGCAGCTGGACCAAAGTGATCAAACAGAGCACTTCACATTGGATTTGTGGCATGCCAAAACATCTGAGTGAACTTTGCTCTTTGCTCCACCATGTCAAAGGCTATGTTTGCTATGACACAGTGAGCATGATGGGGCATTATCTCAGCCATGACACTCACATAAAAAAAATAAATAATAATAACATCTTTGACGTGGTTCTCCTGTTGGACTCTTTTTTGTTAGAATTATACGTTTGTTGTTGACTAGACACTGGAACCAGTATGCATTTCATTTAAGTGGTTTGAGTGGTGCCTTGCAAACAGACCCCACATCAAAGTAATACAATTACATGCTTCTTCCCTTGCATCAGCATCATAAGTAACATATGAAAGTTCATGTTCATGCATTAATTAATAATTTAGTGTAGCTTAATACATTGGGTGGAAAAAGCTTTCCCTTCAGTATGTTTTGTCTGCTGCTTTATTCAATCTTCTCATAAGCTGTGTTTTCATCTAGTTGTCGACCTTGAAGGGACCATTTGAAATGGTGCTTTTTTATCAACTGTTTTGGAGCAACCAGACAAGGCTATGTAAAGCTTAGTTAAAGAAGTTAGTGGTATAGGCTAGATCATGCGTTGCTTTAATAAACCAAGTAGAAGAAGCAGAGGTCGCTTGTCAATCGCCATTGCCTTTCAATGACATTTTAAATTAAATTCTTCAGAATAAAAATATGTTGATGGAAACATAACCAGTATGTTTTATGGAAAAAGCTTAAAATGTTTTTCATTTTTTTCCTGGGTGTTTTAACAGTTATTAAAGATTTTGCTGAGTGGTACACACATACTTACTTACTGCAAAATGTCTCTGACCATCCAACGGAGACAAGATCCCATATGCTCTCACAACAGAAAATACTCAGCCAGTGCCACTGACCACTACCACTGGAATGCAACCGCAGCTAGTGAAATATACCACAGCTACGAAACTACCTACAGTACATCAATAATCACTGAAGTGTGCCAAAACCCCCAAATAAATACATCCCTACTGCAGACAGCCTACCACAGACACTGCAATTCAACCAGGAAGTTGTATATAGACATGGAACTGAGGTATCATCACTCCATCTTGCATAACATGCATACTCACCCTTTTGCCTCTTATCAAGCACTTTCCTTCTCATGTGAACCACGCTGACAGCACGATAGTGAGATGGCACAACACGCAGTAGTGCCATGTATAGCGCAATCTTCATCGAGTCAGCACATTCCATGAAAGCGAAGCACTAAACTCTCACCACAGTGTGCAGATAATACCTTTAACAAGCCATCTGTTTGCCTTTGCTTCATGGAACATGGGAAAAAACAAATGTGGGCAACCATTGACCTGTGACTTAGGAAACAAATGTTGGGCTGCAGATTTGAAACTGCAGAAGCAGTGGTGGCTTGCTAGTGCTCCTGGGGGTATTGAAAAGGATATCTGGTATTACAAGAACATATTTTTGTGGATAGTTTCCACAGACAATAAACATCTTCTTACTGGCTTGTCCAAAAACCCCCAATTACATCACAGTGAAGCAGGAAGCTAAACAATCACATAATCAGCAATTCTCAACTTATAAAAGAAAATACTTTGGGTTAAAAACAATTGTTTCTAACCAAAGCATGTCAAATCATTAGTCTGGCTTTCTTCATCTATTAGGAGGAAATGTCCGTCTTTCTCAAACCATGACAAAAACCAGACTTTTATTCTATATGTTATCTAGAGTTTTCTCAACTCAGGAATGTCAGGGAGAATATGAGCCCTGAGTTTTGGGGTCGTTTCTTGACACAGTCGGTGAGTGAGACAAATGGGAGACTTTGTGCACTCATACAGAAATTTCCACCTACCAGGTCACTCACCTGTCTGTGTATCGGCGGGTGGGTTCATTCAACATCAGACCGTGGGGTGCGTGGGTGAAGGGTGGCTGGCGCAACAGACGGTAGCGTAGTGGTTGGCAATGCCTACAAAGCGTGCAGTCTGGCTTTGACACCAAGAGGGTGGCATCAATCTCTAGGTGTTGTTCCATCGTGAAAAACTGTACCCCATACACCTCTTCTTCAATGTCCAGCTTCAGAGTCAGTGGGGTGTCACAGAAGACATTACTGGGACCCAACGAAATGTTGTTCCCACTGACAGTCAGTAGCAAGATGTTGTGGATAGCTGGTAGGGCCGTTTCCTCAGGGCTGAAGAAGGTAACCCACACGGTCAAGGAGTCTGGGACCAATGGGTAGGGGAACTCCAGCTGAAGCATGCAGCCCTGGAGAGGGCACTCGGACAGGCCGACAACACCTTGCTCGATCCCGGCATTGGGGCTCCAAGTGCGCACACTTGGCTCACAAGCCTGCTCCACATCTGGAGGACCTGTGGGATAAATTATTTAAAACAAGACACAGTGTCACACACACAAAATAATGAATAGACCTCAAATACTTGACAGTCAATATAAATCACAAATAAGCAAAAGCTTCCTGGCTGTGAGAATGAATGATTCTTGAATTTATGTGCTACAGGTCCTTTGACTCCCTGGTAAAGTAAATCATGCGGGTAATAATTCAAACGTTTTATGTAATCTTATCTATAAAGCTAATAGCATTTTTATGAGAGCCAGCAGATGGATCATTTGCATCAGTGATCATTTTAGTGCATCTGCATGTCTTGCAACATCAAGGTAGAGGTGAAACTGAGAGTTCATTGTGAGTCCATATGCAGAGGAAAGGCAGAGCTGAGGTGTGTACCTTCTGAGAGGGGCCTGTGCAGGGTTCTCACTTCAGTGCAGTCATTACAACCTCTAACAGTCACACTCCAGCCATATTTGGAGTCCACACACAGCTAACTCGCATTATCCCAAGTGACGTACACTAACATTCATCAAGCACTTTTAGAAGCCAGCAAGCAGCAGACACTATGTTCTCCCTCGATTTCCTTTTGTGCATTTCCAAGCTGGCAACCAACGAAGCCATTTGCTAACCTCATTTCTGGGCACCGTGCAAAATTCCAGTGTTTAATCAAGTGAGGACTGAATACGGTTTCCAAGCCACATTATCTCAACACATTTATTATTGTACTGTAAGTGTGTGTGTGGCCAGAGTGGAGGTGAATTAAAGAAAACGAGAAAGAGAGACGGAGAGAGCGAGAGGGAGAGAGAAGGGGGGGGGCTCGGCTCATGTAGTCCTGGCTTTCTGGGTAGGTTTTCATTGAGTTTGCAAGGAAAGGAGCTGTAGCCACTGAAAATATTTTGTAATGTCAGCTGTTATGATGGGCCCTACTCCTGGTCTGGCGCTGCTGCTAATGTGGTTGGAGATTTAAGAGGAGACAGAATATGGGTGTCATCCACTATGTAACTTAAGGCAATGTAAACTGCATTTCAAAGATGCAGAGATGTATCTGTGATTGGCAGCGCAAGCTGTGCACACAAACAGTTTGAAATTCAACATTTTTATCTGCTTAATTGGAGACAGAGCAGCTACTTACAACAGGTAATCAAAATTTCATACGCATGTCTCAGTCCTCCAAGCTTCACCGCAGAGTACAGGCCTCCCAAAAACGCACATCACATGCCCACCACTACATAAACAGTCCAGCTCTTAAGTGTTTGACCTATAATTCCCTTATAGCGGGGAGAGGGGGGCCTCAAGGTGACTGAACCAACCCAACCTCAGCTTTGAATATGAGCCATTCATTCTCTGTTGATAAGCTGATCCCATGTGGGCATGGGTCCATCTTCGAGAACAAACATTCTAGGAAAAAGTGAGTGAAATACATAAGGCATCACTGCAGAGTAATTGGCGTTAGGTTGAATGTAAGCCAGTTATTGCATACTCTTAAAGGTCAAATTGGTTAAGTTTGTAATATAGTTGATTCACCTTCGCAAATCATCAAATACTACAAAAGACGATTTAGGGTGGTAGGTTGGGCCTACCTACTCTTAAAAAGTGTCACTATTTGATTTGGTTTGTTTAGGAGACTCAACAATCTCTGAAGTTCTTCACTATCCAGTGGAAATGGAAAAGGCGGCATCTCACTGGAACTTTGGGGATCAGGATTGGTATCCTTGATGGAAAGAAAGGTCATAATTGCCTCCTAGAGTACAGAGATTACGTTTGAAAGCCAGGTGAAAAGTTTTATATTCTAATAATGACTTCAGAACAGATGACAACGGTTGTGGGCACCACACACTGCTGCTCCAAAAGGTTTAGGAAATGCTGTTCAGACCAGAAACAGCCCTTTGACATTGTCCAGGGTCTTGTTGTTTCAGACGCCAAAGAAAAGATGAATTGTGATCCAGGAAGTCTGGCTTGAGTAATAGATCCACTGGTTTTTGAGGCTTATCAGACTGGACAGCAGCTTATAATGCACTGAGACAGGATCTCACAGCTATGTAAAGTATTGTGAAAGTCTTATCACTCATTGTGATGACGGCTGGCTAAACAGATAAAATAAGGTGTTCATGTTCAAGTAATTTACCACAACCACGTGCCTGTAACACAGACTGAATCTTCCCTGTCTGAAAAGTGAAGCCGACTCAGCGGTGCTTTAAACCTGCGTTCTTTCAAATGACCAGCAGGGGGGAACTCCACCGGTTACAAGAAGTCAAATTGTATGTAAGCTTATGACAAAATGATCTTACGGCTTACATGAACTAAAACCCAAGTACACAGTTTCTCAATGAGTTTTTGTTCTTAGTTTGGTAGTTTCAAGTCTTCTTCAATGCCCCATGATACTAATTTTGTAAAATGTGGCCCCATTTTGAGGTGTGGCTACCATGTGATTGACACGTAGCTGCTCTGTGCTCAGATCTACCTCTTGCTCCCCTCAGTCTCTTCAAAATACAAGAATGTCACCCTCTTAATGACTTACCCCCACCCTAACATCCCATAACAAATGAACAACAGTGCTGTACTCTGCTGGGGCCTGTTTTCTGCAACATTTTAAAAGTCATCTCCAACCATCAATTATGTGTTCATTAAGTCTAATGATGATGAATGATGGGGTACCATCACAGAACTGGGAATTCCAGAAACTTTCTTTCTTTTTTATGCACAACAAAAATACACATACATGGCTCTGAAGCAAGGATTGGTTTGGATTGTTTGATACAATTTAGAAAATCCAGCTAAAGAATGGCTGGGTAGCAAAGTATTACATGAGAGATGCTGGTGCCTGCCCACTATCCAGGCAAAATCCTTCTGCTCTTGAGTATCATACCAATCCACAAAAAGTACACAGAGCCGGATGAATAAACAGACAGGGATATGTCCGGGCATGCACGCTTTATGCTTTCTAAGAAGTGTCTGGCTCTGGCTCTCACTATCGATGACTCACTGTCACACACTGTTACACACTTCCTCACTCAGAAGGCAGACATCAACCCCCTCCAAACCCTTTTTGCCCTGACACACACACAAACAGAGAGACACTCCACAGACGCACTTCACCAAGGCAATAGACACTCTACAGCTCGGGAACCAGTGTCACATCACGTTGCGTTCAGGGTATTTCGGAGGTTAATCCGTCATAGCTGTTGTCGGCCAGGGTTTCTTTTTATCACATGGAGCAGTTGACACAAGCGCTACTATTGGGTATTGACTTGACTGATACAGAAAAAAAGTACACAAACGGGAACTGTTTGGTGACAGCATAAATGTTGTGAGAAACTAAATATTCAGTCAGCTACATCAGACGTTAGACCAACTTCTCAAGCACGCAAGTTGCGATCTTGGTAGGACTGATGCCACTCGGTTGGTTGGTCTTATTCTCTCTGGTGTTTCAACGCTCAAACATCGGAGCAGTGCCAGCAGTGACATCAGAGCAGTGCAACAGCATATTTTTGCTTAATCTAGAGATTAAATGTAGATTTTTTTTCTACCCCACTGTCCAATCAATCAGGTTGAAGGATACGAAGAATCAATTTCAATCAAGACTTTCTTTGGTTGCCTATAGCAGTATTCCTTGACCAGTAAAAAGAAAACTTTCTTCCTTTCTCTTCCCTTGTAACATTACAGTGAGTGATACGTTAAACAAGGAGACACCATCAAGATAAGGAGGACTATTCTCAGTAGTCGTACTCATTCCCTTCTTTCCTTCTTTCTGCCCCAGTTTTATCTGTTCAAAATCATGGCACATAAAATGAGCGTATCCTACTTTGGCACACAGACACTTTATGGGAGTATAACTATAACTAGATAATGTAAAAATCTGCTTCTACACAGGAATTACCAAGTGAAATAATGCCAATATCATTGTAAATACTAATGTGTGCACTTTGGCATTAATGCTGCAGTGACAGGGCTGTTTGGCTGATGCTACGTATCCATAAAGTATAGATAGTTTAACTTTTATCTAACATTACACAGCAATTAAAGATGAGAATTTCTTTTTGTTCCAATCCAATCCAAGCTGTCCTTGTCTGAACTGTGGATCAACAGCAATCACTTGAATTGAGCCCTCTGTTCTTGTACAATGTGGAGCAGACACAGAACTCTGCGTGGCATCACACAAATCAGCCAGCCTTGACACTATAAAGTATTTCCTCTACTCTTCTAATAATGTCTTTGACCTGTACATACACACATGTGCTTGCTGTTAAGATTTACTAGTGGAGGAAATCCATATTCCCACATGAGAAAACATTTGGTAAATTCTATACATCTTGAGGAGCACTGATCGTTCAGGCCCTGCCTGCACAGACAAAATAACAGGAATGCGTATTCGCGTAGAGCTACACACACACACACACACACGCGCACACACACACACACACATTCCCACACATGTAATATATGAAAATCAAACATACTCATCCTGGACCTTTCACTTCCATTCATGCACACTCCTGTTTTCAATCAAACCAGGATCCTCCCTTGTGAATGTCACTAACCACATGCAATTCTCCTAACTATCTTGGGTAGTTTCCACCCCACCCAACCTCTCTTACCCCCTCCCTGAATCCATATCCATGTGTGTTTTTGCTTTTTTTTTCATGCTTTTTTCCCTCCAGAAATTTTTCTCCCGGGCATTGACTACTTAAGATTTATGAGAGGTATCCTGGCTTTCTCTGACCACGCCAGCTTTCCCAGTCAAGTAGTACACGGCCTACAAGTCACTCAATAACAGGTGCCATGTGTAAAAAATGAAGGCTGATGAACATATGTAGACAGACATGCAGTCACACAAGTGCATATGTTAACATGCTTATTTTAGTTTTTTTGTACCAGAGTGAACAGCACAAATCACTTGAAACATGAAGTTTTAATTTCGACTTTCATATCTGCTCCTAAAACCTTGATTTTTCTGGCAATGCCACCTCAGTCTAACCAGTCATATCCAAGCTCTTGCAAATTTCATGTCACTGTACACTGTCATTCGGCACAATTTTCAACTAGTGAATACAAAAATGCTGAAAAGTAACCCCTTAAAATCCTGACATTTCAGATTAAATCTGTTTCAATGAAGCCATTCATGTCACAATCCCACCACTCCTGGCTTCAACTCTGGAATCACATCCATAAAGATGTAGCAGCAATTGCTCCACAAAAATCCATCACTCAAATTTTGGATGGCTTTCTCCTTGTCATCTCTCATCTGCTAAACAAATGTGCTGCCTTCCATTGCACACCAACATAAAATGAATGAATTCAACACGGCAGCATTCTGCAAGACATTCTTGTTCCTGTTCTTTTTGCGCTTGCAGGTCAGTTCAGGACCGTGAACAGTTCACACTGCAATCTGATATGGGCCACATTTAAAATTGAATGTGAACAGCCAAAAAAAAAAAAAAAATCTGATCTCAGCAATAAATCCGAATTGAGCACTGAGGCTTACAGTGTGAACGTTGTCGGCGGTTGCCAGAATGTCTATTGGAAGTTAATAAGTGCTGGACACATATGCAGCATCGCAGCAGGAAACGGCAGCTGTGGTATCCAGTGAGAAGCTGGTCCAAGCAGAGTTAACAAGGAACGGGGAGCTGCCACAAACAGGGACCCCTTCCAAGAGGGAAAATAGAGTACAGTTTACACACACAGCAGGTTAGACAAGCCCAGACTTGCCTCTGGTACACACACTATAGCCTGTGTGAAGGCAAGGTTCAGTGACTTTTAAAAATCTATAGAGCATCCACGCACACACGCACACACACACACACACACCCACACGACCACAGATGTGAACATTCAGACAGAAGAAAACAATCAGAAACAGAGATGCAAATAATGCTTTAAATTCAATTGTTTTTGCATTTATTATGGTTATTGGTCTTTATGATTGCTTCCATCCACTACCAACATGCTGACGATGACTCTGCCATTTTAATTTCAAAACCAAGTAAGGGCAAACAAAAAACACTGACAGTGCTCTTACCAGTAGTGTCTTTCCCTCTGCATTACCGTGGAGGCAGGCAGGGCAGTGACAGTGGGTTACTATGGTTAAGGAGACGCTCTCTGTCGCTTTGAGACTCTCATGTGATTCCCAGTCGTAGGCTGGGTTTCCTGATTTAGACTATGTTGACTAGAGGTTAGGCAGTTATGCTGATCAACCAAATGTTTTCATTATTCACCATGATTAATGACTTGACGTGATTATTTTGACCACCACCTCTGTGGTGGGTAATGTCCCAGGATCCCTACTTATAAAATTTAACTGGCTTCAGACGAACCAAATCTCACTCCCTGCTTGAAATACATTTTAACATTAAGAACAATATACTGCCACTTCCTATTAAACACTCTCAAGTCTCAAGTAAGACTAGTCTCAGGTCAAGGTAAACTAGTGGAAGTAGCTGCTACACAAGTCCATGTTCAGTGTCAGCTAGTCTTACAGCTGCCAATTCATTATCATGGCCTCCAGTGAAAAACATGCTTTGAACGGGTGTGATTTTTACCACTATTTTGTCTTTACAGTCAAAAAGAACACGCACTAATGTATTGGACAATTGACTAGCTTGCATTCAGTCGAGCATTGGCGCTAAAATCCACGATACTTACATGTTTTTGTTCAACAACATAATCTTCACAGAGCACTTTTATAATTTCCAAAGCATAAGAAAAGCACGCACACGGAAAAAAAAAGAGGCAAAAAGCTAACGTGCGGCTGTAAATGAACTACATCATGGTTGCATGTCTTCTGGGTCACCAGCCATTAAGTGTCTCCCTACATTACACCACACACGACTACAGATTGATTAACCTACTAGTTAAAAAAAAGCCACATAAACACTTTAAAATCCAAATGTGGAGTATCACCTGTCATAGTTCATGTCATAGAACAAAATGTTAAAATTCTCTGAGTTTTAACCACATACCCTTTTTTAGGGCATTTAACTGAATAACAAGCTAGCTAATGACAAGCTAGCTAACTTGTACCACCACCTAGCTAACATAGCAGGGTTTAGGTAGCCGTTTCTTTTTTCTGCTCTTTAACTTTAGCTACTTATGAGTTGGGAGAGTTTACGAAAGGTTTGCCTTTAATTCCCTGCCACTGAAGCATAGTTAAAGTCAAATTTAAACACAGCTATTGTTTGACAAATTATTATTCTCACCTTTGTCTGGCGTTCCTCCAGTGTTTTTTTTTTTAGTCCCTGTGATTCTCAAAACCTGGTGCCACGTGCACCGTTGCACAAACACAGGGAATGAGTTGCTACCCGAGCCATTGTGAAGGCTCCAAACAAATGCAAAATGCTCTCGAAACAACAGACACGCTCAGTAACACAGCTTGTACTTGCTTCCATTTAAAGAGAACATCTGCTTTTATGAGTTAGTAGATGTTTAATCCTAATTTTCCAGAGTAGCTTTAAGAAATCCGAGCCTTTGAATTTCTAAACAGATCTCCACCCATTTTTTTTCACAAGTACGAAAAACTGCTGCACCTGGGACATTTGACTAAAAAATAAAAAAAAATTTAAAAAAAGAAATACATTGATTAAAATATCGCCATCATGCGCGCATAGCTGCACAAAGCCACATGCATAAAATCCAGAGTATGCTCGACACTGCCGCTGCCAGAACCACAGAGTAATCAGAGGTGCACAGATGGGACAGCAAAACTATTTTTAAAGCTCAAATACCTCATCCCTAATGCCTGTCCCAGTATAGCTGTTGTAATATGTATTCACCAGAAGGGCAAAAATAGAAAAACATGAGAGGAAACTTCTTTTTTTACCCCCAAATTCAACTAATTTTAGCATTTAATGCACTGAAAAACCCCTAAGTTGAAATTTCAAAAAGTGGGGAATCACAGCAAAGATGTGATCTTTAACCTTGGTTTTTGGCCTCAGCCCTAATATGGGCTGTGGTACCATACAGCACCATCCATTGGGAAGCGACCTCCTGGGTCCTTCCAATGTTGTCCCACGGCCTAAGTGACATGAATCCAGTGAGTCATTTGCATGTTTTGAGGTTGAGTCAGTCACCAAAATGCTTTGCATGTTGAAACATTAAGTCAGAAAATCAACAGTAGGCCGACCTCAAGATCATGATATCATACTGCAAGCTGCAGATGAAAGGTGGTTTCCGGCTATGCATTTTAGGCTCCCATGAAATTTGCCTTAAGCAGAAACGGCTCATTATAATCAAGAAAGTGACAGAAGACTGAGATCCCATGCAGAGTGAAGAATGGGGAAGGAAACATATTTACATTTATCGGAATAAAGCATCAGTGAGATTACACTTGAGCCACAGAAAAGTAAACATACAGAACCACCTTACAATGACAGCGTACAATGCCCGATACCAGTGTCAAAGTGTCGTACTGTACCTTCAGCCTCTCGTGGGGACCAGTGTCCAGAAGGTGCACACGGTCGTGGGGAGGAGGAATTGGAGGCATACTGCAGTAGAACTCTCCCCTCAGTGCATTTATCACACACTGATCCCAATTCTCTAGGAAACCAACAGACAGGCACAGCAACCAACTTAGATACAGGCCAAACACACATCATTCACACGGCGATATAAAGGTACGGCGATGACAGTTAACGCAAAATGATATGGCGAATGATGAGACTTTAAAAATGTTGATGATTGCGCTCCCTATGATTTGGCTCAAATTTAGGTGTTTTAGGCTTTTTAATTACACTCTTGTTATATTAACTCAAACTATAATCGATAATGCCATAAATCTCGATCAAACTTTATCACCCACACACACACCCACATCTGTTTGGCAACCAGTGTAGCTCATTTCACCTGTCGTAAAAGTGTCCGGAAATCGGCGGAAACCACTCCAGGGTGATGGAATTATGATGCTGCTCGACCACTTGGGGTGCCATTGGCACCGGAGGCGGTTTGGAGGCAGGTTGCCAGGTCTGGTAGATGAGATCTAGGTAGCAGTGCATCCTGGCCACCTGGTTCAGTGTGAAGGAGTCCGTGCAGGCATCATCTGCAGGTAGCAAGGGTAGTTGGAGGAGTGGGGATTGGATTTTGGATTAATCAGTGGCAGGAAAAAAGGGTAATAAATCATTCCACAGGTCAAGATCCCATAAATAAAATAAGGCACCAGTTACATTTAAAGGTACACTTGGTAAGGAGGTTGATTTTGGGGTCTCATTCTGAAGTCTTCTGAACTTCCTTACAAAGTGGGCCTTTATGACAACAACAAATGTTTCACTTTTGCACAAGATGAGTGACATGAAAGGATGTGCCCCCCCGCTGTGTCCCCGCTAAATTCCACACCCGTCTCAGTATGCACACAGACTCAACAAATTCCTCCATCCCCATGTCGGTTTTTGCACGCGAGAGGTATGACTGCAGTGTTCTGCCCAGGTAAGCGCCGTCTCACCTGCATAACTCATGTAGTTGTTAAATGGCGTGTGTGTGAAATGCCGACAGCCACAGGTCTCATTGCCCGGCTCTGGATCGTGGCAGCCTTTGTATTTGGGCGTGGGGTTTGTGTCCGCGCACAGATCGCCGGTCTCCATCGACGGCTCGGTCTCCAAACACGCGTCGTTGCACGACTCGATCTCCGATATACCTCGAAACACGTGGTAAAGCCCAAGACTGTGACCGATCTCATGGACCATTGTGTCGGTGTGGCCGAAGGTGCCGTAGAAGGAGGGGTTCAGCACGATTCCACCTGAAATAAACAGAAGGAGACACATTATGTAAACTGCAGCGTGCACACAGCACAAAAGCCTTTTCTGGACTGTAGAGTAAAGTAATCGTGGTACTGTAGTAAGATTCAGGCAATGCATTATTAATGGGCCTCTTCAGCTTCATTATCACCTTCTTCCCTGTTAGAGCTGTGATGATGAAGGCAGTAACTGCTTGAGGCTTGAACTGTAATTACTCAGAATCAACAATCCGGGCTGCCAAAGAAGAGCTGTGTGCATGTGAGCGTTCATGCGTGCAGGCATGTATGTGTGTTTATTTGTCTTCTTACCCAAATGTGTGAGGGCCTCTTTGTCCCAGGGCCAAGTGGCAACCCCCGCCAGATCTTCATCAGAGGAATTGGCAAAGAAGACATTCAGGTGAGTCGAGCCGTCCAACTGCAGAACCTCTTTCAGCTCTTTCACGTCCAAATAGGCTCTGGAAAATAAAAGGGAAAAAAGAGGATATCACATTAAGTTAATTGCTAGTCTCTTCCTCGAGAATGCAGCTTTCACCGAGGCAAAAGTCTGACAAATAACAACAGCGTTCCCAGCCAGAAAGAGTTTATGTAGTGTTATCTTTCAGGAAAACAGCTCAGAATTAGGTCCCTGTTGAATTTAAATATTTTGTTAAAGTGTTTTGGCAATTGAAATTGCCCTTACACCAACAGAATGAAGGTTGAATTGGGATAATTGACCCTGAGGTTGGAACCCATTGGCGATTTTAACCAATACGCCCAAATAAATAAAGACTTAACAACTTCTCTCCTTACTCTGCCTAAGAGCGGCTGAAGTACCTTTTCCATTCTGTAAGCAGAGTGAATGTTGGCCGCGCTACAGACGGGCTTTTAGTTTGATAATCCTAGTGCTGGGCAATACGGCCTCTAAATAATATTATGATACATGATATGTATGACTTGATATTTTGAAACCTCCTCAAATGCACTTCATGAATGTTAAGACTTGGTGACAAATTGTTATATTTGACCGGGTACCTTGATATTTCTTGAAAGGCAATAGTCAAACAATTTCTGTCCATTCCACTCCATTCCACTGCAGTCCCACTTTCTCACTTAGACTTGCGTAATGGAGGGGAAATTACAGACCGTGTTGTCGATGTTGTCTACGAAGTACAGCGGGAGAATAAACAGTAGAATACCCCAAATATGCAGCTATGGGTGTACAGTATGAATACAATGAATTGTCGCTGGTGGAGACACGAAAAGCCAAGCCGCAGTGTTTTAATGTGCAAGATGACACCACATGTTTCATGTCAGCAGACAGCGAATCATGCTATAACCAGCACAGTAAAATATTTTTTTTTTCTACTATTATTCTGTCTGTTTTTCCAACAGTATCCCTGAGTGTGGTCGCTCTTCATTCTGACACACAGTAACAGATGTCATGGTGGCCCAGAGAAGCTAAGAACAGGTGCTGATGAGAATAAATCGACTTTTATGTATAATAATCACAGTAAACATTTTAATATAGTGATATTGCTTAATGTTTTGGTTTTTTTGTTATGGTCTTATAGGGCTGCACTGCAACTAATTAATGACACCGCCGCATTTTTATCTTGAATGGACCGAGTGAAATAAAACAAATGAGTCAACGACTCCTGATCGGCGGGATGTTAAATGTTGCTCAACCACATGTGAGCTGATTGTAGTGTGACGTGAAAAATGAGACCTTTCCCAGTAGGTGGGGCTAACGAAACAGTAGCTAACATTAGCTTAGAATTGGAGCTTGCTAAAAAATTACACATAGATAATATATTACAGAGTCAGACGGGGACACTTTTTGGCACAACCTCAATGCTGGGGTGTTATGTATTCAATCTATTTTCCCACTATCGAACAGTATATGTGGAGGTGCTTATACAGCCATGAAGCATGTGTCTGTGCGGAGACACTGGTTCTGTTTGTCTTTATTTAGGTTGCAAAATGTGTTTTCGCATTTTTCCCTGATCAGCCCAACTCATTCAAGTCAGCCTGTGACTTGGATTAATTGTTCAGATATTCTGATGTCTCCGTGTCCGTTAAATAATGTTTCTTCTTGGCCCTGGGAACGCTAACGGTAGCACTAACGACTGCAATCATTCAACACAATGAGATATCTTTCCAGCAGTGAAACTGTCATTCATTTTATGAACACATCAAACACATTTTTCTCTGTGAGCTTGGCTGGTGGTCTTGGCAAACAGCATTCGCAAGCTCAGTCATCTCTTGGAAGAGTCAATAATCTGTTGCATATGCAGAAGTGATAGTTTATTCCTTTCCTTTGGCTTTGACAGGCTTTGGAAAGAGATTCGCAATGGATACGAAAACGGGAGTTTATCAGAAACAAAACATGACAAAACAGGGCCTTACTGTCACAAATTAGATCCTGTTCGGATGTTATGACCTAGTTTGCGTGACCCACTTGCCCACCTTATAGTTTGCACTCATATTTTGTCGACATATTATTAAGATCTTAGATCTTACGATGAAGTTGAATAAAGTCAAACCTAGAACAGCAAGTCTTTAGTGTACCTGCAGACATACAGCAGGGAGGGTTTCCAGCAAAAGAGAGATTTCACTGATCCTCATTTGTGGTTAAATGTTAATATCATACTGTGTAATCTCTCACTGGAACAAATGAATTCAATGCTTTTGGTACTCTTCTGTGCCTGGTATCCTATGTCGCACCACCTAATTCTGCTTGTGTTGGCCAGAAAATGGATTTGTGAAGGATTTAGGTGAAAATGAAATAGGGGCAGATGTATGAAAACATGAATCAGGCAGCAGGTTTACAACTCTGATGTTGTATAAATGAGATTGGAAATAGGCATCACGATGTGCACTATATCTGTTTTGATGTCAATCGCAGTGTTATCACACAATATTCTCAGTTCATAAGCACAAAAGATTTGGTCTGTAAAAATGAGTTGCTTGTCTTGTCCAACCAAACCTTTAAAATGTACATACATGTAATTTATTTTTCTATTTAAGTTTGCAAGAGCACACGTCATGCCGTCTTTTGTTTTTTCCCTTCACTCAAGTGAACTCAAAAGGTAAATACGAGGATAAAAGCAAAAATTTCAAACGCTCGAACCCTTTGTGAAGTGCATAATACCGCAGTGTGCTATTTATATTTACTCTCCCACTCAACAGCTGACTAGAAATAAAGTATATTTACACTTTGTATGAGTTGCTGTAAAGTTATGTGGTAGTGGACGGTTTCCACTGGACGCAAGGCGCTTGTTTTTGTTTTGAGTTTCTTTGGCGTGCAAGCAAGCAGGGTGAGGTTATGACCTAGTGTAGAGCCTGCAAAGTTTTGTGCAAAAACGCACTCTGCACAACGGACTGACCTGCATCGCAGTCTATGATTAATGACCTGAGGATAACACAGCTCAATGTAGAGGGGATGAAACGTGACATCTTTAGATTTCAGCCTCTTATAGGCCGGTTTTCATTCAATGCATGCATGAAATGTTAATTGCTATAAGACACTATATTTTTTAGACCATTTTATATGGTTTTGAGACTGGGTCCTGAAACAGAATCTATTCTATATGTGTAGCATTTTCTTCAAAATGTGTCCAGCTGTGCCAGTGTGCTCCTTTTTCCCTTTTTTTTTTTTTTTTTGGTACACACTTCTATGTTGGAAAAGCAAATGTCTGCATAAAATATTAAAAGTTGAGTGTGAACTCGAGCTGTCTCATAGCGTATGTTCAATGTAGCCTAAAGGAAGCAATTTAAAAGTCAGTAACACTGGTGCTTGGCAGTGTTCTGGAAGAATTTACACCACTGAGGCAATTCTCCCACTGCGACAAGCCTGCTAAGGTTACCACCAATGCACATTTCATATGCAGCTACGCGAAATGTTTCATAACATCTCCACAACTTCGGTTGGACAAGTCTCCCTGCCTCAAATCACAAGCTGAATAAGGAGACGCTCAGCAAAGATGCAGTGTTCCCACTGAACAGACGTTTTGAATAAAGTGTTCAGTGTAGCAAATGCTTTCTGCAAGCCTGTGCAAGAGCAACTGGGGGGAGCTCACTGGGGCCAGGTCTGAGGAGAAAGAGAGAGAGGGAGAGAGAACAGATGATATAAGGTCCCTCTTCCTAATAATTTCAGGAATTTCATTATTTCCTTAGAAAATATTTGTCCAGAGTTTTTGGACATGCATGGGGGGGTCAGAGGGGTTTTGATGCTGAAATGATTGAGTCAGCAACGAGTGAGAGCAACAGCTCTACTGTAGGGTCAGAACCTAACTCATCTGAGTTCCGTTGCTCTGGTGCCCCTTGGCCCCGTTCCAACAATGTGCATCACATGCTGGATTGATGCTCAGGGGATGTTTCAAAGCTAAAGTAAACAGTTTTAATTTAATCAATTTGGGGGGGAAAGAATGCCCTTTGCGTGTCTGCATGTTTTTGATTTCATACAGTCCTGTGATCGCATTGGTAAAGACTTGGCAGAGGCTTTGGTCAGTAGCAATTCTAGGAAGATGGCACCCACCAATTTCATCAACTACATTTATTGCACAGGCTGTTTAAATGGCTAAAGAAAATGTATATTCCACCAGTATTCGTGTATACCTGCAGCCAACACAGCCAGTCTGTGTTGATTAATTGCCAATAATCAACACAGACTTCCTCTTTCATTCAGTCAACCATCATGTTTATAGCTGCCTGGACGGATTTGCAATCATCACATGATCTCCAGAATCCGACTGCCTTGCGAGGTGTGCTGTTTTTACACAAACCCATATCGAGGTAAGAATATTAACGTATTCTGAGTGAAGGCGGAAAACTACCATGCATGTAAATGTAGGTATTGTGAGGGTGTTTCTAGTCAGTTCAGGCTTTTCGAACATGTTATCTTACTGTCTATCTGTCCACATCTTGGTCAAAACCTCCTTGCAAGTAGCCCTTTACCCCGCCCCTGGTGTTCTCGCTCTCTCTCTCTCTCTCTCTCTCTCACACACTCTCACACACACACGCGCACACACACACACACACAGACACACACACACACCCTTCAACTATTTCCCCACCCCATAGCCCCTGTTCCCCTCTCTTGCCTCTCATCATACATTTTTTTTCAGCCGAGATGAGCCACTAGGGAAAGACAGGATTTTCCATGCATTTAACAACACCACTTTTCAGACAAGTCCTGGGAAAAAAGAAAAAAAAAAACTTTAAAAACTTACACAGAAAGAGAACGAGAAAGAGAAAAAATTGAGGGCAAGAGAGAAAGAAAGGTAAGGTGAGTGCAGAAAATTGAGCTTCCCTATATTTCACACATCACTGCAGGGCATCTGTTGTGGGGGGAGATCCAGGGGTGCAGCTCAAACTGCCATGTTAATGCTTTTATATCTGATACATATTAAATGGGGGATTATGACTTCATCCATTTACACCCATATATAATTCATATAAGCCCATAAATTTGCCTTGTATACATATGTCCGGGGCAGCATAGTGTGAAAGCTGGGGTGAGCTGGCAATGCAGTGACCGTCTCACGGCCAAGAACACTTCTGAAATTGGAGGAGGCCCTCAGCTCCCCTGTCATCAAGTCGGTCAACACCACAGCCCTTAAACCCATCATTCATCTCCGCCTTTATTACTGTACTTGCAAGCTCCTCTTTAACCCTTCCAACTTACTCTTGTGATTATTTTGTTCCCCTCCAAGGAAGGCACATGCACAGGAACCGTGTCCACGCTCAGATTCAAGAGATCCTTCCGCCACAGCTCAAAGTTTGTAAAGGAGGATTTGGCGACGTGTGACATGGACCCTAACCCGTTGGACATGTTCTCTATTTCTCCGGTTTCATCTTAAGCCGTAGCTTTTAATTGAACACTGGGTCTCAATCCTGGTGAAGCATGTGAATCTCCTCATCAGCGCCTTGCTTTACTTCTGAACCACAATGACATTGCCAAGGCATTCTCAACTGAATTCCCTGGTGTGTTGTATATTTAAAAGACCTCCAATGGTATCTGGCAATGTACCATCCCATCATCAGCAGATGCCCTACCCGCCTAGAGGCCTAAGTAAAGCCCCTCCTTATTGCGCTTGCCCACCAGTGAATTGGGAATCAGCCCCCACGAGAGCACAGGTGAAACCTCGACAACAGGTGCTTTTATAAGTGTGCTATGGCTTTAAAGGGGAAGTGCAAAGTCCTGGTATTTACGCCCAAGCACTCCATTATGTTTTATGGGACGGGGGCTTAAGGTTTAGACGACCAACTGTAAAACACCCAAGTCAAGGGCCCTGGGGATTAGCTCTGAGCTGGAATACAGCAGGGAGAGGGAGTGAAGGAAAGAGAAAGAGTGGTCCATCCATTAACCTGCCACAGCAAGAGGTATTGACTCAGGAGGATAGAGAGAGACAGAGGCCAAGGGAAAACAGATGACCTATTAGCCAGACCAGGAACTTCATTTCCCCAAAAACACATTGAGGCCGAAATGGGCCTAATATCCACTTTGTGAAGTTTGCGCATCCATCTTGCTTTAGTTTTGGAAGTATTTTAATTTTGGGGGCTCCCAAAAATCCCCTGACTCCGACAGATCTTTTATCCAGTTGCCCCGGATGATACATTCATCTCTCACAGACAGTCAGACAAACACATCAGTTTCTGATGCCATATGTTTTTCTGCTTCTCTGCAACGAAACAATGTAAATTCACATTGAACAAATTACAGCTGTCCCTAACTTAAGACATAAGAATGCTCAGCCTTACAATACCTACTGTCAGATAAGATCAAATGCCATCAAAACCAGAAGAAGTGTCAAAACGGAGGGCTGTGAAAACAATGCAAAATATTTTCCCTCAAATATGGACGAGGGAGGGGAAGGGGGGGATTATTATCAATGGTATTTTCAGTAGAAAAACTGTAGTAGGACCACAGAGCTGCCTGTGTCCTGTGCTAGCCAGATTTCTGCAAACACTAGGCTACATGTAAGTGGTAACAGGCGCAAATGCTGCAAAAACAAATGCAGGACCTCACAACCATTGTTCCCCTGCTTCGCAGTGCATTGTTCATCCAGAATTCCATAATTAAGGAGGAATGTCGAACTGTTTGTAGTGCAGCTCCCCAGACATACCATAATCAAAGCAAAATAAGCAACCACTTGAGGAGATTATATCTATTTCTTTGGACTGAAAGTTCTCTTGTCCTCTCTCTCTGTCTTGCTGGTAGCCCTCCGTTCACAAGACCATCCTTCAGCGGCTCAAGCTCTGCAACGGCGAGTGTTTTTTGCCAATGGCTGATGTCTAAATGAAGTAGTTCGCCTGCCACTTGATGAATGAGCTTCTAATGATGACTAAGCCGCGAGGGATGTGGTGGGAATCGAGAGATGGAAGTAACAGCAAACCCACCTGCTTTTCCCCTCTGATGTTGTTAATTAGATGTCATTATTTAGCTATTTAGCGGCCGTTCTAAACAACAGGGTAGTGCCAAACAGACAATGCTTCCAGCTTAACTGTGATTGAAAACAGTCTGGTTTCCCTGATTCATGCTATCAGGAGGACCCAAACAATCCCACACACTAAGTCTACTAGTTTCCTCCCTCTCTTGCGCGTCCCCACTTGACAGTGGCAAGAAATACTGCAAAACATCGGAATTTCGCTCATTTTTGTCTCATTATCTGGTGTAACCATAAAGACCCCCTGCACTGTCCACAAAAATGTCTCAGTCTACTGTGTTGAGTTTCAGTGTACCAAGAAACAAACAATCCTGGTATTGGAGGTCTGGCACATACCTTATTACAGCAGATTCCTGAGATTTATTCTCCCTGCCAGCTTTTACTCATCATCTACAAGCCGCAATGAGGACACCACAAAAACAGCAAAAAATGGCATCGATTTATAACGCTCGTTATTCTCCTAAAGTAGATTTATGAAATCACAAAATCTCTTGCTTGATGTACAGTACACCTAAGGGATTCTGTAAATCTGGTATTGCCGTGCAAGTGAAGTGAACTTTATTCACTGTTTTTCCTGGAAAAATTATTTCAGGCACCCACGTTAAGGGACCCATACCTGCCTCCCCAGGAAACATGTCTTTCACTGGTTTCCTGGAGAGAGAGTGGTACGTCTTTGAAATGATTTTCCATCGCTACAAGCAAAAGCCATACTGAACTCTCTTTTCTGACCTCTAATTGCCCTCACACTCTGTTTAGAATGTCACTTTTTCCAAACCAACTCCCTTGTCCAATCAAGGCAGCTTAATTAGGACCACTGGGTATAAGAGAGTAGAAGAAGATGGGGAGAGCTGTTGAAAAACTGATACAAAAATGAGCGGTCTGGCCTATGCATTTGCTACCAGGAAAGCCCTCCAGTTGCGTTTGTTTTGCCCTGCTTAAGTGTGGAACACTGATTGAACCAGGCCAAGGCTAGATTGGACTAGCTGCTCCCAGAGGGTTTCCCAGGCCACACAGGCTGGGAGTTAAGTTACACTCAGCCTCAGCCCAAATGGTCAGGAAACAGTAGGACTCGACATCAAAACCTCTCTTCGGGGACGCATGTATGGAAAGATTTGTTGTTTGATTTGCTCTGCGCATGTTAGGCCATGGTGTAGAGTTGGTTAACTGAGAGGATTAAATCATGTCAACCAAAAAATGTCACAAATTAAGCAAGGAATGCTGGAGTTGTTTAAAGCCTTTTGGTTCATTTACGTCTCATGTTTATCCAACAGCTACTTAAGAGGATTACCGATGCTGAAAACATGAGAACATGCAAAATGTAGAGAAAGTGATCTTACTTGTGTGGAGAAGAGCGGTTGAAGCACGTCTTGGTCACGTCCGTCACATTGGGGTTACAGCAGTCGCCAAGGTCGTAGAAGAAGTTTTCCCAGTTACATTCAGGGTCACATATACCATTCCCCTGCTTGTGTTCAGGGCAACGGCTCCGATGACCGGACATGCAGTCACCTGCATCGAACCCTGTCAGCGGATGGTTGCATTCTGGGTCACATGCATCATCGCCGACTTTGCTGATATCACAGTTAGCTAGGATCAGGCGGTTTCGAAGGGAGGAATTTGTCACATTGTGAATGCTGAGCTCCCAGGTGATGTTGTAGGGGCTGAAGGCATCATTTAAGTGCTGGTGCTGGAGGCTGATCTGGTGGTCGGTTACAGTCGGCCTCATCCGTGCATCGTCCCAAACATTTATTACGCGGTATCGTACTTTCTTGGGACGACGGAAGGTCCAAAGGTGGTTGTAGTTTTTGATGACCTCAACATTGTCACAGACAGTTTGACCGCAAGTTGGAGGCTCTAGCGTTGTGTCCAATAATCCCTCCAAATCTCCAACTCCACCACCACCCAGAAAACCTAATCGTCCACCTCCTCCCTGCTCAGGCTGAGGAAAGCTACCATCTTTTACAGTAAGCCACTTCCGGCCTGGGTGCTCAAATGTTTCACGAATGACCAGCTGAGGTAGATCTTGGGGGTCCTCATGGCCCTGCATATCCCTGATAATCTGCCTCTGCCCTCTGGCCTGCCTCCATAGACCCACCCTCTCCACTGCCCCCCTGTAATTATGATTCAGTGCATTCCCGCCAATCATCAGCACCTTGCACTTTTTGGTCAAATGGCTGAAGACATCGCCTGACTGCTCCCGACTGACGCCCACTTGGGCGCCATTCACAAAGAGCTTCATGTACACGCCATTGTATGTGACAGCCACGTGCACCCATTGGTTGGGTACATAGCGAGTGTTGGAGTGGATGGAGGTCACTTTGTGGGCACGGTCAGTTTTAAGGGAGAAGAAGAAGCGGGGATCACGATTCCCATGTTCACTAACCGCCTGGATGCCAAGCAGCCAGCCTCGGTCACTGGAGGCGTAGAAACATTTGTCGTATAGTCCTGTAACGAGAATGAAAACAAGTCAGTGAATATACGGCAGCCATTATTTTTCAGGTGTCAATGTGGAGAAAATGAACATCAGAGCTGCCACTTTACTGATGCCTCTCTTTAAGATAATACAACTATTTGAGGTGTTCAGAAGTCAAGTGCACACGATACTTAATGCTTATTTATTTCAGCATTTGTTGTCCAATATTCCGATTAGATTTCTGTGCTGGAAATGTATTCTGCGTAGTGTATTTTAACACTCAATGTTATATATAATTAAAAGGTGAGTTTTCCAGAGTGAGCCTGAAAATGTATTTACAATTAGGGCTCAAATGTATTGCTGCAATATATTTCATTTGCATCTAAGTTGGTGCTGCCCTGGAAATTGGGTGGAAGTGCATGTTTAGCTAAGGGAGACCCCATGGAAATCTCTTTGTATAGGCTTCTCGTGAACACTGAGCGCATTTAAAGGTGTTCGTGTAAATGTCCCTTGCCAGTGGGGTAGCCAGAAAAGGCTAGTTTCTGCTACAGTCTTGTTTTTGTAGAGGTACCAAAACACCTTTTTCCTGTTTCACTTGGACCGTGCATGTCAGCTTGAGCATGGTAATGTGTTTTCACTTCTTAGGGGATCTCTGAATGTTAACTGTTTGTTTGTTTAGTGCTTGTTGAGGTACGTTTGTGCAGGAACACAAGTTCGTGTGTGTGTGTGTGTGTGTGTGTGTGTGTGTGTGTGTGTGTGTGTGTGTGTGTGTGTGTGTGTGTGTGTGTGTGTGTGTTGCTGCATGTTCGTGACTGTGTATATCCATACTGTCCAGTCAGAGTGTGCAAAGATTCCAAAGCACCTTGACGTGCCTCACAAGGTCCATCTCCGCAAGTGAAAGTCTGTGTATTCACAGGTGCTTCTAGAGCAGGATTTCACTCTTGTCACAGTAATACATTCTTATAATGCCTTATAAGGCCTTATCATGTTCCCCTCACTGTAGATACAATTATATATATATATATATATATATATATATATATATATATATATATATATATATATATATATATATATATATATATATAGACATATATCACATACCAATATACCAGACCTCTGAACACTCGACTTTCTTCTTTACTTTTATTTTATGCCATTCTTTAACTTACTGTTCTTTGTTGTTCTTGTTCTTTCTAGTTGAATGTTTGTAATGTTCTGTTTATGTTATGTCAAATTCCTATTACTAAAATGTATGTGTTCACATACTTGGCCAGCTGATTCTGATTCTGACTGATTCTGATTCCTGGGATTTGATGTCAGGGTAGCACTTCAAACCATCAAACCTATCCATAAAGAGACACTCGATCTGTGACCTGCACGCCAAGCCTATTTAAGTATGGAGTGTCCTTTGCAGCCTGCGTCCAGGATTCGTGCATCACATGCCTGTAAATACCCTTCATATTTGTCTCTGCTGCTTTTAGTATGGTCTGAAATTATAAGCTGATAATTACAGTGATGATCACATCTTTGCCTCGACGTTCTTGTCCACTTAGATGCCTTTGTTCCCCATCGATTAGGCTACCTGAGCCCGCAATAAGTGTCGGGCTAATGGTGATTGCACGGAACATCTTGCTAACTCTGACCCGCTTCTCATTAGACGCGCACGCCAGTATGCATTCATTAACTTGGTATTTCAATGCACTAATGTTCAAAGAGTGAGGGTTGGGTTCAGCGTCAAGGTCAGTCCTTTGGCGGATGACGTATGCAGGCTTTCCACTACACTGGAAGGAAAAAGCCTTCCATCTGTCAGCTAGTGCACTCAAGGCTAAAAGGTGTGCTAAAATGCTCGTAGGGCTCCTAGCGTAAACAGCTGTCATAATTCTGCCATGCTCAATTAATCTAACACACTACACTTTTCCAGACCCCGCACTGCGCCTCCTCCGGCTCACACCAATACACCTACACACATATGCACATACTTATGCAGACATGCATATATACATGCTCATGGACAAACACACACACACCCTCCCATACACGGACAAAGTGAAATGCTGAAGTGCACATTTGTGTCCTCTCAGAGACACACACACACACACACTTGCACGAAGGGATTTGCATGTGCACACACTACCGTAGAGAGCTGTTCCTGTCAGGTTCAAAGGCAACCTTCCTCGCACACTTGCCATTTGTCTTCTTCCAAGAAAAACACGCTCAGGAAAAAAGAAAAAAGTAAAAAAAAAAAATAAAAAAAAATACACACATACACACACAAAGAAAAATGTCACAAGGACTTGATAAAAAGCAGGGAGGAAGGGAACAATGAAGACTTAGTTTACTTTTTGAGCTGTTCTCGCTCTGGAAGGTCAAAGAAAGGCACTTTTCATAGTCATATACTGAAGTGACCGCCGCAGTCATTTCCCCCAAGGAGACAATGGAAAATTCCATTGATGTGTCAAAAACAAACTTAATGGACATAACAAGGAATGATTATAAAAATGTCATTGCCGCACTTAAAAACACTTGACTCTAAGCATTTGACTTGACTGTTGAGTTACACTCTGAATTATACCAAATGACTCATAAATGATCTACCAATAGTTGCACTTAAAGGAACAGTTCACCCAATATGAAAATTCTGTCAGGTGAAGTTTTGTGGTCCTCTCCCAGATAATTTTAGTAGGTGGGGAACTTTTTTAAAAACATTGAAAAACAATGAATAAAATGGCTCCATACGACCTGTATGGAAGCATCCAGCATCCGGCATAATCCGAGTCTTCAGAAGCCCCAAGATCCCAAGTTGATTTGAAAAGATGTAATTTACAACCTTTCAGAAGCTGAAATTTTCACTGTAGATGCTCACCTTAAAGCATCAGTGTGCACCCTATCTGAAGTCATACGATCAGCCGCACATCGAGGGTGTCAATAACGTCTTTTCAAATAAATCTGTGATCTCAGAGCTTCCAGAGATTGGACTAAACCATTTACCTAAGGTATGGAGCCACTTTACTTTTTATTTGATAGTTTTTGTTAAGTTTTAAAGCAAGTCCCCATCTACATCTGCCAGTCGTTTTGGAAAACGTCGTTTTGCTGAGAAGCTGCGGAAAGAGATAATGAAACTCCATCTGCATGAGGGTGAGTAGATAATGACCACGTTTTCATTTTTGGGTGAACTAATCCTTTTAACAGGTTTTTCAATGTCGGATGACATAAATTGACTTCTTTTCTTTTCTTCTCACTTTGGGGTACTCAACAACACCTTTAACACCCACGAAGGCACAGTCAAGCTCTATGATATCATCACCATGATAATGATTCAAACTAATGAGATGATGGTGATGATGTTTCTAGTTGAGGTGATGATTGCTGGGGGATAACTGTTACACTCAACCCCTCTTCAAACTCCAACCACTTGCTAGGTAATTAAGTCATGATTTTCTAGATCATTCATCTTCCTCTGAGTATCCCACTTACAATTTGATTAAGATGAAACAGGAAGAGGATACTGTTTTGACCTGTCCTCAACAGGCCAAATTTGTTTTTTTGAACCAATTCTTGTGCTTATCATCTCTCATGAGAGGACAGCACCAAAATATATCTGTTATCACTGTGATTATCTGCCAACGTCTGCAAATAATTGTCCCCAGCAGGTCATGGAAGAGAACCACCGTTCCTCTTGTGTGATTTATTTTCCTCTTCCTTTGATGCGGGACAACCCAACATGACCCGGATACAAGGGCTAATAGGGCACAACAGAGTTTGCATAACATTTCGACACAGAACTTGATGTTCTGATTGTGTGTGCGTGCGTGTGGTTGGGTGGGTGGGCACATGCACAAGGGTGTGTGTGTGTGTGTGTGTGTGTTAACTCTTACAACACTTCAAATGCTTTTTAAAGCTGGGATCAATCCTGACCACATGGAACTGTCACACTCTGGAAAAGGACAGCATACGAAAAGCTTTCTTTCTTGTGGCCGCGACTCAGCCACTTTTTTCATGCCCAAAACAAAAAGGGGGAAGCCAGAGTAACCGCTAACTGCTGCTAGCTGTATCTTACGTTAGCCGGTAAGCTCTGTAAACCATGCAAATAGTAGTAGTATAAGCTTACTCTGCCTGAGATGGGAGCTTGGAGCACTGGGATAGGGTTGGTGTTGGTTACTATTCAACTGTCACCTCTTGAGGTACAAACTGGCTAGATGCTAGCTGGTTAGCATGCTAATTTCAATAGATATATCTCTGCAGCACAATACGTAGATGTAATCAACATGACATCATAACTATTTCCTCACACTCGTGGACGATCTGTTGAAGTCATTGCCGCTTGACTATGGGTAACTTTGTGAAGGGTCGCATTTTCCGCAGTCTGCTAACAAAAGCTAATGACCTCAATGGCATTCATGCGTCTTGCAAATATCAGCGCAAGTTAAGCTGGAAAGACATAGTATGGGGAGCATTTTCTAATTGGCGAGCCTTCAGCATTTGGTTGACATCTCACAAGTGTCTTCCCAATTAGCAGACACTCCCCATGCAAAGTTGTTTCTGCGTAACATCTGTTTATTGAGCCAACGTCTACAAGAGGTGTGTGTGCTATCTGGTGACTGGCATGCAGCGCAACACAAAGTTCCACAGAGCCCCCTTTAAAGGGCACAAAACAATCCAAACTTGAGTTTGATGACGGGTTTGACAAGTCATCGGTGGAGAATAATGAACAGCTATTAATCCCTGAACACTTGTTTTTCACCCAAACCTGGTCCTGCTCTTCCTCCCCGAGGACTTCTTCTAAATAGAAATGGTTACTTCCATAGAGCTCATCATATAACCAAACAAGAAAAAGCTCATATGCAACTTTAAAGGTCTTTAACTGGAACTTTCTCCCTCATATTTCTAATCCATTGTTACCAAATGAAGTTATTCCACTGAGTTATAGGAGCTGCGTGTGTGTGTGTGCAAGACAGAATTCAAAAAAACATTGCTGAGATTGAGTCACCGGAGCTGGTCAAGGACGCAAAAGTACCGGACCTCTCCAGGGCTTCCAGATTTCATTTGTTTCAAGCAGAGACGGCGCTCACTGTCTGATGATTCACCAGCAATTGCACAGAAAAACAGCAACATAAGTCAACGTGCATCAAAATGGTAAATTTGTAATGTGGAAGGAAAGAGAGCAAAGGAACAAGCAAGAGGGCAGAAGAGGGGAAGAAGAAGTAGCGGTGGTCTAAAAACAACGTGTTTGTAAAGAAAAACAGCTCCTGCTGCTGCAAACAATGCTGCAAACAACACTGCGCTGGCATCAAAACAAGTGTTTTGCAGAGGCACTGGGATTTTTGAGGCCTGAATTGGATTTAAAAGATTAGGCTTTATTGAATTTGTTTGGTCATCCTATGATTCCTGTTTGTTTCTCTTTAGGTCGCCTCTCTGGCGACGGTGATGTGAGCACGATGGGAGGAGATCTTAGGAAATGAACACATAAGATTAAACATGGGGAGTAATCTCTGCCGGGCAGAAGCGGTACACGGCGAGGCGGGACGGGGCACAACAACAACAACAAGACCTGCACAAAGTCACTCCTCTACGAAGAGTGCGTGCAAGAGGCGTTTACTCGACCCTACGCATACGTTGTTGTTCGTGTTGCCTTGCACCGTACAGATGTTCCTGTTATTGTGTCCACCCCCTGTAAATCTAAGGGTCACTCAGGTCACAGCAGACCCTCTCACCCCCCCTCCCCCTCCTCTCCTTCACTTTCAGACTCTTACAAGGGTTTGGTTTTGCAGAGCGTGTCCCTGCCAACTGGCTAGCGCTACCTCAAAGTGTACTGTATCTCAACACACACACACACACACACACACACAAACACACACTCATAAGTGATTTATTTATGCACGTGTGTGTATGTGTGTGTGGAGGGAGGAAGGGCAGCTAGAGACAGATAGAAAATAAAGGGCCGTGTAAATTTACTCAAATTGTGCAGACTGGCATACAGGAGGCTGGGTTCAGTTCAGTTCAGTTCGGTTCAAAGGCAGCCATCTGCACGAGTACTACAGCAAGGCGGTGAGTTGTGTGTGCAACGCTCCCTATCGGCAAGGAAAAGCAACACAAAAAAGAGAGAGCAAGAAAGAAAGCAAAGAAAGAAAGAAGGAGAGAAAGAAAAGAGAGAAACGCTGTCATGTTCTGTGATGCACAAAAGCGCTATTGGTCTAAACAGCTGATGCAGAACAGTTTCTGACGCTTCTCCGGTGCTCCTTTTTTACGCGCGGCTGCAGGGACGGAGAGGAGCGCGCACAAGTGTCACAAGCGCCCCCTCCTCCCCTGCCAGTGTCTGCGCGTCCTCCCTCTGCGCAGTCAGTGGACAAGATAGACGCATCATCACTATCTGATTGTACCTTTATTTAGAAACTCAGCCGAATAACCCCATGAATCCGCACAGGAGCGTTTTTTGTTTTTGTTTTTTGTTGTTGTTGTTGTTGTTTGTTTGTTTTATTGTTTTCTTGTGGAGAGACCGTGCATGGGCACCATGAAAAGCACAAACACATGCGGGACATTTTCCGGGGGCAGGGTGTTTGTGTGTGTGGGTCTGTGTATGTGTGGGGGGGGGACCCTACAGCCCTCAAGTCTTGTCCCGTAACTCCGGTAGCCAATCCAAAGGTGTCGATTTTGTGTGTGTGGTGTAACGGGGGACGCGCGCGCGCGCACACACACGCACACACACTCAAGCTTTGCGGCTCGAGCTGCGTGCATGAAGCGTCTACACACATGCACGCACATATATACGCACAACACGCACGACGGATCTCTCCGCTTTGTGCCCGACGTGACGTGCTCGCTCACAAAGTTTCGGCCATTACATCATAGTTTTAAAATAGCCAAGTCGGTTCAGAGGAATTACATTTTTACGCACAGTGACATCAGCTGGCGGTCAAGTGATGCAGTAGCTCCTCTATCTGCTATGCCCGTGCGCCTTCTTTTCACTTTATGTGTTTTATACGATCACAAACGCGCATAAATCATCCAACAGAAAGACAGGGGGGGAAAAAACGAGAGGGAAGTGAATTTGTCAAATCAGATTATATGGCAGCGATGTTTTTTTTTTTCCTCCCCGTGAGGCGATAAATGTGATCAACATCTTCGGTGACCCTGTGCTCGCACTACCCCACAACGCATTCCCCTTTACTTTTCTGAGCATTACATCATTGTCTGGTCTGATAGATGAACTCATTTTCAACTCGCTGAAACTGCATGTTGCTTTCTGAGATACACTACAGGGATGAAGAAGAAGAAGAAGAAGAAGAAGAAGAAGAAGAAGAAGAAGAAGGGGGGGGGGGACAGAAATGCTGCACATGTGCGTGTTTAGTTCTCGTTTTTCGCTGCAGCTCGCTTGTGGATTTAACACTTTATAAATTTTTTTTATTTTTTATTTTTTAAAGAGGGCTGACAGCTGGATGGATGTGTAGACTATCCTTACCTGCAATCACTGTGGGTGATCGTTGACCTCCCTCCGGTTTGATCCACATCTCTAGAGTGAAATTTCCTCTGGGTATCTCCACGCCGGGCTTCAGCCGCAGCTGATCTCCTCTGCCGGTGAAGTAGACAGCTTTCCCCCGGTCTGGAGAGTTTTCCTCCGCCTGCGAGGAGCGCCGACGCTGGCGAAGCACCCGTCGCTCCAAGCCGGGCAAAGACCGCTTGCCCCGGGGCAGACGTGTGGCACAAGCCCCTGGGATGGTGGCTTTCGCCTCCCTAATGCGCACCAACTCCCTCTTGGATCTCCCCTTTCTCCGGACTGTCCCGCACTCTGATCCAAAACACAAGATGAGAATCACCAGGCAAGACACCCAGGGAGATGTCCAAAGTTTCATTTTTCGGGAGAGGAAATGGCAAAAAAATAAAATAAAAAAAATAAAAATAAAAAAAAAATATTTAAAATAAGATGAAAAAAAATAAAATAAAAGAACGGGATAACTGGGGGAAAAATGTATGTCCACAATGTTCTCCTTTTTGGAATCCTCTCGAGTTTTCCCCCCTTCTCTCTGTTTTTTTCTTCTTCTTTTTTTTTTTTTTTTTTTTTTTTTTTTTACAGCGGTAGAATGTCAAAGCGTAGAAACTGTCTAAATAAACCCATAAAGCTATGCTGTTTTTCCCTCTTTATAATGCTAAGCCACGACCCCCTCTCTTAAGCAAAACTACTCTGGAGACATTCAGGGGACACAGGAATATTTGATTCATGTATGTGTTCCACGGTGCCTTTTCAATGGGTCTCATTTAGCCAAAGGGATGACTAATAAGTAATCAATCAAGAGGGGGGTCCGGCCGATGCCCCCCTCATCCCCTTTGGACGGTAGGAGTTACTCGCAGAAATCCACAGTTGTCCGCCAAGCTCTTGTCACACCTTTTTGTTGTTTCCTTTATCCTACGCGTAAAACGGCGCAAGAAATGGCACATGTTAGATCCCAAAGAAAAGTGACAGCAAGCCGACCTCTCATATTTATTTACGAAGAAAAGAAAAAAAAAAAAAAGAGGGTTGAATTGTGATGAGAGATTAAAAAAAAAAAATACAAAAAATAATACAAAAAATAATAATAAAAAAATGGAATCCGAACTTCCCCCTTCTTTGAGCGTGTACCTTTGCAGAAAAAAAGAGAAAAAAAAGAAGACAAGGAAAGAAAGAAAAAAAAAGAAAAAAGAAAAAAAAGTTGAAATGCTACTATAATATCTGGCGGTGAGGCGAGTGAGAGGACGAGGGGCAGAGAGCTGCAGAAGTGAGCACCGCGGTCCTCATTGATTGCCCGGAGCAGAGACACTTGGAGGAGTCGGAGCCCGTCGTCCGCTTTTAGAGCCAGTTTTTCTTTCTCTAAGTCTTTTTAAGAACAACTCGTGTTTCAAATGTTCCGGGGCTGTGTGTGTGAGTGAGTGAGTGAGTGAGTGTGTGTAAGTGTGTGTGTGTGTGAGAGAGGCTTTTTTTTTTTTTTTTTTTTTTTTTTTTTTCAAAGTGGGAAGTCACACAGGTAGGCAACTCTCACTGACGGTAATTCTCTCCATGGCACATAGTGATAGGATGGTGTTTACGGAGTTTTGAAAGGCGTATATGTATCCCTCTAGCGGTTACAATTTAAACAATCCGACACTTCCACCGAGGTCCCCTCCGACACAGGAGCACAAACCGAGGAGGACTGGTGGGGAGGCGCGGGGGGGGGGGGGGGGTGGGCAGGAGAGAGTCGGTTTACAGCGCTGGTTGTTCTGTGTTGAAAATCTACCCGGAGAGACCTCTGCGTCCCCCCCTTGCGTCTTAGATTCAGGCAACAAAACTACAACCCCGTCCTCAGTGCAAATGTTTCAGATTCACAACTAGCGGCTCCTCAAAGTGAGGTCCAGGTACCCCCACCAACCTCCCAACCACCTACCCCCCCCCCACCCCCCACTTCCAGGCAAATAAAAAAGTTGAGTTATTACCACAAAAGTACCACCATTACATAATAAGTGACTGTTTTTGGTTTCAGAGGTTTCATGCATGTACTGTGATAAAACACATACAAGCACATTTCTTGGGGTCCGCGGCTTAATCCGTGTCAGTTTAGTGGTCCCTGACGAAGTAAATGTTGTGCCACTTTAAAGGTGCACTGTGTGATTTTTGATGAAGAGAGAAATCTTCATCGATTGATTGTCATGACTGAACAAACAGACTGACCTTAAAGGACCACCCATTTTCATACTGCCTGACTTTGTTTACATGTGGCGGACCCTGCCACCTTTCTAGTTTCACCTTAAGGTACCACAGTTACGTAATGTATGAAGGTTTCGGTCATGGGGGTTTCATGCATTTTCTGTGATAAGAGATATAATAATGGCATTTCTAAGCCTGCCACCAAAGAGCTTGTTTATTCACGTATAGGAAAAATGTATATTTCTGAGTTTGTATTATCACCTCATTAACATTGTATATATTACATTTCTGAGTTTGAATTTCTTCTCCAGCATCTACATAGTGCCCCTTTAAAGGTGCAGGATGTGATTTTTGGGAAGACATTTTATGCCTACACAAACTAAATAAACAAACTCTTTTTGTTATCATGGCTGAATAAACAAACTGACTTTAACAGATGACATCATTTCATACTGTTTCCTTTTGTTTATATTTGGCGGACCCTGCCACCTTTCTAACTTCAAACATGACTTTACTCAGAGAACAGCTTGTTTATTCGGATATGGGAAAATATATAAATGTATATTTGAGTTTGTATTATGACCTTAATTATACTGTAAATATAAGTTTACCCAAACTACATAATGCCCCTTTAATTAGTGATCAAAGCTTTTATTTGGTTATATAAACAACTGTATATATATAAAACATGTGTGCCATGGAATACATACTATCATTACACTCTGCCTACAGACTTTCAAAAAAGTCGCCCATTTCATCTGAGGTAAAGTGTGATGTGCTCTATCAAGGCAGACCTGACTGTCCCGTCAAAGTCATGTTTCCCATTTCAAAATAAAGTAAGCAGTAGATCACAGAGGTAATGGGGGAACAATGACAACGCCATAGCAATTCTTGTCCCGTCTTTACTTAACTTAATTTGATGAATCATGTGTCCTTTTCTTCTTTCCGTTTTAAAAGCCGAAGTTTGATGGTTTTAATCACCAAATGGCAATAAGTGCACTTGTGTTTTTCTTTTATTCCGCCTCACACTTCATTGACAAACGGAGCTTATCCAAATGTACTGTTATCCAACAGATTTTTGTCTGAGGAGATTGTGAGAGTAGAAGTTTATGGCTGACTCACACATCCTAATGTTTACTGACCCGTCGCCTGAGATGGATGTGAGTTTCAAAACCGCAATCCCGACTAAAGTTTATAAGCCTGCAGGGCCGGTGACGAAGCCTTCGTCAGCCCCGAGCCGCTGAGTGAAAGGAAACAATCCCTTGGTCAGTGTTACTCCGGGAACATTTCGACACGGGGAGGACAGCGACTCTACCTTTAATGGCTTTCCATAGAGACAGTCAGCTGGAATGTCAGTGTTTCCTCTCTGTTCTTGTTGTTTGTTGTAAATGTGTGTTTAGACAGCCCAAAACTTGCCACCTACCATAAAGGGAAGAGAGAACAAACATTCAATATTTGCTTTCCTTTTTCATACGGTGTTGCAACTTCGGGTCGGGTGGGTGACAGATTGAGAGGTGTTTGACCTTGAGAGTCGCCGGGAGCACGGTTTCACATGGGGTACACGTTTTAAATCATGTCCGAGGAGACGGCGGCATAACTTTGCGCGTCTGAAACCTTCACTTAACAGGTTGTTAACGCGCATTCTCCTCTCAGATTCGGTTGTGTGGCAAAACCTCCGTCTAAAATGGGTGCTTTTTTTCCTCAGATGACCCATAGTTTCTTCAGCCAGAACGGGTCACGGACTTGTAAAGCAATGTACTACAAGTGGATACTTGATATCAAACCTGAAGGAAAAATGGAAACGCAAACCCACCCAAGGTGCCAAAGTATCATGGCCGAAGGTGGAAGACTTCTCCAGGCCTGTAATTACATTCTTCACCTGAGATCAGACTGTCACTCTCTCTCTCCGTAAAGGAACATGAGTGCTGCTGGAGATAGAAAAGATGACCTAATGTCTTGCAGTCAGCATCCGTTCAGGTTGGTACACTATGTGCAGACTGAGTAGTGTGGGGGTGGGGGGGACAGACAAAACCTTCTGAAACATGTTCACATAAAGGTCACCCACCATCCCTCCGTTATGCAAGGAGCTTGAGCTGAATTGTTTTAATATAGCCTTGCACCCACCACCCCAACCCCTCAGGGTGCGGACCAATCAACAT
Source organism: Acanthopagrus latus (assembly GCF_904848185.1). NCBI lineage: Eukaryota > Metazoa > Chordata > Actinopteri > Spariformes > Sparidae > Acanthopagrus > Acanthopagrus latus. The sequence continues at coordinate 16,026,209 of NC_051050.1, read as the reverse complement.
GCTCAAAGTTCAAACCGTGTGCCTCCCCGGTTCCACTGTTTGGCTTTCTTTTTTTTTTTTTTTTCTAAGCAGGCTGATTCCCAGTTGTTCCAGGATTTGATGGTCCAGGAAGACAACATCCCATCTTAACCCAATGACCCGTGACGGTTCGTGTCACGGAGCCCCTGTGCAATTGTGCAAATCCCACTGCAAATCTGAGTCAGGCCACAAAGTAGAACCGCCGCTTTCAGAGGGGCATGACGCCGAGATCAGTCGGGGGTCAGCAGTGAATAAGGCAGCGCTGGACAAATGCAAAACCTCTGACACTGTCAAAAGTGATCGGTACATCTGAACAAAACCATGACGATAACCTCTTTTTTTTTTAAACCCAGATGAAAACGCAGGAGACCACCAATTATTTGTGTCACGTTATCCGACCTTTTTGTCGCACGACCGCCTCTAATGTCCATCCTTCTGTCAGATGTCAAATAAAAAGCCGTGTGGCTTTTATATGGATATATTATAAAGAGTTCCAACAGTAGATGACACTGTCGGGATTATCCCCGTTCATTATCTGAATGCGTGCAAACATTTTTTGGGCTTTTCTCTCTCTTGCCGCTCACTTTTGACCCAGAGAGATTACATCTGCACTATCCAAAAATAAACAGCTTGTTGATATGGCTAAAAATGTGATCGCAGAGCTCAGGAAGTCGGTATCCAACAGGGGAATGTGGGCAATTGATGACTCTTAAAATGCTTTGGTTAAAGAAAGTAAAATAAAAAAGACAGACGATATTAGGTTTCTCTAATAGCTTGGCCCTGTCCTCAAACTTTATATCTCCCGTGGGTGATGCGGCCATCACTGTCTCCCTATCACTCCTGTTTAGAGGAAAGTGGTTGCAGCATTGTACAATAATCCCACTACGTCATCTGAGTGACTGCGGAGCAGCGCGAGTCAAATGGGAAAAAAAACATTGTCCTATAATCCATTAATGCACCCGGCTTAATCTGTGACTGTGGCTGTTCTAAAGTGCAAACCTAAATGCCTTTGCCGTATTTTGTGTGTGTGTGTGCATGCGTGTGTGGATGATCTGTGGAGTAAAACGATATATGCTCGATTGTCAACAATGTCGACACGTTTAAAAGAATAATGCAGATTAGGTTTACAGTAAATATTGCAGAAAAATAAAAGCAGCGGCGACAATAGATTTCAACAACGGTGGACGGGGGACTCTCTCTAAACGTAATGCCGTTACAGAACAGCCATTAAAGCCCTTAAGAGTATAATCCCGTGCTACCTACAAACTCATACCGGGTCGAATTTTCTTTTTTTAGTGGTTCCATGAAAACCGTCACGCAGGCGGTTTCTGGAAAAAGAGAAAAAAACAAAAAAAAAAGGGAAAAAAGAAAGCACTTCCCGACGAGATGGAGGTGTTGTTTGTTACTTTTAAAACAGAATATCGCAAAAGATTACAGAAAATGTATATACGTAGGGGCGCAAATCGGGTTTAATCTGGTCTAATGCGTATGACAGCTGTCATTTATATGCGCTTAGCATGGAAGGGGCAGCCAGTTCAGCCGCACACGAGGCCGGGCTGCTATATGTGAACGCTGGAAAATAGAGAAAGCGTGTTGTGGCTTGGACAGTCAAAACAAAATCAGCAGTATCGGCAGAAAAAGGTGAAATATTTGTAGCGGGGGAGACGTCGGATTACCGTCTGCTGTGATGCGTACGATCAATAAACTGACATATCATTCTTGGTGAAAAGTGAATTGTCAGTCATTAAATCTCTTCAGGATGAATTACTGACGTCTGCTCGCAAAATGGATCATCTTAGATCAGACAGAAGTGACGTTCGTAGGTCACGGGGGACGTTGACTCTTGCGTCCTACTTTTATGTCTGCAATTGAATCACCGTAGATACATGACATTCTAGTCTTTTATATATATATATATGTGTGTATATATATGTCTGTATATATATATATATGTATATATATATGTATACATATATATATATATATATATATATATATATATATATATATATATATTATATATATATATATATATGTCACCCTCATCCCACCACCCAAACTTCTTCCCTTATCCAAGTGCTACATCATTTATTAGTCATAGCTTCCAGCTGTACAGGAGCAACAGAAAAGAGGACGTGACTGTTGTATCTCCGCCTCGAGCTTTTTCTCTCACCGCAGAGAGAATCCCGTCCTTCTACGCCCCCGGTCGATACTACATCTGTCCACTCATCTGCACCTTTAAGGGAGATTTTTTTCTGTTTGTCAAATTACTACCGTTCCTCGGAGCAAGAGGTGGTTTTCTTCCCCCTTGTGAGACCAAGCTGTGAGATTATTCGTAACTTCGAGTTCTTGCACCAACCTTAGCTGACTTTTGGCATCTCGCACCACAAAGGAGCCACTCTCTCTTCAGCAGTACGCACGAATGGCTATATGCTTAACCACACAGCAACTGATTCAGTTATATAACAGCACAGCAGGGCTAACCGAGGCAACATATACAGTATCATTTCATGCGGTCAGATATAAATCATTCCCATGAAGACGGAGAAACACGCAATTTCTCTAAAGTTCTCTGTCTGCATTTGTGTTTTTTGGTCTTCATTGTACTTGTAGTTAAGTGTTGGTTGTAAAAACAACGCTGTGATACTTCAGTGCCAGCATATGCTACACTGTGTGGTTGAATGAGTACATCAGTTTGACAAACTAAGCTTCTGATGTCCTTGCTTAGCCTTAGGCTGGGGAGAGCTCAATTGTGTTGCAGCTTACTTTACTCTGAGATCGTCACCGTGACTATGAAGTAAATACATGCATGAGAGAGTTGTAGGCTTTGGATTTTGGTCATGTTTATAAAAGCTTTAATGCGACTTAACTCTTAAGTAACTCTTAACTTAATTTTTTTCTAATTTTTCATCTTATGTTACAATCTGCTCACATATGGCCTGTAAAAAAGTGATCAATGCATGTAAAGTGCTACATATTGATACATAGAGCTCCTTTTAAAAGTGCAATATGTAAGAATTTTAGTTTGAAAAATTCAAAAACGAACTGAAATTGTCCACAGAATGCAATTAAGTAACAGTTTCGACATTAGCAGCTAGCTCTTAGCCGGTTTGTACCTCAGGAGGGCGTGGTCTGACGGTAAACAACACCAACACTACTGCTAGCTGAAGTGTTAACTGAGCTCATGAGCTAACATAAGATGCAGTTAGCAGCAGTTAGCGGTTGCTCTGGCGACATGCTTCCAACTATTTTGCTTTTGGGTGTGAAAAAACGGGCAATTTCTTAAATGTTGCACCCTTACAGAGTACAATTCGAGCACACGATGTAGCATCACAGGAATTCTGAGTCTAATCCCCAAAGTTAGAGCTACATTTTTCAGTCAGACACCTCAGGAAATACAGAATCACGCTGCCCATCACATCATCGCCTGTATATGTAAATGTGCATGAGGAGTGTGTTCCCCATCATCCTCACATCCTGGATTTTAGCGGCTGTTGTGAGCTGTGCGGTAAACAATAACCCATTATGGGTCCCCGGCGGCAACCAAGGCTTGCCCTCGGTTTAACTCTGCTGCTTGTGGGGAAGAATTATATGTGCAGGGGAGCAGAGTACGGCACAGTCAGCACACCACTGCTTGCCACCACTACTGCCCCTCCGTCTAGACGTTAGAGCACGTCCATATGGAGATGGTTAAAAAGCTCATTAGCCGGCCTACTTGAAATACAGTTGCAGTGACGCTTGTCCATAAAAACACAAAGTAGAGTGGTTTCTGCAGTGGTATTAACCAGGTTGAAGCATCGAGCCCCCAGGACTGACAACAATTTGGCGCAGGCCTCCGGTTCACCAAACGATGGCTGAAACGGCATGCTTTCCAAGAAAGGGATAAGGACAGAAATGATTTCTTGGAAGAGTTTTGGACCTTTTTTTGCATGAGGTAGTCTGATCCACTGGGTGAGGAAGAGCGGAAAAATGTCTGGTAAGGTGAATGGATGGCCCGCTGGAAGAAAAGCAATGGCTCGGTCTTATTGAAAAACATTTAGGGTGACCAGAAGGATCGCTTTAGGGCAAAGAAAGATTTGGGGATGAGAGCGCAAAGACCCAATTCATGCGGCAGCCGTTCCCATCACTGCTGAATTTTTCAGCATTACGTTCACACGTTGAACTCATTGAACTAAAACTCCCCCTTCCTTTACTCGCACATAAAACAAAGTTTATATGTGTTGGCTTTCACATTGTAAAATATGCCCATAAAAATGATTATTTATGGTATATATGACCCCTTTTGACTTATGGAGCACTGCGGATTAAAGCACCTTATGCCTTTTCAACACCTACTGCACAGTCAAATACATGTACACAGGCTTGATTTAGTCTAATTAGGGAACCTGAAACCATGGGGGAAATTTTACTTAATTGTGCAAAAAAAATGGTTTCACTGCTCCCTTTAGATTTGCTCGAAAAATTGCGGCCTATGAAGATTCTGCCACATTTTTTATATTGATGTAAAGTAAAACGTGTCTTAAACCATATCCCAATCTAAATCAAATGATTTGATTCAGTTAACAGTCACTTTTTGCAGTGTTCAAGCTGCTAGAGAACAAAACATACTCCCTCAGCTACACAATGTTAACAGGGTCTTTCTCAGAGACGGTACAGAACATGGACGTCGCCTCCGTCTTGGCATTGACTGAATCCTCGGAGGTGAGCACAGACTTTTTGGACGGTCCGTCGGTACAATTGACCGCGCGGTATGCCATGATATTTGGCAGATATTTGCATGAAAAACTCACCAAAGATGCACCAACACGGCCACGGGGTCGAGCTCAGTGACTGGAAGTAGCTGAGGTGAAGCCAAGCAGAGCTAGCCTGTCGTTAGCCGTTCCCTGGGTTGTGAATATCTTTGAATCTGCAGTTGTCATGAACAGGGATATACAGACAGTAAAGCAGTTTTTTTTTTTTTTTGCACCAGGCTGTAAACATGTTTATTTCTGCTGGAAAGTTTTAACGTGGGCTCTTACGCTGATCACCTTGCTTGTGGAGCAACCCTCAGGTGGCCGTTCAAGGAGCTGCATTTTTCTGCACTGTGGGAGGTTGCCATTTGGTCTTTCTACTCATTTTTGAGGGTTTAAGCCCCACAATAAAAGCATACTGCATGCTTCCCACCCATCACAAGATAGACAGATACTGTTAGCAACTAGCTTGTAGACTTATTGGAGCATTTAGCAATTCAAAGAGGCATACGGCCTTTGATTTCCCTCAGGAGTTGGCTAAAGGACAGCGAATACTGAACTCACCCCAACTTACTTTTTTCTTTTCGAGCACAAAGACTAATAGCTTTAACAGATTATGTCAAATCTGGAGTTCGCGGTTTTAAGAATGGTCGTAAAAAATTCAAGAAAGGACGTAAATTTTTGATGTCCCACTATTAGATCATTTTCAACGATCTGAAAACTTCATCAAATTACTGTGTACGCTCACACAATGGCTGCACAGGGCTGCACACGAGGCTCTTGGGGGATGAATCAAATTTGACAGCGGCGACCACAGAGCAGTGGCGGCGCTGTGAAGCACGAAGGGGAGAAAACCTCAAACACTGCAGATGAAAGATATGGAGATAACAACTGTCACTGCAGCTCAACCCGGCCGAGACTTCCGCGGAGCTTGCCACGGCACAATGCGGGTCCATCCAAAAAAAGCGCCTGCAACATGGAGGTCAGGAGGGCATCACGTCGCGCAGGCTGACCTAAAGTAGTGACAAACAGAAGGGGAATCGTCAGAGAGGGCACGGGATGTCCTGCTGGTTGGCTGTTCAGTCCGCAAAACATTGGGAAACTGCAAGTCATGGTTGCGATCGGGGCAAAAAAAAAATGACTCAACGGCGGTCAAGAGTTGGAATGGACTGACACAAGTTAAACATTTTCTCAAGCATCCTTTGTGAGCGCGAATCAAAGCTTCACACCTATTAAACTTTTCTCTTTATTGATACAAACCGAGCCTCGTTGCTCAACATCTCTGAGGCTGTGTGTTTTTCGCCGGCGTGCCGTGTTTGCGCTCTTGTGAACAATCAAAGCAAAAACGCTTATGAAGAACGGGATTCCTAGGGCAGCACCGGGGTGACGCACTCTATACGTGTACGAGTGTGCACGGTTGTGTTTACCTGCGAGGGAGGATTGCTCACGGTGGATAGAGGTCGGGTTTTACCCGAGAGCAGAGATAGAAACAGCGATGGGGACAACATTTTCTTTCCAGAATTGGTTTAAAAGTGACCAAATGTTGCTTCAACCAGAGCAAAAGTAACAAAGTGAATCCTCCGTGTTCAGACATTTTGAAACTGAAGCGTGAATGTCTCAAAAGGTCTTTAGGCGACTACAACCACGCGGAAAGAATGCCAGGAATGTCTAGAATGCGTCTGTAAACAACATTAACCCAATGCAGTGGGCTTTGTGAAGAACATAGACGCCTCGTTCCGTTTCGGGGCGCGTCGTAAAACGATCGAAGCGGCTCGCCGGGGGTTGCGTAAACGACGTGGTCCGTGCTCGCTGTGGACACGGTGCGCCGCGTAGGACGTAATGTATGTTTTCACTGGGGGGGCCGGGGAAAGGAAAAGCATAATGCGTTTAGTCGGTAAGCAGGAAAACACATGCTGCAGCATAAGTAAACAATGCATAATGCTACGCTGAGATGAGCAAACAATGAGCACGTGCTGATTCGCAGTCAACAATGCGATGCCGCACCTTAATGTGTCTGGGCCAAACAATGCAAAAGCCGATTATGCAAATTGGGGTTATCGAGGGCACCGCGATGTAACAATGGCACCGAGTTGATTGAGCCGGGCTGTGTGTGTGCGTACGCTACCCATCCCCTTGGGTTTCTTTTTTTTTTTTTTTTTCCCCACAGATGCCCTTCCCCGAAAACCCCCTATCCTACGCCCTCTGTCCTGAGGCCTCATTATAGGCGCTGCTGTCAATCAGAAGGTCAAGGGTCGCGGCAGAGGATCAGCTTGATCAATACCCCCCGGCCTGATCAATCAACTTGTCTTTCCGCCTCCACCAATAAGATGCTGGCCTCCATCAAAACAAAGGAGCGAGAGGGACGAGAATGCCAGAAAGAATTAGCGAGGAGTAAGAGAAAGGGAGAATGTAAACCAGCCTGCCTCACTGAACAAATCCCAGAAGCTGCTTTTTTTTTTTTTTTTTCTTCAGTTTAAGAATGACATTGTCAAGGACTAGGACATTGATGAGTGGTGTGCGTCATCGTGATGCACCTGTAATGCCCCTGGGATCCCTCTGTGTTCGCTCCAGATCTGTAGACACCTTGTGGGAGATTTAGATCTGTGGCTGCATGGTGATCAGTTTCCTCGTGGCAATAACACACACACACACACACACACACACACACACACACACACACCTTACACCCGTCATCTTTGTCTTCTTTAGTGCTTTAGTGGTAGCAATAAGATATGCTCATCTCAAATCCCTACAGTGGGGAGAAAAAAAACAACAAAAAAAAATACCCTCCTTTCTACAAAATAACTCAAACAATTAAGCTTTACGATTACAAAAAGCATACTTCCATTTAATTATAAATCACCTTCTTTCATACATCCAAATTACCGGACACGGGCGGCCTCCTCTCGTTTTTCCTTTTAGCAGATGCAGAGTTAAGAAAATTGAAATGATCCATTAGCTTTGATTATCAAACAGGCTTAATAAATGGGTCATTTTTCAGTATCCTCTCAAATTAAAATTGCCCAGTGTGTATTTTCAATTGAGTGTCTGCTCCTGTGCCAAGGAATTATTTTCCCCGAGGAATCATTCCAGCCACCACGTAGTTACAAATCATGGAAATGAGATGATGGAATATAGAATAGAGAGGGGCGCTGCTGATGCTAAATCATTAAAAATGTACTTTCTTTACCTCAGCTCCGGAGCGACGCCTCACATGACATTAGTTGGCGGACAGCCAAGCATAAAGAGTGGAGGCGGCCCGGGCTGGTCTGTGGTAAAAGATAATTCCTTTAAAACTATGGGCAATATCCGAACAACACAGTCATGACACGCGGCAATAAAACAGATTTAAAAGGTTTGTAATACAATTTGAATGCTCTAAAAATCAGGCGGGACAGTGTGCTTTAACGATGATGCCGCGACGTCCAGCAGGAGGAAGTCACTCACAAAAAACTACTTTCGCCTCACGACTCTATTAACTCCGGATTGAATAACATAAATGCTTCAATTGTGATTGGTTAGCAAATATAAAAACGTTAAACGTATCAACCAACCATATCCCACAACGGATAATGAAATACCAAAAAGCACCAGACTTTTCATCTGCGCTATTTAAGTCCTGTTTTTTTTTGTTTTTTTTTAACCTGATTCATTCATGTTCCAGGATTTAAAATGAAAATCCAGTTCCAATCAAGAGTCATGAAATACTCCCAGTTGAAACAATGTGGGGGAATTAAGAAACAGAAAATATGTTTGTTTACCTGCCGACAGTCGGATGAGAAGATTTACACCAATTTCAAGCTTGTATGCTAAATTCAAAGCTACATCTAGGAGAAAGTTAGCTTCGCTTAGCACAAAGACTTCAAGCAAATTGAGGACACAACCGGCCCAGCTCTGTCCATATATAAAGTGTCAAAGTAGGGAGCACCACCTCTAAATGGGTGGGTGCCATGTGACAATTTCTTTGCCGGAGGCAGCAACTTCCTGGACTCTCCGCAGCGCTCAACTGTGAAAAGGTGTGTAAGACAACCATCTGTAAAACTGCAACTTGTCATTTATATACTTCTATTTTTGTACAGATATGGACAAGAGATATAACATGCTAAGCTAGGCTAAAAGACTGCTGGACCTAGCTTCAATTTTGAGACATACTTGAGAGTGAACCACAGAATCATGATTCGTCAAATCGGGCCAGTTGAAAGACAACAGAAATAAGAAGTAAGACAGATGTCAAATATGAAGTCTGAACTTTAATGAGAGTTAGGTTTAGCTTAGCTTAGCTTAGCTTAGCTTAGCGCAGATATTTGAAGTGGGAGGAACCAGTTGGCTTAGCTCTGACCAAACATTAAAAAAAAAAAACAAAAAACAAAACTGACGCTTTTTTATTTTTTAGATTAGGAGCCAGGCTAGCTTCCTCCCCATTCATCTAGTCAGTATGCTAAACTAAGCTGAGCTAAAATCAGCTAAAGACTGCTGGGCCTGGCCTCATGTCTTTAATCGACACACATGAGAGTGGTATCAATCCTCTCGTTCAACTCTCGACGTGTTGAACATTTTTACTCCAGCGAGCTGTCAACGCAGCCTGAGGGACGTGTGTCTAACAACTCGTTTTCGGAGGAAAGAAGTTTGAAAAAGGCGCAGCAGACGGCGAACTGATTGAGCAGCTGAAAACTGTGCAGCCGCTACAGAGCAGAGACAAACCAGTGGAGATGAAAAAAAAAAAAGAAAGAAAGAAAGAACAGCAGCAGAAGGAACAGATTGTATAATAAGCCAGAGGAGTTGATTACTTTCAACTTGTGACATTTTGTAATAATTTCCCAGCCAAATAACACAATTTCACTGCTGTGTGCAATGTTACTTGTCAAGCCTTTCGGTTATCTCGGTGCGGACTAATTGTTGTATATAGAAATTATGTAGAGGGGGGAAAAAAATACTTAACCAAAGGCAGAGTCGGGTCGGTAAGAGAAACAGGGATATGACCTGGCAAATAACAATGTTTGTAAAGACCAGCGTCAGAAACCCTGACTGTGGCAGTTTAGACAAAAAGTGTAATTGACATTTTTTTTTCCACATAACAAATGAGCCTGTTTCTAGAAGCGCCAGAATAAACGGGCTTCATGTAAACGTTCTAAAAATTCAGGTTGGATATGTGTCCTCCTCTTGTCATTGTCGTCAAGCTGTCTGAAATTCCACGGCGATGGGCTGGATGTGCTCCCCAGATCATGACGACGATGAATAAATAATAACGGTGAGATCAGGGGGAACATCACTGAAGGGGCTATTTATATCCGCAGAGCAAATTTAACCTTGACCTCCTTTTTCACAGTGACCACACTTGCCTTTTTTTCAAGCCAAGAGTCAAACATCATATTTTCACACTTCTGCGTCATCTCATAACTCTGACTTAGATATGAAATATTCAAATGCTGCTCTGCCCGCTGTAATGGCCAGTGAAATTCCTCATCGGGAGCCTCGCAGGACTGTGCGCTCTTTGTTCCAGGGGGAGGATGTTGCCAGCACCTGCGAGCTGGAACGTGTGAGGTGTGCAAAAAGGCAAAAAGGCAAAAAAAAAGAAACACCTAGACAATCATCATGTGTGTCAGAGAAGGCGTTGTTGTGCTCTTTAACAATCATGTTGTGTCATAGGTGGCTTTCAGGCAGAGCCGGGGTACTCAAGGTCAATCTTTTAGGCCTACTGTGGGAACTGATTTCAATCCGAGTCGGTGTATGATGTGCATGTGTGTGCACATATGCGCAGGTGTGCAGGAGGAGCAGAGGCAGGACGAACAGACAGGCACACCGGGTGCCTGTGAGGTCAGGGGCTAGGTGGAGTGTTAGCGGGAACGACACCTGACAGCAACTGGGAGGATGCGTCCTGGCAGTTCTGTACATTCACGTCACTACTGATAAAAGTCAGCACCTGCTGAGCAGGAGAAACTACGGTGCCGGTGCCACCGGGTCCTCCATACAGGACAGGGAGAGGAGGATGTGAACTTCCTTCCGCCTGTCCTTCCGTGTCCCTACAGTGCTCACTGAGCAGACAAGTCAGGACAGCTGTGATGGCCATTGGTTGGGCAGGGGTGAAGGTGCCAACCTTGTCAATGCCAGAGGTGGGAGCAAGGCTACATGGCACCGCCCAGTTTGGGCTTGGAAAAGGAAACCTGGATGCCTCTCTTTTGGTTGTGTAACAGCCAAGGACAGAGGGAAGTCTGCAGAACTTTCTCAGTCACTGCTAATGTAGCCGGACGGCGACATGTGTCTCACCGGGACGAGGAAAAACAATCAGACATAAGATCTGAATCTTTTTTTTAACGGCTTGGGCGTGAGAAAAACTAGCGTAGTGTAAACTAGTGTAAAAAAACTAGTGTAGCGGTGCAGATGGTGAACCTGAAGGAAGGTGAACTGCATAGCTGCGTAGTAGCTCCCTGATTTATGTCCATCAACTTCTGCGTCTGTTTTTCCGCACTTGATTCCTTTCTGTCCATAAAACACACAAATCCTTCAGATCAAAAGGCTCAAGCGTGAGGTCAGCTGGTGAAGCACGCCGTCTATGTGGAGAGGCTGTGTCCTCACCTGGGTGACCCAGGGTCCAAGGCTAACTTGTGGCCCTTTGGCTGAATGTCACGTCCCCTTTCACTTTGACTGTAGTTACTATTCAGCAGCACTATCCCAAATGCCTAAAAGAAAAGTCCAAACTTGTCTCCCTTCTTTCATTTTGGAGCTGGAGGTGGATGACCGTCTACTCGTGGTAAATGTATCGAATAACCTCATAAACACGTGCATTAAAGCAAATTCTTGTGTGGGCTTCTGGCTGTCTTGGTCTTCTTACCTGGGTTACCTGGAGCTTCTGCAGCATGGCAGTGTTTAAAAGCAACGCCAGTTCAATATAATGCAATCTTACCTAATCCTACATTACCTAATGTCCTCAATCTATGTTCACTTCTGTAGAGTCGTTATCGTTTCTGTTATTCTGGAGTGGTGCACACACTGTGGCTGATAAAAAGCCAGATACTGCCACCTAGTGGTCAGATACAAGAACACAGAGGGGGAACCCCCCCGCCCCCCCATATTCAGCTGCTGCTGCACTTTCACACTTCCAATGCAGCCAATAGCCCAAAATCAAAATTTTAGAAATTGATCACAGTCTTCCAGTACAAAGAAACAGCTGATGTTTTCTGCTTCCAGACTTGTGTGGATGTATGTTGACTGCAAAAACAGTCCCGCACTCCTCCTTCACTTTCCCTGAGAAAAAAAAAGCTGATCTGCAACTTCTCCTTAAACGGAAGCAATTGGCGGCTTGTTTTCCCCACATTTTGTTTTTCTAAATTAGCCCCTTAAAACACACACACACACACACACACACAAAAGTGAGAGGCCAACCAACACGCAAATACTGTGTTGTAAGCAACAACAAAAAAAACAAAAAAACTTAGCATGTCACTGTAGTAAGAGCAAGTGGAAAAACGTCACCTTCAACAGTAGGGGTGTGGAGGAAGGGAAGGGGTCGTATCGTGTGTGTGTGTGTGTGAGGGGGTTGGTGGTCGCATGTGCTGCAAATTAGGCCTTTTGGTAGGCAGCCCTTGTGTTGGCGAGCAGCGGAGGAGACAAGAGTGCGGGTGTTTTCTGCATGGCTGCAGACTGCTGCACCTTGGGGGCCGACTGACCCGGGTGCGAAAGGAAGGGGAGGAAGACAGACAGTGGGCTGTGATGAACATTTGCTTGCTCTTTCCCCTCTTTTTCTGTCTCACTCCCTCGCTCTTTTGCCCTATCCGTAGCCCCCGGGGAACCCTTTGCACGCACCTCTGAGCAGCCTCTGTACAGGCCGCTGCCCATGTGCGAGGCTTCAATCGCTCTGCCCTTATATAGGGCCTCTTTCTCCCCTCTACATGTGTTTGAGGCCCTCCGTCTCTCTCTCCCTCTCTCAGCCACCGTGGAAAGCTGTGCTTCATTTTCTCTGGGGCTGGGAGTCCTCATTCATACTGAAAAACAAGCAACCAGCCTCATTTTTTTTCACAGGAAGACAGTCAAATATTTCCCAGGCTCTCTCAATTCATAAATTCAGACAGTGTTGTAACAAAACACCTGAGTGAAATGTAAAGAAATCGTGTTTAAATATTACTTTGGTACAAATGAGTAAAAGTCTTAAAGTATACGATATGACACGTACTGAAGTTCATTTATTGCCAGAAAGTTACTTTAAATACTTAAGCGTCAAAAGTGCGTCACAAACTCTGTACTTAGTGTTGACTTGGCTGTCAAAGATCAGGTCAATATTCAGCATTCTTGTTTTGTTCATTTACATTTGGCAGACGCTTTTATCCAATACACGGATGGCGGTGGCTGCCCTGCAAGGTGCAGACCAGGGGAATCGAACCAGCGGCTTTCTGATAACAACATGCTGGCTCTACCCCTGATCCACAATAATTTAAAATTTTGCTTCTTTGGCTCTGATGCAGCATGCAATCTGCAAAATAACTAATAACTGAAATGAGCAAATAAGTAATAGAGTAAAAAGTAAAACATTTGCCTCAAGTTGTAGTGGACTGGTACAGTAGCCTCAGCAAATGTAACATTCCATCACTGAATTCAGAAGCAGGTTTTCTTCTCCCCTCGACTGAAAAATAACCTTTTTTTTTTACTTTTCTTTTAAAATCAGGACAAAGGGCGTTTCAGTCTGACCCTCGAGCACACATCACGCGACTTTGCAGCACTGAAATACTCTCATTCCTCCACACACAGTCAATCAAACGCCACAGTTTGACAGATTTGGAGTTTATTCACACATCACATACTACAGTGGGTAATGTATTCAAGAAACATTGAACAGCGCTGCCACATATGACACAGGAAAAAAAACAAAACAAAAACAAAACAAAAAAAAAGAAGACACTGAACCCTTTCTTTGCCATTATATAAAAATAGTGTTGCTACAAAAGTATAAATTAGGCTTACTAATAAGACAACTCAGATCTGAAGCTACACAGGAATCTGCTGCCAAAGTGCGATTAAAAAAGAACAGAATCAAACACGTTTTTTTGTTTTGTTGTTTTTTTGCATTTTAGCAGAGTATAAAAGGAAGTAATGCCTGTAAAATAGGATGAAAAGCAACACTAGTTTCTTAACCTGAATTGATAATACAGACTATAATCCATAGTTAAAACAGAACAGAGCTCCATGTTAGCATTCTTATACCATAGTTTTTTTTTACAATTATTATCTGAATAAGTTAAAATCCTGAAACAAAATAAAACTTACAGCTGAGTTCAATTTTCTAATACCAGTATCTAAGTTGAGTTCTTCTATTATATCAAAACCTTTTTGAAATGCTACTGTAGAAAATAGAGGTATAATGTTATTGGTGTTCCCTACTGTATCTCTGAAATGAAGGCTCCCCCTTGTGGCATAAAAACAGCAGTTCTTCTTGTATTTACATGATAAATCCTCTGAAAATGGATGATGTCAACCCATAAAACACCAACCCATGATCAGCATCGCTACTCCCGCCCCTCGAAAAAAGGTTCAGATTCAGTCCAGGTTTTTTCGTCTGACTCCTTGATAGAGTGTCTTAAGGTAACGTCTACTCATAAGCCAGTGTGTTGTGTCAACAGATGCGAGTGAATCATGTTGGCTCTAACTTTATATATCAGTACTCTTATTAAAAGCATGCATATTTCTTAGATATAATTCTCATTTAAATCAACAAAAAAAATGCTATTTTTTTTCTATGTAAAATCAAGTTGACATCACGACGTCAACGATGGCATTTTTGTCCCAGAGCGTATTCTAGTTAAAATACTTATTTAAAAACTGTAAGAAAAAAATCCCTTCATCAGTTTCAGTCGGGGATCGCTTCTAAAACCACAAACCAATGTACAGTAATTTGACTATATCTTGATCAAAAGCTGACTGTCTGTATGCTCAGCTCATATCCAATTTATTTCTTTTTTTTGTTTTAAATTACAACATTACCTTCTGAGTACTGAGGTAAAACATTAGATTGGTGCTTAGAAAATTAAAATTTAAAATATATTTTACAGCAATTTTCTTTTTTTCTGGTTACCAAAATATAAATGTGTTGACATAAATCAGTCTGAAACAGCAGTATACATATTGATTTCAGGAATGCAAATCATCACAATGCAAAAAATAAAATAAAATAAAATAAAAATATTGTTTGTCTTGGTTACACTGAATCAAGTCAATCTCCCCCAAGTCTTACAGAGGGAAAACAGACAAACTAGTAAAACAATTGGATAACAAAATAAAACCGAAAGAGAAATCCTTTCACAAACAAACAAAAGAACCTACTACTTTATAACTTAACACCCTCTGAAAATTGCAGGCTTCCACCTGGCTGCATGTCTTACAGGTGTATTCAAAGACCCCGTGACATCACTGGTGGGTGTGGTTACAGGTGCAACAAAGCACACCGCTCTGTTGCACCACACCCAGCGGTCTGAGAAGGGCAGCAGCTGTGCTTTTCAGCCTGGTGTTAAGTTACTGTTTTCGGAAAGAGAAGCACGTATGAAAAAAAGTCCAAGCTATTACTGGAGGTAAGGAGTCTGTTACAACACGTTATACAGTTTGCAATGCAGAGCCATTCACTTTTAACTGACGGAGACGACTGACGTGTTGAAAAGTAAAAAAGTTGACTCAACTGCGTTCAGGTAGACTAAAAGATTCTCATCCTGGTGAGACCATGACACTTGAGACCATTCACTGAGATGCCCTATTAAGTTTGCACGTGCAGTTTACGTCTTCTTACTTCCGGTGTCCTTGCAAGAAAAGATACGGTCACATTAGCATCATGTTAAAAGTGCAGCGTGTAAAGGTACGGCCAACATTATTGTCGGATTCATAAAATGAAACTTACAATGTCAACAGATTTTGAAGAAATATCTATGTTTATTATGTATTGTGCTGCAGAGACGTCTACAGCCCCATCACCACCTGAAAAGGCTATGGTCTGATAGCATAGCCCAATGTAGTTTCAGCTGGGAGATGTGTGCGGCAAATCTGCTCTGCTCACAAGCTCTCTCAGCTTTTTTCAGTCTAATAAATAAACTTGCAATAGGCATAAAAATGATGCTTCCTTTCTAAACCTATTCTTTCTTGTGCAGCAGAACATACAACTGTACACAAGCTGCACAGATTATAGAGCAAACGAGTTGGGACGGTTATTTCAGGCAAAAATGTGACCGAACTATTTGGCAATTATTCCATTATTAGATGTTTGACCATTTGTATGTAATGTAGCATATATACTGACAGTAGTGCTACACACTCTTTACCAGAGCCTGGTAATAATACAATGCTATAAGGCCTATAAACAACACAATACCTGGTAGTACAGTGTTATACAAGTAAAGACAACGGAAATACAATGGAAAAGGTTTTTTCAGTCAAAGTCAGAGCTAAATGAACTATTAGGATTATTACTAATCAAATGTCTATTTGAATATTCCATAATCACGACCCATCCATACTGCTAAGCTAACAGCAGCGAGTGTAGTGAGCAGCAGCTGGTTACTCTGGTGATATGCTAGGAGCAACATTTGACAAGGTAGGCCGATCTTTACAAACTGCACCTTTAAACTAAATTGCCACAGGGCTACAACAGTGAAATCTACATTTCCAAGTACAGTTCTATCAGTGTTCCTATCCAGGCAAGTCTGTGAGGTCAAAGTCGAACAAAAGGGTGAACTCTGACCCATGAAAATCACGCTGAAACACACAGGCTTCGGTAGAGATTAATCAGAGGTGGAGTGAATGCGGGTCGGGGCAGAAGTCTAATGTGACCGTACCTTCAGTTGTACTGGGGGGGTTAAAGCTAGAAAACATGGCTAAAAGAGAGATAGAAATGTTTTGTTAGACTGTTGATAATGGGATTATCAATATAAACTATTGGTGTTTAATATTTGAATACGAAGATGATGCAGCGTCTGGCAAAAAAAATCAAAACCGATAATTCTGGCCAAGCAGGTAGAGACATTCCCTGTTTTTTTTTTGTTGTTTTTTTTTCATGTGGAGTGTTGTACTGCACCATTGAGGATCAAAAGACAATATATATTTAAACTGCACCACAAATATTATTGTAAAAGAAATACAAATGAAAGTCTCATACCACGTTATGAGTATAAGTACATATACCTGCTCTGGTATGACCCTGCTAATGTGGTTTGTAATCTTCTGCTGAGTTCTTGTTCAGTATAAGTTTATACAGTGGAACTTGTGCTTGGGTGTGTTATTGTTCAAATTATTCCTGACTTGTTGTAGAAAACAAGAAGTGATTCCAAAAAGCATGTGTGTTCAAACAAACAAACAAACAAAAAGATAAAGTGGGAACTTTGGAATAAAGCTACTTGTCAAATAACACAGTTTTCCATGATATTCAAACAGTCCACTAGAGGACAGCGTTTGCGACCATCAGCCATAAGTCCCTTTGAGTCTACTTGAGTGAGAAAAGAAAAAGAAAAGCATTAGAAAAAGATGGTGAAAAGAAGGCCATTGAACAGCAAAGAAAGGCATGATGTTGGTTCTTACTGAAGGGTTTAAGGTGGTCGCATGAAAGACTTAAGGCCCAAAAACAGAGATGACAAACTAGTACTTGACTAATTAGTACCAAAGGCAACAAACAAATTTTACAGTATAACTTCCATTCATCCAAGTCATTTGAGGAGGTATCAGCTTAAGTAAATGTATAGTAGAATTCATAAAAAAATAAATAACTTGACTTCATTAGTATGCATGTATGCGTCGACTTTAGTGAATGTACTGGCAGAATTCGCTTCATCCTGAAAAAAATAAACCCTCAGTGATCCATTTTTTTTCTCGTTTTTTTTTTTTTTTCTTCGTTTGTTGCAAATGGCACTAACTGTGCTCGGGGTGGAACGTTTCACAAAAGTCACGGTTCAGCACATACCTCGGCATTGAGGTCACAGTTTGGTGTGTGGGTGTTTTTTTTTTTTTCTCGGTACAGTGAGGAGAAAAAAGTGGCGGTGCCTGCGCGGGTGCACTCATTCCTGAGAAAATCCCGTTGATTTCACAAAAACAGAAAATAATTTATTATCAATAATTAAGTGTAGAAGCGTCATGGGAACAGTCCTTTTTTTGTAGCAGACAGTTTGAAACTATGCCCTAAGATAAAGCTTATTGCCTTGAAAATGGAAAAATTTTGTAGCTTACGTGAGGAAGACAATGGTTATACTGGAATGATAAATGAGGAAAGAAAAATAAATAAAAGAATAATAAACTTTCCTATGAATGATTCTTTACTAAATAAGCTGTAAAAAAAAATAATAATAATACACACATACACACACGCACACACTCTTAGTGGGCAACCACACAAGGATTTATGCAATATGAATTAAATCCTTGCCTATGAGCTTACCAAACTGATGGCTAATAACATTACTACTGCTTATCTGAGGGCAACTTATAGCCGACTGTAGGTGTCTCTTTTCACAGAGCTGACTGATGCGACGTTCCTGTAATACCAGCACTGGAAAACTAGCAGACAAAATGGCCTTGAGATTTCATTATTGTGTAGTTACTGACCTACAAGTTGGGTTGTACTACCAGGTATTAAAAGGATAATGCAGGATGTATTTATCCAACACGTTATTTAATTTCCTGGCGGTGCAATCCAGCTGCGGTATAGTGAGGCTGAAAGAAATCGAAGATACTAGATATGATGCTGTCCTCTTTGTATGTGGAAGGAGAAACAGATTGTGTTAACAAAGCTCAACCGACAGCTCGATTTTGTTTTTCAAATTAACCTCATGATACTGGCCCCTTTGTGCAAATCTAACCATTTGATTTGCATTTTCTAACATCAAGACCATCGAGTTAAATCTGGAAAGACAAACCATTGGATGACCTTTTTTTTTTCCTCCATCAATTTTAACATAAACAAAAAGGAGAGCATCATATCCTCATTAATGTTTTATCAGCTGTTTTTCACCCTTTTAAATGAAATATGCATGCAGCCCAGTGCAAGCAAATGATTCACAGCTACATTTTTTTTTAGGCCACTGAAGCAGCCGTCGATTTTGCTGCAATGATTTTACGCTCAGTTAACCCGACGGTCTCCTGTGGATGATTATGCTGCAAAATATGAAATTTCAGTGATGCAGGAAAGCAAATCATAAACCTACCATACTTAATTGTCAGAGGTGCAATGGCAGTGAGGATTCACCA
The DNA here is from genome assembly GCF_904848185.1 of Acanthopagrus latus. NCBI lineage: Eukaryota > Metazoa > Chordata > Actinopteri > Spariformes > Sparidae > Acanthopagrus > Acanthopagrus latus. The sequence goes on along the minus strand of NC_051050.1, from coordinate 16,007,259 downwards.
CTTGAATTTCTTGTCACACACCAATGGAAATGATCAACTTCCGACATACTGTACATGCTACTATCTGCCTCAACAGCCGCCTGTTTTCTTTTAATCTGTTTCCTGTATAATAACAATAAAGTGTAATTAAATATTTGTCTCGGACATCTTTGACAATCTAGTAGGATTCTTTTCAGAGATCTATGACAGTAGTTTCAAGCAGTGAAAGCTAACTTTACCTGAAAATGTTGCCGTCCAGTGAGAATAACAGCATTGTAGCCTTTGAGCAGTTTAGTCATTAGGCTGGATTAATTCAAATCACTGGCCATGATGCGACTGAGACTCGTCCTGCTTAAGTGTGCAGCCCATACCGAGGGTGGCGTACCAAACAGGACAATCTTTTGAGAGTTACCGTTCCACCCCTACATTTTGTCCACAGTACTTAACAACAGTCCTTTTCTCTGTATAAAATATGTAATAAGCCTTATTGTTTTATGGGTGTTTGCAACCTGTACAATGTGAGTTTCCTGTAAATATTTGTCTTGAGAAGTATTTAATGTCCATACACATTTAAGTTTACAGTTGGTCTAAACCTACAGTATATAAATAATAGTCTTAAGTCATTGGTTGGAGGTGAAGGTTTGGTTGGTTAGGGTTGATTAGGATTCTCTTCTAGCCCATGTTGGCGCGAAGGAAAATTAGTTTGTTCATCTCCTCGGCGGTGACCTGCTGCTTCCGCTTCATGGCCAGGCTCTGCTCGCACACAGTCACACACTCGCTGCGTATGCCCACAGCTGGCACAGCGAGCAGCCACAGTGCCAGGCGAGCAAGCTTGGGAAACTTATCACTCACTGCTGAGCTCCAGTACTGGAAGAGGTCAGGTGTGCCTTGGAGAAGAGGCTCAGCCAAGTATTGAAAAATCTCTTGTCTGACTTGGCTCTGACTGTCGTCATTACCTGACACCAAGCTGGTCCCCCTTGAGGTACCGCCGTTGTTTCCCCCTCCCTCTATGCGGCTTATTTTAGGGGTTGGTGGGCCGTCGGTGTCCCGGTCGTCACTACCTGAAACTCCGCCACCAGTCATACCTCCATCCCTGGAGTCAGCAGCCATTTCGCATGCACGAGAGATTATGTCTTCATGCTGGTAGGCTGGCACTGAACGTAGCTTGAGCTGTGGGTCCAGGACCATGGCTACCTGGTGGGCTCGTTCAACCTATAAACAAGAACGTTTCAGTGACTGTCAGTTCTTCCTAAATCCATGCATCCGTCACATATCAAACATCTCTTAACTGGGCTGGGTACTGAACCACCTTTTTGGTACCAATCATACCAACTGTCAGGTTATGAAAATTGGCATCAAATGTTCAATCTTTTTTACTCAATCAGTTACTGGTTGAAAAAAATTGCAGAACAGCTGTGTGTACAACAGCACTGAACCTCTTATTGGCACCGAAATTGGTAGACTTCAACAATACCGAGCTCTAGGTATTATAAAACCAGTCCTATAACTCTGACAGCTAAATGTTTATTTAAATAACTTAATCAAAGCAGAACCAGCTCAGTACCTTGAAGTTCTCCTTTAGCGCTTCTAGGAAGTAGTGGCAGAGTTTGCTAGCCGTGCCGGTTCCAGCCTCTCCAGCTTTGGACGTGAAGAACTTCTCTAAGCGCAGGTAGACAGGCAGCACCTGCTGTAAGGTTGGTCTCCTCTGGCTGCTCAGCTCCAGCGCTGCCAGGCGTAGAGGTGCCAGCAGACAAGCCAGCGTCCCCAGAAGATGCTTGTTGAGACCCTGGAGGACTGGAGCCGTGGACTTGCTGCGTCCATATGCCTCACAAATCTGTTCAAAGTGGGCATGGACCTGCAGAAGAGATTCAGCCATGCGATCCCAGCATGGAGGGGTGGGGCATTGTGCAGCGCTGCCCTGTGTACCTTCTTCGGTTGTGCTTGCGGACGTGTTGGTGCACTGGTCCTCACGAAGTGCCAGTGTGGAGGAGGAGGCAATTTCCCTGCATGTTGAGAGAAGCTCGGCCAACTCGTGAAGACCTCGAGCTTGGAGGCTGCGCTTCCCAAGAACTGCCTGGACAACTGCACCGAGTGAGCACCCTGCGCATCGCAAGCATATCCTGCCCCGGCCGCCGCCACCACCAAGTGGCGATCCTGAAAATCCTGCTGCCCAAACTCTGGGCTCCGAGACATACACGGTGCGGATGTCTGACATCACAAACTCAGACAGCACATTCTGCACCCAGTGGTGAATCTGCTCAGGCCCTTCCCTCAGCTCCACCTCCCTCACACCAAGAACATAGCGCTTCAGTCTCGAGCCCTCCACCTGGTAGGCTGTTAGAACATAGCAAGCATCTGGGCCTGCTGTCTGGGAGTGGCAGGTGACGGCGATGCCAAGTGAAGCATTGGAGCCCAGCGCGCACGTGACTTTGACTTTGACTTGGTTGTACATGCGGGGCAGCTGGCGCATTGCCAAGGCACTCATGTTGCCAAAAGCATCGCGGGTGGAGTAGGCACCGTGACGAGCACCGGTATCCACTAGGGTCTGTGCCAACTTCAGGAAGTCCTTGCTGTTCAGCACATTTAGCATGCTCAGATCTGAACACATTACCCGTAAGAGGCGCTCAGCCACCTGCTGTCGCTCCTTCTCAGGTAGTCCGTTACTCTCTGCCAGCAAAGACAGCAGATGGATGGGTAGGAAGGCAGAGCAAAACATAAAGATAATTAGTGTTATAGTTTTTTTTTATTTTTATATATTGGTGGAAAACATACTGTATCTAAGAAGGAAAATGGAAATAAGGAATCATAGAGATGTCTACAGATCAGACTTTGAATTTAAGGAGAAATCATCAGCTATGTAAAATATTTGTCCATTTTGACTATTTTCTAATACAGTATACATAGACGCAAATGGCATATGAACTTTTAAATAGCCCTGTATACAGCAAAAAGAGAAATTTTCAACAATATGTGAAATAAAGTTGATGGCAATACTGATAGCAGTACTTACGGCTGAGAGTGTGGTTTCTCTGGGAGATATTTTGAGGCTGGATTTGTAGTTTAACTGAGGAAAGAGCCTGGGCCTGGGCCTGGGCCTGGACCTGGGCCTGAGCTTGAGCCTGAGCCTGAGAACCTCTCCAAAGCTGCTCTTGAGGACCGGAGGCTGAGGAGGTTTTGGGAGAGTCCCCTTTGGTGTGGTTCTCGTTGTCCGCTGGGGAGAAACAGAGATGGGACATCAGGTAGCAGCGATAACATTGTGCGGTTTCAATGGATAGTGTCTGACAGGTGTTTCCAGTGGAGAGAGAAGTAAAGAATAAAATTATGACAGAAAATTAAACAAATAATCACTGGTAGCGAAAGAAAAAGACAAAAATACATCAGTGATTCTGTCATTAACAAAGTGTGCCTTTAAAACCAGCTATGCAAGCTGACAAAACAAATTTCCTGAGTCAAGAGATCAGCTACTAATCTTGCAGGGTGTGTCATTAAATGAAGTCAGTCTCCCAGCATTAGCCAGACAGCAAAACATTATCATAAATTATCAACTAGTGTAAATAGTTTTTGTTTTCATAGTCAAGCCTGGATAACAGTATTTTAAGACTGTCCAAATAATAAATGTTTAATTTTAACTGCATGCAAGGACAGGCAACATGATTCATGCATAAGAGGATAAACTGCACTGAGTTCATTTGTTAAATGGAAATACCATATATTAGGTGGTTACAGCTTCTCACACATGGGTTTTTGCCATTCCTTTTCATACTGTTGTAAAATTTATATTTTTGTTTGCAAGATGACATTTTGTCATGTCTTTCAGCTGTGGTTGATTTAGATTGAATTGGTCTTTCTTTCGGGCATCTTGATTGGTTAATGATTACCGAATATGATTTCAAAAACAATAATACTGTGCCTCTACTGCTGTTGCAACAAAACATAAAAACTGTATCCAGCAGCCTCAGAACCAGATCTCCAACAACCCTTATATATTCTTTGTGTTTAATCTTGTGTGCAATAAATTTAATGGCTGCACCTCAATAAAAGAGTTAGGTGGGATCTTACGGACTTTGACATGCACTGCAGCCACCGAGGGTGTGTTCACATTCTGTATTTGTTTTCTCTGTTGAACTCAACATGCATCTGTAGTCGTGGACTCACCAGCGTGGGACTGCATGTGCTCCAGCAGGTTGTTGTAGAACTGGAACTGGATGCCACAGGCACCACAAGTGTAGGGTTCTAAAAAATCACAAGGCCCAGAAGAGCATTGACTCTTTGCCAGAGTACAAAATAAATACACTGTGCATCTGTCCATCTACTAGCCTCTATTGCCTTTATGGTCCCTTATCTTATACCAGATCAGCAGCTATAAAAGTCTTTTCATCTGGACAAAGTGACTCAATTTGCTGCAGTATTTCTGATGCATTTTCTTTGATAATTTGCAAATAATTGTTTAAAAGTTGTTTGTTAGGGCATCCTTGTGGGGTCTAGTCACAATGTCCCTCATCTGAATCAACCAGAGGCCTTTGTTGCATGTCTTTCCACCTCTTTATCTCTCCTCACACTTCTGTCTGTTCCTACTGTATCATATCTGATAAAAAAGAAACATCATGAACAAATGTCTACACCTTTAATTAAAAACATTTTTAAAAATGTAACCACTTTTCCAGCAATCTTTGTTCCTTGCAACAGTATGAGACAGCTTAGTATTGGATCATTACAGGACATGACTGAGTCTAAACACGATGCAAATGTACGTTAAGACCAATGTTAACAATCCTGATCAGACATTCCCCAGTGATAATGAAGCTAACTACAGAAAATCTGTATAATCACAATGGATTATTGCACCAAACAGTGACAGATTAACAAAAACTGAAGCAGACAAGGAAAAAAAAGGTGAAATGAGAAGGAGGGAGCGTGCATATTTTCCTTTATGAGCAGGAAGGAGGGGTTGGACTTACTCTGGGTTGTAGAGAATGAGGTGGCCACCAGAGGGCTCGCAGTTCCTGTGGACAAGAGGTAAGAGAGGGAGTTAAAACTAAACAAGGAGGGCCGTCCTTTCTCATTCTATTCCCTTCTTTATTTAGACAGTGCCTTTAGTGTTAAGTGTCATTTCCAATCTAAGAGCATTTACTGTTCATTTTGATTCAGATTATTATGACACACATGATCAGTGACTATACGACCAATTTAATATGCTGCATTTATTATAGGCAAAATATTTTTTCTTCCATAGTATCAGATGGGTGTTAAAAAGATTGAGGCCCATTACAAAAAAAAAGTTTATTAACAAGTCACCACATGCATCGTATACACACTCTGAACAAAACATAAAGCCACACCCGTAGAGGAGAAAGTGTACAGCCTATCCTTTTTTCTGTGTTGTTCACTTCATTAAAAAATAAGCAGACAAAAGCATTTACTGCCACATTTACTGAGGAAAAGCTAGAAGTGTGACCTACTAAACTTGAAAGACAAGTTATTCATCTTGTATGCCAAGAGAGCTGGTTTGAGACGAATCAACACTGTGGAGTTTCATTTTTTCCTTTTTTAAATCAAATTGCTTGCCAGGTAGTAGTTTATCTTGAGAAATTAAGCAAGAGAGATGTGACAAGTACCAAGTGTCACATGTTTGCTGGGTTAAGTGTCTAACAGCAGACTTGCAGAGGGGAGCACACATTAACTATTAGTGGTTAACCGAAGCACTGATATAAATACAGCTTTCAGTTAAAGCCATGGTAGTTTAAAATCTTATGTCTTAAATCTGAAATGTTCAATATCCCATTAAATGTTCTTTGGTTGTATTTTTTCAAACTTGACCTTTTAATACTCATTAAGCATTCTTGGGTATACTGTGTTTTAAGTGGGTGTGGATCGGTCAGGTATCACTGTCAGTGGCCTGGCAAAATCAGCACCCCAATGACACATCGTCATCAGATTCTGATTCAAACATTACCATTATTATCGGTGCACAGATGTACGCAACATCACCAGCCAAACCACTCAAAAAGGAGTGAGAGAAGTACAGCGAAAACAGCACTGACAGAAATCTGTCCGTGATGAGAACCAACCAAAACTTTTGGAACTTTTGCAGACAATTTTGCGCTTCATGTAGGCCAGCATTGCTCACAGTGAGAGTCTGATTAAGAATGTACGTTTTCTGGGCCTTTAATTACAAGTCTATTTTTAGATCACTGCCATGTAGGGCGGGGCAATATGCTCTTAAAATAATGTTATGATAGTTTTAGGTGTCATTACAATACACAATATACATCATAAATGCTAGAACCAGTTGATAATACCAAATATTGTATTTTTTTGTCCCCAAATATCTTAATATTGACATTGCCACAACTTTAAAGAAGATTGCTTTTGGTTCTAACACAAAGAGATTTTGATTTTCATCCATAATATGGATATAATGATAAAGTGGGTAGAGGCAAGTATCATAAAGTTCTGTAAATTCAGTAAATAACATCACTTTTCCGTAATGTAGCCTTTAAAACCAGAAAAAAGACATATCATGAAGACACTATCTAGTCTTGTATCACATTAAGTATAAAATATCAATATATTGCCCTGCACCACTGCCAGCTGTCATCAGAGCCAATAATGATCCTACAAGCTATTAAACATGGTCTGTATTTTCATGGTTTGACTATGGGGAAGAATATTATTATTAGACCTTTTACAGTTGAGTTTTATATAGTAACAATTGTTGCAAGGTAGGTCAAACAAACCTCTTTACATCCTCTGCCACCCCATCTCAATTTTCAGGCCAGCTGAACTGAAAATACGTTCCACCGTTCAAGCAGAAATGATACATTTCCACACAAATACACACACATCCACATAAAATAAGATACTCGGCGCTCACCGCTTGAATTTTGCGAGCTGTTTGTGTCAACCAGACTAGACTGAATTGCACTTTCCAGTTTCCGCCTGAATGGACTGTCTGTAAGTGAAAACACGGGAGAGACAATGAGTGACATGCCCACACTAAATAACGTTGATAATCTCTGAACCCACACATTAGTTAAGATGGAGCAAAGTCAAAGATAATCTTAATTTTGATTTGCTGCATGCAAATCAATCAACGCTAACAGCCCCGATGAAAGGATTCAAATGTTCGTATTACATTTAAATATGGGTTTAATTCCTCGTCTTCATTCCATCTTTTTGACCCACTTCTAAGATGCGAGTGTGTGCCATGCTTTAAATAGTTCTTTATGGCAGAGCGCTTCTTAGCAGAAAGATGGAGGGGGGAGGGGGGCGGGGTCATGTACCACAAAAATACAGAACCAGTTGGGAGACGAATCAACGATTTATGACAGCTGGATAAACATTTTGGTGAAGCAATGCAGCTGGGAAACATGATCTGAAATTGTCTGCGAAAAGCAGTCTAATTTTTGTATTAATTCTACTTATTGGGTTTATGAATCTGTCTGGAGAGAGAAAATTTAACAGCTTTAATGAGACCAACATTTGAAAAAGAAATTGGAGAACCTGTACAGTCTGTGTTAAATTTAATTTTTATGTTTTTAATCAAAACTTTAATGTGTTTAGGTGCTGGAGGCAATTAGAGAGAGATTCATAACAAGAAAAAAAAAGTCTTCAATGTATCATCACTTAAATTGTTCAATTAACCATTCACTAAAGGTTAATAGTTTCCAGCAGGGTTGCCACAAATAAAGTGGCAAGGTGACCCAGAACCTTTTATTCAATCTCTTCGGGTTCTCTTAAATCCTGTTTCCACTGGCTGACTGTAACACACTTCAGCCCGAGTGAGGTATGCTCTCATGAATTTCTACTATGCCCTCACAGCAGGACTGTGATATTGCTGTGACGGTCCCTGCCCTCAAACCCAGTCATGCCAATATCATAGTAAATCGACTGGCTGCTATTTTAAAAAGACATTATTCAATAGGAAAGCCAATCGGTGTTTGGTTTTCTAATCATGTTCACTGGGTTGTTTTCTCATTTTCTAACATCAATGCCTGCTCAATTTAACCTGACACATTTCACAACACCCTCAGTCATTTAAAAAACTTTTAAATTCAACATCACCAATGAAAAATATAATGTATATGATGAGTAAATGTCATGTTTGGTTCCAGGTAAATGGTAAAAAATTAAATGAATAAATAAAAATAATTAAGGAAAAGAGAAAACAACCTGCTATGAGGCTCTTTGAGCTGCTATCAAGTTGCCGTGTGTGTTGAGGTTATGAGGCATGCAAACTTAACAAAATATGTTTAATCAAGAAATCAAGAAAATGTAAAATTGTAATAAAAAAGGTTGCTTACTTTTCATCTTACCACTTGTGCTATGGCCATATTTGGTCATATCCATGCTACCACATTCCTGTACCCGTGATGCCTTCAAATCAAAGGAGGCTACATAGAGATAAGATCTCAGAGTCAGTTGTAGCTCAATTTAAAAACAATATTCAAGCTGACGTCACTTTTTATTCATAGGAGGCTACATTTTTACAGATATTTATACAAACAAATGTCTAGACTAGAAGAAACTGTTTTCAGTTAATTCCGGGTAGAAAATCTCTGCCACTAAGGCTAACACAAAGTTTTATTTTCTATTTTTCATGATGTTATTTCAAAATGTAGACATCTCATTCTAATTAAATGTATGTTTGATGCTTTTATAACACTTTGACTACATTAGGCTGGAGACCTGACTTATCTGTCAGGCCACAGGCCTACATTTACGGCTGAAAATGGAATTTCGCAAATGTCCAGCAATCACCAGCCGTCTACCCGGAAATGACTGTTGTTGTAAACACGACATCCAGTGTTTCCCACAGAATGGCTGTGTACCTGTGGGGGGTGGGGGGGTGGAGCGGGCGTCAGTATTTGACGACCTGAGAATGAGACTCAACAATCAACTTTAACCAACATTACATAGAGTTACTTGAATTGTCCACCTTAATACTGGCACACTGGCTTGCCTCACCTTTGTTTCAATCTCCTTTCTGTTTTCTCACCTGTAATTCCGTTGTCCTAGCAGCAAGTGGGCCACTCAACCATTAATTTAGCATAAAATGCTATAGAAAGTAAAATAAAAAAGTGTTGCCAAATGTACTTGGGCGGCTGTTAATATACCTGGATGGACCACCCAAGTAAAGTCTATGTGTTGGGAAACACTGACGTCACAACTGACGCATCAAAGCCTACACAAAAAGGCTTTAAGGAGAAACTAAACAGGCTCACCCATTGGTGTGTGAAGAGCTACATGCTCCTGGTAGGGGTTGAAATACTTGTACTGCTTCCCACAGAACTCGCAAACATAGCTCCCAGTTTCTGCAGGCAAGAAAACACACAATTAAAATGTTTGCCTTCATCAAAATCCATGTCACTGCTAAAACCTTTATCATATCAATTAAGATCCAGTCTGTCGGATTAGTTGTGTTCAATTAAAAAGAAGTGGGGACAGAATCATTTTGTTAATCAAGTCTTATTTCAATAAAGGAGAAGTAGAAAACAGGAGGTCGTAATAAGAGTGGAGAAGAGGAAGGAGCTGGTGAATCTGATCTTTTCCCGAAAATTTCACATCTAGAAAGTTTACGTTTAGCAAAAGCTCAATATTAGAGAAAGTAGGATACACAGAGGGTGTCCCTCCAATGTGCATAGAGGTTCACGCTGCCCCTCCCCACCCCCCAATCAGTAGGAGTCATTAGTGCAGTGACAAGTGCAGGCTTCCCACCTGCGAACACTGCCCATTGTGTTTGAAGGGACACCCGCTGCCGTCGGTTGAACCCGCGGTCTCTGCGGAGGTGGGCGAGTGCTTTTTCCCCTGCGAAGGAGGACTTTTGGACTCATGTTCTGAAACCTTTCCAGTGTGGAGTTAGCTCATATTGCTTACTGTTACTTTTCTAGTATGGATCATCACCATGACTTAGGCCATTACAAACTGTGTCCAGTGCACTGAACTGGACACAGGTGAACTTAAAGCTGTCAAACTGTATGGCATGTGAAGAACAAACCAAAAGGAATGAAGGATGCACCGTAAATCTATTTGGAGTTTTTATGCCACATAAGAAAACATATCTTGAGTCAGGTTTCTGATTTCCCCCCTATATTACCATTGTCATAAAACAGGAAACATATGAAATCAAATGGGTTACCGTGACAGATGATCCCAATATAATCTACTTTGTCTAGAGGGTATAATTTGCTACGTAAACTACAGGGTGTATAGCAAATTTCATAATCTCGTTCTGTCATTGTATGTCTGTGGTACTAACTGAAACAAAGTACATCAAACAGTCTTACTTGGTCCAATTTTCTGGTAGGGTTCAACTGGCTCCTCCTCTTTAAGGCCATCCACAGGTAACACTACCTGTTCATACGGATCTGTGAGAGATGAGGAACAAACAAAAGGAAAATAATTCACTGCATTACTGTAAGTTTACTTATATCCTCTTGTTTTGTTGTAAAACATCTGATTGTGCTACATCCTCTTTACTGTTCCCTTTACTATTGTATTTTAGCAAACCATTTTTAAATATAACACACACGTTCAGCTACAAAGTTCAACTACAAAGTTCAGCCACTGCAGCATCTATGTTTTTCTACTGTAAGGAGGAGAGCGGCAATTTTACACTGTTTATTTGTATATGGGTCATTCCATGCCAGCTCATCCAGAATTCAGAACTTTTCCCAGTTCATTTCATGGATTTTCTCAAGGAAAATTCATGTAAAAAAAAAAAAAAAAAAAAAGAACTTTTATTAAATTCATGGGACCTTGCAAAATCCTGCAGCTCTACCCCAAATACTTGTTTAAGTTATGAATGCTTGAAGTTTGAAGCCTCTGGGCTAAATTTCATCATTTTTGGCATTCCTTGTAAATGTAATGTAAGCCTCAGAGACCGCTTATATTTCACTGGATTGGGTTAAAATTTGTACTGAACATCCAAGAGGCCCTAAGGATAATTAACAACATATTGATTTGAATACTTGTTACAGAATGTTTTGTAGTAATCAACTACATTTAAAGTAATTTGTTTATTTAAATGAAGAATCTTTACATTTTAAAAAAATATACATCTCCACAAGTTTTTACTTTCCTGCAACCAGTTTATGATTCTGTGTAGTGTTATTACAGTTATATCACACCCAGAAGTTATTTGGCCCAGCATAAAAAAATGAGTCTCACAGATCTTGCTAAATTTAGCTTCAGAGCTGAAAACCTTTGACTGCATAATTTCCCAAGAAAGATTATTTTAATTTCCTAGAAAATGTAGGGGAATGCATTAATATTAATTTAATATATATTAACAATCTGAAGATGTAATATTACTGCATCCATTCACATTTTTTGAAAACAGATCATTTTGAAGACTTTTCACCAGCTTTAATATTACATTCAGTAGCTTTATTTGCAGTAGATTTCAAGGTTTTTGATCCTAATGTGAGCCTGTTTTCACTGGATTGTTTCTTATTAAATAAAGATTTGCTAATCTTCATTGCTCAGCCCTATACACATTCATTATTTGCAATTTCAAACTTTTTCCATCTACTTTCCGACATCATCAACTTGACCAAACTTGAAAGATCAACTCTTCTTTTATTGCGGGCTGTCTTGTGATAGTTAGCATCTTCTTCTGAGCTTTTGCTAATAAAGCAGGGCTCCATAATCTCACCATCACATCAAACTGCTTAAGGATCAAATAAATTATGATTGCCCTTTTATATAGGTCTGGGTATGGTGCAATAATCCAGTTAAACCTGTCTCAGGTGGGACCAGCCTAGACCCGTTTTACTTTTGATTTATTAACTCTGCTTTAAAAAACCCCACTGAAATGATAACTAGCCTGTTTTAAACTTTTCTTCCTGATTGACTCCACTTTAACGTGCTAATCAGTTTTTGTTGCTGTTGCAGGAAGAAGGGATTCTGCAGTGAGGGGACAGTGAAATGAAAAGTTCCCTTGTGAGTGGTTTTCTGGTTTGAGTCTTGAAAGTGTTAAAGAGAAATAAAAATAAGAATCGTCATGCAAATATTCCAAAAACTTAGTAACATGGTTACCATCAACTGCATGCAGGTCACGGTGCTCCTGGAAGCAGCTGTAGTATTTATACTTCTTGCCACAGATGTCACAGGAGTAACGGAAGCTACCTGCAGATGAACAGATAAGAGAGAGAAAGAAAGCAGCATTGTTTTTATGTGACTTACACATAGGCAGGAAGACACTGGATAGGACTGGCACAGACAACCAGTATTCTGGGTATGAATGAATCCAAAACTGCAAACTGGCTTGATAATAACCTAATAATGACTTTAAAACGTTGCTGTGGTGCACAGTTTACAGCGCACCTTGTACCCAAAGGTGTTCCAAATTACTGTAAGTATTTCACTGTGCTGTAAAAAGAATTGCAGACTCCTGCTTTTACTCATTCTGCAATAGAAAAAAGGATACATGACGAAAGATTAAAAACACACGGCCAAAGATTTGATTGCATTGGGACAGACAGGGGGGGGGGGGCTAAATGAGATTAGATAAACAAGACAAATAGGCAGATGAATCCCTGAGGGAAAAGTAAGAGAAAAGTTAATAATGATTTGATTATTTTTAAGAGAAACATCTCTATATAAACAAAGCTATAAAAATATCCACGCTAATCAAATTCCAGAGTCAATCAGTTGATTAAATTAAAAACAGTGTTAGCAAACATGATAAAAAGTAGAGTTTTTAAGAGAGAAAAGACATTTGTCCTTCTGTTCTGCTAAGAATTTCTCAGATTTTACATTCTGCTATCACATGACTCCAACCGGATTATGTGAACTGTCATACTGAATTAAATGTTTGTTATGACTCAATCATACAAAAATAGATTTTAAAATTGCTAATGCATTTATTAATATTGCTTCTCAGACAAAGGATGCAGATCACTTGTTCCATTCTTTCTGATTTGGTTGCAGTGGTAAGCATTGTGCAGCCAGGTGGCTGTTGACAAGAATACCTGAAGAGCCTCTTGGCACACTACAGTGAAACCCTGACTGAAGGCAATCTGCTGCATAAAAAGAATGGCACAGAGCAACTGTAAGAACAAAATCAAATTCTAACTTCCTTTCTACAGCTGGTTCAGGTTTAGTCTTTTCTCCATATCAATATGTCTGACTGATGCTGGCCCTGCAGATCGCCTCTCAACTTGCACACCCATGTGACAAATGTTTTATCATTTAGCAGGAGAGCGACAACTTCCACGTTTTCTCCAGTCTGTTCTGACCCTGTTAATTCAATCAGCTGCATGAAAATATGCCAATCTGGAACGATTTTTTTGTGCTCTGAAATCATTTCTTCGTAACCTCTACCACTGCTCTTACAAGTAAGATAACGTTTGTCAAAATAGATTTTTTCATATTTTCGAAACAGAGAAAATGATTGTCCTATAAATGTGATACAGGGAGGAGAGAGAAAAGCCGATACAGTTCATTTAAATCAACCAGTTTCTCCACTTCGCAGTGAAAGGGTCCATGTGATTATGCTGAATTGGGAACAAGGAAGTACAGCTACAAAAGCGATTATTAGGCGGCCTAACTGTAATTGCATTTATAACACCTCAAGGCTCCAGTACCATGCATATTCTATAATTTTCCCCACCAATTAACGTGATTGAAACTATTTACCACAAATGTGTGGCGTTCCTGGTATTTGTCAGTGTGATTAAGGCTCACATTACATCATTGCTCCCAGCACAGGTGAAGACATGAGAAGTAAATCAATAACAGAGTAACAGCATGGACCACTGGTTATGTTTGCATGATCTTTGCAGGTTGTGAGGGCAGGCAAGACAAGTCCCGATGTCTTATATTTCTAAGGATGCACTGAATGTGAAATTCTGGCCTGATAATGATACAGACGTTCAAAGGGACAGTTCACCCTGAATTCCCAAATCCATATACAACAATGTTTGTGGATTATCTTGGGGTCATTATTGTGGGGGTCATGATTTCTGGGAAGAGACATTGCTGTTGAGTTTTTTCAACTACATTTTTGGGAGTTTTTGGGCACCACAAGCCGAGTGGCTCCTAGTTCCATTATACTGGCCAGACATCTCCAAAACTCTGACACAGTCACACCGAAAGAATCTGGATGGATCAGTACCACTTGAGGGAAGAGGAAAAAAATTGTTTTTTTGAGTTTGGGGTGAACTGTCCCTTTAAAATAATAATTTGGCCAATACTTGATGCAGATATCAATGTGTTGTTCTTTTGCTGTTATTTTTGTCCTCCTTTGTGCCCGGGAAACAAAGAAATCTTGATTATAAAGACCTGTTTTATAGTTAGTCTGACCTTCATTACCCCTTTAAACAGCACAGACTTTATTCTACAAATGTATGAAACAACCTTTAACCTTCAACAACTTTTAATATAAACCTTCATTCACATGAGATTTTTCACGATATGTTACTGCATCAAGTATATTCCTCAGCATCTAGTATACTTCAGCTTCACAAACTGATGGCAGGGATTAGCTTGTTCTTGAACGTGCCTGCATGAAACTGATGTGGCACATCATATAAGCATTAGCTGCTCCTATTGGTGAAGGTCATCTTGCTTTCACAGCAGTTAATGAGGCAAATATCGGCCAATACTGATGTTTGGCTGATAAAAAACGCTGCAACCCTACATATTTCATATTTAAATGCCATAGTACAGCATGAATTCAAGTTAAGGTTATACACTGTCTGCCAATTGAACAAAGCCGGAAATTTAATAAACATTTTCCATTTGATTTCACCACTAGTACTACCACCACCACCACCACCACCACCACCACCACTACTACTACTACTACTAATTTTAATTTTGACCATGTTTGTGTGTCTGTGTGTGTTTAGAAGGCCTCATTTCTACCTCTCATGCTGTGCGCTTGTGTATTTTTAGTCTTCGTCTAACTTTCAGCGTGATTCCAAAGAGATATTCTGAGATACTCAATAAATATGGAGCCAGGTTTTTTAAAGACTCCTCACATTACTGCACCAACTGAATGGGACCACTCAGTGGATGCATCAGGGTAACTGACTCAGGGGATCAAGCAAATAAAAAAATACAGCAAACAAGTTGGACCTGGCTCAACTTTTGCCACAATGAAATGTCTTCTGGTAAGTCAAATACATGAAACTGCATATTCCTGATTTTATTACTTAAAATCTTGTCAGTGTGATAACATTTCTGTCTCGTAGTGTGAGTATTATAAAACTCTGCAGTGTTTTGGCTTCTAATGATTTAAATAGATACATGATCTATCAGACTTCCTGGATCTCTCTGGTACCTGAAGCAACACACCCCCACCAACGCCTGCTTTCATTTTTATTTTTTTTAAACCCATGGCTGTTTTTCGGTCTGAACGCCCACTTAGTCAGAGCTGCAGAAAGTTTGTCCTAGCTGGGTTCCTGAAATACTCTTCAACTCCAAGAACTCCTCCACAACACTAAAGCCTGTGTTGTCTCCTGCACCAAGAACAAGTCTGGTGTTAAGTAGGCTAAAAAAACCAAGGTCACAACACTTCCACATCCTCACTTTTCTGCCCTAAACCTGGGCTTCAAACTTCTCTGGATCACTGACCGTTTTCAATCTTCCCTCAGGCAGTGACTTTTTATCTATCTGTATCCAATTAACTGCTATTAAAACAGGTTATAACTGGCCTCAGCTTGTTTAATCTTTACTTGCTGCCACGTTCTTTTGGGATCACTTGGACGCCTAGATGAAGAAAGTTATATTTAAAATATACACTTATAAATTGGCATGCCAGTCATTATCAAGTTTAAAGTCTAAATATGTGGCGTCGACCAAAATGCTTTACAGGATGTTCCATCCTCTTAAGAATTTAATCTATCAGCGCTTTTTTTTTTTTGCAAAGCAGCCTCTCTGGCCTACTTATTAACACTGTCACAGACCTTTTGGTTACACTCTGCCTGTATTCCTCATGCAGCTATAAAATAAATGACTGTTGTTCTGTCTGCAGATGATTGCTTTTTCTTTTTTCCCTGCCATGTTTATAGTGTTGCCTTTCAGCGATGTGCACATTCATGTAATGATTGCTGAGTGTGTGTGTGTGTAGGAAGCTTTATAAATAACTCAAGTACTACGCTAAGGAGGAGTAGGAGTATTTTTAGTCCTAATCAAACTTTCACCATGATTCCTGGGAGTGATTTTTAAGATGCCTGATAAATGCAGGCCCTGGCAGCAGATATACAATGCAATTAAAGAGCAACATCCCCACTCATGCATACTTTTATGAGTACAAAAATATAAACGCAACACTTTTGTTTTGGCTCCCATTTTTCACAAGTCAATGTAAAAGGATGCAAGACTTCTTATATGCACACAGAAGGCTAGTTCCTCTCTCCCTTTGTTCAGAAATGTGTTAAGAATCTGTCTTACAGAGCGCTCCTCCTTTGCCAAGATAATCCATCCACCTGACAGGTGTGGCAAATCAAGATGCTGATTAAGCAGTGTGATTATTGCACAGGTGCTCCTTGGGCTAGTCAGGATGACAGGCCACTCTAACGTGCAGTTTTATCACACAACACAATGCCACAGATGTCCCAAGTTTTGAGGGTGTCTGGAGTTGGCATGCTGTTTGCATGAATGTCCACGAAGGCTGTTTCCCGTGAATGTTTATTTCACTACCATAAGTCTTGCCAATGTTGTTTCTGAGAATTTGGCAGTATATCCTGCTGGAAAAAACAGCATACACCAGCACTAAAACCAGCACCAAAACACAGCATATGCTAGTCTTGCAGGTGACCAGTCACCAACAAGACCAGCATAAGGTGAGCATTTGCCCATAAATGTACATGCACTTGCATACGTAGAGAAGCGATCTCCTCAGGAAATGTTGTGAACATAGTGCCCCCATGGTGGCAGTGAGGTTATGGTATTAAGCAGGCATAAGCTAAAGACAACTAACATTTTATTAATGGCGATTTGAATGCACAGAGAAACTGTGATGACACACTTGAAGTCACAGCATGATAATGCACAGCCATATGTTGCAAGGATCTGTACAATTTATGGAAGTTACAAACATTCCATGGCCTGCCTACTCAGAGATGTCAGCCATTGAGCATGTTTAAGACGCTCTGGATTGATGTTTACAATGTTCTAAATCCTTCCAATATCCAGCAACTTCACGCAGTCATTCAAGAGGAGCGGACCAACATCCGACAGGCCACAGCGAATAACCTAATCAACTTTTCAAGGAAATGTGTTGCACTGTAAGAGGAAAATGGTTGTCATGCTAGATACTGGCTGCTTTCATTGACCCCCCTCCAAAAAAATGCTCATCTCTAGCCCCAATAAAGTGAAATCCAGAGTTGAATGCATAATAAATGTCTTTTTCAAGGCACACCTGTGCAATAATCATCCTGTTTAATCAGCATTTTGATATGAAACACCTGTTAGGTGAATGTTTTTTCTTGGCAAAGAAGCAGTGCTCACCGACATGGATTTAAATAAAAAATGTGATCAAAATTTAAGAGAAAGTAGCCTTTTGTGTGCAAAGAAACTTTTTTTACTTGTAAAAACTGGGACCAAAAGTGTTTGTTTCTGTTTAGTGTTACTGCTTTACCTCTTTAAAAACACAGGAATTGTTGTTGTCGGACAAAGAGGGTCCAGTGTGTAGCTTTTGGCTGTGAGAACATGGTCTTAAATATGTTCCAGTGAGATCATTCAGTTAAACTTTAACTAAACTAATTGCATCAGCAAAACATAATTGTGATAATAAGAACATTGTGTCCACATAAGACATGACTGTGCCAGAAATGCTGAGGTTAAGTTGGATGTTGCCTGACAAGTGCTTGATATTCACCTATGGGAAGACGGCTACAGAAGAGAAGAGACAAGGCTGATGGGAGAAAAGGAGAGAATAAATAATATGGCTTTGAGCCTGCTACGTGACACAGAGAAAAAGATATTGTTTATCTTCAGTTGTAAGTTGCATTGGATTGCTTTTAAGTCAGCTTCATGGAAGATCTTAACGTTATCATGTAAAAGCAGCATAATGTCTGTTAAATGAGCCAAGTATGAAAGAGGCAGCTTGTGCTGGCATGCTAATAAACTTGAGCGTGTTCACTAGATGAGTGTGCAGACGTGTACTCACTGTTAGGTGTAGGGGGTAGACCGTCTCCAACCATGCTCTCTGATTCTATAGGGGAAAAATAAGTCAGCCTTAAAGGAAACTGTGAGGAGATCAATGTGTGCTCACATCTGCTCCTGGCTTCCAACTAAACTAAAACAATTCAGAGGCCAAAAAAAATGTAATTCATTAAATACAATTCCTGGGCAAAAACGGGACGCGTATGACTCATCTAGAGGAAGTGAATCATTTTAGGACCAGACTGTCCAGAGAGGAAAAAGAAGGCAAGCTTTTTCATTGAGATAAAATACATACGTGAACAAAAATGTCTTACCTCTGTGTGCCCTGACGTGCGTTTGAAAGCAGTTATAGTACTTGTACTTCTTCCCACACACACCACATACATAGGAACCTGCATGAAAAATTCAAAACAATGTCATAAAAACAAAGTGACAGTATCATCAACAATTTCTGCATACAGCATATTTGACTGCCGTCAAAGTTGAGACCATAGTTCTCTCTTGTATTCTTACTAATCCCAATCATAACTACAGTGCATATCTATCTCCCAATTACTTCTTTGAGCATAAACAAAAGATTAACAATAATCAGTTCAAGTTCTAAGCCTGAAGTAAACATCATTTTCCACATTATGTACACATTAAATGTTTCCTGAATACTAAGATTCTGAGATCTTTTCCTGGCTTCTGCGGCATAACAGGGGAGAATAACAAATCTGATTATTTGACTAAAATAACATGAATACCAGGAGCTACAAGATTCGGGCCAGTGATAATATAAAAAGGCATTTCAACGTGTCAGTAGTATACATATATAAAGCTAGCGTATATCTCTAAGCCATGGTCATTGGCTCCAATATTTGAGCTGAATAGGTGTAACTTAACCTAAATAATTGTAATCAAATACTTGTTTATTGGATGTGCCTAGCTAAAACCACTGTCTATGCTATAATATTTATTTCTACCTGTTAGGGTTGTTATGTTGGGGGCTGTAATAAGTGGTGCTGTTGAATTATATTAAATTACAGTGGAGTGCTGTTGTGTATAAATGAGAACATTATAATCTTTGTAAAAGTAGGATTTTTGCAGGGGTAACTATTGCACAGCATTACAAGTCCAGTCTCAAAACTGAATGCACATACAGCATATTTGTGTATTTGTGCAAAACATTCACCTAACCTAAATTACAAAAAAAAAAAAAAAAAAAAAAAAAAACATGCTTTTTTCTCATTTTGCCCTGATGGTACAGTCTCTAGCCTTGCGGAAAGTCTTGGTTTTGTTTGACTTTAAGGTTTCAGCTGCTTCACAAAGACTAAATACTCCATAAAAATGGAGGTAAATGGAATTTCAATTGTGCTCACAGGATTGGAAAATTGCATTTTTAAAAATTCAACAGCAACAACAGGCTTTTCAAAAGGGGGCCATTTCTTCTGTGGAATGTAGTCCCAATAAAAAGTGCCTACAGCGAAGGTCTGTGGATTATCCTGAGCAACCAGGACATTCTTTTCTTTAAGTCAGGAAGCAAGGTCATGGTCAAGAGACACCAGACAAGATAGCAGTCAGGGAACGCATATGTATGCATATGTATGTTCACACACCTATGCATGAGTCTGTGCTCTTCGTTGGAGGAGGAGTACCAAGGGCAAACATACCCTCGGACTGAGATCTACGGGATCCGGCACCGGTTGTTCCTCCTTCATTTCCTCCAATGACAACACAGATCTCAGCAGGGTTGGCATCGCCCACTTTCCCATTACTCGTCTCCAAGGTCCCCGGCTCTTTCTTTATTGTGACAGGTGGTGGAGTAGAACTCTTTGATTTTTGGGCTGCGGATGGTGAGGGGCCATCTGTGGCTGCATTCCCACCGTCCGCCTGCTCCTTCCCAGGATTGGGTGCCTCTTGCGCACTCATGACTCCACCTCCTCTGAGCCTGTGCTTCTGTAATTGTAATAAACACCAGAGAGACAGAAAAAGATAAAGCTTTATCTCCTGTAGCAATATAAGTCTTGATTGAGGCGTGACTTCTTGCCTTGTACATAGTATAAGCTTTGGTTTACACCTACATGTCTGCCTACACTTAGTAATCCAAATTGTGAGACAAGCAGCGCTCTTTTTCTAAATACTTAATACTTGTGTAAGCTCAAACAGCACAGGATCCACCACCGTTACTATCTGTGATAGTGTAAATATAAAGGCAGGGAAAAAAATAAAACAGACAAAATTGTCCTGTTAGCCATGGAGAGCAGACTGGCTTAACTGTTCATGAGTGACCTTTGATGACATAAATTCCACAGCTTTGTGACACCCAAGTGCTCTAATTTCAGAAATATCCAAATTACACAACTTGCCACTTCAGCACAGGGCTATAAAAGGCCTTGTTAAGAGAATGTACTTGAAAGGCAACCAAGCAAAACAGAGTTATGCCAGGATGACTGATATTATGGAAAGAGGGGAAAATTGGTCATCTAATAATAGCACACCAATACAGCAACAACAAGCCCTTTCATAGCCCAAATACACCTTTCTCTGGATATGACACATGACCAAGAAGCCTCCTCACATAGGCCAGTGAATTTGATAATGTTGACAAAATATTTACAGTTTCAGTTCAAATTGCTAACATTCATGTTCAGTAAAAAAAAAAAAAAAAAAAAGGACTTAAAAAGTACTTCAATCTTCCAGTTTTTGCAACACTGAACAGGCTTAATGGTTGTGCAAGTTGTGTGTTTTCTTGATTTCCTAATATCTTTTGCAACTTTCATATGGAAGCTCAACCGTGCTTTTAAAGATTCTAGGATCAATTTAATGAACAACTGTAACTTCTGTGTATCCTATAATTTTGTTCGTTATGGCATTTGACTTCCTGTTGGTGCTTCAGGAAAGGGCTTATCACAGCCAGAATTCACACTATTGGCCAAACACAGTCACAGTCAAAAGTTTAGCAGCACTTTGTAAAGACAATGTATATCATGGCAGGCTTCAGGTCCAATGATTTCTGCAGCTCTCATTTTTCTGATGGAATGAATGGAACATATAAAACTTTGTCCCCCCAAAAATTCATGAAGTCTAGCTCAGTAAATGTGACCAGATCTACTGGACCGAAAATATACAAACAGTAATTCTACTATTTGGTTTAATGTCCCTTGGACATTTTTTACCTTAATTAGTCGCTTTTGATAGCCATCCACAAGCTTCTGGCAGGCCTCTGGTTGAATATTTAACCACTCCCCTTGCCAGAATCTGTGACGTTCAACCAAATGTGTTAGCTTCCTGGCACTGACTTGTTTATCATGCACAGTCCACATGTTCTCAATGGGGTTCATGTCAGGACTTTGGAAAGACCATTCCAAAACCTCAAATCTAGCCTGATTTAGCCATTACTTTACCACTTCTGATGTGTGTTTGGGATCACTGCCTTGTTGGAACACCCAACAGTGACCAAGAGCCAGTCTTCTGGCAGATGATGTTAGATTTTCCGGAAGAATTTTGGGATAATCTACCTTCTTCATTATTTAATTTACTTTCTATGAAAATGTGACCAAATCTGCTGGGTCCAAAATACACATATAATAAATTAAATGACTATCAATGTAGAAAATTATGTGAATTATGACACTCCCACTAGACATAGCCACAAACACTACAATGGGAAAGTGTAAGGAGCTCAGCATTTATCTGGAAAAGTGCATTATTGATTTGAACAAGTCAGAAAAGTCTGTTGGAGCCATTTCAAAGCAGTTGCAAGTCACAAGATCAACTTTGCAAACAACTGTTCAGAAGTTTTAAAGTGCATGGCCGAGTTGTGTCACTGTCATGATCAGGAAGAAAACGCCAATGATCACCTACTGCTGAGAGAAAATTGAACGGAGAGGTCAAGAATCAAACAAAAACCACCAAAGAGCAAGACTGCATTGAATTAGAAGCTGTTGGAAGACAGGTGACAGTGTCCGCAGTCAAGCGTGTATTACATCAACATGGGTTGAGAGGCTGTCGTGCAAGAAAGAAGCCCCTTGCCCCAGACATGGCAAATTAAGGCTTGACTGAAGTTTGCTGCTGATCACATGGAAAAAGAATAAGCTCTCTAGAGGAAAGTTATGCATATGAAATAAAAATGGAGTGCAGCAATATGTTTGGAGGTAAAAAGGTGAGGGCTTTAACCCCAAGAACACCCTACCAACTGCCAAACACGGTGGTCGTAGTATTATGCTATGGGGCTGTTTTTGCTGCCACTGGATCTGGTGCTCTAAAGAAAGTAAAAAGAATAGTGAAGAAGGAGGATAATCTCAATTCTTAAGGAAAACCTAAAATCATCAGCCAGATGATTGGGTCTTGGATGCAATTGGGTGTTCCAATGGGACAATGATCCCAAACACACATTAAAAGTGGTAAAGGAACATCTAAGTCCTAAATCCATATCAATCTGGGGTATCGACCGTTACCCCTGTACAAAGGTACATATCAAACCAAATGGTACTTTTATGTAGCATTACACTTCTTTGACAAACCATCCATGTCATAGCAAACACTGCAATTCAAGCTTTCAATCTGAGCATTTCTATTTGATGGTTTCTATATTGGTCGTTTTCCAGTTTCAAGCTTTATATGAATTTTTCCATTGCCATTTTCAATGCAGAGTATTTGTTAAACATGTATTGTCTGCATTTCCAACCCACAGTGTCTTGTTTCACCAGTGGCAGAAGCTGCGGAGCAACCCGTGTGCACCTGTGTGCTTTTACCCACACTGCAATGGACTGTAAGTGTAAGTGAGAAGAAATTAGCAGACCAGATGTGTTTATACTCACAGGTTATCTATGGGACCTTGTTGTGCATTTTTATACCACTGAATAAAATAAATACTGTTGCTGAAAAGATAAGATGTCTTTGCACTTTACTACGGAATAAACCAGGCTGCAGCTCAATGACATATGTATAAGCCTAGTTCGTGCACCTTTAATCAAAGGCTCAGAACTACAACTATAAGCCACAGATCTTTAAATTTTAATGGGTAATGCATCCATCTGCATTACAAGTGTGAAGCCAAGCTCCTCTGTGTTAAAGACTTTGTTCAGTGTAGCCTTTGGGAAGCACTTGGGAAAACCCATTTCTGACTGTGTCCTGTGGAGGACTTAACACTTACATTTAATGATGGCCAGATTATGATGACCCTAGTAGTAAAAGTAATGTCAATTACTTTTACATTATTTCATTTGTTTTCCTCAATAAAAAACTTTTTTGTAACAGAGTATATTTGCCAATGTAAACTGATCAGGTTGCTGACCTAATAAAAAAAAAAAACCTCTGTCAAGGTAGACCATGCAATTTTTCTCAACTATCACTGATCTACATTTTCTTACATTTGAAAGTAGCAGTGCAATGCAACAGCTTGTCATCAATGTGTAAATTAAATACATCATCAAATACAATGTGTACTTGTACTAAAAATAAACACAAATGCAACAAATTACAGTTTAAGATTGATGATTTACACAAAAAGCTTACTTATCTCCAATTCTGTTCAGAAATGCGTTAAATCAGTGTTAATGAGCAATGCTCCTTCGCTAAAGTAATCCATCCACTTGACAGGTGTTGCGCATCTAGAGGCTGCAGAGCTGTTCACCAGTCTCCAATGTTGTTTCAGAAAATTTGGCGGTAGCTCAATGAACATTTAACTGGCAACAGCCCTAGTAGACATTCCAGTGGCATACTGACATCTGTCGCATTGTTTGATAAAAACAACAAACAAATTAAAAATGTTTTAGAGTGGCCAGCCCAACGGACACCTGTGTAATAATCATGCTGCTTAATCAGCACCTTGATATGCCACGCCTGTCGGGTGGATGGATTATCCTGGCGAAAGAGAAGTGCTCAGCGACTCAAAATGTGCTTTTGTGTGCACAGAATAGTCCTGGAGCTTTACTTCAACCAGGAGTGAGAACAGAAGTGCTGCATTTATACGATACTGGGATGTACTCGATTGTACAGGTGTACCTAGTGGCCACTGAGTGCATTCTCAAATTTAAATGTATGTTGTGGAACACACTGGAATAATAATTTTAAAAATGTAAAAAAAAAAAAAATTAAAAAAAAAAAAGTGATGATGAAAGTTTAACTTACAGCTGTTATCAGTATATGATATAGGTATCCTAGTTAGTTTATAGCTTAATTCTAAATATCACAGTGACCATTACCAGTTAAACATTACAGTAACCTAACTGTATCAGCATAAATACAACAGAGCTGAAAATATCGCCTTTGATTCATGAAGGTCTTACAAGAGAAATAATCAGCAGAATCATTATTCAAATAATATACTGTAAAAAAAAAAAAAAAAAGTGGAACAAAATATGCAGCCGATTTATTGACCAAAGCGTCAACTAATCACATATGATTATCTATTCATACTGTCTTTGTACATTTATTCAATATTTACCACTCTGGATGTCCATACCAGGTTTAAAATGAAGAGATCATGTGTTATGTCAGTGAATCAGATAAGCCATCATTCTCTATATAGAAAGCTAGAAATCAGAGAAGCGGCTCGAAATTGGAACTCCTACAAAAATATTTTGGGTCAGCAAAGTCAGTGGCCCATTTATTGTCTACGCAGCAGTGCCAAATTTTACATCCCAGTGATACCATAAACTAAATGGTCAGCTCTCTATTTTCTGGCTTCAGGATTGAGCTGTCTTGGGTAGAACTGAATTCTTTTCACAATCTTATTTAAGTGCCTTTCTTGAGGAAACCTTAAATGTTGCTGCTCAGGGAACAAAAGTGTACCAATTCATATCATTTAAGGAGTAAAGAAAAATGTTTTGTTTCTAGTGCATTTATATCAAAACTGTACATGTCCCTGTCTCTGTTTTGACAAATATCATTGAAGCCCTGTATTACAGAACACACCTATAATAACAGCTCAGCTTTCATGGTGTTGGTCTCTAAAAATATCTCTCGAAAACGATCATTACCAGGCTTGGTCCAATGGGCAGTATTACCAGTAGTATACAGACCACAACATTACATCAGTGTAATTCTAAAAAGTCCACACTGTCACGTAATTTTCTGTAAAACTCTTAATTCAATAAACCATGTGGCAGACATGCACCACCAAATATGACTAAAACTGTGAAAACAAAAATAAAAAAGCACCCGTGACTGAAAAGGATTCCGTTTTAACATTTTCTGACTCATGGAGAAATATGATGTAACTACAGATAAATTATGGGAGTAATTTTTTTGGCCAAAATAAACAGCTCCAATATGGCAGTGGTTTAGGTTCAGCCTGGAGCCAGCTTCTCCCTGCAGGCAAGTTTGTTCATGGTATACAGGAAATTTAAATTTTGTGAGGCCTGTTTTTCCTTTTTACTGCAGAGGGGACCAAAAAAGGCTTAATTATGGTGTATTTTCATAAAAAAGCTATATGAAGGTAACTGACAATGTTTTTGTAATCATCCTCTTGCTGAAAATGCTGTGTGAAAAGAGTGTTTCTTTGAAAATTTAACAGTGTGTCAGGAAAAATACAGTAAAGCCAGACCTCTCTGTCTCAGCCGTTTTTCAAAACGCAGCCCGAGGGAAGCAATTTCAAAGTCGACAACACCAGTATTTGGCAGCGTTCTGGCAGAACTTACACTGGTATGAAAATTTTGCTCCGTGACAAGTCTAATCCCCCACGCATACAAAAAGCAATGTGTCATCATTGTTGTTTTATGAATGATCGAGTAAAGGCCTTCCGTCAGCTTAAATTCCAGCCAAAACAAATGACGACAGCACAACTATAGTGACTCTTATCTGTGATGCATTTATTATGTCTCTATAAATTATTAACACTAAAGGGGATGCATCGATCATGTCACATGCTATTGGACTGAACCCATTTGTATTAAGTTCTTCAAAGCTGTTGAATAAAGGTCCTATTGGAGGCTTTTTAGGACCGGTTACAACCACCAATTTAACTTCCTTAGGATGTTTAATCAGCTACTGGTTCCTGTTATTCCTTAACAAGTTTTATAGAAAGATCCAGCCTAAGGGTACAGTCACATGGCACAGTTTATTCCCATTCTAGGCAAGCGAAGGGGCAAATAATGTTCAAATCTGGTGGCAATGCAAATTCACCTGGTTTTGAGACTTAAGTGGACTTTGACTGGCTGAGTTGAAGCCTTAATTAATAGCAAAGATTTTTGTGTAGTTGAAACCTCTAATGGACTACAAACCAGCTAACTGGGTTCGGTGTGCCTCATATCCAGCACAACCCCACACTCAGCACTGGTAGACAATCGGCTTTGCCTGCATTTGCATTATGTGAGACCGTGCCCTAAGAAACCATGCAAAGGTGACTGTTAGGCCAGAGAGATTACTTTCTGTCGAGCCACACACTCGCATAGACAACAGGCTGCGTGGTGAATGCAGTTGTTCACATAATTGCCTATATACTACACGTGTTAGCAGAGTGGTACACGTAAGCTTGTTGTTCAATGCTGACATACTGACACCTGACCCTATCACATCCGCGTAGAGGTGCTAAACTGATTTGGATTATACATAAAAAAATAAGCCTCTAAAATACAATACCTTGTTAAAGATTGCCATGGGACCCCTGACAAAAAAACAGAACAAAAAAACAAACAGTACCTGGTTTGGGCACTCTCCCACATTTAAAAGGTACATTTTCCCTTTAAACTTCTCACATGTTTTCAATTAAAAACTCTTTGAAACCAAAAGAACAAGAAGATTAACAGAAGAAGATTAACAGCCGAAAACATTTACCTTGAGACGCTTGCGAGAAGCTTTACGTCTAGGTAGGAAAAAACTGTCTCTGAAGTGCCAAACGATGTCTAAAGTAGATAAACTAGCTCTACCTCAACCTGCTACAACAATAAAATGTCATACAGATCAGTCACAGAGAAACATTTGCTGTACTTTTACTTTCACTACCTAAATTCTGCTTCTACTTTTACTAAAGCACCACCATTGCCCCTTACATTCATCATTGTCTCTTCCTCGACTTCTAAAATTCTGCTTTTGTTTACTGAAGGAACAAGAAGCCCTCTGTTAGCACTGTTAGCTCATGACATGCTAACAAATGGCCCCCAGTGCTCCCTGAGCACTACTAGCTTATTCTAAGCTAAGAGGAGAGAGTTGGTCGACTGGAGTCCCACGTGGACTCACTCCTGTACTGGTCAACAAGTCCAGCTCAAGTCTGTTTGTGGTTATAGAAAGCTAGCCGCCAACATCTACGAGAGGGAGATTGAGAAGCCATGATGGATCAAGCAGTGAAATCAATGTCGGACTGTCTATTCTATGCTCCACCTATTTTATGACTGTTTTTTTCTCCCCTTTCCTTTTGATCAAGTAGTTTTCAGACCACCAGTTGAGTAATTTGTAATGGACATGGTCTGATATTGATCCTGATTGATCAGAGTACACCCACTGTGGGGGGAACAAAGCAATGCATCTCACTGCTCTTCTTAAACCAACATGAACTGACTTTTATCATCCATAATCAAAAAGAGCTCCCTCAAGTCATCCATTTAATATTTCCTGTGCAACATTCTAAATGCATATCCTAAATACATGAAACGCCTGTTGTGGCCTGTTTTTTTCCCTCTAATTAAAGTCAAAATGCAAAATTAGCCATCTGGCCTTCTGTTCTTTCATAGTCTAAGCCTTCTGATATACTGTAACCTACAGCACCACGCAGAAGGGAAAATCTAAAACAGATGTACATTTGCTTGATGTTCCCTCGCAAATAAAGGACAACTTAAACTGACTAAAACAAAAGGTCAATGGAGATAAATACCACAAGACTGGGGAACATAGTGAAATAATACATATGCATATTAAGGATCCTTAAACAGTACAGTCTAATTGGCATTTCAGTAAAGAGGTGTAGGTGGCAATTTATTAAACTAGTTTTCTCTCCGCGATGTGTTTTAAAATGTCACCGGATGCGCAGTAACAAAAACATATTTAAGAACCAGACTAAATGTATCTAGGGTTAAAGAATAAGGAGGTTAGGCATACAAGAAAAACATCTCTAGGACATACCTCTGCTCAGAATTCAGAGCTTAGTAGAGGTACTTAAAATAATTGGCCTATATTTGGGCAGTACTGTATCTGCCTCTGCACAATAATGAAGTAAATCAATCACTGTGCTCGGTTAAAGCAAAAAAATAATAATCATGTGCTTCAAACTTGGGGGGTGGGGGGGTGGTGGGGGGTTTCTTACTTTGAATTGTACCTTACATTGCCAAAAAACTCTCTGCGTTGTGCATGTTAAGCAGACTGGAGTGGAGATTCCAAATATAAAATACAAATTTGTTTAAGGCTCAGGAAAATGTTTCCACTCTGGAGGGATTAAAAATAGGAATCAGCTAAAATGGGGGGGGGGTCACTTCAATCACTGCTGCTTTCACTGCATGTTTGTATCATCCAGAGCAGAGTCAGTGACTAGGAGCAAAGGGTTGACCAAAACCTGTTTCACACTAAATGCTTTGCTTTCCCTGTTTCTTTAATCAAATGCACATTTCCCTGTCCTCTGTAATAAATGTCTTCCAAGATGGTGTATGACCAATGATTTCAAAAAGCAATAATGCAGAGAAATGGATAAATCCCCCCCCCCCTTCCCCTTCACCTCACACGCACACACACACGCGGGATGCTCTGGAAAAAGAAACTGTGTCGTCTAGTAAAATTCCATCAGCATACACTCAAAACCCCCATAAAAACCTTTTCAATCTATATGTTAATGCCACGAATTAAAATTTAATAACAAGAGATATTGAAAAGCAGACTTGAATTATACAAAAATAAATCCTGAAAGATCAGGCCCCTAAAATTAGAAATTCAGGGCGGCATCCGGTCTGCTGTTAAACCCCTTGTAGGCTGGCAGATTAAATTTTTGATGAAAATCAAAATTACACTGCACACTGACGCAGGCGCAGCAAACCTGGCACTATTGTGATTTATGGATTCATTAAACCCGTGGGAGTTTCACCCCTCCCCTTTTCACTCAAAGAAATGAGATTTGCTTTGCTGAAAATTTGTATTTTCAGAAAAGCTACTCAGGCTCTGCTTTACCTTCAGAAAATGGTCAAGGCAAAAAAAGACAGCCTCTGTGTACATAACCACTGCACGTAAACAGGCCCTAATTTTCATTGCTGCAGCAATTGAACGTCCTTATGCATTATTCATGAAACCAATAAGGTTCATTTTTTAAAAGGAGGAGGCAGGAAAATATGTGCAGAATGCACAGAATTTTTTTTTTTTTTTTTAATGCAGCAGCCCCAACCTCTGAAAAGCCATTCCCTCGAGACTAATTTAAGTGAAGCCATTTTCAGACATTTTCAACATGCCAATAGCAGAACAATAAGATGCTCGCTATGTTGAAAAAAGGATGTATGTTTGCTCGGACACATCTAAGCACAAATCAGGAAGCTGTACTTGTGCATTAACAAAAAAAGAACTGGCATGAAATCAAAGACAGGGACTGTTTGTGTAACATCACTTACCCTTTAAATAGAAAACAAAACCTCTGTACTAAGTTAATGGCAATCAGAGCAAGCAACTGTGTTTCAGTGAAACCCACAGGCTGCGATATGATCCCTCACCATCTTGTGGTTATCAGTGCTTGAGGGGGACAAGTTTCACCTCTCCATCCAAACTATTTGCTCCAAATATCCTCAGTGAAACAAAGCTTTTGTTCATTAAAGCACAGACAGAGCAGCATTCCTCTTACCCAACTTAAAAACAAGAGCACTCCCAGAATACAGTGCCCATCAACCATATCAGGGTTTAAGGTGTTTCTCATTTCAACACTGCAGCATTACTTCTGAGAGCTTTCTAAATTACTTGGTCTTTCGAGTATTCTGTATATACACATTCCCTTCAATGACAGAGGGATCCAACTCTATTAAACTCATGACACTGGTTGCCTCTCCCTCACCAACTCAAACTCCTGCATTTTGATTAGATTTTTCCAAGCAAAGGTCAGAATTTACACCCAGATTTTGCATACCAACCATACCATTTCCACCAGCTCTTTGAATTTATACAGATTTGAAGGTCAGCATTTAAATTACCCACAGCAAAATGGCCTCCGCAGTTTTCCCTAACATTAAAATAAAAAGCAAGCCATGCAAGATGGGAAACTGTTTGGCGTCTGCAGGATTAATATAAACAGTAGAGGCACTGGTTGTGATTGTTTTTCCTGCCCCTCAAATTATGCTGACATGGTCTCTTTTTCTTCTTCCAGTGCTGTTCACTTCACTCTGGATAGTTATTTTTTTCCGCTCACACATTTCCAATCTCTAGAAATAAAAGTCACAAATTGTTCCATGTTTACCGAGCAGTAAATTATATCTGCATTCCCAGCGAATGCACACAAATACACACTCACGGAAGAACAAGCAAGGACAAAAAAGGAACATTACAGCCGATGTGTATGTCGAGCTGAAAAGGTCCAGGGTGGATTTGGGAGCTTTGTGTTTTTATCTTTATCTCTCTGGCACATTAAAAAAGATTTCTCAAATGCAGTTTGTTTTTAATAAATGCTTTAACTCAAGCCCAGATCATCCATCATGAATAAGAAAACAAAGAATTAGTTAATTAACTTGCACAGCAGCTTTTTCATTATTATTATTATTTATTTATTTATTTTGAAAGGTCATTTTGCAGTAATTAGCATTAATGAAAGCACGAGATGCCTATGCTTAATTTGTGGGTAATCACTTCCGGGTTGACATCCACTCCTTTTCAAAAAAGCATTTTTTTGAAAAAATGAAGAAAAACGAATCTCCATTTACACAAACTAACATTCAATCAAAAAACAAAACTAGTCTCATTACTAGTCTCATTTCTTTTTTTTAATTTGTCAAAATGACTGCCTACAGGTGGCGCCAATGACACGCAGTTTTTTTTTTTTTTTTAAAAATCCCCCCTCCTCCTCCCCCTCTCTCTCTATCTTCCTAAAAATAAAATTCCAACTGTATTTTGACATGACGACACTTTAGCGGCTCTTCTCGGCTCTACACGCCGAACACGGAGCCGTCAAATACCCGCAAAAGTGTCGCCGATGTTGCGTGAGTTTCAGGGCGAACGAGCAACTCCGGAGCTCTGCTCTAAAAATTTGCTGGGAAAAATTCACAAAACATGGCTGCAGGAGGTTTTTGTGTTTCAGATTGTTCCTCCCCTCGCCGTCCTTCATGTTGCCACTATCGCCTGGTTCCCCCCCTCCTCCTCTCCCTCTCCATCGGCACAACACGGTGTTATTAAACCCGGGGCTTGGTGTCGTTATACGCGGGGGCTTTACTAAAAAAGGTGCACGGACGACTAGTCAGCAGTTAACACGGGGAAAAACTTCCATTACAAAAATTCAGCTCCCCCCGCCAAAAAAAAAAAAAAAACACAACACACATCAACAGATTAGGTCCATTTCGGATGGCTTCCAAAAAAAAGCCTGCACCTGGTTTCTTTTTTTTTTTTTTTTTTTTAGTGTGCAAGGCAGTAGTGCAAAAAGGAAACACCGCCAGCTTCTCGTCTTGTTCAGAAAAAAAGAAGAGGACTGAAACTTAACACCCGCTAAGTGAAATTTCACCTCCCCACCCCCAAGGAAAAAAAAATAAAAAATTTAAGGATTTTTTTTTTTTTTTTTTTTTAAATGAGGAAAAAAAAGGGTTTGTGACATACCTCCAAAAACGATGCAGCTCATGCGAAAACAGGCTTCCTCGCTCCACGAAAATCTTCCCTCCCCGACCAGAGGTGACTGCACAACTGCTTCCTCTCCCCCCCTCCCGCCCCCCCAAAAAAATAATAAAAAAAAAATTGTGAATTAGTTATGAGAAATTCCAAATGTTAAAATTTCCACCACCGGCCGCCTCTCTCTTCTCTCTCTCTTCCTCTCTCTGTCTCTCTCTCTCTCCCCCTCTTCGCCGCGACACGCTACGTTACATTTTAGAAAGAGTAATGGCGTAATGAATCATGAATTTGCCGAAAGGTTTTTTAACTCCAGGTCCGTGCAGGCTCCCCCCGTTTTTCTGCCCTTTTTGCACAGGCGAGGCGGCGGAGGAGAGAAGGAGGAGGAGGGGTGGCGGAGGATTCTGTTGCGGTTCCTCCTGTAGGAAATTTCGTCCGCCATATACAAGGGCAGATTCCGAAATTGCAGCGCCGGCCTGTATATTAGCCTTGATGTGAAAAAAAAAGGAAAAAAAAAGAAAGAAAAAGGAAAAAAGTCTGGGAAGAAGCGAGAGGAGGGAAAAAATGGTTGGTCGACTATAAAGTTACGCGGCGGAGCTAGGCTGGAAATTACGCAGGGGGGGGATAAAAAAAATAATAATAAATAATCTTAACAAATCGGGCTCAGACAGCTGTTTTATTGAGATAACAGCTTCTGATAAAGGTTCATGTTTATGCTGAATGACGTATAGAAATGGTCTGTGTTACACTCTTAAGTTTCACTTTTCAAATGTTTCCACTGTTGCTCACTTTAACGGGGAAAAGAGGAAACACAAACCCTGACTGATGTTTTTTTTTTTCTTTCTAATTCGCTCATTGAATCCACACAAACACTTGACAGTACACTCACTCTCTCAATCCACCAATGTTCACTGCTGCAGTCTCTTCCACTTGCAGCTTTTTTTTAAGGTGACTCGTCCCGGGAAAGGTTTTGGTCGGCCAACAAATTTCGATTTCAAAACCTCACTCTCAGAATTAGCAATCTCTTTTTTTTTCTCTTTCAAAATAGTTTTTGTTTCTAGAATGAAGTTTTCGAACTAGAGTTCAACGGAGCAGCTTTGGCTCGCCAGGTTATAATGTGACGTGTTTCCATTGTGTTTACTGTACAAGTACAGGCTGAACATGTGGGTTTAATTAATTAGACCTGACAATAATGCGGTCACACAGTAATAACAACAACAACCACAGCAATAAAGTAATACATTGTGCATATGTGCTATTACACAATCTCAGATGCAATATGTATTATGGTTTTCATGAGCATACACAAGGATATAATAAATACTAACTGTGTGTAAAGTGTACTTTGTGCCTTTTCCAGCCTTTTGTTCTTAGGCGAATCCTTATTAATTCAGTCGACTGAATGGAAAAACCTCTCATGAGGGATGTTCAGTCATCCGAAGAATTAATAGATTAATTAATTACATAATTAATTATTTAATCAACCTTTTCATGTATCCAGTTGACTGATCAATTAATTAATTTGTAATTAGTTATCTGGGAGAGCTGGCGATTAAAGGTCACTATAGACCCACTTATAAGAAAGAAAGGTAAAGTCCACAATAAGTTACAGCCACTGTTATCAACATTTAAATCTATAAGCTGCTAAAAGAGCAGCACGTCTACAAATGTGTGATGGGCCTTCGTGCATTCAGTATTTTATCAATTCAGCTCCCAGAATTAAAGTATTTATAAGGGTTTTATTATTTTCTCAATTTGACATTATGACAGTGACTGTAGTCACTTTTATCTGCCTCGTGTTGGTTTAGTATGCAGTATTTTTTGAGAGCGCTGGCATTCATGACAGAAAAAAACAATGAAAATAATGACGTAAATTACAAATATTACAAACATCAAATAGTTGGTATTTTTCAACAGGTGTTAAGTATTTTGCATGTGACCCAACTAAATCTGTCTACAGCAGGTTGTCTGTAGAAGTGACCTACGTGACCTGTGGAAGGTCATCGAAAGTCAGTTCCCTGCTAACAACTCCAACACGAAGACCAAGAATTGCTCCAAGTAGATCTGTGACAAAGTTATTGAAAAGCACTAATCAAGGGAATGGTACAGGAAAAATTTCAAGGCAACAAATATCCCTCGGAGAACAGTAAGGTCAATTAAGTTATTGCTCAACTTCAAGTCCGTGGTCTCATGAGACGAGCACTGAGGGGAGGCCGCCAAGAGACCTCTGAATGAGCAGCATGTTCGGGTGATTCACACGGTGACACGGTGAAAGTAAGTGTTCAAAATCTGACATCTGTTTTTGGGCATCATTTCCGAACACCCCACACATCAGCAGAAACACAACATTCCTGGTGGAGGCTGCATCATGCTGATGCTTCTCTGCAGCAGGCCCTGGAGGACTTGTGAGGGTGGAGCTGGGGGTCAAATTAATGCAGCAGAATCCGGAGGAACTGTGGAGGAAAGTTTGCTGCAGCAGCAACTTCTGACAACAATCCTGTATATGAACCCACAGCTACACAGGACTGACTGAAATACAACAATGTTTATGTCCTGTAGTGGCTGTGGGTAGGGATTGTGGCGGCACTTGTTATATGACAACTCCTGTTCCGTGTGCTTGCAAGTTTATAGAGCTTCTGTCAGTCTTACAAAGAAGAATGATGGGAAATAGCAGTGTGTCCAGATGAAAAGACTACTAAGTGCCTAAAAGAACTGGAAAGATATGACTATCTATGAAATCATTTATTTGTACTAATACCAATTTGTAGTTTTCACTTTGACACTATTTATTGTTTTTTCTTTTCTGTCTATTTGTGTCAAAAATCCCAGTTACACCCACTGAGCCAGTGATTTATTGTTGTAAAGCAGCGCAGGAAAAATCTGCAGGCTGGGCGGCACTGTACCAATTATGAGAATTAATTTAAAATTCCTCATGGGTGCAGCATGATTTATTTTACCTTTAATATCAAATGAAGCCGGGTAATTTATTTCCCTTTTGTCTTCAATATTCATATTATGGCACAGAAACAAAGTTGGGTATGAAAAAAAATATGATGATTTGTGCTTTGACAACTGCTCAGTCAAGGAATTATGATCTTTTTTCAGGAATCTTTACATTACAGACAATAGTCATAAGGTCATTCATCTTCTTTTATTTAAAGAAAAGCCAAATGATGAAACAGAGAATCTGGGAGGACCAAATAGTTCACTTCCGTTAATACTTTTCAAAGTGCTTGTAAAGTGGATCAGCTGGACAGAGTTGCTTTGTACAATTTGTGCTTGTGAATCAGTTGGTAAGATTTATTGCATATTTCACATACAATGAAGTGTTTATGATCTTTGCACTCTGTGCCAATCTTTCGTTTTGACTTTTAGAGAAGGCAGAATGAACCCTGCTCCCTCCTGATGCATTTATCATTTCTGTCCAGCAGAGAGCACCAACACACCAGTAAACAGTCCCTCCCTGTACTTCTTCTTTGGCCATTGAACACACTGCATCTGTACATAGCCTGCTCACTGTTTGCTCCATGTCTCCCTCTGCTGCTCAGACTTTTCATTCAATTTATCCCATCGCTTATCTGTGTCTGGATTCTATCTTTTTTTAATTTTTTTTTTTTTACTTCCCAGATAATTTTGTTGTCAGATGTTCAACAGCAAAGTGGGTTCGGCCCTAAAACGTTCAAGGAAAGTTCCATTGTGGGAATCAAACATGTCTTCATGCAAGAGAGTTCATCATTCGTCCAGTATCGTGGGGAATTTTAACTGGGGGATGTTAAGTAATACCTGAGATGCAGCAATTTGCATTCATCCTCTGTCTGCAGGTCGCAGTCAGGAGAGGTTTTTCAGGAGAAGCTTAATCCCTTCTTGACGGCTTCACTTAATTGATTGGTTAACCTCTTAGATAGGCAGCAAGGTGTTTGAGACATTGAGACTGGATGACACTTACCTTTGAGAGGTTTTCAATGCCTCAGGTCTGGAGGAATTCAAATCTTTGTATGTTGTAGAGTAATACTGGGTGACACAGGTCTGTTTGGACGTTTCAGGTTCATTTGCAGAGCTCAGTCCTGTACAAAAGTGACTCAGGTGGATTAACAGTGTTATAAAGCAGCTGGAAATGAGAAAGAACACGTACTTTCCCTAAAACACTGACTTCATTTATCTCAATCACACTAATCAACTTCCATCTAATTCAGTTACATAAGTTCAATGCAACGTACCTCTATCATGTGGATTTAATGTGGATAAATTAAATAAGTTGCCACTTAAATTAAGTTAGTGTCCTTTTTATTAAACATAAAACAAATTCATATAATGCATTACTTTTATTTAGAATCCTTCTGTGTATACAGACAGATGGCAGACACACAGTTAATTAGGACCTGAACTAAACTTTCTTGTGCTTGTTCTTAAAAGAAAATAGTGTAGGTGGAGAAATAAAATCTGTGGGCAGACCATTCCAAAGCAGCAAAAAGCACTGAATGCTCTGTCGTAGTATTGAACACAGACTTTTGATGGAACATACAACTAAGTGCTTTTGTAGAATAGGAGTCCAACTCAGGCACACTCAGTTCTGTGATGTTAGCGAGTGGCGCTGTTTAAGAATCAGAGTGATATCAGCATAGCCTAATCAATGAACAGGTAATGGAGGCCCGTAGGCAAAATGGATTATTGCATATTCATTTTGATTTTTCTCGAGGAATGAATACATGGGGCAGCAGTAGCTCAGGAGGTAGATGGAGTAATCGGAAGGTCACTGGTTTGAATCCCCGCCTCCTCCTTGCTGCATGTCGAAGCATCCTTGAGGAAGATACTGGGCAAATTTGCTCCTGATGAGCGGCTGGCACCTTGCATGGCAGCCTCTGCCATCAGGGTACGAATGTGTGTGTGAACGGGTCAATGTGTTGTAGAGTGTTTTTTCCAATCCACAGCACTCTACACTTTAGTACTTTTTCCAGTCTGCTGGGAAAAAGCACTGAAGTGCAAGTCCATTTACTATACATATGTGGAAAATTAGAATGCTATTGTTGCTATTGCTATTCATTTTCCATTTTACATCATAATTTTTAGAAGGTCCTCTCTGGGATTCCATAACAAGTAGCTGCATCTTGAATTTGAACCACTAAATGAAGTGGGCATGTGGTAGAAAAGACATTACAGTTTTTTATTTTAATGTTCCTAAAGGCAAGTGTTTACGGGCCTGACTTTAATATATAAGAAAGTAATTCTTGAGATACCCCTGATATGACAGAAGCCCATGCATGCTTTGTTCGAGGACAGAAAGTGACTGACACTGAACTCTGAAGCCAGTGCAATAGCTCACTATTAGCGTCCAGGAGTTCCTGGCAATATCATAGCTGTGTTTTAAATCACTCCATGTTGCTTTAAGAGCTTTTCTGCTTTTTCCACAGTGATGACAGCAAAGACGCTCAACACCGAGGTCTAATATGCAAAAAACACAAGCGACCAAGACTGAGGGATATTTCAGGAAGCAAGGAATGCACGAGACAGTTTTTTACAGCAGCTGAGGACAAATTGAAATCCACTGACTCATACTGAGAAAAGGAGCTTCTGACTCCAGCTGAAACAACTAAATGCTCATAAATTTAGGATAAAACCTAGCAACCGCATTGTCCTTAATACTACAAAACACACTCCATCTTTCTCAATTTTCACAGCTCAAGGTTAGCCTGACCTCCTCTCAACCTACTTTTTCAGAAGTATTCCTGCAAGTGGAGGAAGAACCAACAGGTGAGCGGAGCTGACAACAAGGATACTATTTTTTCTCCATGACCTACTTGGGCTCGAGAGCCGCCCAGGCCTTTGCTGCATGCTCAAGAGCTCGGCATAAATTAGGGAACAGTTTCTGCAACACCGCTGTTCACACGATGTAGGTCTCCCAAAATCAGACAAAAAAAAAAAAAGGGAGAACTGGAACAAAAACTGACAAAGGTAATCTTGCGCCCAGAAAAGAATTCCAGAAATATTTCAGAACCAAAGAATAAGCTGCTTCTGTTTTGGCACAAGCTGTAAGCTCCAGCAGTCTCTTCGTCTGAAGATATTTAAAGTTGCATTCACCTCAAGCTTTGTGTGACTCTTAAAGCAAGATTGTGCGGCTTTTGAGAGGAGACAGTGAAATATACCTATTGAATTCAATGCAGTGAGCCATTCTGCAGTAAAAGCCTTACCTGTTATGGTATGACCAGCTGAGTATGATGACTCAGGTTAGCTAATCTTTGCAAACTGCTCCAGTATGTTTATATCACATCACAGAAAAAAAACAAAAAAACATTTCAATTGTTGATTTCCAACAGAGTTTCTAAGAAGAAACAAGCACAGCGTGTCTCGGCAGAAGTTGTCTTGAGGTCACAGCAGGTTCTTTAAGGACATAGACTCAAAGATCTGGCTGTGTCAGTCATTTCTGACACAGTTTCCATATTGGATGAAGAGTGCAGAGGGATACACCTGCAGAACTGGAGGAATGTTTTGGGCACAGATATATGGATTAATGTAAAAAAAAAAAAGGGGGGGGGGGGCGGTGGAATGTGTGCTACCACACACTTTAAATCTTTGAATCCATCTTTTATTCCAGTATGTGATGGTTTATCAGTCGAATTCCATATCTACTGAATGTGAAAGTGATGTGCAGACACATCAGACAATACCAGGACCCTGAAACCAAAGCATCGCATTGGAATTAAACCATTTTTTTGTTTTGTTTTGTTTTGTTTTGTTTTTGACCCTTGTGCTTTTTGCTGTGGCGTGTAAAACAGTGTTCTTCAGTCTTCAGTGAAAGTTTCTTCAAAATGTTCATGGCAACAAATGGGTGAAGACCTTGAAGATCAACATGGTTTTCTTAATACACAGGCTTGGAATGAAAACACAGTGTACTGTTTGTGCTCTTATTTTGATGATGCGGTGAGGATAGGTTGACATACCAGCACAAATACAGCAGACGGCCTCATTTAATGTACAGCAGTGAATAATGACAGTGTTGAGTTAGACAAAGGTTAACACTATCAGTAAACAGAATGATGCACTCTCTGTTGTCCCGAGTTCATCTGTTACCCAATATGTGTTGCTGGTTCGAGAAAACAGTAGTTGGTGACCGACCAATGACAAGTGACCGCCGGTGGGACTCCTGCCTGTTGTCCGTTACGTTGCCACTGGTAATTGCAGGTTTTTCGCCAAAGGCTAATCAAAGGCCTCTTGTATCCATGTGCAGTGTGTTATTTAGGATCAGGGAACCTGTTCAACGCTGACCCCAAACCAAAAATAGAATATTATTGTTTTTCTCAGGTGTCAGATTTAAAAAAACAAGCCAGTGTGGACTTCAGGCTTAACATATCTAAAGAAAAAGCAAGATGTTCGGAAAAACATACTTGTTTGCCCAAAGTCAGATTAGAGGGAAATCAATATTTCACTTAACTCCAGTATACAGACGAGAAGTTGTTTTCAGATGTGTGTCGCTTAAAGATATAATATGTAACATTTCAGTATTAAAACAAAAAGACCTTTTTAATATATTTCATCCCAGATGTTCGCAACAATATATTCAACAGAGAGAAATGTCGTGACGACACATAACGAAACTTTAATACGCTTCCTCATCCGTGAACATTTCCACCTGAGTCATGTAGATAATAGATATTCATCACCAGCGTTGAAAGACAACAACTCCCTTGATCCCGCACTACTTTCATCTTCTTCTTTGTACCATTAAATAACCGAGCAACCAAAAAACCCCTAATTCAAGGTCCACTTACTAGTTTCTCCAGAGGTTTCAAGTTGACTGGGTTTGCTCAGTTGTAAACATGCTTAGCTAAGCTTAGCACAAAGACTGAAAGGGAAACTTTGACCTAGCTTAGTCAAGCAAGAAAGTACGCCTTCCAGTATATGTAGAGAGGCCAAGTCACGCCCCTTTCTGGTGGTCCACAACAACAAAAAAATATGCATGGGAGTGAATGGCAAGAGACACGAGGCCTCACATTTGAATCGTGCTATTGTTATGGAAGGATGAGAGATTCCCCAAGATCCCGATGTGAACAGGGATTTCTCAGGATCCAGGTCACAGGTGATCAGAAAGCTTTTGGGGGCGC
Source organism: Acanthopagrus latus (assembly GCF_904848185.1). Lineage (NCBI taxonomy): Eukaryota > Metazoa > Chordata > Actinopteri > Spariformes > Sparidae > Acanthopagrus > Acanthopagrus latus. The sequence continues at coordinate 15,967,381 of NC_051050.1, read as the reverse complement.
CTGTGATGTTCTCCCTCAGCTGGCTACAGACACCAAGGGCCCAGTTTCTTGATTTGTGTTAGTTTCCCACCCTGCGATCCCAGTCCTTCAGTTTTTTTTTTTGTTTTCCTGGGGGAACGTAACACCATGAATTTCACGCGTTGTTGGTCAATTTAAACGATAATTTTCAACCTGAGAATGTCGCAGTTGTAAATACATGATTTGACACATAAACCAAAGCCAATAACCAGAACCTCGTGGAGCCGGTCCCTTATATCAGCTAGCTCAGAAAAATGGACCCACTCTCTTAAGGAATATTTCAAAACTATGTTCTGTGTGTGTTTTGTTGTGGTTGTGTTTTTGTTGTTGTTTTGCCCTAAATCTGAAATGAGAATCTGAGATCTGAGATTAACTCTGAAAAAAAGTTGACTCCAACTTTGCTAACGCTTGATCATAGAATATAATGTCTTTGTTAAAGGGTAACCTGTCTACATGATCATACCATCCAAGAGACAATCAAAAATAAACACCACAAAAGCATTTTAAACTTCCGCCTGTACGCTCTGCACTCTCAGGCTGCACTTGTGACTTTTTATCTGACTGTGCTGGCTTCACTGTCTGTCCAATTACACCCTTCTCACTGACGTAGCACACAAATTAAATAGTACAACAGTGTATGAAACACGTTATTCTTCCATGATATGCACGTGGAAGTTTAACTTTTAACCTGTTTCACTCGAACAAAAACATATTTCACAACGCACGTGTAGCACTTTGTCTATTTCGAGACGAGTGACCGTCCTCTGTCTGCAGGGTAATCAGAGGCTTCTGCTTGTTTTGTCCCCCTCACATCACAAGAGCACATGGCTGAAAAAGCCCATAATTGCTTCAACGCCACCTCTACACTTACATTGTGAGCACCTGATTAGGGAAGGAAAAGTGAGTAATGTAATTATAGTTATGACAGGGTAGTATGAACTGACTGAACCTCCTCTGCTTTCATATGCATGAGGAGTGAGAGAAGAAGCTAAGAATAAAACTTACAGTGATTGTGCAGCGAAACCTCTGCTGCCCACAATGACAAAATGTATCTGATTACAGCAGGGCCCTTTCCAAAGCTAATTATAGTTTTCTACTTTTCTGCACTTGGATGTTGTTTTTATGTTTGGCCACAGTTGCGTCGAGGCCAGAACCTAAAATCATCATCAAGGAACTGAAAATATCAGAGTCTGCACATGATGTATTTGTATTTTTTTTTCTTTTCTTTTTTTTTTTTACATCAAACGTAAAATTAGTGCCCAGCTAAACACTTCTGACTTATTTTCGAACTGTTTTGAATTAGCTCGGTCTTTATTATAAACAACGCCTGTTGTGGTATTTCCAGCTTTGGAAGTGAAAGCCGCACATGGTTTTACTTCCATGAAAATGATGTCATGTCAGTCTCACGCTGAAATGATAAAGATGTATTTTGGAAAGTTGAGAGTTCTCCACATTCTCCCCTGTGTTTGTCTTTAGCAGCGGCTCATCATCTTCAGCTGGCTTTAAGGATTAACGGGGAAAATTTAACAGCATTTTAAAGTGGATACAGCTTGTCCCAAAGTACAGTAAGAACAGGAGGAGTCTATAGCCAAGACAGCTAAATACAGAGGGAAAGTTCAGCCCTTTTCCTGTGTGCCCCATGGGACATTATTTTGGGGGAAAAAAAAAATCGTACAGCAGTCGATGGCAAGAGCCAAATTATTGTTTGATCCCATTTGAAATTGTGCCATGAATTGCTCATGTGATGTTTCTCATACAAAAAGATAATTTTGCAAGTAAAGAAAGTCACAGTGTGTCACAAAGATAGAAAAATACCAACTAGTTTGGAGTAAAACTGCAAAGTAAAATACATCAGCTCTCTGTGGACATGTCACCAACACCAGCATGGCTGTCATCAAGGCACAGGAAAAGTACTAAGAAGGTGAAAATCACTACAAGTCTGGCTGTACTGACGAAGGTAATATGTGTAATTCATGGCACAATTCAAACAGGAACAAAAAAACGTATTGTGTCTTTCCATTCACTTTCATACATATTTTACGTGAAAAATGAAGGACGGGGCGTGACTTTGCTTCTCTATGCTAACATGCACACAGTGACACCGCTAATAAGTTCATGTTTAGCAGATATAAAGGGTACCATGTTCATCATCTTAGATTAGCGTTTTAGCATGCCGACATACGCTAATTTTTGGTAAACATGAAGTAGAAGTGAGGCTTGTGGAAATGTCAGTAGTTCTGCAGGAACGCTCTTGTGTTCCTCCCTACTTGATTCTCCTCCACACCTGTCTTGCATCAGCTTCGTTAGCTCAGCACCGTGCTCAGTGTTCTTCCCGGCCAATCATCTTCATTCCTGCTCTTGTGTTTCTTCCCATCACTCTCCTCACCCGTAGTTTTCCACCTCTCTTCACCTGCAATTCTTCCCGTCTTTTAGTTTAGCTCGTATTTAAGTCCAGTCGTCAGTTCAGTCGAGTCGTCTGTTGTATTAACCCATTCCCACTGAGTTCGGTTAACCGTTCCTGAATTTTATTGCGGGTTTTTGTTTTTTGTTTTAAATCATCTCAAATGGGTAATGGATATATTAACCAAATGTCATGACAATCTATCCATCAGGTGTAAAGTGTCATTCTCACGGTGGAGCGACAGTCAAGGTCAGGTGATCACCAGAGTCATTAGGGTATTTCTTCTTAAAACCGTGACTGTCTGAACTAAAATCTGAAGAAAATCGTCCATTAGATATTAGACAGATATTTGAGTCTAGGTGAACTGACTGACGGCGCCGAATCAATATAGTTTGTAAATGTGCATACTAATTTAACATATTGTTTTGTATCTCATTTTTTTCCCAATTCTGTCTATTTAGAATCTGTTGCTTAGTGTTGGCATTGAATTAAAGAACTACTTCTAGATCTGCAAAGAAAAGAAAAACCCCACAGCAGTTCACAGTAAGGCCAAGGTGAACAGCTCATTCCATTCATGTCTCCCCCAATTAGAAGTTAGACTCTAAATAACCTCCAAAATCTTCTCATTCATGGAGTAGGTCAGTGAAAACTAAACAGCCTCTTCACCACCAAGTAATATGTAGCATTCATTAGTTTTGTTTTCACAGATTTGGTTTTTTTTTCTGACAAGCTTTATTTGAAGCTAAAAATATACAAAAACCTCATTGTTCATATTTGCTCAAATGATCGAATTCTTTATGTACTGAGCAAACGGTGCTCTTTGGTTATCAGTGTGTTGTGTTATTTGGCTTCACTTGACCGTATCACAGAAGCGGTTCCGGCACTCAACGCACTATTCGCAGCTCAGTGTGAGTTAAAAAATTATAAATATGAAGCCAGGTCATCCTGCTCCATTCTTTATCTGTCGTTTTTATTCCTGTTTTTCCTCCTCTGCTTTCTGTGTCAGAGTCATTCTGGCTGCCCTCCAAAAACATCCGAGCTTTTTTCGTCTCTCAGGTGGAAGATAAAAATGAGAAATGAACCCCTCCAGACGTGCACGTCTTGATCACTACTTGTGATTTAAAGTCAGGTTCACCGAGAGACATAAAAAACTCACGGTTCTGAAATCTCTTGCACACCGATGCACAGAACATGACGCTCCCCACGGCCTTTCTCTCTGCTTACTCCACCGACTCCTCCACATTCTTCAGGGTCGCTGAGTTCAGCTAATTTAAAAATGCACTCTGATAAGTAAATTGAGTTTGGTGTATTGAAAACAGTGACAATGACCTACATGCGCCATCTGTCATAACTTTGCTGGAGAACAAACCCAGGAAGCAGGCCAAGCGAGAGCGACATCTGATTACAAGGCAGCCCAAGTATGAGGGGAAAACAAAAAAAAAAAAAAGGATTTTTTCCATCTGCACATGGAGGAGTACGCTTGCCAGAAATTACAGATGGTGACAAAATTTGACAAAAAGCACAGACGGCCTCTCGTGAAGTTGAAGGAAAACACAACTGTACAATAAATTACTCCTTTGTTTAAGTGTTTATGAGCGAAAATTCCACGATTCAAGTTGAAATATGTTTTCGGACATATGTCATTTCAACAGTGCTCCAATATGAAACACATTCACCAGAATAAAATTTTAAAAAGTACCACCAAGTACTTATTAAAGGCCGCGTGAACCCAAAAAGGAATTGTGTTTGGCAGTCTGGAAGAATTTCTAAGTCTGGCACCATGTGGTACGCACATCCTCTCAAAGCCGACCTTTGCCCTGACGCAGAGCAGAGGTTGAGACGGTTGACATGAGACGGGCGGCTCGACATCCGACCAGACAGACAGAAAATGTGGGGACAGCTGATGAAACACACGCGCCAGTAGAAATACCACTGGGGAAAAACTTGATGCTAGATGTACAATAAAACCAAAAAAAATCAGCTTTCTCTGGTTAGATGCTGCTAAAATAGTTGTGGCGGAATACATTTATCTGTTACACATGGATTCACTTGTGTGGCTTCACGTGTTTTCAGCCCATGAAAAGTTTGTTCAAAGTGCCAAATTATGTTGCATTCTAATAGCTGTATAGCATCTAGAGGTAAAGGCAATTTATAGAGGGGCTCTTCTTGTCTTTATGGGTTTTGAAAAGACTAATGAGCAGCAAACATTAAGTGGCAATCGCAGTTTTGATAGTATGATGTCTATGTGATGTGTTGCTGAGCTTTCTACTGAAGTTAGCATGCTAAGCAGCCAGACCCGGCCTGTCCAGGTCCAAAGCCCCCGTGCTAGCAGTGTAAACACTAACAGTCCCCTGGCCCCTAAGCTCCCAGTCCAAACCACTAGCTGCACGGCTAACGAAACCAACTAGCTAATGGCAGGTGCAGTTAGCTGCTCTTATGACTTGATGTGCAACTCTCCAAATTAAACTACAACATAGTAAAGTATTCCCCATCAGCAAAATGGATTTACAGCACTGCTTAAAGAAGGCTACAGTTAGCCAAAATTTTGTCTCAAGCGCGATGGCTTATGATGTTAGCTAGTATTGGCAAGCAAATTAGATGTTGGTTTGTAACAGACATTGCTCCATCAGTTTGTTTGCTTTTTTTGTCTCTTTCAGCTCATGATTTTAGTTTTGGCTGGCTTTACTGTTATATTTCATCCTTAGCACTTCCATCAACCTCTTCATTGATTTATTAGTGTCTGTGAAAATGTGCTGATAAACCTACTGTAAGCTAGCTGACCTGCCTGGCCCCAAACAACAGATGAAGTCAGGTGATCAAAGTGGACCATTTCGCAAATAAATACAAATATTTTTCTGAGGATTCGGTCAGGAGGAAAACAGAGCTAAATGCTGGGTGAACTGGACTTGCACCCAGTATCTGCTGAATGTGTAAATATGTTCACAATTTTGTGATGTCCCCAAGCGAGCCAAAAAAAAAAAAGTTGTTGCTGGATTAGAACTACCGACACAAGAGAAACTGGTTAAATCGAGAGAAATATAATGAAGCCACAGTGGCTGCTGTTCAGCAAATCCTACATATGACTCACTGTAAAGCCTCCTGCTGTAAGGGACAGAATCAGGGGGATGGCATCAATCAATATTGGCAAGAGACACTGGTGATTAACAAAATCCGTGTTCGTCAGAAACTAAATATAATTTTTTTTTTTTTTTTTTTTAGCCTCCTAATCTGAGGCAGTGACACTCCGGAGTGTAATGTTTCTTAAGGTGATACTAGGTAATAACTCAGACATGAACCTTTTTGTGGAAGAGCCAATAAGACGTCTCTTACTGTTGCATCACTGGCAGAATTTAAAGCCCCTCGGGTCCTTGAGATGCCCTGTCTCTATTATAGCAGCCCACTAATGAGCTTCCATTTATAGACTGTTCATTTATATGATGTCAGTGCTCAGGTCAAGCCAACACACACACACACACACACACACACACACACACACACACACACACACACACGTGCATCTCCATATCCAAGTCTCAAAGGAGCACATTCCTAATGGATAAATGTAATTTACGAATACCTTGACAAGTCTTGCTTTCCTGATTCATTAGTCCAGTAATTTATGCTGGGGTTCCTCTTGACCCACATGCATACAGTTGCAGTTACATAACTGCTTTTTATTTGAGTAAAAAACTTGACGCTGTGCTTGACAGAAGATGGCCTTCAAGGTGGATCTTAACAAACCTCCGATCAGCCGTGAGCAAACAAAGGGTGAGGATTAGCTGCTTTTTGTCTCAATGGCCTTGCCTCTTGCTTCATGATCTCCATTCACTACAAAGTCCATCAGTGCAGCCAAATAACCCGCAGTCCTTCTCATGACATGTCTTACCGTCATTTGTGAGTACGACCCTGAGTTACCAGAAGCCTTATACTTGGGGCAGCTTGTCCCTCCTCACCTCGATGGAGGAAAGCAAGTTTTTTCGAAGTAAAAGGCAGAAAACTGATTTGTACCCTGCATCCCATCTTAAGAAACTATTCAAATGCATCGACTGTTTTATAGACTCACAGAAAGCGAGTTGAAAATCAAGGTACTTTTCAATGGAATTTTACAGTCCCCTCTATTAGTAGCTCTTGGAGATGGATTTAGATTTACTTTAAATAATTAACTGAGCACACGTGGGTCTGGTCAATTAAAAATGAAGAAAATGTCTGTGAATTTCATCATGTTATTCGTGTAAGGAACCTTATGTAACTGAAGTTTAACAGCGTCACCGGGTCCGTCCTTTTCACTCCCTGCGATATTCCTCGCTATTTATCTCGTCTCAGGTTAGGTAATGTTTGTCCCTTTTCAGTGCACTTGACCACCGAGAGCTGTGTATTCAGCTCTTCGAAGCCACTGTTCTAATGTGAAGGGCCCTTTCTTTGTTTTCCATATTCATCAACCCTCCCGTGTAATCTGCACTCAGCAACCTCTTGTGCGGCTTTGGTTTCGTCTCTTCTGTCCTGAATGTTGCATGACAAGCAACCTAAGATAAATGTAACCACACGGAGGACTACAAAGATTCGCTTAATTAATCTAAATTTCTAAGTAGGCATTTTATAGCTCTAGCTCTGGCCTGTGGAGGGAAGAAAAAAAAAAAACATGAACTCTTTTCTGTGCTTGGCGTTTGTTTCATTCCTCTTTAAAAAGAAAATGTGCCTCATGACCCAACCGCTGCTATTTTGAGCGTCTTCTCCCTCTTGCTCTCCTTTCTGAGCATTACCTTTATGTCGTCCTCCCTCCTCCTCCTCTACGTCTCTCACATCAGAAAGACATGCGAAAGTTTCCACTTTAATCTCATCACTGTCTCCCCCCCCCCCAGGTCCTCTATCCCCCCTCCCTCAGTCTCTGTCATTCTCTCTCTCTTGTGAATGAAGAGTCAATGATCGAGAATGGGACTCTGCAGCCGCGTTACAAAACACTGCAGCACTTCTTATTCATAGTGCTGCCCTACTTTCATCAGTACCTGTGTGTGTGCACGCACAGTATACAGACACCTACTCTGAATGGATTGATTCATAAATTGTTTGCTAATAATGATGCAAAACGAGTCATTCACATGTGTGGGATTGAGCTGCTTGCAGACTGTGGTGATGAATATGTTCATCTATACGCTGTGCAGCAGCCAGTGCTCGTGCTGATCCGGGGAGATTACATCACACAGAGACCTTCTGATGCTGACAATAAGCGAAGTCCATTTACCACGTCAGCTGCCTCACATACTATAATTTGACCGCCTAAGGTGGATTACTGGTCCTCTTTCAAGCCCTGATTGCTCCCACATAGAGCAGCTCCAGGGCTGAATGGCTAAAGTACCGGTTATTATACTCACCTGCACTCAACGGCAGTGTAGACATAGCAAGGGCAAAGACTGACTGTGCACCTGGTCCTGAAAAGGCCTTGATGTTTGTTATTCCTGCATCCTGCATCTCAAGATATGGGTTTCATTTATGTATTGAAAGAGTGAGTTCCACTACTGTGATACATTGTACTTATTGTACTTCCTGGAAATTGTAGTGACAAAAGTTAATATTTTTGATGGGAAGTTGAGCCATTTTAAAATCGAAAATCATGAAGAACCATCAGTGCCCACATGCATCCATGCATCCTTCATGTCGAAGCTGTTTGTCTCTGCTCACCAACTTGCATAACCTCTCCTCAAACAGTTCCACCATTTTAAAACATCCTTGTCTTGTCCTGTGGTCATGTCTCTCTTCAACTATTGGCTACACTGCTACATTACAGGAGGTACTGCTCAGTTGGTCCGTATCAATAAGCTTTAAGAAAACATGCTGAGATACGGATGTATGGAAGCTTCCGTCCAGCCGTCCGTACAAATGAGGCTTTATCGACGTTTGTGGCAACAAGACTGTGTGTTTCTAACAAGACCACGGAACATCTCAAGCCTTGTTAGTGATGACCAAAACAGGTCTCTCGTCACAGGTTTCTTCTCTGGAATGAAAATGAAACCAATGAGATGTAAAGATCTAACTTTGCCTTTCTGTGGATTTGCAGAGACGCACTTTTATGCTGATTAGATTGTGTAATTGTACTGTTTTGCCTCCCTCTTTTTTGGGCCGTGCACACAGTAAACCGAGTAGGAGTTCAGCATGAATTCAAAAACAGTCATTTAAAAAAAAAAAAAAAAAAAAAGCACAGATGACAAGAAAGAGCGAGGGAACTATTACATCACAGACTTCACCACACGAGGCAGGAGCTAATGTTTGTTTGTGTGGGTGCAGCGGTCTAAATGTATTCCTCCTGAAAACTAATTCCGGGACACACGTTAAAACCCGAGACAGGTTTATGAAATCATCAGTTCGGTGCTGCAGTGCACTCGTGCTTTTTGTCATCCGTGTACTCCTGTTCTGCTCTGTCCTTCCTTCCCTCCCCGTTGGGGACTGTGTCAGTCCTTTTTCTGTCTTTACATGCAGCAGAAATGGAGCCGCTCAAGCACATGCTCCAATTGTGGAAAATTACATAATTGACCTACAGGTGTGACGGACACGGCGAGCAGGAGCACGGAATAGGCTGTTCTCTTCCTTTCATTTTCTTGTTGTTCAGCCAGTGGTTTTCATACAACGCAAAAAGCACGGGTACATTTTCTGTCCTCCGCTGGCACCAAGAGAAATGTTAACAGAATTTTTTTTTAATCTGATCGACTATCTGATGTAGCGAGTTACGAATATTCTATCAGCCACGGGATTATCGCTCTGGTGATTTTCTCGACCCCAGATTTGCCCTTTTTAAAATGTAAATACAACGTAACAAGCCGCACAGTTGTCCGCCTGCATATTTGTGAGTATTATCGTGATGTCATTCATCTTTTTGTTTTGTTTTCATACGATCGGCTAAAAATAGACATCAAATAACCTTAATGGATGAGTCCTCATCCTGTGACGTCAGGAGCTACAAATCCAGCTTTGTATACAGGCACGAAGACACACACACACACACACACAGATTTGAATGTGCACTTTTGTTTGTGCATCATTTCCAATCATAACGCTTTGCTGATGATGCCTGTGTCGGGGATTATGCTAAACCAAACGTGAGCTCTAATCTGGATGAGTTTCTGACAGCTTCTATCTCTTTTCTGAGGCTTGAGCGGGAATGGAGCTCTCTGATGACCTAGATGCTTTTGCCAGGCTTTAAGTCACAGTTTTACTTGTGAATGAATAACACTGTGAAAGTTTTTATTTACTCATTTTTTCCAGATTTGACCGAACACTCCCCAGTTTCTCTAGGTCTTTTGCTTTGGCGTTTACTGAAACTCCTCTTTGCAGCAACATTTCTTCCACAAGTCAGGGAGTTTACGTGCACTTACATTATTTCTTCTTCCAGTCGTGTTTCTGGTGACTTTTTGTTGTTGTTGTTTTTGCTTTTTGCGAGAAGACAGACCATCTCCAGCTATGACTGTGACGACAATGAAGTGATATTTATGGCGACAAGTCGAGCCATTTTGAATCGCGTTTTTGGCGACAAAAATGTTTGTGTTGACAAAACCGCTCAAATTTAAGCCAAGCCGTGTGCCTAAACCTAACAAGAGCATAAGTACAGTGTTGAGACAAGAAAAAAATAGAATTAAACGTATAGTTGCAGAATAAAGAACTATGAAGTTTTAACTTATCTGTAGTTTTGCCCAAAAAACTTCATTGCCATAATTTTTTTTTTCTGATCATTTCTTTGTTTTAAAACCAAAGAAACATTCAACACTGGACTAAAAGTAGACAGTATATTTGACTTAAAGAGACTCACTATGACTAAAATGATCACTGATGAGATCAGACTGCAGTATCACGGTGGCCTCTGCAACCAAGCCTTGACCTTCTTTTGAAGGTAACAGACAACCTTTTTGCTGTGGGAAGTCTTAAGCGGCCTGGAGACAACCTCATGTGGCAAAACAGTCAAGACTGCATCCCTGAAAAGCACCAGGAATAGAGTTTTTCTGAGAAAATTGTATCTCTTTTACCTCTTTTTCTGGGGGTGGACATGCTGACTTATCCACCATGACAAGAAAAAACCTTGCTATATGTTTACCCTCCACTGTGTCTCATTGTCCTACTGAGGTGGGGAGAGTCAGGAGTGGCGTCACTCTGGTGGCCACGGTGTTTGGTCACACTCTCCTGAAGCATGTACAGTATGGCTGCAAGGAAGTCGTATACAGTGAAATGGTTTACCTTTCCACCCCACCCCCAACAGTATTTTTGTCTTCCATTCTCAATACCCTCTTTAAACAGCTGCATAAGCCAGTTAGTCACAGCGCGACGCAAATCATACGTCACCCTTTACTGCACTGAGTTATGAGCTCGGAATAATTACTGCAACGTGGTGTCTGCGTCAACGCGAGGCAGAAACAAACCACATTCTCCCTCCTTCTCTTCCTGCGTTGATTCATTTCGTATCTAACTCTTACATTTCTGTCAATGAATTTAATGCTCTGTTTACATGATGCCCATCTACTCCACCGCACCACCCATCCAGTCATCCTTTTGTTTGTAAGTGGGAGTCGGTTTAAGTGGCACAGTCAGACATTCGCTGGCGTAACAGCCACTCAACCAGAACAAAAAATCCACTGATATCTAAACACGTGTATAAGACTATTACTATTAGAGTTGTAACACCTAATAAACAGCATGGCAGCTGGTTACTCAGTGTTTCTCACCTGGTATTTATTAGCTGTTTCCTGTTTCCTGACTCAGTACCTACCCCTGATGAGAACTAAAAGCTTGGGACTCCAACAGTGCCTCTGTCCTTTATTGGAGTGACGTGACGTTGATGGGAAAAATGCTTTATTGCATTAGTTATTAATTTACAGTATCACATTCACATTCCATGATTGTCACCTCACTTTCAAGTAAGGACGTGAAGAGAACGGTGGCAGAGTAACAGACTGGATGTTTTCCCAACCCCAACCCAATAGAAAATTGAACCTAAAGAAACGTAAAGCTAAATGTCCTGTGCCGGCGAGTGTTCTGCCGATTGTTTCGGGCAAAGTGCTCTCGTGTGATGTCGTATAATTGGCACGCCACCTTAAGAACATTTTGTGCACCATGTCACGCATTTTAAGCTTTTTGTGTTTGTTTAACAGAGAGTGTATTTAGGTATCAACCAGCTGTAAAGGACAGTCAAGTGACCGTCATCGTCACGGTAACAATGACACATGGCAAAAGTGAGACAGCTTCAATTTTAGGCATCAAAGGTACTTGGTTAGGTTTAGGAAAGGATTGTGGTCTAGGTCAAAAATAACTTACATACATACTTACATACGTACATTACGTACATGAAGACCTTTAAATATGTTACAGGTTAAAGGTGCAATGTGTGAGATGTAAGTGGAAAACGTTTAGAGAATAATTTTAAAAAACACTACTATGATATCTAATATATTATGTTGCAGAGACAACCACTGAAGTTAGCATGCTAACCGGCCTCCTGTCACAATCTTTACACCACCTCATCGTAATTTTTTATCTCTATGACGTTCATGGCCCAAATGACACATGAAAAGCAAAAAAAAAAAAAGTGTTTTGCGTAACTAAACAGATTAGTGTTTTATTTATACGCCACGTGGTGAGATCAGGATGGGGGAGCACGAGGGACAAGGGAAGCAAATGAAATGATTTAATATTCCAATTGAGGGATGAATGTTACACTGAGAGCTATTTAGAGATTTTGTGCATGTAAGGAGTACGGGGTGAGGTGGCCTTCCTGGTACAGCCTCAGCCGCCGTAATTTCATTAGCTATTTTTAGTCGCAGACAGTACAGTGGATTGTGTTTTATCATCCTTCCCGTGCTGACGAGGAGGAGGAAGATTGCCTGGTAAAATATTATTGCTGGCTATACTGGCGTTTGGAGGGGAAGAGAAAAAAAAACACCTGAAGGCTTTAAGTGAAAAGCCACATTCCGGGTAACAGGTTGTGTAATTGAAATTAAATTGAAAACATTCCGACCGTCCCGTCTCACAGTCTGTCGGCACTGGGCCTGCACCCACTCAAAAGCTGTGACTGATGTGGGTTTTTTTTGTTTTTTTTTTTGCTATTGAGTATTTAAAGAAAGTAAAACGGATGTCATTTTATTTAAAGCCTGTCTCAGATATCAGACTTTCTTAGTCATGTGGGTTTTCCCAAAACTCTCCATAATCCCCTCTTGAGCGGCTGCAGACACATGCCACTATTATTAAGGAACTAGAAATAGGAAATATTTGAGATACATGAGATTATTGCCGTCCAAATGCTTTCACGAATCAATCAAAATTATTGAATTAAGAGTTAAATTATTGAAAGTAAAAAAAAAAAAAAAAAAAGAATGATGTCGCCACACTCATAATCTAATGATTGATGTGACCGTTTAGCAGCTTTATTGCGGCACTATGTTGCAATCTGTTGACTTGTGTTACACTCCAGCCGGTTGTCAAGCCAGTAGGGAGTAGAGTGAGGGATTATGTTGCCAGTCCCCAGTTCCTGTTTTCTAATTTTACATCAGAAAATAGAAAAAAAAAAGAAAAAAGGAGATGAGGAGTTTCCTGACTGCGTCCTGAGGGATCAAGCCCCTGGTTGCTAAGAGACTAATGGAAAGTCAGGAGCTGAAGGAATGACGGGACTGAGTCACTGACCGAGGGGAAAAATGAGTGTGTGAGCGAGAGAAAGAAAAATCTAACATCACCATGGAAGAAATAATAAGCATAAGCGCTTATCCTTTCCAAACATCTGTTGTGTGCATGTGCAGCATGCTATTCAATTAATCCTCGACTCCAAGTTCATTCTTAGCTGTGAGTGACACAAGTTTATTGATCACACAGCCACCACAAAAAAAAAAAAAAAAATAGCGAGAGGAATTTCAATTTCGAAACCTGACTCAGAATTAGACCCTGAAGCATTACACTTTATGACAACTCTGTCGTAGAGCAACCGTTAACATTTTTAGTTTACACAGTTGGAAAAAGTCCCTCTGGAACTTTAATGAGTTTGTTCCACCTCCTTCTGGTGACATGATGCTTGTGGGCTTGCGCATCCACATCTGTGCTACGAGCCTTTGATTATGTGTCACAGAGCAGAGAAATTAGATGACTAGGTTAGCAGCTTTTTTTTCACGCATCACTCGGTCCTCCCAGCGTTATTAATGCCGCAGTGACGCCACCACGGCGAGGCTGTAATCGTGCAAGGATTATCTACTGTATGGATAGAAAACAAGGACACCACCGATGCTTTGAAAAGGTAGCAAGGGGTCTGTGAATCCAGGGGCACTCTCTCAAAATCAAGCATATAAATGTACATTTCAAGATTACCTGTGGCATTTTAATCCCATGTATTGGTTTAAGTGCGCAAGTGTGAAAGATTTAATGCAAAAATACGTTAATTCTGAGACAGACAGAGAATGTTTGTGAAAAAAATTCATCACAAGGACACCAGACGTATGTGATGGGGCACCAGTGTACAGAAAGCCACCATGTTTTGTCTACCTGTCTGTTTATTTCTATGTAAAAGTACCCTAGTCGTAACCCGTTTAATGATAAAACGATGAACAAGAAAAATGAACAACAGTTGTTTTCATTTAAGTCATCCGCAAAAAAAAAAAGAAAGTGAGGTGGTGCCAACATTTGAAGGTTCGGGTTTGGTCACTTTCTGGAGTCCATAATGAAGACAATGGAAACTGTATAAAATTTCATCATGAAGCTTTTGGAATCCACGTCAAGGAGGCTATGTTTTCACTCGCGTCCATTTGTTGGTTTGTCAGGGGGATTACGCAAAAAATACTGAGTGGATTTCCATGAAACTTGAATGGAGGACGGGCCCAGCGTTCACCCTGTAACAGCATTTCCACTGCACTTCACACACCTTATCTATAGTATAGTGATTGCTCTGTGTTAAGGGGGGACAAAAAATTACTAATCCCTCTTATCTATGCAACAGGCATTGCGCATCACAACTTCATTTGTCGCCTCACCTTAAGCCTGATGAACATTTGCTCAAGTGTTTATTTCCGTCTGACAAGAGTCGGTAAATTTAGGTCCCACATTGAAAACCTGGCAGTACAAGCTGACGTTAAACACTGTGGTATTAGGTAACACGTCTGTGGGCGAGGTGGGGGGGCGGGGGGACATGTGTTCCTGTTGGGTTTAGCATGATTAAGTGAATCTGAAATGAGGTCTTTCCTTGACATTTTCAGTGAAAGGGAGAGGGACAGGGTGTGTGTGTTACAGTGCGGCTGTGGCGAGGCAGACGTGTATGTGTCTCTTTTTTGAATATCGGGACCGCAGAAAAGGTGAAATAAAATGAATGCATCGAATGACACACAGAAAGATGATTATTAAAGACAACTGTTCAGGTAATAAGCCTTGAAAACCCAAAACCAGTCACCTAAACAAATGCAGATTCCCCATTCCTATTGGATTTGCAACTTGTCACATGGTAGCATGATATTTTAGCTTCCCCCCTGAAGTGTGATGTCAGAGGAAAATGGCCACCCTCTAAATATGGCCAATAACCTTCTAGACAGAAATGCCCACAAGAAGGAAAACCACTTCCTCTTTATGCTCGTCCTGGTGCAGGACAGTTCCAGGTATGTATACACGCACTTTTACCACTAACCTGACAAACACATTAAGATCCGCTGACTCTTACCTGCTGCTGCAAGGGTGTATTTACATAAGAGAGGATATTTTCTGTGCCCTGGTCCCAGAATAACAAACATTAAAGTGTTCCAAATGTCGCTGAATAACACAATCACGGGCAGTGAGGCCTGCCGGCCATCTGAGGACAGCGCGTTTGAGTTTTGTCATCATTTGTTGTCAAGCAATCCTGGAATTTATTCTCCAGAAAAAAGTCAGAAATTCCAGCTGATGATGGGGTGCAGCTTTTCCGACTTGTTTATCCTTCAGCCCTTTTGTGTATCCTCTGTTGATTGCTGCTCCTTCAGGGTGAAATCTACTCGCTGCACTCGCTCTGGTTACATCACCACCAGCAAACACATGTTGATTGGTGAGACTGTGGAATGATTTTTTTTTTTGTTTTGTTTTGTTTTGTTCTCCTAGCAGCTCTGCTTCTTTGAGCTTGTACTTGTCTTTTAATAAACATCTATCCCGTGTTAAAAAAAAAAAAAAAGGGACTTTTAAAAAGTTTATTTGGTCGGTGGTTGGACAATGGCAGAATAACTGGCTGTGAATCTACAACAGTAGCCACAGAAGCCTGGTTAAAAATGGTGATGACAAATGAGCTTTTTCCACCGTGTGACGGCTTTCACTTCCTTTGGATCTATTCTTGTCTCAGACGCTGTGGCCCACATGCTTACACTGTAGCTGGTGGTTTGAGAAATTGCAGGTACACAAGGTTTCACAGCCGTGTCAGATCTCACAGTCTCTTCTGTGAATATCTTACAAATAGCAGGGTGGCTATTTATGCAAAGACTGGATTATGTAAACGCTTTTTTGCAATCTGGAAGCAACAATTCCAGAGATCAAGTGAGGAGAAAACCATTCACAGTCTGACAAACTGCTGAAAGTGCCTTTTAAGCATTGTATACTAGTGACAAGAAATCCACATACCGAATAACATTCCCACTTAAAGTGACCGAAGTTAGTGTGTTAGTGGCACCATGACTGGATTTAAACATATGTTTCTCCCCTGGAACAGACCTTTCTTTCAGTGACTTCTGTTTAAGCTGCACAGTGAAGCTTTATTGCAAATGGCACAGTGCTAGCTTGTTTGCCAGAATGCCTCATTATGAGCCTGTGCATATATACACATAAATCAACCTGTCACAGTTCTTTCAGACTGTAGAGAAGGCAGTGGCCTGAACACATTTTCTGTCAGGGATGTTATTAAGATTTTCTGCCTCTTTTTTTGTGCGTGTACATGTGTACTTGCATCCTAGTCGCCAGAATCAATTTTGGTATTGTAGGTCCCTGCAAAACACTGATAGTACAAGTACATGTTTAGATTCATACACATTTTGTCAACGTGTCATATCACATTCAGAATACATCTTTATGAGTAGACTTTCATGCCAGGAGGAGGGGGAGAAGTGGGAGTGTGACAGCTAGATGATCTTCAACATTTTTTCAGCCAAAGCAAGAAATCGGGACTATTTGAATCCTGATTGATCGTCATTTGAAAATGGGGCAGATAGTAAAAATCTTGGACATTTCAGGCCTGATTTCAAGATAGAACAACATATTTGATCAACGTTAACTTCTGTGCGAATGTTAGCATTCAACCACTTCCTAGCTAATGTTAATGTTTGATAGTGTTATACCATTCATACGAAAGGCGTAAACGATTTCTAAACTGTCAACTCATACATCTCGGACAGATTTATTTAAGTGTGGAAACACACTGGATTAAATCAACCAACATTGTTAGCTATGACGTGATTGGATGACAATGTTTGCTAATGGGTTGTTGTATAAACATAGAATATCTTACAGATCATAGTTATTTCACTATTTCAAGATTGATCAGCAACTGAAAAGATGATGGAAGGCTAAAATTTGGAGGGAAATCCATGTATTGTTCATTTTCAATGGATATTGGTAGTTGGTAAGGTAATGTTACCATTGTCACCACCAGTGTTTCAAAATAAAACCAACTGATGCTTGATTGCGATCCAAACAAGATACCGTCAGCAACAACTAGCCACTGCAGTAATGACGGTGCTGCTAGATGACAGTCATGTTTTGGGTTTTTGGTTAGTTGTTTCATGTTTTATTTTGTAGATTATGTCCTCATGTTTCCTGTCTTACTTTCCATTTCCTGTCTTTGACTGTTTTCCCACCTTTTATCTGAGCACACCTGTGTCTCTTGTGTGTTCTCAGTGGCTTCGAATTTGTCCTTCATTTGGTTTTGTTGATATTTTTCCTTGGACTTTCCTTTGCCTAATTTTTTGGGGACTTTGGATATCAGCCCTTTAGTTCTTTTGCCTTCCTGGCTCCTTGAGTCTTATGTTTGTGTCCCTGTTTTTTAACATGAACCCATAAATCGTGGCCAGATTCGTCTGTAGCTGTCATATAGCATTTTAAAGGGGGACTTTGTGGACATGTGGGAATCACTTTCACTTAAAGATTACTCATTACTATACTTATTCATAATGTACTATACAGTGTGTGGACTATGTTGTACTGTGTCCCATCCTGACCCATTCTATCCCAACTTTTTTTTTTATTTTTTAACTCTACTTTTGCCCTCCCTCTTTTGACACCCATCCTCTCCTTTCCCTGTCTATTTTTACATCAAGCATACAAACCATTTTTATCCGGCAGCCTATAAATGCACCATTAACGAATTAGTGGTCTGCAATCACAGGATGTGGCCAAAAGCCAACAGTGAACAGCTGTTGATGTGTCAGCCCTCTGATCCTATATGACAGCGCCACTCCTCCGCCGTGCCCACACCCCAGCCTGAGTGATGAGGCAAACAGGAAGAAGGAGAGGAAACAAGTCATCCACATGTCAGACAGCAACCAGCCGCAACAAACCCACAACTGCTCCCACTGGGTGTTACCACCCCCGAGGTTAGACCCCTCCTTTGTCTTTGTTTGGCTCTTACAGACATGTAGCTGCCACATGGAAATACTTGCTAACATGTTCGCCGTAAAAACCTAAAATGGTAATAAAGTTTCCCATTTCAAGGACAGTTGCTGTGAGCGTGTTTTGGAGACAGCGCAGTCAGAAATTATTTAATGCCGCTATACGCTGTGGCGAAGCTCCTACTGTGTGTTTTTCCATCCTCGCACCATGCTTAAACACATGGTATGAGCCAGTAATGGCTTCTCAAAACATACTTCGAGGAAATGTTCTTCCAAGAAAAGCGCGGAGGTCTTTAACTGTTGAGCAAGAGTATTTTAGCAGATATAAATAAAACAGGCAAGCAACTGTTTTTGCCCCCAAAACAAACTCTAATAAACTCCCCACTGCAGCATCGCACAGCCTTTAGCAGCTGATGAGCCAGATAGGAGATGATGGACGCCAAGAACTAAAAGGAGAGCTAACATGGGGCTATCATCCACGGGGGTGAACTGTAACATGACTTTTGACTTGCAACTGCTGACTTACAAGAGTGAAGGTGTAGCACCAGCAGGGGGCAATGATGACAGGAGGAACTTAAAGTAAAGTATACAGTGCTAGATGTCAGGTCAGAGTGGTGCAAAGCCGTTCCTTCTGGAGGAGTAAACACCCGGAGTCAGCTCAGACTCTGCTTCATATTTGTTAACAGAATGGAGGAGAGCTCAGAGGTTAGGTTTAATAAGTGGATTCATCCTAATCCCTATTTATTTACCTGACTGCAGCAGCGATCTGTTGAGGTGATCCACGCTGTCGCATGTTTCTAAAAGTTACTGTAATTTTGACTGGAGGGGAAATGTCTGATATTAAATGAACATCACAGAGCCTAGAGGGGGAAAGAAGAGAGAGAACTGGAGTCTCTGGTGAGTGCTGAACTGAGTGAGAGTTGACCTGGGTTTGCTAACTAACCCGTCCCGTATGGGGGCAGCGACCAAATAAAAATGCAATGTTATCGTGATAAACTTGTGGATATCTCCTTTTTGAGCATTTTTGGAGACATTGAGAATAATCTAGTTACTGGTCATTTTTAGATGTTTTATTGCAGAATTCATACATATTATGTTTAGCGAAACTTTAATCAAACCAAGTGGTTTTGATCCCTTTTTGTTTTGAACATCATGTATTTACCATTGCAAATTGACCACATGAGAAACGGTGCTTTGTTTTGTTTTTTTTTACCAACAAACACATCAAGATCATTTGTATAACTTAAAAATGTAACAACATAACAACATGAAACGACATCCACATCTTTACCCTGTTTTTTTACAGTTGCACATAAATGCAGTGTACTTACATACTTGGGGCCCAGCTCTCTGTTTCTGCCTTCCGCACTAACTTGCTCAGACTTGGCTGGCACATAAATCCACAGGGAGATCCAGTTTGCAGATGTATGACTCACCGCCAAGACAGAAAACCGCTGAAAACCCCTTTAGCTCATCCAATAGCATCAGCCACCACATTCTTAGTGATGGAAGATAAACTTTATGCAGCTGAGTTCAGATCGACGCTCGCAGCCCAGGAGGTTTTTGTATTAGTGGTTTCTGATCTTTGCCAAATGTATCTCTCATGTTTCTGCACAGAACCAATAATTATTTTGTTTTCGTTTCCACCCGCCAGGCCCAATGATTTTGCTATTTTTCTTTTGAAGCTGTGATTTTTGTTTGTCTGTAAGGAGTAACAAAAATACTGTTTGGGTGCAGTTCAGACTCCTAAAGCAAAACAGCAGTTTTATCATTGTAAACTGCACACAGGCTCAGTTGCATGACTTGTATGCACCTCCATGAATGTTATGTAATCAGCAAAATCACGCGAAATGTACAGCTTATAACAAAGATCATTACACCTGTGATTCCTCGCTTTCTGCTTGTTAGTGGACACAGGCACAATCTATTTCATCTTTAAGCAGAAAAGAACACACAAGAGCGTTCCATAATGTATTTTGTGGCACGTAAAAGGACAGTCAAGAAATGGACAGCAAGACAAAGCTGGGAGACTGTCTGGTTAGTGTTAAATTGTTGCATAACCAAACGACTGTGACAGAGAAATGGAAAACGGATAAATCATTCAGCTGTGGCAGACACCTGCAGATGCAGCCCAGTACACCTAATCCATGTGTAAACTGTGTATTGATTAGTTCACGTAGGCGATGTATGGGACATGGAGTGTTGTGGGGACGTGTGTCTTTGTGCGTATGCCTCATTAAACGCAGTGTGTTTATGTTTGTGTGCGCAGCTGCATTGATCTCTGAAGTACTAATGCCCTCCATCTCCTGTTCGCTGCCTCTGAATAATGAATTGCTGACACGAAAATAGCTTTTTTAGAACATGAGGGGGTTTTGGATGCCCTGATGTCTCCAGAGCTCCTTTCATAATCTTTTTAAACCAATTTTGTGTGCTCCTAATGCACTGTGAAACAAGGAAATGACTGTTTTTATTATAACTGCAGAGACCAAACATGTGTTGTAACCATTCTTTGGCTCTGCAGGGGCCCAGACTTTTTAAAGACAGCTCAGTCATCTAAATGATTGTTGGCAATGTATGTTTTCTGCAAACCATGGATATGTTGAAACTTATTTAGATCATTTAGATTCAATGTTCTGTTCTTATGTGGTAATAATGCTGCGCTCATGGTCTGGTTGGGTTCATGTAGTACTGCTTGGTTTAAGATTAAGAACGGATCATGTGTTGGCTCTTTTGTCACCACAAACACAGCTGGATTTGTCTTGAGGTCACACACACTGGGAAATTGTCCCAAAGTCTCATTAAAAATATCCAGCAATTTCACACGTTGAAACACAGTCCTGAACCGTGGTCACTGGCTTGGCCTCTCTAACTCTAAAGCTGTCCCACCCAACAGATGCAGACATACCATGTTTTTCAAAATGTAAACATGGCCAAAAAAATAGTGTTACAATTAACTTAGATGCCGATATTTGATTTTAAAGACTCGATTGGCTGATAACATAGATAACTAGCTAACAGCAGCTCGGTTAGAAAAGACTGTTGATATGCTGTCCCTGTCTGTTTTGAGTTCACATGGCCATGGCTTACATATTGCTCTTTTAGAATAACCTTGTCTGGACTTTCTAGGTGCTGAATCGTAGGCAACCGCACTTGTTTCAGTTTTTTGAAGACATTCCACCTCTCATCCACGAGGCTTCTTCAGCTCTAACTAACTGGAGAGGAGTCTTGACGTCTGATTTCACTGCCCCGCTCTGATTTTTTCTTGTCAGTTGCCTCGTTCCCACATCTCATCAGCTGACGAGAAGGGTGGCCAAGCTGGGAAAAGAAGGACTCAAGCTGTGATAAATATAGATTTGCCCATCCACAGCGCTTTTATAAATCTGAGTGATAAAATCAATCAGATTAAGAGGAAATTATGTGGTTTCCATTGCTCTCCAAAGTGAATTAGTCTCCTCGGGGGATGTCGGCTGACGATCAGCTGATTGTTGTTGCTTAAATAACCTCATATTAGGCCCGAATCTACACTTTGATCTCCATTTAATGCGCAGCTATTTTTACGCGAGCTGTTTCTGGACTCTTGTAAACCACAATGACAGGACACAAATCTGTGTTGAAGTTTCCATCTCAGCTCTTTGCACTACTGCTAATTTAAATAGGCGGCTAAACATGCCAGAGTTGAAAAATTGCTGAAACAGCCTCACAGCCCCCATCCAGACCGCTGAAAATCCTTCTGCCTCGAGCTTCCCTCCGTTCTGCCCCAGCCTCTCTGTATGTTCCGAGCCGTGGCCTTAAGATAATCCGGAGCCACATGGCCGCAGAGGATAGATGAGTAGTTTGACCTTATCCCGCAAGGTTAAGAGGCGTCCTGGCGCTGGCTGTAATGTACATCAGCAAACAAGGCCCAGGTCAAACGGTGCTATAGAGGCGACTGATGCTGATGTTTCCTCACATTGCAGCCGCATTGATGTTAACAAGATCATTTGTCTCACAACAGTGTTGAACAAGTTACTTTAAAAATGCAATATATTACTTATTACTAGTTAGCTTTATTTTAAGTAATATATCACCTTACAATATTACTGCCTGTTTAGAGCAATAAATGACTCATTACCCTTCTTTGTTGTAAGAAAAAAAAAGCCCAAATATTTAGAACAATTAAATAGCTGAAATCACTTTAAATAAACGAATGGCCCTGGATACAGAGATGAGCAGGCAGAGGATCAAAGTCTGATATATTATGACATCAGCCATATGAAACACAATAGACCTGTACCTTCGATAATGTAGCTTGTGATAACATGATAACACAAAAATCTTTTTTCCATGCCTTTTTATTTATCAGTGCATAGATTTTATTTATCCCACAACAAGGGAAATGTCCTTGTTACAACAGCTCAAGATGCAACAAGTACAGGAAAAAGAATCAGACAATAAAACACATAAAGTTAAACTGAAACAAAAGAGAAAAAAAAATAAGATATCTACAAAAAACAAAGTGAGTGGAAAGTGACATATGTGATTCAACAATTTAAATTAAAGTGTGCACTGAGGATTAGGCTTCATCATTAGGCTTACGAAGTACAGCTCATTTCAGTCACCCTAGACTTAAAAAGGAACTGACCCTATATTTATAAGGCAAGAGATTTATGATGCATGTCCATGCCTTTTTTCATTGTCTCTTGAGTTTTCCATGCATGAAACTGTGTCTCCATGTCCTGCGATTGCATAGACGGAGCTATGAGCCATCAACGTCACGTCAGACCTACTACACAAACCTCAGTCTGTCTCCTGGCACAAGTGTTGGTCTTTATTCAACCAGAAATAATTTATGAGCCTGACTTGCCAAAGGCTTTTCTGACATTATTCACAATGTGCATTTAAATGCAAAGAATGTGGGCCCCCCCCCTACGATCGCTCCCACTCGCTGACTCAGGTGACGAGGCGCTGATGTCGTTGTTGTGTCTATTTTTCGCCAACGCATGTAATCGGCTAACTGAGGAGAAAATCATCGGCGTCTCCAGCGCTTCAACATGGAGACGGCGCTCGGCTCCAGCAAAGTTCACGGTCACATGAGATGATGTGCGAGCGGCATCAGTTCACAGTCATGGATCATCATGCCTGTGATTATGCCTCTCGTTTTCATTTCCAGTTTTTCATCTCCACTGAGATTTTTCCATATGAAAGGGGGAAACTGTGCCTCTAAACACATTTCTGCTCAGTTTATATTTAGTCGAAGGATGTGACATGTTTCCAGAGTGGCTTTGTAGTCACATAAAAATGTAAGTGAGCGAGAGGAAATAATGAAAAAAACCTGAGTTATTACCTCTGTGTGGGCGTTGAAATCAAGTTTTGTCCTTGACTACCCTGATCACTCTGCATGCCTCTCCACTGGCTACTTCACAATACCTGCGATCAGACACATTAACCGAAACTCATGAGTCAGGACATACCAGGGTGACATCATCGCCTTGATTCACTTCCGTTGTTTCACTTCCCCACTTTGAATCACACACGCTCGCCCATGCCAGATCACCACGTCGTCAAACAGCCCATTAACGTGAATCGAGGCACACGATCGGCAGGGCAGAGGACGGGGAGGAAACGGTATCATAGCTGGCACAGAGCGCACGTCTGCTGCTGCCATCAGCACACAGGGGCCTGGAACACTCCAACACAGGGACAAAAATGAAAAAAAAGAAATACTCCGAAAAGAAATTGAAATCACAGATGCAGATTCTGTTGAATTAGCTCGGATGGAAATACGGCTACACTGGCTTGGATTTGTTTTTCAGCAAGCAACTTGATACTGTTTCTATCAGTGTTTTTTTTTTTTTTTTAAAAACCACAAGCATGTTTTCTATTTCACCCATTTCTTACTCCAGAAGGAGATGAAGAAAAACAAGACTGAAGAGTCCACGGCTAAGCTAGTGATGCTGTTATGCTCACTGTAGAGACATCCGAGGTGTTTATCAGATCAGACTTTAAATTTTGGCTCGGTGGTGGCGCTCCATTAAAAAAAAACATGGGGGGGGGGTCATCAAATTAATGTCAGCACTATATTGCATTGTAATCTATCCAACAGCTGTTGAGACATTGTGTCCTGTAACACACATTTTAACCTTCACTGATGGTGCTAAAAAAAAAAAAGACTAAAATGTCAACTTGGTGGTGGAGCTGCAGGGAAAAGTCAGAGCTCCACTGCAAAACTTAACGACTAAATCCAAAAAAAAAAAAAAGGCTTGATTTGAGAAATGTACAGACGTAAAACAAATGAAATGATCTGCCAGGGTGGTACGACTTGAACAAGATGTGTTAAAGGAGCAGTGTGTAGTTTTGAGGAAGAAAGAGAAAGATCTTCATTGACTGATTCAGAATGAGCAAACTCTCTTTGTTTTCGCAACTGAATAAACCAACTGACCTTAAAGGACAACGTATGTTCAGACTGATTTACTGTGTTTGTCTTTGGCGGACCCTGCCACCTTTCTAGCTTCAAAACAAACCCTTTTAAAATAAGGTGGTTCCAGTCTGAAAATAAGTAGGGCTCTGATAACTGATCCAAAGGTGGAAATAAGTAGGATTTGCTGGTGTTACTAAAGTAACCTAAAAGCACAATGTCAATTTTGCCCATATTTACAATATATTTTCACTTAAAGAACTTAAAACTTATGTCAAATGACATCCCCCAACCCGACCTGAACCTGGACATCATATCTCCATTTATGGCCAAAGTCCATGATTATAGACTGTATACCAAATGTCATGGCAAGCCATTAGATATGTCAATCTGAAGCCACTTCATCACCCCAAAAAGCCAGGATGTTAGAATGGCTACAAGATGGCTGTGAGCAAGATCATGTACCGAGAGGAAAGAAGGAAACCGTTGCATGAACCGAGTCGTCTCTTATGCCAATCAAGAGGCAGGTTTAGGAAATTACCCTATAGGGTTTTATGGGCTCGCAGTAATCTGATGAGGTCAGCGGGTTTTCAGTTGATTACAATCCTATTAGTGCATTATTGAAGCTTAGGGTTACTGTACTTACAACATTCATCATTTAAAGTGTTCTGTTGTGGAAGTGCCCACATGCATCCAGCAGGGGTTGGTGTCAAAACAGCTCAGGGAGACAAAGAGTTTAAGAGATAGAAAAAAAAACAAAAAAAAACCTGAAACCGCCCAGGGTGCAACGGAAAAGCCAATTCGCTGATGCTTAAGTGTTATTTATAAGAGCAAGAGCAGTGTTGTGACAGTGCTGGACCTGAGATGTGTAAGAAAAAAAATAGGGGAAATACACATTTAAAGGTCAAAACGGGTGGATGTAATCTAAAATGTCTTGATTCCAGGGGATGTAATCAGGTCAGCGTCGTTACATGAGAGCAAACAGACAGTAATGATACCGTCTGCCAAGTCTGTGAAGTCTGTGAAGTCTGAACCGTCTGCAGCGAAACGAAATGTAAAAGTGGAAATATCTGTCACACATCAGATGGTTTAAAGTGGGCGTGAAAACTGAACTGAGGACAGGGAAGACTTCCTCCCTCCCTCTCTGTCTTTGACCTTGCAGGTGGTTACTTCCATTTTTTTTTTTTTTTTTTTTTTTACAGTTTTGGCTTAAAATAAACTGTTGCATGGTGTTGATTAAACGCTGTTTCATTAAGGAGGGGAACCATCTGGAGTGGTGTTTCGCCGCCTCTCCTGGGAAGAAAGCTGCGTCCTTGAGCCTCGGAGAGCATGCAGAAGAAACTAGGTATGGAACCTCGGAAACAACTCTGGAAGAGACAACAGGACAACTTATTGGTTTAAGGTGGTCCCGGAAAAACAAACTAAAGAGCGATTATGTAATGTAATTGATGGTTTCACGATATTGGCTGAGGAGTTTAACAGAACCAGCAGTTAGGAACGGGAACAGTTAGATTGCAGGAGTGAGCAATCTTTCAGATCCGTGACAACAAAATTGCATCGGGCTGCTCACGACTTCTTCCCACTCCCACGGTCGAGTTCACAGCAAGACAGTAATAAACACTGGAGCTTGTGCGAGGTTCAAATGCACTTTCACACACTAATGTCTATGAGTTCTTACTTCAATTTTAACAAATTCTTTGCACCCTTCTTTGCTCTCTTGCTGATAAAGACTGACAACACTCTCGTGAGCGTGGAGACAGAAAACTGGGGGAAGCGGTGAGCTTTGCTCCGGTGTAAAGGGAACAATATCTTCCTAGAAGCACCATTTTAAAGCTTCCTATGGCACACTTTTTGGTCATACAGGGAGTTATATGTGGAGAAACTTCTTACCAGTGACTTCCTGTCCTGTTGTCACTGTTAAGTTACACACAGCCAAGAAATATTTCCACATATATGCTCACATCTGTACCTGTCGTACATGCCATATTGACATGAGCTCATAAACACGTAGGCTGGAGATGGTGGTGGTGGAGTCCAAAGCCAGTGACCGCTGTTTGAGACTGTTTCAACGTTTGTAAGAATGAAAGAACTGGATTTTTTTTTTAAATATTTCTGTTGAGGGACCACAGCTTCTTTTTCCATATGTAAGCTCAAAACCACTGTAACAAATACATTTTAGCAATGGTGTGTGCGTTACTGTCTGCCTTTTGTGTGTGTGTTCAGTGTGTCTAATTGTGAGGTCCACAGCTGCATCCTCTCAGTCCAGCTGGGCCTGTCGTGCAGAATTTGGTCATGTTACAAGAATAATTGGAGGCGCTTCTCCGGAGGTATGTTCTCACATAAACATATATACAGACCTCTTCCCATCTCATCTCTATGTGCCCATGGTCGCTCGTTAACATGGCGTTACTTAAGTGATCAGTCGAGTCGAGGGTTAGGATTTGCTGTGTTTAATGGGGGAGGGTGGTTGTATGATGACGTTAAGCTACCAGTTATGAGTAATGACATGTCATCTCTTCCGTGTTATGCCACAATGGAAACTTTGATTTTGATTAAAACGATAAAACCACATTTACTCCATTTAAGGTTCACTGTGTAAAAAAAAAAAAAAATAAAAAAAAAATCCCATTTCTTGGGGGGGGGGGGGGGGAAGTGGAGAGAATTGTTGAGAGTAGAAGAAAAGTTATTTTTTAAAGGGGGACACAGGTTCTGGTGAATTGTATTGGGGGAGAGCACACTGACAGTGACTAGGTGAAGGAGAATACAGAGACAGTGCACCACGCAATTTATTAAAAAGACATCTTTTTTTTCCCATGAAAGAGACCACAAACATTAAAACCTTAAAAGCTTTTAAAACCATTTCTTAAATGCAAGCTTCATTTGTTAAAATAGTCTATTCACAATTAAGCGAGTCTATTTGTGCCAGCCAGACCAGATACAGGGGCGGCTTGGAGGTGGTGGCGGAGCTCTGCCCTCCCTCCTCAGGTGCTACAGGTACCTCAGCTGCTTCTCCTAGTCAGCATCCCGGAGGCCACCTGAAAAATACAAACACACAGTCCACACACCTTGCGGACAACAGCTTGACCGACACAAACACACACCAGAGCGCTACTGTGGCCCACCAGGCAGAGCACTATGCTCTGCCACTGCGAGTGCGTCGAGTAGTAACGCTCTGGGTTTCTCTCGTGTGTGACCGGTACTTGCGCTGTCTTGCCATCTCTCGGAGCCCTCAGACCAGGTCTGGTCGCCTCATGGAGACCCGGCACCCTGCTGGTGTGCTCACTCGCCTTTGACGTCAGTGCTCCTCTCTAGTCTACTTGGCTTCTTCCGACTTTAGTCCATCAACCAGGCCTCTTATTTCCGTTGACCAGACAAGTTGGCGGGCCTGGTCTCCTCGCACCGCCCTGCATTCTCTGATGTTTCTATTGTCTGTCTCTCTTTTCTTTGTCCCTGTTCTTCTGGGCCTCGGTTGGTGGCTGTTAAAATAGGCCAAAGGTGGAACCCCCCAGGTGCAGCTGATCAATAAATTGGTGCGTTCACAGGCAGTACAAAAAGTAAAATCCAGACACATGCACTAAAATTTCCACAATAAATAATTAAAGAACACAAGTAAAACATGCAATATAAAACCCAATACAATATAAAAATAAAAAGCACAACCAAGATAAAACAGTCTTACTGCCTGTGACAGTTCAACATTTTAGTTCTTGCCAAAAATCTAGATGAGTAGATTGATACCACTCTGGTGTGTTGAATCTGTCCAGTAAGGAAACGGAACTAGCTAGCTACCGCAGCTTAGCATAAAGCCTAGAAACATAGAGAGAGAGAACTAGCCCGGTTCTGTCTGGTAAGTTAACCGTACTAGCTAGCTAACGTAGCTTAGCACAGAGCTGCGAAACACTGATTAACAACTTGCCTAGATCTGTCCTGGGAGGTACCTATCTAGCGTATTTAGCTTAGCATAGAGCTTACAAGCCTGGATCTGTCAGCTACAGGTAACAGTTTCAGGTTTTAGGTAACAGGCTATATCCAAAGCCAATTAACACGTTCAGACTAGTTCTGTTTCCAGTGTACAAAGCAAAGCTAACTGGCTGCTGAAGCTTCTTATTAAACATACAAAAATGAAAACTGAATTAATCTTCTAAATCTAAATCTATTTCTTTAAAGGTCATCTCTATATAAAGCCAACCTTTTCTGATTAGACCACTGGGATTAGATTATTACATTAGGCTTCCCTCCACTCGCTCTTGCTCTGTCTGTTGCTGTTTTTAAAGTCCCCGTCCGTCGCCAGCGATGATGACATCCCTTTAAAGTTGCAGGGCTACGTGCTTGTGATGGAAAACTGTACGGGCATGAAGCAGGTAGTGTGACATGTTCGTAAATGTTCCACAATAAAGGTGAACTCAGCGCCGTTAGGGCCCCCCTGGCTCCTTCGTCCCAGAACATATTTATCACAGATTTTCTGGAAAACACGTGCGTTAACAGATGGTAGCCACAGTTACAAGGGTGCAAGAAAATAAACATATCTCGACGATCATGACGACATTACCTCATATAGCAGGTCAGCACATGTTACGCGCGTAGCAGGAAAAAAAAAATACATGCAAGACTCTGCAAAGAAACTGATCCGCTCTTCACACACCATGCTAAACCTTGTGGATGACACACAGTGGTGTGCCGGGGCGGAAATTAAAGAGTCTTTTCAAGCATGAAGTCAGTGGAGTGGACGACAAACAAACAAACAAACAGGATCGAGGGATCCACTGAGTCAGGGAGGGCAGCCGCGCCGACGTGATGTTTCTTTTGCGAACCTGCCAAGAGTTGAAAGCATAGGCCGATCTGAGAATTAAGGATTAATCGAGGCTTAAGCCCCTCGACTGCTGCACAAATAGATGAGAGACAAGGAGGGAAGTCCCCCTGAACTCGGCACAACTGAGTCCTATGAGTTCGTGCTGCTAAAAACAGAAAATCAAAAACACTATTTAACAGCTTGAGTTCGAGCTATTTATGTGAGGTCATCTGATGGAGGCGTAAAGAAACTGGAATCCGAGCCTGCATAGTTTTGTGTCTTTATTTGAATGGGGCTTTGAAGTTGACTTCACATTCTTGTGTATCTGCTCCTTTTTCTTTCACGGCATAATTCACGTGGTGAAAAACAAATGTAGCCGGTTGGATTCCAGTCCAGGGATAATGCAGGAATGATCCTTTTTACTTCTTGTGAATTTTACTATTAAAAGGGTCGAATGATTCATCCGTATTTAGAGTAACTGTTGAAAAATGTGTTGTCCTTAAAGATAAAAAAGGAAAATGTCTGTGCAGCTGTTGTTGACCTCTTTTCCAAAGTCAGGGGTGGTCCGAGATAGTTTGAGGGAAACTGTGTTCGCAACATATTTAAGTGTGGACGTCTGCTTTAGTGCAATTAAAATATTTGTATAAAAGCTTTATGGCCTGTAACTGACACTCATATGAATCACTAGACAAATTGAGAAATATGCTCTTTAGCTTTCTTGCTGAGAAACAGAGAAGATCAAAACAGATCTCACATCTGTTCAGTATATGTGACACTGAAGCCAAAGGGTGATTAGCTTAGCTTAGCTTAGCTTAGCTTAGCCTAGGGAAAACAGCTCAGTTCGAAGTGATATTTTTGCTTAAAGGCACCTCTAAATCTCAATAAGTGACATTATCTTGTTTGATTAATTGACCAGCTAGGCAGTGTGTCCCTGTGCTCCTGGTCTTTATGCTAAGCTACGCTAATCAACTCTAACCTAATATTTATTGAATAGACATAGGGTTAGGGTTAGGGTTAACCCTAACCCTAAGTATTATCTCCTTTTAAAGCTTTTTTAAAACACTTTTAAATTCCAAGTGTGAAAAAAATTATAATAATAGATATCAAGTTAGCATGCTAACAGCTAGCCTCAGGCCTGAAATCCTCTATCCCTGTATTAGCAGTGTAAACAAGACTCCCCAAGTACACCAGCTAGCTGCACAGCTAACTTAGCTAATGGCTACAGTCATGTACACGTGGGATACAGTTAGCAGTAACTCTGGTGATATGCTGCTCCCTGTTGGTTTGGAGTTTAACAGGTGGCCAATTCTTACATATTGCTCCTTTAACTCCCAGAGAGAGAGCAAAATGCCTGTTACTTTAAGATTCTTATTTTATCTGTTGTCTATTTTATGCCAGAACTGTGAAACGAAACAAGATGCATACCAGGCTTTAACTTTTTTTAAATTTTAGTTTCACATCACGTGTACTGTGAGTTCTGCTGTGCCGCCGAAGCAATAAAGAAAAAGGTATTCAGACCTTATTTCCCCGTAGCCCAGCGGACAAGACGTGTATCTTTATAGTGTTACGCAACATTGAAACACTGCTGTTAATAAAGATAATAACACTCCTCACTCTATATCCTGGCGACAAAGTACAATACCAGGCTGTCACATCAGAGGGAACTTTGGCGGCCATATTTGGTAGCAGGACGCAAGAGACCGGAGCAGGAAATGCGAGCCGGCGCGTTGCGGGACTCACGTGACAGTAGAAATTTGAAAACAATGACATTGTGATATGGTTCACACAGATTACAGAAAGGAAGGAAACTTGAACAAAAGGGATTTGGCAAAGGAATCCAGCTCAAGAGCGGGACCTCCATTGTTTGACATACAAGATGAGCCTACAAAAAAAAAAAAAAGACACAAAAGACAGAGAGGGACTGTCGACAGGGACCGGGACGGCGAGGAAACAGGCCCAGAGAGGCGATAGAGAGGTTCATGACAATTCCTTTTTGGAAGAAAAGAAGCTGCGTCTGTCAAAACAGATGGCAGCTGGTTAAGAAGATTAGGAGCTGTTACTACTGTTTCCAGCACCACTTCAGACTGATCAACCCCCCCAAACACAGACAAACACACACATAGTATTTTCAACTGCCTCCTGTCATCCCGCCCCCAAACAACTGGGCCAACGCTCGACCCGTGTCGCTCAAACGCTCGTCTTACCAGAAACAGCGAAAACAGCCGGGGTCAGGATGATTCTCGATGTCCTGCGTCACTTCTCAATCCACTTCATCCCCAACAATTTCGGACTGACAGACACAAGCGTTACTCTCTCAGTCCTTTTTATTTCAACGACTTGGACCTTTTTTTTCCTTTCGTAGTTCTGATCACCATCTTTATTGGTGATGGTAATAACATTATAGTCAGTGGGATCTGGGAACGGAGCATCAATGCTATGATAAAACGTGACGCAGCCAGTTACATAAGCGTTCAGATTGAAGGTGTAGATTTCAGGAGTGGACTAGCGCATTTGTTGCCCCTAGTAAAAACATGAAAGCTCCCATGGACCTTTTATTTCTTCTTGCCTGAGAGCCTTACTGCCTTATATTCCATTAGATTTGGAACTCTCACCCGCATGGAGGTAGAATTTTGTGTTTTCCTTTTGTATGGATAAAATACTTTCCGCTATACATTGATAGAGAAAAGGCACCAGTTGGTTTGTAAGATAAATCACCACAATGCAGGAAATGAAGCGTTTAATGCTCTGTTATATGTGGGGGGAAGGGCTGTGGAAATGAAACCTAAACCCTGTGTTCAGACAGTCAAATCGAATGTTTACCAAAATTCAGAACACCCAAGATAGAATAACTTCCACATTACACAGAGAAACTATACAACACGTCAAGTGGAACCTGTCATCTCTGATATTTGCTTAAAAGCTAAATGTTTGTCTGCCTGCTTTTGTTACATTCTGACTATATTATTATATTATTACTTTGTACGGAACCAGAACTACCAAGATGACATCTTGTTTTTTCAGGTAATTAAATGAAAAATGTTTCATTTTGGGACTTACTTGCTTTCTTGCTGAGAATTAAGGGTAAAGTTCAATTCTACGCTGTGTCTTTGCACTAAATATAAAGCTAATGCGATTAGCCGAACAGCGACTACAAAGCTCACTAATCAACGCATGATATATATTTTATCCACATAAAAACTGAAGTGTAAAAGTGGCAAGTTGTGGTTTTATGGGAGTCGTCGTCACGGAAAAACACCCATAAAATCACAACTTGTAGTGCTTTAACAGCCTTACAGTTCTTGTATGAATTAAACAATCAGTGTACGTTGAGTAATGTGTTAATTAGTTGCTGCTTTAGGGGGTTCCTGAAGGCAAACTTTGGACACATTTCATGTCTTAATGCTAACTTAGGCTAAGTGGGTACTGACTGTTGATTCACATTGGATGCACACACACACAAGAGTGGTATCAAATAGGTGAAATCAGTGCTCTTCACACTACCGTCTTCATGCTTTTCATCGGTCCACAGGAGCTCGCGGACGACTTGAATGCTCATCAGTCTTAGCATGTGACCGGGACGCAAGAGGCAGAAATCAGGAGACAACACATGTTACTTCATCAGTTGGTTGGTTTATTTATCATTAGCAATGACACCAAATGTACTCTACTGTTTTCACTTGCTATCATAGGAGATGCATTTTTGAATTGTAAACAGTGAAAATGATAAAATGCATTTCAGAAAAAACTCCTTACAAGCAGTGTATGACCAGGGAAGAGAGCAGATTGTACCTGCTCTTGCTCACCTATTTTATTTTTATTTTTTTTTTAACAATACATCTCATCTTATAGTTTTTGAGTCTCTCATATTTACATAGATACAGCCAGGTCCCACGTTCTTCACCAGCAGAGACCTATTGGCTTTTTGTTTTTTGTTTGTTTTTAATGTGTTATCACATAGTTTTCTTAAAGAATTATATTTACAACCATAACGCGCCCCGGCTGCCTGCTGCCGGGGGTTTAAACACACAGTTAGAATCACTTGCTTAAAATTCGTTAAACTACTTATGTTTCTTGAAAGTTTTGCGTTGTAAGTCAACCTTATAGCTCTACGTTTTTTGTATTTTTTTTTTGTCTTCTCTTAACAAATAAAGTTAATACAGAGCTCAAGCCATTCGTCTTTTTCCCCCCATAAAAATTCAAAAATTATCCAAATAAATGAACATAATAATAATAAAATAAAATAAGAAAATTAAAAAAAAAAAAAAAGGAAAAAAAAGAAATATTGCACTTAAAGTTTCAGGACAGCATTGGACCTGTTTGGTGGTTAAAAGAGGAAAGTGAGAGCTTTTAGCTGAGTGCTTTTGAAAGGAGGTGAGGGTGTCTGTAGAAGCGTCCAGCGAGTTAATCTAAATAAATAGGCAAACTTTTTGTACAACATGAAGCTTTTCTCTCTCTTTTGTTTTTTCTTCTTCTTCCTCTGACTATGACATTGAGCAACCTCTCGCTGTATTGCTCGGAAGAACTAGGGAGTGCAGGTTGGAACCCTAAAGCATATTTTAAAAAAACAAACAAAAAAACTGTTGAGTGTGTAGAAAAAAACAAAACAAAACAAAAATGCCGGAAAACTGTCATAGCAATGTCCTGAGAATGCTTCCTCGGTTAGTCCAGAAATGAGCTACAATGTTGAAGGAAATGTCCTTTTGGCTGCGCAGAATATTTTCTTTTTCTTTTCTTCAGGTTCTTCTTGAGTTTTTTCTCGCTCCTCGTTGTAAACAGTCTTTGGAGACAGGAAGCAAGTCGTCTTTTTTTTCCATTACTGGCTTCGAATGTGACTCTTAGACTGACACATCTCTGCGTTTCATCACAGCTCCGGTGCGTCCGTCATTTATACATGTGCATCTTTGCCCCGACTGCCGTCTCCATCTTTTGTCCCTGTCGAACGCTCACAGTAACTTTCCACAGTCTTGCGATGAGTTGAATAAAGGTGAAAGCTGTTTGAAAGAAGCTTTTTTGGGGGGGAGGGTGGGGTGTAGGTGTTAGACGGAGATGAGTGCGAAACTGAGCCAGAGTGCTCGCTTTCGTTCAGACATCATCTTGTTTTTTTTTTTCTTCCCTCCCTCCATGATACACTTAGAAAAGAAAAAAAACACAAAGAAGAAGGACTTTGTGTCGTACCGACAGCTTTTGAAGTGGCTTCACAGAGAATGAGGTGGAGGAAAGGAGGGGAATTTAAACGTTTTGCAAGGGGGTGGAAAAAATAAAAGTGACAAAACAGTACCGGACTGTCTTCATGTCTGCAGGATTTTCTGAGCAACCCCTCCTTTTCTCCAGTACGACTGGACAAGAAACTTAAGAAAAAAAAGACTGACACCAAAATCAAAACCCAAAGAGACAGTGATCAGACAAGCGTCCAGCTGCTGCTCCCGGCCCCTCGCTTCGTGGGCTTCTGCATTTTTTAGTAACATCCATCCACACATCGGTCCATTCATCCATCCATCCACCTGGTAACTGTGTAAACTACATTCCTCTGCAGTGCCAATAGCTTTGCCGCGTCCTCTCACACCATAATAAACAACAACAACAACAACAAAATCACAGTGGACAGGATGACAGACACACACACACAAATAAAAAGGCAAACAGAGAACCTCACATCCCGCCCACCCACGCTACTTCAAGTCTGCCCCCCTTTTGTTTTGCTATTCTCTCGTCATCATCTTCCTCTTCGTCCTCGTATCCTGTTTCCTGGTCTCTTTATGATGACGATGAAGTCGGAGTGGAGCTGGGCTTTTTTTGGTTGATTAAGTCCGAGTAGAGTTCTGAGCGCAGGAAGCGTGGGTATGAGTCCTTCTCCATCAGCCCGTATATCCGCCGCTGCGCTAGGTCGAAGCAGGAGCGCGTCACATTCTGCAGGTTGTCCTTAGTGTGATCTCTGGTGTACGAATCCAGATTGACCTGCAGGGGGGGAGGAGACAGAAAACAAGTCAAGAAAAGTGCGAGGAGGTATGGGAAAGCATGTTTTGATGCCATATTCCCTCAGCGGCCACGAGATGTGCACACTCTTCGCTCACCTCTTTACACGACTGGATGGCGATGTATTCTGCAAAGATTTTCTTGGCTTTTGAGGCCATCTTGGACTGCGACTTGATCTTCTTGTATTCCTCGCATGCTAGCCAGAATTCCAGATTCTCCTCGCTGAACTCTGTGCGCAGGAAAGCTCTGAAGGCTGCCAGACCATCTGAGGGGGAGAGCGGGAGGAGGGGGGAGGAGGAGGAGGAGGATAAACAAGAGGAGAGTTGACTTGAGTGCCATGGCAACCTCGCAGCTGAAGTGCTCACTGGTGTTTCAGCACCTAAAATAGCTCCACTGACGGCCTTTTTGAGTCATGTGCTTGGCATAAAGTGAGAAATAAAAAAGCGCCCGCAAAAAAACGCTGCAGCGTCTGTTAGGTGACATCAACCCAGTGACCCAATCCTTCCCCAGCGTTCAGCCTGGCTTCACGCGTTCCCCCTATAAACACGCCGTGAATGAACAAAGACATGACTGTTTTGGTGTGAGGACTAAATCTGGCACTTTTGGGTTTTTTTTTTTTTTTGTCTGGAGTTTCGCTAGCGGTTAATGATTTGAGGAAGAAGGCATCCAGGAGAAAGAATAGCAGGAAGCGGCGTCCACCCACAACTCCCGTTTGCACCTTTTCCGTTCCCATGAATCACCCACGCTGATAAGCGGAGCCAACGCGGGCGGTCATCTCTTACCTCACTCTGGTTAAGAGTGAAGTAAGAGGTGAAGGAGAGGAAATTAGAAGAGGGGAGAACAAAGCTGGATGAGAAACAGATGTGGCGCTGGCGTTGTGTCAGCGTGCTGTGGAAGATGAATTGTGGGGGGGGAGAACCAAAATAGCAACACACTGGCAGGTCGCCTCTCTCGCTTCTCTCTCCCTGAGTAAGGCATGTCCGTGAGGGGGATTAGGGGGAAACTTGCTGCAATGCACTGCAGCAGTGTGCTTGTGTAATCCATATGTTGGTCCACACCAACGTTCCACCACCTCATGCCAGAACTGCATGTCTTTATTCACCACACACATTTGCACTAAATCATATCTTTAAAAAAAAACAAAAAACACATCCAAACACAGGAACAGATGATTCCCACGAAGGTCTGATTTAAAACAAAGAGTGCAATCATTCAAAAAGTTAACGTAAAGTTAAACTTACATTTGTGTGCCAGCAGTTTGTCAAGTGAGTCCCCCCACTTCAGCGCCTCCTCCGGGGTAGGCCTGCAGATAAAAGCAGAGCGATTCTTTAACAAGCCCATCTCTGCCAGGTTTCTCATTGTGTGACCCATCCGCGGGACTTCTTCGTCTAAGATTTGCCGGATGGATGAGTGGGGGGAAAAAAAAGCCCAAAACAAAACGTGGAAGTGGGTAAATTCCTCTCCCTCCTTCGCTTCCCTCTTCCACGCTAGTCTGTGCCTGCTCGTCTTCCCCCACACATGCGGCTCTGCCTCATGAATGCCTACAAACACTGAGAGTCTATCTGCCTCAGCCTGGTGGGGGGAAGGCTTTTATAATCCCACTGAATGCGAGCTGGAAGGCGGGAGGGGAGGGGCTCCGGACGGCCAATGGGGGGTGTGCTGTCGGGTTGAGAGACCTCCTCCCGCCACCAGTGTCTGTCTGCCCCCTGCTGCCTGTCATCCTCTCTGTGCTCTGCTGTGAAAGCGTGGCTCTTCACAGCGCTTCTCTCGCGCTCGCTGCTATCCTCAGCTGAAGCCTCAACTTACTTCTCCTGCTGTCGCGACTTTTAGAACACGTACAAA
Source organism: Acanthopagrus latus (assembly GCF_904848185.1). Taxonomy (NCBI): domain Eukaryota; kingdom Metazoa; phylum Chordata; class Actinopteri; order Spariformes; family Sparidae; genus Acanthopagrus; species Acanthopagrus latus. Next base: position 15,930,404 of record NC_051050.1, on the reverse strand, counting down.
CAGATGTTGCATGTATGTGTTGAAGAGCCTGCTTAGCTTCTTAAAGGTGCAGTATGTCGTTTTATGGAGGAAATCGAAATCAGAATAGAAAGATATTCATTTACCGATTGTTTTATGCCTAAACAAACTAAATAAACAACCTCATGCCTGAGTAAACTGAGTAGACAAACTGACCTTAAAGGACAACACAGCATCGCACTGTTTAACTTTGTTTACACGTGGCGGGCCCTGCCACCTTTGTAACTTCAAACAGTGTTCTGGGGACCTTATTTTCCTTCAGAGAATAGCTTGTTTATTCAGTTGTGAAAAAAAGAAATACTGAGTTTATATTATTACAGCATTATTATTGTAAATAATAAAATCCTCCTAAATTACACAGTGCTCCTTTAAGTCAAATGCTTGCACAGTAATCCCTAATATTAATATTTCTATATGAGGACATTTATTGTGGTAGTTTGGGGCCAAACGGATATTAAGATGTAAAAATTAAATATAGAATGAATGCTCATCGTACACCCCTTAACATTTTCGTAGCATCCTGGGAAGTCTACTGCATATCGCCAAAGAGCAGGAACAGAATCGTGAAAACGTCATCAAACCAAAAAAGCACATTAATCTCTGATACTGGTATGAATTCATTAAATAACTTAAAAGCTTGCATCCAGACACTTCACTTGTTTCCATCTGTCCTTTTTATTGCAGCCACGCATCCCATAAACACTCCCTTCACTTGCCACTGCCCACATGTCTGTCTTCCAAGGCCAGGTCACCGCCAGTCGCGGCGAGACCCGGAAAACGGCCTCACACACACAAACACACACACACACACACACACACACACCCACATGCAACACGCCGTCAGGAAGTGGCCACTTACTTGACTGACTTCATGGATTTGTCTAACTTGCTGGCTGGGTTGCTTCCTGGGGATTCATTCCTCCTCCGCAGGAAAGCCAGCCGGTTCTTCATGTCTTTGGCCCTGAGTGAAAGAAAAGATAAATGAGGGAGAGAGAAGAAAATGATTTGTGGATACAGAAGGAGGTGAAAGGAGAAAAAAATGAAAGGAAGGATGAAGAGGGGGAAAAAAAAAAGAGACATGGGAAGAGAGGGTGTTGAGTCCAAGTCCAAAAAGTCCACAATTAAAACAATCCAAGGCACGGCGGTCACCAATTAAGTTCTTCAGCACTGTAAATCCAATCCACATGAAAACCCACAAAAGCCAGAAAATATGAAAATAGATGTACATTTTAGTCTTCAGCCAGGTGCGTTGGTATGAAGATACAGAATCTTTCCAAAAAGGCGAATATCGAGCTCCCTCTCCGTCGCTTTCTCCTCGGCGGCTCTCCTGTCAATCTATTATCTCTGACAGTCTTTCCTATAGATGCGTCCCTGGCAGGTTCCTCGGCAGGGACTGAGCGAATGTGACAGAGAAGGAGGAGAGAGACTCAAACCTCACTCCTCTGTTTCATCACGCCATTCTCAGCGTGCCCAGAGGGGCTGCTGAGAGGGAGCTGACCCAGGGCCGAGGCAACAGGGCACAGTGACCTCCTCACCCTGCTTCTGCAGCTTCCCTCCATCAGCAGCATCCAAAGTCCCCCTGACCGCCCACCTCCAGTGTTTCACCTTCACACACACACACACACTCACACACACACACACACACACACACACACACACACACACACACACACACACACACACACAGCGCTGCACATGCGCCACCTTAAATCTCACACCAACCACACGGCCCCCCGCGGGATGCTTCAGAATCCTGCGCATTCCCATAATCCCATGGTGCGTGTCCTGGCTTTTCCCGACCTGGAGCACGTGCTGCCTCATTGGGATGTGACCTCACTCAACACCCATTTCCTGAGTCCCTGCTTTTGATTTCCACTGTGGATTGGCTGGCCTGCTAATAATGCGGCGCGGAAGTGTGCGCGCTCGCCGGCCCTAATCACTGCAAGCTGTCCCGCTGCCAACCCACGGCCCCCAGGAGAGCATGTACACCCCCAATTAAGAAACAGGGCTTCCAGTTAGAGACGCTTATCATTCAGATATGCACACACAGGGTGGGCTGGGACGTGAATGCACTCGGCTGGGGATGAGAGGACGCCCACGCAAGCTTTTCAAAGAAGCCCACCCCTTCCCTTACACCTGTGCCAACTCATGCCCTCTTCACTGGGGCTTTCATGCCAGTCACAGGTGTTGGAAAACTCCCCGTCTCCACCAGCCTGTGCATGTGTGTGTGAAGGGAAGTGGGATGATTTATGCATGCGTATAAATGCGCTGCCCGAACCGGACAGAAGGCACAGTCAGCCGTCTGATGTGACTTTTTTCCAACTGCCGCAACTGGAAGGAAAGGTAGAAAACAAGCTCGTACGCATGATACAACACGAGTGCATGAGCTGCTGGAAAGCAGCAGCTGAATAGCTCCTTTAAAAATCCGGATGAGTGTGACTTTGTGGCTGTGCTGATTTGGCCCGTGTTTGGGTACCGGGAGGTTCAGCCCCTGCAGATTTGCTTTAGGGAGCCACAAGGGGCCTTTTCTTTTTTGGAAAGAGTCTGTGACGTTCAGGAGAGAAGGACTTGCAAAATGAGTGGCTTGGAATGACCTATCGATAAGTTAAGGAAGCAAAGGCATGCACTGGTTTGGCATTTGGTAAAAGCTTCGGGTAAGGTAGCGGGAAGAAGTGGAAAATCGATACGAGGACAAAAATAGATAAAAGATGAAAGAGATTGAAAGACTCTTAGGAGGAACCAGAAAATTCACTTTAAACTCTGAGAATTATCTAAAGGTCCACGCAGCACGGCTGCTGGAGAGATAACTCATCCATTGATCGAAATAACGCCACTGCGCCGTATGAAGCAGGCCTAGACCTGATGCTGAACTACTGAACACAATTCAGGCCTCTCTTTCTCAGAAACAACAGGGCGCTCCGGCTCACAGCCTGGAGGGAATTTTTACCCAAATAAAACGCTCTCTCGCTGTTAAATAAACTCATAACATCAGAGCAGGATTCATTAGATTGCTCTATTTTTAGGCTGAGCTCAAGGCAATTAGGTCTCGAGCTGTGCGTGTGTTAGCAAAAAAAAAAGAGCTCCTGTCTTGTGAGGGAGAGAAGTGATTTGTCTTTTACGAGGGCTGGAAAATATTTTGTTGGCCTGACAAAAGAGGACTTTATTATTCGAGTCTGGGTTTTTATACAGGCTGAGGCTGCATGTGAACGACGCGACAATGATGTCATAACAACAGCCACTAAAAGGCACATGTGTGTTTCTATGATGCCACCATGTGGGTGTCAATGGATATTGCAAATGTCAGTGTTGTCAGCCCTCTAACAGCGCAGATTGCCTCCGAGACATTCTTCTGCAGAGAAAAGTTGGTGTCGACAGTCATGACAGCTTGAGCTCACATCGTCCCATGATTTATCTTTCACTTTTTTTTTTTTTAGAAACTCAAACAGAGCTCGGACTCTCGGAAAACAAACGACACGCATTGCACGTCATGTAGCCGCCTCATTTGAACCGCTAAACGCTCACTGCTGTCACGCTTTTTCTTTCCTGCAGGAGCCGTGAGATTTTTCACACAGCTTCTTCCCGCGCGGCGACTTCACCGACGCGGCCGCAAATGCAGCTGCCTGTGTGATAATCAGCACCATGGGAGTCAACAACTCCCTCATCGAGGGCAGACACATTCTTCATCCTTCAAACAGAGTGTCACGCAGAGGAATGCAGACGTGTCTGTGCCCTCCAGACGTAGAGATTTGCATCGTTATAACACCAGAGGTTTGCAAACTCAGCTACCTGAGAATAAGTAATCGCCCTAAACGCTACACAGCATACAGAGTTAAACCTCCTTAGGTGAAAGTCTGAAGCCTTAACTAAGACTTACAGGCATCCGCAGAGAGGAAGCACTCATGCTGCCAACAAGGCCAACAATCTTTGACATGAAAAACATGGATACACATAGTTTTACAAATCTGCACGTATAATTGAAATTTGCTGTTTTCTGCACCTTTGCACAGACGCTTCTCTCACTTTGCCTGCCTCTGTATTTAAAAGATGATACTTCACTGTATCTCTCCAGCTGAGCCTGCTAACGGCTCCCCGGCACTAAAACAATTAGCGATCGCGCTCCCTCGGATTTATCATTATGTTCCCAACACTTAACCTAATCTGCTGAAAAGACTGACACATGCTCTGCAGGGGATTATCAAATTAGGATGATCTTTGATCCGACATGCTGCCACCCAGAAATGTATGCTCCGCCGCCCCTGTGAGCGCACTAAATACAGCATGTCCACGCTGGCATTAACAACTGGCATCATGTGTACTCACACCTGAGTGTGTGTGCGAGAGAGAGAAAGAGAAAGAGAGAGCTTTATGCGCTTGAGTGAAAGAGCGAGAGGTCTTTAGCTCCGCAATTATCCGCAGGTTTCCGTACTCTTTATTCCCTCTATGCTTGGCTCACATTAGACGTACTAATAGCACCCCGCTGGCTATTCCTGGTGCTCTGATAAGTAGGCCGCACTCCCAGGGAAAGGCTCTGGTAGCACATGGGGGAGAGCTGCAGACAGACGTACTGCAGATCACACCGTATCGCACAAGCAAATCCACCGCCCCACTTCATTCCACTCTTTTGGCCGGACCCCAGTGGTCCGCTCAAAACAACAAATGCAGTCGTCCGTGACTGAGTAGCTGAGTGACGAAGTTACCCCACTGGTGCTGCCAGCCCACTGCTGGACTTTTCCAAATAGCCACTGCTATTTCAGAATTAATCAGCGCGAACAGTTCTCTATTACATCATCACAGAGTGCAACTGGGAGCACAGAGACTTTTTGGTTTCTCCTGATACGGAATATCAATTAATCATAACAGTTAATTGATGTGTTGCAGGCAACTCATTTCGTGGATTGTGATTAACAAATGCTAAATTAAAAATTGTTGGCACGAGGGCCAGAGAAGGGTGGGCTTTACTCCAGGTGAAGAAGCACATATGAAGAAATCAGGGACCCACTGGTCTATGTGTTGTTGTTTTTTTTTTTTTGTGGGGGTGAAGAAACATCATCAGATACGGATATGATACAACTCCTATGGGTACGTGTCGATAGGGGTGTCGTTTGACGTCAATGCATGCTTCGTTTCCAAGCATCAGATGCATGACCGCACATGCCGCACCCTCCGACAACAACACAAACACATATTTGCAGCACCTGATTGGACGAAAGCCACTCGTGGACTACTTATTCCAGGATTTCAGACCCTTTTTTTCAAACATGGCAGCTCATTTGGAGACTTCCTGCTGAGGCACGTTATACCTGACAGCCCTCATAAGTTGCATAAAGTTGCCAGATTTTAACATCATGCAAATGAGTAGTAGGCAACACGATGCCCCGTCTTTCCAAAAAGCGACGCCATGCTACCAGAATGCATTGCACAGCTAACCCTTACGTAGACAATGAATGGTAGGTGCAGAATTGACGGATCCTGTGGGAATGCCGAAATTGCAGCGCTCAGCCCAGAGTCGATGCTAGGCGCCTTCTCAAGCTGCTAGCTAGCTTTTGTATCGTAGCATAAATATTGCACTAAATACACTGAAAACAACACAGCGGTGGATACATTTAGTTCTGCTGCTGGAATGTTTGGTCTCGGTAAACTAAAGAATAGGACTACAATCTAAACTAACTCTATGTGAAAAGTGCCTTGTTATAATTGAAGCGATCTGGCAATTGATGAATAAAAACCACATGAATACGGAATGATAACGACACATTTTACTTTGACCACTAAAGAAGATTACTTCGAAGCATATCCAGGAGTTCACATCATCACACTTTTGCACGTTGACCGTACACGATCTCTCCATATACCAAGTTTTGAACACGTCTAGCATGCTGTGCTTCGGTTTAATTGACCCTTTGCAAAGCCTGACCTGTGAGATCTGAACACAGAGCATTCAGTTAAGAGGAAGAAATTGAAGCAACTCTGAAGACAAGCAGTTCAAGGTGAGCCACATTCATGCATGTTTTTATTCCCTCTGCCGCCTTGTATTTACAGAAGGCTGTGTGCCTGTGGAGTGAGTACAGGGCACGACACACAAATAAGGCTGTGCAGGCTTGTGAGTCTGTTTGTGCATCTGTTACTGTGCAAGAGCAATGGGTCAAGGGTTGTGTCAGCATGTCTGGAACGTAACATTAACACTGTTGTGGCTCCGTTAGAATGATGTGGGAACAAATTGCGAGAGTTCGTTCATGGACTTTCATCACAGGCAGAACAGTCCTGAAATGGGATGTGTCCAAAACACACAAAACACACACTGTAAGAAAGAGAAGGGCTAAACATAACAAATAAAAAAGAGAAAGTCATTGTCAAATATTCCTCGAAGAACAACGAAAAAGGGAATTGTCCTCAATCTTGTCCATAAATATAACACCATCTCATTCACCGTCTACCTCAATCAAGTCCAAAAAAAGGAGCTCTATTTCTGAGCAAACTCACCTTCCTAGCCACAAAGACCACATGAGTGATCCTATTCCTGAAATCCAGGCTGCGTATAATAAGACAAAAGGGGCAGCCTCAAGTTAGAAGTTAAAGCAGCCTCCTCCAAAATAGTTTAGAGCGCTTCACCCTCACGGGGGTTTTTCTTCTCCCTCACTGCGACTGTCAAATGAGATCCACGTAGAGGTCAGATAGCTTCCTGCCAGCTCCAGAGCAACCATCCCTGTGGGAGGCGATGCAGCCCCCGTCCACTCCTTCCTCACCCTCCCTACTGATGTTTCTAAATCTTGATAATGAAAACCAAAGTGCAGATGAACCCACAGACACACACACACACACACACACACAGGCATGCGCACAACCGCCGCCTTGCTCTTACCTTTCAAGGTACTTCTCAGAGAAATCAACCATAGTGTGAAACATGGGTGCCGGCCTGTACGCAGGTTCTCTTGGTGCGTGTGGAAATTTGACTGCATGTAAGCGTGTTTCGGGCGTGTTGTTGCTCGGCGTCCAGGGGTTTTTGTTTGACAATCACATTCCTCTAACCCCTGAGAGGCTCTGCTGGAGCTTTATATAGTCCTGGGGGTCTGGAGAAGGCGGACCCTGGGCTCACCCAATCACCAAGCAGTGTTTACAGAGGACAGATTCCTTCCACTGGGGCCTGGATGAGTTTTTTTTAGTTTTATGGGTTAGTAAGTTGAGATGACATTTGTTTTGAGTTTTTTTAGGATAGGGAGAGATCGATGACTAATAATCTGTTCATCCACCCAAGATGACAACCTGTGGGAAAACTCTCTCTAAAGGTGTCCTAACATAATCCAATGTGCACTATAAGGAGCTCAAAATGCCTCTTTAAAATGGCTCTAATGCTTCTACATACGATGTCTGTTAGAGGATACCACTATCACATCTAGAAGTACTACTGTTTATGGTCTAGCTACTGAGCCTAACAATACGCCACAGTGGGCTGCAGCCTAACTGAAGTGCGCTTCCTTGAAATATAATTACACATCAGGGCCATGGCAGATACAGAAGTATCTATGGGGACTTTAGGAAGTCTGATTGGGCTGCTTGTGTTTTCTTTAGTAACTTTCCAATGCCGGTTGAGATAAAGTAGCTGACCATGATGACAACATTGAGGAAGTTCAACAAAGACTCAGTTGTCCTCTGCTTTTCAATCTAAAAATCTAGCAACTCCGTTTCCAGTGCAAACCTGCTCACAGCAACCACTGCTCTCTATGGAGGAATGAATGCAATCACGGCTATTGGTCGACAATAGTCTCCTTTTGAGTAATGACACGAGGTCCCCATGATATGTTGCACAAATTATCGGTGAAACTTCTGGCACATCCTGTTACTTAATCGATACCGTATCACCTTAACATCTTTCTTAGAGTGATTGGTGTGGTGTATCATTATTCCTGTAGCTCCGGTTTAGTGACTTTATCCAATGAGTACCAGTTACACTATTATTTCTGTTTCGTTAATGTAGCTAATGCTTCTAAAGCCTTGGAAGTGCCGCCCAGTAACCTCCCCAATGACATCACCAGGAAACACGCAGATAACAAGGTTAAAGTTAAAGAATGTAAACACAGAGTCTATGGGGAGTATAATTAAAGGGCAAATCTACTGATTTTAGTAGTAGTGTTAAGTATTTTGCATCTCTGGAAAGAGCTGCACAAGATCTAAAAAACTGCCTTGGTTGATGTAACTTGAGGCAATTCAGCAGTTGGGACTAAGGGCTAAAAGTCTGGTCACGTGGAGGTGGAAAAAAAAGCAAGGTTTAAAGACCTATGTAGCCTAATTCTCCTTTCTGCTCGACTGTGAGACTTCCCAAAACTATGACCAAACCATCTGTGATGAAGATACATTGTATGGCAATGTGGTCGCTGGATAATTATCCTTTATTTTAGGTCTCCATGAAGCACATGTCGCCAGATCACGTACAGTGATTTCAGTGATTCCCAGCCACATTGGAGGGCCACACTTGAGGTCCTATTTTTTTATTGCTCAGTCTTTGATGTATACGTTTAATTAGGAGATGAAAGATTCTAGTTTCAGGAAGTCCAGGAAACAGTGATTTAGTACTTCCCTATATCTATCTCTAACCTGGACAACCGAAGCTACTCCTACGCAAACAGATTGACTGATTGAAACACTCATTCTACGACAGGTCAGCGCACATCATTTCTACAACAGAACCAATATTCACTTTGGCCAGCTTCCACAGAACACATAAAGAGTCGTACATGCTTGCTGGCAGAAAAACAGGTGATATAACTGAGAAAGTATGTCTTCAGTATACGCTCTATACAGTATGAAGAGTATAGCCGTGCATACGTCGAGCACACAGATGGTCATCTGTGCTGTTTGTAATAAACACTTCACAGGAACTCTGAGTTTTGCCCTCTCCATCTGTCAGTATATCGTGAGTTTCTGGTACGTCTGTATGTTCGTGTTAACGCAAAGCTCAGCCTCTGCTTGTGCATCATTTATATGAACCCTTCGCTCTGTCAACTAGCTCATGTTTCGGCACATATTATTGTCAGTCTGCACTGTGTAAAAAGTCAATGTGCTGTAGGTTTTTACTGCTTTATTGCTACTTGCTGGAAGCCACCAGATGGGAACAAAGGGGAATGTAGCCGTGCAAGGATCCTGTGCTCGGGGAAGCAGAACACCTGGACTGAGTTTGAAAAAAACAAACAAAAAAAACAAAAGGTGATAATGGAGGGGTGGGGGGGAGAGGGAGGAGATCAAGTGAACAATTTCAGGAAAACAGCTGTGCAGGATGCAGAAAAAAGTAGACCCAGGGAGCCAAATGTGCTAAAAGGAGAGCAGGAACAGGAGATAAGAAAATGTTCAAAGGTACGAGGATCTATTTCATTCGAGACTAATGACGATTATGGTGATTGAGGCAAGAGGCTATCCCACCCGATGAATGAGAGTACCTTGCTTAATGGCACCATGATATGATGCTGATGGCCACTGATGTTGATCTACTCGCTCCAAAGGCTGTCTCTATATGTTATTTATTAGTCTCTGGCATCTCGGAGAAAATAATTTAATTTCCGTCATGCTTGGTTATATGGAAAAAGCCGGAGATTTCTATCTATAGCAGCAACATATTGCATTTGTATTCCTCTGAGTTACATGGACAGATATTGTACTGAGGGTGTGTTTATTGGTGTGGCTTAATATGACTGAGTAGATTATTGCCCCTGGTATTGGTTTTACAGTGTGGAATAATGAAAACTGGCTGACAATGCGTCTCAAAATACTGGACGATGAAAAAAAAAATCTTTGTAAGTGATAACAGGCTCATGACGCTCAAGGGATATAAAGGAAACAAAGCCTGTAAAGACAGAAGACGAGAATGTAAACATGTTTCCACTCTGCTCAGACAGCTCCGTGGGCCTCATTATCCTTGTTATATTGACTAATGATGACAGGAAAGGGTTGCTCTAAATGACGGGAAGACAAAACGTTTTTTTTTTTCCACGCAGCCGTCATCAGTGTCACATCTATATGAACAGATGCCGAGATACAAAGCAACCTATCAACACATAGCAGTGAAACAAGGACAATGTATTCATATGATATATACTATGTATCAAACATTCAGCTTGTATATTATGTATAAACAATGTATATGAGTCTATTTCTACTTCTTACCTTTATTATTTATTGTTTATTTTTACTTTATTGTAATATTACTGTCCTTTGGCTGCTGTGACACAGAAATGTCCCCATTTGCAGGACAAACAAAGTACTTCTGATTCTGACTCTGGACTGCTAGCTGCATGGCTAACTGTGCTAACTAGCCAAAGGTACTACAGCATTTGGTTTAGCTGAATTTCATCAGCTCTTCCTTTTTTACTTCCTATTTGTTATGAGTGTGAATTCAACATGATGCCAATTCTCAGACACCTTTAATTCATGTTGTTTTGATGAGTTTAACTGCTCTCCTATAGTTCCATTTCTGTTTTCTCTTCTATTCTTGTTTTTATTTTCTATATTTCAAATAACGTATTTGAAGTAAAATCTCTATTTAACCGTTTGTTTGTTTGTTCCTGCCCTTGTGTTGCTGAATCCTGGTCAATAAAGAATCATCTATTTTATCTTAAAAGAATGCTCAACGCGGACAGAGTGGTGTATAATATGAGATGAGCTAACATCATGATGCACGTTTGTTGTCCTACTGTTAGCTGGCAAATCACTGTTTGCTCTCTATGACCTTTGTCAACCAATGCCGTCCAGCTGAGTTCCTATTTGTAGCCACGACCAAACTCAGGTACACAACACACAGTGAGTCATATCTACTTTTTGTTCGGTGTATCGAGGCTTGAGGTCACTAGAATCAAATAATATGGTGAAACTTTATAATAACTATTAGTTAATGGTGAATTTATAGCTAAATAGACTTCAGTTAACAGTTGCATCAGAATCAAAATTTAGAAATACTCTATACTGATTCCCGTAGGAGAAATTGTGCACATTATTTGACCATTTATTAAGCAATTGTGATGGTTTATAAACAGTGGCAACTTTATAATGGCCATCAAAATAATGTTTATCGACAAACTACGCAATGTTTCTTAACAATTTACAAAGTATTCTAAACATAATTTGTGACTTGATCATAAAAGAATGCTCAATGAATAGCTTGTGAGACATTTTGTTGTTTAGCAGTGCTATGATATGTAATGCATCAACTCCATTATTTATGTTTGATGATACGACAATGAATACAGTGTTTGAAGGTGCAATACGTCGTTTTGGCACAGAAATTCAAACTCAGAAAGGTCAATTTACACTATTAACAAGCTAGCATTAATACAACCTCATATATTTATTATTGATATAACAAACAAGCCATCCTTAGAGGTGAAAGAAGGTCCCCAGCACACAGGTTTAAGCTAGAAATATAAACAAAGTCAAACATAATGAAATTGTGTGATCCTTTGAGGACAGTTTGTTTAGTCATGAAAACCTACATTAACGAAGATTAAAATTTCTCCCCCAAAACTAGGATTCGGTCTGATACTGATCACAAATCAAGCACTGCTTTTGAAATATGCTATTATTTGTAAGTTTCTACAAACAGTGACAAACTCAAGATTTAAAACTACACTGGAGGGAAAGAAAGAAAACATCTCTCATCCCTAAAAAGCAGTGTGTCACTTTTATGAAAGCAATAAAATGGGTCTGAAGCTGTTTGCAACAGCTGACGAGACAAGGCAACACACTCTAGACTCTAGGAACATGGCCTTTGGAATCTTAATCGCTTAATCTGCTGGTTAACTAAACAACATAAAAACACAGCCTGTGCAGAAGAATGGCCAGCTGTAAAACCAGAGGACAGCCAGTGTGAGCGGTTTTATTTTCCCTGCCGGCGTGAAATGCGCTTTCATCTTGATGAACAGGAGCGTGAATGAAGCTCAGTCAACAGCTGATGAATCACCGAGGCGTCGACACGCACAAAACACACCCAAGAACACACACACACACACACGCACACTTTACCGCTCACACCACTGAGATTGTGAGACACACACACATATGGTGTCCTCCTGAGCGGCGCAGACATCATTTGCGACTTAATTAAGTACGTGATGATCAGCGTTAAATGATTAGTGTTAACTTTCACTGTCACCTTAAAAACACATCTGTCAACATGTGCAGGTATCGCAAAAACTGTGAAAATGGCCAAGAAGGGAAGAACTGTTTGTAACGTTAAAGAATTAATGTTAACATAAATCAAATGACCTGAAACAGAGAGGAACGTTTTTAAATATATGTCCTTCACAATCTAATCGCACTCATACTAACACATTGTCAGAATAAGTCTCAGATGACCCCTCGTGTCCTGAAACAGGTCGTTCACTGTTAGTTTGGACACAAGGGAAGACATCTGTTTCAAATAATGGACATTAAAGCAGGGTGTGAAACCCTACCCTTCGACTTTGATTAAATTAACATGAATATAAAGGAACGGCTGATGACTATACTCTGAAAACACATTGAGAACCTCTGTTGGGTTGTCTCTCCTTGCCATCCTTTCCTCTGTATCACACATACATAATGAATTACCTTGTTATTCTGTAGTAAAAAACAAACATGCCATTCCTTGTTCACAACTTTCAAAAAGAGCATTCATTGATGCTGAAAATAACCACAGACAGCAAACACAACACAGTGATTCATCTGAGTACTTACAGGTTCTTGGATTTCTTCTTCTTTGTCCCTTCGGGGCCGACCTCGCAGCTACAGGGGGATCCGGAGCTCAGCTGGGGGGAGATGAAGGAGAGCACACACTGCATCATCCAACACCCACACAGAGAGAGAGGGCCGCGTGGCCTCATGCAGACACTGCAGCTAGCTGCTGACTAGCCCCAACAGGCTAAGTTGGCTAGTCAGCTAGTGAGTCCACGGTGTGTCCGGTTAGGCTAGACTGAGACTAGTCCAGTCCACATAGTGATTAATCCATGACTGCAGTCCACGGTGTAAATCCCCTCAAGGCAAAGAAATGTCCTCAGAGGTGTGTGTCTGTGTAACGCTGAATAAACCTGAGTGTGTGTGATTGTGTGTGTGTGCAGGAGGTGGTTTTGGGGTGTTAAAAAAAAAGTGAGGAGGCTCTGTGAGAGTGAGAGAGCGTGAAGGACTACGACTGTTGTTTCTGTTGGCCTCCAACTGTGCCCCGGGTTTGAAGTGTCGAGCCAAGACCCCCGGTTTCACATTACACTTTCTGCCAACCCTCCACTTTGATTGGCTCAGAGGAGAAGGGAAGTTGCCTCAGGGTGGGGAAGGGGTCAATCTCCACTAATCTGATGGCTTGAAGCTGCCCCATTGTGTGTGTGTGTGTGTGTGAGGGAGGCTCTAAATAATGAGCCATTGTATTACAGGAACACACAGTTAAATCTGAGCTAGATACTGGCCACAGCTGGTAACACATGGTGGGTTCTTTCTATCTTCGTGGGACTCGATTTGGGTTTTTTGACCTTCGGAGCGAGGACACTTTTGGCAACTTGCGGACAATTCTGGCTGGCCTTCACTTCTCCGAGGGGCTGTTTTGAGGTTAAAGTGACACTCTACCCCCAAACACTCAAGTTACAGCTGGTTGTAAAGTTTGTAGTTTTTTCACTGAGGCAGAGCAGCAGCTTGAATTGCTATCAAGTATCTCAACAACCCCCCGCCCCAATAGCCCAGAGGTCCCAGCTTCAACCAGTAGTAACATAATCCATATTTACTTTCTTTTCTTCTGCCATGAACAACGTATTAAACTGGAATCCACAGTGACAGCTTGACTTCAGGCTGACCACAGCTGTTGTTCTCCATCAGCGAGGAAGCCACAAAGGTTTTACAGTTACCCTTCAAGCAGGCCCACTGCAGGGTGTGAGGGTTGGCTCAAAAGGTTAATTTTGCGTGGAGCGCCCTTTTAACGAAATAGCTTGACATTTTAGGTGTGTGTGTCGTGCTGATGCTCCTCCCCCCATTAGAAGAGGTCATATCACTGGGATCCGATAATGGGAGGACGTCTAGGATGACCAGCAGAGATCTCTAACAGATCATTTTTAGAATTCAGTACCAAGTGATTACGTGACAGAGCAGCAGCTTCACTAATTTCAAATTCGAGATTAAAATGTGGCTCAAATCGATCAAGCCTAATTACAAAGACTTGATCTCGAGAGGTGTGGTTGTTATTAATGTGTTAGCGTTATAATGATTTAAAATCTTATTTTTGCTGGTGGTGTTGCTGATGTTATTTTGTTGTTTTTTTTCAACCAAAAAAATAAAAAAATCCTTTTTGTCCTGCCAGGGACTACAGATGCAAATTAGCCTAAAGCTAACTCTGGTATGGTGTTCATGGGACTATTCTTCTATTTAAACGTTCAGCCCTATGAGCAAATATTTCCCCTCATCATGCATCCATCTACTTTAAGCCACACCACATATACAAGCTGACTTTAACTTTTGCATTTTTTAACACATCACCCATGTTTAGCCTTTTTTTAATGCAACCAACAACTACAAGGAACACAGAAAAACAGGAGGGGGAATGTGTTTAGCCCTTAGATGAAATTGCGCTTATTATAAAACATCACTGTAATTCGGTCCTGGTTGTGAATTCTCTTATCGTTCATTATTTGTCTTAAATGAAACATCGACTGTGCTTCACCTGCTGCCTTCTTAAACGCTGACACCAGTTTCAAGTCACTGGAGGATGAAGGAACAGATCAATACCATTTGACTTATGGAAACCAACTCCTTACTAAAGAAAAAAGCTTGGCAGTCACTATCCTAATCGCAGCATATACTACAAAGCAGTTTTTTTAATTATCATCTTCTTAAAGGGTTTGTACATTGGCTGCCTCATTATAATTCTTAAAAAAGAACATCTCAAAATTAGATTTTTAAAACTCTCTGCCACATCCTTCTCTTTAATGGCTCCCCTCTCCAGCTGAGACTCGTGTTGTCATTATAGGAAGTGCACACCGATGCACTCGACGCATTCTGACTAAACTCACAGGTGATTGTGAAAGGTGAACGAGCGTTTGCTTTGCAGGAGCTGTCTAAAAATAAGCGAGAGCAAAGAGCAGGAACAAAATATTTTTAGAGCTGCTGTTTGATGGGTAGTCCTGTTGAACTGTTTGTGTGTGTGTTTGTATGTGAGTAACATGTTTGTTATCCCAGTGTACTTGCACAAAAATGCAAATATTTTGCAGAAAACGCTATATTTTCTTATTGGTTAGTGATATTCTGATGATATTTGGCGATGATTATTAGTTGGAATTAAGTCATTAATAGACCTGAGGTTTAGAAAACTGCATCAGATCCTCTTAAACCTAGATTGTTCAGTTTATATATTCTCAGGCCACAATAAAATATTTCATACATCCTAAATCATCCTTCCAAAAGCAGCTACAAACACAGGTCAACAAAGACTAACAATCTAATCAGTAATCTGAGAGGGAACAGCACAACCGGGGAGTTCCAGTCTCTGTGGAGCTGTCGGCCAGGCTTTCCCCAGAAGCAACCAAAAACAACTGGAAAACAATGCACACTTTGCCCTCGCCGGAGGCATTTGTCCTGAAGTAGTCCCCTCAGATGGAATTATTCAGGGGTATCGGGAGAGCAAATCGCGGCGTGTAGCGATTGCAGATGAGAGGTGGATTTTCCACTTGTTGGGTCGGCCCTTGTTGTTCAAGGAGCTGCCGGCATGTGAGAGCTGCATGCACACTCACAGGGGACTGCTGTGCTCCAGCTGAATGAGATCCACCTTGAAACATGCGTCCGCACTCTTTTTGCGATTAGCATTAGCAAGTGGCTAATTGCTCACCTTTTTAGAATCATATCGTAAAACAGGCAATGCACAGATACTACTGGCTGCACATGCGGAGGTATTAAAAGAACAACGCGGATGGCATCCGAGCAGCAGCTGCGAGAGCTGTGGGGTATGATTGATGATACAGCTAACTGTTTTCTGAAACCTGAAGGACCCGTGAAAGGCCTTTACTTTTCCCATCTCCGTCGCCCTGCAATACACACAGTATATGTGCCAAATGTCTGTGTTTCGACAGCAGAACCACATCATCAGAGAGACATGACCGAATCTCGTCAGTGGGAAGTCGGTTTGAAGTTTGAAAAGCAAAAGCACCGTGATTTCAAACAGAATTACAAATGGCCTTCCAGCTTCCATTTAATACCCATTTATAGAAAGGCTAAACTCTGAAGGGAACAGTGATTCTATGTGAGGTGGCTCATTATGGTCTTCAACAAATTATTTCCTGCCAAAAATACAGTATTTTCTGGACACTGGAGTTGTGTTTCCACTGCATTTAGCGGCTCCGCTCGACTCGGGTTGACTCACTTTTTTCAGATAGTACCACTTCAGCATAGTTGGGATGCTTTCACTTGATTGTTATATCACACCGGCTGTAACTGTGATGACATCAACTTCGAAGTGACACTTACACACAGGACCACAAGAGGATATCCTTTTCTATTACATCCTTATTGGCAGTCAAACAGGAACATCTGCACTTCGCGTTTACAATTTGCAGTCAGTTTCGCAGGATGTCTGTGTAGCATGAGTGACTATTCTAGTGGCAATTCTCTAGAGCCAATCAGTGTTTTTGAGTGTTTTTTAACCCAACCATGAAGTGTAGTATCAGCTCAGCTTGCTTGGAACCTCACCAGAGGTGATACCAAAAAAGGTACCAAGCACCAGGTACTACCTACCTAGTTTTTGACAATGGAAAATCCAAAAAGAGCCGGTCAAACAGAGTCGAGGCATGTAGTACTATGTGGTGAGGCCAGAAAAATAATTTTGTGTCACATTAACCTTATTGTCAAGTATCTATCCCTATTTCTACATGACTATCTGGTTACCTACAGTTTTCAAAATCTAACCAAATCTTGCAGCTTTACAGCGTTATTCTCACCTTTGCTATGTTTCGATTTGTCACTGTTCTTTCTAGCAGCAAGACCCCCATCCGGGCCCCCACACACACAAAAAAGACTTAGACACACACACGTACAAACACACACACTCAGACTGCCTGGCAATGGCCATTGAAGCATAAAAAAGTCTCAGTCTTTTCTAAAAATAACCCTGGTGTGCATGTGTGCATGCGCAAGCTTATGTAGACTGCACACATGCCTCACTGAAGACAGTAAGAAAACACAGAATCTGCCAAAGACCACACGACACCATCGCCCCCCCCCGAGGCATGGGATACAGATGCTGAAACGCCGCTAACGGTTGCAGGATGGCTGTGCAGACGCACAGATAAAGGTTTAACCTCGCCGCATGTGTGTTCTGGCACATGTCATTGTAGCCCTACAGGATGCATCTTTACATGCATGCACGTGTGGAGGTAAACGTATGAGCAAGCACGTTTCTGTATTTAAAGTAACTTTAAAACATTAATGGAAACATTTAATGACACATGTGTGCATGGCCCGGGAACGTGTATGTTTAGTCAGAGTCAGGGCAGAAAGCTTGGAGCACCAACTGGCTGTGTTTTTTCCCCCTGATAGGACAAAACTGTCCGTCTTTGTTTCAATAAACTGCACATTCTTTAATTGTGCTCCGCGCTAACAAACACATTGGAGGAACAATATTCTCAACACGGCTCTGAGACATTCTTGACCCAGTCAACCCCAGACTCCCTAATCCTCCGACAACCTAAAAACCCCAGAGGTGGAGAAATGAATCCTGGTCTTTGTGTATTTATACTTCATCCCACCAGTTCAACCCCTGATGCTTTTCTTCATCAGACCTCCTCCTGGCTGCTTCCTTCCTCTTCATTTCTACTTTTATTCAAAAACAAATTGACAAGCTGGCGTCTGAACAATGTTATGGGGACCCAGACAATATCCCACTCCATTTAGTACAGCCTTGGATTGGTGCTACATTAGACGCTAGTTTCCTGACATTGTGTGGCTCTGTTCTGTGGGTGAGTGGGTGCAGTGTGTGTGTGTGTGTGTGTGTGTGTGTGTGTGTGTGTGTGTGTGTGTGTGTGTGTGTGTGTGTGTGTGTGTGTGTGTGTGTGTGTGTGTGTGTGTGTGTGTGTGTGTGTGTCATACCCATTTTAGGGCATCGTGACCCAACTCCCGCCTTTCATTTCAGGGGGTTTTGATGCTGATATGCTTTGAAATGATCACAGGTTTGAACAGTAACCTCAGAATTACTGTACAGCCACTGAAATGTTATAGTATTGTTAGACAGTTGTAGACCTCTAACTTTGGCTCAATGAGAGCAGTTGCATGTATTGGTCCTGCAGTCACTAATCAAAGACCCTAGTCACTGTTTGAACTACGATAAATGTGATTTATTTCAAAAATTCAAAATTTGCGATAAAGCAGACAGGAACATTTGTTGGCCGAGGCTTTCCTGCTTGTATCTTCTTTCACTTTCCATTAAAAAAAAGGAAGGAAATGGAGTGTCCTTAACCAAACCAGACTTAACAAAAGTCAGATGTTTATCAGGATGTGGAATCTATAAAGTGTGCAAATAGAGGAGGAAATTATTCCAGTGATTGTCTCCATGTGACCTACCAAACAGACTGCGCCACTTTATTTCATTGGATGATATCTGGAATCCGATGGGGAAAATGGGTCATACGCTATTTGGAACTCTACCATTCTGTTTACCATCAACCCTCTTTCCTCGATCCTCAGAAACCTGACAATGAACATGCGCTAAACAACAGCAGGTTAGTTTTGGCACCGTGCAAGATGTGAATCACAGTCACAGCCAGTTATCGCTGGCAGTTTCTGCGTGAGAGTGTGAGACACGTTAGCGCCTTATTAGACTGCAGCATCCGACAGAGCAGACTGTTTTATAGAACAACTAAAAAGATGAAAGAGAATCTGTATTAGGGTTGCGCCTGTAACGCTTCTTGGAAGATCAACAAAGTCCTAACTGGGCCGGAACTGTCAGTGATGTGTATCAATTTTCCATATTTGCATTTAACTCTGAATATTTTAAATGGCTTCAATGATTTTATTTTATTTATTTATTTTGCAGTATCGATACACCAGTACTGGCTGAGTTATTTTGCTCTCGTCCACATCCTCAAAGCCCCACCTCCTCTAGAAGTGAATTAATATAGATGCTGCTGTTCACAAGCCTTGATATGTTGCGTCAAATCGCCCTGTGGTATCGAACATGGTATCAAAAGTCAATATTTTCAAGGCATTGCATCAAAGATAGAAATTCCAGTATTCTGACAACAGTAATTTCATGAAACAGAAAATCATTTTTACCTACTCTAGGACTCACGAGAGCTATAAGGTTCTGTCCGAATGAGCTCCTAACAGGTGGACCTCTTGTACTGACATTAGATAATTGCCTTTCCAGTGAGTCCTTTTAACCTACTAACTCATGTAAACTTACAAAACGTGGTTCATGTTAGGAAATGGAGGTACATTTGTCGACCTGTTCTGTCGTTAAGGTATAAGGATGTGTTGCAACTAAGAAGAGAAAGCAGTAAGGGCTGTCGATAACACGGAAAACTGAACGTTTACTCTATAAACGAAGGCAAAAGCCAATTCTGTACTGTACTCTTAATCTTAGTTTTACTTCCCAGGAGTGAGACTGAGATCCTGGATAAATACAGGCCCTGTGGGGAAAGCGATCCCAAAAACACATGTTTCCAGAATAGCTGAGTTGTAGTTCTTCAGTCTGTACAAAAAAACATGCCAATTTTTAATTTACTTGCAAAACTAAACCAAGCAAATAACCAAACACATCTTGCTTTCATGACAATAATCTCTGTCATCTCTGGCCTCTGATATGTTTCTGTGCTCTCTTGAAGATCTGGCAAGAGACACTGGGTTTTTTCTCTCACCCTCTCTCTCTCTAAAGGGCGAGTTTGAGGAACAATGGGGCATTTATAAGAGGCAAAAATACAGAATATGAGATATACAGATTTAATAAAGGCACAAACTGATGTTTAAAGATAGAAACATGGGGGAGACGTCACAAAACCAAACACTGAACTCAGGCGGGGAGTTTGAAGGATGATCAAGGGATGGAATCCATATATGGAGCTAACATCTACTGATTTTTTAATGAGGCTCTGATGAGGGTTCACAAAGTATTTTAATGAAAATAAACATTCAGTATTCTTTACTGACAGATCTTCCTCTGTTTTCTAAAAGCCTTTGCAAAAACATTCCTGACGTGTTTTGCCTCTATAATTCTCTTTGATGTGTAGTTACATAACTGCCTTAATGTCATGTTTTGTTACGCTTCTCTTCTTCATTGTTTCAATTTATGTCACAGGAAATATTTGTCCAGCTTCCTTCGCAAAATAAAAGGACATTTTTGGGTAAAATAAACTTGCGGTTGTGGCTGAGAGAGTATGATGGGTCTGTGTGTGTGTGTGTGTGTGTGAGAGAGAGAGAGAAGGGGAGCTTGTGTAATTGGATGGCAGCTGCTAACACACACATACACACAAAACACACAAAACACACACTTCAAGTACAATGGCCCAACCACAATGCTCAGTAATATCTGAACTCAGTGACAGACAGACAGGATACTGAGTCATTCCTACTCAAACTACATAATGAAAGCAGATACAAATGGTGCATTGTCTGCACGTGTGTGTGCACGCGCAAACGCATGTGTCCGTGAGTGTGTGTATGTGTGTGCGCCTCCTGTTATTCAGCAGCGCTCAGGAGATGGCTGCTTCCTGCATAAGTACTTCCCATGTCACAGGATGTTAATGAACAATACTCGTTACGACGTCACTTCTCGGAGCTGACTCGGAAAAGCTGTCAGGTTACACGGCCCTGGAGCTGGTGCGATCTCTTAAAATCGTTATTGATATTTTTCTGACCGGCAGGTGACCTTTCTGCTCGGAATTTTAATGGCTACAGCAGTCATGCACAGACTGTCCGTCAGGAGCACCGATGAGACAGTGATTACCAATTGGCCAAAGGCACAATTATCATGCTACACTGGCTACATAAATAATATTATTTGTTTTTAGCAGCTTAGTGACGGTTATGTTTTTTGCTGCAGTAGCTGGACTCTGAAGCTTCCTGCTCACATGAGGCCATTAGCAAAGATGATGGATTTGGAACAGGACAGGCAGGAACAGCTAAAAAAAATATTAGTAAGACATGCGCCTCAGGTCAGTTTCTACATAAAAGTTGTTATTTCTGAATGTCAGACCACTTAATGAACCCCGGGTGCATGAAAACCCATCTTGTATATCCTCCATCCTTCTTACTACAGTGTCTAATAACTAAAAAAAAATTTAAAAAAAGGTAAGCTGCCCTTGTACGGTGGAGATGGTTGGGAGATAAGGTTGGGAGTTTTATTTCAGATTCTGAATGTTGTCTTTATTACAGCTGCACGGCCATTGTTCACACACTAATTGCTGTAATGCATCACTGCCTCAGAAGAAAGAACTATTACAGTGGTCAAGCTGGATTTAATTTGCTTTTAAGGTGTGTTTTTTTCTTTTTTCTATCCACAGGTCTTGACATCCTGTTTAACTACTTAGGCCCAATCCCACTATATTCTCCCAGACAGTCTTAGCCCCTCCCCTTCAGTTATGCACGTTCACATTTAAGGCTTGGATGTCCCAATTCTCGTTTCAATGTACTATGTCCTTTACTTTATAAGAAGCGTAAAACCACCGTTACTAGTTTGATGATGTCTTCACAGCTAAGTGGCTAGCTAGCTAACGTTACATTGTCGTTGCTGATTTGTGTGTGACAATTCATTGTGATGAAGTTCAGTGGTGCATTCTCCAAGTGCAGTACAATCAATACAGACTGGCTGGGTTGCTAATGTTCGCCTATAATGCACTGCTTGTGGTCAGGCCATTTTATTTGATGACTTCACTGCCGGCGTGATACGAACAAACTGCGAGCATCGAGGCTTTTAATCTCCACCAGATACACTAATACAAAGAGAAAGAGAAATTGCCACAGCTGAAGACGGCATATCGGAAATGCACAGAAGCGCCTGTTTACATTAACACCAGCAACAACGACTGATGATGTATGAGGGTCTTTTAGGGCTTCCCCATTTCAGACCCGTTACTACCCCTTCTAGCTTTGTTCTGACGGGGAAGGGGGCACTCGAAATACGAGGCGCAGGTGTAAAAATTGGAAATGGAACTGAGCCTTAGTTGTACCCCGGGTCAACTGCTCATTATTCTCATAATGCAGAATAAGCACCGCATCACCGCAAATGCTTAATGTCAGCACTGTCTTTGAACATTTATGTGAGTGACGTTCATCGCACTGTCACACTATCTTGACGCTGCGACAGGGAGCTGGTTGCCGATCCCTCTACAAATTCCAACCCCGGTGGATCTACAGCGCAGCGCTCTCCGTGACACCTTGAGAAAGATAATTCTAATATGTACTTTCAGAGGTAAGGCGCTGCCATGTGCTGGCGCTACCAGGTGCCAATTATCAGCTGTGGGAATTCTACTCAAGGCCAAAATGAGGATCTGGTTTCCACTTCGAGCAAAAATGATTTCAAGGAAAGCAGCGTGTCAGGATGAAATGTATTGCAGGCGGGAGGGAAGGGAGGAATGCTGCAAATGAGATTCCACCCCTGGCAGCCAGGGAACAATGTGGGTCACACACACGCGCACACACACACACACACACACACACACACACACACAAACAGACACTCGTGTAAAGGCCATGCTTCACCTTCCAGTGGAAGTAAACAACAGATAGCAGTCATGGAATATGTGACTTTACTGCTGGCCTCTATCTGTGGAGTGACAGACAAGATTAAAGCATTTGTTGCCTGTGCTTTTTTTTCCTTGAAAGTGAAGCTGGAGTCCAAGTTACAAGGCTCATTGAATTCGTTATATAATGCAAAGCCATTAGTTCTCAGCGTTTTTTTGAAAAGGTACATTTTGTTGTCATGGCGTCATTCATTTCCACACGCGCAGAATCCATTAAAAAGTATACTGATGCATAAATAAGAAGACGGCTGAGAGTGAATTATACACATCAGTGCTTATAAATTAGGAGCTGCTGTGGTGCTCGACGTGCCCTCCTGGTGTAAAACTCTAGATCCCAATCATCATTAAGAGAAACGTCTGTGTCTACTGTGAGTTAAACCTAATTTAATAGTTTTCTAATATATCATTTCAGACTCCTGACAAAAAAAACTGGCTCGTGTGCTTATTTTCCTCTCAGTTGTTCAGTTAATTCAATTTCCTAAATAAAAGGTTTAAACGTTCAGAACTCAAGAAAATTGATTTTGAAGATAAACTGCCTCAAAAGCACAAGTATTTTTCCTATCTGATGCTGTTCACTCTGGCAATGACAACACATGCAAATGCAGTGGCCATTGGCTCATTCAAATTTTGCGAGGTGTTGTTTTTTTTGTTTTTTTTAAATTCCGGCCCTATAGCTGAAACACCTAATGCCTGGTGGAATCAAGCTGATAGATGACAGCAAAGCAGATAAAAGGTCGATAACGTGTTTTATTAAACTCCCTCTTGGTGAGATAGTTGGTTTTTGAGTCTCATTGCCAAGTTGTTAAATATTGACACAAAAACCCCCTCTCCCATCTATCTGACAATCGGGAGCTTTAATAATGCACACCTTATTCAAACACCATGGAGTGAACATCGTTTTTTGCTTCCAGTACCTCCAGCACTGATTGTTTCCATGACCCTGTTCTGATCCTTCGAGGACAGCGTGTGTGCGCCCATCAGTGCACCAGCGTTCACCCTGACTCCTGACTCCTGCGGAGCTCGTGTGTGTGATTGTGCGTGTCTTGTTCTTGCACGTGCTGCTACACAGTTTGCATGACTCAAACCTTGCCAGGTTTTTGCGTGCTGATGTGGATCAAACAGCTGACATGCAGATAAAGTACACAGAGTTCTTGTTATCTCACTGTATGTACCGTTTTAATGCCAGAGACAGAACACACTGGCACTAGGACAAAAAGAAAACATTGACCAATTTACTAAAGGCTTCCTAAAACGGCAGTGGTTGAAAGGAGCAGCTGCTGGTGTTAGGTGCTGCAGACGTTTTTGATCTGATCTCACTGATTTTCTGTGAGATATGTAGACAAATTTTCAAGTTGAGTGACTAATAACCATTTTCATAGTCAATGCAAAGAACATTAGTGCTATAACGTATCATAAATATTTTATTCTAACACTCAAAGTGCTGAGTTAGAACATGGAGATATTGAGAGACATTAATTGGGTGTTGTGAAAGAAAAGACAAGGAAGTGGACACTCATTTATCCGTCTGACCTGCTCAGCAAAGCCAAAGCAAAAGCTTGCAGCAGGTAAGACAGTGTTAATCACTGAGATGGTAATGATGCACGTCAGTCACCACATTCCGAATTTCTCTACCTGTTTGCACAGTTTTGGCATAAATACACTGTTCAGGAACATTATGATGGTCAAAACAAAGAATTTTTTTGGGAGGGGCGGGCATTTTTTGAGGGTCTAAGGATAGATATAAATGATTTATGATGCATGATATTGCGCTCCTAGTTGTTGGAACAGCCTTCCAGAGGATCTGTGAAGAACTGAAACCGTAACTTAAAACACTTGTGATCCAACGGCAGAGGAGTGTGCGCATGTGAACGTATATACCAGAAACCATCTATTGACATCAACGTAGCCGATTCCCGATCCAGCCAAAGTACTGCTATGGCAACCATCGCTGTAAACACCTCCGTTCAAACAACACATGGAGCGCAATTGTAAAAACAAGGGGGGGCCTTCTGGATCCTGTCTTGGATTAGCTGCACGTCAGGAGGTGGGCTTTGTTGTACCACTGACAGCTTCCCAGGTCCTGTCGTGTAATGATTATGACTGCGCACACTGTCGGGCACTAAGGTGGGTGGAAAGCTGACATAGGTCCAGTGAGTCAGTGCCTTGACATCAGGCCATCATGTCTAATGAAAGTCAGACGTCGTTAAAGCCCTGAACAGCGGTTGGATTTAAATCACTCTGGTAACGTCTTCTTGTAACAGCTGTATATTCTCTGGCTTGATTTCCCATCATAATACATTGGGTGTGATGTGTTACTCACTAACACTAAGTCATGTTCATTGCTCAGGTCAAACCAGCTGATCCTGAATTAAACAGTGCCCAGGCTTTGGCAGGCTGGATTGTACTGTAAGGTGTTTATGACATGTTGTCCCCCTGTATGTAAATCATTTGTGGGGAACAATACCCCCTCGCTGATACCTTATTGCTGATTTTGTCAGCACTGTCAGCAAGTGTCACGCATACAAGCAATCTCTCGCCGCATGGGTAAAGTCACAAGCGCTGAAGCGCTGCAGACCTCTGCGTGCTGACATCCAGCGTTCGCCTCGCTCCATTTTGCTCGACTTCCTCGGCTCAGATGGGAGCAAATAATCTTTTTAGAGTCAGTTTCAAAGGAAGCTTTCATATCCCTGATCCCTACTGCATTACAGCGCTATCGGAGTTCATGGATGGAAACAGCATGTTCTCACACTCTTTCACACACAGTTCACAGCAGCAACTGTCCAGGTAGCTCATTAGCGGAGGGGTGTATGTCCACATGGAGCAACTGAGTGTTTTAAGAGTGTGTGTGAAGGAGAGAAAATGGGTATACAGGCCTTGTTTTTTTATTTTTTTTGGCCATGTGGGAGCTTTCTTGCTGAGGAGGGATTTAGCGTGGGAAGCTGTGAACTCTCACGAGGTCACAAGAAGCTACGAAGTTCAGTAAGACAAATAGGTTTAATTCCTGGAGAAAATAGCAAGTGTATCACTGCAGGTGTGTTGTGTAACAATGTTGACTCATACCCTATAAGGGAAGTTAAAGCATTCAACCCTGTAATTACACTATTGTTAAACATTAAAGGTTTAATTTAATTAACTTTAAATCAGTTTAAATACGAGGACGGCAGATCAGGACTATAGAAATAAAGCAAAAGGTTGCATAACAGCTAATAGCTAGCACATGTTCCCACACTTTGCTTTGGCAGTGTTTTGGCTTTACATAATAATCATAATAAGAAGATATTTTATTTGACGGTCAAAGTCATATTAAAATGTCTGTATCTGGACTGAGTGGAAGTGAGAACTCCTCCCAAAAGAGGATTATTTCTTATCACAGTTACACAACTAGCAATAGATTTTCCCCTTCCTGCCATTGTGGCTGGCTATCCGTGAAGCCAGACTACCTAATGTACTTGTCTCCGTTTGACAGAATATACTCCATCCCAGAAAGATGTGTATATTTAGCAAACAAGATGAAAACAAAAATGTTGCTGAACGCCTCCCCTGTGCATTTATTTTCCAATAGCAAATGTCGGGAGGCACTGTTGTTGAGCATGGAGCTGGAAGGTTGTCTCTTTTTTTTTATCGCCTCTCCCATTTTATAGCCTGGCGTAGTAATTTTCTTTCCAAAGCTAAGGAGAACATAATAAACCATCATCATTATTTTGCTGGACTGCAGACAGGGACTTTCGGGGTGTGAAGTTCGTCTGTCTGGTCCTCATGTGCAACTCCAGCCACAACATATTACCTAACAAAGTGATACGCTGTCAAAGTTAGTCCTCATTCTCAATGCCTAGCATCTGTGTGGCTTGCTCCAAGTATAAATATCTACAGTAAGTATCTAAATGCATTAAAGGTGCACTATGCAGTTTTGAGAAAAGGAATTCAAACCCAGAATGGTAATATTTACTATATTTGAGAAGGTTATAATGAGGGTCCAAATTTTGTGTGTTAAACACTGACGCTTGATCATGGTGCAATCCCAAAGTGTCAGTATTGGACAAGTTGGGAACGAGATTCAAAAATCAACCTTCTAACAAATTGTACCTTTAACACAAACTCAGATATTGATTCATTTAATTGATATATTTCCACAACTGAATAAACCAGCCATCCTCGGATGGGAAGAAGGGGGCTAACAGGATATATCCTGCAATAAAAGAAAAATGCTGCACTTTTTATTTCCACGTCTGCTACATGGAACATTAACTGGTGAGGATTCTGACTTAAAGCTTTAGCATCAGTCTTTAAGCATAATATCAGCCTATGTGGTTCAGAAAAAAGGTAAGTTGGAGTTGAGTCAATTCAAGATGGCGTTACCCACAAATTCACAGTGTTAACATATGGTAATTAGCTAATGCTACGTCTAACTAGCTACAGCTGACAATGGTCAGCCAGTGACCGCTAAAATTTCAGCCAGCAGCTGGAAAATTTTAGCGAGGAATTTGATGCCTGCTTTAATCAAACTGCAAATAAATCATTAAAGGGTCAATTTATATGATTTATCTCACAATGCCAGACTATATGTGTGTGTGTGTGTGTGTGTGTGTGTATGCGCGTGTGTGTGTCTGTGTGGTTTAATAGTGCCATAACTTCGTATAATGTGTCAAGACACGGAGCCAGGGCTGTTAATAACAAGAATGGAGGAGAGCTGGGTGGAATCACGGAGAGGAAATGTGAGACGACCATGTGGTTGTGTAATGTGTCTCGGTTATGTCAGACATTTGCTAAGGATGTGTGGAGATGCACAGATGGATGAACAGATATATGGATAGATATACTGCAATTATATTTTAAACTGTAAGGAGATCCCACTCAGTTCATTCACATTTTTGTCAATAGATGCTTAGCTGACTGGACACGTTGTTGACTGTCCTGAAAGCTTGTTCCATCTGCTCAGTAAATATTTACACGTTACTCATTCAGCATTTTTCACCGCACATATTGAGCGTCTCACATAGGTTGAACCCTGGCAGACCTCGCGTCCGTTCCAGACCACCTACTAACAGTTTGTCTTCTATACAGTCACATTCGGTGTGTCACTGTGCCGTCACACAAATACCTGCTGATTCTGGTGCACGCTTTGGCCAATTAAGGCAAATTTGTGGAATCTGTTTTTCTGTTATATTTGGACAAAACAGCACATGAACGGATGAGACTGGCTCTAATCTTTATTTTGAAATGATTTCCACGAACCTCTTGTTCAGTTCATTCAGTAAAAAACATACTATTATTAGCTCCGGCCACACTCGCTGACCCATGTGAGGGTCGCATCCCAGTCTTTATATCAACAAGTTAAACTAGGAACATGCACATTAGGGCCTGGGGACTGATCAGAGGTCAGCACTAATAGCTTTGTCTTGGATGACAGTTGAGAGTCTAGACATGCGGCCGAGGTACTTGAAGATGACTTAACGGTACACAAAGTTTACAAATATTTTTCTGCGTGGGCCCCAAAATAGGATGTTTAGGTTCCTGTAACTGTTTGTCCAGCTTATCACAGCGCAGCGGACGTTTTAGTGGAGTTCCGGGAAATCTGAAGACACTTTATTCTCTGAAGGTACAAGACTCCAAACATGTTTTTTCCTAGCTCACTTTATTCCATTTAGCAGACTATTGGCATTGTCACACAAACAGTCCCTCATGTCAGTCCGATCTGAATTTTCGCTCGCGCGTGACAACATATTGTTTGCATTAATGCGGGTTGTATTTGACATCTGATCTTGTGGATTTAACCTCGAGGACGAACGTGATCGCTCAGATTAGATAAAGCTGCATGTACTGTATGCCAAGTATGAGATCGGCCTGTTTAAGTTTTACCGATACAGCATAATTTGCAGTCACAGAAGCCTGAATCATGCACTGAGCTTTCCTCTGCATTACCGGACTGAAGCAGCCATATCTGATTTACATTAGAACATTAATTCAGTTGTGCCGCAGCCTGCAGGTCTGTTTGAGTCAGACATCAGATGGGCTGATTGTGCGCGCGAGTGCACCGACATTAAATAAAAACTTGCCTGCTCTAGTCTTGAATTTTGAATGTTGTTCGAGCCGAACTAGAGATTTTTCCTCCCTCTGTTGAAGATATAAAAACTCCATGAACCAAGGACAATATTCACGTGGTAACCATTTCACCCTGACATCACGCTCAGGGTGGGAAGGTTTGGATAATGTTCTGCTGCAGTTTTTTTTTAATTTCAAGTCCGTATAAACATACGGAATCTGACAAAATGTTACCCCGCTGTTTCCCAATGCCCACATTTCAAGGTAAAACAACAGATCTAAACAAATCTTTCTCTATCTGAACAATCTGGTTTCGGTCTGCAACAAAACTTGTTGCACTCCCTTCTTGAGAAGTGCAAGTCAGTCTTCAGAAATGTACGTTGTCGGGAGTATCCCCCCTGCCTTCTTTTTGCAACCATTCTGACTCATCTTGTGGGCGCTCGTTTCCAGCATACCAACTCCAACTATCCTTCCGAGTATGTGTGTTTGCGTCTGTGTGTGTGTTTGCGTATGTACAGGCATCACCCCCCTCCCCCTAACTAACACACCTGTTTTCCAGTACAAATGAATGCTAGCCTATTTAATTCTGTGCTAGGCACCCATGTGTATCCCTGACACAGCTCAGGAATGTAAGCCATCAGTAAACACATTAACGTCTCGAAAGACAGCTGATATTTATCCAGATTTCAAACAAACACGCCGACCCCGTAAACAAAATGTCTGGCCCCACTGGAGCCAAAAGCACTTGGGTCGAATCAACACGTGGTGTGTTGCAACGGCATGTGCTCGGACGCAAACGCACTCGCAAACTAAAACGAGATGACGGATAGAGCAACGTCTGGAAAAAAAAACAGGGCGGATTTGAGGGCTTGGACGGGCGAGATGAGACTTTAATTTAACGGTCTGATTGGAAAGAACATACGGTGGTTTGGTCTTATGGGCGTTTATGGCGTGTCTGTCATCGCCCTGTGATGGAGACTTTGCAGCAGCTGAAGGTTCAATGAGGCTGCAGACTGTAACACATCAGTGGAGTTACTTCTCTCATTCCCAATTTCCATATTGATACTGACGAAACATTTGAATGGTGCTATTATGCAAGCGGTTCATCGTTGACCTCTTTAGTCCAGCCACAGCTCTACAACTCATTCCTTCTTTAACTACTCATGTTCTCTATTATTTGAAAGAGGTTTTACACGGACCATTAAAAGCGGCTCTTCAACAAGGTGGCAAATGATAATCCTGTTGAATGTCAGTGCACCTGAGAGCTCTGTGTTTCGTCACCGTTTGACGAGTGGCCCGCGCTTCCGTATCGGACTGAGCCCGGCGTGACTGGGTCTAATCAAACTTGATTAATGGAAAGTTTCCCATGTAAATTGCTGACTGTCTGTTCCATTGCACTAAATATCCATGTGGTGTACCACAAGAACAATTCTTGGACAGGCTTCCTTTTACCCTCCCTCTAGGTCCCTAACAATATGTGCCATGAAATAACAAAACCTATTTGTCATGTCTCTTACTGTACTGTACTGTACTTTCGTGGTTAGTCGAGTGCTGATATTACAGATACTGGACGGTGCAGACACATCAAACTCACTTTCTCATTGGACTGTGTGTTTTGCTTTCATTTTGAGCTCTTTTGGTTTACTTTTGGTGAAGGAATCACTTAATGACTTTGTTTAGGAAAGTGACACATTAAACAGATTTGATTTATCAGGCTTGGACAGACAGGACTAACGCAGGGTGTCTTAAGAGGTACTCAAGAAAGTAATCTCTTAGTCAGACAAACGAACATTATTTCGTTTGACCTGGTCTCTGACTGTCTGTGGTTCTCGTCGCGACGATGACGGGGCCACTAAAGACATCAAGTGAGAGGAAAAGGTGCAGAGCGGAAAAAGAAAGACAGGACCAGTCGGTGCTCGTTGAAGGGCATGTAAACACCGCCTGGCAGGAGAACAGAGAGGTGACAGAGAGAGAGGGAGGGCAGGGGCTTCACATTGTGAGATGAAAAGCAGTAGATCCTTACTGTGTCTTGTTCCCTTCTCTCATGTACACGTGTACAAACTGCACTGTGAAACCCTACTCCACTGTATCATTTTCTCAGCGAAAAGCTTTAAGTGAACACATGTGTGAGTGTTTAAGTCGCCATAAAAAATGTCTCATATTTGATAGTAACAGATGTTGTGACGTGAAAACAATGTCAAACCTTTGAGCACATGATCCAAGAGTCTAAGATACTTTTAAAATGAAAGAAAACATGCACGAGCTATATTTAAGTTCAACTAAAAGTGAAAGTTTAGTCATTATCTACTCCTCCTTATACTGATAGGAAGTCAGATATTGTTTCCTTGTCCAGAAAAACATTTCTGGAGCTTGACAGCAAAATAGCTTTGCAGCATTCTCCTAAAGAACTGAGGTGGACTTGTTTTAAGACATAAAAAAGCAACTTAAAGAAATAATAAAATGGCAGCATACAGCGTTTTTGTAATACAGGTCTCCAGAAGGCCAGACATTCCAACTTTGAATGATTTGAAAAGGCAATATTTAAACCCCTCAGTCGAGCTCCTGCATGCACTTCAGACAGGGTGCGCCTTAACACTTTCAGATAAGCTGGTGCAGTAAAAATCGTCGCTAAAAAAAGGGGTGTAAATTCAGTCTTTTCAAATCAATTTTGTATCTCAGGGACCTCATCTACTTCATGTGTTTAGGAGAATGGTGCAAGACTTCATCTGACTTTCCATCAGCATTGGGGTGAATAGATAGTGACTACAATTTCATTTTTGAGTGAACTTATCCTTTAATGCGTGCACAGATTGCAAATGTGAGGTTAAGCTAAAAAACACAATAAATTAGGAAAGGATAGGAATTGTGTCAAATGTTCCAAAAACCTCGACCCCATGGACATCAATGATTTTAGAGCTAACTGTCATTTAACCTTCACTTTCCAGTCTGGAATACTGAGAAAGAGCTTCGTAGGTGCCGTGAAATAAATACATACTCACGTTCAGAGCCTTGAGATGTCACATGATTTATGAATTGAAGGAGGAGGAGGGGGGGTGACAGATCATCTTAAATAATGGAAACACAAGCCTCAGAGGGACTGTGTCCATGACGCCAATAGGTAGTAAAATTACCCTTGAATCTGCCAAGACAAATAGGCTCCAGCTCTGTCTGCTGCATTCCTCCTCTGCACAGCTCAACACACACTGCCATTTAAGGCTACCGAGTGTGCTGACAGACAGACTCGTGGAAAAGAGAGGCAGATAAAAAGCGCCTCTGATATCCTGCAATGACAGAGTGCGCACTTGATCACCTTTGTCATCTGTGTATCATTAAGTCTGTGGGATATCTGAGCGGCTCTGACATCACTGTCATGATCTGTCACTCTTAGATTTTCTCTCCCTTTGTCTTTTCAAGAAAGAGTCATTGCCGAAAGCATGCTGATGATGTGGTGTCGGTGTGCAGGTGCGCTGTTCGACCAGTGATTAATACAGGGATTTACGCAAGTGGAATCATTCTTGAGAAGCTATAAAACACGTTACTTAACAGTTAGCAAGAAAACACAAAACACAGTCACTCTGAGATAATGTCGTGTTATGCAACCCTGACCAAAGTGATAAGAGGAAAGACACGATGAGGCTGCCGGGCAAACAGGTTGTGATGCATGCTTCCCTCTGTTGGACAACTAGCGCAACTACCACCTGCACTGGGATTAATGGCATACTGGATGCATAAATCTCAAATAGAAGTTGAAATGATATTATTATGTATACTAAATACATTTTGTATCACATTATGCCCTTTTTCTTCTGACTGCCAGGGACTGGTGTCCTGGAGTGTCTTAAGATGAAGCACCCTTATTATAGAACATTTTATGTCATATATGTGAATATGCACAAATATTTACATCCAGGCTGCACAGTCATGGAGCACTTTACCTGCAGTGAGTGCAACATTTAAATAAAATGCAATTGCGAGAATATGCACAGTCAACTGCTTTCAAAGTTCAAATTTAGCACTCAGATGCTTATGTATTTACATACTGCCATGAATAAATTATAGACAAAGGCTTTTGCAATTAAAGCAACTCGACTATGGAATTCTCTGCATAGTGAACACACTATGTCCCCAGCCTCCTTTAAATCCCTTTTCTAAAACAGTCCTCTTTGCGCAATAAAATGTTCTCTGTTACATGGTGTTTACTGATCTGCATTTTGTACACAAATCGACAGTTATGCCTGTGTGTCAACATTAATTCATTTGTATTTTCTTAAGAAAAGACGTAACTCTGCGTTGGTAGCAACTTTGCTGAAGAGGTTGGATATAAAGTTCCCGAAACCTCTTGTTGAATAACTTACCCATGTGTGTCTTTGTTTTATGTTTAATAATGTTTCTCATACAAAGAAACTGTGCTGTGTGGTGGAAGCATACAATCAGAAAATTGCTTTTCATGACTTCAGCAGAGAGATAATATAAATGCAAATGCGAATAAAGCAGAATTCCTCGCTAACAGAGGACGCAAGCTGGGTTGAGACCGGTTGGAGACAAGTTCGTTTTTGGTAGATTTTACCCAATGTTTTGCGACTTGAACTCTAGTAAGGTAGTTAAACATACAGTATATTTAAACAAAAGACTCTCTAGTAGCAATACAGTGACAATACACCTGATGTTGTATATGTGTAAGTCTACTGTAACAGGTAAACTTTTCAGACAGAAAATTTTGTTCAAATTAAATGAAACCCTGTACTGGCTCTATTTTGCCACTTGGTGTCGCCCTTTTAACAGAAACCAGTGAACTGAAACTTTGCCCTGGGCGTCACTCACTGATGAGATAGTTAGGGGACACGAAGGCAGACAGCAGGTTTATATATTCCACTCTGTAAATTAGGTCAGTTGAAAAATGTAACTACTTTGAGTGGTATAACAGACCAAATCCCTGCATTTGCGTGTGATATAATATCTTTAGCGTGAGGTCTCTTACCTTCCTCCCGGAGAACAGCATACACAGCTGATGCATGGAGCCCCCGTTCTTGGTCAGCTCTTTCTTCAGGGTTTTAGGTGATGGCAGCGTCCAGCCGCCCTTGTGGTGCGCTCCCCCCACCTCCAGGCAGTTGATGGCGTTGTCGGAGGTGAAACATGGCGTGCGGGGGTCCTGGAGCAGGCTCCCTTCGCTGTGGGTGCGCCTGCGCAGGGAGTTCTGCACGCTGAGCTTGCCTCCGCCGTGCTTCTCGCAGGTGGCGCCCTCCACCATGCTGCGGCGCTTGCTGTCGCTACGCTGCAGGTAGGCGTCGTCGCTGTCGTCTTCGTCGTCCTCCTCTTCGGACTCGTCGTCGTCGTCTTCGTCGTACTCTTCTTCGTCGGTGTTGGGCGAGGAGAGGGCGTCAGCGCTGAAGGAGCGATCGAGACGCAACTCGGGGATGACAAACGAGGACGAGGAGGAGGAAGGTGGAGCGTTGGTGTCAGGTGGCTCCGAGGCGTTGTCTTCATCCGTGTTCGACACCACCAGGTTGAGGTTGACTTCCTCTTCGTTCCTGTCTCCCTCCTCATCGTACCCGTCTTCTTTCTCTTCCTCCTCACTTCCTGGACTCTTTCTGCAGGCCTTGTAATCATCTTCCTCATCATCATCATCATCAATACCTTCCTCTCTCCTGCTGTGTTCATCCTTCTCCTCCCTCCAGATCTCCATCTCCTCCATGCTCTTGCAGTCCTCGCCCTCGGTGGAAGGAGGCGGGGTTGGAGGCACCTTATGTCGCTCTCCGGATCCCACCAGACCTCCGAGGGGCATGTAGATGTCATCCAAAGGGGTGAGAGGCTCTGAGGGGTGAGGACTACCCAGAGTTGGGGGCTCTGAGGGACTGGAGGGGTACAGGCTGCTTTCCTCACCTTCCGAGTTGCGGGGGGGCAGATGGAGGCCCACATCTCCTCGATCGCCACCTACTCCGCCCAGCTCACATGAAGGGGCATCCACCTTAGGCTCCAGCATCTGGGAGAAAAGGAACGAGACAAAGACAGAGACAGAGAGTAATTAGTTGAATCTGCTTGGACAATTAATGCACTGTCTATAAAACATAAATCAAACATGCTTAACTCGGCATGATTGAGATTTACTCTGCTGCCATGAGCAAACCCACTTATCACAGCTATTCCATTAGCAGTTATCGAATTTGGACTTGAAATATCTCTGTCCGGCTGGATGTCGGTGTGACTGAGCCGCGATGCAAGGATCAGACAGGATGACGCTTATGTCTTTTGAGAAGGGCACGATGTCAGAGTGAGTGATGATAGTCCAGCTGTGACTTGCCCGAGAGGCGGACCACAAACTGAACCCTGGCTGAGCATAGCATCCAATTTTTTAATGACCGTGGCAGGTCACGAACACTGTCAAACTAAGTGGGTGACAGTGTAAGGATTATGACATGCAGCATTTCCATTGTGGGTTGCGCTCGACTACGCAGGAAGAAACAACAAATTGTTCTTTCCCAATGCTCATTTTCCCTCATAACACTGACAAAAGACCAGTGCCAGTGAATTCATATTGTGACACACTGCTGCTTTGCTCACGGGTGCTGCTATAGTTACAGTACTACACGTGCTTGCTGCACTGATTAAGTCAGACTAACTATTACCATGCCCTCAGGCGCTGTGGTACAAAAAAACAAGCCAAACCTCGTGCAGAAATTGACAAGATTTCTGCTACAAAGTGTTACCACCCGCTGTCCATCTGTTCACGCATCCATCTTTTCTCTGATATGTTTGTATCACTTCGGCATACTGTAAATGTCCACACATGCAGAACCCCTTCACTTTCCAGGGCCAAAAACAACACATCCCATGTACACTTATCTAAATATGTGTGTTCAAGGTAGACGCACGCAAACAGTGAACTTTCATTTGACATGTTATCCGCATTACCTCCTTCCCAAAATCTGCTGGATTTTGAACGTTGCTGTAACCTCGTCCAGCTCACAAAGCCTTCAGTGGGAGGATCATTACAAATGCATTTTGAGTGGGCCACCATCATTCAAAAGCACATAACTGTATTGTTTAATTCGACTAAAGATGTAGTTTTCCCTGATTTTTGTGCACAAAAGTTTTCTTTTTTTCCATTTCATGTAATGACGCTGGAGTTAATTTTCCCAAAATACGCAACTTTGTGACACATAACTTAACATCAATTTAACTCCTTTGAAGTAATGTCATGTAACTATTTCCCCATGAAATAACAGCATCAGTAATAAGGGGAACAGCACCTCTTTGTTTGCATTTTGCATGTATGTAACTTGTATGGGTTGGTACAATCACCCATGACAAGCACTTTACTTTTTATCACTAATGTTTTTAATGTTGACACCGCTAGGACACTAGTTTTGGAGGTTATAAACGTCATAAAATTGGAGAAGAGACCAAAGATAACAATGACAAAAGAAGCGAAGAGGCCCAACAGAAGTAAAACTCATTACAAGCTTTGCCGAATAAATGGCCGCAAGACAGACATCGAGAGACGGGTAAGTAATATGATCTGGTTTGCCCGTGTCTTCTGTTGTTGCACTCATAACAAACAAATGTGTATAAATGTCAGTTTTACCAACATATAAGTTAACTGACAGTACTGCAAAACTGCTGGGGCACCAAACGGCAAAAAAACACCAACCCTTAGATAACGTTGCTCAAAGTCTTGTGAAGGGCCTCATTGTGCTGGTCAAGTTAACCCATGATGACGAGCTGCAGTCACAAGACGCTCTGCTCTAATTGCAGATAATGTGGCCTCTTCTCGAACGGCTCTCATGATAGTTCACAAGCTGTTTACTTTTGCAGCTTTAATTAGTTTCCCCAGATTCTCTCGACCTGGTTGCACTCGCCTCTAAACTTTCGACCTGTATTCGTCAACTCTGCAAAGAGCTTTTAGGAATTTAATTCAGCATCAACTCAGAAAAACAATCCTTACTAATGTTATCTATACTGTCCTAAGATGTAGCTCAATCTGACATTACCCCATGCTGGCCGAGAGTTCTAGGCAGGTCTCAGAAGTCTAGTATGGATGGACCACGAACATACATCAAGCCAAATTAAATCCTGATTAAATGACACTACGTTACCATCTGGTAATAAAACTCTCCAGTATGGTGCTGAAATTAAGCCAAGCAACGTTCTGGATGAATAAATAAGCCTAATTCAAACACAAATTTGATTCCTGATTCCCAACAGTTAACAAAGAGACATCTGTGCCTCAAAAACAAAAGTAATGATGACACAGATTGTATTGTTTTCTGACAGCAACAGTTCAGCTGCGACAATGACACAGCTGTTGGTACTGGCCATTGATACTACGACCATTTTTCATAGTTTTTTTAAAAACATTTTTATAGAAACTTTATTTCTATCCCTATTTATATTTATATCTTTTATTGGGGAGTAGAGGTATGGACTTTGGCTGCAGACCAACTTAATCTTTCAAACACACAATATCCAATTGATCCACAAGAGCCATAACATAATGATGTAATCATAATGAAAGTACTGGCCAAGGGTCTGACTTGCAATAGAGCACTGCATCAATTTAGGCTCTGTCGCACTTGTTGTGTTTCACTGATTGTTTGTGATCTTCATGGACTGAATCTCAAGACTCAAGCTGTTTGTATGACCGGTTCGAGCTCAGGTCACTTCTCTGCTCTTTGCAGACGATGCGGTTATGTTAGTTCGTCAGACCATGAACTTCAGCAGACACTCAAGCAGTCAAAATGACAGCAGGAGGTCAAAAAAATGGTGGATTGCTCCCTCCGTGTTGGGAGTGATTTGCTGCTCCAAGTGAGGGAGATCAGTCTTGTGTCTTTGTTCGAGTGTGAAGGTAAAATTAAGTGTATACTCGACAGGCATTTTAGCGTGGAATCAGCAGAAATGCAGGCGTTGTACCAGGCGAAGAAGGAGCTTTGCCTTCAGGCTCAGCTCTCAATTCAGGCCAATCTACATTCCAGTCCACACCAATGGTTGAGAGATTTGGGTCGGAACCGAAAGAAAAAAAAATCAAAAATCAGTTTGGCTAGGCTCATTCACAAAGGATAAGAAGCTCAGACACCAGAAGGGAGTTAGAAGAGCCAGCTGAGGTGCTTTGGAGATATGATAAGCATGCATCCTGCACTCCTTCCTTTGGAGTCTTTCTGGGGAATGTCCAAATGCTAGGAGACCCCCTGGGTCGACCAAGAACAGTCTGGAGGGATTATATCTCTCATGAGCAACAGTAAATGGATGGATGGAGGAGGAATTTAAACATCAAACAAAGTCATAATTGAAGCCAATTCCAGGAAAAGCTGATCCTAAATGGCAACGCTGCTCTATTTTTAGTTAAGTAAGAGATCTTTCTCTGAGTATCACAAGGTTTATCAGATGTTGAAACACTCCTGGTTATTGTGATTGTGCTGTTTTCATTTTCCCAATTTTCCATACGTGGCCAAAGTGAAACCCTCAGAGACTCAGGGCCACAAACATAAACGCGATCAGTTTTGATCGTCACAGACATATACAAACGCCTCAAGGTGATCCAGACCTCTCATTTTGCCTTCTAACTCCCTCTTAACCTCCCAGTGAGCCTATCTAAATGGTTCACAGCAGTGTTACAACTAAGGCATCAAGGCTTCTTACCAACGCGCTGGGTGTACGAGGGGTATTTTTAGACTGAAATGCACTTTCATAAAAGCAGCCATGTAGAAAAGTGGAACTAAAGCCTCTGTGTTTATCCCTTTTCTGCCCCTCCTTTCTCCTGTTCTTTCTTTGTCCATGGTGGTCCGAGGTAGAACAGCGAGCCGCTGTCAGAAAGATCTTGACTTTTGATTGTTTTATGAGGCATGTATGAACACTCTGAAACATTTATTTCACTGACCATCATGTATTTAGACCTGAGATGTAAACAGACAGTTTCTATTTTCCCCTCTCATCCTCGCTGACACCCCATATTTCTATCCCTGTCCTGCACACACAAACCCCTGACTGCTGAAGATATGGCTTGAGACACAATGGAGCCACCTGTCCTGTCAGATACACTTGTTCCTTCTCACAGTCTCCAACCACACACACACACACACACACACACGGAGACACACACAACATCACGTTAACCCCTTGCATCTTTTTCAAGCCTAGCCTCGTGTCTGATCTTAAGATTATCGTTTATATGTCCGAGCGTACATGCAGGTGCAAAACACGTGCGCTGAAACGTGATTCAGCGCCATCAATGATTCAGCACAATGCAATCTGTGGCGTTGCCTCAATTAAGCGAGGAAACAAAACCGGCACTAAAAGGCA
This sequence comes from Acanthopagrus latus, assembly GCF_904848185.1. NCBI lineage: Eukaryota > Metazoa > Chordata > Actinopteri > Spariformes > Sparidae > Acanthopagrus > Acanthopagrus latus. Next base: position 15,891,339 of record NC_051050.1, on the reverse strand, counting down.
GGGAGAGTGGGATGCAGGGCAGGAGAGTGAATAGATGGAGGAGACAAAGTGGATAAGACAAGCAGAAGGGAGGAGGGGAGTCAGAGAATGGTAATGACACAGAAATGAGATGAGTAAGTGGAAGAGGGCAGAGGGAGAGACATAAAGCAGGAAAGGGAGAGAGGACCAAATCTTGGAAAACATCCATCTTGGTAGATAGACCGTGACCAGCATTACTGTTCCAACTAGCGAATGGCCACTTAACGCCAACCCTTCCAGGCAACATTACTCTTAATTACAAACAGACACAGGGCATTGAAATAAGCTAGTGACAATGATAATTGGAATCTTGCGAATATACATTTCCAATTGCAGAAGTGGACGCCTTTGGTTCATCTTCCCGGTGAAGGATCAAACAGCAAAAGATTGGATTCAGCTCGCTGAGAGGATCTGATTTAATGCATTGACGGCCAGCGAACTCTGTGTGTTCGATGAGCTGAAACTTCCTCATGTTAGAGATTACGCACATTGTGTTCAAGGCCATGGGGCAGCCACAGTGACTACTGACATTTTCCCACCACAAGTTAGCAAGCCTCAGTGAATTTCACTTTAGGTCATGTTCAGTTCATACGATTCTTTGGGTGCATTGTGCAGGAAACATACTCCATCTGTCCTTTTCTCCTTACTAGAACTAGAAAACTCAAGGATATTAGCCACATAAGTAGGCTTTATGGATGGCACTGTCAGTCAATCCACAAGTTTTGGGCCAGGTTGAAATATTTCAGCAACTAGAAGAACCAACCCCCATCCATGTTTTGGTAGAGTTTGTAAATACACAAACTTGGTAACAGATAACGTACAGCCTGACGAGTTCCAAACTAGGACAAGTCAAAATGAACGTATTTCCATAACTTACGATAGAAACTGTTTCCAGGAATTAAGAACACAACATGCCGTTTTATTTCACAATACACAAGTTGTATTAATGTGTGTACTTGCACCTTGCACTGGTGGAGTGGGGAAAAGTAATTATGTTGTACATGTCCAACTCGCATATCTTTTAAAATCCATGCCCCATGTTTTTAACACCATCTGTTAAGGAGTAACCCCGTCCCGTTACACCTGCCAAATTACATTTATGACTCATACTTGGTATAACTGTGTGGACTGCGATGGAAGGGAGACACTAGAGCCAGGTGAGTCCTGAGAAAACCCCCCAAAGTCCCATTTCCAAAATATTTCTGAATAAATGAAGATTGACAACAACAACCTACATTTTCAAAAAGATAATCTTTCCTGAACATCGAGATCTTCTCATAAAGATCAGATACAGCGAAACACACACACACGCGCACGCCCGCACACACACACACACACACACACACACACACACACACACACACACACACACACTGGTGGACAGTCACCGGGGACAATGGTGTGAACTCTGTCCCGCAGTTACCATGGCAGTGACAGCCTCATCCCGGGGGAGCAGCTGTGCTCCGCATTCTCCAAAAGCAGAAGATGTACCTCTGAACTCTGTCATCATAGTTTCCCCCGACCCCTCCTCAGTCTCAATTTCAAGGTGCCATCTTTCATCTTTATCTCTTTCCTTTGCCTTTCCTCCATTTAATTTCCTGTGCCCTGGTTGTTTTTTAAGTAAGATGTTACATTAAAGAGCATTATGAGTCCAGCTCTGCCTTATCCTACTTAGTCTAATATTAATGGTTTAATGTCTCCACCATTACACCTGCCATGTCCACCTTCTGCATCCGTAAATCAAGCTCAACTCGATTAGCAGTGCTGTTAAAAATATATTCCGCTGCCAGACAAAGGGACATGTTTTCTCCCCTCTTCCTCTCTGCCACTCCCTCTGTCTTCACTTTCCTCCTCTCACCAATTCCGTGGTGGATCTGTACGGCAGCACGTTGGCCGGGGGAGGATGTTGGGGTGACATAACTTGGCACAATCAGTCTGCATTACTCCTGTTTTACCCTCTTCTTCGGTTTTCTTTGCTTGCTGATTTAGCTGATTGATTTTCTTCAGAGGACATGTAAGATCAACGGAGTCTAGACAAGGACCTCGTGCTCACATAGCCCGGAGGGTAAAACATAAAATGGACAAGGTGCAAACAAGGAACAGAAACAGAATGAATCAAACTGGGCGTTTCCGCACTTCTCCTTTTTACTTACATTGTCCATTTATAGTGATGGATGATAAAATTATTTTCATCTGCTCGATTACACATTAAAGAGCCATTTTAGGAGTTTTCTGTGTTAGCACATGTTATTACAAATAACACATACTTACAGATGACTGTGGCTTGTTTTTTGTCCTTTAATGGACAGTTTCCCACAAGCAGTGGTAACTTCTGACTCCAGTGTTCATCTGGGGAGGGTATGTATAGCCATATGCATCTTGTCCCACTCAAGTGGAGTCACAAACAGTTGCTTTTCACTTACACGCGAGCTGCTTGCCAAATAGGTCGTGGCTCACGTGGGGGGGACATGATCCCTCAGCTTTCCACACAGTACTTAAAGCTCCCATTTTAAGCTCATTTTTGGGTTCAGACTTTCATTTTGGTTGCCTTGTAAAAGATGTTTACATATTTTTTTTCTCACACTGTGCAGTGCTGCAGCACCTCTATTCACCCTCTGTCTGAATGCGCTGGTTTGGTCTCTTTAAGGCCCCCCTCTTCAAAACATACACTTTTCTCGCACCATGTTTTGCACCACAGCCCTGCCAGTGTTTTATGCAGCCACTGCCTCACGGTGTCCTGACAGCTCATTTAAGGTCATGGTTTCTGAGTAAGGGCTGCATGCAGTTCTCTACGTGGAGGATTAAACGTTTTGAGAGTATTTGCACTTTATTGCACACTGACCTGCTTTACACTCAAAAAAGACAGGAAATCTCAATTTCTATAATATAGGAGTAATTGATAATATTAAAAGCTTACTTTGTAACTCAAACAATGGCATGATATCTCAGAGGTTACATTATTTATGCCTCAGGTGGATAAACCAAATCTTTAAATAAAGAGAGAGTAAAAGGGCTAAAAATAATAATACCTGGTGGGGCACTGAAGAAGATATTTAAACACAATTCAGTGTGTGTTACTTGGAATCATGTGTTCTCCGGAAAATTGTCATTTAGAGGACAAAAACATCCTTGGGGGGGTGTGATGCTGCTTGTTATCTGCCTCAGCAGCGATAGCGAACTTGTTCTCTACGGTACTAATGTAGTGAACCACATCTTAAGCCTAGAATTTATACTTGCCTTGAGTGAATTAAGCTTGCTGCATACTGTAGACCCACACACACACACACACACACACACACACACACACGGTCCATTTTCTATATATTCCTGCAGTCACAGGTTGTTTATTAATAAAGACTCTACACACATGTTTTGTCTGATATGGAAGAGGTGTATATGTTGATGAGGTTGCCATACAATGTCTGAAATGATGTTCACCCTGTTTATCCCTTCTTTGAAAGCACATCTGTCGGTTTGCGTGCGTGTTCGTGCACACTAAATATATATTAGCCATGTTTTGACATGTGCTGTCCATAACAATCTGTGTCCTGGAGATTTAAGAGCCTTTATCGCTTTGTGTAATACCAATAACTCGTTAGGGGACCACATCATATAGATGATCAATCTCTGAATGGCCTCATTATATGCACCGCAATGCACCGGCCTATTTTACCCTTGATTTCACTCGAGAGAAGAGCGATGAGACGGTAATAGTCATTTATCTGTCAGGCCCCTCCATTGTGATTGGGGCCGGAAGGGAAGGAGAAAACAGAAAATGGCAAAAGGGAGCGAGGGAGTGAGCGAGAAAAGGGGCCTGTAGATCAAAGAAACCCAGGAGGAAACATTTTATGAGAACATAAAAGTACATCTTTTTAACTGAATCATGAAAAAAAGGTACCACTGGCTTAAGAGAGTGATAAAAATGTTTTATGTTCTTCATAAAACTTTAGTATTTATGTAGGTCTGCATTTCTAGTTTTAAACTAATGCTTTTGGTTACAAAGTTAAAACTATCAAAGGTTTCATCTCACAATCATCATGCAATTAAAGTTCACTGACTCACTTGCACATAACAATACCGCTATTCATCTGAGGCACCAGTGCTGCCGTGCAGCAGTCATATACTGTTTGTCAGCAACGGCAATTGAAGCAGAATGACACACTGTAAGAAATACAGTGGTTCTACATCTCGCAGGAGTAATTGGCAGTAAGTGAAACCTCAAAGATGTCAGCTGCAATTTATTACCATGACGTCTCCTCTCGTTAATAATTCAGCCAATGACGCAGCCTTCCTGTATGTGTCCGAGTCTGTTTCGAGTCACTGAAATCAAACTTCCTCACGAAAAAATGAGCACACTTTTGCACTTAAAGGGGTATTTCGTGTTTTTCGAAGTGGGGTCATATAAAGTACATATCTATAGTCGGTGTGTTCCCTACCGTAATCACTGATCAGCGCAGCCTCAGTTTGGAGAAGTAGAGAGCCGCTCCAGCCCAGATGCTCAGCTTTGTACTGCAGTGTACGGTGCCCAGATGCAAACTGAATTTTAACCACCTAAAACAAGGCTCACCTAAAAATCCATAGCAGTTCAAGTGCAAGTTGTATAGAGAAAACTCACAATGCTTTACATCGCTGTCAGACCGCCCTTTCTTTTGGCACTACATTTTCTCAGCCTTAGAGCCTCCGTATCCGTACGCAGTTGCGCTAAGGGATACGGAGGTTCTATGGTCTGTGTCTGAATTTGTTAAGTTTTGTTTTGATCAAAAATAAACAGAGTTACGTGCATAAACCTCTTGTCCACTAGCTGGGCCTTGGACTGTATTTCACCACTCGTAGCTCACCTGTTGCACTAATGCGTAGGGATACGGAGGTTCTACGGCTGAGAAAATGTGGTGCCAAAAGAAAGGGCGGTCTGACAGCGATGTAAAGCGGTGTAAATTTTCTCTATACAACACACACTTGAACTGTTATAGATTTTTTTAGGTGAGTCTTGTTTTAGGTGATTACGATAGGGAACAGATCAACTATAGATATGTACTTCATATGACCCCACTTCAAAAAACACAATCCCTTTAAACCCCTTACACACTGCACAAAGATCCCCCCCTACTACCCATAACATGTGACTTTTTGTCTTCATTGCGAGAGAGTACAATCGGCATTCATTCCTGGGTCACATGACTCAGCAGTCACGGGAGTTTAACAGTGGTTGGACCAAATATCGGTATCTTGATACTTGTTGAAATACGGCTATCGATACGCTGGAGCCAACTATCAATGTTTTTATTGAAACGTTGCATGTCTTGCAACGTATCGATTATCACAGCATCACTGGGTCATGACAGGGTGGCCACGCAAATTTTCAAAGCTTTTTCCAGAATTAGGCTGATGTGTGTTAAAGTTAAGGAAGTTGGGGGACGCTTGTCCATCCATCGCCATTCAAGCAAGCACTCAAAAATCATTCAGTCGGGGCTGAGTTTTATAGAGAAATGATGTAAAACCCATTTTGAAAAAAAAGCAGGGACATAACGTTTTAAAAGGCCTCCATGCCGCTTTCTGCTGTTGCCTGTTTTCTGGCAAGTTTGAAGAATCTACATGTAGGTGCTACTTTTGTTGTAAAATTGAGGATTCAAGATTTGTTTGCAACCGTCCACAACAGCGACAGCGGAATAAGGGAGAAATGGGACTGGGGGGGTTGGGATTTTTGAGAGCTGTGTGTGAGTGTCACATTCAAAGATGCAAAGGCATTATTGATAGACGCTGAGGGTTCAGAGAGAAAATGTCATTGACGTAACTTGCCCCGTGACGACAGGCCTCCGAAGACAATGTGACCACTGAAAAAGACTGCAAAAAGGCCTTTATAGAAAGCGCGCAGAGAGATGATTGTGTGCATCTGTGTGTGTGAGACTAGAGAGTAGATGCGTTTGTCTTTTGTTTCTTTTGTGTCTTTAGTTTTGTTAGGTGTGTGTGAGAAACAAGGGGCTGTGATGCGTGTGAGATTGTGTTTTCCCCCTGGTTATAACAAACATCTGATTTTGTTCAAGCTGGGACTGGCTGCGTAAGACCGGCTAATAAATCACATTCAGGGATGTGTGCGCAATGTGTTTGCGCATTTGTGTGTGTGCGGCAGAGGGGATGGGTCACTGACACTGTCTACTATTGATCAAGAACAAGGGGAAGACTGACAGGAAGACGCTCCATATCTTTACACCGGTGCGCCCTAAAAAACGCTCAAACAAAAGCCACCATTTGCTCAAACATGTTATCGTTCTTACTATTGGTGCGTCAACAGGCACCAACACAAACTGCGACGAACAAAACACATTTTCCCTCTGTTTATCTCTTTCTCCTTCTAAGTAGAGGATAACCCCACAATTCCCTTAATGAGCAGAAGAGAAAAAAGCAATTTTCCCCAGTGTGTTTCCTGTTTTCCCCCCATCTGGTCCCTCTGTTTGCTCTCTCCTCCTCTCGTCTCTGTCACGTTCGGCTTGGCTCAAGACTTGGTTTACAGTACGCTGTTTTAATGGCTCTCTTCTCTACCGCTCCTATTCTTCGCTCCCCTTGTGTGGAGGGCTAAATCATGTCACAGAGCAGAGATGGCTCAAATAAAAGTGCCAAACCGGTGGTGGTGGGGGGGATGTAAACAATCTGTTGTTCAGACAATGATGTCCACAACTCTTTCTTATTAAAGTGGGAGGTGATATGTTATGGGCAATTGCATTAAAGAGCGCTACTAGAGCTGTGGGAGGAAAGGACACACGAGTGGATGGAGTGATGGAACAGACAGGACTGAAACTAAGACAGAAAGTAAGAGAGAAAACAAACAGAAGCAGGAATAAATAGCAAAGTTGAATGAATCAAAACAGCTCACGACACTGACACCCACCTCCCTCGTATGAGCCTGTCATAAAGATGCCGGGAGATAAACAAGCCGTTATTGCTTTTTCCTTATCTTTCCTTCCCATCTCTGCCTTGTTTCTATCTCTGCATGGCTAAACCCTTCCCTGCTTCCCCCCCAGCAGCACAATAACAGCAACTCCAAACTGACCACATGTATACTCAAAAAACACACCGTATAATCCATCCTGCATGAAACCTCTGCGTTCAGATTATCCACAAAGTAAGACGTAGAGAAGAGGAGAAACAAAGTGATGATTTGTTGTTGTTTTTTTTAAAAACCTTACCTGGCAAGAGGAAACAAGTCCAGGTTACAGTCCACTTAAGGCAGATACAGGCACGCCGCACATCCCCATTAAAGTGCCCCACTTCCTCTGTCAAAGTGGTGTGTGAGTGTTTGTGGCTGGCTGGGGCTGGTGTGTGTGATCCTGTCAGTGTGGGCTAGGCCAACTGAACTGTGCATACAGAGAGAGACACACAGAGAGAGGAAAGGGGGAAGAGAGCGAGAGAGAGAGAGCGAGAGAGAGAGAGAGAGAGAGAGAGAGAGAGAGACAGAGAGAGAGAATGCCCAAGAGGCTAAGAAGGTAGACTCCCAAGCTGCACAAACAAGTGCGAAGGAAAGAAGCAGAGGGGAGGAGTAGCAGTAATGAGAAGAGACAAATGAGGGGCGAGCGCTCACAGAGAAGCATATGCGTGTGTGTGTGTGTGTGTGTGTGTGTGTGTGTGTGTGTGTGTGTGTGCGTGGCGCGTATATGAAGCGTTCTCCTTGATTGCACATGTGCGTCTGCAAATATTGTCTAATGTGTGTGTACATTACATGGCACACACACACACACACACACACACACCCACCCCTCATTTTCTTTGCGAAGACATTAAGGCACGACAGCCGGGTCCCACAGGATGCACAAAGCACACAATGGGACACATATGCATTGTAAACACACACAAACAGGTGGAGCACAAGTTTAAATACACATGTGTTTCTGGCACACGGTTAAAAAAAGTCACGGGGCAGGCCGTATATGAAGCTAAGGAAAAAAAATAAGGATGTCGTAAAAAGGAAATACTAACACATAATAGCTGTTTAATAGCAGCCATAACACTGAGAGGTCGTCAGTGTGTCGTGTGAAGTGTTAATCACTAACTGCCTATGTGAACAATGTCACCATACTTCCTGGTTTTGTAGCCACATTTCTAAATTCAGTACTTCTTTAAATACATCCTCTGTGTTTTTAAATAAAAAAAAATCTAACGTGTGTACATGTCTAAAGCCTCACATTTTTCACACTGACAGCAGTAATGGCTCGATTATTCCACATTTCCACTGTTTAGGTCACTTTATCTATATGTATTGTATGGTTATATATGTATGTTTGCACTATTCCATTATGTTCTATTCAAACAATGCCACAATGAGGCACAGAACGGGAAGGACATCATGAACCCTGTGAGAGAGCTGGGAAATGATCGGGCCACTTTCAACTAAGCCGAGCTAATGGCAGCTTCTGACCTCAGCAGCACCGGTTCCACTGTTTTCCCCACAGGCAATTACATTTCCAGAAGTTACTACTTCTGACTACAGGCACCGTCGCTGCTTCAGCGAGCTCGCTGTTAATTGCACAGCTGTGTGCCAGTTATGGTTGGGTTACCATTCACATTTGATCTGATAGTAATGAAGGGACCGGTACCCAATGGTATACCTAATTTCAGAGCTCTCTATCAAATACCTATTTTACTCTCTGTAATAGGAAAATAAAAAAAATAAAAAAAGTTTTTTACTATGTGCACTTGAGTCAACGTGGATCCCTGAATAAAATGTAGAAACTGAAGGAATCAGCACAATATTGGACTAGATAAAGAATATAAATATTTGTCAAAAGGAGCATCAAAAACAAGCAGTAGAGGGCAGCGATATGACTTTGCAGAGTCTGCCTAACCCAAAGAATTGGTATCTACTGTAGGGCATTTTTGTAATGCTGTTGTCACTACAGCAGCACTTGCACAGAGCAGTATTTCCCCATAAATAGTGTGTAATTCATAAACTATTGGTTTCGGACACACTTAAAAACCTCACATACTGTATTAGCATTCTAAACAGCATGCTGGTGAGGAATTTAGGTCACAGCCCCGGGCTGAGTTTTGGCTAACGCTACGAAAAATGCTAAGATAACGTCAACCAAGGCAGCCAAGCCGATCTCCAAAAACAACTTCTCCGACTTGTTAATTAATAACACAGAGCTGTCTCGAGCTTTTAAGATATATTTTATGTTTGACCAGGTGTTTCTGAAGGTTAGACGTGCTGGCCTGCTCAACCTCTGTATCAGGCTCTCACTCTTTGAACATGAATAACTACTTGGTAGCTCCGACACATTTCGGATTGGTACCCTTAAAAGTACGGAATTTGACAAATAAAAACAATCTTTTACTCTCGGCAGGTGTTTTACACGTTCGAGTTTTTCTATTGCACCATCTCACTGAACCCTCTTTGTCTCTAAGTGTTACCAGCTGTCCTAATAAGCCATCTCATAATAATCTGCATTTTCTTTTGCATATTTTTAGTTAAAATGTCAGTTAAAATGTATACTCGTAAGGAAACTACTTGTTACACAAACGCATGTAAATGCCGCACCCGAGTGCACAACACGGTGCTCTATTACTGTCACTCGCTTATTCACACACTCACTCTCTGTAGTCTCTCACCTTTCTCCGCCTCTGTTATCTCAAGAGCCTCTCGATGTCTCTCAAGAGAAGGTTTTTTTTAATCTCCTCTGCGTGACAAACAGCATATGACATTGAAAGGTACAAGTCACACACACCTGCTGTCTGTCTACGCGGCTGCTCAACAATTATCCATTGACTAAATGTCAGGCACAAAAAATGGGGGTTTTGCATACAGTTGGTAACAGTTCAGTATGATTACTGAATTTTGAGTCAACAATAACACAAGTAAAGTTTCTAAAACTCAGTTTCTAAAACTCAAACTAATAATGAATTAATTACACCAGATATAGATTACATTAAAGTGGAAAGAGACAACTTGCGGCCCTTTTCTGTTTCCAAGTAGCGTTATTGATGGTGCCGCTGTTGCATAAACGACTGAAACGCTTTACTTTTTCCTCAGAGTAGCGACTACCAACAACACAGGATGAAGAATGAGCTCTCCAATCATTTAGTCTATAACAGAGACGTGAAAACAGATAAACAAGGTGCCAGGTTGGCAGGTTGTCTGGCTTTCCAAGTATCCAAATATCCCACACAAAATTGTGTAGACGGTCACTTTATGCAATTCAGAGAAGAGTAACATATCTATTGTTATCTGGACAAACAAAAAACATGGAACAAAAATCCTTCAACCACTCTCAAAATAGACAAGTATTGCACAGGGTAAAATAGAGATTGTTATGAAACAATCTCTGGCTGTATAAATGTATTAGAAATAACCGCGGCCGCTTTTGCACAACAGTCGTGACACGAAGGTAACCCTCCTTTAAACACACAGGCAAATGCACATAAATGCATGCACACACACACAGACAGAACAATCCTAGTCCTAACTACAGAGACATCACCAGAGGTCTCAGTTTGACCTTCACAGCAGTACAAAAGATCACATACTTTACCTTAGACACAGGCATCTGGACGACGTGGCGCTCGCTTTGTTGGGAGTATCTAAGTTGTGTTATTATTGGTGTTGCGTCCCAGAGTAGAGCCAAGACTGGCACAGTTCATCCACACACACACACACACACACACACACTGAGAGAGAGCACGTGTGCGGCGCAAATAGATGAAGGCTGCTAATCCAGTGTGACCATGTGTGATTATTCTCCCTGTCCGCTTTCCTCTGAATGTGTCAGCGCTTTCTTTTTCTTCCCCCCTTTGCACTGTTTTCTTGTCAGTGTTGTTGCTGCAGTCCCAGCTCCGCTCGCCCCCCCACCCCGAAGCTCGGTAATAACGTGCGTGCCAACGTGTGCAAAAGAGAGAGAGAGAGAGAAAGAGAGAAGAGATAGAATAAAAAGGGGATTTGGTGAAGGAGGGGAAATGAAGACAGATGGAATCGTGGAGAGATGGAGGTGCAAGAGTGAAAGGAGGGGGAAATGTGATGTATTAAAAAAAAAAGAAAAAACGAGGAGGGAGTGATGGGTATGAAAAGATCAAATGCAACTAACTCTCCGGAGACCAAAGCAGCCAGTGTCCTTCATTCTCTCGCTTCTCTCGCTTCTCTCTCTCTCTCTCTCTCTCTCTCTCTTCCCCCTCTTTTCCCCTACGTGCTATTTTTAGAAGTTTCTCTGTCGCAAATCAAAGCACTGAATCAAAACCTATCAAAGAGCAGGATGTTAAGGGCCATGTCTTTCACACCTAATAGGGCGCGCGCACGCACACACACGCACACAACTCTATCTGTTACAATGACCATGTGTCTGCATCAGACCTGAAGGGGAGCTATGTAAGCTATTCATCGGACCCTTATCTAATCATATCATGCGCCAATAAATAATGGGCTTTTCAAATAGCTATTTTAAACACTGTCTATTACACTGCGCAGACCGCTGTCTGCCTCGCTGTGCACTTAAGGGATATTCTCTCAAAGAAACATTTCCAGATGATGCATACAGTAATGATTGACATCCAGGTAGGTAGAATATCAACCGGAGACAAACAGGACTACGCCAGTTTTCATTTTACTCCCAGCACTTTGCTCTATTTTTCTGCCTCCTTCTGTTAATTGGTGGCAGATTCTTTTTTTTCTTTTTTCCCCAGTTCTCAGAGTCATCAAACACTGTTAATCAAAAAATGTTCCCGTGTTAAAAAGAGACCTGTTATTTTACGAATTAAACTATTATCCCGGCTCCACTGCATGCTCAGCGGAGCAGACGTCATTTCTTTCTCCCGTAAAGAATGTGCGTAATTAAAACTGACAGTGAACAGGATTTCATGCTCCGCCGTAGCCTTCTTAGGGCTGAGTCCGCGAGGGGGCTCTTATCTATACCGGCTCCTGTGCAGATGCATAATTGCCGTTATGTAACACAGTTATGAATAGTTAAAGGTGAGCTAAAATAAAGCCAAACACCACTCCATCAAAGGGAAATCATTAATGTTTAAAGAGAGACAGGGGGATTAATCCTACACTACCGGCCACAATGAATAACATAGCTGGGCTGTGGGAGTGAGTGTGTGTGAGTGTGTGTGTGTGTGTGAGGGAGAGGTAGGTAGCAGAGGGGGAAAAAGACAGACGAACAGACAGTGAGGGTGAAAGATTGCATATTTGCACTTGACGGCTGCAATAAAATGTGAAAGGGTAAGGAAGGGGGGGGGAAGACGGGATAGGAGGGAAAGAGGGCAGAAACAAAAGGTTTCCTGGTAAACTTTTCAAATCCTCAACTACAGCCTCCATGTTAATGTAGTGTAGAAAGAGGAAAGTGAAAAATGCGCTCTTGAATTCTTGACATGTACACAGCAGTGGGATTATCTGGAGGACGCCAGAGTTTTCTCGTTCTTTTTTTTCCGAGCAGTCCCCTAGACTCTTTTTTTCTGCAAATTAAGGAAACGTTTGAGAGAGTTCTGTTACTCACACACACAAAACAAACAATAAGGTACTGCAGGAGTAAGTGGACAGCTGTCTTCAAATATCCTCATTTGATACTACATCACGACAACACACGGCAAGAACTCTGCAAAAGGTGCTGTGGAGAAACTTTTCGATAGACAACACTTGATCTGTGGTGAGCAATCCTGACAGTTTGGGATAAAACACCATAATCTGCCCATATATGTGGGCTAAGCCCAGTAAAAACATTCAAATGAATCCTTTCGGATGGATGAGTTTGCCTTGCTCTCTTTTCTGACAATGTTGTGGTCTTTACATTTGTACTTTTTAATATTGTATCTGTAACTCCGATAAAGTCTTTCAAACCCAAAGATGATTGAATTGTGTTCAATCCCTCCTTGAGACAAATGGTAAGATGCTTATGGGACTTATGTCCTTAAGTTCAAAACAAATAATAAATATAAGTGTGTTCCCCCCATGATGTGTTTCCATCACAGCCAAAAAAGCACCCGTGATGACTGCAGAGTTGACTGGTTACGAACGCTGCTTGTATCCATTCCCATTGTGGACAAAAGCCAGAAGATGTTAGCAGCTTTTTTTGTCCAGCGTCAAAGGGGTACAAGCTGCCATCAAGATCTTTCAGAAGTATCTTTTCAGAAACAGAAATCTCATGAAACACCACCGAAGAAGAACACAAGTCATAACTGCACCATGTGATATAATATCAAGTGTTTCAGCTCGGTCCCTCATATCTGCTCCATTTCAACAAGTTCTAAATTTGGATGTCACACTTCGTGAGACAACACATCAACACAAATCCCAAGAATAGCATGGAGCATGCTTGCTCCTGTGTTGTGTGTGTGTGTGTAGAAAAGAGACGAGCGAAAACAAATGGAATTCACCCGTGTCTAATTAAAGACAATGAAGGGGAAGGTGTGTGTCTGCTACAGAGAGAGACAGAGCGCACGAGAAATGTTAATCACATGAACACGTGCTTGCACAGATGTTGCCTGTATCTTATTCTATATTTGGATCATTTACACATACCATCTTGATTTAAAAGAAGGCAGTTGTATTCTACAGACACATTTATATCTGTGCCGTATTTCATTCCCCACCTCCGATGAGATCACAGGTGTGTATCAGCCTCTCTCACTCCTCTCCTCATTGGACAGCCAGTGAAAATAAACTGTCAAAAACTCCTTTTTTTCACTTATTTGTTAGCTCCCTCCTCACATTCTCCCTCGTCGACTGTACCTCAACGCGCCATCTATCACCAGGTTATCACGTTGTATGCGCTTCCTCTACTGTCATCAGCCTCATCCTGACAATCCCCCTCTCCCCGTTGTGTAAGGCGCAAAATCAAACACTAATCTCCTTCTGGTCCAGCACAGATTTCAAGCTGCGTCGTACATGTCAAGATCCTTTCTCACCCACTTTCAGACAATTTTTGTTTTGGTTGTTGTCGATTGTCAGTTGCCCTATTTTTCTTCTATAGATGTGTTGCTGGTGCTCTGTGCAAAACCATTCAGGGGCAATACATTTGAAGAACTTGAAGCTGAGCCACTGAATCACTGGCCCTCTTGCTAATTAAGGAATAACTGCACCACTAAGTATACTTCTGTGAATAAGTACGATCTGTATACCTCAGGGGACACCAACCTTTTTTGAAAGTTGTTACTGGACCAGATTAACATTTAATGTGCAACTTTTTAGTTTACTTTGAGAACAGTTTTAAGTGTACTTCGGAGTGCACACAAGATGTGCTACGGAACTACTTAACAGTTTTGTTTCATTTTGAACTTGAAGCATGCATAACTCTGAACTGTAAAAGTGAACTATTGCAGTGTTATTTTCAGTGTGCAGTGTCTCCTTATGTACGCTCAAAAAGTCATTTTTAAGTAGTTCTCTACCTTGTTATCTCTTTCATTCTACTCCACATACAGGAGTTGTTGAAATGTAAGCGTTTATTGTTTTGTTTTTATTGCTTACAGATTGCTGTGTATATCTCTCTAAATCTGCTTCTTCAACCTCCTGCTGAGACTTTTAATCACCGACTCCAAGAGCTGCTGCAAGATATCGATGACTAAAGCGTAACAGACCCCGGCGGCGGAGTGTCTCAGACTTTAATTGTAGCATTCACAGAATGCAGGGGAGTAAATGTGGTGAAATTGCTGCTTTTCTCAAAAAGTTGCTGCGCTGTGAAACACAGTTTCAGATAGTGTCATATCCTGACAAACTGACACGTGTCAAGATGCTGCGGGTGTGTGTGCGGCTCTTAAAAATCTTTGGAGTCAAAACGGGAAAAATGTTGGGGAAAAAATGAATTATTCGGTTTTTTTCTGATAAATCTGAAATGGAGCCAGAGTTAGTTTATTTTCAGTTTGTTATTTTGCGCTGCTGCTTAAGATTCAGTGTGCCCTTGTAGTGAGATACGCCTCTCAAAAGATGCTCATTCACAGACGCTTCCCAAACCAATCCTGAAATTCACTGTACTGAAGATTGAGTGTATACGTGTTTGCCTAAGGTGGAGGGAAATGGAAACTTGTTCGAAAAGATAGTTTGTCGAGTCGAGAGAACGAGTGTGACAGAGTCTCTGCGTCACTGCTTCCTCCAGCATAAATCCTGTATTATAACCACTTCAGCAGCTAAAACGGATTCTCATAAATGGGAAATGAGACAACCGGAGAAAGAGAACGGAGCGAGCAGCCTCTGAAACCTCAACAGACGCACTTTACTCATTAGCAGCACCCGTCTTTGTTTCACTGCTCATGTGAGCCCATTGTCTCACGTAGGAAATTCATGCCACTCTTACTGCAGATAGTTTGTGTTCCTCTTCTGACTCAGAGTGCCAGCTTTGCTCATCAAATCACAACAGTGTGTGATGAAGTGAGGCTGTTGTTTTCAAAATGGCCGGTCTCACTTTAATACCCATTTTGTGTGTGTCTGTGTGTGTGTGTGTGTGTGTGTGTCTGTGCAGCTGAACAAATGTATTTGTCGAGCAGCTTAGTGGCTAATGCTGCCCGGACAAGAATGTACCGGAAGCTTTCCAAGGAAGGAGCTCACAGACTTGCAATGCCCGAGGGATATGACACTACACTCCTGTTCGTCTTTTGAAAATTATTCATTTATGTACTGTATACTCAGCCAACATTTTTTACTTTCATGCTTTTACTTTGAAGGCAAAAAGCACTACGGTCACTGGATAAGATTTGATGTGCAGTGTGACATGTGTCAGGTGAAAAAGATTATTTTCAGTTTATTAAATGTTCTAATCTTTTTTGGTTTGCTTCTTTTGTTTGAGTTACTCGGGCCAGTTTCTCAGATCCTGACATCCTGAGGTCTTCATGCAGGTCTCTGTCGAAGATCATCCTCATCTTTAACTCCTGCGTGTAGGCGGGTTTTCACCAGTTGTCAATTGATGAAAATTTAGAAAATTCCTGTGCAACATGTGACTTATACATCCATGCAAAATGACAGCAGATGAAAACTTAGTGTGGACCAAAGAGGAGACTGCAACACTACAAACAAACGTAAATGCAAGATTTTTAACATGATTTCTACATTGCTTTTTATTGAGTGTATAAAATAGTGGACAAAGCCACCATAACATCACCCATAGGTTTCTGAAGCCAAGGTTAAGCTCAAAGTGGGTGTCACCATGTCACCGGATGTGCCAAGGAAAGAGGTGGAGCCTAGGTGGAGCTGATGCGAGCCTAGTGAGTTAAACAAGCCCATCAAGTTGGAAGCTACCAAGCCAACTGAGCAGAACAAGCTACAGCGTGTGTGTTCACACATAGGACATTTTTTGCACAAGTGTGATTACAGGATCACTTATGGTTATTTGAGTGGCTGGCATGAGTTTGCACAGAAGTTTATTTGGTCCAAAAAGACAGAATGCCTTCCTCTACATCACCTGTGAGATGGCGAGCAACAACAAGCAACAAAGCCCTCAATTATGTATAACTTTAAGCCTTAACACAACTTAAACAAGACTTTTAGGAACACCAAAAGCATTTTTGGACCAGGCTGTAAATATGTTAATTTCTGCTGTTGGGGTTCATTGGGATTGATTGGCTTTTTTGAGACAGCTTCAAGTTTGCTGCTTGGGTTTGAGTTGATCAACTGGAAAGTCCATTTAACTCAGCAAACCAACACCTTATAATTGTATATTTGTATATTTTTAATGGTATGCTGTGCTATGTGTGGTGTAGGTCCTTTTATGTACTTCTGATGTACTTTGGTAGAACCCAAAGAAAAACTTTCACGGTGGCAGACAATACAGTTAACTTAATCCCATCTAGCTTAATCGAATAATGACATCGAGGAAGTTTTGCGCTACATTTGGATGGAAACCTTGCTTGTGTAATGTCCGCTACTGTTCAATATTCTCTCCTCCATCTCAGCTCCCATCATATTATTCGAGTTGGGGTTAGTCATCACAAACACTCGCCCCAAATCCTCTGACTTTAAATGAAGCTGCACACAAAATAGAAACTGGCAAACTGTTACCGTGCCCCACTCACAGAGGGACGGGAGGATTAGAGAACCTCTGAGTTAAAAGGGCTCACGTCCAGGGTTTTTTTTTTTCCCAAAGGGAAGCATTCAAAGCACTGAGGGGCTGGAGGAACTAAGGCAGCTGTTGACATCAACACTGTGACGGAGAAACCCCATTTGCTGGAGAGACACATGAATGAACAATCACTTACATAGACGGAATAAATACGAATCCTCCAGCATGTGTGTTTTCCCTTCGGTGTGGATTCCGCTCTCTCCGCAAACACTTGACCGTAGCTCTCAAGTAAAGTGCATGCTTCAGCTGAGTGTGGATTTCCTCGGCTTTGTGCGTGAGAGGACTAAATGCAGTTTTTCCGACACAAGAGAAATGTCTGAGTCAATGAGTAATTTTTCTAAAGCTCCTTTGCTGCAATACTTACTCTCTGGCAGGAATACACGCAGCACATCAAAGATTCACTCCGTTGTGTTTTTCAAAATAAGTTCAAATGTAGGCCACGGTAAGAATGCAGGAAAGACATTATAAGCACTGCCAGAGGAATATTCTTCAATGCCGAATCAGTGGAATGTTCTCTGGGATGTTTCAATGTTTTTTGTGTTCATTGTGATCTTGTGTTTATGTAGTGACGGTTTGTGGAAGGATGTGAACGTCCTCCTTTCTTCTGCCTATACGAAATTGAAATATGTTCCATGTACAACACAGATGACACTATGTTTTTCAAAGGCTTCCATGCTACCGATACTGTACCGTACAAGGCGTTCTCCTCATATCGCTCTTATAGACAAAGCCGATTTGCATATGTTTAAACACATTTGGGGTTGACTGAATACAAACTGTTTGCCTCTAAGGTACTCTGGAGAAAAATGCAATCAAAAGTGAACTAATTTGTCAGGACGTAAAATGTTATGATTAAGCGTGTATTCCTCTGCCTTCGGGGATGCTGTTCAGATTTTAATCAGAGATTACAGTAAAAGGTTCTAATAACTGTGCAAAGTACAGGAACGATGCCAGAGGTCAGGACACACATGCACACTCGCGTCTATAATTGAATCGAGACGGTAGCATCAGCTTTGGCAGGAGATATGATTGGAATATGTGTCTATATCTAAACCAGACACTTGATACCTGGGTACAACATCTCAGGTGAGACAGGTGGAAGCGGCCTGTGTTCCCACCACATATTATTCATCTCTAAAATACATGTCATTACAAAAGACAAGAACACTCTTACTAAAATGATCAATCACAGACTGTTTTCGAGGCTTCAGAAAGTTTTTCTCTTTAAGTCAACAACTGCCACAAAGCACCCGATTATGTCTGAGCAGGATAAACGACTTCTCGACATTTCCCCATCCACACTAAAATATATGGCTAGAGTTTACGGATCACCCAAGTCTGCACACTTCAAGGTTTATATTGCTTTCTTTTAATAGAAAACAGCTGAAGCATTGAGAAGCATAATTAGCTGCCACTAACAAAAGGTTTTCATACTGTGGGCCAAGAGAATATCAGGGTCAAAGCACAACTTTAATTCTAGTAGAAATTGGAAAAGAAGTAAATTGTGTTTACTTCTGTGTTTTGTTTCCATACTTTATATTTGAATCAATACACTGGTTTGGCCAACTCAGTAGAGTTTGGGTAAATGGCATTGACATACGTGACTCAGCATGCTCGCTAAGCTGTTATTTCATTGAGTGTATTGAACAATGCAGTGTGTGCAAATGTACTGATGCACTAAATTGACACTGATTAGGGAGAAAGAGAAGGCAAGAAACACAAGCAAAGCTTATTGATCTTATTTGTGAAACAGTTTTTTTTTTTTGTTTAAATCTGTTGAAACTTTTGGTCAAAGTTCATAAAGTTCAGCCCCAAAACTAGTTCGCATTTCAGTGGATATTTAAATACGAGGCCAACTTCTGGGTCATTTACACTTCTGGGTAATCAGGTCCCATCCTCAATCTTTTCAGATGAACCATATGGACAAAAATACACACTCACGTACAGGGACACACATGAACACACACACACACACACATGCAGGGAGAGAAAGGGATGAAAGACTGTCAGCTTGTCCCTCTCTCTGTCGCTCTTTCATGTGCTGATGAGTTAAAGCTCTAATGTACAACAGGTGTGATGTCTACACACAGGGCCATTTATCCTTTTTAATCACCTCTCAACCAAACTCAAATAAACTGGGCTGTTTTTTATATCTATGACGTGAATGGGGCTGTATTCGCCGTTCATCAAAAATAAAAGAAGTGGAGGAAAAAATTATCCGCAATTAGAGAAGCTGACAAGTAAGGGAAAAAGGTTGTGAGTAGATTTCCCTTGGCAACGCTTGAAATGACCGAACTGGGCCACATCAATCTCATTCGGCGCTCCGCAACAGCCAGACTCTTAATCAGGGCGGTCAAAGCCCAGTGAGCACTGTAAAGATCAGCTACAGTCCTGACATGACAGCACCCTGTACCACCTGCTACATTACAAGAAGGGGTGTAGCGAGTTAATACAACTAGTGATTTTAATGGTTTCTGTTCATCGGAGGTCAATTTTTTTTTTTTTTTTTTTTAATTTTCACAGCATGCGGTTTGATTTAATTCATTTAAAACAGGTCTGCAAATGTGAATCATATGGAACAAAACGCAGCTTTAATCAATATTTCTAGACTGACAATGAGTAAAATCACTACTGAATGTGTACTGTAAAAGGGGTCCGCAGAGAATAACCACCAAATTCTACAGGTTTCCTCACCGTTTGGCATCTTTCAACTAATTGTTTTGGTTTTCTGACCCGTGTCTTTACTCTTTTGGTTAAGAGGAGGCAACCATTTTCAGCAAGAGATCTACTTGCATTAAACAACAAACAAAGTTAGCGGCTAGGTTATAAAGAAGTGGAGACTTTTGCCGCTAAAGAGCCACATATTTACCTCAGTAGCAGACTCATATCCAATAACTTCCTGATCCCAATGCACTGGTTCGAGTGACCTTGTAACAACACTTTCTCTGAACTTTGTTCTGAAAGATGCAAGCTGGACATGTACACATATATGCCAATAAAACAACAAAACAGAGGAGCTGATTCTCTCAAGTCACACGGCTCAATTAGAGGAGTTTTTATCTAAATATTAGGTTGTATGTAAACTAGCACACTGAGAAAAACTCATCGGTGCGCACAGTGTTTAGGACTGTAGTTTGGTCAGTGTTTCAAAATATCACAACAAATGCAGTTCACCGCAGCTGTGAACACTTTGTAATTTCAGTCAAGGCAACTCTCGGTATAAATATATGAAGTGCGGTGTCATAAACCTGCTATTGCTGGCAAATATTCCCCTTTGAGCATAACTGAGCAGATCCAGGAATGGCTTAGATTGCACTGAATTGACATTCCATAAAAAAAAAAGCAGCGCAACTATTCAAATCCGGCGAGATATAAGGCAGCATCAAACTCGCCCCAAAGAAATGCACAAGCTAAGTGGAAAATCGTACTGATGGTACTGTGAGCTGCAGGAAAGTGTTACATGCTACTCACTGAGTGTGTGATGTTCACGGGCTATCTGTGATGGAGGGGTACGCACAAAAATATGCATTCCCATGTGTTCATGTGTTGACTGATTCATCTCCGTCCTCAGACACAAAAAAGAAAACTGGAAGTGCTCCTCGATGTGCGAGTGCGTGTGTCCGTGTGCGTCTTACCTGTTCAAAATGCGGAACGTGAGGCTCCCTCCTGTGAAGCTGAAGCTGCTTGTCGATGTTGTCCTTCAGGCACTGACACACGCGGCGCTTCTGGTCCGCCGAATAGGCTTCTAGGCTGAGCAGGCAGTCACACTTCTAGAGACATGGAGCGAGGGAGAGAGGAGAGAAAAGAGAGAGAGAGAAACGGAGAGATGGAGGGGGGGGGAGAAAGAGGGGTGGAGGGAAAAGACAGCGGGCAATTAGGCATCTACTGTCAGAGAAGGGAAGAGGAAATGTCTCCTGATCCTTGGATTGTAAAGGGTTCAAGAGAACAAATTAAAGGATTACAATAGTGTGAATGTAAAAGAATGAATGAAGGAGTTTTTTTTCCCCTCTCACGGGCTCACTTTAATGACATCTTCAGACTTGAGCCAGACTTGAGCCGAGTGTATGATGATGACGGAGCAGTGAGTCCTTTCAAATAGAATAATGACTCACAAAAGAGCACAATCCATCACAAGTGCTGTAGCAGAGGTGTCGGGTTATTGTGTGTATGTGTGTGTGTGAGTGTGTGTGTGTGTCCAGCAGATTGGAATAAACCCTATCCACAACCGACACGGACCACACTCGCACAGACTTTTTTTTTTTTTCCTTTTCCGCACATTCAGTTGTCATCAACTTTGTTTTCATGACACCACAGACAGTAAATGGTGCAGCCCCTCTGGGTAGCAAAAATGCTAGCATTAGTGAAATTAGATAATGGCCGGCATCCACTTCAGGCAGAATTTGATATGCTGACAAAATGATTACACCCAATGACCAAAGGCAGGATGGCACTCCTGAAAGAGTACAAATCAATACACTATCCCTGCTGGGAAATACATGAGAACCAATATTTGACAACCCGTGGCTGAGTTAGAGTTGGCAGAGCTTGGACAAACAGCCTTTTCACTTAGAAAAACATGCATTATCGTCAGCTGACTCCAGGACATCCACAATCTGTGCGTGATCTTTCAGACAACATTTCTAATAGTTTTATGGCCCCATTTGTGGGTTTTTTCGTCCTGACCCCAGCAATAGATACAGTCGTAGTTTTGATAAAAGTAATAATAAACCGTAATACATAAGACTCATTTATGTCGAATTTTTGCCCCAAATCCTACATTGGAAACGGCCTCCAAGCAGACCTCTTAACAGAGTTCAATTAGAAGAATCATAACGTGTTTAACTTTGTGCTAGTAAGTATAATTCAAAGCTAGAGTGTTTCTGGGATGCAGAGATAAAAAGTTTGCAGGTAAAGTTTCTTAAAGACACCTGGAGACATTCCTAACTGTTTTAGTGGCATCAAAAGCAGCCATTTTTCACCAGAAGTCAGACCATCTCTATCCATGATCGCGGCCTAATGCAAACACGAGCCTACGCACACAAAATGCAACCTAAACAAACGTAATATTGCAACATAAAGGTCCAGTTCTAACATATCTGTGGTTTTGACAAGCCACGACTATAGACCAAATTAATGGATCAGCTGATTGGATTTGCTATCAAAACACCAGGACAAATGTTTGTCAAGGTATTTGTGCACTCAGACACCTACACACACTCACAGTAGCTCCTCTCATTCACCTTTGTTGTTACATCACTAGGGTATGTTCAGCTGAAGAAAAGTCTCCATTATTCTGTTCATTCTGATTAAAATCCAACATGAAGGAACCCATTGTGCTCAAGTACATTTGGTCCCCCCCCTCTTGTTTTTCCCTATCCAATTTGATTATTTCCATCTACCTCGCCTGCTCTGCTTCCGGCGGTGTCAGGGAAAAACATTTGTGTCCTGACATTTTTGGGCACGAGTCAGGCTATAAATAGGATTTTTCCATTTTGTGCAAGTCTTCAGAGATTGACTGAAATCCTCGGGGCTTTTCTTGACCATTGCTGCCCTGGTCAGTGGTGAATCATGATGCTAGTTTATTTGCCTTTCTTCCCTGGCTGTATTGGTTTTGCATTGGTTTTGTATTTGTGTATCTCGTTGGACTATCTGTCTCTTTCAATGTCACTCAATGTTTTGTTGAAGATGGGGATGCTGCAGGGTCTGACGGCACAACGTGTAGTTAAAGCCTAGTCATTGTTAGTGATCTTAATACAGGGTAAAGGGTCAATTAAAGCCTGAATTAATGGCTGCAATGTCAATACTGCCTTGATGTAGTACAATATAAAAGAGAGAAGGAGAAGGTGAACTGATGATTTTGTCTCTAACAGAAAAACAAAGACAAGATTTCAAGTGAAATGAGGAGAAATAAAGAAAGAGCAAAACAGAGTAGCACACTGTCGTTCATGAAATTGAGCCTGACCGTTTCCAGTTGCACCGCGACATGATGAAACAGGGGCTTTTTCAGAGTGGACAGAAATCAATGTCGATGTTCTTCGATATCCATCATGTGGACTGAATCTGAGTCCATACGGGTGAGGCGGTGGCCATAATAGTTGGAACCCATGCACACACACGCTCAGTTCAATGTAACCATCTATTCCCCCTCGGGCTAACCCTCATGATACTGCCGTCAGTGAAAATCTCATAATTCAATGGAAGGTTATTTTTAAGCTCATGCTCCAAGGATTACATGATATTCTACAGGTCAGGAAAGGTCAGTAAAGAACAATATTTGAGGAGTATTACTTGCTTGACATGTAGGGCTGTCATCATAAAGGATGTGGGGCTCCGAGTACAAGAGCTTTGGTCAGTCCACCGCTTTGATCCCAATAAAGATACCTTAAAAAAAACAACTGGATAATTGCGATAAAATTCTTTTGCAGAGAGGATGAATCATAATGACTTTTCCTTGGTAGCATTACCAGCAGAGTGGCATTTCCATCTAAAGTAGCCCCCGCATGCCATTTCTCCCATCCCTCCATGTCTCCATGTCGTGGACTGTAAACATGCCGTGGATTGTAAACATTTTTTTCTGAAATGTTCAGCGCTGCAAACCCCACTGCCAAAGTTCCACTTTTAAAATGAGCTACCCCTTGGATTGCATTTTTTTATTGGTGTGCTTGAGAGAGGGGGCGTTTGTTTGGGGTGAGGTCCTTGGATATTTAGACCCTGGTCCCTGCAGTGGAAAGTGGAAATGAAGAGTTCCTCCATAGGTTCGTACCCGGGGAACGTCCCTGCGTTGTAGATGTGGCTAAAGTTTTCAATTATCACGTAAAAATCTGTCTCAACATTGACTGGATGGACGGCCATGGAATTTGGTGAAACACTGAGGGTTTTGAGACAATGTATTGGATTAAGCCAGAAGAGCTGTATTGAGCCATTTATGGGGTTTTTATGTTTAACAAGTCCCCATCCTCTTCAGCTGTTTGGGAGAATGCTGCAGCTCTGTTTTGCTGTGAAGCTGCAGAAATGATTCGTCGACTACAAAACTTCGCCCAACTTTCTATCCATATCATCAGATTTTGCAGTGTTGCTGTCTGCGTGTGGCTCGTTTCTTCACGAGAAATCAAAGGAGCTTTTCCTCTTAGCTAACGGCATTTACAAGCTGACTAACTGACATCGCTTGATTTCATGGCTGCTGTTTAGCGACACTTCTTATGCAAACACCAAATTAAGATGAAGAAGTGTGCAGTCTGAATTTCCTCAGACTGACACGTGGTCACGCGCCGGGCCAGCTAACATTAAATCATGCAATGTTAACGTCACCCAAAATGTAACACACATGCAGCAAAACACTTTCCAACAGACACACACACACACGCATACACACAGAGATATTTGCCAGTAATTTTGAATTTCCACAGAACTGATGTGATTTACTCGTGTCTGATAACGATTTTTCTGTCTCTCATGTCCTAGAGCTTTAGTCAAGAATTATTTGGGATTAGCAATACTGCAAAACAAAAAAGGAACAGCTCAGTCTTTCAAGAAAACATTGCCTCATATGGCCAGGTTTTTCCAGGCAACTCCCCACTGTCCCACATTAGAGAAAACACATCTGCGATGGAGCAGCTCAGGGTCCCAGAGGCATGCATGCACCTGCATCCACAGACTCACTCACCCAGCTTTACAATCTGCACACAGTACCAGTTTAAACTCTTACTATACAGTCCTACTATAGATGCATCTTCATAATACGTAATGGTTATGACAAAACGGCGGTCCAGCTGGGACTCTCTGCTCCGTGAGTCATAGTGAGGCACAGGTCTCAGAGCTGCATGAGGGCTTACATCCTAATCTGTCAAAGAGAGGAAGAGTATGTTTACACAGTCTCAGTGTGTAAATATGAGGCAGTGCATACTAAACTGTACACCACTTACTGACATGATGCACATTTTGTCTTAGGTAAAGAGGGAAGATGGGGGGAAATAACAGATGTGGACAGATGAAGAATAACACGGAGGTCATTATTATTATGCGTAACACTGCGTATGCAGCAGTGCATTTCCTTTTGCATCACATCTTCGAAATGAACACAGCTACTAATGATGATTCATCTGTCTCTAGCTCGTAATTCAGCCAATCTGTTTCAATATCTCCTGTTTGTTTTTGTTTACCATTATTACACTTTGCTGTGCTGATTAAGTGTGCATTATTGCCTCTAGCTGGGATAGTTTTCTTGAGAGTGACTTGTACCTCATTGAATTACATCAGGTAAAATAATCAGTCATCTCAGCAAATGAGTCAGCCGTTGACAGCTGGTCACGGACCACATGTTTTAGGCAAGAATCTTCAGGAGCCAGCTGGAGCTTTTCTGTAATGTTTGCACTGCGGGCTATTTCACTTAAAAGCTGTCTATTAGTTTGAAGCAGTGCTTCTATCACTTTTGTGAAGCATGGGGATTTGCCTGCTTTCATTTTAGGGTAAAAACCAGAACACTGCAGTAATTTTAAAATCACATTTCCACCAAACATGTTGGAAGCAAATTGCCTTGTGTCTGAAGGGAGTTCACTGGAATCTCCCACTGACTCTGTGGAGGCAGGTCTCTGGGGATTTTCCTGTTAAAGTCATGCTTCTTGTTGGCATTTAACAGCATCCGGTCAGTGACCCAGGCCGCCCTTTTGTAAGACAAATTGTAATGTGAACATCACAGTAGCAGACTCAAGTCATTTAGTGACACCCTTATTATTTGAATAAATCAAACAACTATTTATCTTATTTATCTAATGACTACCGAAAGAACTGTTTTACCTGAAACAGCAAATTGCCTTACTCTACTTCCTACTTTGGTTTACCCCGTACACCGGTCCAAGAAATAAACACGAGAGCTAATGAAACAAAATTCAATGAATGGCCACTGGCCTGCCATGGAGTGGCTAAAAATACAGGCAGCATTTCCCCTTAATCAGATTGATTAAAGTGCTCCCTGGTAGAAGCCCTCCCCCTGAGCCATCTGGCAGATGAGTTTTCAGTGTGTCACTGGACTGATGTCAGCACAGCTCACCTAAGCTGCTTCAGCACAGGTTAGCATGGTTTCACTGACAGCTAATGTGCTTATTACTCTCGAATGGGTGCACATCCAGGCATCATCTCCATGCTTCCCAGTAATAATGACCTAAGTCTAATGTTACGTGTTATAGATCATGTATGATATTTGTATGCTAAATGTGAAGCAGCCGATTAGCGTAGCCTAGCAAAAAGACATGAAGATTATGTGTTGGAATATTTCTTTCACCTTAAAACCACAGCTTGTCTCCTCGATCTTTATTATGGATTAAACAAACAAAGTGCAAAAAATTAATTAACAGGCCTCAGGGGTGATAGAGGGGAAGTTTTTTGTACCGCTGAGGGAGGCCAGGCTTGTTGCTTCCAGTCCTTATGCTAAGCTGAGCTAATTAGCTGCTGGTTGTAGCTTAATATTTGGCATACAGCCAGTTAGATTTGTTTTTCTGCCATGGCCGGTGTGGATGTGTTTGTTTTCAGATCATCATATTTTGCTTGTAATTCTTGCGTGTTTCGTTCTCAAATGTGGTGAAGAGCTATTCAGGCGCCACCATTGGTCTACTAACCCCTCCCACTGTCCCATCTGATCCAGTCCCTTGTGCTAACTCTAGCTCAGTCTCAGCTTCAGTTGTCTTTGTCTTATTTGCACTGACTACTGATTTATGAACTCAGCTCTGCTCTTAGAACTAGAATATATGTCTTGCACTTCTGTCTGAAGTTTATTCAGATGTATTCATTCATATGAGAGAGTTTTGAGTGTACACATTGGAGGCAAATATGGCTTACTTTTAAAAGTAGATTGTAAACAAAGATTTAAAAAGTACATAGTAGGAGCGAGCCAAGGACAAATACACAGAGGAAAGTGGTTTCTGTTCAATCTAATGTGCACACCACTGAAGATGCACTCGAACGAGTGCCCATATCCTTAATGTTTCAATAGTAATCTCTATAAAGCAGTAAAATAGGTCTAAATGAAGACATAATGCCACCAAGTGCACTTATTGCCAGATCATAATAATGACACTGATAGTACTTTAGCATGTGCTTTGTTTTTGCAGCACTGTAAATCTCTAAGATAGTTTTTCTGACACTTAGTAGCAGGAATTTTGAAATATAAAATGTTAAGTGCCTGTTACATAAAGGGCTTGTGTGACATCAGACTCGTCACGCTCCATAGAGATCAAGGGTTTTTCCATAGCAAGTCCCTAAACACAGCAATACTAGGCAGCATCATGCCCTATTAGTCATAGTCCATACACTGGAGCTGAACATGGATTTGTGACCATCACGCTTATGAGTAAGTTACAGATAAAACTACCAGCACATCATCATCCTATTACTGCACTTTCCTACTTTGTCACGAGCGTACTAGTGTGGCCATTACTCTGAGTGTATGGCTAAAACCTTGAGACAAAACAGTCGTAGGGTAAGGTATCCCTTCTAAGCCCTGAGCTTTGTAACTCTAGCATTTAATGGGTTTGTGGCTTGCAATTAGGTGACATGTAAACAAGAGCTAAAGATAATTAAGGAGCTAGCTGTGGTTTGGAACAGTTTATCACCACTAGCGTCACTGGATCAGGAAGCTACAGGGATAGTTGGTTCACTATTTTGGTCCAGACCCAAATATCTCAAGATGAGAGATTTTGATTCATTTTGTCCCCAGAGAATGAACCCATGTGACTGTGGTCATTTCAATAACCCTACAAACCCAACTATTAGACAGATTTTCATGAAGTTGTGTACAGACGTTCATTGTACCCAGAGGATCACCAGAGGCCTAGTGATTCTATTGAGTCGAGAATTTCTACCATTGTTTTGTTTACTGAGATGTCTGAACAACTACTGGCTGTATTGCCAAGACATTTGGTAAAGATATCAATGGTGCCAAGACAATGCATCCAAAAGACTGATGCAAAATGTAGCGCCTCCAGCAGGTTAAAGTTTTCCTTCCTTCCAGTGTTTTTCCGTTCCTTTCCCTCACCTGTCTTTTTCTCGCCCCGCTACACCTGTACCTGATTCTCTCATTAGTGTGTCTGTAAATAGTCTTTGTTCTCCCACATGTCTTTGTCAGTTCGTTCCGTCTTCTCCTGTGATGTCACCCTGTGTTTCCCTCCCGTAACATCTCAAGTGTATTCTCCAGTGTCTTAGATCTGTACTTTGCTTGTGTTAGCACTTCGGTGAAGCCCTTTTTGTGTCTACTTTGTCTTTTTGTCCATTTGACCCAGTTTTGGTTTACCTGGATTCTTGTTTTTTGTGCGTCATCCAGCTTTTGCTTAATAAAGCTCACCTTTTGTTTCTGAATCCTGCCTTCCAAGTGCTTTGCTGCATTGGGGCCTCATCTTACTACCAAGTCGTTACAGCCATGGGTTTTAACCTTTGTGGTTTTCCATGGGATGTATTAACTACTGGATGGACTTCCCTGAAATGTGAAGCAGGATTATTTAGTATGATTTCGAACATCTGTCCTTTTAATTTGGCAAATACTTTTTAAATGTTGTAGTATTTGAGAAGTTTTCTTATGTTTACATGTTCATATACATGCTAATATATAACGATGAACATTCTAAACATTATACATGCTAAACATTAGCAAGTTATTGTTTTCATTGTGAGCATGTCTGTGTTTGTATTTAGCTCAAACACAAAAGCTTTATTACAGTTACCAGAATAACTGTAGACCAGACCTATTCATCTGACAGCCAGAGGGCTAAATGTGGCTTTAAACCACGTCACTCGGACCTTTGATCATATTATTGAGAGACTAATCGGCCAATGCATTAGTTATGCCTGTTCTCAAACACATAAATACTCTTATTTTATTAAAGTGTTTCCACAAAGGCTGTTAAAGCAGGGAGCATTTAGGAGTCAAACTGACAACCCACTTGTATGTCTAGGTGCATTGTTTTTTACCTGCATTTTTACAATTCTTTTTCAATCATGAAATCTAATAAAGAAGGCAGATTAAATAAAAACTGTGCTCATTTAGCACATTTAAAGTTTACATATGGGATGGAAATGTTCAGCTCCTTGGCACTCGAATCAGGCCCTTTTGAAAAAAGTAACTGAATAGGCCAGCAATTTAAATTTCAATCGTTTCCTGTAAGAAACAAGGGACTACATCTGACTTCATCAGAAGGTCTGATAGGATCAGGGTAAGTTAATGGGGTCAGGTTCCCATGACTGTCTCATGACTGCTCTGAAGGATGGCTGGAAAATTCATTCCTGAACCTGGGAGTCTAATCAAAAGTCAATGACTGGCTGTGTTTCTCCACACTGAAGGTGGACAACATAAAAACACCCGTACGATATGGTGCAATCTGAAACAAAACATGTTAATAAAAGAGTTCAGGTTGGAGTTGATCTATTCCTCACAATGCTCCAAGGTAAAAGTTTTGCCTTCATGCTTGATATTATTTGTGGTTTTAAAGGTAATGCCTGATGGAGCAACTACCATAACTTCCAATAAATCGCACTAAACACAAACGCATCTTTTCTATTCTGAAAAAAAAAAGAAAAAAAAAAAAAGCATAGCATGTAGTTCACGCTCAGCGGCTTTCCCACACTCTTTCATCTATTTCGAGTTTGTTTCTCTAGATTCCAGCTCAAAGCTCTTCTGTGGTTTTGCGAAGCAGCCATGAAAAGAGCATGCAAACTGGAGGCCTTGGCCTGAGGCTCTTCCTATAGCCACCAGGGAGGATGATAAGCACATGACAGGGCTACAGGAAGTATTCTGAAGTCATGTACTGTTTCTAAAAGGTTTTAACCTCTTTTTTTAGCAACAAAATTCCTGTGTGTTCTCTTTCGTCATGATCATTACTTAGTCATGGAGTTCATCAATCATTTGGCCTTGTTTTTTGGCCTTTTCACATGACTGTGAGTTTGGTGCATAAGCATGAATGCACTATTTTGAGCTTCAGATCAGATTAGCATTCAGGTCAGTGTTCATTGAGGTTTTTAACATTCAATTAAGAGGTACCGACATTTGGCTGGGGATATGTAGGGTAACTAAATGAGAGAATAATATGGTGCCTTTTTAGATTCAGTCTTTTTTTAAACGTCCAACATCATCATGTCAACATTTCTACAATACTCGTCATATCACAATCACATCCCATGTATATGAGCTTACTTTCATGACATGGTTGTGTTGTGTAGCTGAAAAAAAAATCCTTACAATTTCTAGTGTGTTTGTGCCCACAGAACCCGGTAATGTAAACCAAGTATTTTTTGTGCCTGTACCTACCGGGACCACAAGCACATTGTCGTCGCAGCGTGTTATTGAAAATTGAACACAAAAAACCAACATTGCAACATATCCAAGGTTTGCAAAGCGTTGCCAACCTTTATTCTGGCTATCAGGTTGAGGATAAATACATTTGTGATCACCACATTTAGTCCAGCGAGTCTGATAGTGAAAACCTTTTATTGTTGAACCACTGTTAAATACTGCGTATAGTGCATACATACCAAGTAAAGTGAAACATGAATTATTAATTTGGAAATTACTTCTGCACACTTTCCCATAAAAGTCATTGAATAATTCAGATGCTGATTGCCATTTGCCCTCCAACTGATGGTGCAGGAAGATAAACTACAGTTTGGTACAGCGCAGGAGAATACTTTCATCACTAAGTTGTTGGTGGCCGTAGATCTCAGTGCAATCATACTGCAGAGAGGGAGGTCTTTAACTGATTATATCTAGATGTATTGCCACTGCCACTGCAATCCTGCCGATCTGTTTTGGCATATTAAATCAGGGAAAACGCAAAGTACACTTTAAGTTGCGGCTTAACTGAAATGAAGAGGTTACATCTTGGTTCAATCTGACCCCTGAGAGACTGGTCCTGCCCTGGTCATGTTATGGATGGCCACCATAAAGTAGAGGTTTCGCTGGCAAGAGCCCCTGGGTGCATATCATTCACACCCTGCCTTCAGCCTACAAGTGACAGCCTGTATGTCATGCAGTCGATGATGGGCCTGAAGGCTTGAGGATGTGCGCACATACAGAGATGCATAAAAAGGCATCATATGCACGCACATATAGAAAACAAGCACCTTTACAGACACGTTTAAGATGCCTTAATAGAGCAGCATGAGCCTTGACTTGAAGCCATCAAATAAAAAATGCGCCGTTATTTACGTCACCCTATCGGCATAATAAACCAAGAAGGCACCAATCTTTTACGGCACAGAATTCTTGGAGGAAAAATAACTATTTGCATACACAACACTGTGCTTTTTTAGCCTGATCACAGAGCGCCCTCGCTGTTCCACGGCCTACGACCAAGCAACCACACTGTGATTTCACCTAGTTTGGCAGTATCACTCTGCATATGGTGCTTCTTATTTCATGTCTTCTCAATCACCACACATTCTGCTCTCTTCTGGGGGGTACAAAACATGATTCATAAATCAAAGCCAATAACTCTGTGCAAAATGTGATTTGTGTGCACGGCTCAAGGAGTGAAATCTTTTGGAACAACTGACCAAGGAAAAAGCACAATTCCGAAAATAAATGTTTTGCAGACTACGTTGAGATGAAGTAGGTCTTTTAAGTCATTGCTACTGCTGCGCTGTTCTAAGTGAAGATTATTCATGATTTCAGGGTAATTAGTGGCGACTGCACTGTGCCAATTAAATACAAATCGCTATAATGGCAATTTAGAGGAAATAGTGGTGAATGGATGGAACTTAATGGATTTCTCAGCTTTCACTTGTGGAAACTTCACACACATCGGAAACCATTACCAGAATACCAGGACCACATTCTGCAACTTTATAGTATAACACCAGAAGCAGCACAGTATGACGTGGCCATTCTACAAGAACAGACACAAACACTTACTCTAATCAGATATAACTGCTAAATGCATGAAATTTGAGATGCATGTTTTTGCAAATGCATGTAATGCACAATGAGAAGTTATATATCAAGTCACAAAGTCATCATCTTTTAAATAATTTTAGTATTACTTTTCCAGTGCCTGCAAAGAGTTGTTTCAAACTACAACTAGCTCTCACAAAAAAAAAAAAAAAAACCTGGCACAGAGACTCCTGCTCTTCCTATTTCATGCAACATAAAATCTTCTCTCAGAACCTGAAGCAGAACCGCCAGTCAGCGGCACTTACATCTCCACAGTCAGACAGCAGGTGCTTCTGAAGAGAGCTGGCCTCCCTCACGAACCGCTTCTTAGGCCCGACCCGGTCGGCCAAGTTGCCCATGATGACTCTGTGATGACCCAGATGCACTCCGCTGCTCTATAATCTCACACAGTGTCTCTCCTCGCCGTCTGTGTTTTTCGTTTACCTACACAATGCTTTCATGCTCCCTCTCTCCCTGCGTCACTGACACACTTACGCGCACACACACATGCGCGAGACACACACTTGGCTTGCCTTAAATCTGGGTTAGATCAGTTCCGTTTTGAGCGAGCGCTAAAATAGGATGACCTCCAGTGATGGAGGAGAAGGGCAGGAGCAGACAAAAGGAGGAGAGCGGACTGTAACAGAGGGAGATGGAGGAGAGGACTGAAAGTGTTTAACTGCTCAGAAACGAGGAGAGTTTTTCTTATTTCTGCAGAATAAAAGTGTCATTTTATCTAGATTTACAGAATTCAAGATCAATTCACTACGCAAAGACACAATGTCAATAAACTGACATGGACGCCACCTGATTTACACTCGTATTCTCTTTGCATTTGATGGTGTGTGGGATAAAACACTCCCCTGTGATGTGGAGATCTTTCGGAGAGATACGATGCATCTGTGGAGTCTCTTGGGAACAGCTGCATGTGGTGATATGTGGGAGCTACGTGTGTCACTGCGAGGTCCCCTATGAACCAGTGCACATGTGCAGATGCGTTTGAATGAGTTAACTGATGTATAGTATATGTTGTGTGTGGGTGTGCAAGTGTAGGTTTCCTTGCTTTTTTCTTTTTCAAGTCAAGTTATTTACAGAACTATCCATCCATCCATCCATCATCTGTACACATTATATGTACGCCGCTTAATCCTCTACAGAACTATACATGTAATATAAATACAGGACAGCATATACAATATTAACCACTGACCTTTAACTACTTGCTTATTAGCATCCTAGTAGCATATTGGCTGAGCCATTAACCTCCAGTGTAACTGACAACCAATTCACCAATCAGGACTGTGTGGATTAATTAGTGGTAAACTCCTAATTAATCAGTTATGAGCAAGACCTCACTAGGGGAATATTTGGGTTAGAGAGACTTAATTTATAATATTTTATCAACAAATTAATTTGTGTTTTGTTACATATGAAAAGACCATTTTATTAGGCGCTGTTGAGGGGGAACCACATCATACAAGTATCATAGCCGATACTGAGCAAAACATTAAGATCCTAATAATTCTGTAGTTTCTTTAGTTTAGGCTTGTTCTGCTTGTTCTGTGGCACGTGTCATAGGTCAGGTATGGCCTTGGACATCTGGTTCATGCGTAGCCTCACTCATAACGACACGTGTGCACATGAAAAAGCAAACCAACGATAAACTTGCAAGGAATCTGTAAGAAAGGTCACATCCAAAACAAGTGACGAGTGCCAAAAGGGGGGGGGGGCTTTCATTATAGCGTCTGTAAATGTTTTAGCGGTGAAAAGGCAGGAAGAGTTTATCTATTAAAAGAGAAGCAGGATTGGAGGGATCTTCAAGGCAAATGCAATGTGTAACTAATGAATGCATGCAGAGAGCAACAAAATGCTCCTCTAAATCTTCCTCTCGCTCTGATTGTGTGTATTTACATCGATTGACCTTTGCACGGACAGGCCAGAAAGAGCAATTCAATTAGAGTCTATCACACCTTGCACGTGGGTAAACACACACACACACACACACACACACACACACACACACACACACACACACACACACACACACACACCCCAACAAACACACTGCAGCAGCAAGGGTCAGGGTCATACGATCACTTCAAACGCGTGTCTTCATCTACTCTCATCAGTAGAACTCCAAAATCTATTCAAGACCTATGAGAACATTCTCTGTCGGTCTCTTTTGATGTCTTCTCCCTGCTCCTTCTCTTTCATCCTTCCCTCCATCCACCTCACATGTCCTTGCACTTCACACAACAGTGTGACCCTACCAGCATGACCAGAAGGTCAATCATTCTGTAAAGACTCTGCCATCACTTAATGAGCGCCACAGTAGCTTAGCAGCTGCTCATGCAAACACTGAGCTTGATCTAAGAGAAGAGAAGAAGAGAGGAAAGAAGAGGAGAGGAGAGGAGAGGAGAGGAGAGAAGAGAAGAGAAGAGAAGAGAAGAGAAGAGAAGAGAAGAGAAGAGAAGAGAAGAGAAGAGTTCCTTTCCTTCATGATTATTATTTTGGTGTTTATATAGCTCTAAAATGACCTTTTTTACAGCTTTTCTTTAGCTCTTACGGTACATTTATGATAGATAAGAGCTAGAGTCCGAGTTAACTGTATGCTCTGTTTCATTGTGGCTACTGTTTGCTCCCTGAGGTATGAAATGAACTGCTGACAGGTGTATCACCTATAATAGATGACTGCACATTTTGTGTGTGTGTGTTTGTGTGTGTGTGGGCATCTGACAGGACCAGTTGGAGGAACGGTGTCTGATGGAGGACAGCGAGGAGGCCGAGCCAAGTAAATCTTAACTAGAGCAACAAGC
The DNA here is from genome assembly GCF_904848185.1 of Acanthopagrus latus. NCBI lineage: Eukaryota > Metazoa > Chordata > Actinopteri > Spariformes > Sparidae > Acanthopagrus > Acanthopagrus latus. The sequence goes on along the minus strand of NC_051050.1, from coordinate 15,856,579 downwards.
GTCTCGCACGCCCGAACCGATCTCTTTGCCGTCTCTCTGTGTGTATTCCTTTCTCCGTCACATTTGCTGCACTAGTCTGGTATTTTGGGCACATCGCTGCATTGCTGTCTGAGCCAACTGTTGTGCTGGAGGATCAGCAGCTCTTTTTTCAAGCCCTGAGGTGTCAAACTGTCAGTGGCTTCGCCTCCGATGAGTGTGATCGGCAAAGTCTGAGATTTGTTTGTGCATAAATGACATTTAAACGTCATCTACGAGGGACAAAGAGAGTCCCGGAGAAAAAACTAAATGAATCATCATAAAATATAAACAACTCTGTTGGAAACAGCACTGAATTGAGGAGTGAAAATACAACATAATAAAAGCTTCTGCACATCCCTGGAGCTGATAAAACCGTTCAAGCAGACCCTTTTAATACGTCATATAAAATCCAAAATCTGCCTTGAACTCACTCAAACTCTCTCTCCTTCTCTTCCATGCTGTCTTACGTAAGAGTTTCTATTTATATATGTTGCCTAATTGGATAGAATGAATAATATCGGAGCCTTTTACTTCCTCTTTTTCCAGCCTGTGGGACAGATATCAGGCCCCTCTCATTCTGTCTGGAATTTCTGAGAAAAAAAAGGCCCTTTTAAAGATTCATAAGCTGCTAATGAGGTTATGCAGCACATTTCAAAGTAAAAACTTGTGTGATGGTGTGTGTGTGTGTGTGTGTGTGCGCGTGTGTGTGTGTGTGCGTGTCTGTGTCTAGTTGCTCGGCGAACAGATTATCCATACGAGCAGAAATATGCAGCCACGACAAATTGAGAGTCACAGCGGCTAGATGGATGGAACAAAAAAAAGAGGGGGGGGGGATGCTCCCATTCAGTATTCAGTCTCTTCAGCTTAAAATTTAAAACACTTCAGAGATGGTCAATCTCTAAAAAAAATACAAAAAAGAAAGACTTTCATGCTCAGATAATTCTGGCAAGAAATAGAAAAGTATCAAGGAGGATACAGACCGGCATGTCTTGTTGAAAATTAGACATACCCCAAACCCATCCCAAGGATCGGTATTAAGGCTGCTCTGAACATATTTTAATTGATCAGTTCCGGCTAAATAAAGTTGATACAAAATCCTCCAAAGGGTAACGAAAATGAAAGTGCCAAAGTCAGTTAAGTCAGTGCGTAGCTACTTTTTTGATGAACATTTAGGTTAGTATAAGTATCAGATTGGATCAAAGTAGCCGCACATTATTTTAAGTACATGAACCATGGATATCATTGTCTAGGGTGCTATTGTTAGCAACTTGAAGAGTAGGCACCACACTTTTATGCTCTGCCAGGTGACATATTTCACATTACGATATATTTGGCTGCTGATGTTAGTGGCACGGTCCCCAGGCACAGAAAAACAGTACAACATTTTGTGAGCCTTTTCTTTTTAAATGTCTTCTGCACATTTTGATTTGGTTAAAAAAAAAAAAAAAGAAGTAGAAAAAAGGCTAATGAGGTGGCTCTAGACAGAGTGAGGCAGCTGTTACGATTGGATATAGCAGCTTGAGGGATTTGTGCAAGAAGGTGAAAGGAAGCGCTGAGTAGAGGTGATAAAAACATTGTGTATTATAACATTTAAAAAAGGTGATGAAATGTACAGTTTCATTCAGTGGGAAGGAGGGGGAGGGAGAGGATGAGTGGGTATAACTGCAAAACAATATTCATTAACTCCATCAGATCAGCCAGGACAAAAGACCATTTAAAGGCTGGAAAACATCACTAACAGGCTCCACGACTATCAAATCCTATCTGTCAGATAACTGACATCCTCCTTGTTTATCTCTGATTCCCAGCAAAGTGCCTTTATGTTTTCTGTCTCCCCTGTGCCTGCTTTGTTCAAGTACAACTGATCTGAGCTTGTTGTCTGGAAATTGGAAGGACAGACATTAATGTTGACTCCCATTGATATTCTAAGTTATGTGAAAGGACCCGTATGTTGGATTTAGTGGCATCTAGCTACTGCAACCAACTGAACACCCCTCGCCTCATCCATCCCTTTCCAAGCATGTAGGTGAACCAACAGTAACATTTAGGTAGAGCAACAACAATTAGTTGATTTGAAAGAAAGAAAAATGAATCAACAAATATTTTGACTGTCAATAAATCAAATTGATTTGTTACCATTTTTTGTCATTTATGATTGTTAATAAAGGGTCCTTGGGGTTTTTTTTTCACTGTTGGTTGGACAAAATGACTCTGGAATATTGGAATATATTCACAATATATTTGTCCTATATTTGACCTATAAAACGATTGATGTAGAGCTGCACCAAAGAAGAAAGTTATCCTGTGGTAGAAAACTGTTGTATATAAACAAGCATATTTTACATCTCAAACAACACGTTTTAGTGACTTTTGACACCTTGGAAGCTACAATATAATATAATGTTTCCTGTTTGCTGTATGTGTACTTGCCCCTAAAAAAGGTTTTCATATGATGAGAATTCTGTTGTGGACTCTTACCACTGGACTGATGGAAAATGCTTGTGGATATAGTGCCATTACAGTTGCCCATTGTTGAATAATTGGTGACCACTGGGATGAAATATTGATAATCATGCCTTTTTCTTCCATCTTAAAATGTCAGCTTGAGAGGCTTTGCAGACAGACAGACAGACAGACAGACAGACATAGATAGATAGATAGATAGATAGATAGATAGATAGATAGATAGATAGATAGATAGATAGATAGATAGATAGATAGATAGATAGATAGATAGATAGATATCATAAACGAGAACATGTTGTGTGTATGACAGAAACATCTCTGAGATGGAGTCACATCTCAAACAGACACACAGAGACATTTTCATTAGAGCTTTCTGATAATCCCTGTGTCTTCCTTGTAATGTGATTTCCACCAGATTCGATTGCCCCTCCGGCTCACAGACAAAATAGGCTGTTCACATTAGACCCTCCTTTTCCTTCTTTCTTTCCCTCTTTTTTTTCTTCCGTACAAACGCAATTCTGCTCTCTTACCTCGGTCATGTGAATCAGGTAGAATCTCAGTTCTTCCGCATAATCTGCAAGACAAAAGTAACAAAAGGGATTAGTTTTAAATTCTAGCTTTGCCTTTTTCCTCCCTGCCAACCATCACCAGCTTTGCTCCTTCTTGTACACAAAGACGTGTCTTATATGTCTGATTATTGCCGGAACACTTATAAAAAGATGTAAGGCTTTTACTTTGAGTCAGCCTCTGAGACATCCACCCTAAGTCAATGAAGTAGCACTCTGTGAGACAGGCCCCTGGGTCTGGAGTCAAGATAGATGGATTTAATCGAGTGACCTCCCTCAACACACACACACACACACACACACACACACACATTCAATACATGCACCCACACAATCTGCAGTATATAGCTTGTGGGGATGTTTACTATTTTATTTCAAGTTTGCACACACACACACACACACACACACACAGCCAACACGCTAACTGACTGATGTCACACTGGGGAGCGGCTCGGCCCTGGGGTGACATTTAAAATGATTGAATATGCTCCATGAAGACTGTCTATCTACCCATCTATCCATCTATCTACCGAGATGGTGCATTGAAAACTACACTGAAAATCTATTATCTATCTATATCTTTATTGTATCAAATATTCATAATTGAATAAGCAAAAGAAAGAAAAAAATGCTACTTATCCTTTGAAGAATGTTGTAAAAATTCTATGAAAATTACATATTTTTTAAATTAACCCACCATCTCTCATCAGATTATGATTCTAATGTTACTTAACCCTGATTGGAGCTAAGAGATATCAGTCCTACAACAAAGCCTGTGCCTTCTTGTTCAGCATCTTGAGCTTGTCAGCTTCACAAGCATCACAAAGAAGAGAACGCCTGTAGTCAGGTCTTGCACTCGTTATAAAATCTCATCAGGAGTTCATGTGATCATTAGGCTCCCAGGAATATGAATCCAACCTCTACCTCTTTACACCAAATACTGACAGCAGACAGCAGCCTCCAACTGCAGCACAAGTCCACAGGCAGCTCTTCAACCGGCTCCTGTTGCTTTATTTTATGAAAGTGAGGTCTGTAAAGTGACACATCCCACAGAGTTCGACACAGGAGACACCGAGGCTGTCTTAGCAATGGGAACAGCAGGAACAGCAGGGCATGTACTGTATGTACTTCTTACTAATTCCAGAAAATAATTGTTTTCATGACCAACAGCAGAGGTCACTGTTGGATATCTTTCTGTTTTCGAAAACCCAGCAGAGTGCTGTCATGCAGCACAGGACCACCGTATGAGAGGGCCTGTTGGTGGAGTCAAGTCAACCTACTGGTATGTCAAATGTTCATTATATTAAGTAATTTGCTGCCACTCATTCCTCTCTAGAAGAAAAAAAAAACATTTCTGTTGCTTACTTACTGCTGGAGTGAAATGATCGATTGCCCTCCTAAATTTAGCATTTGCATCCCAGTTTCAACTTTTGGGTAATTTTAAGAAGAATCTCTTTGAGGGATCTTTTATTGTCCAAAACAATCACACTCAGTACAACATAGTGAAACTTGTTCTCTACAATTAACACATTCCTGAGGAGCAGCGGGCAGTGGCTGACTCCAGCCCAGTGTCTCATTCAGGGGCAGTGACAACAGAAGTGACCTAAGATACGTTTTTTTCCCCCCTGTTTTTTCTATAATGATGGCGCATGAGTTGTCTTAACTCTTCTGACAAAGTAAGTAAGATGACAAAAGTTGGACTGACACATTTTTAATTTCTCACGAAATATATAATTTTGGTGTGGTTTGTGTTTAAAGCCTCTGTTTCCCACGCTCCTCAGCCTAGTATCGGGGTGACAGGAACACAGGAAAGCCCCTGTATTGAACTTGTACTGTGTCATTACACGCACGCACGGACACACACACATACACACACACGTCAAACACACCCTTGCTGAAACAAACACAATCCCCCGGCGCCTCTTTCCTGAGTGACGCTGCCGAAGCGAAATAACAATGACAGGCAGCGAGCGGGGTGGAGATGTGTGTCTATGTGTGTGTGTTTTATGAGAGGACACACACTAGCACACACAAGCACACACCGTCTACTGTATCCCCTCCCTGGTGATCTCCAATTGTTTGGGTGAAGGGTGGAGGTCAGAATGGCCCAGAGGAGACCAGTGATGTCTTTGGTGAGGGCAACGCAGCTCAGTAGTTTCAGTTCAGAAATATGTGTTCATTGGATGTCTTTCAACATAACTGTGTCAATCTTGGCTGCTTAGTGAATTATTTTTGTCTATTATTAGTAGTCTTAGTATTAGTATTTTTATATATGTTGTATATTTGGAACTAGTAAACAAGAAGCTGAAACAACCAGGAAGAAAGGCCAGTATCCACTTATATAGACTAAAATGTGACTAAAACTAATATTGATTTTTATCAACTGGTTTCCACCCCAGCAAAAAACATTAGGCTGAAACACCAGAGGGTTAAGTTGTGAATCATGTCAGGTTGGGCACATGTGTCTCCTGCAATGGTGCAGCCTGAGGAGAAAGGCTATGCGGCTTTGTGGGGCTACACTGACACCTGTAGGGGGCTTCATACATAGAAAATCACTTGCTCTAAACTTGTAAATTTTGAATTTAATCAGTGATCTTCCACTGCACTCACACTGACCTCTGAACACTTCACTGCCATCAAAGTTTTTTTTTTATTCTAGCGGACAGAACAGCAACACCTGTTGTCCTGCTAAATCAATCCTACAAGCCCTTTTGATAAACATGCACCACAAGATTTCGACACCATTGCCCTCGTTTTCTGGATAAAATCCTGCTCAGCGAGCACAACAATCAACCGACCTGACACCAAGTTAAACACTGAGGAGAAGGACGAGTCATTTATTGCTGTTTTGTAACTGCACATTTAACAGTTTTCAGAATTATGCACCCCCCTCCCCAGTGGCCCAGGCATGACTCCAAACTTTGCCCGTGTGTCCGGCCAACTACTCCAAACACAGATATTTACAGTAAGCCTTATTTATTTGACTTGCCTGGGCTCTGCCAGCCCCGATGGCCAAACTATTCTCTCCATATTAATAGAGGGAGGGCTGTTTACACCAAGGTGAAATAAAAAGACAAAGCAACAGGAACGTGGGCAGCCTTTCCCTAAATATCCGCTGGTCAAGCTCAACTGGAAATATCACCGTATCCATACTAGTGTATGTTTATTTCTAGCAGTGCAATTTGTGTAATTAAGCGTTGAGTTTCAGTATCGCTGTCCCGACTGTAAAAGGTCAAACGTGGTTTAATGTGTTAACATACAGATAACATCTTTTGCAAACAGCAATTTGGCTGATGTCTTTTTGACTTTTAAGACACGTGTTGTAACATGTAGTCACATGGATTTAACTGACGGTGACGAAGAATTGCTTATTGTTGTTGTTCAGTCGTCTTTAGGAATTCATTCACAAAGTCGCCTTTTGATTACAGGAAAAGCTCAAGTACGCCCATGTCTGCTGAGAGATATATCCTACATTTCTCCATACAGTTTTTATATATACAACTAGTCTGACAAATGCTTACGTACCATCCTGGAGCCTCAGCTGTCGGAGGTACAGTGGACTCTGAAGTACATTACACCGGCCTGGCTCATCTTCTCTCGTCACCAGCATCAGGTCAGTGTAGACAAACACTGTAACCTACAAGAGACAGATAGGGAAGGTACAAACAAAGCAGGGGAGTGGGGGCAAGGTTAAAAGGGAGGCAGAGAAGGGAGACAGAAAAAGAAAAGACTTCATTTCATACTTGTGGTCTCACATGGCTTACCGACTGACTTTACACCTTGGTGCAGTCACATCACAGCAACAGACATCAGCAAACCAGTGAGATGCACGAACACCAGCTCACATTTAACAGGTCTCACCTCTGTAAAAGCCCCCTACCTCATTTCTTAGCAAAGGAAATGTAGTTCACACGTACATTAGTATGGCCGTACATGCACATCTCTACCCTTATCTTGGTTTTTTAACCTGTTGAATGTTGACCCTGGGCTTTAGACTTTGCTTTTGTTTTTGTTTTTTTACCTTCCAGTAAAAACACCAAAATGAAGCTCTCACTTCATACCTGCAATATCATTATTTTTCACGTTTCATCATTCAAAGTTCCTCTTAGTTTCAGTCTTACTGTTTTGCTTCACTTGAAATTCTCTAAGTCATGAACACTTAGACTGTCTTTAGAATTAAAGACACAGCTCACTGTTTAAATTGTTTTATTATACGTCTGTGCCATGTTAAATACTCAAGGACTGCCTTTCTGTGAACAGCATATCCAGTTCATGTATTGTTATTCTGTGGAACAAATCTGCTTTCACTCAATTATATCACACACACGCTTATCTGCAGTGACTCTTCAAACCTCTTCTGCTTCTGTGAAGGTCTGAGAATATTTGTTGGTTTGCAAATCATTATGCTATAGTAACGGTTATATATAAACTTGAATCCTGTTTTATAAAGAAACTTGAATTTTCAATGTTTCAATGTGTGCGGGAGACTCCCAAACTTCAGATGTTAACTTTGGGGGCTTCACCGAGAGCTTTGTCCACGTGTCATGTCAGCTCAAGACTGCAGTGGCTTCTGCAGCAGCCAGGTGGGTAAAAGTCACTCCGCTGAAGCATTAAGATGAGAATCAATGATGAGAGGAGCAAAGCATTAAAAATAGAGAGAAAGAGCTCCGATGAATGCATGAAAATAACTTCTGCTTTCATGGAACATGACAAGCTTACAGCCTAATTCATGTACAGGGGCAACAGTTAAAGATAATGCTTTTGCTTTTGGTGGCTTCCTCTGAAGGGTGAAATAGCAGAGAGAGTATTTCAGATGAAGCCAGTGTGTGGTTAGAGTGTGTGTGTGTGTGTGTGTGTGTGTGTGTGTGTGTGTGTGTGCGCGCGTGCATGTGTGTGGAAGTTTGAGTGGGTGGAAGAGGATGTTAGGGTAAAGAATAAGGACAAAGCAAATGAGATACGAGCAGCTGGCAGTTTTCATGAAGACAAACACACTGTCCACTTTACTTGCATACAAGCATTTATGTCCAGAAAGAAGACTTTTGTATCATTGTCATAGTAGTTCTTAATGCCCATCATGGGGTCAGATTCCAACTTTTTCTGGTTTGATTAGTCATAAATGGATGCTACCTTTATGGCAGAGTGCCGAGTATGAATCGGGGAGTTTCACAACCGGAGGTAAGAAGCCACTCTGAAGTCTGGTGGTACGTCCTGGCATTAACACAAACTTAACTTTGTTCCACCGTCATCTTATTTTGTCCAAATTCGCCCTCAGAATCAGCAACAAATGACTTCCTTGTAGAAGCTTTCGAGACTGACAGTGTATTTAGTTGTTGGTTGCACTGGTTTTATATTCAATGTATAATATAGAACAATTAAACATATCGGAGCAGGACTGAGTGCAGGCTCACAAAACAATAATGCATGCCAACTCAGTATTATCAGCAGTCTGTGGCAGTCGTTAAACAGATTTTATAACCTGCATGACTAATTGATAACTTAAAATAAAACAAGTCATTTGTTGAGTTTATTGTTAATATCAAAAACTTTGTATCATGACATTTTTACACTTTATTAAGGATTCAGATGATTCAATTCACTTAAATTTGTCATGTCCCAAAGTCTCTTTGAAATGTTTTAATGATTTAATCCACCAAAAACTCAATTTTGCCACAAATGTCACTTTGGATGAAATCAAATTTGCCGTGCTTATTGTTTGTGTTCAGATATTAAAATGAAAGTGTTTGTGCGAACAATGGAGTTTGTGCGTTTGGCTCCCGGGCAGACCCACTACAGTAAAAGCTGGAACAACACCGACTGATCATTAAAAAACAGTCTGCATGAAGTGGCCCATGCAGCGGAGAGAGACTCCCTCCTGACAAACACTGGCTGTTAAATATTTGTTTTATGACTGACCGCAGAGAGAGGCCACATTACCTTCCATGCCAGCAGTCACTGCACCCTACCTCACCACACAGCAAAGACAATCTGACAGTGCAAATTAAAGAACTGTGGCGAGAGCTTGACGCAATAAAACAACAGTCGCAATGCTCGTTATTTTTCTCTTCCCACACACAAATAGACCTCGTGACTGGGTCTGTCAAGAAAAAAACACATCATAAGACTGACATGTCAGACAGGATTCCCTGATTTGATTCAACAAAACCACCCATTTGAAAGAAAATATCTACCTGGAATCCACCTAGAATTAGTATTTTCTGTTAAAGATTTTGTTGGTTGCAGTTGATCCTACCTCCAATCATCAAAACATGACCTACTTCAGATGTTTTTCTTTTAGAGAAAATGTACCTGGACATTTATCGAGGCAATGCAAATATTTTGAAAGTAAATATCAGCGGATGAATGTGGCTAAATGTCACATATCTGAGTTGCAATCAGTTTTTCTAAAGGAACTTAGCTAACAGACATTTGTAATATCATTAATCTAAGTGTTACAGGTGCCACTACATTATCGTGCATGCATCTGGTACATTACTAAAGAGTTTCTTTGCAGAATAACATGTCGAACACTATCAAAACATAAATGCTGTTTTGCTTTAATGCCCCAACAATATGCAGAGTACGTCTGACACCTACATACATTTAAGCGTTTCTTACAAAATGAGACTCTTTCATTTAAAATTCTGAAACTTCCAAAAGAATGAGTAGCCTCACAGTTGATGCAGAAAAGTATTACGTATTTTCTACTTTTTCTTCCTCAAAATACTGTGTAGGATACCTTTATAATTCATTACATATTGTGTAAGAAGCATTAATAGGCTACTGAAGGAGCTGAACTCTCTTTTGATCCATAAAACAGAATTTTTCTCTGTCAGTCAGATCTCTGGCACTCTCATTCTTTTTAAATTATTAATTTTCCACTGATAGTTCAGAGTCGTGACAAATTCTTGAGGGACGTTCAGACTTTCCTGTTTCTCCTCCTGGGATGTTGCTCGCCACTTGTTTTGCCCACAAACACACATAGGTTCCGACTTCTGATGCTCATTTGGGCAATGGGCCGTCAGTTGTGGTATGGCCGAAAAACACAAACCATACAACTCATTGTGACAATACCACAAAACTTTTGCCACCAGTGTGTTTGTCTGCAATCTTAAGGGCCTGGGAGGAAGGGGATGGGAGGGGAGAGCTTTCTGCATCAATAAAATTATAAAACTCTTTGAAAATGCACAAGGAAAAATTGCATTCTTCTTTTCCTTCAGATCAACCAGATCCAATCGTGCGTCCTCTAATTACCATTTTGCAGCTTTGGGGTTTTCTTTAGATTAGTTTTAGATCATATCCTGCATAAAGTTTTGGATGTTTTGGAAGGTAAACCCTGTGCAGAATACTAAACCCAGGAGCAGCAAGATAAAGCTTTTCACACAAAGCAAGCGTACACACTGATTCTAGTTGTCGCGTATTGAAATGACACGCACTGACATCATTAACTGCCACTTACCTTGAGAGAGTGGTGCTTGCTCTCGTGGAGTATCATCTCCTCGGATATGATGAGAGCTCGGCTGCACAGGTCAAGAGGCTGAGGAACGACATATTACACCAACAGATTAGATTACAGATGCAACGGATTTGGATATCCTTTGAGGCTCATTCATTGATAACGCATGACTTTAATGGGATGTATCTATAAATGACCACAAGCACAAACTAGTATAACTCTCTAGCCTCTGCAACTGTCTAGTGATTCTTAAGATAAAAAATAGTCTTGAGAACTTAATTTTTTCTTCGATACAGATAAAATATCAGACACTGTCAAATAAAACAGTACCAAATCCATTTTTGGCTCCCAAATCCAAAATTTTGTGCAGAGGAGCTCACAGCGAGTGTTTTCTTCACTGTGAGAAACACAACTGAAACTGATTCTATGAAAACAAAAAAGCGAGCTGCAACTGTGAGGCGCTATGTGTGGTCTGCCTATGACAAGACAGTTAAAATGAGTGCGGCAACGTGGGAGGACTTCCTCTCAGTCCAGCGAGTGACAGAGGGCCAATTCAATATGTGTGTGTATGTGTAACATTTGCATACTGTGTGAAACAGGTTCAGGGTAGCGCGCTTCTATATGAACTAGCAGGAAGCTCCACCACTGCCGCTGCCAGTTTCAAATTGTTTGTGGCTGAAAAACCCCAAGACAGAAAAAAAAAAAGAATTGAAATGCTGCGGCTGGAGCAAATATCATGTACCAACCATGTTCAAATAGTCAATTAGATATTTATTATAACAACTGAGTGCTTCGTGTACATGTGCAAAAATGAGAGCATTCATTTTACAGTGACTTCACATTCCAGTCTGCTCCATTTTTTCAACAACTACATTCATAAATTCTTTCCAATTATTATACAATGAAGAATATATATGTAGCAAAGTGTTTCTATGCAGCTAAACCAAGAGATAAAATTTGGACAGAAGTAAAGACAGCTGTAAAGACAAAACTGTCCTGGTTGCTCAGCTTGTAACACTGACCTCCTCAGTTCATTCTAACACCCCCATAATTTCCTGTCTCACTTTGCAGACAGACAGACTATCAAGCCCTGTTGCCTAAAGGCAGAAATTCAGAGAAACATTTGCATATCTAAAATGTGTTATGTGTGAAAATGGAGCCTACATGACTTGCACATCATGAAATTGCTCAGGCTAAAAAAGGGCCTCTGACTTTCGTGACTGCAAACCTCAAAAGTCTATTTCCTTTTGACCCAAATGTTCTGGGGAAAACCGACACTTCTACAGTGATACAATCTTTGCATCATTGTATATGGATATCCGTGTTTGACCACTGACAACTAGTTTTCAGAGTGTCCTAGTGACCTGGTGGTCTTAGATTCATACCACATAACCACTACCATGTGTGCATAGTTCAGGCCTACGTATGTCACCCCCTTCTCTCAAACAGGATGAAAAAAAATCAACTACTGTACATATTATTTCTGAAATAATGTCCAATGAGGGAAGAGAGTGTTTCTGCCCCTCACAATGTCATTAATAACACCTGTGTTCACCTTCTATTTCGTGTCAAAATGGTTTCTCTGAAACAGGTCTATTAACACCTTATCTTGCTTGTTTAATCTGTACAAACGTATCAGTGTGCATTTCAGCACCGTGGCTAAGAGCCAGATCTCAACAGGAGTGAAAATATGGTGGTGCGCTATTTTTTTATTTTTTTCCCATTACAACCTCAACTTTATTTCTAGGAGACCTCTTGAAGCCTGAACAATAAATCACACAAGTTTAATGCAAATCAAAAACAAAGTTTTACTGTAAATATACACACAATTACAAACACACACACACACACACACACACACAGACGTCTTCACAAAAACTGCCTTACTTGAACAAAGATGGGGAAGATAAGGATCTTGGGTGCCACTTTCACATATCCGTAGTTGCCGTGTGGGGTGTGTGAGCGGACGATGGTACAGTTCTGGTAGTTGGCAAAGTTGGCATTCTGCTGTTGGTAGTTAGGTATGCCGGCACTGGTGGAAGTGGACGACGTCTTTGTTGTCTTGGAGTTGTTTGACCGACGGAGGAAGCCCGTGCGGCTAGAGAGACCCCCACCGCCTCCACCACTTCCACCACCACCAGCAACACCAGCACCACCACTGCTCATACCTCCAGAAAAAGCACCCCCAGCCCCACCCTGAGGCTGCTGACCAGAAGCCTGTCGTGTGGGGTATAACCTGGCAGCTGTGGAACAATAGGAGGAAGGTGAAGCAGGTGAGGGTTAAGAGGCAGGTTTTATAATCATTTCTGGAGTTAATTATGCTGTCAGTAATCACGTTGTGGAGTAATCACTTTCATAAAGCCAACAGAGGTCTTATTCGTTTTCTTACGGAGAGCGAGATGTCAAGATCGATGCCATCTTTTACATTTTTGCCCTGATATGAAGACAGACATGATAGCCATGATGTTTAGCTTAGCTTAGCATAAAGCTGGCAAATGTTGGAGGAACAGCTAGCTTTGCTCAGTCAAACACCAACAAATCCACCTACCAGCCCCAGTGCAGCTCATTACCTGACATGTTGTGTCTTGTTTGTTTAATCCACACAAAAGCTCCATAATGTTTGGCAAGGCAGAGGATACAAGCTGTATTTGATTTGTAAGCTGTCATATTTGATATGTTCCAGAAAATACAAACCACATTCAGCATATAATTTGTGATAACTGGTGGCTAAGAAAGCAGTAAAAAGATCAGAGAAATGAATTCACAAAAAACGGACAGCATCAAAAATGTTTTGCATTCCCTGCATGTCTGAGGTCACTTTAATTTGAGACTGTCTCAGGCTGCCAAATGTTAAGTGATTTTAATCATATTCATTAAAATATCAAAAGTCTGAAATGTGAAGTCAAATCTAAATTAACGTTGGGCTCCATCCAAAATAATAAAAGGCACCAGCTTCAACAAAAGGCTTCTAGCCAAAACATCCAGCAGAGATCACTGTGGCCTTTATCGAAACATCGTATTGAGCATGAGAATGAAAGACTGCATGTCTCACCTAACGTTCCCTGGTTGTCTTGGTAAACAGGCCTCAAGATCTGAAAGCAGAATGTTAAATCACATTAATATTAAATAAGCTTTTGTTTTAGCATGATGAGGGCTGACATCTAAGCTAGAGGCTAGAGTGGAATTAAGCCAAAATACATTGAAACAATAACTTAAGATAGAGTAAGCCATTGCTTTCTTAGATGCTATAATGACAGGTGGAATATGTTTCAGAGCTTTACTTTCTATCATCTGATATTCATCATCAATATATCAGGGCTGGACAGGGCCGTCATGAAACAAAAGGTGAATGTTTTCATAGAATGTACATCATACATCATCACACTGGTGTCCTAAACTTTCTCTTGCAGTGACACTGAGCTATGGGTTTGTGTCCAGCATTAGCATCTCTAGTTTTCTCTGTGACACTGAATTCAGTTTCTAGGACTCAGCTGGGCCCCTTTGGTTTTAAGCTGAACTCGGTGAGGCAGCGATGTTTTTCATGTGTCACAACAGATTACCTTCAGCTGGGGGAGTAAAGATAGAAAAAGCTGCCACCACTTCAAATGTTGTTCAGATTAGTTACAGTAGGTGAACTAGGGGTTGGAGAGTCACCGAAATGTTTCAAACCTATCATTTGCATGGTTCTGCACTGGTTCCATCACGATAAATATTTTCCGTAGCGCGGGCTCTCAAAGCTCTTTGTTTGTGAACTAGAGTATTGTGCCGGTGTGTCACCAACATGACCCATTTCCAGAGGCCTCTTGGTATATTTAGCCTGTGATGGCCACCACACAATCTCACCAAAATCCCTGCCTGCTCCTTTTGTTTGGAAAAAGTAGCGGTGGCTGGTCGAAGCAAGGGGGAATGTTTGTTCACAACGTCGGCATGTCCCTGTGATCTCTCTCCAGAGGCTAACCAGACCACTCTACACTCTTTCTTTCTCTCTCAATGCTTTTCTGTGACTCCTCTGAATCTACCTCTGTTCTTCCTGCGAAAATCAATCTTATCTCAAAGCCCCTTAACGAAAGCAGATGGAGGGAGGACGCCACATGACCCGCACACAGACAAACATACGTAACACACACACACACACACACACACACACACAGGTCCACGTTAGAGACAGACTCACTAACAGTCAGACACACAGGAAGAGCTAAGGAAATAATGACAGCAGAAGGATTTAGTTTGTTAGAAATGTTTCAGAAATCTTGAGAAACTATTCAGACACTAAAGGCTGAACAATCAATGAAAGACTGCTGCTGGGAGAGTGTCTTGAATCTTTTAGTTCAACATGTTTGTATTGTCTGAGGAGGTTATTGAGTTAGTAATCGTATCGTTACAGTTGTGTTAGCTGAGGAATTCAGTTCAGTCTTTTTTTTTTTTTTTCAATTTAATGAGTTTGCTTTATTTTCTTTTTTTAACCTCATACACATGACGTCACTGGAAAAATAAGAACATGCTCTATAAAACGTCATATACAGTACATGTCATACTGTGCATGTACATGCATGTTATACTGAAAACTCCATATCGTGCAATGGACAAAGTCTTGTGAATATGTGAATTGTCATAAAGTACACATTAAAATGCTAATTTTGTCGACTTCTTCCTCACTATATTTTTCTTTTTTTTTCACGTATAACTTATGGCACATAGTTGATTTATGTATTCTGTATGATATCTGTATGTCAGATACATATGCATTGTTTTTCTTATATGAGCTGTGCTTGTTTGGTAAAGTGTAATGAAAGAAATACTGCCAAAGCTTCAGATAGTACAGGCATACAAAATATTATTAACAGCTACATGATATATGTTAATGTCTCCTCTTGCAGTCTATTACTCCATATCTACATTACTCTGACCTGTGTGCAGTGTATTCAAAACATGTCTTGACGCACAAATCATTGGCAGCAACCCAAATGACCCCAACATACTGTATATACAGTCCGTCTATCTATCAGCCCCAGGGATGAAAGGTAAGGACACATATCTAGGATGAGCCACCATATGACCGTGGTGAGGATGGGGAGGACGAAGGAGATGATGAAGATGCAGCCCACCACCACTTTGCGGTACCTGGCTTCCGGGGTTGATGGGGGCCAGGATGATGTAGTTGTCCCCGTTGGACGCCTTCACCCTCGTACCCTTCAACGTGGCAGTGTGAGGGTGGTGGAGGTGCCGCGGCTTCCCGTCCAGCTCCTCAGCTGATCCCCCCTGGGCCCCCCACCTCAGGGTCCCTACCCCTACGCCGCTGCTATTTCCAGCGTCGGAGCCATTGACCAGCAGCCTGCGGGCGGCGGTGGCACGGTGGTGGGCTGGGAGAGGCGGCACAGCTGGCGGGGTTTTGCTGGTGCCGACGTCTGGTGCGCGCCTGCGGGCCGGGGGCGAAGGGGCATCGTAGTTTGAGCTGGAGGCGGAGGGCTTGTAGGAGGGCCGGTGGATGAGGCCTTCGAAACTAGGCTTTGCTGAGGGGCCCGTGCGCCACACCACAACTGTGATTTCATTGGCGCTGTTCCTACAATGAGAAAGAGAGTAGAAAATATTCAAAGTAAATATTTACCTCCATCAGGGAAATTATGTTTTCACCCCAGTCCTCTGTTTGTTCAGTGGTTGGATTGTCAGCAGGATTGCACAAAAACTACCAAACAGATTTCTATTTAACTTGGATGGATGATGCATCTTGGCTCAGAATACAGCCAGTTAACTTTTGGTGCAGATCCAGATAAAGGAGGAGATTTAGGATTTTTTTTTTTCATTTTCCTTAACATCATGAGAGGGCTTTTTCGACATTTTCGTTAAATTTCTGAGGGAGTTATGGATGAAATTTTCTTGATTAAGAAAATTAGGCATGTACAGGTGAGTGGTATCAAGAACAATCTGATGTGGATCCTAAGAAAAACCCTCTCTTTTTTCATGACTGAATAAACTTAATAAAACAAACTGACCTTAAAGGACAACACAATTTCATACTGTTTTATGTGTTTATATGTGGCTGACCCTGCCACCTTTCTGCTTCAAACAGTGTTCTGGGAACCTTATCTTCCTCTGAGAACAGTTTGTTTACCTATTAGTGGTAACTACCACCAATTTGTAACTGAGATAATGGGAATACAAAGGGTACCAAAGGTGATAAGGCTTGATTGAAATGATTTAACTGTGCATGTATCTGTTAATGACTTAAGGTAAAACATTTGCAGAAAGAAGTCCATGTAAATCTATTTTGTTATTGAAAATCAACTGACTCATAGAAGTACATATGGGAAAACTCAATGAGGAGAGAACACAATATGAAACACTTTACAATATGACTACGATTACGTTGATGACTCCTGATAAATCCCTAACATCACAACATTAAACCGTACCTCAATCCTAATCTTATCTCACTGTGAATTCTTATTGGCTACAAGCAAAATCAACCTCTGATATGTGCAAACTTTAAACAACACAGCCTTTCTCAGGCAGCCAGACATATCAGAATGTCTCACATCTGTAGGTCAAGCATGAAGGCAAAACTACCACCATAACCCTCTCAGTCCATCATGTAATCTTTACAAATCACTGTCCAGACTCCTGGATAAGCTTAGGATTCACACAAAATTGTGTGTAAATCCACCCCATAATCCTCTGGTGTGTCATACTCATTACCTGATGGCGTGAGCTAGGTCCACACATTTCCACTGCTCCACTGGCTGACCATTTAGCTGCAGGAGAGTGTCCAACTGCTGCAGACCTGCCTGATCCGCTGGACCCCCTGCCAGAGTGAAAAGACAGAGCGAGTGCAGATGATTACACACTCTCGAGTGCACGACATGCTGTCCGGGGCTACAGTTCCTTCATTTCTTTTCTATGCTTGTTCTTTTAGTATTAGAGGCACAAAATGACCAAATTACTGTGCAGATGACAGAATAAAATAATCATTCATACATTAATATTCATTTTAATAAGTATTCATTTTATTGTATTTTTGTTTAATTAACATTTTACTATAATTTTGTTATTTCTATTGCTTATACTATCTTTGATTTCTTTATCATTTATTATTGTTATTATTATTATCTACCCAGGTACTGATCTATGAATAAATGTTAAACATCCTGTGTTTAGTCAGTCACTTTGAGTTGCATCCAGTTTATTTGACAGGTGCATTGTAAACAGGGGCTAACTTTTTCTTTTAGGTGCACCCAAAAATACATTTTGATAAAATTTCTTAACACATTATGTGAAAGATTGCAAACAGGTATAAAATCACAAATACGAAACTGTGATAACATCCATTGTTTGAAAAATAAACTGCTAAGTTTCAGGTGTGACAAATGAAAATGTTTAGTTGCACTTGACAGTTTTTTGTTGCATGTGCGACCACAATAGTCGCACCCTGGAGCCCTGACAAATAAATTAAGATTTGATTGACTGATATGAAGATCCTTGTAAACTGTGGCAAAACTCTGTTGCATTCCCTCTCATCTCTCCTTGGTGACAGTAATGACATGGCAAACTCAAGATTCAGCATCCTGTTCAAAGACATGGCAGCAGGGTGGACGCCTGCCAACACGGGAGCTTGACTCCAACTCCATTTGTCAGACAGGCTCCCTATTAACTGCAACACCCTGCTGACTGAGCCGATGCTCATGGTAATTTCCAGGCTACGACCAACAGTGAAATAAAAGTAAAAAAAAAACAAAAAAGAAACACCCACAGGTGACATGAAATTTTTATGATGTGAGGTGCAATCACGAGATGCCAAAATCAGGTCACTTGATGTGAAGCGAAAGCGGCTTTTACAGGAATATAAGCGACAGTCTAGTGCCCTGAAACTGGAATACAGGAAACAAAATCTCTATTTTTTGACTTGCCACCTGCTCTCCAAGTTCATGTCATAAATTATTAAGAATGTTATAAATCTACTTTTGGCAGTCCTGTGAAAGAAAATGTAATACATCACTTACAGGTAGACAGTCTTACAATCGAATACACTTTAGTAAAGTAACTGCGTGTATGGCTGCTTTTTAAATTTATAAAAATGAATGATTCTGTGCCTTAAGCTTCCAGAGAGAGAAATGCCAAGAAAAACAATGTAAGATTGCTCCATCTTGAGGCAATTTAAGTCAATATTTAACCATCTTTCTGGAAAGTTGAGCTTCATTTACACACTCATGAGCATGCAACACTTGCCTGGATCAACAGCCTGCACCCTCACAGGGGAATCGGAGCAGATGGTGAAGCCATATCCATCCTTTCCTCGAAGGATGGTCACCTGCACAAAACACACACATACACACACAGAGTTAGTCAGTGATATTAAGATATGACCTCTGTTTCTCTCCCCCTACTACTACCTGGAGGAACCAAAAGTAGCACGCTGGCAGAATAATCAACTTCCTTCCTACAGGACGATTAAGTAGATCTGTATTCTGCCTCTACTTCCTATTAAAACTGTCTTGACAGCAGTTTCCCTCTGAACCCAATTAGCCGAGTTAGTGGGAAAAACAACTCAGAGTGACAGGAGACGGATGTTCTTTGTCCAGGAGTCGGGAAGAATTGAATAAACCGAATCTGCCCAAAATCAGATTTCCTGTCGATTCTCATCTATGCGTCAGTATGCAATACCAGCCCTTCATTGTAAAACTGCTCCTGTAAATACTAATGATACCAAGTGTAGAGAGTGAATCTAGACTGCTTAAACATTTCTTCTCCCAGGTTAGTCCCACTGATGTTAGGATTTGGCTTTATAGGCCAAAACGCTACCATTACATACAGCGTGACACTGCTTTTTATGAAACAAAACAGGAGAAAAAAATAATTTCTGATGAAGTGATATGTGACCTGCCATGAGGTTACTAAAAGACGAACAGTTTTTTATGACTTTTTTATCAAACAGCACCAGCAGGAGAGTTAGGACTGTAAATCCTTTGTAAAGTTTGGTATCTCCATCCAACTGCTGTGGCTAAAAGTGCAATCCCATATTTTGGCATAAAATGCAAGCATCAGGAGTAGAGTTCAAATCCAGTTGGCATCAGAGCTGCAACAATTACCTGAAAATTACCTGCCCACAATTTTGATAATCGATTAATCACTCATTTTCTGGTTCCAGCATCTTGAGTAAATGATATGCTGCTTTTCTTTGCCATATGTGGCAGCAACAGATGAGTCTCTGGGTTTGGAATATGGCTTGGACAAAAGTTTGGACAAGAGACCACTGTTCACATCACTTGCAAAACCAAAAGTCAATGGCGACTTCTTTTAGGAATGCACTTAAACTAGTCTTTTACATTCTTAACGTTGGTTACTTATGTCAGCCTGAATGTTTAAAGTTCGGGCTCAGCATTACGATTACTTTAAAACACAACATGACGACTCAAATACACTAGACACACATACACACACGCACGCACACAGAGACAATGGGGATGGCTCTTTCCCATTGTCTCTCCTTCACTTTGACCCTGCATCGTCAAACATTCAGTACCTGTCCCCGATGGCCGGAGCCAAAGTCAACATGATTCTGTCCAAAACATCTCACTTTCCATCTCATCTGCTGACAACCAGGGGCCCAAAACACACAGACAGCCCCGCCGCCCTCCCCATCCTCTCTCTCGCTCTGTCTCTAGCAGAGGAAGAGGGAAACTACATGTATATGCTGCTAAATTACAGTCTACCCAGGAGCGGGGACGCAGCGACTTGGAGAAATACAGTGATTATTCAGGGGCCCGAAGCTTGTGATGACCCTAAAATGTCGGACACGATTGCAGTTTCTTATAGTCCACTGATTTTTATATGCCCTGTGTCACACTGTTGGGGGCCGCGATGCCCTTACCGTATTTCTCTACCCTTAGTCTCTCCGATTTCTCTCTGTTTGAGCCTGCCTCCCGACTGACACCATTGTTTTGAAGACAGGTGAGTCATTTAAGTGCTGTACAAAATACATTCGGTACCCTCTTTAATGCGTCTGAAACGTTGGGTTAACGGGGTTGACTTTCTTCCTCTGTGGCCAGTCACACACACGGATGCACACGTGACTCACCATCTTCATCCGTGACTGCAGCAAAAATGTACAGATAGCATTATATATGCTACAGTTGATTTCCTGCACTCTGCTTATTTTCGAATAAAGACAAACAAAATATCTAGCAGCTGAGCTGTGCAACAGAAATGAAGTAATCAGGCAAAAAAGGACAGAGGAAGGGATGAGATGCATGAAACGACGGTGGAGAGAGATGACAAAGAGCTAAGCAGCAATGAGAGATTAAATAGTGATAAAAGAGGGACAGTGGGACTTGAAAAGCGAGGGGGCTTATGACAGCGGCAAACAAGAGGAACAGATGGCATGAAAATTACATTTCACTGGAATAGGGCATCAGTCATGTGACATTTCTGAAGGATCACCTTGAAGAAAATGTTGAAAAGCAAAGAGCACCACGACTCAAAATGAACAGAAGTAAAGTCTATCCGCCACGCCTCGTCTTTCTTTCTATTTATGTTGTTTTACAAAAAGCTGTTCCAGACTTTGTGAAGACCTCTGAGAGCTGCCTTAATGTGGACCGGTTCATCCAAAGTCCGGAGACTTTAATTCAATTTGTGCGTAGTTGAGTCCAACCACTTGGACTCCTCTGGACTGCTTGCATGGGAGAGCAGTCCCATGGCCCCCTTGTCCACTTGTGAATGAAAGCAGAGGGATTATTTTCCAACTGGAGGAGAACAGAAGCAACTAGATTGGAAATAACACAAGAAATACGTGTATAATAAGAGTGCTCTCGAAGTGATTCATTTGTTTTTTTTCCTCAGTGCATCAATCACCAGGCACATTACCGAAAATGAACAACGATAGATCAATGGGAAAAGTTCCCAGCTTGCATTAAATATTCATATTGTATGAGCAGCGCCTTAATGATAAATTGATAGCAAAATCAAAGCAACTGTGGATGAACCGACTAGACTACGATGTCAACTTTCTTGTGATGAATTTAGATGTAACCCAAAGGAGGACAACCCCGTATCCCATGTGTGTGGAGTATATGTTCACGCATGTGTGACAGAGCTTTTTCCCCTTTTTTACGTTCACGCCTCGCTGCTCCACCATTGTTTCAGACATGATTGCATGAAGCTGGGAGCAAGATGTCCAGCTGCTTTTTCAGTCTCTTCAAAATATACGCATCTGTTCATATTTTTCACATTTTCTTCCACCCGGTCAATTGAATTATTTCATGACATTTCATTTCCCTATTTGTTCTAATGTGCTATTCAAATTTGTTGGCTACGAATTTGTGGGATGAAGGCATCAGTTTATGAGCAGAGCACATGTTTTTCTCCTCATCTCCACTCCTGCTACCCTTCTCTCGCTACATGGAGGATAAATAATGTAGAGGATAGACAGCTCACAAGACACATACCCCCTTTAAACTCCTACACTCGCTCACGGATAATTATTCCTTGCCGGATGTGTCGGACGTGTCACTGAAAGTGCATTTTCTTCATCGGTAATGGGAAAGTGTGAGGATCCCAAATTGATTGCCACGTCAATTTTCATATGCAGCTTCCATCACTGACAGTTTGACAGCTAACTGAAATGTTGCAGCTTTACAAATGATGGAACTTCTTTTATATTTTTGCAAAATAATTGTAAAAGTATTGATCAGAGATTGCAACTGCCAAAACTTTGGGCGCTCTTGTTTTTCAGCTTCAGCCCCTCCCTTACTCTCTGTAACACAAACACACCTGAGGCAGCCTACATCCGATGCAGAGGTGGCACAGCCCATGGATGGTATGCATCACACCTCCACCTCCTCCTCCTCCTCCTCCTCCTCCTCCTCCGGCATTCAAATCAGCAGCCAGCACGCACACGCTGCGACGGTGACTTTCCACCTGGCCGGCCCGTCTGCAGCCCGAGTACCTCCACAGCTTCCTCTGTGCGGCTGAGTGTGTGCTCCTGGGGCTGTGCTCCGATGGCTGGGTTGACTTAAGCGTGTTATGGATCATCTCGCCAGCGACGGTCGCTCAGTCTCGCAGAGTTCAAAATGTGTAATTGCCAGGTGACAGTCCGGGTGAGATGGTCCTGGATGGTAATGTGTCTCACCTTGCCTGGAAAAACTGACAGGAATCCGTCGCCGATGATAAAAATGCGTCCTTAGAGACGTGATTCTGGCCTTCGCTTCGATTCAGCTTTCCCCAAATGAGCCTCGATTCAATTTTCTTGTTAACAGTCCTTTCTGCAGAATTGGCGTCACTCTGCCACTGACCTCCAACTGCACTCATTCATGGTTTGTAAGTAACGGCACTCAAGTCATCAGTGCATATCCCTGCGTCTGTACCCGTCATTTCATCCGCAGTCTCTGGTCCTTCTCTTTTTTCTCTTCTCTTAAACTTCACCTCAGTCTTCCCTTCGTCTTCTTTCCTTCAACTTTTCTTTTGCTGTCTTCTCTTCTCGCGTTTGTTCGAGCACTCTGCCCAGCTCCTTTTGCCCGGTGGCCTAAACGGCAGCAGCTGCAGTAGCTCCTGAGATCAGCTGTGTGAAAGAGTGTAGCGGCGTCATGTAGGCGAGACTGGCGCTGGCTCGGCCTGCTCAGGCCACACTGTAGCTCCTGGCAGGGGCGCTCATGGGAACTCTTCAACAGCAGAAGAATAGGAGGAAGTGCCTCCCACCGCCTCCCCCCCTCCACCTCCACACACATACCCTGTACACACACACATGCACTTACGCATACCTCGCCACCCCACAGCCAGGACAGCTTTGTGTGTCTGCCCCCGATAAGACCAGTTTACTTCCTGAGTCCACACTATGAGGCTGTGAGAGGTGCCATAGCTCTCAGTCATTTTGCAAATATACACTGTAGTGACTAATGCAGGTGGCAGAAGGGAGACGTGTGTGAATCAGAGGGGGGAAGGCCGGATTTTGAACAGGACTTGTTGGGAAACTCTGACGCCGCAAACTTGTCACAGAGGACTTAAACTCTGGACCATAATTGCACGGAAATGTGTCTGATTGCTACACAACTTTTAATGACCACTTTTACTTTCATCACACACACACAAATGCCTCAATCAGGCTTCACTCCTCGTCCACCTTAGCTACCATATTCCCAAATCTCTATCCAGACATTATGCTTGTTTGTTATGTTTTCAACTTCCATATTTCCTCTGCTTTTCCTTTCAGCTGCCCCCCCCCGACTGCACGGTACGGAAATTCACACGTCTGCTATTCTCTGGCAATCTCCCCTCCTCTTTCAGTTATCCAAACATGACTTTTATTTTTGTTTTCAATGTCCATAAGCCTGGGAAAGAGGTGGTAATCTGCAGAGAAATAACAACAAATGGCTCAGCGACAGCACTGCAAAACAGAAAAAAACCTGTTAAATTGCTGCTAAAACAGTGGCCAGTCTAACCCCTAGCAACCCCATTAATTGCCAGCTTGCCTCTGTTCCTTTCTATCATTTGGATGTCTGGCTCATCATGGATTGAAACATGGACAGAGAAGTGACAGAGGGGTGAAAGAGGAGCAATGCTGCACTAGTCTCCCCGATGCTAATAAAGTGGCAGAAAAGGCCGTTGTCTTAAGATCCCTTCATGCCAATAGTAATGGCAGCTTTTCCCTGTTTGCCTTTTCAAAAGGGCGAGGGTTACCCGTCAAGCACACAAAAAACACTTTCTCTCTCTTTCATGCTGCGCTGTTCACCTCTAAATAGGCAGAAGGACGGATTAGAGGGAGAGAAGAAAGGCAGAGAAGAAAGCATGTATTAGGGAGAGGAGTGAAAGAAGAGTTTGAAAAGCTTGTCTGGGAGCCAGACGAGGCCAATCTGGTGTTTAGTAGTGTGGGATCTCTCTCTCCCTCTCTCTCTCTCTCTCTCTCACTCTCTCTTTCTCTCTCTCTCTCTCTCTCTCTCTCTCTCTCTCTCTCTCTGTCTCTTTCTGACCTGAATAAACAGCTATCAAAGGAGGGGGCGTCTTCCAAGCCAGTGAACACACAGGATGGGTCTAAGGCCAAGTTCAGGGTCTCAGTTCACGACGTGCTTCAAGTCAAAACTGTAGAGGCTCAACGTAAAGGATTCATAACAACACTGCAGGTGCAACATTTTGAAGATGACACAGAGAATAACATGAGACAAAATGAGATGACAGCGCAGTATCCAAATCACATGAAATCACTTTTTTTTTTTTTTTTTTTCCGAGATGAAAGCTAACATGATTGTTTGGTACAGACCCAGACGTGAGAACGAAAAATGCAATGCCAAAAAATGATCACTCCCACCAATTGAGAATCAGGACATAATCCCAATATCTGTCAAAAAGCCCGAAGTTGGATTTTCCCACTTCCCAGTTGGCACTTTCTACTGGAGCGCCAGTTGGACACACCTAATCAACTCAAAATCCAAGACGGCTGCTTCATGAATCTGCAGCTGTGAAAGCTGTAGAACACAATGTTTATTAGCACTTCTGTTTCATTTGTGTCTCATTAGTCTGACACACAGTTCTGTCCAACTGCCATCTGTGGGCATGTTGCTTCGATGTTTGTATACAGCTAAATAAAGTGCAAATCATTGTTAATCGCATGGTGTTATAAACAATAGCTAAAAAATCTTTAACTTGGCGAGACCTGGTATTCAAACATGTAGTACTGGAATGTCATTAACTTGGGTATGATGTCATTCCAAGATCCGACTTGCAACTCCCAAGGTGAATGGAACACGCCATAAACACAACCATCATATAGCTGAGGGTAATGGGAATGTCATTAGTTTGCAGGTGGGTGTATTATAACCATACAACCATGTTGTAACCATAATATTGGACAAATACACATTTTGAACTTGAGATGTTTTGGAGGGAATATCCAAGTATCAAAATACCATGAAAATCCATGCAAAAGTTGTGTCAGTATTTCCCTCTGAACCACAATTTCAAGCTCATGATGGCTATCAAAGTCATCGACAGACCAACATTGCCATCTATAGAGCCATGCTTTCCACCTGAGTTTATAAAAGCCTTTCTATCATCTGTGCATGAACACACCGAAGGCGGCAGACCTTCCATCTAAAGCTCTGGCCATCTGGAGCAATTTGGGGGTGATGGGTGACTCCCACCTGAGGCACAACCATTCCATACAATGTGATAAACACTGTAGCTATGTGCATCACATCCACTGTATGTGGTTTTGTTTCTTTCAAATTAAAAGAGCACCTAGGGGCAAGTTTAAGCAGGACTCTTGAAGGTTAGGACCCTGGGCCTAAAGTGCTCTCCAAGTATAACGTTCTGGCAATAACACAAACCATTCTTCGTTTCATGTTGATGCATAGGCCAGAAAACCTAACCTCCCTGCCCTCCTTTCAGCTCACCTCACCCTTCCCTCCCATCTTTTCTGTCAGACAGATGCGTCAGACCCATTTTCACAGAGACAGTTTCGGAGCTAATGCTAGTTGACAAGCAGAGTGATGGGGGGTGGGTGGGGGGGGGGGGGCACGTTGTCCAGGGTGCAACTATTGTTTCTATTCATGAACTCTCTGCTCAGTGCCAATGACATGAGCAGATTTTTTTTTTCTTGCCTGTAAACATAATTGGTAAATGCTGACATGGCAGCTGAGGAGATAAATTCTTGTTATGCTGCACGTCAAGTCTGATTATTGCCATGAGGTGAGAAAATTTTAGTCTGGCACTCACATTTTGGAGATTACTTAAACATTTCATTATGCTTTCTTGCAGGCGAACGTATCTGTGCTTACTTCGACTTCGACAGGTAAAATGAACCTTTAAATGGCTATAAATCAATGACAACGCACACGATGACGTTTTTAAAGGGAAGTCTAAGAGAAAAGTAAGAGACAGTTTCTCTTTCACAAAATGTCACTCCGTTGACTAAGACCAGTATTTATCTGAAGATGCTATAATTCTTGCCTACATCTAGCCATCTTGCCTGTATCTAAAACAGAAAAAACATG
The DNA here is from genome assembly GCF_904848185.1 of Acanthopagrus latus. NCBI lineage: Eukaryota > Metazoa > Chordata > Actinopteri > Spariformes > Sparidae > Acanthopagrus > Acanthopagrus latus. The sequence continues at coordinate 15,830,102 of NC_051050.1, read as the reverse complement.
GAAACAAAAAAGTCGAATAAAAATAATGTAACTTGATTGCTGTGACATTTTTTAAAGCATAATTTCTCCCCCCAAAAAATGTACAATTGACTAAATGTATTAAAGGAAAGTGGAAAAAACGCTGGGAAAGGCTGACAAACAGGGAAATATATTCTTGAGGTAGTCTCGCTTGAGGGAGATTCCATTGTAGATATCAAGTATTATCTTCGCCAACAACTGAAGTGTCCAAAAGCTTTCAATGAGCCCCGTGCAAATCATTAAAATTATTCATGGTCATCATCAAACACTGAAAAATGTTTGAGTAGGTAAAGAGTGGGCAGTTAATGACACCACAGAGCTCTTTGTGAAGCAGGGCTGATGGCCATGAGGTGACAGTGGGAGAAAAGAGAGGAGCTGGAGGAGGCCACAGCAGTGAAGGAGGAAATACGCAAAGGTCTGGAAGGGAGCAGGGACGAGGCAACAGAAAAATGGGTACACGAAAGAGGAGAAAGTCTAAAAGGTTTTCCATTCTTCGCTAATTCAGTCTGTGAATGTGCTTTCCCCCTTTCCCTTAACTCTCCCCTGAGACGGTCCCACACAAACCGCACAATCATCTGTTACTTTGATTCACCCGGAGATAAAGAGGAAGAGAGAGAACAAGAAGGAGGTGGGGGAGGGAGGGGAGGCGCGGGGGAGAGGAAAAGGAGCATTCACAAATCCGGATGCAAAGCTTTTCCATCTCAATGCCGCGCCACATCATTTCTGCCCTCTTCACCTTCCATATGACTTCAAAAAGCCGCTCAAACTCTTGACATACTGGTTGCAGGATTGTTATTCTGCGAGCGATGCGAGGAATGTATTCCGCAGCAAGAAACACAGAAAGACAAAACATGTTTTCTTGTGATTCACTGTGCCAAGTGTGGTGCTTTGTAAAGACAGAGCAATAAAAAGGCATAAGGTCAAAGGCATTAGCACTAATTTCAGGCATAATTCATCCCTGATGTTTTTGTGTGAGTGTGTTTATGTACGTTTATGTGTGTGTGACCTGCATTATGTGCAGAGTGGTGAAGAATGTGTGAAAGCGTGAAAGTAAAGTGAGCTTCTCTGTCTAATCCCATCCTGTCGAGATTCTTAACTACAGTAAGTTCATATGACCACTGCTTTTTACAGGTTTTGAAAGGATATTTGTTTTGTTGACCTGCTGATCTGTTGAATAAGCATATCTGTTAGTCACTGCAAGAGTCTGTTTTCTCACTTTCATTAACATTGCAATAGAGGGCATTTTGTTGACAGTTTCTCAAAGTTTCTCAAAGAATAATGCATGGTGCTTGATGTACAAGGCATATTTTGGTGGCTGGTATTAATGAGTGCAGTTTGATGCAGATCCTCGATTGGGTGAGCTTACATCGAAAGGGGCTTGTGTGCCAAAAAAGAAACTGCATTTACCTACATCAGATTTGAAACAGGAACAGTGAAGTCACAGAATCAGCCAAATGTTGCCTGACAACAAGTACTGAACTGTTCCTGCCAAAACACCCATTCTTGAAAACACAATATCCTCTCATAATATCTACAAAATTAACTTCTGTGTGGTAAAAGTGCTTCATTTACTCATAAAAAACAGCTACCAAACAGCTACCAATGAAATACCTGTCATTACTAATAAATTAGTACTATATCAACATAATTTCTAGGCAGGGTTTCTATGGCAAACTTGACTCTAATTTTATTCCAACTTTACTTACATGGTCAGTCCCATGATTGTACCCATAACCTGTTCTGATGTTGTCCTGCAAGATGCCTGTATGATCTGAAGACAAGAGGTCTGGGCCACACTTTGACTGAATGTCAGTGTAAATTCTTTCTTGTTTTTAGAAAGTATATATGGAGCCCTCAGGCATTAGCAGACGGCCAGGCCACGTGTGGTTGTGGTTTCCAATGTCTCTGTGCTTAAGGTCTGTCAGTATGTTTTCTTAGACTACTGCACTGTGCTTAAGTGCAGTGCTGTTTTCGGACAATACGCCGTTGTAAAATCAGCGAGTGTACACTTAGACTGAAAGCTCTTTATTACCGTTCTTTTCGAGCGCTTAAGTACAGTCTTCTATACATTAATGCTCCATGCACTGCAGCACCTCCACTTAAGTACCAAAACAAGCACCCGGTGTTGCAGACAAGTGATGCATAACAGAAATACCTGTGAAGGAGAGCTATTTATCAAGGGTCAGGGTTTTTTTGGCATAAACACATTACATGCAGACGGATGTTTTTAAGTCTGAAAGCCAAATTGTTTGAGAAACAAATCAGATTTATATTCCGTCTGAACATAGCCTTACAGCTTGAGGAAAGCAGCTGTACCGCAGTCTGGTGGTATGACAGCAGATACTTCTGTACTGCTTGCCAGACAGCAGCAAGCTGTGAGTAGGGTGAAAGACTTCTAATATCCTACATGCCTAATATGTGACAGCTGACCCCTCTGATTTCCTGTAAAGACTGGCCCCATCTAAATATAGTCACTGTCACAAATGCATCATAACCTGAAAAAGTGAATTTGCTCATCCATGTTGGCATCGTGTGGGAACAGGAGCTGGACTCAATTTTCCATGAAAGTCGCTCTGGAAATGTTCCAACTTAGGACCCAGTAAGATTAGTAACCCAAGTAGGAATAAATCATCCCCCTACAGTGTGAACAAAGCATGCAAAATACGTTGCAACACTCACAGCCAACAAGGCAATACTATCTCTGATGGGTCAAATGACTCAGGGAATAATGACAGAGGAACTCCTGTGCCAGCAGTAATATGTGAGGACTTTTGTTTCTTTGCATGACATGACCTACTTGTGCACCACCTCCAAAATAAGTTCATATATTTATGAGAAAAGACGTTCATGTTTAATATCTAAATGTTCATCTTCAGGACTGTCTGCAAAGGAAACCTATATTTACATCAGTAAAAAGAGAACACACAATCAGGTTTGTTTAAAATGTCGTCATTCCAGACAAAATTTAAAAACACACAAAATAACTATTCTTTGACCAAAAATCGAATTTATGGTTGACACTTCTTGTTACTGAGAAAGAGAAAAACTAAGAAATGTATCAAGGAGGCTCCTTCAGCTTCCAAGCCTTTGGGATGACGGGCCCTTGTGCTGCTTGGCATTGTCTTTGACTGGCAGCTGAACTGGCAGTGGGACAGTGACATGATTGTAGGCATCACGCTCTGTTAACTACAGCTGAAAAGCCAAGGAACAAATGATGTAATGATAGCTGAAGAAGGACAACATCGCACTACACAAAAGTAAGCTGTTGAGATAGCTACAGCTAACAAGCTATCTAGCCTGCAGAATCGTGTTAGTGACTACACTTTTCCCCGATGGACCTTTACTGTAACAGTTTGTTAAACAAGCCGAGCTGAAGGGAGGTATTGTAGGCTATTAAAATAAATTGTTTTGACTGGATTTGTTTTAAAAAATCTCAATGGATCTGATTGGAACATGATCCAAACTTTCAGTGACGCTCAACACTGACAGGAACAAAAGGCTGCTGGCAAAGCTACTGTATGTGTCAAGGCAGTAGTACATAGTTGTCTTCACGCGTCCGGAGGCCAACAGTGGAGTAAGCAATAAGACTGCTGCTAACTGGGGGGGTGAGTGCTTCTAACAAAGAAAAACAATCAAAATCCGTAAAAGACAAAGCTTACTTTAGCTACTTGCATGGGTGCCAAACCACACCTTACCACAGATGTATTTACAATAAACGTGTCTGTTCCTGTGGTTGCTGTCATTATTACATTTTGTCAAGCAAATGCTGACTCAAGTAATCACTGTTTCCAATTCCAAGCTGTAAAATGGCTAAACGCATCATCAGTCATGCTCCAGCATCTCTTTAAACAGTTTAAGTGGTCGTCCTCGTTCATTGCTAATTAATCCCATACAGCCAACAATGCGAAAAATTGACGTCAATCACTACGAAATTGAAATACTGACACAAAACTGCGAGGCAATAGAGACGACCCCCTCATCTGGAGCCCATGAACAGCTCAGAAATACTGGCTTCGAATCCAACCACACAGATCTCTTTTCCCCTTTTCTCATGACAAACCATCATTCTGCTCCACACGCAAGTCTGCTCTCTGACAGATATTGTCTTTCAAGAAATGGCATCTTGCTCCATTCACCGCTCAGAGCTCAAACGAAATAATTCAATTAGTTGCTATGGCTGCTGAGAATGTGTAACATGGAATTCGTGCAGTAAATATCCTTACTGAAGGCATGTTTATGCATGATGAGTTTGTTGGACATGGTGCAATGTCACGGGTCAACTGCTCTGTATATATATCTACCACAGGCCTATTCACTCATTGAGCGTGCATCATGCAAATGCACATGCAAACAACCAACTCAGAGAAATAACTTATGTAGCTAAACAGAGAAATACCCACCAAAACCTTTAACAAACACATAAAGTGGTAGAGTTAATATATATTTAGGGTATGTACACACACCCACACATTCCACTCCATTAAACTTTGAAAGATTTTTTTGCCTAGGTTCACACGCACCCACACACAGAGCAGAAAGAGAGAGAGATGAAAGTACGTTTAAACGTTTTTAATGCACACACACACACAGAAAGTTGAAGAAGATTTGATTGTACTTACTGTTAAGCATTGCATATTCTCAGGGCGATTGGTCTCGGGGGCAGCACCATGGTTTGACAGCACAGCCTCTGAAATGTAGACAAAGGAATCACGGGCTGAGACAGTGCCTTTGGAGCACATTTCTCCCTGTGCCAACGCAAAAAACAGCCTTGTGGACGCACAAAAATAAAATCCTCAAATAGTTCTGAGAGTCCATAAAAGTGACTCAGAAAGATAACAGCGAGCAATTATGGCAATAGTTGTTCTGGAGCAGCCTTCCGCTGCGCTGGGACTCAAACTTCAGAGCGAACGCATAAAGGGCAAAAAGAAAAAAAAAAAAAACGGGCCAGCAGAGTCAAGGAAAATCCCGTAAGATGCGAGGATCCAACAAACTGCCCAAGAGAGGAGTGGAAGTGAGAACAAGTGAGAGGGAGGGAAGGAGGGAGGGGTGAAGAAGAGAAAAGGAACTCCTCTCTCACTCTATTATCCGTCCGTCACAGGGCTCCTGGGAAGTTGCTATGGTTACGGGGACTCACGCCTCAGTGTCCTTTTAACTATTGCTCATAAAGGCGGCATTCAGCTTTGGGCCACAATGCAGATCTCCCTCTCTCGGTCTCTCTTTTCTTTCTACAATTCCTCCTGTTTACATCTGTCTTTCGCTCAACATCTTCCCTTCCCATTTTCTGCTCTTCCCCTCTTCATCTCCCAAAACTTCACAGAAATCCCACTGTTCCCCTCCCCCCCCAAACCACCACCTCCTTCTGCTGTTTGGTGTTTCTATACCTCCTTTCATCCCTTACTCTTCTCCACTCTTCAATCACACCCCTACCTCCATCACCATAGGAAAGAAATTATCCCATCCCAGACTGTGAAATGTAATTTTTCGAACTCTGCCATCCGAGTCGAAAACAGGCCCAACATGGGTCTAAGAAGATAAGTATCCTTCTGTTAACCTTGTGAAAAGTTGATATAATCACATTTCATACAAACACATACCTTGAAATGTTCATCTAAGTAGCTTTAAAGTGAGAAAACAAGGCAATTCTAGCACTGCATTACAGTATCACATTTATTCTGAATAAAAACAAGTTTAGAGATTTCTTGTAAATCATTTCAGTCTTTTGAATAAAAGTGACAACGCAAATATGGTAGACCACACAAAGCTTGACACAACATATACAATTTCGGAGACTTCTCTCTGAACACAAATGCGCCAAAAATAACATATGTTTACATTCAAGTGGCAGAGCAGCAGTAGTAATTATGACTCCTGTCCGTTGGGAGCAAAGGAGGAAGTTGGGTGACGTTATTGTACAGCCAAAAAGTCCAAATAGGGAGACGGTCGGGGTGGAGGGGTATTCCAACCAGATGAAAGACTTTGCCACGTGGGACTGCTGCTGGGCCCCTGATTCTAACTAACAGTCAACATTAGTTTGTTTTAACCCTAACCATGATTGTTCCCTGAACCTTAACCAAATGCTTATCATGGACAACAAAGTTCCCCTAACCTTAACAAAGTGCATTTCTTTCCCTCAAATCAAAATATTTTCCAAACCCTTACCAATTCATGTTTGTGCCTCAACCTTTGTAAACATTACCCATGTGTTTTATATCATTTTTTTTTTTTTGAGTTTTCAATTTTTGAAAGGCACTGTTTCTGTAAGATCAGAAAAGCAAGGCTTAGTAACAACATAGTGTTCTCATTTTTTTGATTTCCTCTTTCATTTTGTTGGTTACTATCCCTGTGTGACAGTCTTTGTCATTTTCCCGCCTTTTTTCCTGTTCACCTGTGTTTCATCAGTTAAGTAGCCCCTGTGTATTTAAGTCTGTGTTTTTCCCCAATACTACGTGTCCACAGGTGCATGTTCCAAGCATTGAACACTTGACCAAAACAGGCTACAACCTCAGACAACCACGCAAAAAAACTCACTGGCTGCACCTGATTGGATGAATGGCGCTCATGGGATGCTGCTCTGGGAGTTTCAGCTCATTTGGAAACTTGCTCCTATATTAAAAAAAACAGCTCAGCTACATGCGTTTCTGAGGGCATTTTAAGTGAGAAATAAGCCACGCAGTTGCAGAATCAGAAATGGTCAGGTGTTCATAATTCTTCAGGAGTTTCCAGAGGCATAGCGTTGTGCTGAACACCGTGAATCAGCATACAGTCGTCAGATATCAACTTGATGCAAACGAGGGGCCCCATCTCTTGAAACACGACTCACCATAACTGGAATTCATAGCACAGCCTCCTACGTAGACAATGAAAGGGAAGCTCTTCAGTAGTGTCACTTCTGCAATTACTCTGTTTGCTTCTTGCGCGTTTTCTGCGTTATAGCTTTTGTTCCCTGTGGCTTTTCAAGTTTGTTCTTAGTTTAGTATTCTTAGTTTTTTCTTGGATTCTCTTTAGCGTTTTTTTTTTTTTTTTTTTTGCCTGCCTATCCCAGCTTCATCAATAAAGCTTGCCTTTTTGTTTTTTAACCTGCCTGCCGCAGTGTCTGCACTTGAGTCCTCACCTTTTCGGGAACCGTAAGAGAATGTAGGTCAAAAAGGATTTGCAACTCACTGCAATCTGTTTACTTTTCACACAGCTTGGCAACTTTTTTTTTAAAATCGGGTTTGTAGTTATAACATCAAAATTCATGTTTTTTTAGACACACTCCTCACGTCAGATTTAAGCAGAGCACAGACAGCCTTCGGCAGATGAACGGAAGGCAGCCTTCAAGTGTCAAACTCATCCTGCACATACATCATTCTGCACACTGAAGGTCCTAATTTAACTTAAGTAATCAGCAAAAAAACATTTTTGAGAGGTTGGGGGAATTTGAAATGTATCTGTAATCTACTTGCAAAATACACAAATAAGCATATCTCTATATTTTGGACACAGTTTCTACTTTCCTCTGTAACCTTATCATTTAACCCCACAGTAAAGGGCCCAATCCCTTAGCTGCAGTTGCCGTGGTAGACTTTTGAAAATATAAAGCGATTCTGTCACTTGTGAATCTGAAACCACCAGGGGTCCAGCCTGGGAGAGGGGCTAACCTGTCTGGCATCATGCCCAGGAGAGCAGCCTTTTGTGTGGCTAAGACATCAGTAACACAGGGCATATGAGGGGAGACACTTGGAGCAGCTGGCAACAAGAAACATCCAGCATGACTGACATAAAAATGAGGGGAAGAAAGAGGCACAATAAGGGAAAAAAAAGTAGTAGACAGTGGGAAAAGTCTACACAAGAGAAATTCAGGGAATGAGAACAAAGGAATGTAGTTCGAAGAACGGAGTAAGACACCGAGAGGATTAAAGAAAGACAGAGAATGAAACTAGACGGGGGGGGACAAAAGAGTCAGAAAATAAAGATGTGCAAAAGGCAAGAGAGAAGAAAAGAAATCGAAAGGTGTTGGCAGTCCTCTGCAGTTGAGTCAGACTCAGTCTCAGATCTGCCAGAACATAAAAAGCCCTTGACTCTGACCAAGTCCATCATTGCACCACTCTCACTTGACACCCAGACCCTCTATTCACCTCCTGTCGCCTGCAAACAAATAAACACTTGATGGAGAGAGTGGAAAAGCCAAGACGGGAGGGGGTTGCACTCCACTTGACTGTTTCGGTCTCTTAAGATTACCTCAAGCATCAAGAAGTTATTGTGTAATTGAGAACTAATGGTCTATAAAGAAATTAACTGATGGGGGCTGGCAAAAGGTTAGCATTCAAGGCATTGTGACGCTAACGCAATGATAAGCACATGACAGGGTTGCAAGGCTTCAAACTGTCACCCATCTTCAGCAGATTCCACTGTGACACGCTTGACGTCACAATGCCGGGAGTACAATATCTTCCTGTGTAATAGAAAAACATATATGTTGCCTTTTGACAACTGTGTTGGATTAAAGAGACGTGTAACTCTTTTTTTTTAAACAAATATCGTGGTCCTAACTGCAAAACACTAAGAGGAATACATTAAAACTTGTTTAAGTTTATTCTGTTATTTCAACCATTTACATATACGACTGACTGAAATATTTCTTACATTAATCAAAAAGTTGTTTACAGCATGGATGCATCAAAATGCTGAAAACGATTGAACTAATTTAAACGAAGTGAAAATTCAACTTAATTTCATGAGACTACATGAGAATGAGAATATTCCAGTACATCTGAATAAATATTTACGCAGTAAACTTCATTAAAATAACATCTTACACATGCAGTATGACCTTAAAGTATTCCTGCTGCTGTCATGTGTCTTTTTAACTGGGCTGTATTTAGTTTAGAAGAGTGATACAGACAATTGGAGAGATTTAAAGGTAAATAGCTGAACAAAGGCTTCAATTTATTGAAAGAGTATAGTCAAATGTTTAAAACGGGGCTCAGTGAACAAGCAAACTTTCAATTTCACAGGAGGATACGGATATCAGAGGAACTGAGAGAAAATCATATGGGAGCAAAACAACTGCACACAGGCAAACCACTGGAGGTCTGAATAATGCAGCATGACTGATGCTTGGTGAGGCATCATTTCTAGTAAACAGCGCTACAAAAAAAGTGACTATTTTGGTTCAACAAATTAAGGAGAGATGCCAGACTAAATAATAGATGATAATCACGCCAGAGTAATAGTGCAAAGATATATGACAACTTAATATGCAAAACTGGCAGCTGTATAGTGGATGGGCAAACTCCCAACATCCCCTACAAATACAAGTCAGTGAAAACTTTTTGAAATGGTGACTCCCTTCACTGTCCCGTCTTGATGGAAGCTAGATGTCTTGTGTAGTTGTATAACAACAACATAAACAAGGCAGCAGGCTGCTCTTTGTATCAACCTTACTAATAAACAACATTTCATTGGCAGCCAACAGGCTTACATTTTATTTGTGCTGTGAGCTGTGCATGTTCTGCTATCACGATTACTAGTTCAGCGCCACATTGCACGTTCCATTACTCTAATTGCTTGTAGGTCTATCCAAATTCAAGAGGCATGTTGCCCGTTGCAAATCAAAACGATGGGAGAGGTTGCGGATTCACTCGCATTAGCCAAATGGTCTGGCGATGTCAGGCTAATCAGTCAGATCTTCATTCTGTGTTTCTCACCAAGCATAGTGAGTATATCCTTGAGGCCTAACAAAGTGTTGATTTCCTTTTTGTTTGTTTTTTTTTTCAAGATTTTAATCATCTATTTGTTTATAACTATGTCCATCTTGCTTTGCACCTTACTACCTACAACTGTCAATCAGCGGAATAGTGTGAATACACTGACAGTAAACCCCTGGAAACAGGAGTTGATAATATACAAATAATTTGCAACAGACATATTTTTCAGTCTGTTCAACTAGGAAGTAATTTTACAGCTTGCAAAACCATGAGCCTTGGAGGTGTTTTTGGTAAAAACATGTCTCATCACAAGGCTGAAAGAGTGAGAGAGTCTTTAGGGTCTTTAGCCTGAGGGTGTTTTTGTTGGTCAATGACCAAATTGATCTGAAAGGAAAGAAAAAGATACAAAATGGGTGCTGCAGCCTTAAATGTACCGGCTCAGTGCTTTTATATGCCCTCTTTGATCAGGTTAGTCATTATGTGGTAGTTATAGTTTGTGTCCCAACTCTGAGGTAGACTGGAGAGAATGTCTGCTGTGTTGCAGATTATTTCAGTAATGAGTCGCTCACACACATCTTTTTCTGTCATCGACGTATTTGAATTTTGTTTATTCCGTTTTCTTTAATGTTTAACAAGAACCAGAACTTCCCAGAGAAAGTTTTTTTTTAACACTGCTTCACATTCGCTGCCTCGTGTTTTATCCCACAGCCTGCGGGGATCATCTCCATGCTCCAGTGGTCCAACAAGATAACTGTGTGTAGATGAAAGTGCTTGGCTTTTTTAAAATCAATTTGCAGAGGTCAAGCACGCCGCATCTTACATTTATACACTTGGTGGGAATACTTGAGGAGGAGGATCATACGAGACTTTCAGAATAATCCATTAAATCCACCAAGCCTCATTACTTGCAATAAAATCAGTAAGCCTTTCTCAAGATCTGTTGACATGTTTGTTTTAATCCTCTGTTGTTCTATCTTTGGGACACAAGTCATGTAAACAACTGGACTGACGAAGAAACATGGGAATAATGTCCTTTACACAATGAACACTGAGCCCCTGGCAAACATGCCACTCACTAAGTGTAGGAGGGCATGCATATAAGACATTTAACAGCCAGCGGAGAGTTACATCTCCCTTTTTCAGACTCATCTCTACAGGGCAGCTTCTGAAAGCTATGAACCTAACTTTGCTGACCTAACTATGCTGGGTTTGCAAAACTGGAGAAGGGCAACTGCATTATTCAATAGCATTTTCTTGTATAATGAGACAGTATAGTATGCCATACTTTGGATGCCTGGATGATGGGTTTTGAAGGGTTTTTAGCGATGCTAGTGGTATGGCCCGAGGGATGGCGATACCAGCCTGTTGGTTGAGTCCAGATTGTAATATCCACAGAATAGATTGCTATGATAACTTGTACAGACATTGATGTTCCCCGGAGGAAGAATCTTACTGACTTGCATGAACCTCTGACTTTTTCTGCACCAACATGAGGGTGACATTTGTAGTAAATAGGGCATCTGTGGTCCCCTAAGATGTATCCTCTGGACTTTGCTGTACACAGACTTTTAGCCAGTAGGTTCAGTATGGCTAAAAGATCCACTTTAGTAGCTGCATACCCTTGTTTACTTGTGTTGCAGTATCCGTGAGAGTATTCTGTGTAGTTAGTACTGTGGTCAGTTGTCAATCTTCCGTTTTAGAGAAACTACCCACAATAATTCTTAAAGAATGCTGCATCCATGTTAGTTTGCAGGAGGTGAAAAAACAGCATCATGTAACACTATAATGACAACACCGCCAACAACTGCAGCATCAAGTACCACAGACGAATCAACAAAGTTTCGACGCAGTCTCAAGAAAAACTGAATCTAAAAAAGCATAAATTAGGTTGTTTTTAAAGAGCAGTTGCTGTAGATAACATAGGGTGTTCCTGTTAATTTGTCCAACTTTTTCATGTCATGAAAAGAGGCAAACAAAGCAGGCCATGCATACATGCTGTAATACACGCATCTAACTTGTAAATGGATTCGCAGGTAATGTATGGTACATGTTCACCGAATACAATTAGATCCCTAACAGGAATACATGCATGAGTTTATGCATGAGTTATCTGCACACTACCAGCCCCGAGGCTGAATACACTGCAAACATGACACAAGTGTGCCATTCAAATTCAAAATAATGTCTACAAGATTTTTTGCCTCAGTCTCTGCCTAGCCCAAGCATAGCCAGGCGAGTGGCGATTGGCACATTTCATTTCCTGTTTCTGTACTGAGCAAGGCTGAATAGCCGGAGAGGATTATGTCTGCTGTCTGATGACTCAAAGTGTTGAATGATTGTCCCTGATAGAGATTTGCAAAAGGGATTTGAGGAGAACAAACAGAAATATTCAGAGACTAGGACGGAATTTTATATCCCATCTGAAAAGTACATCCGAATGTATCAAATCAAATAGGTACAATACTATGTGCAATTCAGTGCATTTCCCCCCAGGGCAGCTTTGTTATTCAAAGATAAATAACTCATACCTTTTCTTTTTTCTTAAACAGTGTTTTACAGACTGAGAGCTGTGCCAAATGTTTGTGGCGGTGCTGATATTTGAGCATGAGCAGTAACAGTTGCTGCTGGTCTTGTCATTCTCTTTGTGCATGAAAACCAAGTTGCCACTGGAAAGAATAATTTAAGTTTATCTCATTAATATGTTTTTTCTTTCAGAGTGGCATGGTTAAGAAGCTCCAGTGGAGGAAGCAGCCATTCAAACTGACAACTCTGAGAATTTTCAATTATAACACTAGACTACATTGCAGCTGTGAAGTATAGGAGGAATTGCAGCTTTACAAGCACCGAGATACTTAAAAATATAGATTCGGAAAGGAGTATTTGTTAAATGCCCTCTATTAATTATACATTTCCTGGTTATGTTTTCTTAACTTTACTCTATATTGACAATTTGACGAGAGTAGTTGCCCTTGAGCAGAAACAAATAAGAGCGGCAAGTGCTGTGAGACACAATGAGAATATATCTGCTTGAAATGGGCAGGATGAGAACATGTGAGTTGTTAGTTCTCCATGACTGCGCTCCTTATTGTTGGTTACACTCCCCCAAGTCGTGCCCGCTTAGTTCCGCCTTCCCTCTGCCGGCTCAATATGTCTGCCCATCAGGAAATCAATCCTAATTTACTTCGTGTCCGTGACAACTTTCAGCCGTTTAGGTTCATTGCCTCTGAACCTGACACATGAAAGTGTCCGCCCACCGGAGATTAAAGACTGTGCTGTTTGGAGGTTTGCCGCCTGCACAGATTCATGCTAGTGAGCCACAGAGTTTGAATTGTATTTGTGTCAGTTTTTCTCTGTGCTTATCTGAGACTGGCTGGTGAGTAATGTCCTCCTCAACTTTGGTCAGGGCACTATGATAGGGTTTGTCCATCATGTGTCTTCCTTATCTTCTTGTCTTTTACTTTACAGCAGCGACCTTCAACAGATGCATTTACAATACAAATAATGCATCACATTCTCCTGTTATCGTGTCTCTACTGAGCTGAGCTTGGTGTCAGATTGTGCATCATTCAGTTGCAGCTGTACTGAATGACAAGACCACAGAGAGCCTCATCAAAGGCCGTACACACATAGTTAGGATTGCTACAGTATGAGATTCTCATGGTACAATAACAATCTCAGAAAAAAATCAGTGTTAAGGTTCCACAGTATTTGGTGTTACACAATTATCATTATTCTCACTTACAATGACCCATTTAGCAATTCAACACCGTACATAAGTAGATGTAATCAGTAAGATTAAAGTCAATTTTCAGACCATGGTGTTCCTTGAGCCGGTATACAGCTGCAAACTTACCTATAGTACACTTGCACAGGTGTTTCCCTGTAATTACCTGTATACCTCTAATCAAGTCTCAGGTTCCAGCATCCTGTGTTCGCTCTGGTCTCAATTATCTGGTTTATTTCCTAATTTTGAAACATCTTGTGCAAAGGATCACTTATAATTTTAACTGCTGTGAAATGTCAAAATGTCTTTCTTTTATTTGGTGACCTCATAAATAGCTCAGTCCAACTATGAACTGAGCCAGAATAAATAAGAACCACATGTGGGTAAGTATTAAAGTATTCACAGTGTTTTTTGAGAAAGGTATTTTAACAATTAAGTGAGTCTGAGTATAATGTTTATGTTACAACTGACAGACTTCAGTGTTTTTATTCACAGACCACTAATCCAAGTTGTTCTGACGGTGCACAAATGAAATAAAATTAATTGAAATCCGTGATAATTTACTCCTTTCGAATACTGAAAACAATCCTTACTTGTGTACTTCTGTGACAGGGGAAAAAAAAGTTGACAAATTTACACAGCTGACAAAGTCGCAGGCGCAGAATGTGCAACACTGTGGCACAAAGCTCTGGTTGAAGCTGGTCGAGTGGATATGAGCCAGTACCCAAAGCATCGGATGCATGGCACGTCAGACACATACTCACCAACACATTGTCTCACATGATCACACGCTCACACAGACACACATTCACAGCCAGTATTTAACAGAACTTAAAGACATAAAAAACATCCCCCACTGTCCAACCCCCTGGCATATAAATTAATCACATAGTGTACATTTTAATCTACTGATTTAAAGGCTCGCCATCTGGAAAAAGCTGTGTGTGTGTGTGTGTGTGTGCGCGCACGTGTGTGTGTGCGTACAGTATGTCTGGACTATATTCATCTATTATGGAAAGTGAAACAAATGTGTGTATAAGATGACACACTTTTTAAGCTCGAGCCCAATGGGCGTTCGGCTATTTTTACTTACTCACGCATATACAGACCACCTGACCCACATCGTAAGCCCGTTGGAGGGAAATGCATTAGCCATGGTCAGAGACACACACACGTACATGTCACTGTGGGTCAGCCGTCTCCATTGACACACTGCGCAAGCCAAAAAAGAAGAGCCGAGGGAGATTCTCAAACGCTTTTGTCTTTCATCGGTAATGAAAGCGCAGACATCGATGTTTGTGCACAAACAAGCACAGATGGGCAGCAACATATCTAATCTCCAAAATGAATCATGCCACCGAAACTACTACCTAGACTAATAAAGTAAAATTAATTGTGAAGCCTATTATTTTAATCCACTGATGGTATTAATTGATTAAACGACGAAGCATTATTTAACAGATTTATTCTGCTTTAAGCATTTGGGGCAACAGTAACATCACAAAAATAATCATTATTTATGCTTTTCTACACTCCAGATTAGAGCTGACATCTCTGTGTACTACTGTCTTAGTATCGTTACTCGTAGAGCAGAATTTAAAGGGTTGTGACCAATATTACCATAGCTTCAAAGATCTGTCTACCACTGTTCAACACAATAATCTGTCCTGAAAATCAACTCTAATTGCCCTGTCACTTTGTATCTCAGAAATGTTGTGCTGCCACTCATGCACAGCCTCTGCTTTTCAGTCCTTCCAACTCGTTTTAAGCAAAGTTGATGGCAGGCTCTTAATTGCAGCCCTGCGGCGTAATTAGCTGTCAACGCTCAGCGGATTGGTTTTGTTATGGGAGCAGAGAGTCTGAGCCAAAATGGTACTAGAGTAGCATGACTTGAAACAATCTGATAGTTTAGAGAGTTCAGTCCCCTTGTTGTGCTCTGCCTGTATGATTTATGTGATTCATGTACTCAGCATCATTTGTTGTAAAAGTATACTTTTCTTCATTAAGGCCAAAATGCCGTCGATGGCCTGCAGCTATTCCTGCATTCAAATCAAATTCAGATTGTTGCCTTTCTAAATACTGAATGTCCTGGACATCAGGTCAGGGTGGTGCTTCATCATGTGCAGATGTGCTGTTAGTTTCACAGTCCAACATAATTCTGCTCCCCCAGGACATCGGGCCTGGCGCTGCCCTGGCTCTCAACTGGCACAAGTCTCAGAGTGAGGGATTAGTCTGACACACTGATCCAAATAGTGCACCTCTGGTGAGAGTGTGTGCACATTAACATGGATTAATCTATCAGACCAGTAAAATACTTGTTTAAACAGATGATGTTCGCCGTAAAGTTTGATTTTCTTTGAAAGTGGTGTTGACATTACAGGATTAAAGTCATGTTGCTATTGAAGTAGTGCAGCTTTGGGTTGGAAATTTTAAAGTAATTGGGAAGATGATCAGCTGTGGGTGTGCTGAACTCCACTGAATCAAGTGGAATTTAACTCACTGACAAGATGATTGTTGATCATGAATGGAGCTTAATGAAAATCCAAAATGGTGTCATTCCGCACTAAACTTAAATTGTTAATTGTGGATATTTCTAAACTTTATTTTTAAACATTCATTTGGCAACCAAGAGAAACTCGAAAGGGTTCATTTTTCGCAACAGAACCAACTAAAGCTCTTATTGGGCCCCTCCTCCGGAGCTCTGAACTAGTTTGACATGAAAACCATTAAATGTTTTGTTTCCCAAAATAAGACGTGTTTGAGTAAGACAAATGTTTTAGTTTTAACTTATAATTAAAAAACGCTCAACACTTTCACCTAATGAAAAAGTAGTTTTCTTTTCAGAACAGACATTTTGGCAAGTGAATATTCAAATGAACAGCAACCTGAGCAAATAGTAATAAGTTCAGTGCATTATTATTAAATACAGAAAAGGGTGTTACATTTGAAACAATAGATAAACTGTAGTTTTTGTTTTTTGGGTTTTATTGAGAGATTGTTGCAATGGCGTCATTGCACGGTGTAGTTCAAGGCAAGCAGCAAACATGATAAATCAGCTTTGAATCCAAGGCTAATTGATCCAGAGCAGGAACAGGAACATGGTGAACCTGCCAAGCTTCAAGCATGAGTCTACTCACTCCCGAAACTGCAGGATTTTTCTTAATGATATAAGGTATATATCACAAGTCATTGACATTTATTGGCTGGCAGCTGGTATACAGTGACAGCCAATTAGTTGTTTAGAGAAAGCCCTTCTGAATTATGCCACAGTGCAACGTTACATAAGAGATGGAGCAAAGAAGAAACTGGTGTCTGAGAAAACATAGAGAGGAGTGAATAAAAATAAAAAATACAGGTAAGAGGCGTGAAATGGAAAAGACGGGGAAAGGCTTAAGGATCATCACAAACACATGGACATAAGAGAGGCACACAAAACCAACATAAAGGCACTGACAGGCAGGGAAATAGAGAGAGAAGACGGACACATGCAGAGTGATAACGTAATCAATGGGCTTTTTGGGTAATTTCTATGTTAGTGCATGTCATGGTGCAGCAGTGCCTCCATGGCCTACATTCTGCCAGCTGGCAACACACAAGTGCATGCATGCATGAGTGTGCACCATCGACTCACACACAAACACACACATGGATCAGATGAGACAGTAGTGGGGCAGCAATGGCACTGGGAAAGATGAACACATTCTATATCCATTACATCTGTTTTTGCCATGACAGTAAAGATATAAAACTACAACTCAGTAACTGTGGCTACAATTACTAAATTAATCTCAAACACCTTTCCCTATATAACCCTCGGGTATAAGTTAGGATCCTCTCTTGCGAGCCTTGTAATGGTTTCCTGCTGGCTGAGTCTTGAGCCCAATCTGATACTCCTGTCCCAGTTCCATCCACAGAAGCATAAAACTAATTTTAAAGTTGCATGAGGCAGATTAGCCTAGTTCAGCCAAGCGGTGTAAATTGGGATGGGTTAGCCAACGTCCTATGATATCACCATCATTCTCATAACCCAGAATTGCAGTACGAGAATAAACAAAGTCCAGGGTATGGAGATCGCGGAGGGTGGAGAAAAAGTGTATGTGGGAGAGCATGTCACTGTGTGCTGATGTGGAAGGGTTGTGTGCACAAAATTACAGTGTCACACTGCAATTCACTGAATGGGTAAGCTAAGCGTCTTCGGTGGTCTAACATGGAAAGCAATCGTGACCAATTTAGCTCAGTAGGAGGAAATTAAATGAGAATTGGCAGATTAGCTGCACACACGCAGAGTCATAAAGCTATATCAAAAGCAATGTCAGCAACAATGAAAGCATGCAGAGGAGAGATATAAGGACAGAAGAAGATAAGGGGGTATAAAAACAAGCAATAAGGGGAACAGAGAAAGGTGAAATGGTAAAGAAGTGGGAGGGGTGGAGTGAGTGCAATGGAAAGCATCCAAACAGTATCTTCAAAACAACACAGACCACCACATGTTGCAAAATGAGCTGCTCTGCGATGCAACATGCAACTTCCAAAAAACATACACATGTGCAGGCAAGTACAGTCAAGTAAGGCAAAACAACAAACATAGTACTCACCTAGTCTAGGCTGCCCTTATGGCTGGCACGGAGTCGCATAACTCCAACACACACAACCCACCACCACCACCAATGTGAAAGTGAGTGCCAACATAAGTAAGAAGAGAAGGAAGCACCCGAAGGTAAGAAGAAAAAATAGATTTCCAAACTGATGTGCCTGAGTGTGTGTGAGGGGGAATGCGTGTGTTGTGTGTGTAAATGTGAGTTTGGGTGGGTGTGTGTCTGCGTGTGTGTGAGGAGGGAGATCCACTCCAGCAGCGAAACAGTGTGGGAGAGCTCCGTCTCTCTCTCTCTCTCTCTCTCTCTCTCTCTCTCTCTCTCTCTTGCTTTCTGTCTCTCTCTGGCAACTGTGACGCGTCAGGGTTTCGTCCAGACCCCTCCCTCCCTCCCTCCCCACTCTCCCTCTCTCTCTCTCTCTCTCTCTCTGTCTTTCCCTCATTCGCTCTCCCAATCCCTCTCTCTTTCCCCTCTCTTAATCTTTTGCTTCCCCTGTTGCCCCACCTCCCGACCCAAAGACCGATAAAGACTTAAGAGCTGTGAGCCTGGCACACTCCAGCCACACGCAAACATGGGAGAATATGTATCTGGCATGTACTCACAGTTGTAATCTTACTGCTGATTATTGTCATTGCAACTACTTTTTTTTTCATCTATGTGCCATTTTTATACAACATTTCATCATTTTCTGTTATGTAACTGTTAACTTTTTTTTGTTTTCCCATTTCCACCTGACTTCATTAGGACCGGGCGAGAATTGAAATGCAGAAATGTCCCAATTTGAGGAAATCAAATCAAATCAAAGAACGAGCAAACATGCTTCTGAAACTGGCCAAGTACTCCATACCAACTTTCAATACTTCAAACATTATGTTATTCATTATGACATAAACACAATTAGTGTTCAAACCTCATTAAATGATAACGATTAATGTGATTTATGATGAAGTTAACTCACCAGTGGAGTGGTAGTTGTGTTGTGAGGGCACTTTAAGATGCTTCCTCCTGCCCAGCTCTTCCCCAAGTAGGTAGTACCATCCTTGAACCTCCTACAGCATACACACAACACAAAAAGTGACAGTCTGTGTGTGTATGCATGACTTGAAGCTCAGGGATATGACCTAATGAGAGCTAAATTTAAAATGAACTCTATGTGAAAGCATAAACACGTCATACAGAAAAACACACAGACACACATGCACAGACTCAATTTGCTTGCTGCTGCAGGGCTGCAAACACTGAACACACACACACACACACACACACACACACACACACACACACTCGCCCCTCACAATGCTTTAGCTTATTCCAGCAGCTGATGCCCCCCACTTCTGCCCTGTGAGCCAGATGGTGTGTGTGTTTGTGTGCGTGCACACATGCGATATGTGTTTGCAACTACTGTACGTGTGTTACATAAAGTCGTGCAGCCAGTAACTGATGGGGTCTGATCTGTAATCCCGGCGACGTGGACACGGTCTTACAAAGAGGACATGACAACACTGTTGTAAAATGAAATTATTTTTACGCGGTCACACATTTGTCATAGCACACATGTCGACACACGCACGCACGCACGCAAGCACACTGCCAGCCTTCGCTTTTGTACTAAATAATGCGATGCCATGGACAGTGACAATAATCTCCGTTTTAAAAGCATCTTATCTGAGTGGACAGATTTCTGCGGGCTGTGGGACGAGGGGGGAGGACGGGAGGGAGGACTTGTATAGAAGATGGGGGAGGGGAGGGCATATGTCCTGAAAGTCAGAGAGGGATTTACGCCATCGTTCAATATTACCCTGCACATGTGACAAAGGCGGACAGAGTGGGGCAAACGAGAGAGCCGTTAGTCAGGAGGGAGACAGATGAGAGAGATGAAAAGAGAAAGCAGGAGATGGAGAGAGGTAAAAAGCACAAAGTGGCAAGAGGGTGCAAACAAATGACTAGATGTGACAGGCAAGGAAAGCAGGTTAACAAAAAATAACAGCCAACAGTCATGAGCTCCAAATGCTTGAGATACAAAAAAGTGCAGGGCAAGAGACAGGGATGGGCTGAATGAAAAGGTAAAAAAACACAACAGAGAGGAATAACAGTGTAACTCTGTGTGACTCAAAGCTAAATCTCTCTCATTACCATATTAAGCCAATTAAATATTCATAGGGATAAATGTTAGAGGAAGGAAGACCTAAGCCTGACTAAAATATCATTTATTTTCGTTGTTTGTTTTCCTCACTGATGTGGATGTTAATTGAAACTACAAAAAGAAAAGGGATTTACTGGGGCGAGTGACGGATATAAATTTGCAGCTGTGTTGGAGTTTGTTTTTCTTATTTTTATTTCCAAACACAAAATTAAGGGTTTTAGGTCTACTTCTCAGCCAGCCTGAGAAGGAAAAAAAACTGCAATTATGGTGAAAATCAAAAAACTCCAACTCATTAAAAGGTCTCTTCGATGAATGCAGAGACCAATTTAAAAAAACTAAAGCAAATAGAGCTCTGGTCGTTCTTCAGGGTCAGAACTAATGGCATAACAGGATTTTACTGTACTTCCACTGCAGAGGGGTTCCTTTTTTCTGGAGGGATTTTTCAACCCAAGAATGTGCTTAAATCAGTACATCACCAGGACGCTCGTATTTTCTACTTCACAAAGAGCCCTAATTGTAGGGTTTAGAATACTCAATTACAGAAAGAGACAATTGAAGGAAAGTTTTCTGCCATGTGTCAGAGTTTTCTCAACTGTGCTGTGACCATAATGAGCAGAAGATTTCCTGCTTTCTTTAAGTCCGAGGCAGAATCTGGTCAGTGTAGCTACACTTTACCTAAGCAGTGAAAACGAAATTATAATCCCTGTCAAATTATATGAACTGTCAAAGTGTCTAATGACCTTTTGTTTTTTTTAAAAATTCACACGAATGCATGCTGAATGATGTAATAACATAGATAAATAATACAGTGCTGAGGCAAACACTTACCGCACTAACCTCTTAAACGGCACACAATGTACGCTGACAAAAAGAAAATATGCAGAGTTGGATAGATTAGAGTTGAATAATTAAACAGTGAAGGGAAAATAGCTAAGAAAAGGGGTCGTGGGAATCCACTGTACAGTGGTGGAGAGACCTATTCAGCCAAGTAGCAATGCTGAACTCTTGGACCTCACATTTATCTGCTATCACCTGGGACAGTTTGGGAGATAAGACTAAGGGACGGTGTTCTCCTATAATATGCTGGAGGTGTGTGGGATGAGGTGGTGTCGCACTTTTTTTGTGTCTGTTATTGTGTGTCTTTGGACGGTTGTCTTCTCCACTTTGCCTGGTGAGTAGTCAGTGAAATGTGTCTGAATCTGAGATGTTTCATCTTTCAAAGAATGGTAAGCATGGCTCTACGGTCAGTCCATCGGCTAGGGGGCTATCGATTGGCAGCGCATGAGGCGTCAGAACATGCCACGCTGATTTTCTGTTTTCATTACCAGTTCACATCAAGTTCAGCTGATTCAGGCCACGAATGGACCCCAACCTGTGACGACGACCACCTTCGCCCCCTCAATCAAGCCTCTCTTACAAAACACTGTGCAGGAGACGAGAGCGATCAGCTTCTAACCAACTCTATTTAGTTTCTCTGGGTCCCTGTTTATATGTTCAGTTATCTGCTCTATTTTACCAATTCATCATGTTCACTTTCAGCTGTTTTTGGGAGTCATTTTGGGAATGTTAGTGCTGGCGATAACCCAACCAATCAGGACCCAATCCTGATTTTACTGCTTCATAATAAAGCATTGAAATAACCCTACACTGGGAGACTTATTTATCAGAAAAGACACATGCTTTGTTAGCTGCGATTCTTTAGTAACACTGCAGCGTAGAGTATTTACAGCCACTTTTCTGACCAAGACAGGATTGTCATTACTAAGTTAGACACACCTTCGACAGACACGCCATCAAGCAGGTATCCCTGTTATCATGCAAATGCCAATTTCATACAGACATTCATGGGGTTGAATATCAACATCAGGCCGTTAGCACTGTCACTGTTAGCATGCTAGCATTTATCTAATTGAGCTGCTCTGCTCTGAGACCATCTCACTCTTGTTAAAGTAATTGTAATAGTATAGTATTGTGTAGTTCTCAGTGTTCACACCAACTAATCACGCACGGAAACAAGAGCAACAGCAAGGAAATGTACAGTATGTGTGATGAGAACAGGATGTGCTGTCTTTTTGACAGCTCAAACACAGGCTGACAAGAGGATCCGACTTTGGGCTTTGTTGTCTTCTGACAGAGAACAACAAAGCAGGGTTGTTGCATAACCAGTGGTATTGACAGTCTCCCAGGATAACGTTTTTTAATAGGGTGATCCACTAGTTCATATTTTGTCTGCAGGGTACACTGCCTTCACGAAATAATGAACTTAAATTTGGTTAAAACATTTCTTAGCAAGTAATGTTTTATGCCAACGGTTTCAACGTGCTACATCATCTGCATCATAAACATTTAATCCAAGTTCAATTCTGTAAAGACATGAGATTCGGTGAGATTTAAATAAGGAATGCGCGTGTGTGTGTGTGAGACCTCTAACATTTCAGTAGAGAGAGTGACTCAAACAGAGTGACTCTGGAGGCAACACTGTCGCACTCTAACACTGGTAACCCCGAAGTGTTTTACTCTGAAATATCGAAGGTCATTTCCACTGAACTAAACTCTCAGATTCATGGTCTAATGAAAGGACACACACACAGAGTGAGCACTGAAAAGGACACTGTTTACAAATGTCTTTATACCTACCATCTCTGTGTTTAAACTCACCTTGTCCGAGTCCATAAGGGAGCACACACCAAAGCTCATGCAACCCAGCAGGGCACTCATCCTGTTGATACGGAGAGAGAGAGGCAGACAGAGAGAATGAATAAGTAGGATGAAGATCAATAAATACCCCTGAGTAGAGCCGTTGTGTTATCTAACTGACATCTGAAATGTGTTTTTTGTACCCTAAATCCAGCAGACCTGATTACAAATTCAAACTAATCAATGTGATGGTGTTTAAGGTTTTAGAGTGTTTTCTCATCCTGGTGTCAGATTTTGTAAAAACATTATCTTGTCCCAATGGTACCACACATAATTATTTATGACAAGAAAGACAGGACAAAGGAGATAAACAGAACAATCATAAAACGTAAAAAGCAGCAAGAATGCCATACTGGGGGAACATTTTTCAGGAATATAACAACATAATGACATCGGAAAAAATGTATTATTGGTTTCACGCAAGTCTGTGCGTGGTGGTGGATGAGGGGGTGGAGATGTTTAATTATGCATACATGAGAAAAACAGTTCTCGACATCTTCCCAGCTGGACAGGACTAATGCAGCTGCGGAGGCTGTTTTGAGGGCAAACTGGCCGTCAGCACTAATGAACACCTGAAATGTGTCTTGGCTGCCTTCACTCGAGTGAGCTAGTGACCGAAAACGCTCAGCTGCATTGACAGAACGTCTCGGAGAAAATGTTAAGTTTAAATATAGCCCGTACTATCAGAATCTCCAGTTAATCCAGACTCAATTCTGTGGAAATGATTCACCAGAGTGATATAAGATAGTGTATGTTGTGTAAGACTCCCCTACTAGAGAGCGTAGCCCATGGAGCCAATGCCTAATGTAGCTTTATTCATTTGTCCTGTAGACTGTTGTTGTTCCATGGTATATTCAAGACTAAGGCTCAATAGCATTTCCATTTTTTACCCCCTACTCTTCGTTTTCAAGTGCCCGCTTGCCCTTCTACGACAGAATAATAAGGGGTAGTGGCTGAAATCTCCCCCTATGAAATGGGAGAACCCCTCAAGACCCTCATACAACATCAGTTTTCAACAATGGCAATGTAATAAAGCAAAGGACCATAATATATTTCCACTACAGAGTTCTCAGAGCCTGGGTTTGAAGAGTGCCCCTGAAAAGCCTTTGTTTAGCGGGCTATGCTACCCTTTGCCCTACCCCTCTATCCCAACAAGAATCAAGACACCCTACCCCATGGCGCATGAACAACGACTCAGAGCAACCCCTAACCCTAACCCCCTAACAACGACGCAAAGGGTGCATTATACATGGCTGAAATGAGTCTCTGGGCATGGTCAGTATCAACAAAGTAAAATGGGTCAATAACCATACTCCTGGTGAGGGAAAATCCTCATTGCGTAGCAGACGAAAGTTTATTAATTCAGATTTATAAAGAAACGTCTTTTAACACTTACTTACTTACTGTTGTGATCAAAAGCATTGCTCTGAATCTCAATCCCGAGGCTGTTCTGTAAATAGACGAGTAATAAATAATAAAAGTAACGACAGAACTGATCAACCCATTGCAGTTTTGCAAGACTAAGATATGACTGAGCAGGGTGAAAATAGAAAATGACACTGTGGTAGTAAGTGTTCATCTAAATTTAGTGCTGCTCCTGTCCTCAACCTTACCCCTAAACATAGGCAAGACTGTGTGTCTGTTTTGATTAGCTGGGCTGCCTGATGTCTTGCTGGAGTCGTCATTGAAGTGAAGAGCTATTTTTTAGCCACATGCTGTGTCATTGTGTCCATATATTCCAGCACTGCTCACACATCCATGGGAGGATCAGCTGGGTTTGGCTACAGCAGCATCTTGGCCAGTGTTGTGCGGTGTTTAAGAGGATTTGCTGAAGAGGCACCGCTGGCCACAATTTCTTCACAGCAGCGCGGCACAGGGGAGAGTCGAATAAGCACATTTTCATGACATTTGAGGCTGCACTTTATTTAAAATTGCTTCTGAGGAACATATGGACGGCACAGGAGCGGGGATAGGCCCGGCAGAGACCGAGGTTTCTTTGATGGCTGTGGTTTCAGCAGCTACAATTGACCACATTTAATTTAATTTAATTTAATATTGATGGTTCATGAGCTGCTTCTACAGCTTACTTAGGCGTATTTATTACCTGACCATATCTTACACTATGTGGCCACTTTGTATGGCGAAGTGTTTTATTGTTTTTATAATATCAGCAACCTCCAAGACATTCCATTATAATTTTGTCAACGGCGCAAAATCCTATTTGGTCTCCACCAAACCATTAAATTAGTGCTTGTTACAGAACTGGCAGCTCTGTCTCATAGCCGACATGTGGGGTTATTTGAATTGTGATAGAGGTCACTGATGTTGCAGGATGCAAACATTCCCCCTGCTTTTTCTTTCCTGTCACTCCCTTTGCTGTCAGCATTCACGAATAACATGGAAACATAATTCATCTTTTCAACACAGGATCCAAACAAGTCCTTTCATGTGCAAAAAAGTATGATTAATGCTTTCAGTGCTATGAATGTGTGCCGTCCTTGTGAATGTGTGCGAGAGTGGACACGTTCAACAGGTTGCGATCTCAAGGTCTTTTCATCGAGCTACTCCACAATAAAGCTGTGGATGGAGTTGCTCAGATCACTGCTGTTCACCTGAGGTGACAGACTGTTGGCGCTGAACATACATACATACAATACTGTCCCGGTTTACTATAGAAAACTGAAATATTGTCCTTGCTTGGCAGGGCATCTGGAGAATCAATAGTTATGTGTGAAATGGCTCTGAGTGGATTTGAAGTATGTGAATGAATCCTGCTAAAGACAACAATAAACATTACAACCGTGGTTCTGAGCCATCCTGCCCACAGAAAATGAGAGCATGTATGAGTCTGCCTCTTTCATCTTGTAGTTAATTCACACCAATTGTCGGAAGAAGGGCAGAGTGTCCCTGGCCTGAAGCAAATCAAGCTTTTGGGCAAGCTACACTTACAGTCTTATCAGCATAATAGCGGAACCAAACTAAAATTCAAACCTACTGGCATATACCTGGCAGAGGCAGGTGCTTTATCAAATGTGTATTTACTATTGGAAGCATTTGTTCCTTCTGGCTTTTTCCAAATAATACCAGGGGACATTTGCTTTCGATGAAGCTTAATTACTTACCAAAGATGAGTAAATCTCTCTTAATCTGTGTCCCAGAAACTGTCCCAAAAGGTCTTTATAAGCATTCCACGATCGACACTCAATCACTCATGTAATCTTGTCCCTGTAATAACGTATGCTGTATGTGTTTTTTTTATTTAAATTCTATTCTATCTATTTAACTGAAAACAATCATTGGATGACAGTGCTCTATGTTTGTAATGAAACACCCTTAAATGATATAAAACATGTTAAAAGTATCTTTCTTCATAGTTTTTAACACATAGCAATGCTGTTTTTCTGTCCCCTCAATAGAACATAGCACAAGAAACGTGTGACTCATCCAGCCATATGTCCTACATCCTCAGCAATGACCCTGTTTCATCTTAGGTCTGGCGAGGCAGGGAGGCGAGAGTAACACATTCACTCTGCCAGAATCAGAAACAGCCATACAAAGAAACACACACACACACACACACAGACACACGTAGTAAAACATACAGAAGAAACATGAAGTGGCATCAATTATAAAACGGTACTTCATTGCCTGCCAAGAGTGCTTTGTTTCTGTGTGCACGTGGTAAACTCCAGTGTTACAGTTTCTTGAAAATATTCTAAACATGAGTCTAAATGAAAAAATACTTCCACATTCCTAGCAGGTACCTTGTTGTGGAGTCGGAGTTCCATACAGTGAAGAGCAGTCTCTTATGAAGGTCTCCCTCACTGACAACGCTGGGAACAAAGGCAGGAAAATAAATCAACTAATTGAGGTGTTCCTAAACTTTGCAAACATTTGTTCGGTGTCAATGGCACGTGAAAAGCTCCTAAATGAGAGTAAAAAAAGCTGTGTACACAATGAGATCATGCTTTCATTAACGTATTCATCACATCCAGTTAACTTTCCCGTACATAACGTCTGGTCAAACTAGCAGACTGAGGAGAAGATTGACTGATTGCTTACAAGGAAAAAGTCTGTAAGAAGATGGGGTTCCTGCAGTGAGGAACCATACGAGTCTTCGGTCTGTCTTGAGGATCACTGTCGGGGAACATGCCAACCTGAGGCAGACAGCAAAACAAAAGTACAGACCAACCAACACTATCTCACGGTTCCCACAAGGGCTTTGTTGTATCATTGTGTACAGCGGTACATACCTTAACATAAGAGTCACATGGCCGCTGGCACTCTTCCACCATGCCCCTCGCCTCCAAAACTGTGAATACATACAAAAAGAGCTGAATAAATTATGACTGTGTAGTCACATTAAATATGTATATGACATTTTATTTTCAGGTGCTGGGTCAAAATGTCACCAATTAAGAACCGACAATGGACCCACAAACACTGAGCTACTGTGACTCGGAATCTGCACAGTGTACGATATTTCTGAACAAACATGCAGTCCTTAGAAAAACACTATCAGGTTCGCTGTATGCATGTGTTAGGAATCCAGAGAATATTAGATACAGAAGCTAATTTGTGCAAGATGCTGCGGTTGGGGGGAGAAAAAAATTGGGCTGCGGTGTTTAATACAGCCTGCCTGCATCAAATAAACTCACAATGTCTTTTGTTTTCTTGTTAAAGAATAGGAGGATGTCAAACTGCTGACATCACGAGCTATGAAAATGATTTGCAAGATGCCACCAATTATTTCCGCTGAGAACCCAGAGGGGAAATCTGCATATTTTACAGAAACAAGGATGTGTGAGTAGGTCAAAATTTGTTGCACTTTTTCCTCTTCCTTTATCGCTGTCTAGTGTTTGCTTCAGAAAAATGAGAAGATTCGGCAGAGCTTCCATGTGGGGCTGAAAAACTGCATGAAAAGCAAGACAGGATGCTTAGGTCCAACATTTCGATCTCTGGACGTTAAGATACAGACCAACATGTTGACTTAATACAGATAAAATCACTGTCTTTCTATGTGGTTCCTTCATGTCTCAAACTCATCTAACTGCAGCAACAACATATATCTTTTTATATTGATTTATACTTTCATATTAGATTACAAATTATACTCCATCGAATCATTATGTTATTGTGTGATATTACAGAAGCTATAAAAGCTGTTTAAAGTATCGAGAACAGGTTGGGCTGTTCAATTGGAAACTGGATAAACATACTTGCAAACTGGGCTTTGTTTAATCCACTTAAACCCATGTTATGTACAATATGAACTCTTGTCAAATTCAAATAATTCCTTATGTTCAGTAAACTAAACAATATGTGGCTGCCAAACTGTGAAGTAGCTTTTGACTATAGGTGGTTGCCTCTTCTTAAGAAATGTCCATCCAAAATAATTAATAACAAATGTGAAACCTCAGAAACTACAGATCAGAAACAAAAAACATAAATAAAAGATTAATAGTACATTTGATAGTTGATTTTAAATGCTGATTTGTGTGTAAGCAAACAGCAGAAACTGTCCCTGAAATAAACACAGATGAAGAGGTGTTTTTAATTTTCTGCTCCCTTTGTGTAAGAAATGAGATGTATTTTGAATATTTCATCAAATGTGTCAGGCGACAGACAAGACTGGACAAGAACAAATAAGAAGGGAAAACAGCCAGTTTGCCATCTGATGAGTAAATAGCCACTCGGTCAGAGAAATGACAGGGGCACAAAAGACGCTGCGAGAGGAGATGGAGAATCACAAACAGAAGATGGGGCTGCGAGGTTTCGGTTGCTGGGAGACCAAGATAAACAACCACTTTGTTGGATTAATGGACCTGCTACCTTACCAACTACCTACGCCTGTTCTCATTAATGCTCTCCTGTCATAGTTTGAAATTCAGTATTTTTTACTTCATTCGTTTTTTGATTACATGTGACATGTAACTTTTTCATGAATTTTACACATTTTTGCATCAATATGTCACCAACCTCAAACAGGCTCCACACACACACTGTATGGCACTTTGATTGAAATGGAGAGGGAACAAAGTGTTTTTTTCTCCACAGCAGCGTCTCTCTGTGTGAGCAGACTTAAAAAGGACTTACCACTAACAACAAGTGCGTCATGCTCTTGGATGATTGACAGCTTCAGCTCACCTATTGAAAACAAACGAAGGAGGGTTATGACGCGTGTGACAACTACCACTGTTGAACATAACGGTTTTCATTCAATACCAATTGGTTTGGTTTTACAGGTTGTGTACTACTATTTCTTGGCTACAGTGACTGCTAAGAGTTAAGTCCAGGCAGTCATTACACTTGGAGAGAAGATGTCCTGCACATAGTCGCTGTAAAACCAGCCAACCAAGCTGTTACCCCTGCCTCCAGTCTTTATGCATAGCTAAGCTAACCCACCTCTTGTCTGTGGCTTCATATTTAATGGGGCAAAAATAGTATTGTACAAATACATCCAAGGCAAAAGGGCAAAAATGTGTAAAAACATATGAGCAGACCTGCTCTTTATCAATCTCAGACTGAGTTTGATGAGGGAGGAACAGGTTTTCAGAACATCGCTACTTTGGTGCATTAAATCATTTTGGATTGGAGCCCTGCAGTGTGCAAGCCGTCGTTTAGTGTCATATTCTACAGACAGATTTCTGAGTCTTCTTGTATCACTCGTCTCATCCAACATCCAAACATGAAACTTCTCCTTCATCATTATATGAAAGCAGGGCATCACTTTGTTTAAAAAAAAAAACAATAAAATTCTACTTAGATCCTTACATGATGCTGAACCTGACAACATCAGAGAATAGCAGTAGTGGAGAGGCGAGGAGACAGAAAGTGCAACCCACACGCAAAATAAAAAGGTCATATAGCTTCTAGGGCCTGTAGCCTGTGTGTGTGTGTGTGTGTGTGTGTGTGTGTGTGTGTGTGTGTGTGTGTGTGTGCGTGTGTGCATGTGTGTCATATGCTCTTTGAGGAGCCCATTGCCAGAAGTTTAACTATTAATTTCTTTTTGGGGGTAGTTAAAGAGCGCGCATGTGTGTGCGTGCGTGCGTGCGTGCGTGCGTGCGTGCGTGCGTGTGTGCGTATGTGTGCATGCATGTGTGCATGCGTGTGTGCGTGTGCCTTTGCCCATTGTCTATCATCTGTCACTTTTTCTCTCCCTGAATCACACCCTGTCCTTTCCTGTATGTCTCCTAACAGCACCGCTAACAGCTCGAGGAGACTTGTTAGCCGTGTTGACATGGCCACTGCTAACATTGGCTTTGTGCTCTTCTAAATTAATCCTGCTCATAAGAGCACAGTCTAAAGCTAAAATGTGGGAGCCTCGTTGTGTGATAATGCTGCTGGCACTTCAGAGCTTGGGTACAAGGGATGTTTGTCGTTCCCACACTGAACTTGGCATGGAATTGTGCTGCTGGCTGTGGTAGAAGAACAAAGAGAAAACACTGTTTGAAATATCTTCCTGAACCTCAAGGTAGTTAAGCAGCAGCCTCAAAAACAGAATCTACAGAATATCAAACTGAATTTAAAAGACCAAACCAAATGGATAATCGTAAGGGCAGGCTGCTCAAACAGTCTCAGCTATACGGATAGCACCACTGTAAATCCAAGGCAATTCTAACATACAGCGTGGTGGATGTCAGATCTCATTACCTGTAATCCATGTATTTAATTAAACACCCTGAGTTCGCAAAAGAAATGTCATAAAGATTAGTGTTACTGCTTTTTGCTGGTTTGGCATCTTGGAAATACTCTCTCATTTTCACCAACACCATATTCGCTCCCTGGGACTGACAGACAGTGCAGTAAAGAAATAAAAGAGACTATTCCTTTTAAAACAAAAATGTGCAATTTTTCCATCTTAAATGGATCAAAAGCACAGAATGGGAGGTCCAAAGGCCGATTCCCTTCCTGCTTCTTGTCCTGCACTTCTGGGAAATTCATCTTGTTTAAGTGGCCACAACATGCTTACAATGTTGTTTGAATGGCTAAAAGGTGTCCTTGTTTTCAGTAAGCAGGTTGTATTGAGTTGTATTGATCATATAATGGAATTTTCCTTCATTCCTAAAACACTGCAGGTGAAACTATTCAACACAGGAGTCAATAAATTGCTCCAACATACAGAATACATTAGTCTTCTTTGTCAAACCAGCCCACGCACAAATCAAAAACCTTAATACGACAGGGCAGATATCAGCCATTTGGGTGTTAACGATGGCAGATTAACAAACAAAGGTTTATTCAAAGCCAAGGGAGAAAGGAAAGAAGGATAAGGAAGCACAAAAAAGAGAAGCCAGCTATCTTTTCAGAAAGCAGATGGCCTGTAAGATTGGAACAACAACACTGTAGAATCAGAGGTTACAGCCTGTGAAAGTGGGAGTGAATTAATAGGACATGGCAGACGAGACAGCATTGTGGGTCAATACATTCACAAATGAAAACACACTCCAGCCCACTTACAGTATGGATATATGGCTGCTGTGCACTCAGCAAACTGACCCTGTCTCCTGCAAATTATGTTTGTATATAAACAAATGTTATTTTATGTTTCTGGAGTAAAGGCAGGTTTTGAGCTTAATTAATCAACATGACTACATGGCCGACCACAGCGAGGAGGATTATCATAAATCTAATCATATATAACGGCGTGAGCATCCACACGGAGGAACGATTACGCTCCCTCAATGCTGGTGCCAAGCATCCGCTGCACGCTCCCCGCTGTGTTGGCAGCCGAGGGAAACTGACATTGTTGACCTGTTGCTGCAGTACGGTTTCACAAAATTCTTTCACGAAAAAATCCAACGCTCTTCTGTCAACTTTTGAAGACTAATTCTATTCATACTTTAGTACCAATTATCCTGATGATCAGTAAAGAATCTTTTGAAATTACTTTCTAATGTGCAATTTGCAGCTTAATATTACATTAAATAAATGTTTACTAGGTTGAGCAATCAGAGTGGACAACCTAGAAGTGTCACCTAAATGCTATGCTACTGGCTTACATAAAATAGGTAGGTGTCAATATGAAACCAATATTAAAAGCACTCCTACAACATCATTTTGTAGAAAAACGCCCCCTAAAGTCAAGGGAAGTGACGGCCCTGTAAATTCTGCATTCGGATCAGCTGTCAGTGTTTCTTTCGTTCATCAAATCGCTCTGAAAGTGATCTCAGTGATATATTTGATGCCGTCTTTGTTGTTATACTTGTGGTGAAATTCATGGGCTACATGTTTGTTCAAACCAATGCAAATCCAAGCAGTTGCATTTGGTATACACTTTTCCAACCTATTTTGCAAAACGATCTGCAGCAATTACTCACTCAGTCGCTGGAAGAGACTTCAGAGACTGCTTCTTGATGCTGAATTTACATAAAGTCTTGCTCTGAAATTATTACTAGGAGTTTATGCATGGCTACCCAATCTACTCTCATCAGAGACATTTCCATCAACTTGCAAAGTTCAGATGCCACAAGAACTTAGAAATTCTGAAATGTTTCCAGACCGAGCTATGTAAATAAAATTGACTTGACTTGTATATGCTGCTGGCAATTTAGTGAAGATGTTAAGCAAACGTCCACTTCCTCATCCTTCAGTCACCGCACTGTCTCTTCAGAGATGCTCTGAACACACCCTCGGGTGGCAGAGATGCCATCCGCAGCCATGGAGCTGATGTGCTTATGTGCATGGCTGAATTCAGAGCAGGAAGGAGAATGCCAGGCCTGTACAGGTGAAGGAGGGTCAAGGGGAAACGCGTCTCAAGTCTTAGAGAGCTGCCAACGTTACAACCTTTGCGGACAGAGAGAGAGTCTATAATTACAATGATGCAGCACAGTAAAAAGTCTGGAGTGAGACTTTTTATAGCAGCAGTAAAAAATAATGAGTCCCCTAAACAATAAAAGTGTCGAACACTCTGGAGAACAGGTTAAACTGAAAAAAAAAAAAAAAAATGAGGCAGGAAAAAAGGATAAACTCAGCTATTGTGCTTAAGAAAATATTTAATACTCTATGGGACAAAGAGACTATTCAATTTTCTAGTGTTTGCTTTTAACGTGCAGTCACAGTGCTGTAAATTGCCGGCTATTCAAGCAGCAAACACCTTTCATGCGCATGGAAATTAAAAGATAACTTTCCTTGGATCCTTGTGTAACTTTAATCATATGCTCCACTTCCTCTTATACTATGAAACACAGTCACTGGACCCCACTATCAATTCACAAACATAATTGATCTCCACTTTGGTACGAAGCTGGGAATTATTTTCTTTTAAGTAAAAAGAAAAGCCTCTAATTTTTCATATAGTTATCTAAAACTAGCACGAAAATCTCATGTGTAATTGATGTTGTAAATTAATGACGATAAAATCAATGCTCAACATGTTACTATTTTATTTATTACAATTTTCCCATCCGTTTAGTTTTTGGGTCTTGTTTGAGAAATTTCAATTCGTGAAATTATGTTATGCATGACTTTACACTATATGAACAAAATACTGTAAGGCATATTTAATTAATAAGATGTGAGGACGGAGAGGTTTAAAAGAGCCCACGAAAAATGATGGTGGGTCGCCCCTCCCCTGCTTGGCCATTCCTTGTTCACGTGCCAGCTTAATTAGGCCACGAAGCTTTGCTGCCTGATAGCATGACATGAATATCTGAGTCAGCATTAACCTACCATCAATCCTGTATGGGTCCAGATAACACCCCCAACCTGGGTAAGGGTTAGGGTATTGACTAATGTGATTTTTCATTCAAATGTCACATACATCATAGCACACTGACCAGCACAGACATTAAAAAAAAAAAAAAAACATTCACACAAACATATACGACAACATACAGTACATACTTAATGTTGTGGCTCCCTTCTCACTCCCAAAAACGTCATCCAGCTACGTGTCAGATACCAAACATGAGCTGTTATTGGGTTTCCATGTCCAGACCTAAAAGAGCAGCATCCGTTCTGCCACAGTCTGTCAGACAACAAAATAACTGAAGTGTTGTCCTACTTTGTCATTGCGGCAGTGGCTGTCATTTCAAGATGATGCTTCACTGCCATGTTCCTCTGAGGCATCAGTTCTGATTCAATGCAGACAGCAAAAGACACATTCAATTCCCGAGCGGAATGAAAAATATTTTAGAATCTTATAACAAAATACGGTATGTCTTTAATTAAATTACCATGGAAGGGAGAAAAGTCCACGATGAGAATTTTATGTAGTGTATGTGTTCAGCTCTTCGTTATCGTGTACCTCCCACTCCCCCTCTCTCTCTGTCTCTCTGCTTTAATAGGCTTTACTGTGTATTTGTCACATTTACATCTGAAAAAAAGTGCCCCCACTGACATCCATTAAGACCAAGCCAGGGGGACATTGTTGGTCCTTAAGTGATGGTTAAAAGTAGCTATTATCAGCAGCAGAGGAGCAAGAAAAGCGACTGGGGTTAATCCGTGTTCTGTAACATCGTCTGTGAGAACAGGAGGGTTTTGAAAAGTTGCGAAACTGCTGTGTATAGGATTCAAAGTTTTTCAACTGGGGCGAGCGCCAATTCATCCTATTTGATCCAAGGGGGAACAAAGAACAGATTTGATGAGAGCCACGCAAGGTGTCCTCTTGCTTCCTCGCTGAATTTCTCTTAACGGGCCTGTTATATAACTTCCAAAGCTCATCTTCTTCAGTGGGAGCTGCCAAGACCAGCTCTAATCGGAGGAGTAGATCAGATTTATTGTGTCCATTGAATTCATAAAGGGAGACACCTTTATGTCAGTATGCCAATATGCCTTGACAGACAGGACAGTAGAACATTATTTAATGGCTTAAAATTGAAAGGTCTGGGAGAATTCTGTCATTGCAAGACTGCACATTTCAAATTTATAAAAAGCCTTGGCCTGTATTTAATATTTAATCATCTGAAATGCTATGGGCACTTTAATCATGACGACAAGGAATGTCCATCAATTACACATAATCATTTGCAAGCTTTTCTGAGGAGGGGAAGAGAGATAAAGGCTCCACTCACAGGGAAAATGGAATGAAAGCAAGAATGAGATGACACACAATCTCTGTTCTTGGTAAAATGCTTATGTATTTAGTATCTGATGGGTTAATTGAGGTCAGCGAGTGCAAAAGTTGAAGACGTTTCCTGCGATAGCCTAAAGAAAATCCATCTCTGGCAAACAACAATCATAAAACTGGAGACTAAAAACAACAAAAACTTCATTTGGAACCTTCTATCGTTTGTTACATTAACATTGAATATATTAAATAAGATAAAACTGCCTCTTATACTGTGAAGTCTAGAGTTGTTAAATTGAGAACTAGTTATCGGATCCACTCAGCGTTTGATACTTTAAAACCAAATGATGTTTGCTCCTCTGCAGACATTATTACCTCTGGTTCAGGGCTAATGATCTCCTCAAAAGAGGTCAAATTTACCATAATTCTCAGGACATTTTCAGATGAAGTATCGCTTGTCTTCCTTGCAAACTTGAGACCTGTTTCTTTTTATTTTTTGTGTGTGACAGTAATTGTTTTTGCTTATAAATGCTGACAAGAAGAACAGGAATAAAGTGCATTCATTCATCTAATTGATATAACTCTAAAGCTTCAAGTTTATCTTGATCTTTAAGTCAGACAGAACCTCTATCTGCTCTCTGATGTCCTTTCTCTCATCCCTCCATTCTCTCCCCTGATACCCTTCATCTGTGATGTTTTTCTCCCTCTTCTTGTCGCCCCCGACTCAGACGTTGCCTCAAACCCCAGTTAGTGTAGTGCTGCAGTTATCAATTCTACAGTGGGAGAATGACTGTCAAGCAAAAGGTAGCAAAGGACACAAACGCTGAACAGAGAAGAAATTTTGCTCAAACCACTTGAGTCAGTAGTTACACCTCAAAACTTGTCAAGTCACTTTAAATCTCCGAGCAGCAAACTGGGCCATTTCCTGTTACCATTAGGAATAAAAAAAAACATTTGTGTTCTAGTTGTTACTAGCCTCAGATTGTTTGTGTGTGTCTGTAAAGTTGTATGGAAGTCTTTTTTGTTGACTGGTTTGCTGTTTGTTTTTTGAATGACTAGTCTTTAATTACCAGAGCAATGAGTGAAAAAGGGTGGCACAAGTTGCATATTTCATCAGTGAAGGAATTAGGGGAAAAGTGCAGTCTAATAGTATGGAACATGCCGACACTCTATACATACCATAACATGCAAGTAACTGTATGTTTGATTTGTAGAGGGAAGAATATACTGTAGGCAACAAATCCCAGAAGGGGAGGTGAAAATATTAAGTCCAGACCAGGTTAGTGGCTTTAATTCTCTCTTTGGCAGTGAAAAATCCTTCCCCGAGGGTGACTACAAACATGATCTAAGAACCAAACAATAGAAGCTTTCTGGAGAAAGTCAAGCTCGTGGCAAAGTCTGACCCAGTTCTCAAAGGGCACACTCTCAAAATGAGCTCAGTGAGTCCCCAAGTGGGATGATTATGCATTAAATAACAGATATCAAAAATTGAAGTTTTAACTTTGTTGTTGAAGATAAAATGCCAGATGTCAAGTCAAGCAGGCATGCTATACAGTCTCCTGCCCTCTGTCTGGTCATCTGAGTCTGTAAACGGCATTAAAAACCTTCTTATCACTTTTGAATATATTTACTTCACTTACTAAAACATAAGATTTTAAATAACACACAGATTATGCATTCAGATTTAACACATCCATTGAAAATGCCATATCCATTACCTTCCACTCAGTCTTCACACACTTGCGAATAGGAACACCTACATCTGAATGCTGTTTGTCGTCTTCAGCTCAGCATTCAGTATAACCTCACCAGAGAAGCTGAGTGGAAAGCTGAGGTAGGCATTCACATTTCTCTCTACTGTGGTGATCAACACCAGATCACCCCAGGGCTGCGTGCCCAGCCCCCTCCAGTTCACACTGTACACCCATGACTGCACTCCCCACACTCAAGAGAACTTAATTGTGAAGTATGTGGTCGACATCACCATCATCTGCTGCATTATAAACAAAAATGAGAGTTTCATATCTGGAGGAAATCAACAATCTTGCATAACAGTGCACAGAGCCCAAATTATACTGAAAGACAACACCCAGCCCAGCCATGGTCTGTTCACCCGGCTGCCATTTGGCAAAAGATACAGAAGTATCCATTGTTATACGACCAGACCGCTGAGCAGCTTCTTTCCTCTGGGCTTAGAGACTCCTCAATTCATCTTCCACACTCCACTGTATAAAATACTTTGTTTTGTTTTACGTTCTCATTTTCAGTTTAGGTTTACAACACTGTTGTAAAATAAAAATTGAATGAACATTTAACCTTTACTCAGAAAGACCGAATGATTTGTGTGGTTGCATGTGAAGACTTCAGAGGTCAGGCATTGGCATATATGCGCTGACATAAGAGAGAAGAGGGGTGTCCAAGCAAATTTTGACTAATTTCTGCCACACAGGTTGGATCTGAGTGGAGCCAGTGCAGCAAAAAGCTCCCAAGACAGCTACTCTGTGAACCTATGGAAAGCCACGTAATTATGAAGGGCAATAAAAATACAAATTTCTTTGATGTTATACTACAAAGCCATGTGGAAACAAATCTTGAGGCCTTTCAAGTCAGCCACAGAGAATGAACTTCCCCCGACCTCCTCTTGACACACCCACACAAGGCATCAGAAACATAAAATACAAAAGTGACACCCACAACTGTAACTGCACCCCAGTAATACCCTATCCATATTCATTTTTATGACAGGTAAACACTGGATAATGGATGAGGCTTTAGCCTGACAGTAAACAGTGCATGCGCACCCTCCTCTAGTCTGGCTCACACCCTCCATAAATGATTCAGGGTGTCACCAGATAAGAAGGGGCAGCCTCATTATCAGACCAGGGGAGTTGTTGCTACATCTGAGCCCACTTGTTGCTGCGAGTAATTTGCTTCTCATGTCACACACACTGCAGGATCAAGTGTCTCTACTGGCAGACGTACTTGATACAATGCTTTATGTAACATTCCTTTACTTACTACTTTAGACAGAAAGGCAGCCTTATACGTTTTGGCTTAATGCTGTTATGGATGCATGCAAGGAACTCTTGACAAACTATAGCATCTAGTGTCTGAAGCCACAGTAAAAAAAAAGGAAAGTCTATTTTTCTCAACGAAAAGTGAAAAGAAGAAAGCCTCACCGTGGGTTCTGAGGAAGAAGGACGATGTCTCAGGAGAGTTTGCAGGGGGATTCCGCAGGTGGACTCTAAGGCAGGTCATCTCAGAGGCAACATGCTCGCCGCCACTGTGGATGAGATGGTTTCAGTGACCACAGGGAAGAGATGAAACGAAACTTGATGCTTGTTTGTGTGTGGGGGTGTCCGTGTGTGTGTGTGTGTGTGTGTGTGTGTGTGTGTGTGTGTGTGTGTGTGTGTGTGTGTGTGTGTGTGTGTGTGTGTGTAGTGTGCAGTTAAAGGCAAAGAGAGGGAAACCAGGGAAAAGAGATTAAGAAATATGAGGAAATTACTGCATACATATATATGTACATTTCTTTCACAATTACACTTCATGCTTCAGCCGATATAGGATGTGACCTGTTACCAAGGCTGGCAATTACAGGGCTCAACTGCTTTGTTTTCCATACATCCTGTTCAGATCTAGCAGCCAAGGTCAGACAGCAGTAATCAACCTTCATCTGCAAACAACAGAGATTTCAATCGGCACACAACATACATGAGCAGATTTATTTTATTAGCAATAACTTCATTAGATGTGCGTATAAACAATGTGCATAAAAGTTCAAACAGTTTTTCTATGTACTTTATCACTCAGAATCACTCTGCAGCTTCCACATGTTCCAAAGTGATGTAGCCTCTGGCCATGATTTTATAATTATCTACCCCCGATAATGGACCAAATGTAGCTTAAAAGGATATACAGTAATAGCAACATTACAAATTGAATTATGGGTTAGGATTGAGAAGCAAGAAAATTATTATTTAATGAATCTAATACATATAAATAATACAATGATAATAATGATAATAATAATAATAATCAATAAACATTAATTCTGTTTAATCTGCCTGTTGTTTATTGTTATTAATGAAACACCTACTGGTAAAATATGCCTTTGACATTGAGGTTAAACAATATTGTTATGGTGAAGAGTGCTTTCTATTATACTGCTGCAGCTTCCTGGTTTTCTACGGGCTGGTTAGTGTAGCACCATTTGGAGCCAGCCACAGACAATGTGGGCTACATTCGCTGTTCTGTTTACAACTGCACTTGGCAGCTGTCATATGGATTTGCAGTCATATGACATATGTACACAGACAAGAGTATTAATAACATTTGAGAGGCCAAGGTTAACTTAACAATGCCTCCCTCAGTTTCCAACAATTGAGCGGGTCTTTCCCAGATTTGAATAAAGTATTTCACAATTGACGTGAATGAATATATTCCTAAATTTATGTTACATCTTTATTAAACACTGAATACATTTTAAAGATATTTTTAGCATTCAGTTCAAATATTTTATGTGGGGAAAAGACAGGACATGAAGATGGCAAGTAGCAGATGACACACAGATATAGCTGCCTCTAGAACAAACAACAAAGACAAAAAATCAAAAACATGTTTTTATACGGATTATTATTTACTGTAGATGGAACTAAGCCATTGTTGTGATTGTGTGGCAATAATCCAGATTACTTTATAGTATGATTTAACACACCTCTGGGTGAAATGTGACACAACAGCAGTAGCTGCAGCACATTGTTATGACATCTTGCCCAGTGGCAGTGTACCAGTAACCCAGAGATGAACTCGCTTTTGCTAATCCTGATTACCACACTGGCCACCCACCGAGACAGCACCCAATCACAGTTTGTTTAACGGAAATGAAAATATCTGGTTCTTGAGTTGCTTACTGCTTACCACACACAGTGTCTTAATTCACATCAGCAAGTACTGTACACGCAGCCTGCTCACAACAATCACATGCACTCAGAGAAGCTATTTTGGGCTGTCAGAAAATGTATCTCCAATTATCTCTTTCTCCAGCTTGGTGTCCCTTTACTCAGGACTCAAAATAATTTTCCTTTTTCCTCTCATTTTGTCCCTCCACAAAAAGCCCCTGATTCATTTGGTCCTTATCAGTTACAGTGAAGGCAAAACAAAGGAGTTCTCTGAAACTCATACTCTGCTTCCCTAAAGGGGAAGCTGAGCAGATAATGTTACTGTGGCCTGGTCTGTGTTAAGGGACAGAACTACACTTCCATATGTCAGCATCATTTGCAGACAACATAAAATGAACACATTTTAGATCAAGTGTACTAGATAATGCAAACTCTGTCCAATTTATTTCCAATGAAAGTCTTTCGAAACAAAATAAGGCACACAAATCCTCTCCAATAAACCATTCTCGATTCCCCAATTACTTAGGCTATTTTCATTTCACCTGGTGGGATAATAAAGCATAAGATATTGGAGAGTTGTGCGTTTTGACGCAGAACTGAAGCTTACACTAGTCTGCTGGACTAGGATGCTTCAAAATAAAACAGAAATACACTTACATTTCTTACACATGATGATGGTGTGCAGCTGTAGAGTGCAACAGGGTCAGCAATTAGGTTGGACCGTGTGCCAATTTTTTTAGCGTTGTATATTGATGTTTTACAAGCACAATGGAGGCACATGCCTTTATGTTTACAATATGTTCTGTTTGTTTATTTCTCAGAAAATTTAAATAGATTTAATGGTTGTATCTGAGGGCCGGAGTTGTTTTTGTTTTTAGCAGCTTATGTTAACGCTCATCTGACATAGAAAATGACATATATTTCATACTCATATATTTAAACGTATGTCATGTTCTGCACTACATGACTTGAGATTTAAGTGACAAGTCATACAAATACAGTAGGTGCTCTTTGTCTTGTAAGTTTCAAAAAACCCTGTGCACGGGTTCTGGTACAATAAGGAAGTGCAACGTAAAGACATACATTTTGTGCAAGGCAGAGAAGTTTGAGGAAGGGGCAATTTCAGAAGCATCTGTGAGAGGAAGGTAGATGCAAATGGGAGCTAATTAAGATAGCAGAGATATGCAGAAGAGAGCCGTACATGTTCCTTGAAGAAATGAATTTTCCATTTGCACTGGATGATTGGGGATGACTGTGAAGTTTTGACTGGGGGTGAATTGTGGCAAGAGAAGAGAGTCGGCTGTTTGCAAAGATGTTCAGATTGCTGAAGGGGACAGCTGAGCACCTGGCAGTACCAGACTGGAGCATCGGGCAGCTTAATGAATTGAGTGAGTGATTTATTATTTAAGTCT
Organism: Acanthopagrus latus; assembly: GCF_904848185.1. Taxonomy (NCBI): domain Eukaryota; kingdom Metazoa; phylum Chordata; class Actinopteri; order Spariformes; family Sparidae; genus Acanthopagrus; species Acanthopagrus latus. Next base: position 15,788,919 of record NC_051050.1, on the reverse strand, counting down.
ACTAAATACACAACTAGTAAAAGTCTGGATGAGAGGCAGTCACAGAGTAGCTGCAGAGCAAATGCTTGATTATAAATCAAATGGAAATAAAGTCAAAGACAAGGATTAAACAGACTTTGAAATAGGCACTGAAAGGCAATTAAGGGATGAAAAGAAGGTTAAATTCAAGAGCTGCCGAAAATGTTTGGTTAAGTTGGTTAGATAAGCGGCTAGTTGATCGAGAGAACAGTTTTGATCATTGATTCGTGTTTTTTGTTTGGGTACGTAATCAGACAAGAATCCCAAACACTCACTGCTTTCAACTTTCAAGTGTTATGAACTTGTGTTTTACTGTATGTCAGTGTGAATTAATGATCTTTGTTTTGAATTGTTTGGTTAACAAAACAAGCAAAGCAAAGACGTAAATTTTTTGACAACCATTTCTCACTTTTGTCATTCATTATATAAAAAAAGATCCAAATCCTAAATCATCGTAGTTGCAGCCCTTTTACATTTACAAAAGAAACTTACTGAAACTGAATTCCTGTGATGCCACCCCAAAAGCAAAAAGGACATGTATGTAAAAACAATGCCATTTTCCACAAACTATAGCTGCTGAGTCATTCTCTTAAACACCACAGTATTGTAGATTACCTTGTCTTTTACTTACTCGTTAACTTATTCCTATCATCTCCATCCACAAATCCATCTAGACTGGCAGGGATGATGCTCATTAATTAACCAACACTGTTTTTTTGTGTTTTTTGTTTGTTTTTGTTTTTTCAAAAAACTTATTATAAAGCATTGTTTTGTGTTCTGGATGTGCAATTTTTCCACCCAAGTGTTCAAACCCATGAATCTGATATCTATTTCAGGGTGACACCCTGCTTTTATGAAGATCGGGAATGGCTTGAAGGGGTCAGCCTAGCATACAGTGCCAAAGTGATGCTGTAAATCTCCCAAGGATATATAGTGATACCTCAGCTTTTGAGCTCACCACTTGTTGCATGATCTGTGATCCTGTCCTGGACATTTGATATGCCAAGGTCAGCTCCTAACTACTCAGTATGACAGTGCAGCACACTTTGCTCCAGCACTCGGGAGTACATGTGCTGACTTGTCTGTAAAAAGTCTTTGGAGCATATTCAGCAGAATGTGAGTAGAAGGTAAAGAACATTCACTCACTTGAGTATTTTCATTTTTTTCCATGCCACACATTAAAATGCTGCTTACATTAGTAATAATAATCCAGCAATATAAATAATATATCATATTGTGAACCTGACAGGGGGCATTATGCTGCATAATGATTGCTTTCATCTCAGATGCTGTCAGTAGATTTTGCCGATAATACTTCCATACTTTCAGTTAAGCAGCATTCTTGAATGCAAGACTATTATCATGATTATTTTGGTCTCCTTCATGGCTTTATTGCATATAGCAGAGCTGAAGAGTGAGAGGAAACGCATGAGACCAAGGGGGATCACATGCTGTTGGGTCAGACTTAAACCCTGTGCGAGGATACAGTTTTTATTCATGGGGGGCACACTGGACAAAGTGAATTCTCCACTATGACTATTTACTTACTTACTCACTTTTACTATTTACTTGAGTTAAGGATCTGTGGCAGAACATAGCAGACTAAACTGATTTCCAATTTCAACTTCATTGGCCAGATGGAAACACCTTTTGCAATAAAAGATTCATGGAATCGCAGTGATTGATTCACGTGAAATGCAGAAACATTTCACGACTGCCCTTCATATTCAAAGACACGTTGTTTGTTATTCAAAGGAAATGCCGGCATTCTAAGAGATGGGCTATTAACTCAAACCAGAGGTTGTTTGTTCATACGACCATCAGCAGAATGTGCTTCAGTCAGCACAAAGAGCAAGTACAAATAGTTTTGAAGCTTTAACAAACACAAAAGGACAAATCATCTTTCTCCTATTTTGTACCTACAGTTGCCAGAAGCAGTCCTTTTAGAATATCTTTGTCCTCCACCTTCAGTGAAAGGAAAAGAGGACATATATTGAATACTCATCTTTGCTGAGATGTGGAACCAATTTTCTACCAAGTTTTTTTTTTAAAAATGTATCTGTATCTTATTCTTTCCAGCTGCACGGAACACTTTTCTTTTCAGTGCAGAATTATTCAGCACTAATCTGTACACAAGTGGAGATTAGTACTATTGCAGTCAATACAAACAGCCCAGAGGACAAATCACCTTGAAAGATGTTTGTGATTTGCTTTTAGATATCAAACATTGCCCACGGTCACATTCATTTGTTGAGGCGGTAAAATAAAAAGACTGATTCAAATGTGTTGACTTTGTATCTACTGTATCTGCAGCACTGCTGTCTGTGCAGAAAGCTTTGCAATTATCAGTATGTGACTTTGTTAATGTACAGCATATTCCTATTAGAGATTACATCTTTATCTGCCAATGTTCCATTTAGTGTATCTGATTCTATAGGTGGATCTTTCTCCTCAGTGCAGCTCTCTTCTCCTGCCACAGTACTATCTATTTTATTTTATCCGATGCAGGAAGTGAAAAAAAAAAAACCTCAGACATCAAATTAAATTTGTTTGTGTTGATTTTATAGTAAACATTCTGATATAAAAAGCAGCTCCTCACGCTAAAAACAGTCATGCAACAACATACTTTTGTGCTTAATGCTGTTTTGATGACTTTTTTAAAAAGTTAGTTCTTCTAAACGAAGTGGACAAAACTTTTCATTCTTTGTCCATTTAATTAAGACAGACACACATCACAAATAGCTTTTCCAAAACCAAAAGGTTATTCGGTAAACATTCCCACCCATGCAGTTCAAGCAGCACTTGACACAAATTTTAACAAAAAAGGCAATGGCACAACCTATTGGACATGTTGTGAAATGCCATTTTTAAGCATGAACTATCAGCACAGTGCACAGAAAATGATTAATTAAAAATACTAAAGAATTATACAATATCAATAATGGAGTTACCAATTTAGTCCCACATGGAGAGAAAAAAAAATTTACAGTAGGTTAAGGTTACACGTAAAATACATTCAAGGCTTGCATTTTTAATTACGAGTTAATGTGGTATAATGTATGCAAATGTATTTCTATTGAATTAAATAAATGTAAAGAATATCTTATGTTTCAAATGTATTATAAAACTAAAACGTATACCAAGTAGTATTGTGTTAAAGGCTAATCCACTATGTGTATCTGGAAAATGCTTACAGTTACAGTGCAACCACAAGATGTCGCAACTCCTCTCTGCAGCTGCAGCCAACTTCATACAGTTATGTATGTATTGTATCTCAGCAATGGAGGGATAGGGTAAATAGTCTGCAACTTAAACATTTTCATTTAAAGCAACATTGTCTTTTTTTTCACCTTTAAGTAACAGATTCATGATAATTTTGATGATAAAGTGTCTTATAATAGTGTGAATGGTGTCTCTGTCACTGCCACTCCACCCCCCCATCACTTGTCTCTGCATTATGTAACTTTAGTGAGAGGGTAGGATCACACTGTTATATACATGTTTATGTCAAGACACAACATATCAAGACATTGTTATGACGTAATGACATTTGCTCTGAGTTAGCGCATACATCACTGAAAAATGGTTACAGACCTGGGATTTGTAATGGTGGTGTCAGAAACTGTGGACGGTGCCAAATCACACGAAACATTAATTTTTACATACTGTTGCTTTTAAAAGCATACTTTTATGTTGCAGTACAACATATAATCACACAAAAAGGACTGTTTTACTCTGTTATTTCTAAAATTAATCTTCCATCTGCATCTAAGACTGCTGCCCAACTCACCGATTGTAAAGCTTTAACACAACATACAGAATGGAACAACGCTAAAAAAAAAACAATACCACATCTTATAATTCACTAAAACAACAGAAGTAATTCACTCTTAGACTATTCTACATGGGATGGATGAAATAACAAGCACACCTGTCAAATTGTAAGATCTATAATAAATTGGCAATGTCACAAGAGTGAATGCAGCTTGTGATGTGTAATTATATTTTTCAGTGCGTGACTGTATTATTATAATATTGTTCCAATTGGTTGACAAGTATGGAAAATAATCTGCTGCAAAGTACAGAACATTGATTCTTTGACTTTTCATGTGAATCACACAATTAGCTAAGCACCTGAGGTGTTATGACAAGTGTAAGTGCATGACAAAACACAAATTATTCAACTGTTTAGCAGATACATAGAAAATATGGCAGGGCTGATACAGCTGAATGATTAACGTTATATACTTGTCATGGAGATGTAACGTTCTACCGCCATCTTTGTTTAAGGCTAACTTATTTACAGCTACATAGAAGAGAGTTTGTATCTTTAATATGTAGCCAGTGGAATGGGTTATTTTTGTTCTAGCTAATAGTTTATTTGTGTCCTGCTAATACCTTCAAATTAGCCGAGATTTTTTTTTGCCAAATGTTCTGTTAGGCTTTTTGAAACTCTGACTTGTATCTAAGTGAAAGTAAGGTATTTAGCTAACAGTAGATTAGCTCTTTCATTAGAGTTTTTAATGCAAGAAAGTGCGGCGCTGCTGTTGCTGCCTACCTTTTTACTTGAAGTGGGAGAAAGGACTTGTTAGGTCAAACGGGGACTGAAGACACTGTTTCGAGTGTCATTTTTGTCAGAGACTTCACATTCGTGTTTTACGCTTCATAAAATAGGGACTTCGTGTAAACCGGTTGCTAAATTCAACAGGATGGAGACGAAAAGTTACTTGCGCATGCGCTCCAGGCAACTATGGCAACTACGTTTGGAATTTGTGTCAACCAACCAACGTTGTCAACGTAATAACTTGCGTACTGTTTTCAACGTAGAGTGGTGTCAAGGTTGGTAGTTCAGTTTAAGCTAATTTCACAGTTTCATCCAGCCAAATAAACCGCTGTTATTGTATGGACGATATAAAGTTCTGCTAATGATACAGACGTCAGTCTTGACGGACAATTTCACCCGGAAGAACAGGTTAGTGTGCCGGAGCTATACGCATGCTCCTCTGAGTTAGCAAGTAATGTTAGCGTTATGTAGCGTAACGTAACGTTGCATGGCTCTCATCTCAGTGTTCACTGCCGCAAAATTCATCGCCGTTATGACAGATAATCATCAAGACTGTGTTTTGCAAGCGACCTGTCGTCAGCTGTTAACAAGAAAGTTACACAGAAAACGCGCATATCTGAGTTGCTTCGATCGAAGCTAGATTTCACGTAAGGGCGTCTGTGGATACCACCAGAGACGGGTGTAACTACGATCACAAGTGAAATCAACAATAGTTTGGCCCAAAATTAGACGTTTATTAGCTCTTTAGTTTTCGCACAATGTAACCAATAGATCACTGTCAAGAGAAGTATGAAAAGACAATAATACCGTGTTCATTTATGCACAGCATCTTGGAAAGCCATGGAGTTTCTCCCAGTGCTTGAACCTCTGGATAAACCCAAAGAAGGAATATGGTAAGTGAATCCAGATGAAGTACTTGCAGTTGTGCTTTGAGGGAATTGGAGCGGATAACTTGAATTTTTTCCGTAAATTGTTTATCCGTCCACAGGTACTCTTTGATACCCAGGGGAAGTGCTCCGGGTGTCAGTGTGGGTCATACCTGCATGTTTATTCCATCTGAAGACGAAAGAAAAGGGAGAATCGTTATTGTTGGTGGAGCCAATCCGAGTGGAAGTTTCTCTGAGTCTCATGCCATAGATTTAGGTAAAACATGTCCCGCCGAGAATCTGTCCGGGGGTATGACATCTGCATAACTGTGTTTCATAAGCCACTCTCACCAGTATTTGGGCTTTTGTAGATACCATCAGCTGTTTGAGGCCTTAGTCTAAACATAACAAGGACAACTTAAAACATTTTTGACATTGACTAGGTGTGTAATCTTTTTGTTTTGAAATTACAATCACTTCACATTCACATCAAAGGGTTTTCTTTGGGGTTCTTGGTCTTTTCTTTCTCTACCAGATAATCATGAGTGGGACATCCCAGAGTGGGAGGGTTTGGACTCACGGTATGAACACTGCAGCTTTGTGCCAGAGAGCTGTCCCCAAAGCCTGTGGGTGTTTGGAGGGGCACAGCAGAGCGGCAATCGCAATTGCATCCAGAATTTGCAGCTAACAGGTAAATCTGAATTCAAATCCCCCTGGTTAATGTTTGTGCTGGGTAACGTTTCAAATTTAGATGAGCTGTCTATTCAGGTAACAGTGCCACTTGGTTTCCATCCATGCATTAGCGAATGTTGTCGTGTTATGACCAAATGGATAGATTGTACAGTATGTGAACATAGATTACTGTACACTGAGTGTGATCCATCCTCTGCATGTGTGTCCAGACGGTGGGTCTCGCTGGAAGAATGTAGTGGTGAATGGCAAACCCCCCAGTCCCAGGACATACCACACTAACTCAGCCTGCCTGGGTGACAGACTGTATGTCTTCTCTGGTGGAGAAGCAGGAGCTGCACCTGTCTCAGACCCCAAACTTCATGTCTTTGACACAGGTTTGTTTTAAATTGCCTGCTGCTTACCACCATGTTATCAAATAGTACTTTACTATTGGATTGGCTTTGATTCTACTTTGACATATGTTGGTCAAAAGATTTAAAAGTTGTGAGTTAAATGTAATAAGTTTCTAAGTATGACTTTTTAAGAGATCATGCAATAAGTCAGCTTTTTTTTCCAAATGCTGAAGAAGATGGATTGCAAACAGAACCTTTGTAAACTTAATGAATGATCGTTGCATTGTATTCAAGTGTGCCAGTTCAAGGGCCCTGTTTTTTCTGAATGCTGGCTCACTGGCATTGCTGTCAGGGTGATGTAAGTGTTAAATGGTTTAGAAAATATGTAAACTTGAGTTCTTACTTTGTAAAGAAAGGGCTGAATGTAAGGTTTACTGCCTGCTGCTAACTCATTCCATAATATGTACACAGATGTATCTGATCTGATTTTTACCGTCATACTTTTCAATAACTGATATAAAATAATATAAAATTCACCTATTGAAGGTGTGAGGTTTTTTTTAGATATCTTTAATGCTAAACGCTAAAAAAAATGTCCTTATGTGCCATTAAAGTCAACCAAAGTTTGAAATAAATTACATTGTTCTGTTCCTTCATTTATTTGTATATGTCGTTGGGATGCCAATAAGCAAACATGTTATGACTTTTATCTTTTGGTGTTTCCAGCATCTTCCACTTGGTCCCAGCCAGAAACACAAGGCAGACACCCGCCAGCCAGACATGGCCACGTTATCATAGCAGTGGGATTAAAGATCTACATTCATGGAGGCATGGCTGGGGACAAATTCCACAACGATATGTATTCTCTTGACACAAGTAAGCCTGACTGGGTGGGGTCAACGCTTATAAGGTGAACATTATAAAACTTTGTTTAAAAAAAAAAATGTGTCTGTTTAAAGGGAGCATGAAGTGGGAAAAAGTGCAGATCAAAGGAGACATTCCACCTGGAGTAGCAGCCCACTCAGCTGTTGCGCAGGACAAGAATATCTACATTTTTGGGGGGATGACTGCAGATGGAGCCAGCAATTCCATGTATAGATTCAACACAGGTACACATTCTGACTATTCTTAAGTGTCATCTTATAAATGTGGCAGTTCAGCCCCTCTGAGAAAGAAAAGAAGAAAAAAGGCCGTAAGCTAATAATGTTATGCCTTATATTTGCAGACAAATGTAGATGGATCCTCATGAAGTTTGAAGGGGACATGCCACCCAACCGCCTAGACCACTCCATGTGTTTATTGCCATGGAAGGTGTGTGTTGAGGGTAATAGAGGTGAAGAGCAAGCTAGCAGCCCAGCAGCCTCAGAGACAATAACTCTGGCCTTTGTGTTTGGAGGGATGGACACACAGGGTGTCATTTATAATGACTGTATTGTCACTGTGGTGAACTGATGTGCCATATTGTTGTATATTTTCATTAACCAAATTTGTAATAAATTTTTTTTTTAAAGTGCCCCACCGTTTTTATTGGAAAACTGCAAATAGGTCAAAATCAATTTTGTACTGTTGATTGCTGAAGTGAACATTTAGTATATTCACTGGGTTTCTGAAGACAGCATCTATGAGATAATAGACAGCTGAAATGTGTAGTATTTGAGCCAGTAACTGTGTAAATGAATGCAATGAGACAATCAGGTAACATTTTGTATCAAACATTTATTTCAATGTCTTTCCAGAAGTACGATGACCAGATTCAATAAATAACTTTTAGCATTGCCTGTGAACAGAATGAGCCCTTGAACCCACAGACATCCCACTCATGGACCCACAAACAGCTCCACCCTCCCACCCATCCCCACACTAAGCCCCTCCCCACTATAGAACCCCATCAGGACTGCCTGAGAACAGCAGCAGCAAGCCTCGTATCCGGGCTGACGAATATCTCCGCCTTCCAGCGAAGAGAACACCTCTCACACATCGAAACTTATTTCAAAGTCTTTCAGAAGATTCAGTATTGTTGCTTGTTATCGCCACCCCTTTCCAACCATTCCTCTCACTATTTGAGTCCCATCAGTCCAATATGTACATCTACATGCCACTACCAGAGAGGCAAGGGGTGACAAGACAAGTTGACTTCAAACCTCCCTACAACTCATCCTTCTCATCTTGCTCACTTTCTGCACCCTCAGGTGGGGGTCCACCTGCACTACCATAGAGCTTGCTGATAATGGGCTGAACAACCTCCTCCAGCTCCTTCTTCTTGGCCTGGAAGTCTTCCAGCTCAGCATCCTGGTGCGACTCCATCCACTCGATCTTCTCCTCCACTGCCTTCTCAATGGTTTCCTTGTCATCATCTGAGAGCTTGCCGCCAAGCTTCTCCTTGTCGCCAATCTGGTTCTTCAGAGAGTAGGCATAGCTCTCCAGCTCGTTACGGGCATCGATCCTCTCCTTCAGCCTCTTGTCCTCATCAGCAAAGCGTTCTGCGTCGTTCACCATACGCTCGATATCTTCTGGTGTCAGACGGTTCTGGTCATTTGTGATTGTGATCTTGTTCTTGTTGCCTGTGCCTTTGTCCTCAGCAGTGACACGCAGGATACCATTGACATCAATCTCAAAGGTGACCTCAATCTGTGGTACACCACGGGGGGCAGGGGGGATGCCAGTCAGGTCGAATGTGCCCAGCAGATGGTTGTCTTTTGTGAGAGGACGCTCACCTGGAGAGGAAAAAAAAAAAAAAAAAATCAAATATTAGGCTTGTTCTATAAAAATGTATGTTGGCATACAAGGACAGGCAAATGATAACCATTTGAAATCATGACCAACTCTTACCTTCATAAACCTTGATAGTGACAGTAGGCTGGTTATCAGAGGCTGTAGAGAAGATCTGGGATTTCTTTGTGGGCACCACGGTGTTCCTGGGGATCAGCTTGGTCATTACTCCTCCAACAGTCTCAATACCAAGGGTCAGGGGGCACACATCCAGAAGAACCACATCACCTGCAAGACGGGTAATCGTTCAGTAAATAGGACAAAATTGGAGAGTTCATTTAAGTGGAAGAGATGCGATGTACAAGGAAGATGACTTACCAGTGTCCTCCTCTCCAGAAAGCACTCCAGCCTGCACAGCAGCTCCGTATGCAACAGCCTCATCAGGGTTGATGCCCCTGGAGGGCTCTTTGCCATTGAAGAACTCCTTCACCAGCTGCTGGATTTTGGGGATACGGGTGGAGCCTCCAACCAGGACAATCTCATCAATGTCGGTCTTCTTCAGGTCAGAGTCTTCCAGCACCTTCTGCACTGGCTTCATGGTGGAACGGAACAAGTCCTAACAAAGCAAAAAGAGAAGATTAAAAGGCTTGTAAAATATTAATGTTCATTTCAGTTGTGCTATAGTCATTCTTAGACAACTAAACTGGTTGTATAGCTTACCATGTTGAGTTCTTCAAACTTGGCACGGGTCAGGGTCTCAGAGAAGTCTTCTCCCTCAAAGAAGGACTCGATCTCAATGCGGGCCTGGTGCTGGGCAGACAACCCCCTCTTTGCCTTCTCAACCTCACGACGCAGCTTCTGCACAGCACGGTTGTCTTTGCGCACATCTTTGCCAGTCTTCTTCTTGTACAGCTTGATGAAGTGCTCCATGACGCGCTGGTCGAAGTCTTCACCTCCCAGATGAGTGTCACCGTTGGTGGCCACCACTTCAAACACACCGTTGTCAATGGTCAGGAGGGAGACATCGAAGGTGCCGCCACCCAGATCGAACACGAGGATGTTCTTCTCGCCATCCCTCTTGTCCAGGCCATAAGCAATGGCAGCAGCAGTTCTAAAGAATAAAAGTATGAGATTAGTATAGAGGAAGGCAGGGAAATGTTATATGAAAATGAATAGGAACAGATTAATTAACTATTTTCATAAGACACTTACGGCTCATTGATGATTCTCATAACATTCAGACCAGCAATGGTTCCAGCATCCTTAGTGGCCTGGCGCTGGGCATCATTGAAGTAGGCAGGGACAGTGACCACAGCATGTGTGACCTGGAAGAAAAGATAAGAAAATTAGATCCAATTCAAACAGTTAATTTGTGAGTGGTTTATTCTCTGATGTATATTATTGACAATTGTTTTGGTACCTTCTTTCCCAGGTAAGCCTCAGCAGTCTCCTTCATCTTAGTCAGCACCATGGCAGAGATCTCCTCTGGGGCAAATGTCTTCATCTGGCCACCACCAATGTCAACCTGGATATGAGGCTTGCTCTTCTTCTCAGTAACCTAAAGAGGAACATGTATCTACATTAATATACCAAGTATGTCGCTCAAACTTAACCTGTTGACCTTCGGACCCCACAACCATAACTTTAGTGTCGAACCATAAAGAGTCGAAACCTACCTTGAAGGGGAAATACTTGACGTCCTGCTGCACAGAGGAGTCCCCCCAAGTGCGCCCAATCAATCTCTTGGCATCAAAGACTGTGTTCTCAGGGTTAGAGGTCAGCTGGTTCTTGGCAGCATCACCGATCAGACGCTCACCTTCACTGGTGAAGGCCACATATGAAGGGGTGATGCGGTTACCCTGGTCGTTGGCGATGATCTCCACGCGGCCATTCTTGAACACTCCAACACTACAGGAAAACATGAAAAAATTATTACTCAGAGGGCAAATGTGTCTTACGCCATTTAATTTTCCTTACATTGTTTTATAAAATAATTGAGCCTTAAGTCACTTTTTTCCCCCTCTCTCTTACCATGAGTAGGTGGTTCCCAAATCAATTCCAACCACGGTCCCCACACTCTCCCTCTTGTCATCGTCGTCGGCAAACACGGTGCCGGCCACCAGCATTACAACCCACAACAGCTTCATCTTTGCTTCGTTGAACTCCGATCTACCAAAGAAATCTGCAGAGAAGAAATACAGTGTTAAAAAAAAAAAAAAAAAACGTGGCCTAGCGTTCATGACGTGGGCCTCTGCCCCCAAGTTCACATAGCTACCAGCTCATAGTTATGCTTTAAGTTACTGGAATTCCGAGCCATGATAAATGAGAAGTAAGGCATTTGACACAATCAAATGTCTAAAAATGTCAAACTTATACGCGTTGAAAGAACATGGGGAAAGTGGGTGGAGCACCAATGTGTCTTCCGACCACTGGCTACCGTTAGGATTTTTTTTCCCCTCGTCCGCCGGTAGCTGGCTAACCACGTTAGCGTGTCTAGCAGGCATGCGAGGGAAGATACACTGCTGTATCGAGCAGTCAAAATATGCTTTTTTTCTATGGCAGCCTAAATACCAACACGTCTTTTTCAAAAGGTTATGGTTAACTTCGGGTACATACACCACTTTCGCCATATGTTAGCTTAGTTGACTTCATCGTAATGTAACCGTCTTGAAATGACGTTCAACGCTGAAGAAAATACACTTGTAGTAGCATTAACATATTCACAACACGCGTACGTACCTTTATTGCAGTATTATCGGTGAATTAAGGGCCTTGACGTTGCCTCAGCTGGTGTGAGCCTCTCCTTGTAAAGTGTGTCTCTCTAATTTGTCTTTCCTGTATTCTTTCCTCTGTGAAATGATGTTGAATGAATTGTGCTCTCTCCATATATAAGCCGTCACTTCTTTCCCGTCGTGGAGGCCCGCGATTGGCTGAGCGGCTGCTCGTTGGAACGCGCTGATTGGTTCCAACCGGCACGCTGGCCGCCGCTGATTTGCACACTTCGAGTCGAGGCGACGTCACGACCTTTGCCCACTGTGCCGATACTGATTGGCTGTCTGTGAGCTGGATTCATGAACGCTGTTGGAGCGGTGACACGCCACTCCAAACACTGAGGAAGGGTGCGTTTTTCACATTTTGTACATTTGAAGTTGGTGCTGCTTTTTTTAAATGAAGGCCCCACATGTATTGAATTGACATTAATTCTCACGTTTCAATCAGAGCAACAGTGTGGCTACTGGGTTGGTATCATGAGTTGTTATGAGGAGTCACTTCAGTGAGTCAGAAATGTACAAAACCCTGTGTAATTTGCATGTCACTAGGTATCCTTATAGCAAACGTGGTTACATCAGATTATCTGAATTGCCTGGACATTTCATCAGTTAATGTACAAAATTGCAAGTATGTCTCAAGGCCTCCACCTTGAAGTGCAATTAACCTGTCCGGTTGTATCGCGCAACACTCTCCAGCCTAATTGCTCAGTGATCACATATTGATCAGCTGTAACTATTTTAGATATAACAGGCTACACATCCCCTTCAAACAAAATCCACTGTAGAACACTGTTATCTTGAGTTCAATCCATGACAAAACTCTAAATAGGTCAAGGTTAGGTAACCATTTGCCAAAGCCATACTTCAGTCTGTATGAACCTAAATGGGATATTTAAGAAAATAGTGTAATAAGTATAGTATCTGGTGTTGTTTGTGTTTATTTAAGTTACATGTGCTGTGTATTCTCAGCAGACACACACCCTTTTCTGTTATAGCTGGAGGCCTCAATACAAGGCCACTTGTATGTGCTATGTCATGGTAAATATTGGGATTAAACAGAACAGTTACAGCAAAAAATAAAGTCTGAAATAACTTAATTGTTTGAGAAATTAGAAAAGAAACAAGGTTGAGTTAAAGTTTGCGGGATTGTTTGAGGATGTGACACTGGCATCATTTCTGTATAATTAGTCACTGTACAGTTGATTTTTAGAAAGAATAAGGTCGACCACAGTATTAATATGAAGAACATATTTGATTGTAGTAAATTCTTCAATAATTCGCAGGGGTGGGAGGACTTTCATGGATGTATAGTCTAATTTAGACTGAAAGATGTGTTCAGGTGATTCTTGAGTCTCAACCTGACAGACTCAGAACCTTCATCAACAACCTGACAGTACTGTGAGGAAGAGGAGGACAGATCTTTTTTGACAAATGTAAGAATGTGTGAGAAGGTGTCCAGCAGCTTGGAGCACAGCGTGTTGTGGGACACAAGTCATACTTTCTTTTCCCTGCAGTAGAAAGAAGAACCATGACAATGCTAGCTGTACACTGGAAGAAGCAACATAGATCAGATGCTGGGATAACAGATCCAAAGAAAGACTCATTAATATTGATCACTATCAACATTAGTTCTAAAATGACTGTATTTTTGTATTTACCAAATCATATATATCATCATCTGTATGAGTTCATGTTCAAATTGCAACCTCCTTTCACTCCTGAATTCCGAGCATTATTTGTTGCATGTGTTACTAAGTATTACTATTAGAATAACCATTTCCTGACATCTTCCATTTAGAAAAAAATAGAGATTTACATAGATTATTCTCTCATAATTGACAGAGTGTATAATTTTTTTTAAAAAAAGTATATGTGGGATAGGTTAACCTGATTGGAAGTGTATGGATTATGTTTAGTCAATTGATCGGCAGTTCATTAAAGCTCAATACCGTTTTTTTCTTGCAAATACAAAAATTATATTGTCTCCTTTACACATAGAAATGGATATATATTTTTTAATTAGTATTATTATTATTTTTATTTTTTTTGCATTTTCTTTTTACTGCCACCAAAGGAAGATCCATATTTTTATATTGGACCTGGGCCATTTTTCTTTGACTTTGTAAGTTCACTTCTTACCTTTGACAGATCTCACTTATTCCTTTATGACATGTAATTAATTACCATATATATGGTTGATAAGAGACTAAAATCCCCATATATGAATGCCAAAGTATTTTTCTGTTCATATCTATTAGCCCTGTGATGGACTTTCTTCATATGCATTGTGCCGAAAACTGCCCAAATAAGCCCAAACCTTTTACAACAAGCACAATTAAAAGAACATCTCTAATAAACATGATTAAGATATATGTCTTGGTACTTCATTAACCTTTCTGTGTTTCTTGAATGTTTACATTAGTTGAAAGGTTAACAAGCCCATAAGAACACAGTCTAGAGCGTGACAGTTTGTGCAAGGAAGAAAAGTAGGATAACAAGTAATACTGAAGACAGAAAGAAGACATAAAAAGTCATAATTAATATTTATTTTGATTGGTTGTAATTAATTGAAAAAATAAAAGCAAATGCTATAAAACAATAAAAAGGTCTGTAGATTGTGATTTTTTTGTTTTGTTTTTTTTTACCTGAGGACAACAGACTGAACCCTGCGCCCCCTACTGGCAGAGACACCAACAGACAGCAAACTGATGACGTGGTTCGGTCCGTTGACCAGAGCAGCAGTATGGCCGACCAGAGCAGGCAAATAAAACTCGCTGCAGCTAAGAAAAAGGTAAAGTATTTTATAATTGAGCTGGCTTGATATCATAGTAAGCACTGGCAGTGACTCTCCTCTGTGGGTTTGTGTTACCGGTGTGGTTATACGTGTCTTTACGGAGCAGGGGTGTTGTCATTCCACGTCGTCCGACCTCTGCGCTGTCGCTTGTCCCACCTCTCTCGCTCCTCCCGAGGTCTTAATGCGCAGGAGAGACCGGTGCTTTCTTCCGGGCCTCTATTGATAGCATTAACTTTTCCAGCTTATGTGGACTATTTTTAGTTCCTAGAGGTATTCTGCGGCATACCACGCCGTCTAGACAGTAAGCTATTAACTAAACTTACTATCTTTGCCTAACGGTTTCATGTGTCTTTTCCAGCTAACGTTAAAATGTGGCAAACCTTAATATGCTAGCAAGGCAAGTTAACGTTAGCAATCTGGCTAACTGATGAATAGTTGGCTATGTCTGAGTGTAAAGAATGCCACACTGCAGTCGGGCAGCTTTCTGTCTTACCTGCAGGATGGCTTAACTCTCTGAGAAAATTGTCATCAAAAAGCAATTTTATAACAAACACTGAGCTATATCATTGTAGCACAGTTGTGTTGGCTGGATAGAATGACGGGGAGTGTTTTGACAGCTGACACCCCTCTTCCCTGTCCTGCTGTGTGCTTTAGCTAGGTGTGTTGTTGCGCTAGTTTAGAAAAGATGGCCTTATCAGCTGTGAAATGTTCGCTTCAGGATGTGGCTCGTCAGCACTCCTCTCTGCCCCGCAGTCTTCGTGAATGGGTGGTCGTGGTGGTAAAAATTTGACATTTCGCTGCGATCAAGCCCCACTAGTGTAGAAATGGCAGCTCCAGTAGGTCCCGTGTTATTCCCTCTGGTCCCATGCGACAGCTGTCACAGGGCCCCATCCCCAAACACACGTAGACGGTGTTAAACTACACATGAATGAACATTGTTTGGCACAAGTTATCGTATTCAGCTCGTTTGGTTTGGAACATCAAGCCCTTGAATTTGCAAGTCAAAGTGACAACCAAAGACATGTTCAACATCCAGTTTTATCTTCTGAATAGCTGATCTAGTGTTAGAGAAAGGGACCGGTCTATCCCTGCTTCATCATAAACCAAATCTAAATCATTCAGCTTGACAAAACTCTCCAGCTAAGGATGACTTGTTCAGAATCTAGTTGGTTAAAAGCTGGTAACAATTCCAGAGTCCTAATGCTAGAACTAACCAAATAAAGTATGATTTCTTAAAGTTGGCATCATATTAGTTTAGTTTCTGGCAGCCACCAGCTGCTCCTTGCATATCTCACACATCTATGGTTTCTTTTCCTTATGTGCTGCACAGCTGAAGGAGTTTCAGCAGAAGAGCTCCCCTGCAAGTGTGGGAGGAGAGAGGGGTGGTGGAGGAGGAGGTGGTGGTGGAGCAGGGGCAAAGAAGAAGAGAAAGGTGAAGGGAGCGAGCCAACACGATGCACATTCAACGGACAGAAACTCTCCAATCAATGTAAGTCAGTCCTAGTCTTTTCATTGGTTTTACCTGCTCATCACTCTGCGCTTATTGGTCAAATAACAACATCTCTTTGGTCTTGACAGTCTATCTGTATTCTTTTTGTATTAGAGCAACTGCTATAGCATTAGAGAGCCTATACTTGCACATACAATTCGTAACATAAACATAAGAACAGTTTTATGGTAACTGTGGTCTGGTAGAGCAGTATAAACCAGATAAAGTCCTTAATGGTTTGTTTTCCTCAAGTGATATGATTTGTAATGACCTGTTTGGCCATTGATTACAACAAATTTTGCCGCTGGTGAAATGATACGGCTGAATTACTATCAGATTGGCAGATGTATTCCTCCTTGCTATCAAGCACACACTGTATATAGTAGCAGTATTGATCCCTATCTGACAATGAAAATAATGTTTATCCAAGAAAGAGAAAGATACTGGACAAGAGAAATGGAGTGAACACTGGACATTGCAATAGCGGCCAGATATTTTATCAAATACATTTAGAATTTGAAGGTAATTGTATGGTAAAGTAAAGGTCCTGTGCATCGAAGGTGGACTTGACAGACTCTAGATTTTTGTCTTGGGCTTAACCATAGCATATTTCTTGATTTTAATGATGATGTTACTTTTGTGAAATTATCTTTTTCAACTCACCATCAGCTTGTCCTAAGATATGTTAGGAAAACATGTTTTATATTCCATATATTTAATGTAATGAGAAGTAGTCTTCTCTCTCTCTATTAATAGCTCTTTTTTGTCCTTTATGCTGCTCTGAATGTGGACAGATGTATAGGGACTGATCCAAACAGCAGTGTCTATAACCTGATTGGTAATAATTAAATAATTATTATCATGGAACCAATGAATCACATTTTTTTTGACATGTCAGTGTTAGATTTTATAGACTTAGAGACCAAGGGAAGAAGAGATAAGGAAATATTGTCGGGGAATGTTGCCAGTGATTTGGAAAACACAAAGTGTCAGTCAAAGACAGTCACAAACCTGTCTGTCTTAGCTCCCTGACACTCTATTTGCTTATGTGCTGCTCACCACTACTGCTACATTTAAATATAAAGCACAGTGTTTTTGTCTGTGGTCTGTTGTCAACGCCCTATAAGCAAATTTAGAGCAATAATGAAGAGAGACAGTCATGTGACTCAAGCACGCTGCATTCACTCACAGGGGCTGACTTTCAGGCCAGATTAACATATTAGATTTTGGTCAGCCAGGATAAACTCATGTAGTCTGAAGCAGGACATGACAGAAATTCCGGAAATGATGCTGCTAATAATGACATGGAGTTCCATTTTAGGGGTCAGTGCAAAGGTGACATCTGTATAGTAATGGCCATGCACTATGATAATTCATGTTTTAAAAATTTCCCTTCTGCTTCTTACCCAGACACTATCCAAATTGGCTTTATATGCAAAGCTGAGTTCGTAGGTAAATAATTATTGACATGGCACAAGTTATGTAAACAAGGGTAGTTGTGAGGAAGTTTTCACTGAAACAGGGTTTTTTTAGAGCTGATTGTAGATTAAATTGGAAGCAGGTGAAGATTTCTAGTCAGGGATTACTGCACTCCTCAAAGGCAACATACGGAAGAACTATGGCATTCTTATTCTGATATAAGTCTTGCTTATGTGAGTAATTCTTTTTCTGACTGGGTCATCGTGATCATTAGTGAGGGAACACACGAGCCTCAGTTTCTCTGCATTAGATACCTTCATCACTTCTAAACTTCCTCTGTCTTAGATTTCTAATAGCAGTTGCTTCTCTCTTCCTCTTTGTCCATATCTTTGTCACTCTCTTAATCGTTCTTTCCTCTTTCACGTATCTTTCATCTGCTCCCCTTGTTCCTTCTTTCCTGTAGTTTGACAGTTTACTGAAAGCACTTAGGCCTAGTCAAAGTAATGGAGTAGTCCTACCTCCTTTTGGCAACAGTCAGGTGAGCCTCTGTCTCTGTCTGTCCATTCTTTGTTTCTTCCTCTGCATCCCTCTGCTGTAAATAGCTGCTCCTCATGTGGTATTTAATTTTGTCTCTTGATCCTCCATGATCACCTCCTTGTTACATCAAGTGTGCATATTCTTTTTTTCCCCCTCATAGACCAGACAGCATGGGGCAAACATGAGGGCAAATTCATACATTGGTGCTGTGCTTTTTAATTCCATGTCAAGGGTGTGCATTCATGATTAAGACGAATAGATGGTGCAGTTATTTTGTCAGTGTTTTCTGAGTTGTTAGCAAGCTTCTAGATTTCACCATGTTATGTAGAAGTTCATTGTGGATGGGAAATGCTATGCACAATAAGTGGCATGAGCCTCAGTTGTTGCATGGCCTGCAGACATGCATCTGGGAAAACAAGGAATGTATGTGCTTCATCTATCAACTTGCTCATTGCTAGTTTTGTGTTTTTGTTTGTTGCTGTTGTTTCTGAGTGCCTTGTTTACATGCAGTGTCAAATTGGTTATTTTGTTGTTACAGATTATTACTCGTCTTGCTCGCTTGAGCTTTAAAATGAGAGTATGTGTAACTCAAGTAACAGAGAAGGGTCATATTTCAGGCATTCAAATTAATGTTGGCATTTCATTGAAGCATGACCCTATGTGTAGCAGTAATGGGAAAAAATGAAAACCGCGATGTCACAGCGATAGGTGACCGAGGGTGCTCTGTAAGCTATTTTCCACAAAAATAGATGCCACCAAAGTCCATCCATTTTTTATGATATTCTTCTGTCTTCTTAGATTGTGGACTATCACGCACTCACCTAAGAGAGTTAACTGATCTATAACCTTAATCTGAGGCAGTGCAGTATTCAAGTCATTTCCGTGCAACACATACGAAGTTTGACACATCACTGTGGTCTGTTGCTGTTTCATCATAACTGCTCTTTGTCTTGGCATTAAACCAGTGTGTGCATTTTTTGTATATGTGTCACATCAGGCCTTTGCAGATGCTGAGGCCATGGGGTCTTCAGTTCCTCAGCTGCTGGAGGACCAAATGGGCGAGCCCGGTCGTAGCTCACCTGTGTCTAACCCCGCTAGCGCTAACACTACTACTAACACTGAGTCTGTCAGTCACAACACTGACCTGCAGGTGTGTCTCTCTCTTTCTCTTTTCTGTTAAAATCTATCAGTGTCTTGTCACTTGTCATTCTAATGCCTGTGTTGCCATCACATGAATGTATATGCACCATTATGTGTACTGCTGCTGCACCTTCTGCTGTTACACCCTTTATTGCTATTTACACACTTTTTATTATCTTTGTTGATACACTTCTGATCTTATACCTTTTAATTGCTATTTATATTGTCTTATATTTATTGCTTCTACAGATTATTTGCATTATACCTTTTTGCCTTTATACTCTTAATTTCTATTACAAGTAGATGTATGTGTCCGTTATGTACCTTATTCCTGTCGTTCATACACCTATTCCCTTTGTAACTGTAAATGGTAATACTGCTAACTGTTTGCTTTCACTTTTATTTTACTCTTTTTTTATTTCTTTATAGATGACTTGTACAACCAGACGGACTATAAACATGACGATTCTTGAGTCTTATACATATAGGATTATATGCCATAGCATAAAGACTTGAAAGTCCACTGCAAATTGCTGTATTTTTATTAAAATGCTGGATTAAAACAACAGCTAATTTGTTTTTTGTGATAATGTGCATTGTCATCACGCATTTGTTTTCATCAGATGTTCTCACTGTATTTTCGGTTTTCCTTGTTGGTCAGTCTAACTCTGTCACTCTCTCTTCCTCTTTGTAGGACTATCCTGATACCAATGGCAATGAGAGTTTAACAGAGGAAAATAGGTGGGTTACCTGATTCCTCACAGCTTGAAACACCTATGTTTGATTTATGGATACACACAACAACACAGAACAGAGTTTGCATATTAATGTATGTCTACCGGGAAGAGAAGAAGGCACCGCAAAATATGCTCACCAAGGTTATGCACTGTTAGGGCACAACATGATTTTTTTTAATTAGACATTATACATTTGGTACATTAAGCAGTGCTACTGAGGCTCCAATATATGTTGCTCCTCAAGGCTTTGATTACTAATGCAGCAGAGTCAATGACATTAGTTAACATGCAATTGATTATTTATGTGCATTATCCTGCAGACCACTGTCTTCCACCGAGAGCTTGCGACAACTCTCCCAACAACTGAACGGCCTGGTCTCTGAGGTACGATTTTAACACCGCCAATGTCATCCTGTCACTCTCACACTCGCATGTCTTTGTTATACTGTGTAAGGCTTTTAACAATAACACACCACCAGTGACGTGCACTGTCAACTAGGGTGTGTTGCGTCAGTTCTAGGCAGGAATGCACTGGAAGCATTTTCAAGTTTGCCAGTTGTTGCCTGTGGATTAAGTACACTGACCACATTGAACTGTTGCACTAAACCAGGTTGACGTATTTCCCATGAACTTAATTTGGTTGTGCATATTCACAAACAGTTTACTGAGGGTGTTTTTTGAGGGTGTTTCCGAGATAGATATAGTTAACACTGACCTTTTATCTACTGATTAAAATGAAGTATGTTACTGATCCAGTGGCTTGTAAATATTATAAGCACCCAGTTTTTAGGGTTCTCTCAAGAAAATATGTTTTATCTAAATATGGTACAGTTGCTCCATATTTTGTGGTGAAATGCAGATGTTTCAATGCTGAATAAGCAAATTGCTAATCTGCAGTGCATCCAGTCAGTTTTAACATCATAAAGACAAGCCATCTGTTATTCAAGTACATTCGTGTTATTTCTCCTGAATGTCTACAGAACCAGAGTATAAATAAGGTGTCATATAAACTTGACTTAAAACATGCAATTGAATTTCTGTGTTGGAGCTGCATAAATGTGAGTGTCTTGTGTCATTTCAGTCATCTGCTGCATATGTGAATGGGGACAGTGCATCCCCTGGCAATGAAAGAGAACTCGAGGTAAGATGGAATTTCCATTTTTCAGAACTGATTACTTGTTGATATTTAAAACCTAAATTTGAGGTCAGTCAAGTAGAGTAACTGTATAACCACAACTTGTTTTTGGCTTGGAATCATGTTATCACACAAAGCCTGCATATAAAGTGACACTCAGCTCAGTATCAATGGACTGGATCAATACATCAGATACTGTGCCTGCTAGCTGGTTGTCTAAAGTGGTAATCCTAGTGTTTGCAGCACACTGACTATGCCATTTACCCAAAACTCACCATGACTCTGTGTGTGACGGTGACCTTTCTGGCTTTGTGTAGTCTAAAACCAAACAAAGCATATCAGATCTACTGCCCCCAGACTTTAGCTCCAACTTGTTATAATGTGATACAACAGTACAGGCTTTCTGTTGTTTGTTTGAATATATTATTATTATATTCTACAACGTTTTAGGTAGTTAATTTAAGCAAAAGCTGCTAGTGCTGCATTGCAAGTGAAGTCTTAGTTATGGTTGAATAATTGGCTGTCTGGCTAAATAAATAGCTGATATGTTGATTAATATCAGAGTAGTTCCAGAAAGAAGTAGATGTCACGAAGATGATGACATTCTGGAGATAATGAGGTCATGTTGACCCTGTCCACATCATGCAAATGATACAGAACTTAAAGAGAGTACAAGAAGCTAACTGACTCCATTAACCAGTTCAACAACCATCATTTATTTTGATTATTTGCGTCTCATCTCATTGATAAAAACACATGATGCACCACTTTTGGAAGGTATTATTGTTTACCTCCATGTAAATAATTCACTTTTAAATTGTTCTCCTCCTCCCATGTGTTCCTTATTTGACTTTTGCCACTGCACTTTATGCCTCTCTTTTTTTTTCTTTTCTTTTCTGTTTTTTTTTTATAATCCTTTACCGGGTGCATGTGTGCACGTGATAGAGTCAGAACCAGGAGCTGGCAGCCGCCCTGGAGTCCAGCAACCTAACAAACTCTCAGCTCAATACCAAGCTAGACCAGCTGGTAAGAAGCTGTGTGTGTGTGTGTGTGTGTGTGTGTGTGTGTGTGTGTGTGTGTGTGTGTGTGTGTGTGCAGATTTGTCTTTGTGTGATTGTAGAGACCCCCTTCCAGCCATCCTGCAATTATCACAGTAGTGCATGTACTGTAGACTTCCTGTATGCCATCTTGAGTAACCTCACAGTATTCATGCATGAATTTCATGTTATTAATTTATCTTACACTTAAGTTGATTAAAATACATTTCTATAAAGTTGAACCTCTGTGTAAGGAGCAGTTTGGTGCACAGCTGTCATAATTTGATGGGAGCTGCCTAATGTGTTTTTTGTAGATTAGCACACTAATAGCAATAAACTCAAAGCTTTGAATAAATGGAAAAAGTTAACATAACAAAGATAACATAACAGGTTCATTAGCTCACTACTCTGCTCTACCCCTCTCCTGTCTGGTGTTCAGATGAGGTCTTTTGTGCCAGAACTTTGCTTATGTTTTTACACAACTAGAATAATCTAACAATAATACTGCTGAGATGATGGTTCTTTCCTAAACGGAAATTTCTATCCTGTGGATCTGACAGGCACAGCAATCTCAGGGGCTCTCGGATCAGTTACAAAAGGTAAAAAAAAAAAGTTTCATATGTGTCTGCTCATCCCTGTCTCGATTTTTTTTCCAGTCTGCTGAATTTTCACTTCCGTTGTGGTCATTCATGAACTTTGGTATTTTTCTTCCCTCAGGAGCGAAAAGAATTTGAACAGAGATTTTCAAAAGAGCAGGGAGCCATGCGGGAGCAATTACAGGTAAGGTCTCGTGGCGAAACACATGAATTGAATTTCTCAGTACAAAAAAAGGCCTTATTGTTCTGCCATGTAATGTATCAGAGTAAAGAGTCCACAATGTCACCCTGGTAAAAACTAGATAGAAATGTGATCTGAGAACACACCCTCCTTATTCCAACACTCCTTTCTTCGATCATTAACCCTGACAAGAATACATTTTGTAGTCTGCATAGCATGGAATAAGCAACAAGTCTAATTACTCTTTAAAAGGTTATATTTAGTTGATGTTATTTAATGAGGGACTTGACATAATCAAATCTCGATGTTTCTGTCCTCTCACAAGGTTCACATCCAGACCATTGGTATACTGGTATCAGAGAAATCAGAGCTACAAACAGCACTACAATACACACAACAGGCTGCACGGCAGAAAACAGGTGTGTGTGTGTCTTTTATCATTTCCATCATGACAATATCTTACCCTTCACTTAGTTAATAGTTTGTATGTTTGTGTCTCTCTTTGTTTGAGTGTAGCTGAGACGGAGGAGTTGAATAACCGCTTGCAGGCATCAAAGCAGAGAGTCTCGGAGTTGGAGAGAACTCTGTCCACTGTCTCGTCACAGCAAAAACAGTTTGAAAAGGTAACTGACACTAGATTAATCACTCCCTACAAACAGAATTCAATGAGAAATTAATACCATGGATGTGATATATAATACATAAAATTACTTAAATCACAACAACATGTATACATGTAATGTAGATGGGCAGCACAGATGACCACGCACCTGTTTCAGGTTTTGAAAAAGGTTCTCTGCAATTATGCTGGCTATGTTTATTTGTACTTTAAATGATCTTTTTTCCTTTTTGTCTCTAGCACAACAAAGAGCTTGAAAAGGAGCGAGACAACCTGAGGCTAGAGATGTTTAGACTTAAGTAAGTCACTCTGCCTGTGCATGTTAAGGAGATGTATTTCATAACATTCCCACAGCATAAGCTTTGACATTGATGATGGTATTTAGAGTTCATCAAATTGTATAAAAATGCAACAGATGGCTTAAGCAAGTCTCCCAAGTCCTACCAGAATCTGGTAGGTTAGAAATGATGAACAATCTTTGGATGTGTGTGTGGGTTCGCAGCAATGTGAGTGAGGAGTCGAAGCAGCAGAACTCAGAGATGTCAGAGCAGCTAAAGCTGAGAACACAGGAGAATAGTGCAATGAGGCTGGAGGTGGAAGATCTTCGCAAGAGGCTCGAGATAGCTGACCTCATGTTGCAACAGGTGCGTTGAGACACAGACAAAAACATTCCACCGTATATTACTCATCTCTCTCGAACCAATAATTACAGGTGGTGAATTAACTCTATAGTCTAAGATGAAAGCCAGTGTTTCGAAAGAGAGCCCTACATGTTTGTTTGCACCCAGATGTCAATTTTTGTTTTTCGCATCCATTTCACTCCAGTTGTTGTCCTTTTTATTTCCCTCCAGTGCTCCAATCAGTCAGATCCCACCAGTGCAAACCAGCAGGTCCAATTACTGTTGGAAGAGAAGCAGCAGCTGGAAGCACACGTTCACCAGGTCTGTGTACAACAAACATTCTCTCACAGTATCTCTGCATGTCAGTCATAATAGTGTCTGTGTGGATATATTTGCTAAAAGTTATGAGTTTCGGTTCACAGTTTTCTGACATTTATTTCTAGAGCTTGGGGCTCTTATACAGATTAACTGTTATTTTATTCTCATGTAAATAATAAAAGCAACTCGTTAGCAATTAACTATCGACTAGCGTCCCTTCAACAATTCGCTTATGGGGACATTTACCTCAGCTACACCCATTGTTACTAGCCTCTTATTATTTGCATCAGTGACCCATGAGATGACACTTTTCTGCATGTGACCTCACAGTGTCCCATTCTTGTGAATGCGAAATCTCAAACACAAAATGATGAAGCGAAAACCTTTTATATCAAAAAGTCAAAGGTCATCATCATTGTACCATCATCGTGTTGTGCCCATTATTCATTGCTACAACTCAGGAACAGTAGAAGTATTCAAGCGGTAATTGTAGTTATATTAAGAAAGTGTTCTGACACTGTTGTCGTTTTATGTTTTTGCTATTGTAGATGATGGAGTCAATTGCCCAGCTGCAGACGGAGAGGGATTGTTATGCTGTGCAGATCCAGGAGGAGGGCCGTGTATGGAAAGACAAAACAGAACAGCTGCTAACACAGGTAAACCATGCCGTAACAGCAGCATCAACTTCATGGTTGATATTAGCCTTGAAAATAAAGCGACTGTGTTTTGTTTTGTGTTGTTTTTTTTAGTGACAACTAACTTACAAATTGATCTGTGTCAATCTCTGCGTCCCTGCAGGTGAATTTGGTTGCAGAGGAGAGGGACAGAAACATCAACCGAGTCCAAGAGCTGGAGGCTAGCATCACAGAGCTGAAAAACGCTGCAGGTAAAATTCAACAATGCCGTAATCAAGTGCTTCTTCCTCTTCTTTTCTTTCTTGCAGCTCCTTTCGTGATGTGAAGAATACTTCTGGTAAATAAGCAGTCCGATTATCTGACTGATGTGCAGCCATAATAGTGAAACAGCCGTTTGACAGTATTGTTAAGTAGTGTCAATATGTAAATTATTGCCCAAACATCTGTCTTTTTAATTCTTTTAAGGGTGCTTCAGGTCCCCCCCCACGTAGTCAAGTTAACATCAGTGACATCTATTCAATTTAAAAGTTTAAAACCTTAACACAATTCTGTTTGGAATATAACATTCTACATTATAATCCTAAAAGCTGTACTATACCTACATAGCCACTATAATTTGGTGTGTTTTGATGAAGCAAATGTATTAAACTTTCAAACTGTCATTTTACTTCTCCTCCAGCGTTATTGTCGCAGGAGAGAGAAGCTCAGGATAATGCAGAGCCTCAGTCCTCAGGCCCATCAGAGAGTGAGGTGGTGCTGCAGGAGGCCCTCAACACTCTGCAACAGGAGAAAGATGCTCTTTCTGCACAGTACCAGGCACAGGTATACATTATATTTTACATAATCAGAGAATTCTTTAATTAGAAGGACAATCTATGTGATGCACTTTAGAGCTACATCAATATATCTGTTTATTACATATTATTTCAGAGATCATTAGCACTTAAAGGTTTGAAGCCTCTATAATCATCCTCTGTAATATTTCCCCCAGCTGCGAGATAATGAGCAGCTGAGCCGCATGTGTGCAGAGCAGGAAACACGTCTGGGGGAGATGGAGCGGCAGGTGCAGAGCCATGTCCAGGAGGAAGAGGACCGCCGGCGCATGTTGGAGGATGTTCAGTCAGACAAGGCCACTATTAGCCGTGCTCTCACCCAGAACCGTACACTGAAGGACCAGCTGGCTGAGCTACAGAACGGTTTTGTCAAATTGGTGAGGCTGATAATCTTTGTGTTAAATTGACAGAGATTTCACAAATTAGGAAAGTTATTGTCCCAGAGGGTGGGAAACTGCTGTCTTTAAGCCAGAATTCCTTAATTTGCGCAGACTAATGAAAACATGGAGCTGACAACTGCCATCCAGTCAGAGCAACATGTGAAAAAGGAGCTGGCCCGCAGAATGGGTGAACTGCAGGAGGAACTGCACAATGTGAAGGAGCAGGTGAGGTCACAGACACACACACACTCCTGACAGACACAATTATGATGGACTTTCATATTGTTGGATTTAGAATATAATAACATCCAGTTTTCTGCTTCCTCTTTGTATTAATTCTCGTTGTTTCCTTGGCTTCAGCTGGAAATGAAAAGTACAGAGACTCAGGGTCTGATACAGCAGAGAGACCAGGTCCTGGCCCACTTGCAGCAGTACAGTGCTGGCTACCAGACCCTGGCCTCAGAGAGGGAACAGCTCCACCACCAGTACCTGCAGCAGATACAGCTCATGGACCGGCTCCAGCACGATGAAAGCCAGGGCCGCGTGCAGCTGGAGATCAGTCACAATCAGCTTAAACAGGCACAGGTTTGTTTTTCAGGAATACAGCCTTGTTCAAGTGACTACTGATAATTGATCTCAGTGCAGTGCAGTGAACACTATGCCCTTAAGAATAAGTAGAGACTACTTTAAAGTTTCTATGGTCAGTTCATTATACAGTATGTTCACAGTGCAGCATAACCTCACTTTCTGTTGCTGTCGCCTGTCTCACACATGTGCACTCCTTTCCATCAGTTTTGAATGACTGTCTCCCCCTACAGGAGCATTTGCAGCTGTTAGTTAGAGACAACGAGCAGCTGAAGGCTGAGGTGAAGGAGCTCCTCAACAGCTCAGCTCTTGCTTCAACATCCAGAGACCAAGGTGAGATTTGTCACTGGTACTGTAGTACTTTTTGCCCTTTTCTTTGTTTCTTTGTCTTTTTTTTTTACTTATATTCTCAAGGCTTCTTCATAATACATTTAATTATGTGACCAAAAAATGTACTCCGGTTCCCTTCCTAGACTTTCATGTGGTTGTGACCAAAATATTCAACAGCATAATGGCTTTCTAGTTTCACACTGTTTTCTGGAATATTAATAAAACACAAGAAAGTTCTCAGAAACTGAAAACTGTAGTCTTTCATCTGAAACCTTCTACTAACTGACCTGCAGCACCAGTAGTGTCAGACATACGGTGTCAGTCTATCCTGTGCAACCTGCAGGCAATGAAAGTAATGGCAGCAGCAGTTTTTGACTGATGCGTTACCTGTCGTTCATCTGTGTTGCAGTCAAAAATTACTTACTTAAGAAAATGTAAAATGAACAACTGGTAAGGTCTACTAATACTTTAAATTTGTCATTATGTCACTAGGCGATGGCGTGGAAAGCCAGTCCCTGCAGGAGAGCCCAAAGAAATCCACCTCCATTGTTATCCCCAATGACTTTGAGAGCCAGAAAGAGATGGTGAGGACGGTGATGAATGTTTGTCCACATAAACTCTTAGAGGCTTTCTCATTTTCGCTTCACCTTGCCTTTCAGTACACATAATGAAGGCCTAAATCAAGTTTAAAGGTGTATGCCAGTTTGGATGATTTTTTTTTTTTTTCGTCTGCATAAAAATAAATCAATGATAAAGATTTGAAATTCAGAAGGTTTACGACTACATATGACATCTCCATGGCATATGACCCTATTTCTCCACCCCCCTTTTCCCACAGGAGGAGTTTATCCGAGGAGCTTTGGCTCAGTTGGAGGCGGAGAGGGACGAGGCCAGAAGGCAACTGGAGGAAGAGCACAGGCTGCACATGGCAGCCCGGCACCAGACCGCACTGGCCCTCAGCCTTGAACACCAACACTACAGCCACCAACCTGCTCATGAACAGCATCATGAGCACGAGCACGATCACGATCACACTCAGGACCACCACAGTCACTGTGAACACAGTCATGATCATTCAGGTGAGGAAGTCTGGGAACAACCATGTATATTTTGACTACACCTCTGTAGTGTAGAACAATGGGTGTATTCAAATATGTTATTTTTATTACAGCTAAACCTAATTACAATTAAAAATGACTTCTAATTATATAGATAAAAAAACATGTTGAGTGCACTATGTGAACCAGCTTTATACTTTGCTTTCCTCTTTCCAGAAGGAGGAGTACCAGTGGAAGTTCATCAGGCCCTGCAAGCTGCCATGGAGAAGCTTCAGCAGCGATTCACCTCCCTCATGCAAGAGAAGGCAGACCTGAAGGAGAGGGTGGAGGAGCTGGAGCACCGCTGCATCCAGCTGTCTGGAGAGACAGACACTATTGGTGAGACAGTAGTAGTAGTAGCAGTAAAAATAAAGCTTTGGTTGAGTGAAATACTTTGTCAGGACGATAGAAGAACGTATCAGCATTCTAACATCTGTGAATGTGTTCTCTGTGTGTCCTTCCAGGGGAGTACATAGCCCTGTACCAGAGTCAGCGGGCCATCATGAAGCAGAAACACCACGAGAAGGAGCAGTACATCAGCATGCTGGCCCAGGACAAGGAGGAGATGAAGGTACTGTATATGCAACGTTTTTTTATTGAGAATCAGTGCGGTCCAATGAAAAAAGTCTCTGAAATTAGATGAATTTAGATTTGAGTGTCTAAACAGCTTCTTCTTCTCACATCTTAAAAAATCACGGGTCTTCATCACACAATGGAAAGATAATCACGCTTGCGTCAGTTATCATGTTTAAAAATGGTTTTGTCTTCTCTTCCCAACTAACATTTATTCTGTACGCGTCCTTGCTGTTGTGTCTCCATCAGGCAAAGCTGGCAGAGCTGCAGGATCTGGTGATGAGGCTGGTGGCTGAGAGGAACGAATGGTACAGCCGCTACACCGGAGCTGCAGGCCAAGTGAACCCCGACCTGCTTCCTGTTGGAGAGGATCACGCTCACTCAGTGCACCAAGCACACGCACACACAGAGCTTAATGCTGCCAGCGGAGCAGGTAGGCACAGCCAGTAGACCTGCATGTGCTTCATCATAAATCAAAGCAAAACCAATTATCTGCTGTTGTTTAATGCTGGAATAAGACAGACTGGAAACAAAAAATAACTTCTCCCCTTCTGTCTGTGCTGCAGAAGCCATGGAGGTCATCCCTCTGTCAGAGCCCACCACAGGTCCAGAAGCCCCCTCGTCCCAGACGCTTCCAACCGGGTCAGCCCAGACCGACTCCAGGTCCCGGGGGCCCAAAGAGGACGGCACAGCCCAGCAGATCATGCAGCTGCTCCAGGAGATCCAGAACCCCCAGGCACTAAGATCACCCCCCTTCCTCGGGGAGAACCCCTGCATCCCCTTCTTCTACCGGCCTGACGAACAGGACGAAGTCAAGATCCTGGTGGTGTGAGGTGTGGGTGTGACAGAGGCTGGCGTGTTGTCGTGTGTGTGTGTGAGAGATAATGGACATGTCTTGAAGTCTGGGGAATATTGAACACCACAGTTTACCATATTTGAAGCTTATTTATCATATTCACAAACACTTGGAAAACTGGTCACAGATGTGTGAAACATTAAAAAGCCCCTTCTCTGTTCTGTGTGTTCGCTATGATGTGTGCACAGTTTAAAAAATTGAAGAGTTTGTTGTTTTTATGTTTTGCTTTCTTTTTTGATGCTCTTCCCAGAGATGAGATAATCAGTATTCCTTAACAAAATCTGATTTTTCTCCTTACCACAATTTTTAATTCCATCCTTCCTCTTGTCTCCCGTCTTACACACAAGTGCAATAAAAGGGGTCGTATATTCTGTCCCCCTCGCTGAAAAAGTACTTAAAGAGCTGTTTGAAAAAAATAAGTAGCCTGTTTGTGTGCAACTTTTTTTAGTGCAAATCTCAGTTTTACACAATTCACTGTACAAATGCCAAAAAAGAGCATCACGTTTGAATGTAATAACCTAAATATTTACCTGTATGTTTTTGTAATGGGAGGATAAGTGGTGGCGGTGTAAAAGGGGAGAAAGAGTAGAAGAGATAATAGAGTGAAGCGCAAGTCAAGTGCACATAAAAGCTTTTGAACTGTAGGCGCTGTTCTTATTTCAAAGTCAAGAGCTCGCTAGTTACACAGTTAGGTCCAGGAAGGTGAAGGCAGGTGTCGCAGATTGATACTGCTCCTGAAACTACATTTTCTTTACATCGTCTTTGTCCTCCAAACACTGAAAATAAGTTGTTGGTGTTAATGTATGTGAAGCGTTTTGTGTCGTGATGTCAAACATCCTGTTAGACTGAGAAAAGTCAGCACCGTTACAAAAAAGGTGTTTCTGTCTGTAGGGGGATAGATGCAATTTAAAGACCACATGAAGACAAAAATACATTTTAGTCAAACTTATTAAGGCATTATTTTCTCATTAGAAGGTTGTCTTCTTGTATTCTGATAAATAAGAGCTTGGGGTGCGATGCTAGAGGCTGCTTTTCAAAATATTGTCTGCAAGTTGGTCTTTCTTTTTATCTTGTGTGATGGATACCGAGGTGCAGTCACTTGAGGAAATTACAGTAAACATGGTGTTAATGTAACTCTTGATCTGCACTCACAGTTGATCTTCCTTCTCCAGAGATATTTGGCTGGTGTCATCACAAACTCTCAAGTCATGAAAATATTTATTGTTTTCCTTCATCCATATCTGAGCTCTAACTTCATGGGGTCTTTAAGTTTAAAGACAAATCAACATTATTTCTGTTCTGTTACATTTGCCTGTAGTTCCACATATCAAAGATGAATTAATGCACATCCTTTACAACTGGACTGTGAGCGGAAGTGAGGCGCGCGTGTCCTCTTCAGCCGAAATTTGCGTCTGTTGCGACTTTTTGTTTTCTTTTGAATTCTATCAGATTATATAAGTATGATTGCACTAAAACTGTACAAAGCTTCTCATTCAGCTCTGTCCTCTCTGGCTGGTTGGACAGACGACTTTTCTACCACAGAGCCTCTCAGCTGGGCTTTATAAGTTCTGTGGAGAAAAAGGGGGAATCCTATGAAGCAACGCGCCAATCGAGCTGAGGGTTCCGACTGAAGCGGATTTGATTGAAAGTGCGATGGTGCGCGTGTGTGCAGTGTTGTGCTGCGAGGGAGAAGGAGGAGGTTGTGTAAATATAAGAAGGCGGCGAAATCAACGAGATTGCTCACTTTAAGAAGTCGTGGTGTTATTCCCGAAAGATGAGAGGGACCAATCAGAATTCAAGAAAAGGAGCAACTCTTTCCAAAAACTGGAGAACAAAACGAGTCAAATTTGTCATGTTCATGCGCCTGCAGCCAGCAAAACTTGAGTACATCATCTTTGGGCATTAAAAGCAAGAAATTAGGTAGGATCCCAACATCTGGACCGACTTTATACCCTTTTTTTTTAAAAGACATTTCTGATGTATGCTTTAAGAGAGAGATGCTCATATTCACAAAAATGTAGATCGGAGGATGAATGTATTGACATCTTCAGCTTAGAGCTCTTTCCATTTACAGCCTATAACTCAGAGCTACGCTATCACAGTTTTTCCATCGCAGATCAAATCATGGCAGAGGCCTCTGTTTTGTGAGAGTCTCCCCATGATTGCAATGTGCAAGGACACGAGGGTCTCACTGTGATACACACAAAAAAACCAACCTTTTTTTTGGAGGTATTGCGCCCTCTTAATGTGGATTTCTTTGAAATTTAAGGTCCTCTCCTTAGGACACATTTGCTCATTTATGAAATTGCACATGTAATATTTATCACTAAAAGAGTTTAGTGCAGGTTCTGGTATTTTAAGCCTATGATAGAAAGCAAGATGTAATTTAAAATATAGGATATTTGGTGGCCATATGTACTTGGTGTTTTTTACAGAGAAAGTAAACAGCACTGTGTCTACCCTAAACCACAGCACTTAAAAAATGTTAATAAATGCTGTGGTTACTCTCATTGTTGATTTTTTTTTTATTCCTCGCTTCTTAGCATTCTGTCACTTTTTTTAGTTTCCTTTGAAACACACCACAAAGTATGATTTTTTTTTCCCCCCTCTTTTCTCCATTTTGCTTTTTTGGGAGTGGGCAGACCAAGAGGTAAATATACATTAAAATCCTTTTAGTGTTGTTTCGGGGCTTGTAAAATAACAAAAACAATGTGGATAAAAATGACTTCCCACGCTTTCTAATTCACTGTTAAATATGTTATGCGTGATTGAAACAAATAGCAATGAGAAAGCATTTATTGTCTTTACTGTACAAGAGGTGGTGTGTATATACTGTAACTGTGTAACATATTGTATATTCATTATGCCTGGTGTGTGGGGAGAAGAGCTGCTCTGCCATGTTTACTGGCAGTGTGGACTGTGTGTATGTCTGTTAGATCAGAGTCGGGGCATCGGCGGGAACTGACTGGCTGTGATTTAATACAAAGATTGACTTAAAAAAAAAGAGAAAATATTCTATTTATTTGGAATAAGTTAGTGTCTCAACTAATCAGTTTTAGTGTAAAATAGAGGTGAGTGTTGGATCGAAATGAAGGATCATTCAGAGAACTGATTTGTTTGAGGGCTGCTTCTGACAGAAGCTTACTGATTTTTTTTTTGTTTGTTTGTTTTTCCTTGAGTAATATTTTCTCCCCTTTTCCTGAATAAAACTGATTGAGCAACTTGAATGCATGTGACCTGATTTATCTGAAGTGGCTTAATGGAGTTCAGTTCATTATTATTTAAACCTGTGCTTTTTTTCTACTGAGACAAGTCAAACCTCTTTCATGATAAAGGCCTGTTCCTTTTCCCATTCATAATTAAATACCAAATGCACAGTGATCAGCTCACATTTTGGCTGTATTATTCTTAAAGCCTGTTGTATATTCACATTTTTCTGGTGAGTTGTTTAGATAAGGATTTCAAACCCCTTTTTTCTGCTGGAAAAATTGCCACATTTTTTTTTAGCTTTTGACACTTTTTGAATACTTTACTTTAGAAATTTGAAATGAGTTTGTTCTTAAATTGGGCAAGAATTTCATTCTCTCTTGCCTGAACCATTCCTTTTTAGTAAGATTTAAACTGTCAGTCCACCACTTTTGCCTTGATGGAATTATCTTCACAGTTGTGAACTGGTATGGAATATTGTGCAGACGTCCATGGTTCCCAGAGGATATTCCTCAGTATTAATCCACCTTTGATTTTAGTAAAAAGTCTCAAAAACCTTTGGATGGTCTGCCATGATGTGATGATGAACTATCAAAACTTTGGTAAAGGTGCAATATGTAATATCTAAAATGGAACCAAAATCATCAACACAGTGGGAAGACATCAGTTTGATGTTCTGTCATTAACATCTCTTTATTATGGTGGACAAATCTACTAAAGTGAGCATGCAAACTGACTTGTCCTGTGAAGTCCTGTCTCGTAATACCACTTTGTACCACAAGAGGTGACAGTCTGATGGTAAAGCTCTAAAGTAGGCGAGTACGCTACTTTCACTGGCTCGCTTACCTTATTTCAGTCTAATAAATAATGAAAAAACACCAAAACCCTGTCTACGTCAAGAAAGGAAATTCCTCTTTTCACCTGTTTTGCTTTGTGTTAATTACCAATGTTCACCACCAACGAAGAGACAAGAGAGGGAGACAGAGTTCAGTACACTGAGGTTTTTATTGTGTTGACAAAGCACGGCAGTCCTGCAGGTTAAAGTCATCGCTCCTCCCCACAGCAGCTTGAACAAGCTTGCGGGACCCGGTTTCTGCAGGACTTTCACACATTCACACCGTCTCTCCCTGCGCCTCTACACACAGAGAGAGACAAGAAAAACAAAACAAAACAAAAAAAAGAAAAAGCCCTCCGCTACAAGCTTAAGTATCAAACAACCTGCCAGAGTCCAGAGACATTACTGCATTACACATTTTTTATGTTTTTTTTTTGTTTTGTTTTTTTAATATTTCCTTATACACGTACTCATTTACTCATAATAATAATTTAAATATTCAGAAATGTCATACATTGCGGACTAAAATCTCTAGACGGTGGAAGTACGAGTCCCATAAGATGCACCACACATATACATAAGAACACAATAAGATATGTCCATTATAAACTATTTACTGTTAAATAATAGAGTAGAATATGCTCTGTTGTGTTTGCATGGAGCACGCAGATGCACGAGGGGTCACTGAAGTGTTTCGAATGGGTCTTAAATGACATCAATCGAGGTACAGAGGTGGGAGTTTTATCTTTTTGTTTTGCGGTGGTGGTGGTGGGGGGGGGCGTCCAAATACGACACGGTCACACTGACAGCAGGTTGAGCGATGTGAGGGCGGAACAGGAGGAGCGTTTGATAGTTTTATGCATAGACTGTGGCTGTTTTCATGCACT
The DNA here is from genome assembly GCF_904848185.1 of Acanthopagrus latus. Classification (NCBI taxonomy): domain Eukaryota; kingdom Metazoa; phylum Chordata; class Actinopteri; order Spariformes; family Sparidae; genus Acanthopagrus; species Acanthopagrus latus. The sequence goes on along the minus strand of NC_051050.1, from coordinate 15,754,126 downwards.
CACTCACCCCCGTGACCACTGAGAGAGGAAAGAAAAAGAAAAAAAGAAAAAGAGGGAAAAACAGACAGTGAATGAATGGCAGATCTCACACCTGGATACAAGTTTTAAGCATAACATGACCAAGAAACACTCCAAATATTTAAAAGCCTTTCCCATCAGGGACCTCATTCCCTCTGAATAAAAAAAAAAAAAAAATAGGGACGTATAAGGAGATATGTAACAGTCACAGGGTGCCACCCGGGCCCTTAGATTCTCTTCCTCTCAATCAAAAATGTGTGATGAAGCCATCTGCAGGAGGACTTTCTATATATTGCACTTTCTATTTAGGTCCCGCCTCTAAGATAACGCAGTAACAGTGTTTTTTCTTTGTGAAGAGGAGAGGAGAAAAGAGGGAGAGGAGAAAAGAGGGAGAGGAGCCATGGGAGGCGCCTCTTTAAGCCAAAAAAAAAGATCTGCGAACCATTTTCTTGGTCTCGTATGTTTTGTGGGAAGTGGCTGCGACACTGTAGTGAGATCACAGTCGAGTGAGCTATGTGGCTGTCCACTCAGTTACACGAGAAAGTTATATCACAGGTGACAGTGAGGCCTTCTGGAGTCTACAACAGGAATATGTGAAGTCCAGAAGGTCCCTAAAATGATCGCTCCTCCAGTCCTAGTGCAAGAGGAGAAAGAGGAGGAGGAGGAGGAGGAGGAGGGAAAGAAAGGATGAGGAGCAGCAGCCCCCCCCTCCTCTCTCCTGTGAGCTGAGCGAGTGATGGATGTTGCAGTCTGTTTCATAGTTGACGGAAAACAAGGGTGAGTTTTAGAAGAGAGGAGGCAAAAGGGGAGGACGCGAGGGGGTTTCCTCTAAGTGTCCTCTAAGGGCGGCGAAGGGCCCCTGTTCGGCCGTGAAAAAAAAAAAAGGTTATAAAAAGAAGAGAAAGTGGAAGATGAAAAGAGAAACCATAGAGATGCGGAGACCCCGGGAAAATACCTGACAGATAAAGCACCTCGTAGCCTGAAATGCTGTGAGGAAAATTGGCATTTAAAAAAAATAATTAAAAAAAAAAAAGTGGTGAATAAGAAAAGCAAAAGAAATCAGTGATATCAAGATAAAACAGGGAAAAAATAAAATAAGTCAGTCCACAGCCAGAATACCCATTAATTAGAAAGGCTGGAGTATAAAGTCATACTCAGGCAAAGTGTCATGCTAAGTGTTGCAAATGTCTCCCACCAAATATTCTGCACCGTGTGTATATACCTATATGTTTGTACTGATGGAAGCCGGTGTGCATGCACATGTGCACTCACACAAGGGTTGCTTCCCATATTTCTCTACGTAGTGTATTTGAATTCTGAGGGTGCAGCATGTTTCGTAACATCACTCATGCAGGTGTGTGTTTCAAGTATTCTGCATCTCAGTGTGCAGCAGAGGGGTTGTTGTGAAGGGAGGAAGGGAGAGGGAGAGAGGGGGAGAAAGAGAGGCATGGCTTGTCGAGACGGAGCGGGAGAAGGAGGCCGGCTCGGGTCGGGTGTGGCAGAGAAAAAAAAAAAAAAGACAGGAAGGTGGCGCTGTTGTCCACGGCCGCTCATCCAGAGGAGGGGGACCGACCAGGCGGGCAGGCGGAGGAAGGGAAGGAGGGAGGAGTTCGGAGAGGTCTAGTGGGTTGGAGAAGGCGGGGGTCTCCGGCTGCCGTGGATACAAACACACAGGAAGAGATACAGAGAAGACAGGACGGGATCAGGTCAGATCAGTGGTTTCACAGGTGTCTGCGGCTCATTGAAAGCTCAAGATTAGCGATTATACTTACTGTACATAGTGTTATATCAGTCCCCCCCCCCCCCCCCAATGTGTACATACATGCATACACACAGTACCCTTCACATGGAAACACAGACAACCACCTATATCGTGAAGTAACACATGGAAGGAAACCCGGAAACACACAAAAAAAAAAACATCACAAAGATATCAGGATACATGGCCATAATGCGTATGATGTATGTTTGCAGTCGGGGGCCAAATGCAGGCAGAATTATTCGTATTGTCTAAGTACAGCACAGAAGCATGCACTGACACAGTGTAATCAGTTTAAATATTCATATGGATCCTTTAAAGTCTGAAAACAGGCTGTTTAATCACAGGGAATAAATCTAAAGCTGTCTCCCCACTAGTCTGCAACACAAGATACATGGCAATTTTTATCACAAGTAATCAAGGAAAGAAAAAAATTCTGAATTTCAAGATTGTCATATTTGAGAAAGACATAACTACAAGTGTAGTGTCGGGTAATCCTTGACAATATAACCATAATTGAATTGATTTTTATTCCCCAAAATTGAATCTGGGTTGATTTTAGCATCTTTAGTAATCCAATTACGGAATCCTGATTGCATGTAATTTGTTACTACCTGACCCTGGCCACTGCTGTGTAAATAAAAAGTAAGTAAGCGTATTTGCCGACATGTACGTACTGTTCCTTTAAAAAAAAATAATAAAATAAATAAATAAATATGTTTCTCCTTTTGGGTTTGTTGTTTGTAAAAATGGACCTACTCGTGACCCCCTTTTACAGGTTGCACATGTCTACTCACAGACATGGCGCCCGCAAAGTGATGTTCCCCTTTTAGATTGTTATCTTTTAGTTGTTTTCTAGAAGCCTAATGAAGGTGAAACTGATCTGACATTTTACAGACAAAAAGGTTTGCTTGAGAATCAGCTGTGGTGCTGGCTGCCGAAGTCTGTAGCAAACAGTGACCATTATTCTGGAGGACAACATCCGACACTTGGGGATGGGTGGGATGTCATGGCCTACGTCCATCACACACACAACACCGACACAAAAACAACAATAACCTTCAGGTTTTTGGACATTTGAGTTGACTCCTCCTGTCTAACCCCATTGCTCCTGAGAAAATGTCCCCCCTTCACCAGACACGCTGACACATTCTTATATATCCCCACCAATAAATGAAAAGGAATTTGCATCAACTCCAAAAAGGCTCAAACACCGACGCAAACACGCACGCGCCACCTGAAATGGGCGTGTGTTTGCCCATGCAGCGCTCTGAGAAGAGAAAAATAAAAAAGTGAGAATAAAGAAGATGGCATGCAGCGAAAGGATGCCCTCTGAGAGGAGGAGAAAGAAGGAAAGTGAGGATGAGGATGAGGATGATGATGGCGGACAGTACCCAACGTACCGGAGACGTTAGTCCTCATTGGTCAGTGATAGTGATTCTGTAGAGGGAACAACAGTCATGTGTGGGACAGAGGTGTGGTGAGAGGAAGAGGGATGAAGAGGAGGAAGAGAGAGAAGAAAAAGGGGCGCAAACAGTTACAGTGTCAGGAAATGACCAAGGTCACATGTGCTCAGCTCTCACTTTAGGACGGACCCGAATAAAAGATGGCAGAGAGTTCACTACTGGGGATTTTGATTGAGGGTTTTATTTTCTGATTTCGAGGCTGCAAAATTTGCCAGTGAGAGCTTTGCTCAGCAACGTTAGTGTCTCCTTCGGTTAAAAGAGGCAAGCCGCTACTCCGACACACGAAGCGGTCCGGGATTTAAAAAAAAAAAAAAAACGTCAGCTAGCTCACAAACACAAGGCAAGCACAAGGCAATTTTTACAGGTGCAAAGGCACATAACAGTTAATGGAAAACAGAAAAGTCCCTCTCTAACGCTCATTACGGTCCCTGACTCTCTTAGGACCATACGTAAGGGGGCGTAAGCAATGAACATGAGTGGAGTGTTATAGCTATCACTGGTGATGTTCGACAGCGTGCTGAGAGTTTGAGATGGTGGCAGCGAGGTAGAAAACAAATGTGCGTGAGAGGAAGAAGTCAAACGTTTACCCACACCAAGAGAAAACGAGGGGCACGGTCCACTGATCGAGCGTTATATCACGGTCTATCCATCTATTCGGGGATCTATTCCTCTATCCATCTATCGTCTATCACAACCGGGTGTCTTTCACTGTCATTTACCTCCTGCTTCCCCTCATCCAGGTGTCTTCACATCCCCCTTAGTAACAGAGAGTATCCACACTTCAGGTTGGCTAGCTTGTCATGGCGTCATAAGCTGTGGTTTGGATGTAAAAGGGCGGGTCGTCTTGAATACCCCTGACGTGTTCACTCACCTGGGCACGCTTGGGGGTGCGCGGTTAGGCCGGGAGGGCACGGTGGGCGGCGGCCCGCTGTAAGGGTCCGGGGAAGCGCCCGGGCGAGACGGAACAGGGGGCCCCCCGGCGGGAGGAGGCCCGGGTGGAGGCCCACGAGAGCCTGGGCGGGCAGGGGGTCCTGGTGGAGCCCTGCGGTTCGGGGTTGGACTGGTGGCTGGAGACCTGGAGGAGGAAGGAGGAAAACATTGAAATCCGGCACCTAAAGGGTCATTCCAGTAATTTACCAGGAACTATGTGTGAAAGAGGCTTAAATATATTATAACAAATTTGATGTACACAGAGTGAGGCATGTGACAGAAGTAAAAAAAAAATTGTCTTAAATGATTCAAACAAGCTTTCTGTTTCCAGCAACCGATGACCTACCTTCCTCCGGAGCCGCCCCGCTGCACCTGCAGCCAGGAGTCGTCCACAGGAGGTGGCATGGCGGTGGTCACAGTGGATGTGCTGATGTCACCAATGATGCTGAGGGCCTCCCGCAGGGCGTGGTACATCCGCAGCATCTCGTCGCGGTGCGTGGCCTGCTCCTGAGACTCCTCCATCAGCGAGTTCTGGTCACCACACGAGTACAGCTGGGCCAGCAGCTCTGCGTTGATGAACTCCTTAGTCTGGAAGAAATAAGACAGACGTTTTGTGATGAAACGTTTCCGGATTGTCTTTTTAGGAGATTTATGTTTGGAAAAATGCAGGATGGAAATCTGACGTTGTTAATCATGAGGTGCATGATGGTCTTGGGCATCAAGTCGCGGACGGTCTTGTTGACGATGGCCATGTAGGAGTCGACCAGGTTACGAATGGTCTCCACCTGCCGCTCCAGCTGAGGATCCATGCTGTGCATGAGGTTGTCAGAGCCATTCTCTTCACTGCCCTCGCTCTGTGGAGGTGAAAGAGGAAGTGGGGGGACAGAGGACATGGAGTGTAACTTCAGTTTACAAAAGAATACAAGGGACGTAGACGCAATAAGAGGGATAAAAGCCTGGGAGTCACACAGCACGAGTTTCAATACAAGTATTTCTTTTGTAGTAGTACTACTGGTTACATGGGTTAAAAAAAAACACCAATTACATATTAAGAAATATCAAATAGAAGTTCTCCTGCTAACTCTGAAGAGATATAGGATTGTAAACACAAACGATGTCAAATAAAGTCTCCCAAAATAATTGTTTTAGGGTGAAACGTTGAATAAAAGACACAAAAATGATGCAAATGAAGGGCGCGGACAAAGACATACCTTTCCTTCCTTGTCCTGTGAAGTCAAAGAGCGATGACGAACACGGACGGTGAAAGAGGACAGAGACAGCGTCACACCAGAGACTTGACAACATTAAAATAGACTCCAGAGTAACATCATGCAAGCAAACATACCAATACGCACATCTACTTTTCTGCAGGTTAATCATGTGTTACTCATAATCATGTGGACACTTTCATATCCAATCGTTAACCAAAATTGAAATATAACTCACCGTACACATTGCAGGACATTCTCTACATTTTCCTGCCCGTATCTTTTATGCGCATGCATAAAAAAAAAAAAACAAACTAAAAAAAAAACTTTCAAAAAGGTCGTACCGTGACGCGCTCAGGATAAACTCCGGCCCTGAGGAAGGATGCCTTCCAGGCATCGATATCCTCCTGACTCTCACAGGCCAGCTCCAGCTGACGGTAGTCCTTGTACACGTTCCTGTGATCAGAACAATGCTAGGTGATGATCTCAGTCTTTTCATAAATTATCATTTTACATCCGAAATGTGTCCTCTGAGCAGCTGTATCAGGTGGAGAGTAACTAGGTACATTTTAATTTGATTCAAATTTTAAGCTTTAAGACACTTGAGATCTCTTGAATTCAAATCATGAAATGTGGGTTCTACAGAGCTAATTCTGATACTCTGAAAGTATCTTTTCACTTGACTTTATAATTCAAGTTCTTATGTACAGTTTCAGTTTTTACATGACATCTTCACTTGCGATTTAAAATGAACAATCATCCATATTTTGCTTATGGTTTCTGAGGTTTAATATCAACTTGGCAGGAAAAAATGCAACCGTGACACAGTGATCAGTTATGTGTATCAGCTGTGTGTCTCCACTGTGTATTGATATGTGTGTGTGTGTGTGTGTGTGTGTGTGTGTGTGTGTGTGTGTGTGTGTGTGTGTGTAACAACACCTCTGTTCGGTGTTGAAGAGGGCAAAGATGTGCTTGCTGGACATGAAGCCCTTCTCCACGTCGCGCAGCTTCAGGTTGTCCACCTGCAGCATGTACTTCTTCTCCTTCTCCTGCAGGGGGCGAAAGAGAAACACATGGATTATTGCACATGTCAGGAAGAGAGAAAGAGAGAGAGAGAGCGAGAGAGAGAGAGAGAGAGAGAGAGAGAGAGAGAGAAAAGCAGGGAGACTCCATGGGCGAGGAATTTAACTGGAGAGTAAAAATGGTCAAAGAGATTACAATTACTCGCGCTGACGCTGTCACTAAGACCAAAATTGAAGAAAAGTGGATGATCTACTTAATACGTACACTCAGTATACTGTGATTTGGGGATAATCAACCTGGGAATCAGCCATAGAGAAACAAGAACAGATTGGATTAAGAGAGCAGAAGAGAAATCAGATGAAAGCACTCGGGGGACATGAGGATTAAACCCCTCTCATTTGAAATTTAACAGCAGACGTAAAAAAAAAAAAAAAAAAAAAAAAGAAGGAAAGGAAAGGAAAGGAAAGAGAGACGAATGGGAAAGTCGTACAGTCCCCTCGTCTGTGGTTTTGATTACAGTTGTGCAGAGTGAAAAAAGGAGAGAGAGAAAAAAAGGCGAGCAACAAATGAGAAACACACACAGAGAGAGAGAGAGAGAGAGAGAGAGAGAGAGAGAGAGAGAGAGAGAGAGAAACCGCGTTTCCAGTGTAGAAAAATCTCTTGTACTTGTAAATCTGCACACAACATATGACATCCAGACATCCAACTATTTATGAATCAGGGAACCTCAAAGTTCATCAGCTCGGTCTGACACATGCCAGCACACTCCCTCTCTCTCTCTCCCTCTCTCTCTTTCTCTCTCTGCCTTATCTTAGTCAGAGTCACTCACTCACTCACACACACACACACACACACACACACACACACACACACACTCACATGTTGTGGTTAAAAACCTCTCAAAGTCTATTGTTAAAAACGTTTGCGTGCGTGCGTGTGTGAATGTTTTACTATCGACAGTAAAATTAGCGTTTGAAAAAAAAGAGGAGCCAAATTTAGCACAGGGTGAGTGAGTTTCTATAAACATACACTAAACATATACACACACACACACGCATATCCAGGAACACACACACAGACTGCTTTGGTTGCAAACAGCACCTTTGAGCGTAGTCTCTAACTAACCTTAAAACCATCTGGATAGCTAACCACGGCCCTGCCCTGCCCAAACCCAGTGTGTGTGTGTGTGTGTGTGTGTGTGTGTCTGTGTGTGTGTGTGTGTGCGCGCGCGCACGCGTGCGGGGCGCACACGTGTGTGTGTGTGTGAAAGAGAGAGAGAGTGAGACGGGGGGTTGTGTGTGAGACCAAACTCCTTCATCAAAGGATTTATGACCTGTGCAGCCAAATGGTCATATCCCCTAAATGCATGTAAAAACTCTCTCTCTCTCTCTCACACACACACACACACACACACACACACACACATACATTTGGCAGCAGCAGTACATCCAGGTGCTGTACAAGAAAAAGAAAAAAAAAAAACACCAAACAAGCCATCGCCCCAGACTGCTTGCTGGATGCTGACATCATCATTTATGGTGGCAGCGAGGGCGAAGAGGTCCCCGTCCTTCGTCTCTAGTTTGTTCTGTTTCTTCTCCATCTTTGCTCTCGCTCTCGCTCTCTCTCTGTCTCTCCAGGTCTTTTTTCTTTTTACTCTTTCCCCTTGTTCCCTCGTCTCTGGCTTCCCCCTCTCCCTGGGAGTGAGCAACCTTGGACTGATTCATACATTTTCCTCTCCTCTGGCCAGTAAATCCAGTCAGGAGAGTTGGAACGGGGGAAGGAGGAAGGGACGAGGGGGGGAGAGTACAGAGTAAACTGAACTGAAGCAGGGACGTAGAGGGCAAAGTAGCGTGATGATAATGATATTGAGGCCAAAAAGACCCACTATCTGTAGGTTGTGACCGAGAAGGAAGCGTGTGAGAGTAGAAACATGATGGCTGAAGCACCTACAAACAAACAAGAAATGAGAAAAGAGACACAGGAACACAACACAACCACTTCTGGAGGGGTTTCCTCCTTCAATCAGCCCAACTTGTATGTGCGTTTTTGTGTGTGTGTGTGTGTGTGTGTAGTTGTGTATGTCAAGGGGGGTTGAGTGCTTTCCCATATGCTCCCATAAAAGCCAGCCAGCAATAACAGACAAACGTACAGATTTCAGATGTTAAGTGCAAACACACACACACACACAGAAAAAACAGGAGAGAAAACAATGTCAGGCACACACGGACACACAGACGCACACATGACATGCATTTATGAGACACACGTGTGTGAAGAACGTGGACACACTTTGTTTGACCTTGATTTTTTTTTTTTTACATTTACAAATCTCTGGGAATCAGCTTCCCAGAGACAGAGGGACGCAGGCACGGAGCGAGGTACGGCTGCGTGATGGCAAAACCACTGCCGAGCTGTCAGGAGACTTCCCTCGTGTTTGCATGAATCACCATGGAAAGTGTAAAACAAAGTTTTGCGCGTACACGGACACGAGGAGGAGCGCGGGCTCTCGCGGGCGCGGGACAAGATTTCGACAACATGTCGGAAGAAATAAAAAAATAAATAAATTGCGGAAGACACCACCAGCGATCCTCCCGCTGGAATCCTACCTGACTGCGGCGTTTCCATTGCTTTGTGGTATTTTGATTTCAACTAACACTCCTCTGTGCGCACGAGTACGCAGCATATGACCATTCATTTAAACCAGCGACCGTGTAAGCGCCACACTGGCGCACGTGTCGACTTGCTGCTGGAGACGAGAGTGAAAAAACACAGTTGGTCCTGGAGTATACTGCAAAAAAAAAAAATGAGTATTGAAACCATTTATTTACAAATATTCAACACTATTTCAGTTTCCAGCATATTAGGCAAACCTAACAATAGAGAGCTGAAGTTACGCCCCTTCCCGTTGACCCCGTGGGACCCCGTGTCGGGAAAAACTTTGTGTGTTAGTGAGTGGATACTCTTTCCAAGCCAATAAAGTCGCAGTTTGTCATAAAACCAGTAAAATATGCAGTTTTGTCAGAAGATGATAAAATAAATCTGGTCGCACTGGCAGCTGCAGTTATGTGAAAGGAGAGTTTGTGGGTTCTGCGAGCAGCTAATACACAGGAGCAGCTCCGCAGTGTTTCAGTTACGGGTTTTGGTGAGCGTTCAACAAGACGACATCACTAACCATAACCCAACTGCTGGCTGTGTAGTCTTTATAATTACGCATTTTCACAGTCTTGTGTTTCGTTAGTTTTCTGACAAAACTGTGGCAGAGCCGTCAGCTTGTCTCACACAGTCGCGGCTGAAAACTTGACGAGGTGCTTTTCTCTTTCCTTTGTCCAAAATGACAGCCGCTTTGACAGCTTGACAGGTTGCGACCGACTCAACCAGCTGACTTTTGCTATTGCGTTACATGCGTTATGCTCTAAAAGCTGCCACCAGTGACTTGACGGGCTGAGTCACAGGCAACGATATCACCGGGCCCGAGTTCAGCTGAGACGGATCAGTTCGCCCCACTGCAGCTTCACCCTGCAATGTCCACCTCGTCACGAATCTCCGGTCAGAACTGGGGCTGAATACAGTCCTGCAATGAATCTCACCATCAGTATTTTGTTTATATATATGTTGGGTTTTTTAGGGGGGAAGTGATTCAGAGGGGTGTTGATATAACTTGTACCAACTGTTACGTCAGTATAATAAGAAAACAATTCAAGGTGAGATTTATCGCACGACTAATACGCTCATACGTACGTCAGAGCGGCTCTGCTTGTGTCACGTCGCCATGAGTTGAACACGCAAGGAAACACAAAGTGGCTAAAGATGCCCCGGGTGTGGCCGCCACTGAGGTTACAGCGCGCCAACCGCCGGCCGAGCTCACTTATTACGAGGCGCTGTGTCAGCCAGGTGCCTCAAACGTGAACGCATTCGCAGAAAAAAAAACAAAAAACGGAGCTCAGTATATTCACGCTCAATCAGGAAAATTCAAAGATCTCGCAGGAAACGGTTCACCAACATGACTTTTTTACCAAAGAAATAGTCCCAAGTTGACGGGGAGCTCTGCGGGGTTCTACACAATCTTTCCAGTTTGCCTACCAACCGGAGTTCGCTGAGAAAACATGCCTTTCGTAATTTGAGCGATCCGACCCTTTAACTCAGCACGCTAGGCTTTGAGACCATTTAAAAAGTTCAAACCCACCCCAAGCTCGTGAAACAGAATCAAACAAATTACTTTTATTCACACCTGAACCACATGTGATGTGTCCCTTTTTTTCTTTTTTTTTTCTTTCTTTTAAATCACACAAAACGCGTCGGCACCAGGCAGTGCACTTGGTATTTAACCTGTGGTGTTTGGAGCGGTGTGCGCGCAAAGTACTTTCCATGGTTTTGTTTTGCTTGTGAGTAATAGCAGGCTCATTATGAGGAGCCAAAGGAAGTTCACTCCCGCATTCATAAAGGCACTTCACCACTCTGCACGCCGTCCAAGAAACGTCTCGCAGACTCGAACGCCGTTTGCAAAATGGGGATGAAATATGGCCTCTCTCTCTCTCACACACACACACACACATGCTGGAGTATGTATACACACCGAAAACACACACACACACACACACGTGGGGGACCTTACACAAACTGTCTCCAATTAACACTTTGAAACAAATCTGAGTAGTTTGGTGGGCAAAACCGAGAAGATAGTTGTTTACGGCGTCCACGTTGTTTTAAGAGGCTGCATGTCTTAGTGTGTGTGTGTGTGTGTGTGTGTGTGTGTGTGTGTGTGCGTGGTGTGTATGTTGATGGGAGTCTTGATAGAAAAGTCCTGGTGACTTGGGCCATGCATCAAAGGGCTGCGGAGAAGCCGCACGGCATCTGGGAGCAATAACGCTGCTTCTAACCCTTCATTACCACAAAGACTGGGCCCTGGGTGGCAGCCAACGGCAATTTTCACAACCCTCCTCCTCACCTCCCTCCGTTTTTCTTTCCCTCCATTCTTCTACTATTCCCCCTATTGAGTTCTGTCCTTAAAGAAAGGGAAAAAAAATTTCAACACAGAGAGCATTTCTGTGAGTCGAACATTAAAAAAAAAAAAAAAAAAAAAGGATGGGACTCAGGGACTGAAAGCTCGTTGACCCTCGTCGGCGCCCAATTAGAAGAGCTTGGTCCAGTTAATTAATTCATAAAGAGCTTTCAGCAAATTTGGCCCGTACCGAAAATGGCTCATTAAGAAATATTCCAAACGCAAACGAGACAGATAATGCTGATTCAAACAGAAATCCAGCTAACGCAAGCAAAAAAAAAAAAAAAAGGGAAAAAAAGCGAGTGCTTGTTCTGTGAGTAATACGCCTCTGAGAAACGGCATCTGAGGAAACTTAACTCGACTTAATGCTGTTTGGACTTTATTTAAAGTAAGGCCACATGTTGCCAGCATTTTAAATCAGGAACAGCAAACTATTTAGCCGAGGGAGTTACGATTGGGAACGGCTAGATTGGAGCTATTCTAGGCGAATGTGTAAAAACACACAGCTGTTGATGACTCATCGCGCTGCATGGTTGTGCAATAATGCTCGTAACAAATCGCCTCGGGCGGCCCGCCAGCGTCCGAGCTTTCTAATACTTCATATATCATGGGAAGTGCTACTTGATAGCAGCGCCGACACAAAGAGTTTTCCGGCCTGTCTAATCTGAAATGTCCAGTTTCACAGGGATGGAGACATAAATTCTCACATTTTCCGTCGACGAAACCGCTTGGAATTTAAACGTGTGACATGTTTTGTTTGGCTCTTCGTCGCTTCATCTGTCTCTGCTGATTCCGAGAGAGTGGCGGCCTCCGCGCTTCGCTCAGCTCTTCCTGTGGGAAACGAGCGCAAAACACAAATAAGCGTCTTCACCGAGGGGAGGAAACATGACAATGACACATTCAGTCAGCGGGAGGGTCGGCGATACCTTCCTGTTTAGCAGCTAATTGCCGAGCAGTTAATGACCTGCCCGGCGTTTACCTCCGCAGAGGGTCAGCGTAACAACCTAGAGGCTACCAAGCGGGACATGTGATCAATCACCGGTGACCACCAAAGAGTGGGAGAAGGAGGGTGGGGGGGCGCCGCAGCCCGCTAACCACATAAACACGTGAAAATCCCCACACGTCTGGCGACTGCTGTCTCGCAGAGGGCAAACTGTGGAGAACCTGCGTGTTTAGTGTCTCTCAGTAAAATACAATCACAGCTACGTGGTGGCTGCTGGAGCAAGCAGGGAACATATTGTGACACTGCTGACCTATTTTTGTTATAGTTCACTTATTATTGTTCTTGTTGGGGGTTTTTTTTGTTTGTTTTTTCCCAGTTCTCTGTTGCAGTACGAGCAGATATCTCACTTCACTGTTGGGAAGAGGGACAGAAATTTCTCAAGAGCAATTCCTAAAGGGGATACCAGAGGCGCAGATAAGAGTAAATGCCGATTACTAGGCGCTATTAAACTACATTGTATAACCAAAGTAAGTTCAGGGTGGTACCAGCGTGTTAAAAAAGGCAGCTGCTGATTACAGATGTTTCGGGCACGTTGGCGCACGAGCTTCAGCTGTGAGGTAATGGGCAGAAAAGATTGCAGTCATGAATGTGTTAATGTGTTTTTGTTCTCCTACGGTAGAAATAAATCAAAATGTCAGACGCATCACTCAGCACTCGTCAGCAGGATAGACTTTCAGCTGACTTCGGACTGACATTACCACAAAGCATGTCGTGTCGCTCACATGTTTACTGACCGACTTTCATGTCAGGAGGTGCAGGGGGACGGTGAATATTTCACCCTGAACACGGCGTTTCAACATTTGTAGAGGTGACACCACCGAGTGTGTTTTTTTTCTGGCGAGCCCGGGACCTTTTCTAGCCGTGGAGTTCTTCACGAGACCTCGGGACATCTACAGCGGCGTTTGTGGCGACCAAAACAAAGAGCTATTTTGAGCCAAAATGCTATGTTTTCCTAACCCAAACCGAGTGGTTTTTGGTGCTTAAACATAACCCTTTGGCACAAGAGAAAAATAGCATCTTTTGTTTGAAGTTAGAACTTTTTTGCAAAGTAGGTACTTAGTATGGTCAGCCAGCACCGCCAACACACTCCCAGAGACTGCTGAGACTGCTGGCACCAAGTTGATGGGGGGAATCGATCTTTAATTCATCAATAAATTATTCAATTAAAATGATGTTTTCAGTGATATGGGTTGTGGAGGGGGACAAATCTCAAATCTCTATCTAATAGATAGATGACAGTAAGTAAATATGCGTTTCATTCATCTTCTTCACCTGTGTAATATTTAATTGTGAGGTTTTTTTTTACTAATACAGTATTCGTGTGTGTGCATGTGAAATCCGTGTCATGACAAATGGTGCCTGTAAATAGTCTCTTTGTTTTAACATGTCAAACAAATATTATGAGATGTAATGGCGGGTGCGAAAAAAAAGAAAAAAGGCATTGATAAACTGACACGTTCACATCTGAGAAGCACATGTGAGTTAAAATGTTCACATATGCAAACAAACATGGCGTCACACACATGGGGGGGGGGGGTGTTCACGTGCAGCTCTGTTTGGGATGGTAAATATAGAGTGTGTGTGTGTGGTTTTACTGTAACAGAATCAAAATCGGGGAAACGAGGGAGGAAGTGACCATAATCCCAATTAACTGACACATCGCAGTCATTTCATCATCGGAGCTGCGTGATCCAGGCACAGTAATATCTAAATGAACTGCGAGAGCAGTTTTTATAGGTAAACCGACTGCCAGGATATAAAATTTGCACTTCTAAATCAAACTTGTTCCTCATTCTACAAAGAGGGAGTGTTTTTTTATGACAGGGTTGTGCCAATTGTGGGCCGTCCAAATGGGTGGAGAGCTTTTTTTTCCTTTTTTTTTTTCTTTTTTACTTTACACATTTACAGTAAATCTAGTCTTGTAAAACTTGATATACATGAACATGAAAATCTCTCACTTATGTCAAGGTTAAAAGCCTCAGTTGTATCTCACTCGGGAACGTCATGGAGAGGCGGTCGTTAAAACAAAATATAAATATAGAACGAATAATATCAAGTATAGCTGTAAATATATTTGTATAATATATGAATCATGGGAATATGTTCTTTAAAAGCTATAAATCAGCCACAGAAATATTAAAGTCTGTGTCATGTGTTATTAAACACATGCAGTCGTTTTTAAATGTCTGTCAATCCTGCAAAAGGAGGCAGCGAGCCTGCAGAGTCTCACATGCACATGACAAAATTACACACACACACACACACACACACACACACACACACACAGAGGCGGAGTGTGTATACAACACGCCAAAAGACATTAAGTGCACACCGGCGTGGTTTCTTTGTGTCCGTCCCGTATCTGTAGGCTTTGTTTCTCTAATGACTTTTGTATTGACATTACGTATTCTACGTGTACGAGGGGGAACAATCAGAGGAATTCACAGAAAGACAAACATACATTACTCGTTTATCTCATCAGTCAGGCGGGATAAACTTTGAATTATCCACAAAACCAAACTGTGTACCTCCCCGGCTCCCCCCCGACATGCTGCGGTCGTCGCGAGTCTCCTGTTTCTCTTTTACAGCCTTGAAAACCCTCCTCTAATGTTTTTCTTTTACAGCGAGACACGGCGATCTGTCCGTTACTGTTTTTTTTTTTTTTTGTACCACTGTTGCCATTTTTTCCCATGATTTCGCCCATTAAATCTTTCACTTACATCCTTTCTTTTTGCTCACTTTCATTAACTTGGGTGGTTGGAATACACTCAGCTATCAATTTTTAACTTTGTTTCCTGCCTTTCTGTTGGATCTGTCTCTTTAGTCTCTGAGCCTGATGTTCTTTGCATTTAACAGGCTGCAAAGACAGAGAAGCCAACTGGACCATAGCTGCTTGTCTTTACCAGTGTCTTATCATGAGTGTGTGTGTGTGTGTGTGTGTGTGTGTGTTAACAGGCGACTCTGCATAAATCTGAACCACTCAAACGTGGGAAAACAAAGCGAGCTTTATTTGAGTTCTTCCATTTCATCCAAACTTAATACTTACATGCCACTAGATTTTCCAGGGAATTGTCGTACTGCTTATTCCACGTCATGTTTGTTGATTTGTTGATTGGTTGGTTTGTCAGTAGAACTACACAAAAGCTACTGAGAGGATTTTCACGAAATTTGGATGGGGGATGGGTCTTTTGGTGCGGATCCAGATAAAAAGACAAAATCAGGTGTATTTAGGAAGCTGGGAAGTTGACATGGATCCAAATAAAAAATCCAGATCTGGTCTGACTTGATATAGTATTAGGCTTTATTGAATTACAGGGGCCTGCGGGGCCTTAGTGGAGGTGTGTGCTCTACGGAGTAGGTTTAAAGCTGTAGTTACCAGTAAGGAGTGAAAGGCTGTGTCCACTTGGTGTGTGTCACAATTTTAAATGCTTTGGATTTAATTAGCAGGTCTCTAAACTTCAGGATGGTTTCATTTAAAACAACTATTTATTTTGATGGCACACTGTCTTGTAATCGGGTGATTGGTGTCTCTCTGCCTCAGCCACTCCGCCCCCCCCTCCTTTCACTTGTTTCTGCACTATGCAGTTTGTAGTTAGCACCCACATCACACCTGACAAGTTGTTACAGAGTGGGGATTTTGTAATCACGACGGTGGAATTGCACTCGGAAACCGTGAACAAAATGCCAGTTTCTACATAATGCTGCTTTAAAAGAGCTAAAAGTGGCCAGCACTGCACAAAAAGCAGCAATTTGATGATGATTATTTTCAATCAATCAGGAACCCAAAGTGACGTCTTTGAATCGCTTCTTCTGACGTTGATGTCATTAATGACAAAATCAGGAAACGCTAACCTCTAAGACGCTGGAACAGGCAAATGTTTGACATTTTTGGCAGCTCACTTTCTTACAACCAACTAATCAATTACTCCACCAATCTTTGCAAAAAGTTAAAAATAAATTAAAGCCTCCAGATTTACCTTTTTTTTTCTATTTAAAAAAAAAAAAGGAAAAATAATGTTACAAGGGAGACAGGACATAAAGTGAAGCCACAGTGCGGTCGCCATTCACGCGATCCAACGAGCACAACAGCAATTTAACATGCTATCTCTGGTTTTGAAAAGCGATCAGCGAGCTTTCAGCGTGACTCAGCTGACTGATGACACCCGCATGAAATACTGGGGATCACATTCTGGGGCCGCCGTTATGGGTTTGGCTGGCTCGTTGCACACACGCTCTCGAATAAATTCTCCGGCGCGGCGTTCACACGCTTTGCAATCGCCGCTCGAAAGATACAATTACGCCCCGCGTAAAGTGACGGAGCCGCTCGCTTCGCGCGCAGTCGGAAGCTTGAGGTTTCGCATGACAATATTAACGATCGGGACGGAGTCACACTGAATCCTAGATTTTTACTGAGTCTGTGTGTGTGTGTGTGTGTGTGAGTGCATACTTTCTCAATATTTCTGGCTTTACTGACTGAGAGTTCGCAAAGGAAGCCGCCTGCCTGGTCATCCAAACAGTGGAAACAATGTTGGTGCGACCGCAGCGCTCCCCCCACCCACCCATTAAAATTCACTCCTTCTAATCCCTACACCCGAAACTTAACTGCAACGAGTGACGAGGACCGACTCCCACCGCTCTCTCTTCTCCGGCTTGTCCCTCAGCTACGTTCTTTTTTTTTTTTTTTTTTTGGTCATTCACGTCGAAGCTCGCGGGGGGAATCGTTTGCGCCCTCCTTTTTTCGCCCCCACGTCTTCAACTTTTTCCTCCATCTTTTTCCTCTCTCACTTTCCCTCCATCCCTCCCAGTAACTGCTGACTCGTCTCTCCCGGGATCGCGCCTGCTTTGATTCGGAGCTCAGGTCGGAGCTCAGAAACCGTAGCTAAAACAAACACACGGCCTCGGCCACCTCTGCACACACATACACACACACACACACACACACACACACACACACATATACATACACCTGGAAACACTAGCATTGATTACTCCTGTCTGCCAGAGGTTAGACACCTAAATGTGTCCGTGTGTGTGTGTGTGTGAGTGTGTGAAACGAAGAAGGTGAAAGAGGCAAACTTTGGCTACTCATGTCTCAACTGTGAGTCACACACTTTTCCTTTTCGTACACACACACACACACACACAACCTCTTTCGCTCTGGTTCTGATTTACCAGTAGTATGTCACCCTTCACCAGCACCCCCCCCCTGTGTGTGTGTGTGTGTGTGTTGGGAAGGCTGCAGAGCTGCATAAAGGGCTCTTTATTCGAGTCGGACAGGGAGAGGAAATCAGCTTTAGAAGTAAAAACAGAGGGAGCAAGAAGGAGATGGAGACCACAGGGCTGCACATCTGGAGTTATTACAAGGCTTCCTCCCGCTTGCCAAGAAAACGCCGACATTCCTGCCCCTCGCTACAAAGACCACGGAGCCTCTACTCTCCTCCAGCCCCACTCCTACACACATCCATCACTCAAAAACCACATTTTACGCTCGCATGTACCATAAGCGGGGATGTGCACATGCACTGGATGGAGCAGACGTTCCCTCCCCTCTGCAGCCAGCACTTCAGTCCCATTCCAAACTTTACAACGCGCACGCCAAGTGAATGTGTCTCACTTCCTGTTCACCTTTGACCTTCCACTTTCTCCAAGAAAGACAGAGAAGGAAAAAAAAAAAGAAAGAAGAAAAACGAGAGAGCAGGAGGAGGAGGAGGAGGAGGAGGAGGGGAGGGGGAGCCAGACGGAGGGTGGAGGGAGAGAGGAAGAAGAGAGGAGAGGAAAAATGGGGGGCCGGCGAGCTCCTCCTCCTTCTCTCTCCATATCTCCTCTCTCTCCTTCCCTTTTTCTCCTTCTGGCTCTCGAAGGGGAAACTTGAGGGCCAGTCCTTTGCCACGTCGAGCCTTCAGCCGGTTCACCTCGGTCGCTACCGGAGCGGCTGTTTTTTGGGGGTTTTTTGTAAGCTCCAGGGAGGTTTCGGAAGACGAATCCAAACGAGTAAAAGTAGCGTTTCCAACACGAACCGGCGTGGCTTTTGTGGCGACCTTGAATGAAAAGGACGTCGGGAGATGTTTCGGGGGGCTAAGCAGTCAAGAAGGAGAGAAAAGAAACATCAGCCAAGAAGAAGAGACATCACTGGGGAGAAGTCGCAAGTATTCCCTCTGCAATTTCTTTTCCCTTTGGGCATGTGTCGAGGGGGTAAAAGGTTTACCGCTGTTAAAGTGGGAGGTGTTGGGTCAGAGTTAGTCTGAGCTCCGACTATTGACTGATCAATTCCAGCCAAGAGAGTGTAAGAGCACTTGGAGACCAAAGATCTGGCTTTGGGGTGACTCAGTTTTTTGGCGACGGCTTCATCTTACCAGTTATTTCAAACTGTTTAACATCTTGTGAAATATCCTGTTTTTTATTTAGTCATTCTTGACCTGCAGGTCAGAGGAGGGCAAACCAAGTTTAAGTTCTACACAGCTGTGCTATATAGGGGTACGACCCAATGTGTGTTTATGCATTTATGACTGTCTTTCTCTTTCTGTGTATCTGCTTTTTAATCCTTTTCCATTGTGAAAATCTATTTTTTTTTTTTGCTTTCTGATGATCAGTTGCAAGAATTAAATGAATAATGGAAGATTTGGCCAATAGTCTCCTAAAAAAAATACACAAAAATTCACTGAATACATTTATAAGTCATCAAATAGATGAATTACTCTTCAACATCTCTGTGAAAAGTCCAAAATCGTCTTGTGTTTCTCCTACAGGTCTCGGTCAGGAATGCGGCTCCTCGCAGCGGGAGTGTCGTTGAATCTGCCCGTCCGTGGGCATCACATCTGTCTAACCTCTCCTCTTCCTCAGCCTTCACCCGTCCCTACCGGCCCCCCTTCATCCATCCCTCACACGCTGTTTTCCTTCAGGTCCGCACAATCGGCCTTGATCAGCGCTACGTAAGAGTCAGACTATGAGAGCGGAGGGACCTGGGATCTCAGTGAGTAGAGTTTCAAAGGTCTCATACTGTGGTGGTATCTGTAAAAAAAAAAAAAAAAAATGTTCTCCACAGCATCCTTTCAGCCGCCCAGCCCGCCTGCCCAGTGTTCAGACTACCTGTTCAGGAAGTAGTGGTTGTACAGTAGTCTGCACATTGGTTAGGCTGGCCGGGGAAGCACGGGACGACTCCCAGAGCGCTCCAGAGGGGCATCCAGCAGGCGCGAGCACATCGGGCTGTGGGAGCACGCAGCACCACCCCTCATGCATCTGGGCAAGCCTAAAATAAAAGCACCCGAAGGCTCCACCGCAGGAGCCTGGCGTTGGATTTATGAGTGACAGATAGCTGAAGTCCCAAAATGTCTTGAGTTTGTCTTGGTGTGTAAAGATTTTATTTCTGTATTGTGTTGAACAAAGCATGAAGACCGATGGAGATGCAAATGTTTGAAAAAGCTGAAATAAAATGACTTGGATATCTATTTCACACTGTCTCTTTTTTTTTTTTTTTTCTTTTCTCAAGCAAAGTTGCACGGTCTCGGAAATGAAACTCTAAAAAGAAAAAGAAAAAAAATTGGAAATCCCACGTCGACGTTACAGATTTACACTCGTGTGTTCGGTGTTTATTTTCTTCTGCAAAACCCAAGAAGTTATAACTGAGAGCCGAATCCCCAAAATAAGTTCGACCGCACTGAAAAAAGATAACCAAAACACACAGTACACCCCCAACGTCGCGCTGCAACTCCTGACCAACACGTACAATTACGTCTCAGCCTTCCCTGCATCAACTTGTGGCCGCTTTACCTCAAATGACCATGTAATGTGCACAGAGGCAGGAAGCCACCATACAAAAATGTTGAAAGCGGAGCCACTCTGTCATTGTCTGTTCGCCAGTTTTACGAGTCTTTGTATAGCTCTCACCCCCAAAAAAGACAGAAGATTGTCTGTGGCTTCTCAGTGTTTGTAGGTGATGTCATGCGAAACGCTGCAAGTTTTAGCCGAGACCCCCTGTCTCGTTTTTTCCATTCTGTTTTTCTTATTCTACCATTCGCCTGGGCCGCAGTTTGTACTTCCGAGCCCGCCTGTCTTTGATAAAGTGAAAAGCCGCAGCTCGCCGTTTTCTTTCTTTCTATCTTTTTTTTAAAACCCCCTCTCCCGCCCGACTCGAGCACACAAAAGCAAAGTAGAGAGGAGCGGAGACGTTCACACGGTGTCCCATCACATCACGGAGCATCGTCTGCAGGGATGAAAAACCACAAACCAACCTGTTTCCATTTAGAGCCCTGCCACCATGTCACACACACACACACGCACACACACATAAACACACACATAGTATAGCAGACATGTTTCTGGTGAGTGCGTTGAAAGCAGCAGTCTGCTGTTTCCCCCCAGGATGTTTACAGCTGGGATCACCAGGCGAGTCTGGCTTTCTGGCAGCTTTACAGCAGCAGCAGCAGGGAAACCCGGCACATACACACACACACACACACACACACACACACACACACACACACAAAGAGGGGGGGCACCCAAAGAAAATATGTCCTGACGACCACTAAAGGAGCTTATTTGTGTGTCAAAGTGAAAATGTCCCTGTGTAAATAAAAGAATTTTATTACAAGAACATACAAATATCACGTCTGACGTGTTCGGCTTTTTTTCTTAAAGTCCTTTTATGTTTTCTTTTTAGACCATTTTTTTTTCTCCATTCACATCTCTCTCCCTCCCTCTTTAAGCTACAGAGCAGCCTGATTCAAAGAATTGGCATGTCCTGTGGTAATACAGACCAGAAGGTTTCTGGGCGTGCGCACACACACACACACACACACACACACACACACACACACACATACACTTACACACACACACACACACACACACACACACACACACACACACACACACACACACACATACACATGCACACTAACCAAAACATCCTGGCACCGCTAGTTGGGTTGAAAGTTATTATTAGTGTCTGGGGGTGGTGTGTGCATGTGTGTTTCTGTGCCTGGTGTGTATGTGTGTTACCAGGCTGCGGCGAGGGTTTTCCCCATGACGAGAGGCAGTCAATAAAACGGCGCTGCGCTGTTTTGCGAGTTGGTGTTCGGTAACATGTGAACGTGCCTGTGTGTGAATGCAAAAATCCACACCAAAACATGCACAGATGGATTTTTTTTTCCTCCGCAGGTAATCATACTTTTTAAAAAAATAAATAAAACTGAACGTGAAAGTGTTTCCAGCTTTTTATCAACTGTGTGTATTTTGGCGAGCGTCCACCCAGATGCTCATGCGGGCGTAAGCCCCTCAGGAGCGCTCTAACCTGTAGCGTGTGTGTTCGTGTGCGACTGGACTATGTAAAAAGGTTCAGTTTGGATAGAAAACAAAATGGAAAGTTTCTCTTTTCTCTCATTTTCTTGCCTTTTTAAAAAAAACAATAATCCGCAGCGCTGCAGTGCCCTTTCGGCCTCTGCGCTGAGCCTTAACACCCGCGCCTGTGTGTTGGTTTTGGGTCTACCCACGCCCCTCTCCCCTCACCCCCTTTAATGTTCAAATAAATATACAGAACAAGAAGCGAGGGAAAGATGGAGGGAGGGTGCAGGGGGGAAGGAGAGGGTGACGGGGAAAGACTGAGGCAGAGAGAGGATGGAGAGACGGGTGAGGGGAGGGGAGTCTGAAGAAGAGTTTCCTCTGTCAGGGAGCGATGGGAAATAAGGGGAGGAAAAAGGTAGGAAGAGAGGCTGTAAGCGCTAAAACCCCCATCGCTTTCTACCACTTTCTGTCGCCCCCCCCCCTCTTCTCCTCACTTTCTCTCCCTTCACGTGGTCCTTGTTACTCCTGCTGCTAACCAGCTAACAAGAGACACTCCTGCCTGCTCCCCTCTCCTCCCCTACAGCCCAGTCCTGCACTCGCTCCGTGCCCCTTTCTTTGAAATGAAGTGAGTTTATTAGAAGCAGCTTGTGTGTGCATGTGCATGTGTGTGTGTGTGTGTGTGTGTGTGTGTGTGTGTGTGTGTGTGTGTGTGTGTGTGTGTGTGTAATTGGGACCAGGGCAGGGCAGGGGGCTCTGGTATGCACATGTGTGTGCCAGCTTCGGTGTCTGACATACTGGGGGGTCCTGACTCTTTGTGAAGGGCCTTCTCAATGGTACACACACACACACACACACACATACACACACACACACACACACACACACACACACACACACACATACACACACTCGTGTCAGAGAGCAGAGCGGCTGTGGCTAAGGCCTGGAGACAGCGAGACTGTGGCTAGCTCCTAATAGTTCTGCAAAGCATCATGGGACACCGCTCTGACCAGTCGGTCCAGTAACAAAAGCACGTGGAGGACCGGCAGTCAGCTTCTGCCCGTGGGATGAGCTGGAATGAACTCTGGACCAGAAAGTGGAAAAGAAACTCAAGTAATCGCTCTGATCCAACTGAAATCAACCTCCCGGTATTGTAATTTGCTGGAAGATATTACAAAAATGCTGCCGTTGAGATGAGATGCGTAGCAGTGGTGGTGTCTGAGGTTGGCCAGTAAAGATAGCTGTTGACAGTGAAAATGCAATGTCCCGGTGCAGAACATAGTTTGAGTCTGAACCAGTGAGGCTTATTAACATTTCAACATGACAATTCAGCTACTAAAAATAAACTAGTTTGCTCACAGGGACGGCTGTAAGATCATTTGTGTTGCTGTGCCAGACACGACACAGGTTTGTTTTTATTAATGAATGTGTTTTTGAGACGTTCCATAAAACCTTCAAAGCACCAACTGCATAAATAATCCAAATATCAGACACGAGAGTGAGGTACGGACCCCGACAAACGCCACATCATCATCATCATCATCATCATCATCAGGATTTCAATAGCTTTTTCAGCAAAAAGAGAAATGAGGAAGCAAAAACAATATTCCAACTAATCATAAATCACATCAAGATTGCAATATGTGTCAACATAACTGCAATAAGACTTCTTTCTTGAAGAAATCGTGCAGCCTTTATCGACATTAAAGACTTTTATAGTAGTTCCTGAAATAAAACTGACAAAACTACACTGCCTGACGATCAAATTCCCCGGCTGATTTTTATTCCTGCCTTTTTAAGAAAGGACAAATCAATGTCAGCGTTTACTATCGTGAAACTGCAGAACAAAAAAGTGCCGAGCCCTCTAGGGATAAATGCTTTTTTGCATTCTAATCATTTGACATCTGTAAAATGCACAACTTACCTTTTGTCAGAAACAAACCAGAATAAAGGAAACATTACCAAAAATATTATTCAAAATCTAGACTGTTACCACATTTCTTAAACACCATTGTCAATGTTGACATCAGCCTGAAAAACTGTGCACCAGTCGACTCGTTTTGCATCCCAATATTTTTTTCAAATCTCCAAATGTCATTAGAGTGTCTTTAAGTGCGAGCGTGTGTGTGAGAACTCGCCTCGTCATCTTTGTACCAGGACAGGGACTCGGCGGTGAGGACGAACCAGTACTCCTTGGCTCCTCCCTTCATGATGCCGATGTTGTTGATGGTCAGCCAGCCCTTCCTGATCACCTGATGGACACACACACGATAAGGGAAAGTGATCATGAATACCATCCAGCGCGTAGAAAAACAACTAAAACTGACACTACATTTGTCAGACTGTGTATGTAACACACACGTACCTACACTAACAGTTGAATATGATGTCACTGCTTCTAAACGGAGATAGGAGGCGACTGCCACAAACAACAGCGGGGTGACGCTCACCTACACGACTGAACACATTCCTCACACTCTTTTTTTTTTTTCTCTCTCTCTTCCTCTCCTTATGTTTCATTCTCTCCACCATACAGAAACTATACACACATGACAGTACGGGGTGTTATTTACCTTGAACCGATCGCTAACTCCTCTCTCCGGCTGAATGAGAACGTGGAGAAATGTTACAAGGCTACACCAACGCAGGACATTTTAGTAAAGGGTTCCAGCACATTACAGCTGGCTGCTGGGACGGCAGCACGGGGGACAGCAAGCAGGGTTGGAGGCAAAGGGGGGAGTCAGGAGGCTACAACAAGAGTGGCCCATGTCAAACCTTTTCAGAGGCCATGCAGTGAAATGCAGGAGCCTGACTGTTTTATACTGCATGTGCTTCTTGTATAGACGTGGTGGAGCGATGAAAATCCAGTTACCAATATATTCCAGCTGTTCTGCGTATATTCTGTCAATCTACTCTCGAGTTCTCTCTCTAACTACTCTCTCTCTCTCTCTCTTTTTTTTTTTTTTCGAAGATGTAGCCGCTTGGGTAGCTTCCAAGTAATAAAGCTTGTTTTTTTTTATAAACGCGCATCATTACAAGTCCATTTTTCTTATCATGCATTTGCAAAACTTTACGCTGAAGTAAATCTGTTCAGAGGAAACTGGCTCAGACGACCAAATGGACTAAATGACGACTTCAGCTTAAAGTGCTTTCTAACACACTTGTCGTCCCTTTGTGGTCACCTAGTTTGTGTCTTTTTAAGGTGAATCAAGCAGAAAACATTTTGGATGTTAACACCAAATGGATGTAATGACACCTTCGTTTTAAAATGCTCTTGATTGGGTCCCACCTGTGTTCTGCACTGAACTTAACCTAAACGCTTTGGAGAATGCTCTGCGCCGAAAAAGTAGAAGAAGTAGTGTTTAACAGTTGTCATGTGAGCCAAATAAATGTGTTTTTGAGATGTGCTGCCCTCTCAGGTTTTTTTTTACAATTTGCTCATTGGATTTTTTGGGTCTGGCGCTCCACTAACTGTTGAAGCGCTGCCTCTTTTTATAATTATGTTTTAAAATGATTTTTTTTTAAAACTACACACTGACCACAAACCATTTTAAAGTGTCTGGACCTGACGGAGAGAAAGAAATTTGGGTTTGGAGTCAGTGTGCAGGCATCTCATCAGTGGCATTCACATCGCGGTCTTTACAATCTGGATAACATACATCCCTCTCTGTTGTTAGAGCCTTAACTTGGATGTGGAAACTTGGACTGTATATCAATTATTGTAAAAAGTAATGTAACAAAATCTACATATCTGCACAGCTGTACTCCTGCACATCTGTTGTTCAGCTTATTCTTTATATATGGCATCTTTAGAGAGGTAAGTCCATAAATGTGGGTTTCGAAGGTTCCTTCAGTTTTCAGTACGGAGGTCAGATGGTTGTTTAATCAGGAGAACAGAAGCTGTGGGGCCGACTGCCTCCATCAGTAAACAGGAAGTGAAGATCGCCACTTTGTTTACAATGTGCCCCTGACCTTTGACCTCAACCTGGGTGGTTGTTATGACAACTGACCACAATGGAGGTGACTTATGTCTGGCACACTGCAGGTCACGGTCTTCCCCCTCCCCCGGGGCCTTCTGCTACTTTGGGGAATAAAAGAGGGAGATGGAGGGGAGAAATCTAGTGATGTGTAGATAAAAATGTTTGGTTTAGACTCTTTTGAGCTCTCCCTTTCTTCCTTTTGTGTGCGGAGGCAACTCAAGAACACACCGAGGGGACTTTCTCTTTATCTGGTTCAGACTACTGCTGGGGGGCGTCTCTCCGCTGCCAAAGCAAACTGGCCTCGGTGTCGGAGCCACAGCGAGCATCTAAAAACTGAGCCTTTCAACGAGACTGAGAGATGACAGGAAAATTACACAACGTGGAGGCGAATCGCAGTCGGACTCTTTTGTGATCTCTTAGCCCTCCTTTACTGTAAGTGTGTGTGTGTGTGTGTGTGAGCGTCAGTGTGTGTGTGTGTGTGTGTGTGTGTGCGTGCCTGCAGGGAGGATACAGCTTAAAAAAGAGCGAGTAAAGGGAAGCAGCCAAGCATTCCCCACGACAGCCACCTGCCCATTTACCGTTCAGTCAGCAGGAAGCTCGTTTCATACTCGTATACATTCACACACACTCGGGAATCTCTCGACTACAATCCAGCACACACACAAGACATACATGTTTAAAGATATACTGATATGCGTATCCTGACGTATGCAGAGCGTACAATCACAAGCACATACGCATGACAGCTCACTTCCAGACATGCACAGAATCTCACACAGTCACACTTCCAGCACACACACACCCACACACACACACACACTACTC
Source organism: Acanthopagrus latus (assembly GCF_904848185.1). NCBI lineage: Eukaryota > Metazoa > Chordata > Actinopteri > Spariformes > Sparidae > Acanthopagrus > Acanthopagrus latus. The sequence continues at coordinate 15,727,636 of NC_051050.1, read as the reverse complement.
ACCATGATCTCATCCTGAAGCAGAAAAGCCACAGAGAGGAAGGACAACACAGCGAAGAGAGAAATGAGAACACAGCAAAAAGAGAAATCACTCAGAGGAAAGAAGAGGTAAACAAAAACACAAACACCAGACATCAACAGCTGAAGAGAGAAGGATTTAAGAGTAAAATGCAGGGAAAGTAGACGAGGATTGAGATGCTTTCCGAGGGCAAGAGCAGAGTGTAAATCCTGATAAATGTGTGTTTATTCAATCTCCATTATGTAGCCATGAACGTGATATCGTGACATGTCTACAGTAACCAGTTAATGTAGATTTTGCTTGCCTGCCTGTTTAGCATACAGCTAAAAAAAACAAAACATGTCCAATTTAAGTGATGTGAATAAGAACATTCTCTTCCGCACCTAAATAAAACCCTGTGGCACGTGTTACGTAATTGTCTCTTACTGCGATGCAGTTCGAGATCCAGATAGAGATTTAAATTTTTCCGACCATTTTCTGTGATTAAAAAGACAGATTTTGAGGATTGTGCAACCCTGGCAGAGATATTGTAGCGCTTCTCTATTTGATATTAACATCACGATCGTCGTTTTTAAAGCCACGGGCTGCACAGACTCCTCCACAAACTGAGGTCCGGTATTTTGCTGACGTCACTGTGACCCTTCGCCAACAAGTCATTTTAAAGATCCGACAACTGTTGTCCATTAGTGTGTAACATGTACAAAGGCTGCACAGGCCTGCATTGTGTAGGATATGGCCCGTTGCCCAGGGTAACAAGATACTGTATAGCTGTGCTAGATTTAACATGGGCAAAACAGAGGGCTGAGTGCTAACAGAGCAACGCCTGAGGCAGAGACTTGCATGAAGTTCAGATGTCACGTGGCTGGCCAACAGATGAAACGCACTGCATGAGTTCAGTCGGGAGAGATTTTTCCTGTAGCTCAGAGAGAGATGAGTCCGTACCGTAAACCTGTAAAATGTCAAATAAAAGTCTACACCGGACATGGCAGCGCATTAAGTTAAGGTTAGAGTACCTGGTTGCCAGCTGTCTTCTTCTTGCTCATTTGGCTGATCCTCTGCTGAGCGCTGCGCAACAAGAAACACATTGGAACATTTTGTTTTGAAATTGCGCATGGGCCGATGAATCTCTGCGCATTAAACCCTGCAGTGATGTATGAATGCACGCTATAATAACGGAGGGAACAAACAGGAGCTCACTTGGCAAATCCGATGAAGTCCTCGTGGTTGGTGTTCATGTAGGACAGCTCGATGTCTATCAGCAGCAACACCTGAAAGAGAAAGATACATCATTTATTCACTGATGATATTAATCAAATGTCTTTTTTTTTATGTGCTAGATTCATTGTGTGTGCAGATGTTTGTTTGATGCCATCATCAAAAGCTACAGTCACAGAAAACATGCCTGCATGTGACAAAATTCTAGTATTCTAATTTTTATTCTACAATATCAGGGATGCCCGGTCGGGGGTGATTATTCACGTCTTTTTTATTTCAGCTCGGCTCGATTAGCGTTCCCCTGTCTTTAGCGAGACTTGGAAAAAGTTCAAAACGCTGCTGCCAAGCTTCTGACCAGGTCTGCCAAAGATCCCATGTTACACCAATCCTCACGTCTTTACACTGGCGGCCCGTCAAATTCTGAGCCAAATTCATGATCCTTGTAATCACACTCAGAGCCGCGCGTGGTCAGGCACCTGCCTATGTTAAAGTGTGACTGCTGCCATGAAATTCAAGCAGGGATCCCGTTTCTTTTCTGATCAACAGTCCTAAGTATGAAACATCTCAGGGATCAGGATGAAGATAGGATGATGACTTTGCAACATTTTGTGTAGCCTTGCACTATTTATTCTCCGCCCGTCATTCATCTTTGAAATTCTTCTCCAGGTAAATCTCTTTAGAAAAATTAGCAGCAAGCATTGCAAGCAACACAGCAAGTGGCTTTTCAGTTTTGCTTTTATGTTACCTGTCCCTTCGTGCGATTTTCTCGATCCCTGATGTGCTGGGTGACGATTCTCTCCATCTCCTCTCTCAACATGGGATACTGAGCCAGCTGTGAGCACAAGACACAGTAGGTAGGTAGCAAAAACAAAGAAAAAAACAACACACATGCAAAGGGTCATCCACGCACACTCTCAAATCTACGCACAAGCTTCAGCACACCACAACTCCACTTATCACACCAAATCACAACACGCAGTTCCACTAATACAACACAACACGCTACAGAAACGAAAAATCAAACAGGTTATGTTTTTAAGGAGTTTATCGCAGACGCTGCTCTAGTACTCCGCACACCCGGACCAGTGGGTGGATTTTCATGTGCAAAATGTCTGTTTGTTGCCAAAGCGGAACACATGCAGAAGAATAGAGCAAAGTCTGTGATATTACCACACAAACACAGAATAAACAATGTTCCTGGCAGAAAAGGTTCTTTTTCCCAGCACACTGTGGGTCTTTTTCCATGAGCTCATTGTAAACCCACGAACGCAGACGTTGGTGGGCCTCCAATGTGACACAAACACATTTGGAGAAGTGTGAGGAAAGAAGAAAAATCGAAACCAAGAAAAATCACAGCGCAAGGAAGAGAAATACACGCTGTCTTTTTTTTTTTTTTTTCTTGCAAGTTACAATGCATCTTTCACGTCTGCCGGACAGTTTGGTGACAGACCTCATTTTGGTTCCAGAGGCTGATTTATTGCTTCCTGGGTTTGGTCCAATTACAAAACAGAGAATATCCATAAAACTAAATGCTTTATAATAACAGGCCACGCTGGTAAGATGGACGTCAGTCTGATTACAAGCATTAAAACTGTTTTTTTCACACGTTGCTCTTTGCTAGCAATATAGCAAACTGAATCAGAATTGAGTAGCAATTAAACAATCACAGTTGATCAACTGTGACGAGGCACAGCAGGTGTTGAAGGAATAACTCTACATTAAAAAAGCTGAGAGTTTAGATGATCATGTTTTCTTTCATTGCCTTTCCAAACTCTGAAACACAACAGCTAAAGTTTAAGGCAGGTTTTAAATTGTGTGTTTGTCCACTCTGACATAAGCTCCAAACGTTAGCATACCCGGCTAATCCAGTTCAGTCATAGCCTACCATTACTTCCAGATCCAAAGAGCCTTTCATTGGGTTCCTACATTATTTTTTTTTTGTACAGGTCACAAAAATAAGTTAGAAAGAGATGCCAGTATAACAGAGGTTATTTAAACACTATGCTACTTTTGAGTAACAATAGCGGCTCACTCCTGCTCTTTGTCTTAGCAAAAATACAATACAGTAATTCAAGGCTAACAAGCTTTACAGTGCAAGAACAATTCAATATGGAGTTGGCTTTATTAGCTAACTAGCTAGCTAGCTACAGCAAGAGTCAGACTGAAATGTTGAATATACAGCTGACACTCTCAATGTGGAGTTTAGCTAGCTAGCTAGCTAGCAACAACAAAACTCAGACAAAGAAAGAAAACAGAGTTAGCTTATTTACCTAACCAGCAAACATTTCCTACGAGAGTCAGACTGAAACATTAGAGACTAAAAACGTTTGTCTCAACATGGCATTAGATTAATTAGCCAAAAAAGCCTGTTTTTGTTTACTTTTGTGGGAAATGGAAGAAAAAAATCACTATAGATTTTTTATACGTCACCGCTATCACTGTAAACTCCATAGTGCCATGCTAGAATGGAAAGTTTGACATTCGTAGAAACAGAAGGACCAAACCTCTTTTAAATTTGAGGAAATATGTTAATTGTACAACTTGGTGAGCATAGACGGTAGGCCTACATTGTCACCGGTGTCTTAATATTGTTGCTGTAAACTGATTTGATATGGTTTCTTTTCATGGTTTTACACATCTCGTGAATTCCCTCGAATCCTAGAAAACTGTGAAAACCATGAAAGAACAAATGTACAAATGAAACTCCACAAACTGTGGATGTATTCAATGTCCAAGCAACTGAAAGCAACAGAACTTCTGGAAAGGTGCATAGAAACCTGAAGACAGATGGTTAAAGGCTTGTGAAAATTTGATGAAATGTTCAGTGTCTTTTAAAAAGTGACACAGAAACACAAAACAGACAGTTGAAAGAAATGGGTTTTTTTTTTGTAAAAACAAGGCAGCAGGCAGAGGCGCTCAAACTGATTCAGACTGACATGCAATGCAAAGGACAGCGGGGAGGGAGGGATGGGAGAGAGGGTGATGGAGAAGGACTTCAAACCGACCCCTTTGTGGATTTTCCCAACCACTGTATCTAAAGTGAAATCGAGATAAAAGTGTGACAGAGAAGAGAAATCCAAAGGAGGTCACGCTTTTTGGGGGGGTCATTTGCTTTGCGAGGAAGCGGCCAGGTTCAAAGGGTTAGAGGACAACAGGATGGAAGGGACGAAAAGAGGAATAAAACGAGAAATAAAGAGGTGTTCGAAGTACGTAAATTAGTCAGCGAGTGGAACGACACAATCAGTCACCATACTGACAAAGACAGGGAAAAAAAAGACCAAAATATCTTTAGGCATCATGAGGTCAAATATGAAAGAAAACTATCTCACATGCAGGTTGAGAGATTTGTTAAATTGTCAGTATAAGGCCCAATAATTAACAGAAGACAAATAACAAAGAAAGTTTCATTAAGATACAGATTACATGGTTACACTAGAAAGATTAAAAGTAAGAATAGACCGATATCTGCTGGCTGAAGTTATATTTTTAAGGAAAGATATGGTGTATTTTATCTACACCTGCTCTGAATATGCATGTAACAGTGGTTTCTAATGACGCTGTTTTGATTATTCAATTTGATTTACTGAACATTAATAAAATAATCTCAATACACTTAACATTAGCAGGGTGAGGATTTTTTCCCACACAAATGCCTTGTGGCTCTTGGTATTGATCGGCCCTCCAATTTAATCCAGACTGATCCATTTATAATACCAGCATTGATTTTGTGATCCTTTGACTCTTCCTTTAGCGTAAATATGAGGTCAGCATTTTTGCTTTTGAGCAGCCTAAAATGTCACAATATTGAGATATTCAGTGACATCATCACGTCCAAAACCTCCGGTACTTTGTTTTATGCCAAAGTACCTGTAAACTGCTAAAAACAAATGTAGCTATGACAGTGTTTGACGTAAGACTGGGCTGCTAAAAATCACTGTGTCATAATGATGATGATGTTAGCATTTGAAGGGTACAGCTTAACAGCGCTAGCCTTGCTGCTAGCTTTACTGAACCTAGATTCTTGTTTATATGATTAAATGATGTGTTAAATTTAAAAATGTCTAATTTGAAAAAGTCTTTAATCTCTTTTAGTGTGCAAATGCTTAAATTTAGCACTGACCCTATCTTTAAAAGTGTTGCTGATAATCAATAGTAGCTCAAGCCTTCGTCATGGATGGTTACATTCAACATTCAATCTGTCTGGCGTGTTAATGCTTTGATAAAAGTTTAGATTTACGTTAAACATTGCATTAAATCAAATTAACTGTGTAGGCTAAATCACTAAAACCACTTCTACATTAACGTAGAATGGAAATCTAGATCATTTTCCCAACTGTAAAGAAATGTTTTCTAAATAAATAATATAATATTCAACTCTCATTACATTATCTAAATCTAAATAAAGGAAGCAGATCTTTTTCCCCCTCCTGCCCAGCCATCGGTCTACCCGTACCTGTGCGATTAACAGAGTCAATGAGAGTGGCTCGGTCCTCTTTGGCATTTTACCTTGTGACTACACTTTTGTATGGTGGAGGTGAGTTCGCTCACTACCATATCTACACACTTCAGTGTGGGCTCCTTCAGCTTTTGGATCTGCTTTTTCACTATAGCCTCAAAGGCCAAGTCAGGGGTGAACAGCCCCGTCCTGTAGGGATAGGCAGGCGGCACGGGAGAGGAGAGGAGGACAGAAAAAACAAACAAACAAACAAAAAAAAAACGAAAGAGACAGAAAAAGGTGGAGATAGAGGAGGAGTAAAAGCACCAAATGAAGATATAAAGGAACAGACAGACAGAGAGAAAGTGATGATGTGAGACAAACAAAACGAGTGAAAACAGATGGCGAGGGAAAGAGATAACACGGACGAGGAAGGTAAAGTATTTGAAATGGAACAAAAGAAACAACAGATTGAAGATTTAAAAAAAAAAAATGTAAGAAAAGGCAAGAGGTGTGGAGGTTTGGGGGGAGGGGGTGGGGGGGGTAAACAGCACAGAAGGAAGAAAATGCAAGTGAGACATTTAGTTTTCCCCTGAAGCCATTCTAGAAAACAGGACAGTGCTGGAGTCTCTCTCTATCGGTAAAGAAGAGAGATAAAGAACAGCGTGAGGAGAGGAAGAGATAGAGAGAGCTCCCAGCCTGCGCGACTCCACCAAGCCAAAAAAACTCCACAAGCGAACACACAGCGAGACCGCAGCTGTGCACCTCGACGTTCGGCCAAAAAAACCTCCCCTGATCCCTCCCGGTGTTGACCCTTCCTCCACCCGTCCCTCCTTCTCCTCTTGACTTCCAGAGGGAGTGCAATCATAACAGTCATTATCCCGAGGCCTCCAGGTTGTTGCAGTCCAACCGCTGTTCAAATTGTTTGGTCACAGTGGATCAGTGTGGATACAGACTACTGATCTTTCTCTTGGCCACACTAAGTGAGCCCCCCCGTAGCTGAGACTGCAGCCCCCCCTGTGGCCCGCCGAGGAGCCGTTGAACGTAACGGTCATGGCTCCTGTCTGCTGCAGGTGCACAGCTTCAGTCTCACACACACACACAAGGACGTCTGAGCGCTGAGGTCATCCAATACGGCTGCCAGGTGCTCCAAATGACAAACGATTCCCTAAAAATACGTTTAGTGTCTCACTCAAGGTTCTCGAAAGAGAGGACCCGATGTGAACAACCCCCCAACGTGTCAAAACAGCTGAGACTGCGGCTGCTCTGCTGTTCCTGCTTTTGAAAGCGCGCGCGATGACGTTAAGTCAAAATATAGTTTCCCCGCTTTGAATGAACTGACAAAGGAGCAAGAGCAGAGAGGAGAATACTGCGATGCTTTCCAACACGACGCGCTGGCAGAAAGCCTTTTAATCAAAGTCATAAACTCTTAAAAGTTCTCCGACATTTAACGTTTTACAGGCAACCGTATTCTGATGACTGCTCAGCCTCCACACTGTTTTGTTTTTTTTTGTTTTGTTTTCCCTTCAGCACAGCTCTCTACCACGGCCAGCCTAACCAGCCAAACCCGTCCAAAGCGGCACAGTCGGCAGGCAGGCAGGCAGGTACACACCGCGCCCCTCCAGGTGTGGAGAGAGCAGGCGGTTACGGTAAAGGGAGTGAACAGCCGAGGGACCTTGCAGATGAGGGTTGAAAATAATAATAATAATAATAATAAAAAAGGTGCTAACTACCGTTTATTTTTTTACCTTCTTGGTACACTGCCTAACCGTATTGACTAGCTCAGAAATGACCATGTCCACACATTTGGTGCAAGGCTCTTTAATCTTCCCAATCTGCCTTTTCACAATGGTCTCAAAGGCCATGTCCGGGGTGAAGAGGCCAGTTCTGCCCGACAGAGAGAGAACCAGCCACGGGGTGAAAAATAGAAAAAAAAAAAAAAAAAAAAAGAGAGAGAGAGAGAGAGAGAGAGAGGAGGATGGAGGAGAGAAAAAAACAGAGGGAGGGAGAAGGGTTGGGTAAAGAGAAGAGTGTTAATTGTGAAGATTCAAACCCTGCAGTTTCTGAGCTTTTCCCTAAAACATAAACAAACGAGGCGGAGGGCAGGAATGAGAACGGAGGTAAAGGAAACGGCTACAAAGCAGCATGTGAGAGAAAATATTATAGAAGTTTTAACAAGTTATCAGTTACATTTCTGAGCAAATATCCCCAAATTTCCCCTCAAGGAACCAAATTATGTTTAAAGATCTAGCTACACCCAACGGCTCCGACTGCGAAAAAACCCAATCATCAACGACTCATTATGGCCTGTAATTATCTGATTTAGACGGACCAAAAATAGGTTTGCACCAAATAGAAATCTGAATGATTTTCCTGATGCTGTCGACCTCATTAGGTGCACAGGTATCATCAAACAGAGAGAGAGAGAGAGAGAGAGAGAGAGAGAGAGAGAGAGGGAGAGGGAGGACAGAGTGGGCTACCGCATGTCCCAGATAGAAGGTGCAGGATTTCCCCCAGTCAGACAAATGACCGACAGACAGGCCACACAAATGTATCGTATCATATCGGAGGAACCCATCTGATCCCAAACCCTCTCTGTCTGAGCGTACCGATGCCATTTAGTATTCAACAGAGCACTCAGTCTGAGTATAGAGGTCCTTGGCAAGATTAGATAAGCACAGTCAGTTAGATGCAGCCTGGCTATCAGAGGTGACTGAGATGGAGAGAGGAAGCGGAGGCGAAGTAAAGAGGGAGGGGAGCAGGGATGGAGGGGTGAGCCGGAGGGCGGACGTGCCTGATTCCGTGGATGTTCTTGATGGCGTAGCTGATCTCCTTGCGGAGCTCCTTCTCGTCGAACTCCATCTGCGGACGAAACGGGGACGGCAGGAGGGATTTAGTACACACACTCTTTCTCTTACAGACCCGTAAATCAGCTCAACCCTTCTCTCTCTTAAATCCTTTCGTCTTTATTTTCTCTCGTCAGCTGAAAAATGTGGTTCTTGGCTTATCAGCTTCTGATAATTAGGATTTATACGGTTATTTGAGTTCACGTCCAAACATACCTTTAATCTGTCAAACTGCTAACGTCACTGCGATCCAGACTGCACACATTTTCAGTACATTTTCACTGCTTTCGTTATTTATTGATGAGACCCGTGCCTCTGGACCTGGGAGTTAGGATCGCCAGGTTTAGAACCACATGATCTGAAGGACTTCGGGAATATCAAAGGAACAGTTCACCACTAGCAATTGTACAGTATTTTTTCCTGTACAATCTGTTTTTAATTTGAAATATCTCCCTTTTAATTCCTGTTTTGAATCGTTCTTTCCCACTTTCCTCAACAGAGCTTCATATTTTCTTCGAAGCGTGCATTACAAACACATGAATCATCTTTTTTTTGTTCTGCGTTGTCAGTCAAGCTTCTGGATAGCGAGCAAGCTGCTTTGTCCTCTCGGTGGGAAACCAACATTTTTCTGAGGCCTCGGTCACAGACAGCGAGTTTTATGTCCTCAGAGGGAGGCCGAGAGAGGACGGAGGAGAGGGGACGGATGAAAGGAGGACAGACGGAGGAAGTGAAGGGCTAACCGAAAGAGAGCGTGACGTGTAAAAGAAGCCGTGAGGTAAAAAGACTCAGGAGGTAGATGAAGGGAGGGAGGGAGAACGTGCTCGGGATAAAGATGATGTGAAAGGTGAAGAGGGAGGATGTGGAGGGGGAGGGGAGGCGAGAAAATGAGGAGGGATGTAATGAGAGAGGGGGAGAAGCAGAAGAAAGAAGGTGAAGTGAGAGGAGGAGATGGCAGTGGGAGAGGTTAGGCAGGAAACAGGGAATGCTTGGGTCAGAGAAGGAATTAGAGTCCCAGAGGAGGCCTTTGTTGCCGTCTGAGGCTGGGAAATGATCCCCAGAAAACAGAGATGATACGATGGGTTGAGACCCAGAGAAATGTTTACCGTAATGCAAGATAAGCTTTCATTTATTCCTCACTTTGTTGGATTTTGTATACACGCCAATATACCGAATTGTACTTTTCCGTCTTTTCCCTTCATTTATTGTATGCATTGCTATAAGAAAGCGAGAGGAATAAAGTCTAAACTTTCAGACACACACCTTGACCAGCTCGAAGGGGAAGCGTTCATGGAAAATGCGATTGATCCGGGCACCGCCCGATAGCTCGGCTGTGTCAATCTGGTCCCCGGAGCCCTCTATGCACTTCTCAAAGTCCACAGAGAACTGCTGCACCATCCTGCAGGGGCAAACAGACACAGGCATCATTAACATCTTTCAGCCCGTTTCTGTCTATTCCATCTATCTCTCTACCGTATCCACTCACTGGAGCAGAGCCTTGGTCTTGCGAGATGGATCGTCGGGTCTGAAGTTCTTGTACTCCTCCACCTCCTTCTCTATGGAGAGGAGCTGGCTCTGCAGCTTGGCCCGCAGGTTCGGCAGGGTGTCCCGGATGTGGTTGGTCAGTTGCTGCGCAGGTCAAAGGTCAGAGTTTGATCACCGGGAACACGGGCGATGTCGGAATCACCCTGCGCTGACGTGCCCCTCGTATGGTCCCATTTCGCGTGTCGGGAAGTCGTTTTGTAATGACATGAAATTTCATTCATAGAAGTTGCTACTAAATAACTTTTCTTTTCTTTACAAATTACACGTGATTAAAAAAATGATATACAATATGTGAATTAATAAAAAGTTCCCAAGCTGCAACTAAACATTTACTTATATCCATCATGTTTCTATTTATGTGACGTTAAAAGCAGCAAGTTGTGTAGCAAAAACTCGTTCCGACTCGAGGAGCCGATTATACAGACAACACACAAACCAACCATTACTGTGTCTTCATGTGCTGTCGGAATAATTGGAAAAACACTTTTTCCGACTGGGAAAATTCATGTGAATGCCCTCGCAACTCAATTTGGGGACATGAGTTGGCAAGTTGACGTCCTTTGACGCTGAAATATGGTGGAAGAAAGTTACTGCTGGGTTGATGTTAAGAAGCTTTAAGCAGTCATTCATTGTGTCGTCGCTGTATTGTTTCCTTTGCTTTTCCTTGTCACTCAAATACTGGAAGTAGCCATAAACATGTTGTTTAAACAATCTGAGTGATAAAACGCCAAAAATAACAGTGGCATGGCGTAGTTCCGACATGAACACACCAAATTTGGAAGACCAACTTCCCATTTCTGGAAAATGGAACCATCCGAGGGGCACGTGAGCGCACTATTAGACCTGGAGTTACTGACAAAAACAAAACACACATAATGCAGACACTCATGACCAACGCTCTTGTGCTTATACACACCTGATTGAGGACTTTTTGGAGGTAGGGAGTGCCCATGCGCTCAGCGAGGTGTCTGTATGAAGGGTGGGAGAGGAAGAACTTCCTCTCAGCCGCCATCGCGGCATTGATGTCCTTCCTGCCGTCGATGTCCTTCTGGCTCCTGTTCACCACGCCGATGTAACCTGGACACAAAAGACAAGGGTCCACTCAGACGTTTACGACGCGGTCTGAAAAAAAACACTGGGAGATTTTTTTTTGCAGAGAACCAGATCCAGCTCTTTTTTTATCACTTTCTGGAATTTCTGAGAGCGGACTGGAACAGATTCAATAACTGTGGCCTGACTGGTAATTTGGAAGATAATACAGTCTTGCATTAAAGAATCTGGGATTGTGCTGGGGCTCTTACTTTCTCCATATGAGCTGCGTTCAAACGGCCAAACCCGAAATGAACAGCCCCTCCAGGACCAAACCGCTTAAAACTGTGTTTAATAATGTTTAGCTGACAAAAACCACATTTTAGGAGACGGCGGGGTTAGAGAAAAGAATACGGGCAAAGGATGACGAGGTAAGAAAGGAAGGAAGGAGGCATTACAAGAATACATGTCTGCAAGTGTGTGTCCAAGTTTCTTAAGACAGAAAAGAGAAACAGAAAAACAAGCAGGAGAGTTCAGGTCACACAGATCCCGTTTCACCTCCAGTTAAGTTTTCTCATGCATCACTCGGTTAAAGGCCGTTTCATGCTCTATAACTAATGCAACTGTGAGCCAGCAGCCTTGTAAATGTGAGCGTCGGCAGGATTAGACAGAGAGGGAGAGCAAGGGAGACGGGGAGGAAAAGAGAAGGGGAGGGAGAAAACGTAGAAAAAACAAAGGACATGGAAAATATTCAAAAGCACATGCCTGGGTTCTAACCAAGAGCAAATGGAAAAGAAAATCACCGCATCAGCACATTGCAGGAAAGGGCAGCTCACAAGATACATGCGAGCTCTTTTTCGAGACAGTGTTTTAATCTCTTTCTCCCTTCCCCTTTCTTAACTCTGTCTTTTCTTACTCAATAACATTTTATCCTCCCCTTCCTCCCCTCCATCCATCCATCCATCCTTTTTCTGTAACTTTTTTTTTCTCTCTGTGCTCTGGAGCTCTGAACATCTCCGCGCACGACTGCCTTATTACCACAAGAGGGAAACAGTGTGTCATTGTGATGGTCTAGAGGTGGAGAGAATGAGTGTGTGTGTGTGTGTGTGTGTGTGTGTGTGTGTGTGTGTGTGTGTGTGTGTGTGTGTGTGTGTGTGTGCGCGCGAATGTGTGCTCACCCCTCCTGAGTGGAAGCAGTTTATTCTCCAGGATGTCCTTTGCGTCCGTCCCCTCGTCCATCAGGTCGAGCTTGGTGATCACGCCGATGGTCCTCATACCTACGTGAGCGCACAAACACACACACCACAGTGATGAACCATCTATGGAACTGAGTCCTGAACAGAAATGCAGTCAAAAATATACATGTTATATAATTAAACTGAAAAACAAATTAAAAGATGTAATGTCTAATAATGATAACATAGTATAATAAATATAATAAAATCCTTTTAAATAACAGACAGATAATCACACATTTAATGTATGACGTGTTATTATGTCTTTTGTATCTGGCAAATAAAATGTGATCTGAATAGACGCGCATCAGAATCCAAGCACCGGCGGGCTTGAATGGGTTTTGCAAATGACAGCGTGCAGACTGATCATTTTATCTCAATGATCTGGATTTCACTGTAACTGAAAACACAATTCTATTATTCTTCCAGCCCTGCTTTATCTGTTTAAGTCTTTGGCAGAGTGAGATTTGCTGCAGGATCTTGAATGGACTGCAGGTGAACACGGCTTTCAAGTCAACAAGTAAAACCTTTGGTCTGAAAAGTAACTAGTAACTATCAAATAACTCTTGTGGGGTAGAAAGTACAATAACTATCATCAAAATGTGACGGAGAGTTATTAAATAACACACAGCAAAATGGAAATACTCAAGTAAAGCACAAAAAAAATGGACTTAATGACAGTAAATGTGCTTAGTCACATGCCTTCCACTGGTTTATGTATTACAGTGTGTGGGTCTGTGTGCGTGTGTGTGTGCATGTGCATGTGTGTGTGCGCCCACCCTGAGGGTCGACCTCTTTGGCAATCTTTAAAGCGTCGGAGTTGGCCAGATCAGAGTTGGCCGGGGACACGGCCAGCATCAGGCAGTTCTCCTTGGTGACGAACTGCATCAGCATCTCTCTGATCTGGGCCTCGATGTCCGCAGGTTGGTCGCCCACCGGCACCTTGGTCATCCCCGGCAGATCCACCAGGGTCAGGTTCAGCACTGTGAGACGAAAAAAAAAAAGAAACGGAGCAGGATGACTAAGAGAAAGCTGAGCTAAGAGGGCTTTGCAGATGAATTGCTGCCAAATAAAAAAGCATTGTGGTTCATAAGTTATTGATGTCAGACATGGGTAAATTTAGCCCAACAAATACAGTTTCGCCCGCCTCACCATGAGGGGAGTAGACACGCAGGTTGATGGGCACAGGGGAGATGCCCTTGTTTGCTCCAGTGATGCGGTCGGTCTCTGCCTCGATCTCCTGCCGCACCTCATCAAAATCGGTGAACTTTTTACCCTTACAGTGGAGGAACTCTGCATATTCTGAGAGAGACAGCAAAGAAAAAGTGATCAGTGGAAGTGCAAGTAGTGTAAGAGAGGAAAAGACAAGAGTGAAAAAGACAGCAAAGATGAAAAAAGCTGAACTGTTCCAAATTGGGAAGTTAACATCTTTGAGTTTTGAGACTAGAGTTCCCATAATTTAAGGGCTTTGTGTACGTGGAAAGTATGATGTTGTCAGTCAATATTGTTGTCAACACTTGCTTAGATTTGGGCAAATTTGTCACAAAAACTATGCCGAATTAGCACTTAGCTGTTCATGTTTATAATGGGCCTGTGGACCTCCGGACAACTTTCACTGGGTGACTATGATACTGACTAAAACCTTAAAATGTGAGAAATCTAAGGCAGGTTCTGGAGTTATAAAAATCATTGTTTTCCTATGACTTCTGAGTGGACCTATGGACTTTCATCCACAATGGACATTAGAGATATCCTCAGAAGGTCACACAGAGGCTTCAGTGCCTTGAAGGATTATAAAGTACCTTAATTGTCTCTGTGAGCTGCCTCACAGTTGGTAAAATATCTGCCATAAGGTAACCCAGCAGCCATGACTGCGTGTTAAAACGAAATTAGGTTTAATTAAATTCTGATCCACAGTGTGAGTGGGCTGTGAGGGGGGGAAAAAAAAGCTTGATAGCCGGCCCCTACAACAATCTAATTAATTTAAAACCATGATTAACATGTGGATGCTGTGTAGAGATGAATGGAGAGGAAAAGAAGAGGTTGAAGGAGCAGTGTGGAGGAGGACTGTATGGACTCAGGGCAGAGCTGACCGCTGTGACAGTGTTTTAACTGCTCTCTCCTTCTCATAAGAATAAAAGAAAATGCGTCATGAATTGGGAATAATGGGAATATAAAAGGGAAAGTGTTTTGTTATAGATGTTGAAATCAGTGCCAAAGTGTTTTAAGATGCTGTTCATTCAATGGCCACTAGATGCTGAGTGGTGAAACAACACCTTTATCTATCTTCCATTACACGGAATAAAAGAACCTCCCTGGTGTTCATGGTTGACATGTATTTACCTGTGGCACAGTTCATCAGCTGCAGGACCAGAGGACGACGAGTCACAATGCCGGAGCCACGGGGAAGGAAATCCCTGAAACACGACGGACAGACCGCAAAGGACGATGGTCAGTAAACTAACAGCAAAGGGAGTAAAGACAAAAGTCAATCTCGAACAGTGTACATAAAGCAGAAACACTGCAGAAGCAAACAAACCCATTCAAGAAATCAGAAACAGACACAATATCTGAATAACAACATGAATCACCAAATAACAAAAAGACAAAAGAACGTGAGTCAACGATAATAAATCTGCTTTCTGGGGAATTTGGAAGAAAAAAAAAAGCATTATTCCCTCAGGAAATCTGTGCAAAGTAAGGACACGTGCCAGTGTGATGTCTGTGTGTGTTTGTGTGTGTGTGTGTGTGTGTGTGTGTGTGTGTGTACAGTCCTGACAAACAGCTTATCCTCAACAGCTGCGGTCACCAGGCTCAATGTCCATTTGATTTACTGCAGTGCTTTTTTTCTTTATGGGTACAACCAGTTGAAATATCACTCAGAAAAAATGCTTCTGAAATTTCCTGAAACTATTCCTGGATTAATCCCTGAAGTGACACGTCACTCAAGCTGAAAAAATAAACACGCAGCTGGATGAGAAAAACAATATATTGTGTTTTCACTATGCAAAACATTTAGACTGTTAATATTTGACATTCATACAGGTCATCTAAACTGTTTTGTGTCAGAATATTAGGATAAAGGAAAAAAACACTATATGAGGGTTCCAAAGGGAGTATCTGACATTAAAAAAAAAAAAAACTAATGCAATCAAATCAATGTTGTTGGTAATCTTTGAAATATCCAAGACTCTAATCACCACCAAAGCTATTCAATATATGGAAAATAATTCATTTTTGGGTTTTTTTGTAATAAATAATTAATAATTCAAATAATTACACTGGCAATTCCCTGAAAGTTATATAATGTTTGGTAGTTTTCAGCAAGTTTGAAGTTGTTTAAGTGATTTATGAAAAAAAAGCAGTTTCTTATACATGTCCATTTTTGCCATGAAAGGTGTCCAGAGCGTGCAAAATGCATCAATAGAGTGTAAGGGTAAAATACATTGGAAGTTTAATGCCACAAGCTGTAACAGCCAGAATGATCACCAAATCAAAAAAAAAAAAAAAGACAGGTTGAGAAGATAACCTGATGAGGGTCAAAGTACCAAATTTTGTTGTCACTAAACTTAATTGCAAGGTTTTTTTCCTAATAAAAGGTAAAATACAAACATTTTTTTTTTCTAACCACTGACAGCAGTTCATCAGCTTTACCTGTTACTGTAAAAAGAGAGTCGACACATCCTCAGAACTATTTCACACTTGAAAAACACTTTATAGTTTGCAGACAAATAAATGTCCGATAAAGATCTAACTGAGCAACACCAGCTGTTGAGGTGAGCATCTTTAGATTGATAACGACTGAAAATGTGTGCCAGTATTGCAGCGTGAATACTGTCCTCTTAGCAATCCAACACGTCTGTTTGTATTTCTAATTTACTGATTTCCTGGAAACTAAAACAAAGACGGCATTTTTGGGGTGATTATTTTCAGTTCTTTCAGTGACCAAAGGAATTGTATGTAATATTGCAATTTCTGTCTCTTTCAGTTTGTTGTCCGTGCATCACTGCGTCACATCTGTCTGCCCTGGTGGGTCCGAGGTGTGTTTGTGAATCAACTAGAGCGTGTGCCCACGCAGACGACCGCCTGCCAACATGTTTCTTCAAAGCACAAAACACTCTTTTCTTCAGGGGGAGTTCAGCTGCTTATGCAACAGCAGCGTCAACTCGCCACTGGCACAGTGTGCTCCTCAACCAGCTGACTGGACAGTTATCACTCAGTGATGCGTGGTGTGTGTGTGTGTGTGTGTGTGGGTATGTGTGTGTGTGTGTGTTTATAACAATGATAAGAGGCTATAGGAGACACATTCTGTTGTTTACAATCAGACAGCGCTGTAATTAAGCTATAGTGAACAACACTCTGTATACTCAACATGAATCAGTAACAGATGAAGCCTCTGTTTGAACCCGACAGCAAAGCCTGAGACAGTTTGATACATGAGTCATAAGCTGAGAGTTAATCACAGAGACAACTGCTTTTACTCAAAACCTAACCAGAAGAAGGGTTAGAAGTTCACCGAGGGGATCATGTTGAGCTGTAACTGAGCCTCCACACGCTTTACCTCTCATGGTTTGTTAGTTTGGTCATTCTGAGGGCAGTAAACATTTTGGAGTTACAACACAACATTACATTCTGTTCTAGCTTTAAAGGAGTAGTTCAACATTTAGACAAACGTTGGCTTCACTCTCATGTTTGTGCGAAACATGAAGCTGACCCGTCACCTCCCAACGCAAAATTCAATGGCATAAAGTCCCGAATTCCTTCACTGAGTGGTTCCTATTGGTCGGGAACAGGAAGCCTCCGTTAGTTGCCTGGCAACTGGTCTGACCCATAGTCTAGCAGATAACACCATAACTTGTGTTTACATGTCGGCGCCTATATGGATTAAAGAAACAAAACGTAACATTTTAATTGGTGATCTTCATTTCTGTTGGATAAAGCTAGGCTAACTGTTTCCCCTTCTTTCCAGTCTTTATGCTAAGCTAACTGTAACTTGCAATAGCCTCTGGTTTAATGGTCCGATATGAGAGTGGTACTGATTCTCTTATCTCAAGCTGAGCTATTATTTTCATTTGATCAAAGGAATAAAGAGCTGTAACTTATCTAACGCTGCTCACAACTCTCTAACACACACTGAAGCCCTAAACAGTCCTGGTTCACATTTGAAGTGTTTTTCATCAACTATTTAGTCATTTTTCACAGTTTTACCACCCCATTCTGTGTCTGTGCAAATCATAAAATAGTTGTTGGCAATGGTAAGTTGCAGGTTTTGACTGCGTGGCCGAGCAGATATTGCAATACAAGGAAAATAAGAAAGAGATGCAGTGTTTCTGTCTGATGGCTGATGGATGCATGATCCTTTTCCAACCTGCAGTGTATCACTCTCTGCACAGGGGACTATATGATAAACAGGTTTTGATTGTGTGACTGTTGAAAATTCATCTCAGCTGATGTTTGCCTATCCACCACACCTGCTTCTCTGGATACGGCAATCCATTTTAACCATTGTTTCAGTGTTTGCTGTCCTTTACAACAAAGGCGACCCCCCCCCTCACTGTGTGTCTGCCCATCTGCTGCTCTACCTGCCCGCCGCTGTGTTTTTGAGGCTGTCCCTCTCGCCCACTCGGACGCCTATCGGTGGAGACAGATGGCTTTAACTGCAGGTCTTCCTCTCACTCCACTCATCCTCATCCTCCTCCTCCTCCTCCTCCTCCTCCTCCTCCTCCTCCTCCTCGTTTCACCCTCAAACTGCCACTACGAGGATGCTCCGAATGTGGGAAGCTACGCACAGAATCTGCTTCGATACTGAAAAGGCTTCACTCTTACTGTTCCCTCATCAGTTACCTAATAATGCTGAGAGGTCGTGAGTCGTCGCACACCAGAAACCTTTGGTTTCATCCCCGCTTATTAAGGCTGGGGGAGTGAGAACACTTTACACTCATCACAACCCCCCCGCACAGCAGGGACACAGAGGAGAGGGCTGAAATTGAAAAATCAATAAAAACGGAGCAGATCGGGTAGACGAGGAGAAACGGTGATATTTATCAGAACGGGAACAGAGAAGACAGACAGTGACAGAGAAACTCACAGCCCTCACATTTTGTAATAGTGTTCATAGTGGTGGTTGTGCTTTAATATCTCTGGATGTATTCGGTCATTTGTGGGATATTTTAAAGATCTATAAGCAACACTACTTTGCACTAATCAAACAAAAAAAAGACCCTCCTGCATGGTTATTTTACCCTAGAGCTGCAACAAACTATTATTTTCTCCAGCAATTAAACTGCTGATTTTTTTCATGATTAACTGATCAACAAAATTTAAAAAACAATAATGATAATAGTAATGTGAAAAATGCTCATCACACGTTTCAAAGAGCTCTGAGCAGTGAATTCTTACATTTGAGAAGCCGGAATGAGAAAATGTTCAATAACTTTGTTTCTCAAAACAGTTAGCAATTCATGTTCCATCGACTGACTAATTGATTAAATGATGGATCTTTGCACCACCACTCTGTCCAATAGCACTTTGTCAATGGATTTCCCTGAAATGTAGATGAATGTATATATAAAAATCATCAAAGGTGATCAATAATCAGGGGAAGAAGGCATGTGAGTCTGTGTGGGTCGGGGGAGGTCTCACACACACACACACACACGCACACACACACACACATCAGTGCTGCAGAGCCACCAACAAGCATCCAATCAGATTCATTCAATTGACTTTTTGTTGAGCATCTTGTTGTTCTGAGCCAATCAATTCCAGGTCAAATGATTTTACAGAATAAACATTTCCACCCGAATCAGTCATCCACTCTCTGTCGTTGGCTACAGCATGCGCAGACACACACAAACACACACTCACACTCACACATACGCACACACACGTCTTGTTGCCGCCAGCTGCTGTGGAGTAGTGACTCATTGCTTCATTGTTGTAAACTGTACACATTCAGTGGTAAACAATCAATACACACAGACGTAAGGATACGTACACACACAGATGACCTAATCACATGTCACAGTTCTCAGTCGTAGCACAAGAGGGCTTTAAGTACAAAGCATTTACATTTTAGAGTGTCTCTTTCAGCCTTACACACTTTTTGAGATGTTACAAATTGTCAAATGAATGCATTGTATTAAAGGTGTCATGCATTTTCCAATAAAACACTTTTTTAAAATATATTCTGTTACATTTCCACATCATAATAACAAAAAAAAATGACTAGACCTTTGGATAGATGTTGTTGGGTTGCGTACTCACACTATCACAAATGTTTCCTACAAAGTTCAAACCAAGATAAAGCTAAATGTTGCGTTTCGTTTGGTCACTGGCACTTTAACTCCTGCAAGAGATGTGGGATAATCCAACAGAGGCCGAGGACAGAAGTCGGCAAACGTGACTAAAGATAAGATAAATAACACTTTCAAACCTTCACTCCTCCGTGAACATTTCTGCCCGAGTCTTGTCAGAACAACTTCCATTTGCAAGCTACATTACATCATCACCAGACTGAGCCTTTTCTGCGTGTTCATGAGTCATCAGAAATATCAGCGAGTAGGAACAACTCAGAGAGTCTGAGAACATTTTGGTACACGAGTTGCGGGACTGACGTCATATGAAGCTAAAAGTAAACACTGGGTTGATGGTAAGAAACTAATATCAAAGTCACGAATTTCATAGTCACTCAAATACTGGAAACAGTGGTCAACGTGTTTTTTTTTTTTAAATGAGTGATAAAAAAGTAAAACAACTTCTTTTTGGTGTTCACATCACTCCCTCATTCAGACACAACTCACACGAACACACCAAAGTCAGAAGAGCAACTTCCCAACTGCAGTCAAACAGTTTCTGACTACAGCGTCTGTTTGCTTTTTTTTGGGGAAATTTGGTTATGTGTGGTTGTGCCTTTACAGAAGAATAGAGAATAGGAACAACTGTGTAGAAGTTTGCCCCGTCCTCTCAGTGAAAGTAAACTGTTCAACATGTGTATAAATGTCACTTCCGGACATTATTATTAACTTCTACTCAACACTCTGTTCTGCTGGTCTCATCATTTGCGTCACATCGCTTCCGATTCCCGCACACAGACAGACACTGAGCCTCATCTAATCCAGCTTTAATGCCCGCAGCAATAACAGCCCTGATGACAGTCGTGCACCAGCTCGACCGGGCAGCTTCCCTGCCGAGCAGCGCTGCGGGCCTCGGAAAGATGAGGCTGCTTTTTGGTGATGAGTTTTTACACACACACACACACACACACACACACAAATGCTACAGACACGCACGTGCAGTAAATATCACCGTCAGCCTCAGCAGTCGACCGAGCCAATGAAACGTCCTGTTGCTGGATGGTGAGCGTCCAGATTAGACCGCGGCCAATGGGAGAATGTATTGCAGGTGAACTGCGGCCCAAACAGAGATTAGTGGTAATCCTCTGTAGCAGTATCAGGACAAACGGCCTCCTCTCTTCCTTTTCCTCTGCCTCTCACTCGCTGCTTTCTCACCTCTACTGTGTCCATACATGCTGTTTTTATACTTTACTCTCTCATCTGTGAGGATTCAACACTTTCAATTTTCTTGTATGATAATAAACTGATCAGGTCTTTGAGGCTTGAAGTGTTGGTCACACAAAACAAGCAATTTACTTGTGTGGTTCTGATGGTTGTCTTGACTACAAATGTGGCTGCTGTGACAAAGCAATTTGCTGTAAAGGATCAATAAAGAATCCATCTATCTACTTAATGTGACATCGAACTCTATGCAAACTGTCGTGGACCCATCTCGCCGCAATTTTTTGTTTTCAAAGGGGCAAGTAGTTTTGAATAAGAAATTCAAACTAACATTTTTATAACAGACTGTTTTATTCATAAGTTTTTAAGAAAGAAGCAGGACATGTTTGTAGTTAAAAGGCCTTTGGCGGACCCTGCCATCTTTCTAACTTCAACTGTGTTCTGGGGACCATTTTTCCTCTTAGAACAGCTGGTTTATTCAGTTACTGAAAAAAAACATTGTTGAGTCTGTTCTATTACATCATTAATATTGACTTTGATTTTTTTCCCTCAAAACTACATAATGCCCCTTTAAAGGTGATTGAAAGTTTCATTTATTCTCCTCTGGCTTGTTTGTATTTTGCCTCCTTACACTTTCAGCTGACCTGTTGTGCTTTAAGACATTTAAGATTCTTTATTATGATCCCAATAATTTGAATTAATCAAATGGAGGTAGATTAATTGAACACTGTCACTATTTTCCCTATAATTAGTACCTAGTTATCATATGGTCCTTTACAGAATTAACAGTTAAATGTGAGTTGTTTTTCCAGGAAATCATAAGGAAACCATGGGAAAATAAAGTTTGATTCACGAGCCGCTTGATCTAATTATGCTGAACAACAGAACCAGAAAACATGTGTTTAATCCGTATGGTCAATAGTTTATTTCATAGCAGCATCATCGTGTCATTAAAGGACTCCTCTTTCTGTGTTTCAGTTTCACTCCCTCCTCCGAAGCGTTCCTGAAAAGAATCAAGGCTTTATTAACCGAGCCCTTCACTGTCCTCGTCTTCCGCACGAGTGAAGCTGCTGCTACTCGTTGTAATGCCTCCAGCCTTCTCCGTGTTATGTAATACACGGAACCAGCTATATATCGTCAACTTAATCTCTGTGTGGGGGGTTGGATGGCAGCCTGGAGAGAGGGGAAAAAAAAAACCGTCTGTGTTGTAGTTTTGTGTTGCTGGGTTGTGCTCGTGCAAGCAGCCTTCACACTGACAGCAAAGTGCTTCGGTCTGCTAAGCAGCAACATTCTCCTGAGTGCGACCCAGGAAAATGTCACACGGTTCGAGAGCTTTTGTGATAATCTCTTCCTTCACATGCCGCTATTGGATATAAAATTCACCCCACGTCCCTCAAAGCGATTATCAAAAAGTCCTCAAGGCACAGCATTTACTAAAGACACACGCTATTGTTTCTATAATCCAGCGTGGACTGAGGTGCCCTCTGATCTGTTACGATGATAGGAATATTCGACACGGGAAGCAGCTCTCACTGGAAAGCGATCGTCTCAGGTACACTCAGCGTCTGATGTGTTTTTAGGAGAAGCAGCTGTGGTGCTGAGTTTGCTTCAGCTGTTTTTAAAAGAGCTGTCCGTGGTGCTGAAAGTGGGTTCTGGACCGAAAGAAACCAGAGGAGGACAGACGCTATACTTCTGTAAACATCATCCATACTGAATGTGCTGCATGCTGTGGTAAGCGGCTAGAGTGATTAGCATATTGTATGATAAACAGAGAAAACTAAATCCAGGCCTTACTGAAACTCCTCTGTGTCTGGCTTGTTCAGGAGTCTAGTCGCTCATTCAAACCAATGAAATACGACTCTCCCAGCGCATAAATGTAAAAGAAAATCTAACTTTTCCACCACTTTCTGACCCATTTTCAGAGTCATGATGGTGGAACAAAGCGGCATAAATCAAACACGACCTGCGCAAGAGCTACGACGAAACCACATTTGCTGTGAAACTGCGAATCCCCAAAAGATACCTTAATTCAAATCATAGCTGAACACAGAGATAAACACAGCGCTGAGCTTTTATAGTGAAGAAGACTCTTTAAAAGGAAGAATCTACCACAGACTAACTCTCGGAGGCATTTTCTCCTGGTTTCCTGCCTCCTTTTCGTGATAAAATGCCACACTGCTCGCACAGCAATCATGTTGAATTTAGTCAAATGTCAACATGGGACCAGACATCCCCACCTCCACCTCCACCTGAACGGCTGTGCACATGAGTAGTTTCCACCCAGTTGGCACCGTATGTGTCAGGCGCTGGAGACCAGTAAAGCTCCCTCCTTCGTGCATACGCCTTAATTAGACTCATGGGAGACAGGCTGAAATACAGACTGGCTGAAAGACACAGACAGGAAACAGGCGCCGGGCACAGATTCAGATTTGTGAAATGTCTTTTCTCACTGTTAAATCAATGGGTAACGACCAGGAGAGGACTAGGGAGTCATGCTGGACATGCGTGCGCAGGTATTTCAGAGATGGTCCTGAAGCGTAACTATTAATTGATCTGCCAATCGAAGAATCAATCAGAAGGGATTTTGGTAAGTGATTAACTGATACTGAAAGTCAATCATCAAGCAAAAATTGACCAAACTTTATTGTTTTCAGCTTCTTAAGCGAAAGAATTCACTTCTTTTTTTCTGCTTTTGCAACACTGCAACTCCAACATCTCAAACTGTGTCTTTTATATTATTACATTTGGTGGATCCCTGTCATTTTCATTTAACCTCGCTGCCTTCGCTTTGGAGTTTGAGCACTTTTATACCTGACAGCAACAAAGTACCTTTGATTTCCGACTGAATGAGACAGAAAAGGCTGCGAAGCGTGGGTTGAAGTGAGGTGAGAACCAGTGAAGTGAGCTGTAACAAGACGGGAGACATCAGTAGCCTCTCCGCAAGAACCAATATCTACGAAAGCAGGATAAGAAAAGTAAAAAAAAAAACAAGGATGGACGACAAAGGGGAATAGATTAATTCGACTAGTGTCCTCGGGTGTTCTCTCAGCCATTAGTGCGCCATATCTAAACGGCTTGTCTACCAACTGAGAGGCTGGCTGTCCTTGAGCAGCCTGAGACACATTAGCCCGGCTTGCATCAAACATCGAATCGACCTGAGAGGAGAGGTAAAGTATCATCAGTATGTACAGTTACGTCCTTTCAACATAGTTCATATCAGTCCAGTAGCTGCTAGTTTTTCCTCCAAATCCTTCGTCAAGTCTTGCAGAAAAAGGCCCCCTTTCTTGCCCTCCATTTCACCTTAAACTACTGAACTCAAACAACTTTTAAACAGCTGATACGCCTAGAGAAATAATTGATGATATACCTCTCTGCCATTTATACATCTCCCGTACTTCGGTATTGATTGCCTGTGCTAACCGTAAGCATCAAACGGAGGGAGAACGCGACCAGGAGCAGAGCTGTGCAAGCGGAGTAATCTCTCCGATGCTGCTGTCAACGTTTTCAACAACGCTTTTCAGATGAAAGTAAAAAGGATTAAAAAGCAATGTGAATTTCTGTATATAAAACACAGGGGGAAGGTACATTAGACATGGAGAAAAAGAGGAAAACACACGAGAGACAGCTTTAAACGCGTGTTGCTTTGGGCAGATAACGCTAACACAATAGGCTACGCGGGGGATGGAGGAGGGCTGGATGTGCACGAGGACCTGGGCGACGTCACTGCAGCTGGACTGCATGCATTAACGCGGAGAAGTGCTGCATGACAGGCTGCTGCTCCGCAATCTGCTCACTGTAATGAGATGGCAAACACTGCAGCTTTCACTGGCACAAATCGTTTGGCGTCTCCATTATAAGGCTGGCGTCAGGATGATCCAACATTTCCCGAGAAATGACGTTTCAACGTGTTCCTTTCCTGCCTCCCGTCGGTCGTGATCATCCAAACCGCTGGTCCCCGAGGGGAGGCGGTGTAATTAGGCCCAAGCTGTTTCCATGACAACTGCTGAGTGAGTACAGCAGAACCTGCCCCCCATAATGAGCGTTAAGAGACTGTTGCAACGGCACTAAACACTGTAAAAAAACACTCTTCGAAAAAAGGCCTTCGAAAAAAAAGGCTGCAACTTACTGAAGGGATTTTGAAATGATGTCAAATAACTTAACAATCTGAAATGAGCCTCCAAAGCCTGTCTGATTTCTCTCCTAGACGGATATGTTGACAACAAAATACCACACAGTGGCATTGCATGGCATGAACAATAGCGTGCGTTATAAATAGCAGCGTGTTTTTCTTACATTTTAGATCATTTAGGTGACTTAATGTTGATGTCTGTTTACAGGCGTTTGGAAGCAAAGCTACTTGCTGCATGATGCCAGCTGTAGGAACCCTTTTGGAGTTCCAAAAGGAGCTACACGGTGTCTGTTACCAAAGGCATCGGTTGGAGCTGAACGCTACAAAAACATCTGGAAGTGTTGTGGTGAATAGAAGCTCACCAGCCCTTTATACGAACTCCTCATCTCTGCTTACAACTAGCAGCTTGA
Organism: Acanthopagrus latus; assembly: GCF_904848185.1. NCBI lineage: Eukaryota > Metazoa > Chordata > Actinopteri > Spariformes > Sparidae > Acanthopagrus > Acanthopagrus latus. Next base: position 15,702,261 of record NC_051050.1, on the reverse strand, counting down.
GAGGGAGAGTATCTAAGTTCCCAAAGTCCTACGTTCCCAAAGTATTATGTTCCCAAGGTCCTATGTTCCTGGGGACACATGAGTCTTAAGTTTCCAAAATCCTATATTCTACAGGTCCTACTTTCACACCGGTACTCTGTTCCCAAGGCCCTATGTTACCAGAGTCCTGTTGTTCCTAGGAATCTAAGTCCCCAGGACTGTATGTTCCCAAAGCCCTAAGATCCTACAGTCATAGCTTGCCAAGATCCAATGATCCCAGCTTCCTAAGTCTCCCAAGGTCCAATGATTCCAGGGTCCTAAATTCCCAAGATCTTAAATTTCCAGGGTCCTAAGATCCCAAGGTCCTGTGTTTCCAGGGAGTTCCCCATATCAATATTGTGTCAACACACATTTACCCCGGATCAAACACCCCAACACCCCAGCTGGGGAACACAGGATCATGGGAACATAAGGATTACTCCACTTCGGGCTACATTGGCACTACTAGCACAACACCACCACTTTTTGGGTTCCACAAGCAGCATCACGTGTCGATTGCTCTGACGTGTAAACAGCAGGCACGCCTCATGGGCTACCCGTTAAAATAGGAGATTAGCACTGTGGCCACGTGGTGAACTGTTCTGACTCTGCTGCCAAACAAATGTAGGCGATGAGATTGAAGGTGCTGGGCAAAAGAGATAACAATGGTAGAAGTGTTCACGTCTAATGAGATCTACCAGGGAGCGGTGAATCAATTACACATGTCAAGTCAGTTCCTGCACAGATGGATCCCTCTGTCCAGTGTGATATATTACAATTTGTCCTGGAATACCCGGCCTTGTTTAGTGGGGGGGAGGGGAAGCTGGCCTGGAGCCACAGTATGCATACAATCTGACCTTGCTTAAGCAGGAAATACTGCTGAATCACACGCTCAGTCCCTGAAGTCTGCGAGACCACAACAAAACCTTCCGATCGGGTGAAATACAATCAAGCAGGGCCGACCAACGGCAGGTTAGTGACACTTGCGTTGTCGGCCTGCAGGCAGTAAGCTTCACTTACAGCATAAGCACTGGCAGACAGATGGGTGAGCTGAGCTGGAAGGGCTCAAAGCTCAGGTGGACTCTGTCTCTCTCTCTCTCTCTCTCTCTCTCTGCAAGGTCATACTGCAGCATAACACATCAGATTTGTTCCCCCCTCAAACCATCACCGGCTCTGACAGAAACACGGCTGAGCACGAAAAAAACCGGCGAGCGTCACCGTGCACCCTTTTTTTTCTTCTGCCTGGTCAGGATTAAAGAGAGCGAGGACAAAATAAAAATGGTAGCACGACAACACATCCACAGTGTGGCTGCCTTGTATCTGTATCTGCCGAACAGGAAGTCAGCCTCCAAACTTAAAGCCACGTCAGAGGATTCATATTCAATAAGCGTGTGCAACTCTGTGTGGGTTTTATGCAAATAAATAAAGAACATTAAGTTCATAAACTTGCTCATAACACTCATTAAAGGAGGTGGTTCCTCCTGTGGAAAAAAACAAACAAGTTAATTGACAGAAAATATTGCAGTTCCTTGAACGCATCATGCAGCAGTTGACAGATAAACTTGGGGGGATTTATGAGAGCCTAACAAAATAATCTCCTGGCCTTGGTGTGTTGTGTTCGTCGGAAAAGAAGAAGAAGAAGAAGAAGAAGATAAAAGGAACTGGGACAGATCTCACTCAAGTGGATTTGAAACCTGCATGAGAAGGGGGATGGGGGGTTGTAGGGGAGCGTATGATGAGCGCACCGGGCCGCACCGGGCGTGCATCTATCCACAGCCTTTTTTTTTTTTTTTTTTTAAAAGCCACTTACTTCCCGACGAAGTTCTCCAGCACCGAGCTCTTCCCCGCACTCTGGCCGCCCACCACAGCGATCTGAGGCAGGTCCAGGTTCGAGTTCTGTCCGATGGCGGAGAAGGCATCCTGCATGCGGTTCACCAGAGGAATCAGATCCTCCATTCCCCGGTTCCCCATCTCTGCGACGCACCAGGCAGACTATCTATCTATCTATGTATCTATGTATCTATCTCGCTATACCTCTATCTATCCTTCTTGTCAGCTCAGGCAGGGAGGGATTCGATGTGCTGCGTGTTCTCTCCTCGACACCCTCGCGTTCAGAGGGTGTTTTGGACCTCACTCCTCGGGTCGCTCCCTCATTGACTGCCCTGCGCCTTCCTCGGTGTGTGCTGTCGGATCACCTCAGCCCAGGACACACACTCTCTCTCTCTCTCTCTCTCTCTCTCCCTCTCTCTCTGTCTCTCTCTCTATCTCTCTCTCTCCAGTACCGAGTGTGAAACACTCCTCTCTCTGCCGAGCACCGCAGGGGGGGGAGGATGAGGATGATCTCTTGTATTTTCTTCAGGAGGGATCCCTGCAGTTCTGCACACACACCGCTGGGTGGTACATGTTCAGTGTGTGTGTGTGTGTGTGTGTGTGTGTTCTGTCACATCGTGATGTTTTGTTCAGAGGGAATGTCTTGTTTTTGTTCTGACGGTCTGAGTGTGTGTGAGTGTGTTTGGAAAGTTTTGGGTGGGAAGGTGCCATCAAGTTTTGAATGTTTTTGCTCAAGTTTAGGATTTTCTGTCCATGGTGCTGAATCTGCATTTTGCACACTAAAAGCTGCCGTAGACATTTAGAATACAAGACCTTTTTTTTTTTTTTTTTTTTTTTTTTTAAATCCAGGTCAGCATCCAGTTGTGCCACTCTTCTCTTCTTAACAGGTTCCTAATAATATATAAACATACATCTAAATACAATAGAGTGAAAATATTTCTGTTTTGCATTTGTTTCAAATCTTACACTATTTTTTCATTACAAATGATAATATAACCGTTGGATCAAAAACAAGTAGAGTTAGAGTATCTTAGTAATTGGTATTTCTCCCACTGAGTTCACTTTTTTTTTATAATAAGATGTATAAGACCGTCATCTCACGGTGATATTCTGGTACTTCTTTCACATTGTCTTCTCTCCTTAGATGTTTAGAAACTGATACTTCAAGACAGCCTGATTTAGTGCCTTATAAGTATAAGTTGCTGATGGAAGTCTTATGTTCTTTATTTTATTTAGCATATTCTGTATTTGTGATGAAGCTGCATTTCATTATCTTCCAGGGAACTCATATTGATGCACTGATCTTCTGTTGGCGATGCATAGAATAGAATAGAATAGAATAGAATAGAATAGAATAGAATAGAATAGAACAGAATAACTTTATTGTCCAGCCGGAGCCGGAAAAAATGTCTCTGGTCTCACCCAGAGGGAAAAAAAATGAATGTGTCCACAGGATTTTAAAAGCAAGACACACCACAGATCAGTCAGTGCATTCATACCCATAGTATATTAAGGCTTATACTCTCATTTACTGTCATTGATAAATTGCATTTTGGATAAACCAGCCCTTTAGCAGATGTACAACATATCCAAGGAACAAACTGCACAATTATTATTTCAGTGTTTCAGTGTATATTTACGTTTCAGTGTTGTATAGGCACTCTCGGTTCGTGTTGCATTTCACACATAATGTTTGTCAATATGAATATTCAGACGATGGCTCTCTTAAAAATACGATTAACCTCATTATTTTTTTATTTCCTCCAGTTTTTACCTTTTCTTTTGAAACTGAAAATGCTCCTATGATGTATGTATCATATGTTTATATATGTTTAAATGTACTTCTGTTGTTTTTTCATGCTTTTTTTAAACCTGAATTCTGAGAATATTGTTATTCATTTAAATAAATAATTAAAAAATATATACATTTATTATTCACTTGCTGTTCTCTAGACGGCCACCAGGGGGCGACAGGATCCACTCACCTCTCCGCAGTCCGCACTGTTCGAGGCTGTTTTGGGTCTCTGCTTTATGCAAGTTGCGCCGGGGCTGAGAGCAGGTACTTCACCCTGTGCTATGACTTTTAGTTGGATAATCAACACCCATCGCTGCTCTCCTCTTTGAGAAGTAAGTCTTAACACCTGCGGGGAGGGGAAATGTAGGAAAGACGCGATAAAAGCGCAGCCGCTTTATGTGTAAGTTAGCTGGGTAGTTCTCCGCTATGCTAAGCTAACTTGTTGGGGTTCAGTTACGGAGCGGTGGCTAACGCTAGCTGCGTTCATGTCACGGCAGGTGTAGCCTCGTTCATTTATTGACTTCCAAGATTTCTACTTTCTGTTAGTTTCTCCATGAGGTGCCACTCTCTTCCACAAAGAAAATGTTAACACGTCACAGAGTTGGCTAACGGTAAACCAATTAAGAATAAGCTAAGTGTTAGAGCAAAAAAAAGTAAATTATTGTTAGCCGACATGCTAACACTAGCTAGTTGTCATCACGAAATGTGAGAGCGACCTGTTGTTTCAGTATGCGCACTCATATTGAATCAGTTTTTATACAAAGAGGGAGAGTTCTTCCGAGAGCCGGGACACTTAATAACACACATTTCCGCTCTGATCAGGAGATATTTTATTTTCAGGGCTGTCAAAACACTGGCGCCTCACAGCTGCTGCTCTGTCAATTCGCAGCCTAACGGAGGAAATTAAAGCCCGTGATGTTCAACCCACACATCCATCAGCAGCAGCAGCAACAGCAGCAGCAACAGTTTCACCAGCACCTGCGGCAGCTACAGCAACTTTTCCAGCAGCAGCCTCCGCCTCCTCCACCGCCGCAGCCGCCTCCGGGGCATCATGTTCCCCATCACCACCACCAGAACCCGCGGTAAGAGCGTCAACTCGAGGCCGGGGATTAAGGCAGGGCCCTCCGGATGAGATGTGTGTGGCTGGCGGTAGCCGATCTGGAAATAATACATGCCAGACTTTACCTTTCTAAAATGCGTTAAAATATATAGATGTGCAGTCATTTTTAATTTGATTTAAATGGATTACTTGTATAGCTTGGTCAATGGACATCCACCCCAGGCTGTGGTTTGTTATGATTTTGTTTAAGTAAATCTATGACCTAGATCCTGCAGAGGCCAGTAATATTTCTGACTGGCATTCTTTATGAAAAGACTTAAGTCAGTGTTTTAATGACTTGTAACTTCATTTGACAGAAATTGAAATGACTCGAGACTCTTCTTGGCGTTGGACTATAAAGACACTTGACTTGAGCTGAGACGTAATGACTTGAATGACATTTTTTTAAATCATATTTTTAGTCTGCCTGGCAACATTTCGCTGTTTGAAAGTCGTGGGGAGGGATTTTTTTTAATAACAAAAGAAATGAAGATATAAAAAGCTTTTTATAAAGTTATTATTTACTTTTTGTTTGATTACATTTATTTCACTGAATATAAATTATAATACAAATGCACCTTATTTTCACACTGGTTAGCTAAATTGGTATAAGTACAAGTACATTGTTATCAGACAGGTGCTGACACCCCCTCATTTCTATTTATAGACAGGAATCTGCAGGTGAGTCACATGATGAGAACTGCTTCTCCATTAAAACTACACTGTCTTTGTAGATCAGATACTTCACTTGTAAAACAGTGTCGTGTGTGTTAAACACTGGACTGTTGCCATGTTCTGTCATCTGGCCCGCCCAAAGGTAGTGTTGATAAAATGCAGATTATGTAATTACGCATGTGTTAAGCACTTTGATGCAACATTAATGGCTCCAGTCCAAATAATTACAACGATCACATCGCCTTTGTTTTGTCCCTCTGGCACTGGTTACCAACACAAACACAGTTTAATTATCATTTTACAACTTCTAGTTATTCAGACTGTCAGTTTGTGTCATGTCACATAAAAACCCAGAATCCTCATCCTTTATAATTTGATTCAGCATCTCATTGTATTGGGTTATATTTAGTGACTTTTTGGATTTAAAAAGAACTATTTTTAATCACTCTTAGAGTAGACTATACTTAACCTTTCAGACTAGAAACTCAGATTGACATTAAAATTGATTTTACAAGTCAAACCTCACCGAGACAGGGTCAAGGACAGAACGAGACAATAACAACAACATTAAATCAGATCACAATAGCAGCAGAACGTACGAAGATTGCATAAATAATTGTAATAAACAAGAAAATGTACATGTCCAGCTTGGTTTAGGGAGAGTGGTTATAGCTGTCCATATTAAGTTTTTTTGTTTCCCATTCATTATTTTTCATCAGGGTATGAGCTTATTTCAAAATGTAACAGATGTATATAAAATACATTTCCAGGTTTGTAAGAAGGAAGGCTCTTTTGCGCTGGTCTACATATGAATCATTCAGCTGTAACATTGTGTTATTTGTTTTGAAATAATGATCCATGTTCCATTTTCTCTTGTGTGTTTGTTGCCCAGAGCCATTCCTGTTCCTCCCCAGACGGCCCCTCCTCCCAGGATGGTCAACCTGTGCCAGGCAACCCAGACTACGCTCCTCACCCCCAATCCCATGCTGCAGGGGGCCCTCCTGATGCAGCAGATGCAGGGTACAGTTTGTACTACAACTGCATCTGGAAACACACAACAGCCTAAAATATAAAGGCCATTTTTCCCCACCATACCCATGTGTGTATCTTTACCCATCATTCTTTGCTTTGCAGGCAACATGCGGGGCTTCGGGATGGGTGGACAGCAGTTCCGTCAGTTCTTTGCAGCCTCCTCCAGGTCGTCTCTTCTCGGGCCGGTTCCCATGGGCATGGCCATAAAGACCCCCATGATGGGTTTTCCCGCTGGTCGACCGTTCCACCCGCACGCTCGCTACTACAACAATGCTGCCACCACCACAGCCTCCTCCTCCTCCTCCTCCTCCTACTCCTCCTCCTCTACCACAGTAATTACAACAGCACCATTAATGACTGTAATCACTGTAAAGGTCCAGCTTATGTGGTCAGCACAAGAGCAGCTGGAGCAAGCATCAAATCGTTAGTGATGTCTGCACCCATAGGCGACTATTCTAATTGTTTTTAATTGTTTTTTGTTTTTTTTGTTTGACAACAGCGTAGTTTAGAGGCTTTGGCCAAACACAAAATTCTTAATTGTAAAGCTGTTACAATTACTTGATTAATCAGTGAGTTGTTGGACAGAGAATTTAAAGGAATGTATGCAATTTCTTAACTTGGAATGGCCAAAATGAATTGGTTCCACCTTTTTACACATTATTTTATACTAAATGCCTTGTCATTTTAGACACTCGGTTGGACAAAACAAGATATTGATATATGTCAAATTAAAGTGCGATGTGTGATGAGCTAACCACAAAAGCATAATTGGTTAGTTGCAATGTGATAGCAGGACTAATTCTTTATTGGTTTTGGTCTACAGGTTGAACGAGTTGTCAAAGGATTTGATCCACTCTGATTATATGAAACATAGTTGAAAAGCTCAACAATGTTCATAGATCCAAACATATTTTTCTAAAATAATTTTAGCTTTTAGACAAAACAGCCCAAATCATTTATATTCTGTTCCATCTATGTTGTTCTACGCCGGTGTCTCTTTGCTGCAACTTTTATCACAGACTGGGATGTCGTGCTTTGTCTGTTTAGTCTTAAATGAACAAGCCATGCCTGTTTATACTCAGTATGTTTATAATCCTTTTCTCTCTGTGTAGGACGCCGCAGCTCGCCAGCCAGACAGGAAGAGAGACAGCGAGCAGATGGCAGCAGGGAGCACAGACGACCAACCAGCAGCTAGCAGTACCAATGAAGCCACTGACAAGACTGAAACAGGTAGAGCTGCAATCTGAGCAGCACTGACACGTGCTAAATATTTAACGTTAGAAGCTTGACACAGTGTGCAGAACAGTATGTACAGGGTGTTACATGTTTGAGTGTCACATGACCTTCAGCTTGTGTACAATAGTAATAAAGAGTAATTTTTTTTGTTTCCAACTTTGGTTTTCCTTTTTTCTACCCACAGATGGTGCCGTGGGAGGAGAGGAGGGATCCGCACAGCCCTCCGAGGACCAACTCGAAGAACCTGTAGTTAAGAAGCAGAGGACAGAGGAGTAAGAACAACCTTGATTATTTCTGTGAATTTAGTAAATGTTGATATGGCTTCTCATGCTCAGCAGGATGCACTGTGTTTTCAGAGGTCCTCAGTATCCATGAATGTTTGTGGTCTGAGGGGAAAAACGGCACTTCTGTGAAGCTTGCTAGTTCTCATTCAAAAAATTCTGCGTTTTCACATTAAATTCCCTTGATCTGTGAAACTTCTGCCCTCTCATTGGCTACTAACCCCCAATGTTGGGCTTTTTTGGTCTCAGGTCAGAGGAGCCCAAAGAGCCGTGTGTCACTATGGCAGATACAGACAGGGAAGTTCTCTTTTCAGTGTGTAACAGCAACACAGAGGACAGCCAGCCTGAAGGTAAAACCAGCAGAATCATAGAGTATATTGTTCCTAATACTTTAGTGTTAATTTGATTTATGTAGTATAGTTTAGTTTATAGATCTGGAGAGATTAAAGCGAACTGTCTTTCTTTCTCCAGACTGCATCATTCCGGAGGAAGGACGCTCCACAGGGGGATCAGATGATGTTGAGGCGCTGGAGGAGAGCAGAGCTACTGAGGTGAGTAGAGCTTTTATTTGGGATGGTCAGCTTATAGACCAAATATGTAAAGATTAAATGATAATTAATATTGACATAACTAACACTAAGCTGAATGCTGGTTATCAGTACTTTTAAACCTCCTGCGTGCAGTACATACCTGGTTTATCTCTCAGCAGGTGCGCAGCTGTTCATCAATTGCTTCCCCATCAGGCAGGCTGAGTGAAGATGACCAGCAGGTTACTTTGCCGCTGGAGGAGATGCCACAGGACAAAGATGCCCCTTTATCTTCACCAGACAACCAGGAGGAAGGAGAGGAGGGTGTAACGGAGGGCGCCAACAAGTTCTACTGCTACCTCTGCGGCATCACCTGCCACAACCAGCAAGTAGGTTGAACATACTGAACACAGGTCGTAGTGGAAAGTACAAGGATTTTGTTTAACCTTGCTGTTTTATTTATTCCAGAACTTCAGGAGTCATATGAACAGTGTTTCCCACCAGCAGAGGATGATGGAGATCCAACATATGAGCAATGCATGCCTGGTCACGTTGCTGCCACGAGTACATGAGACTCTACAGGGAGCAATCAAAGATGGGTCCGTTTTAAAAAACACTCAAAACAAGCATCTGATTGGTTTTTTTTTGTTTTTCACCTCAAAGAGATTCAACTTGTTTTTTTCCCTGCCAGTCATTTTGAGGTTAACACACCAGATGGTTGTTGTTTGTCTGCGTTGTCTGCAGGGAGAAGAAAGAAGACTTGAAGCACTGGTGTGCCACCTGTCACACTCACTTCACCAGCAGCATCACAGATCACCGTCGCACAGAGGAGCACAGAGTAATCAGCTACTCGCTTTTCATACAAGCACATTTACATGGCAGAAATGTTTTAGATATTTAAAAGTGGTTTGAAACCATTTATCTGGTTTTAATGCGCCCCTCTGACTCTTCTCAGCTTGCCAGTAGAACAGCCATCTCCTCCTGCACAGTCTGCAAGAAACACTTCAGGACCTCCCAGTTTTTTGTGGAGCACTTGCAGTCCGTGGAGCACAGACAGAAAATGGAGAAGGTATTTGTGTCGACATTCCTGATTGAGAACCATTAAACTGCAAGTAAGCGTTTTACCCTAAGAAATGAAAGTGACACAAAATGTCATTTCTAGCTCCAGGAAAAGGAGGGCTGTGAGGCCTTGGGCAAGCTGACTGCCATGGACACCGAGGGATTTTCACTAGAAGAGGTGGAGGGCAGTGAAGTAGAGGAAGAAGAGGAAGGACAGATGAGTGAAGGAGACCAAGATTGCTCTGAGAAACAGGTGATTTGCACTGTAAAGATTTTCATTGAATTTGCCAGTAAGATTTACATCACAGTTGGCGCAGTTGTGGTACTCGAGTTGTTTACTGGGTTTCTGGTGACTCGGTACAGGATGGCTGGTCCTCCCTCAAAGAAGTGACTCTGAAGGAAATGACCAGTGATGAGCAGTATGACCCTGAAACGGTCTACGGTGAGAGGACTAACTCCTGATTCTTCACCACCTTATTCATTTTAATTGTTTTCTTGCTTGTTGTTTAGATGTATTAATACTATTCAGTACTGTTTAATAGTTTATTCTTTGATTTCTTCCACCACAGGGTCCAGTTTTTTTGTTCCAGTCGCAGGTTTTATCTGCAGACTCTGCAACAAGTTTTACCACTTTGAGTCTTCAGCCCTACACTCCCACTGCAAATCACTGAAGCACTTTGAGAAGCTCAAGGTTGGTTTTTCATAGAGCTCAACTCACTGAGTTATCAGCTATTTAATGAATTGACGACTGTTTTGATCACTAACTTGGTCTGAGTAATTTGATTTGAATCACTGTTTTTATGCTTTCTCCTCTCAGAGGCATAAAGAGATGCTGAGTCAAAGAGGTGAGGCTGTCTCATCTTCCAGAGGTTCTCCCCAAGCTACAGACAGCCTCAGGCCTGTAATAGAAACTACCACAGACTTTTTGGATGAAACTTCCTGCTCCGATGACACTGGTTTAGTGACAAATGTAGACTCCTTGCAGCCTTTGACTACGCTCAAACAACTGAACGTGCACACAGAAAAGACCAGCGACCTCCACATCAGTGAGGAAGAGACCACATCCCAGCCTGCTGAGCTGCCTGCTGGCAGCAGAGAGGAGCCAGAGTCGGTGGCAGAAGCTGCTGCTGAGGATACTAATGAAGGAGAGGAGGAAAAGGAAGCTCCTGCTGTCCCAGGGAGAAAGAGCGGCACAGGGAAGGAAAAAAACACACCCAAACGCAGGTCAGGGAGGGCAGCAAACAGACGCTGAGTCAAAGATGGGATGTAAAAAGAGAGGAAACCTTGGGACAGGATGTGTCGGTATGTGACGAGGTGCTTTCATTAAACAGAGACCAACAAAATAACAGCCCATAAAGTCTGAAATAAAACGCACACCTACAAAGAGGAAGACTGAGGGACGGTTAATCGTGCTGAGACATGACTTGTTAGGTGTTCACCCAGGGTGGGAAATTTACACCTGACAGCCACCAAATACTGGTTGAATCAGTGATAGGTGAGCAAGTATCTTACAATCGCCTCCTGGTAAGAGAATGATGTTCTTGAGTTATCTCTCTCCAGCCTTAACATGAGATAAAAGCAAACCAAATGAGATTATTTCACAGTATGTGTGCCTAGCCTCCGTACATATGAATCTGTTAAAACGGTGTTTATGTTGCCTGATTTGAAAATAATATTTTATTCATGAATTAGGAGAAGCTCCTTCCTGGTAATGGGGATATCTGTGTACTACGAAAATTATACTGTACACAAGTACAATGGAATTTTGAAACTTCGAAAGCTAAATGTAAATTTGAAAAGTTGTTTAAAGGCTTAGCGTAACGTTTTCCTAAAAAAAAAAAAAAAAAAAAGGAATGTATTATTTGAGGTTCCAGAATTGAAAATCTTATTTTTAATTTCCACCCTCTACATTAAAGCTGGTAGAGGGACCTTTTTTTTTTCATTTTTTGCTGATTCTGGCGACTCCTGCGGACAAAATGAAATGAAGTGAACTTGTTAGTGCCGCACCACCAGACGACAGAGCAGCACTCTGCCGTAAAAATTACTTCTAATTTAATGACTTATCCAACCCAGATGAGTGGGAATCTGAACTGGTGTTTTTGTACAGAAGTAGCCAGTCCTCTCACTAATGTCTCATTTGCTTCTGACCCCTAACAGTGCCCAGGCTTATTACATTTAGCTCGATTTAAGAACAGAACATCAGTGTTCTGTTAGATTTTCCATCAATTTGTTGTCCGAGGCTGGCTCACCAAAAAGTTAATTTCCCACCCTGCTGTCTGTGAGGGTCAGGAGGTTGATCAGGGCCGATTGTCAGCTTCTGCTAATTCTTTAGCTAGCTGTGGTGAATGATCGTTAATTTAATATAAATGTCAGAGACATTTCTTCAACATTGCTAACACATAGCGCACGCTTTTAGCAACCTGATATGTAGAATGTAACCAAATTAAGTGTTTGAGCAGGTGACAGCTTTTGTTTATTTTATTTTATTTTATTTAAAAAATGAAGTGTTATAATGGTACTTTGCTTGAGTGTTGAAAAGTGATGAATCTTAAATAGATCATAGCTTCTTCAGGGCATTTCATCCTCTTTTTTTTTTTTCACCAGAAATTTGGGGTTTAAGTTGATGTCGTGTTTGGGGCAAAAAGGTTGTCAGCAGCTGTGGCTTTCTATCTGAAACAGTCCTGCACACATTCTAGTATCCCTCACTACCAGCAATTGGCATTTTATTTGTATATTGATATACAAATGTATACTGCTTAAATCTGTAGGAGCTGAATGTTGCAGTCAACGAAATTTCAAAAAACCCCTTTTACATCTGCACACAGTGATGGAAAAGAAATCCCTGTATTCTTGGAATGAAGCTCTAAAATGAGAAACAACAGCTAACAGCGTCATTAACACATCACTTGTAACAAAAATTAAGGTGTTTGATTAAATGATTAGCTGTCCCTGACTCCCTGAAGACTTCAGTCACAGAAGGCTGCACTACGTCTTCATTTTGCTTATTTTGACATCTGAAAGCTTGCCAGTAACAGCAGGTAAATGCTACCTGAAGCTTGAAAGACTGTAAAGTTGTCGTATTTATCATAATTCCTGCTGGGTGTTGAAGGTCGTCAGAGAGCCCACAAGTCTGCCTTTTAGCTCAGAATTTATGAAATCACAGTTCATTTAATGGAAGGAGTAAAACCATGAAGTGTCTCTAGGTGTTTAATGTAGCAAATTATCCTTGCAAACTTTTAAACACCAGTAATTTACAGCAGATGATCCCAGTTACCGATTATGTATAGGAATGTAGAACTTCGGTTCGAGTATTTCCTCCGTTCTTCTTGACTAGTGTGCTGCTCTGGAAACATTTATTCCTCCATTATAGAGAAGAATATTTTAAACCGCAAAAAGACTGACTGACACATGTAGCAACTCTAGTCGTAGTGACAACTGTCACATGATGCATCATATTCTGTCTGAAGGAACAAGATATGATGGTGGATGGAAACTGTACTATTTCGATCTCAAACAGAAGGAAGTGAGACAGAAGAGGAGATGTACAGTATAATGTCAAACAGAAGCTGTTTGTTTCTTATTGTATTTTTATTCAGCTACTGACAAATTGAGATGAACAAACAGGTGATGTTTTCTAACTGCTGGAAGTTTAATGTATTTTTGGATGTTTGTTTTTCTGGGGAGGGGGGGTGTCATTTTAATTTATATTAAAATGTCTGACAATTCCCACATTTAATTTTGACTTATTTCAGCAAACACAAACACTTTTAAGATGGTATCACTTATTCTACACAGGTTAATTGAAAACTAACAGGATAGCACAGAGTGGATTTATAGTCATGCTGCAGATCAATCATTATTCTGTACAAGGGTAGACATCTGGAATGTTGCATATTTCGCTTTCGGGAAGCTGAACATCAACACGACATGGATCAGCATATCACACAGATGTTCAACTGTGACCCCTGTTTGCCCATGTGGACGAAGCCTGAATATCATGGACGTTCTGGAGTGATGTGTTCAACATATATCAGCATGTCAGATTTTTATAGCCGCTTTAGAATGAATGCCAATGATGTCTCACTTCGACCTGAACAACGCTGTTCTCAGACAGAGGGACGCAGCTTTTTCAAGTCTCTTAGATTTCCCAGGGATCGTGGTTTTACAGAAAGCCGCTGGAGGTCGATTAAACTCTGGCTCTGCTCGGAAAGCAAACGTCATCACACCACAGTTCAACAAAAAGGAGAAGACTGAGTTCAGTGACGGAGGGGAAGCAAATTATCACACACCTGCTGATGGGGTGGGACATTCACAGAGGAATTAAACAGGCAACTAAGGTCAGTAGTCCACCCGACTCAATCCCGCCCTCATCCTATCGCTTTGGTCACTCTTTTTTTCCTTCACCATCGTCCTCGTTTGTGTCTTCTTTGCTGGCTGAGGATTCGTCTCCCTCTGCAGGACTGTTCTCGTCCTCCTGGTCTGGGGGGCCGAACAGCTGGGCCCTGAACTCCAGCCGGGCTTGCCTGTTTGACTCCATCAGTTCATGCAGTTTTCCATTGAGTGAATCGTTCCGGTCTTCCAGGTCGTCAAGATAGTTGTTGATCTGATCAAGCATGGTGTTTATGGCTTCGTACTCTGTGGAGATCAGCAGAGAGATTACTTTTAGAGTCTCATGATTTAGGTGATTAATTTTCTACTTGTGTACCCATGATTCATTTAGATAAGCATGCTGACAAGATCACCCGATTTTACTTCATATAACTTGACAATGCCTAAATGACAGGGATGAGAACAACTTACTCAACATTAAAAACTTATTTAACAGCTGTAAAACCGATGATAAATCTCAACAAATAAACAACAAATGAGGACAGACGCTGCTTTTAACAAGGTATAAACAACATTTATCAAAAGCTTGATGACATATCAGTGCATTCCTGAATAGAATGCTCATCATATCTCTAAAATACTGAAGAGATCAACTTTGATGATTTGTACAAAAATCTCGAGGTGAAAAGCACAAAGACAGTACTGATGCCATCTCGAGATGAAACGTAAGATGCTGAACATACTGCGAATACAGCTACTGTCTATTGGAGAGTCTATGAGAGTAGATACACTGGTGCAGCTCTGGCTCAGACATTCAGTTAAACCTGAGAACTTTGCTTGGATGTACCATCTCAATCAAATCTCATTAACCTACTGGAGCCACTTTAAACTGTGTATCACCTGACATCAAGTGACGATCGACTGCTTTCATTTCACATTACTGCTTCGAGGTGAATTGTTTCGTGTAGAATTACCCCTTTGCTGCAGTACAGCTAACTAGCTACTAGCATCGATCAGTGAGTGAACACCTTAGCTCCTTACCTTCTGCATCGCCGAAATCATCGTCGTCGTTGATGATACCATCGTTCATCGACATGTCGGGATCTCCATTTGGTCCAGACATCTTTTCAAATGCCTCAGTACGTCAGTTTATTACGAGAAGAGTTACGCTAACAGTTAGCTGCAGGTACTGTTGCACTGCAGAGCTAGCTAGATAGCCAGCTAATTAGCATTAACAAACTAACGCGCAGCTGTTAAAATTCAGCTCACAAGCGCAGAATTAAATGACCGCTTTAATGTTACTTTGAGACAGTTTGAGTTATAATCCAGGAGTGACTCTCCATAGACAGATGTATCCGACGGGGACAGATATTTAGCTTGACATCTGCTGTCATTGGCAGACGTCAGGTATTTGTTTACTGAACCGGTGCATTATGGGAGAAATGTGGGCGGAGGTTTCACGTTCTCAGCAAAGATTGTTTAGTCCTACAAAAGAGTTCTCACTCCGTGTAGCTAATATGGTGGGTGGTTGAGATGAACTATCCACAAATATCCACTGCTGAAAATCTGTAAAGCGTTTTTACGTCATTATTAATAATGTTCGTTCATTTGGCAAGGTCCGATTTTTATTTGCATTTCAAGTTTCTCCCCGCTGCAGGTTAGATGACGATTACACTTATGGTTTCTAAAAATACTAATAGAGTGAGATCTCGTTATTCCTCCGCTCTGTGGTTGTGAGCTGTCAGATGCTGTCAGTCAGCTGACTTGACGCTCCTGCCACCTGACTTAAGCCAATTAAAGTTTATTTTTGTGCTGTAGCAGAGAAAGCATTGTCACTGGAAATTAGTGAACACTATGAAAAGAAAATATTACCAAACTGATTGAAGTAGCACACTTATTTTGATTGCTAATGTGTTGTGTATTTATTTTTCCAAAAAAATGTCCTATGCATTTCTTTTCAATAGCTTCCATATCATGTGACCCAGTGACTCTAAACCAATTTTTTTTTTAATGGCTTCAACTGCTTCTTTTATTTTACATGAATATTTATCATTAAAATGTGGCATTTCTTTTCATGTATTCATGTAAAATAAAGGAAGCAGTTAAATCCATTTAGAACGTGCTGTTTCTCATTTGTCACATTTAGAACCACAATTCAGTATTCGTTTGGTGACACTGGGTCCAATGACATGGAAGCTATTGAAAGTGAATGCTGAATTTTCATAATAAATGTTCATATAAAAATAGAATAAGCAGTAAAATCCATTATCAAGTGTCGTGTCCCATGTGACCTGTGCAGTGATACATTTCAGTATTAGTCTGGAGTCACTCGTTCATACCACATGTAAGCTATTGAAAAGAGTTGCTGAATTTTCATAATACATGTTCATATAAAATAGAATAAGCAGTAAAGTCCATTATCAAGAGGTGTGTCCCTATATGGCATTATATCGGCATTGGTTTGGACTCACTGGGTGACATGACATGGAAGCTATTATTATTAAAAATGATAATAATAATTATAAAAATAATAATAATACAAAAATCGTATAAAAATATTTTTGCAAAATATATACACAGCACTTTAGGATCAAAATAAGTGTGCTACATAAAATTTTAGTTTTAGTATTTAGTATCATATCACTAAAATCATCAAGTTGGAATGAAGAAACATTGTTTTAGTGTAAATCAAACAGGGTAACTTACTGAGCTTCATGTTGTCCTCTCAGCCGCACTTCCTCACTCTGACCAGTGGGTGGCGCGATGATATCACGTAGAAGAAGAGTCGGCGCAGAGAACCCACGTGTGGACACTTCCTGTCAGGGGGCTGGCCTGATAAACACACCGAAAGATCTGTTTTGAAGTGTGTTTTTTTTGAAGCTATGGACGAACTACCCGCGGACCTCAGAGCTTTCCTACTCAGCCACCCTTTCCTTCAGCTTACAGACGCCAAAAAGGTTTGCGAGCTAATCACAACGCATCACACGCGACAAACTCCACGATGTGATGCTAGCTGCGATGCTAACTCCTGACTTGTGTCGTGTTACTGCCAAGTGATGGCTGAATGAGTTAAAACCAAGTCAATGATGACCAGGAATATTGTCGTATCGAGCTAGACGAAGCGAGTAAGAGCCACTAAATGTGCCACATCTGTCACCTGTGTGCTGTTTGCAGATCAAATGCACTCTGAACGGCCACGAGTTTCCCTGCAGCCTGGCCGAGCTGCAGAAGTTCACCCAGGGGAAGAAGTACGAGAAGCTGAGCGCTGCAGCGGACTTCAACTACAGCCAGTATGAGCCGCACATCGTGCCGAGCTCGAAACAACCGTAAGAGACACTTTAACTTGACGTGTTGTCATTATGCCAGAAAAAAAAGAAAAATCAGCTCCTTAATTTTAAGTGCAGCAGTGGTAGTTAAAGGAGGAATTCACCCAAAAATAAAGAATTCAGTCATTATATACTCGCCAGCATGTGGATGGAAGGTCAGGTGAAGTCAACAAAACATTTCTGGAGCTTCAAAACAAAACAGAGTTGCAGCATTCTCCTAAATAATTGAAGTAGATGGGGACTTGTTTTTAAGATGTAAAGATACAGCTGGAAAAATAAAAAATGGCTCCATACAATGTGTCCGGCATGATCCAATTCTCAGGGCAAATAATATTAACTTTGCGCTTTCTGAAGTCAAAGCAGGAGCTCGGCTATGTGTTGAAGGTGTAAATAACTTCCAGAGACTTGGATTATGCCAGACGAGCCGTACGGAACCCTTTTTTACGTATGAAAACAACAAAATCTACTTCAATAGGTTTGGAGAATGCTGCTAAGCCTCACCCCACTTTCCATCCACAGGAGGGTGGCAGATAATCATTGAGTTTTCCGTTTTAGTAGGTGAATCACGATTTCCCAGAGAGTAGCATTTTGGTGTATTATAGGAAACTTGTTTTTAGACAATTTCCACCTGTTTCATTGACAGATTTATCATTTTTTTACTTATTACAAGCAAGAAATCCCTTGTTTATTTTGCCCTTTTTAAACTTTGTAATGCATTGCCTGATTTGTGTGTTGCCTGTCTGTTTTCCAGCAACCAGCTCTTCTGCAAGCTGACCCTCAGACACCTCAACCGCCAGCCGCATCACGTCCTCAGACACGTGAACGGCAAACGCTTCAAGAAAGCCCTCGCCAAATGTCAGTGCAGCACTTATTTTTGATTTATTCTTTTGTCTTTTTGTTGTTGGAAAGGATATTAACTGGTACATGTAGTTTGCCTTTAGACAGTGGGGACGTTATAAAACACAAGGCCAAAGTCAAACAGAATTTGGGTGTGATAATCATCGCTCGGGAAGGAGAGCGAAACATCTCCGCCGAACATAATTGTGCTAAATCTGCTTGAACAAAGTTTTAACACACTTTTGTATGCTTGTGGAAATTTGCAGAGGATGGTACATTAGAAGTCCCTGAAATAACATCATCACTAACATTTAATTAAAACATTTCACCGCCACATCATCCAGCCACTTACCTCAAAATAATATTCATAAAGTTTTGTGTATCTTACAGTGAACTTCAAC
Organism: Acanthopagrus latus; assembly: GCF_904848185.1. Classification (NCBI taxonomy): domain Eukaryota; kingdom Metazoa; phylum Chordata; class Actinopteri; order Spariformes; family Sparidae; genus Acanthopagrus; species Acanthopagrus latus. Next base: position 15,683,816 of record NC_051050.1, on the reverse strand, counting down.
ATCTTTATTACACTGTACAGTAGAATTTCTTCAGTTCTTATCAGTATTGCCATTGTACCTTGATCCTTCAAAACTCTGTGTTCATATTACTTAAGTTTTTTCATGTTTTCCTCCATGGAGTTGAAGGTTTTTACAGCACTGACACTTTCCAAACAAACAAAAAAAAGATCACGTCTTCTTGGACCAAATCAGCTGACCCTACAATCTTCAATCAGTGATTTTTAAAACATTTTTTTTTTAATTTGAGCTGCAGCGATGGCCAATAATATCGCTGCAGATATAAGTTGTGAGATGCTGCACACTGTCAACTCGGAGACTGATGCGAATGTCTCGTTCCTGCTCTAGATGAAGAGTGCGCAAAGCAGGGGATCGAATACGCCCCGGCCAGACTCAAGCAGAAAAGGCCCAGAGACAGCGGAGGAGAGGTCGAGCGGGGGAGAGCCTCAAAACACGGGAACGGGATGTGGGAACCCACATCCAGTGACGAGGACCACAGCGACTCAGAAGACAGCATGAGCGACCTCTACCCTCGTCAGTACACACTGCAGACGTCTTTGTCCACTAGTATTTTGGATGTTATGTCCACTGAGTTTACTCTTAATCAAACACACTGTCGATCAGGAGAGTGACTCATATGCTTACAATTCTACTTTTTTCACACTTGTGTCACGTCCCCACAGCCACCATATTCACTGTAAAAAACCCGGCAGAGGAAAATATGGAGGGTGAAAACAAGGGGGATGGGGAGGACGATGACTTCCAAACAGATGAAGAGGATGAAATGGAGGTGGATAGTCAAGTACTGCAGAAACGCAAGAAGGTCTGTCGAAACCTGAAGAGCATTTTTTATTTTTTATTTTGATGCATCGCTATAAGGTTGTTCTTGACTGATGCCAATGCTGTAATGTCTTTCAGGTCCAAGGAGGCGGTTTTCAGAAGAAATTCAGAAACAACAACTGGAAATCGGGACGTAAGAAACGTGGAAAAGTCCCAAATGGGAAGTAAATGCAAAACCCTAAATGTGTAGTATTTTTACACCTGCTAATTTGTCAGGGAGCAGCACTGCACTTCCAGTTTGGAGAAGCATTACTGTGACTGTCTGAACCAGCCGGACATTTGTATAGTGAAAACATCCCCTCGACTTTTCATATTTATTCCATATGAAAAATAGTCTGTTGTTCAAGTTTTGATGCCGCACAGCTCCAGCCAGGCTGGTTTACGTGACATGGACAATGTCTGCGTGGCAGTAAACGCATCATTTTGTCTGGAGAAGTTGTATTTTCTGGTTTGCAACCAAGAGCGCTTGTATAAAATACAACTCTGTTTGTATGTGCAAACATTGTCTGTGTTTTTTTTAATTTTCTCCTCACAATGATCGCCTATAAAACAGAACACACGGGGGGAGAGACGTCTCCAGAAACCAACTGTTGCGGGACATGAACCTAAATCATCCAAGTGAAAAGCACTTTTGAAAAGCACATCTCCTACTCATTTTCCAGAATATAGAACTATATAAGGAAGCAGCACAGGAAGCCAGATTACTTAGCAGTTGCAGTCACTTGCTGATGTGGCTGCCCAACAGTTTCTCTCATGACTACGGAGAAGCTTTGATAGATGACGGGAGAGATACCGGATCCTCCTGTACCGCTACAGGTTTCAGTGTGTCTGCAAAAAGATCTAGAATTATCATGAGATTGTGGCTACTCACTGCAACAAGTTGATTTATTGTTTTCGTTAAATATGACATTTAGCTTTACATGCACGGACCTGCACTTACACTCATGAGATGTGACTGCAACTTAAAGTCAGCGTCATATATTTCCTCTTTCCTCAGTTCCTGTGCAAAACAATTAAATCCAGATCACAGTTATTGCTGTGTGTCAAATAAAAAACATCACCTGGTATGAATTAAACTGGACCTCTGCTTGCTTGTGAAAATACCTTTTTTTTTCCTGCATAACTAACAGGGAGTGGACACACGTTTCGAGTCTTTAGTCTTGACTTTTAACAACCCATGTGCAAGTTCTGGCCCCCTTTTTGAACATCCATCTTGTTTCCTGTGCTGTTGCTCTGGCATCTTGTGATAGCTGTGGTTATCATCCTCTCCCCACCACTAGCCACATATCTGACCACCAACACGACTACAAGCCAGCCATGAGTATTGCCAGCCAGCCCCCGCAAACACTACTGTAACATTGTGTCCCTTCGGAGGGTTGCATAAGCAGTCATGTTAGGAAAGGACCTCGATTCTTGACAGGGGGGCCAGGGGAGCAAATGCACACGGAGACGATTTAGAGAACCGACAGACGTTTGAACAAAACCCTCGGCACTGTCTCCATTAAGAAGCTGCGGCTGACCTGCTGTTTGTGGTCTGCTATGCACACGTAACCAAGCTCCAGAGGTGTGTGTACACAAGAGCCAGTAGTAAGATAATAGATCACTGAGGGCAAACAGCCAGGAAACATTTAATGCGGAGAGCGATGAAGTGATTTGTAGACATATGACCGATAAGTGAGGGCGTAGCTGTGCCTCAGCCAGGATGATAATGCCCCACTCCGCAGGGCGTGAGGGGTCACCGAATGGTTTGATGAGGCATCAATCATATGATGCGGCCCTTCATATTCGCTAGATTCCAAGGAATTTAGGGGAATTTCCTGTTTGTTTGTGACAGGGAGAACTGACGCTTCTCCAACACCTTGCCAAAACCTTTTATGATGGTCGTTTTTTGAGGGCTGTTGACAGTGTATAGAGATGAGTTTGTTGCAGAATGTGAACAAAATGCAATGAATAAGAAAATCGCCCTGATGCGAATGCTGAGGGATGTGTGATGTTGAAGCTTCTCTGCGTGTTCGTCAGACCGTTTGTGTGATCTGTTTGAGTCATACAACTCCTACTTGTGTGAAAAACAGTCGTTTCTCATTCATTCAAGATTTATTCATGCCCAAACAAACTAAATAAACAAACTCTACTGATTTCTAAATAAACTGAGTAAACAAACTGACCCTGAAGGACAACAGGGTTTCATACTGTATTACTTTGTTTATATTTGGCGGACCCTGCCACCTTTCTAGCTTAAAAGAGTGTCCTGGGGACCTCATGTTCCTCTCAGCACAGCTTGTTTATTCTGTAATGGAAAAAATAATAATATTTCATTAATATTGTAAGTATTGAAATTCAGAGTTTTAATTTCTTCTCCAAAACTACACAGTACTCCTTTTAAAGGAAAACACAATTTCGTCCATTTTTTACAGTTGTATGTGGCGGACCCTGCCACCTTTTAGCTTCAAACAGTGTCCTGGGGACCTTATTTTCTTTTGAGAATAGCTTGTTTATTTTGTAATGGGGAAAAAAATCATTAATATTGTAAGTATTAAAATTTGGAGTTTTAATTTCTTCTCCAAAACTACACAGTACTCCTTATAAAGGACGACACAATTTCATCCTTTTTTACAGTTGTATGGCGGACTCTGCCACATTTTTAGCTTCAAACAGTGTCCTGGGGACCTTATTGTTCTCTGACAACAGCTTGTTTATTCAGTTCTGAGTTTGTAGTATTACCTAATTAATATTGTAAATATTAAAATTCTGTTCTCCAAAATTACAGATTGCAGCTTTAACTTTTTAACTCGGTAAAGTGCATTGAAATTATAACTGTGAAAATCATACAAATAAAAGATATCATGCAATGATGTCTATTTTAAAATAAAGGATCAAAATTTTAATAATAAGTCTATGATTATATTACTATCTGACATATGCAGGCTAGTGAATTCCACCATATGGAATGCTATAAAGGTATTGATATGATATTTTTGTCTTTATTACATTTCATTTCGCCTGGATTTCAAAAATGGCAAGAACATATAAACAAAGAACAAAATTACTGCACGACTGCCTCAACTGTGCACGAAAAACACTGAGGTATTACAATACAGTACAGCATTTGTGGGGTTAAAAAAGAACATGCCTCACAGTTCATTTCGAAAATGAATTCGGATGTTGTAGAAGGTATAAACTTGTTTACAAGTGTGAAAAAATGACATCGGTAAACAACGGCGGGGAGATGTGTCGAGCCCCTCGCGGATCAGTATACGTGGCATACAGCGGTTGCAGTACCATGTAGGGGGGCTCCGTCTCGCTCGTCAAATCGCGGGGCATTGTGGGGCGGAGGCGGCCTTTTCTCTCTGCGTCCAGGCGATCGGGAAATCTTCAAGTAAATAACGTTTACAGGGGGAGGAACGGCACGAGCGCAGCCTGCGAAAAAAATCCAACACGTCAAAGCTGTGTTGCGCTTTAGCCTTAATTATTGAAATAAAACCTTAGTATTGCACGAACATGGGGCAGGAGGATCTCATGAACACAGCCGAAGACGTGGCAGACCAGGTAACTTCAGTTTTTTTTTTCTTTTTTTACAGCACGGCAGTTGTGAGCGTTAGCCGCTGTTAGCATGCTAGCTGCTAACTGGTGTCTCTCAGAATGAAGTAACGGTGGCCCGAGTGTTCTCGCCGCTGTTGTGACGTCTTTATTTGTCGTTTATACAAGTGCTCCGTGGCTAGCTGACATCATTAAGACGACATTGTCTGAGTAGTGGCTAATTTTGGTCGGGTTTTTAAATCGCATGACAAGTGACTGAGGTGCTCCTGTCATGCGTCTCCAGATGGATTAGGTGGCATTATTATTTGACACTGACATCTGTTTGACAAAGGCCAACCTAACGTTAGCTAACACAGGACTCTATCAACTATATTATGGCAACTTGTTAGCTTGTCGCCTGTAGCCACCTGGTTTACTAACAGTAACGCTACAGTTAACGATATCAGAGGCTAATCAGTGCCAGCCAGCATTGTGAAATCGCTTACTTGGCTTAGCCCACAAGTTATTTGCTAACACACACTCGTCATGTTGTGTTGCTGCAACCTCAATTGCTTGGCTTTACTAGTAGCATAGTTTGATAGACTGTCCCAAAGTTGAAGAGGCATTTTGCTTTGCCTAAAATGTGCTTGGCCTTGACAAAGCTGAACGCGAACCTCCACTTTTATCACACATGCCACAGCAGCCTTTCTGTAGTTATCTCTGTCTCTTTGAGGGATTTTCGCTGGCTGGTGTGACTACACGGGAACACACTTATCAACGAGAAGCTAGCTGAGATTTCAATATCAGATTTCAGGTCAGCCTGTGACCCATTTTTTCTACATAGACCCCAGAGATGTTGGGTTTGTGTTCTGCACCTCTGTGTGCTCTGAAAAGTTGGTGTAGTCGGCTCGGAGGAGGCATTTGTGCTGGATTCATGGCCTTGTGTTTGTGCAGGACAGATCAGACTTTTAGCTCTACTTCTTTTAGAGGAGTTCTGTGAGATTACACACAGACTCACTGAGTCAGATCTGTGCGTGTTTATGACAGCTGTGTTGACTGCACACAACCCTCCAATGCCAAGCTATGTCAGCCACTTCCTTAACTGAATTACAGTTGATTGATTCATAAGCTCCTATCACGAGTGCTGTGTTACTGTAAGGGAACCCTGGATGTGTTCAGATGCTACGTTTGTTCAGGAAGAAACCCATCTGAACCCATTTTAAGGCCACATTTCCCATTAAAGGGGTCTTGAGCTAACATGTTACTGACATGTTACTCCACAAAATGGTCTATTTCTAGGCTGTTGCAGCAACCTTGGGCTTGTTCGGATTGGCTCCCCATCCGTCCATTCATGTCCCACATAGCAGTTGTAGTGGGAGTTGGTGGACGCTGATAGGCTGCCGAGGCCTGACAGTGCTGATGTGGACTGCCGAGTAGGCGGGGTGGCCAGGGGGCAGATCGCTGCTCCTCTACTGTGTCACTGTACTATCTGAGGATCTTTTCATGGGAAAGAAAGTAGTCTAGTTTCCCTTTTTCTTTAAACATTTTGTGTTCTCCAGCTCCAAACAATGTAACAGGCTGTTTGGGGCTGTGACAAAGAGGCAGAACCCTGTTGATATCTTGATTTGTGGAGCACAATCAACAGCGGTTTATTCTGTCAAGCTCCATAGTTTACGTGTTTCAGACTAACATTCATTATGAGTAAATTGGAGGGGATTATAACACCATGTCACCTCTTCACCTTTTTTCGATCTCTAAATATTTTATAGAGAAAAGACTAATGTAGTTGTTGTACTATATAAATAATCAGAAGGCGTGTAATTTTAAAAGTAGAGCTGACAATGTATAGCCAAATTGCTTTATTGTCTGAAAAAGCTCTGTAACACAACAGGTGTTATTTGAACAATGGAATGATGAGTCATCGATCTTTGCTCATAACACCTTAGCCTTTCTTTCCCTTAGGTGTGCAGATATTACAGTTCTTTTTATAAGACAAGAACGTGAAATTATCGATTACCTTATCGGCCATGAGAAGCAGGTTGTTAATGATCAGAATCGGCTGGAGAAAAAAAAACATATCCTGCATCCCTAATAATGAGTGTTGATGTTCAAATGCTACAATATAAGAGACTACTTTACTGGTAGGGTTAGGGTTAGGTTTGATTCATGACTTAATATAATGACTAATATAGTCGACTAGTTTTAACAGTCAAAATTGAACACTATTTAATCCATAAAGTAGATTATCGTCCCTGAAAAGAGCCCTTTAAAATCAAGTCCTACTTTAAATGCAGCTCAGATTTGTGAAACCTTGTGCCAGTCATCATGAGCATTATCCAAAACATGACAACAACTCCCAAAATAAAAGTTAACAACAAAACACATTTGGTGAAAACAGTGTTCAGTGTTACAAAAGTGTTTAGAACTTGCCTGATTATTATTACGTTTTTTTCATTGGGTGAGCACATGTGATCAGAAAGACTACCAAGAATACAATACAAAATAGTACAATTATTAGGTTATTCAACAACATTATCTGGCCTGACCTTTGACCTGCTGTAAAAGACATTTCTACTAACAAGTCTAAAAATTGATGGCCTATTGAGCGACCAAAACTGATCTACATTTTGCACTTATTCATTCTTTGACTTTTACTTACTAAAGAAAAGTAAAAACTGCCATAGCTTCACATAGTAGTGTCTTATTTTTCCTGCTGTGCATGGAGTTCTACACTATCTGGCAATAGGGCTTCTTTTGGATTTTCTGTCTAGCTAAGTCCAAGCAAGTCAGCAATTTTGCTTTAAATGACAACTGTTTCAACATTCACTTAGCCTGACAATTAGAATCAAATGACTAGTGGGTTCATTCCTATCTCTATAGTTGACAATGTAAATAATAATTAGTAGCAGACCTGAATTACTCCTTCTCGTCCAGTTTTTACACTCTGAGATCGAGAGAGTGCATCCTCTTAAAGAAAACTGCAAATGGAACCACAGTGTGTGACACATTTTTCACTTTCTAGTCTACTATCAGTGATCAGAAACCTCATTAAAGCCCTTGGTGCACGTTTCCTGTCTATGATAGACGCTGAGATATGTCTTAACAGTAGCAGGTCTGAATGATTCTGAGTACAAAGAGTGTCTTTATTTGAAATTCAGTTTGATGTGTTACAGCTCGGAGACCCAGTATCAGTTTTGCTGATGTAAACTAGTTGAGTAACACGTTAGAAAAACCACATCCCTTGATTGTCTCTTTGTACTTCCTTTCTCTTGTCAATCATTTATCCTCTTCCTCCACTTTGTTTACCAGTTCTTGCGGGTAACTAAACAGTACCTGCCCCACCTGGCGCGACTGTGTCTCATCAGCACCTTCCTGGAAGACGGCATCCGCATGTGGTTTCAGTGGAACGAGCAGCGAGACTACATCGAGGCTACCTGGAGCTGTGGCTACTTCTTGGCCACGTGCTTTGTGCTGCTTAACCTCATAGGACAGCTGGGTGAGTGAATGGGAGGCAGTGTCGGTTCAGGTTGAGGCCAGGACTCAAATGAGTCAACTTAAAATTTACTGTTGTAGGCAGTTACGTTTTTGTTTTTGCGTCACTGGGTGGTGCGTGACACAAGTTCTGGTAACATATGTAAGGAAAGTGAGTCAAATTGCTAATGATAGTGGTGAGATTAAAAATAGTCACGCATTAGTTGTAAATATAGAAAATGAATTTGCATCAGAATGTTTACCTCCCAATATTTATATTGGCATCAGCTCCAAAATGTGGGGTCACAGTCAGACTCTACCACTTTACCATACCTACCTGGTAAATAAGTACTATTTAAAAAAAATAAAAAATAAAAAAAAAAGATGATTGGTCCAAAAATCTGTTATAAATGTGGTTAAAAATGATCCTCAAAAGGTCTTAAAAAGCATCAATTTAAGTGTCTACTTCCTGGAGGTACCCTGTTGATAGCACTCGTCGAAGCAAGCCAAGAGACACTTGTCTACAAAACAGTATTTCATTGGATGCAAAAATGCATTCCTGAGCTCCTTGAACTTTTAAGCAGATGGCCTGTAAGAGCAAGTAGCTTGCGCGGTGGCACCCAAAATGCTTTAGAGGAAAAGTCAAGTAGGTGTCAGGTTCCATTTGCCTGAGAAACAGAAAATGAAACTGCAATGACCACATGCTGTAATCACTGAAGCATTAGGAAAAATTTGGAAATTTGTTATGGGAGTGCGATGGGGTTTCTGCTGAAGACATGCTTCAGTCTGAAATCAACGGTCAGAGCTTTGCGCAAACACTATGTTCCTGTGGACCTGTCCTGCTACTTGTTCTAACTGACAAAGTCAAAGCTTTTATGTCAACAAAAATTGAATATTCTGCTTTGTGTCCTCACAGGTGGTTGTGTCCTTATCCTCAGTAGAAATTTTGTACAGTATGCCTGCTTTGGACTGTTTGGAATCATAGCGCTACAGGTCAGAACAATTAAGTTATAATAACATTATTAATGTAAGCAAAACTGGATCTTTGTATCTAATCTGGAATGTCTATTCTCCTCCACCAGACTGTTGCATACAGCATTTTATGGGATCTCAAATTTTTGATGAGGTAAGTTTTACTTTATACCAAGAAAACATCTCTTCAGAGTACAATTATCTGAGTGAACAAGTAATGTTAAGGGGAGAACATTATTTTTTATGTGTTGTCAATTTTCTTTTTGAGTTACTCTTTCATTGGGTTCAGTTCGACGCCATGTTTTGCTTTTGTCACAGTGACACTTTGATACGCTTGTAGTAGTAGCAGATGAGACAGCATCTCAATTGTCAAGCAAATGGCAACAATTACTATAATTACTGTGGACAGGACCTATGATTTATTTATACATCGACAGGCCAGATGAGTCATCAGCCATCTGAGGAATCCGATAAATACAGAGCGACATGTGAGGTGGCTGTTAGTTAGTATAATGTCAGGGTAAACTGAGTGGATTGACAGAAGGATAAAGAATGCAAATATTGATTCTGAAATTCAACAGTTTAAATAAGCAGTGCTGTGAATGGCATTTGTCATTCATTGCCATTCAGCAGACTCAATGAAAAGAACAGATTTTTAAAAAGAACATGTAGCCTCCCATCAGCTGATTTGGCAACTGAAATCTGCCTCACAAAAACCTGATTGTACTCTATGCACTCTGTACTCCAGGCATTATCCTGCTTGACTGACTGCAGGTCTGACGGGCACTGTCCAAAAATAACTGTCCTCTCTCCTCTCACAGAAACCTTGCCCTCGGAGGTGGCCTGCTCCTGCTGCTGGCCGAGTCTCGTTCGGAAGGAAAGAGCATGTTTGCCGGAGTCCCTTCCATGGGAGAGAGCTCGCCGAAGCAGTACATGCAGCTTGGTGGTCGAGTACTGCTGGTGCTCATGTTCATGACTCTGCTGCACTTCGACTCCAACTTCTTCTCTGTGAGTGCTGATGCTCATATTTCATCAATATCACCATATGCTAGGGAGCGGTTTAGCTCAGTGGATAGAGCGGGCATCTCACGTACAGAGGCTTTGTCTTCGATGCAGCAGCCCCAGGTTTGAGTCCCGGCCTGGGGCCCTCTGCTACGTCTCACTCCCCCTCTCTCAACCTGTTTTCTGTCACATCTCTGTCAATAAAAGGGGAAAAAGATCACCATATGTTTATAGACACTTTTGAAACCCAAGGAGATTACATTTAGACTTAAAGGAGTGCTTGAACATTTTGGGAAATGCACTTATTTGCTGTCTACCGAGGGTTCGATGAGAATGTCTTTGCACAAAATAGAGCCAGCCCCTTGCTAGCTTTGCATTTAGGATGGAAGCTAGCTGGACTCTGTCTGAACGTGGCAAAATCTGTCTTGCCTACACCTTTTAAAGCTCTGTAATTAACACAGTATATTTTGGTTTTTCATCTGTAGAAAAAAACAAAGTGTACCAAAATGACAGTTTGTTTCACAGAGGTTATGTGTTGGAATATTCTATAGCCTGGTGCAGTAACCTCATGGAGTGTCTGCTGGTTGCCTGTCAAGTGCTTTGGGCCTGGAAAAAGTCATTTGTTACCTTTAGAGGTGCTGTAAGGTGGATCTTGTTACCTTTAAACAGAGCCAGGCTAAGTGTTTCCACTCTTTGCACTAAGCTAACATAACCAGCTGCTGGTTGTAGCTTTACATTTTACAGAGAGACATGAGAGTGGTATCGTTTTGTTTTATCCTAGCAAGAAAGCGAATGCGCAAATTTCCCAGCTTTATTGTTAAAGACTGTTCAAACCTGGCAATAACATCCATCCTGAGTAATCTGATCACTAGAAGATAGCTCTTAGTACAGATGTAAACACACCAAAGACACATTGATGCACGTGTCCTGGGGCAAATTAATTGTCAACAAGATGAAGAATCCACAACAACAGGCAGAGTGCATTACACACTGTCTGATTTTGATGTGATTTCCAAATGCAAATGCAATTTATGTGTTTGGGCTCTTTTAACATGTCAAGATAAGCAGATGCTTGTGTCAACTGATTTAACCGTTGAACTAGTTACCACAACATCCCCGAACTCCCTTAAAATTCCCACAGTTTTGGAACTTCAAAACTTTTGCAAAACAGCCAGTGACGTTTCAAAATTAATCATGGCTTCTTGTAAATTTTCCATTAAATGCAAAACACATTTAGTTCTTTCTTTCCTTGTATTAAGTGTTAGTTTCCCAGGGCATTCCTTTCTGCTTCCATGTCTAAAGTGCATCTTGCCACATTTACACAAAATGTATGAAAGAAGGCAAAATTAGACACAACAAATACACAACAAATACAAATACAGTCTTCTGTAACCAGCTCACCCAGGACGGATGTTAATACCAGATATAAATAGGGTGTTCTCATGTTTATCTACAATCATTTCTCAACAATATAATGCCAGTTTTATTTGTATATCTTAAAATTCAATCACCACGTACTGTTAAGTGCAAATCTTTGCTCCCCTATTATAACATGTGTGTTCTTCCACAGATCCTGCAGAACATGGTCGGGACTGCCCTCATCATCCTAGTGGCCATCGGCTTCAAAACCAAGCTAGCGGCGCTGACCCTCGTCTTGTGGCTGCTGGTCATCAACATCTACTTCAACGCTTTCTGGACCATCCCCGCCTACAAGCCCATGCATGACTTCCTCAAGTACGACTTCTTCCAGACCACCTCGGTCATCGGCGGTCTGCTGTTGGTGGTGGCACTTGGACCTGGTGGAGTGTCCATGGATGAAAAAAAGAAAGAGTGGTAGGCAAACGTGGGGTGAGATCAGAGGATTGCACAGCAGCACCACTTACTTCCCCCACAGACCGGGACACAAAGACCCTCCCTCTCCTCAAGTTCCCCCCACCAGGGTACACTTTTGTTTTTGTTTTGTTTTTTCTAGCTCATTTTTTTATTTGGCCAAATCCACAGACACCACGTCAGCCATCAATGGACTTTTTTTTTTCTTTTTACTCCAAACTGCTGTTTTTTTAGTTGAATATCTATAATGCCAGATTTTTTCTAAACTTTTCTTGTATGTCCTCTTTTTCCATGACAACAAGATTAATAAAACATCATTGTATTTAAAGTGCAACGTAAACAGCTAATGGAGTGAAAGAAAACATTTGTGTTGTGTGTGCAGGAGGAATAAAAATAATTTATTGTATTTTATGGGTGTTATGCCATAAGTTATAATAGATTAATGTTTCTGAATAAAACTGGCAAATTGGATTGATTGCAGCAGTTTTTGATCCCGCAGTGGATGCTGATCTTTTTCTGCCGATGGATTTTGACGTGTCTAAGACCGGCTCATTATATCCTTCCACAGAACTTGGGCACTGATTTAATAGCAGCTCGTCTTGCCTCTCCAGGTTCACCTCCCCTCTTTTTTTCTGTCACTCTCTAGCATTTCGATACATTTGTACACCTTCAATCTCAACTGACTCTTGTTCATTAGGGAGTTGAATTCAGGGGGGACGTGTACATTGCATACAAAGTGGTGGATTGCTGTCGAGCTTGATTGAAAAATTTTCAACGCAGTTGTTAGCTCCAGGACTTGTTAATGGGCACTTTGTACTGTGCGTCTGTGGCGAATGCCTAACTAGTGAACTGTATATGATCGGGGATAATGGGGGTGGGAGGGCTTAACGTTTGTGAAACACCATATTCTGAGATCTAGAATAAGCAAAGAGGACTAAGCAGAGTCACTAGCCATCTGGACTTTGTCTTTGCTCAGTGTTTTTTGCCCAGTGTAAGAAACTTAAAAAAAAAAAAAAAAATATCCAGTGTATTGATTTTCAGAAGTTTATATTGTATTTTTGATCATTTGTTATTTTGATTTTGGAAGTTCATGGCGAAGAAATAAAAATTCAAAAATATAAAGTCATTGTCTCTTATGATGTTCCCAGAGGTTGAATTAAATTGGTGGACCAAAAAAAAAAGAATCAATGGTGTAAATCATCTACCAATGAAGCAAACAGAGTACAAGCATGGAGTATAGGAAGGGCTTTGTGAGGACCCTCAGGACAGCACCGCTTCTCAGAAATAATACAAGAAGCTCCAAAATATTGTTGTGCTGAATTGAATGAAAGCTGCATAAAAGAATGAAAATAGACACCTATGTTAGTTAGACACACAGGTGTTACCCAGGACAGGTGTTGGAATCAGCCGATAAGGTTGAAGACTTTGAGCAAACACTGACCTCCAATGGACGACAATGGTAAAAGTCTACTGCAACGGATTGTTTCTTCATTTTTAGTAGTGTGATGACTACATACATTTACAACCTGAATACTATTTTTGTTGTCATATTGCAATGCATTTGTGATTGCTGCCACGATCTTAAAGCTGTTTTATGTGTGTTGTTTACAGTCGTAACTGCTGGGAAAAAGAAAAAATCTGAAATACGCAACTATTTAATCATACAATTTTTGAAAAGGTTACATGAACTTTAATAAAGCCGCTCTTACTAAACTGAACCGACCAAGTAGATTCTAGAAACACTAAATTGCTTGATTTTTTTTTTGGGGGGGGCAACAACTTTCTTTTGCAATGAAGAAGAAGAAGAAGAATAGAGGAGTTTGATAGAAACCTGCACAGACAAACAGATGGACACTGTCTACTTCAAATCTGGTGGTTGAAGCCGAACTCCAGTGGAAAGAAAAGATTAATAAAATAGGGGAAATAATATACGCAATCCATTCAAGCTGATGTCTGTGTGCATACATAAATGTTACAGTGAAATCATACATACAGTTGTGTTCAAAATAATAGTAGTGTGTTTAAAAAAGTGAGTAAAGCTCAAAATCCTTATTTTATTTTTATTTTATTTCCATACACGCAAATGCTTTGGAAACACTGCACATTCTATTCTGAATCAAAACATGAAGTGTTGTTACTTTACAAAAGTGAGGAAAAAATCATATTTTACGCTGTTCAAAAAAATAGCAGTGTCTGCATTTTTCATTACAAACTCAAACATTTACTTTATGAATTGAAAAATGCTTGAAGATTTAGCTTTCTTGTGAATCACTGAACTAATATTTGTAGTATAACCACTGTTTCTGGAACTGCTTTACATCTGTGTTGCATGGAGTCAACCAACTTCTGGCACCTGTGAACAGGTATTCCAGCCCAGGACGATTGGACTACATTCCATAATTCCTCTGCATTTCTTGGTTTTGCCTCAGAAACAGCAAGTTTTCTATTGGATTAAGGTCCGGGGATTGGGCTGGCCACTCCATAACGTTAATATTGTTGGTCTGGAACCAAGATGCTACTTGCTTGCTGGTGTGTTTTGGGTCGTTGTCTTGTTGAAACACCCATTTCAAGGGCATTTCCTCTTCGGCATAAGGCAACATGACCTCTTCAAGAAATCTGATGTATTCAAACTGATCCATGATCCCTGGTGTGTGATAAATAGGCCCACCACCATAGTAAGAGAAATATCCCCATATCATGATGCTTGCGCTACCATGCTTTATTGTCTTTAAAGTGTTCTGTGGCTTGAATTCAGTTTTTGAGGGTTGTCTGACAAACTGTCTGTGGCCCCTAGACCCAAAAAGAACAATCTTACTTTCATCAGTCCACAATATGTTGCACCATTTCTCTTTAGGCCAGTCAATGTGTTCTTTGGCAAATTGTAGTCTCTTCAGCACATGTCGTTTTTTCAACAATGGGACTTTGCGGGGGCTTCTTGCCCATAACTCGGCTTCATATAGGCATCTTCTAACTGTTACAGTACTCACAGGTAACTTTAGATCTTCTTTGATCACCCTGGAGCTGATCATTAGCTCAGTTTTGCCATTTTGGCTATTCTTCGGTCCATTTGAACGGTGGTTTTCCGTTGTCTTCCACGTCTTTCTGGTTTTGGTTGCCATCTTAAAGCATTGGAGATCATTTTAGCTGAGCATTTTCTGCACTTCTTTGTATGTTTTCTCTTCTCTAATCAACTTTTTGCTAATCACTTTTGCTCAAAGCGCGCTGTTCTTCTGAACAATGTGTGGAACAACCCATTTTACTCCGATTTTCAGAAAGAAATGCTCTACAACCAGCTGGTACATGTGCTGTCTTTGTTCTTAAATAAGGGCCACCTGTTTGACACCTGTTTTTTCACAGAGTGAATGACCTCACTAATTGAACTCCACACTGCTATTATTTTGAACACGCCCCATCCAATTACTGATTCAATTACACAGACTCAGCAGCATGCATGTCATGACTAATGGGTCTGTTGGTTTTCTGTTACTCTACTACACCTACTAGTAAATTATTTGCCATATAAAAATATAATTTCTACCAAAAACAGTGATTGATATAATTAGTGATTTTGGACTGCTATTATTTTGAACACAACTGTAGATACATATGTGTACATGTATGTGAAATGTCAAAAATATGTGTACATACTCATTATAAACATAATGTTTAATACTGATCTGCAAATCATAACAAGGGGATTGATGTGGTCATTTTTACAGCCTATATGAATATATATCATTGTAACATGGTACCAACTTATGACTATTATATGGTATATATCTATAATTTACAGAAATCTGTGTTGTCAGATTCTGAAACTAGAGATTTAACGATGAAAAAGATCAACAGATTGATCGGATATTGGCAGATGATGTGTTAGTGATGGACATGTATATTATACACTACTAGCCACAAGTCTCTGCTAAGACTGGTATCAAAATGTATTACCTTGTTGTAATCCATTACCTCACCAGATGAAGCAACAAGTGCTCTGGAAACAAGTTCAGTTTAGCAACGTTGTAAAATTTCATGAAGCACCAAGGGATATATACAGGCTTCAGAAGGGAACAAAAGCTTACATAGAGCTCGATAAGAAAGAAGGACACAAAGACTAGGATGTGGTTATACCGTGTCAATGTTGGTTACAAAACAAATAGGTTGAGTGGGAAATGGAGACAGCTTGCATCAACAATGAGTCAAGGTCAGATGAGAAGGCTATATTCAAGCTGTGATGAGAATGAAATGTAACAGAGAGAGAAACATACGTCACAACAAGCGCTAATGCAGTGACCATGTGAATTAAATCCAAAAAGGGTAACAGGGTCTGGCAGGATTTGCCCTTAATGTAATTGTTAAAACAATGTTGTCAGGGGATTTGCATTTCTAAAGAAACAGGGAAAAAGATGTGAAGTGAAGCAATGCAGTTTAGCTTTCAGACTTTCCTCAGTGCAGTTTAGCTGGCAGACATTATTCAAGCAATGCAGTTTAGCACCCAGTCATTAGTGAAGCAATGCAGGTCATCCGCTTACACTATGATTAACATACTTTACCTTTTGACTTGTTAAAATCTTCCATGACAAACTCCAGTCAAAATGCTCCACCACTAAAAAGAATTGTGAGTTTTACTCAACTTCTAAATCCCATTTGATGGCTTTTTTTACACTTACAATGCTTCATACTCCCTCAAACAAATGTGCCACCTACATACTTGAGCACCTGTCCTTTTGCCCTTTTGGTTGGGCTATTTTAGCATGTTATTATAAAAATGTTTTTTTTTTTCCATCTGAGCTTTTCCCACCGAAAGGTACACACCGTTGTACCTTTCATTACTGTAGTAGTAACATATACTAAGTAGTTGAAAATAGCTCCATTTAAATCTGATAATGAAATATATAGTGAGAGATGGTGAAAAAGTACTCAGATCTTTTAATTCATTGAACAAGGTTACATTTTTTTAAATTAAAAAAAAAAAAATACTCTGTTTGGATGTTCTGCATTCAAAATACTTACTTTTATTAAAATACATCAATATTAGCTTTAAAAGTACCAAAAGTAAAAAATCTGTTACTTTAAATCTATCTAGTTTTGATGACCGTTCTGCTGGCTGTTTGATGATTAGTTTAGTAGTTGAATTAACTGAGCTAATTTTTCCATTATTCAGTTAAGGGGATCTAGAAGAATGAGTGCTTTTACTTCTGATTCTATGAATTTATTCTGCTGATGATAAATTGAATGCATACCTGGGTAAAAGAAAAGTACGAAAAAATTACTTTAGTAAGAATGAATCTCACCTCTACGAATATTACTTGAGTGAAAGTTTCAAAGTATATGATGTTAAATGTAGGCCACCCATTTTCTGGAAAATTACAATGGCTGATTGTTTTCATTACTGGTTACATTGTGTGTAGCAGTAAAGGTGACCCTTTCAAGCAGAATGAGTACTTTTACTTTTGATTCCAAGTAAGTAATTTTAATACTTGTGTAATTTCAACATATGAATGCAGGAATGAATGAATACCTCTTCCACCACTGCTTACAGGCTTGAGACACTAAAACAGTGAATGAACTGAAACAGTAGAGACTAAAATATCCTGAACTCTAAAACAATGTTGTAATTGTAATTTCCCTAATGCAACTCAGGAGCATCTTTCATCATGAGTGATACACGATGTGAGCGCAGTGGATGACGCAATGAGAGGTTGGACCAATCACATATAAGCAGCGGTTGGTCTCAGAGCCCCTTCACTGCTCACACGGCGACAGCGTCTCTCCACAAATCGGCGGTTTGTTTATCGCTCACGTAAGTACTACCACAGCTCTACGATTTGAAGTGTCACTTAAAGGTTTTGTCTGTCTCTCGGTCACGACATTGCCTTTCGCCGCTTTCATCTTCAGGTAGAACCGGTTCGTCGCTTCAACTGACAAAATGCGTTGTTGTTGGTTTTTTTTTCCTCTCTCCGAAGAAAAAAAGCTAGCTAACAGAGAAAAGACAACAGTGTGTGTCTGTTAAGCTAATTCGTGTATACCCTGTTGCTGCCACAGTCAGACAGTTTGTTAAAACACGGGAGAAACAGATGCAGAGATTTAACTCATCATAATGAGAGGCGTCGCCGTTAATGTCCATTTAAAATGTACCCCCTCCCCAAATCCTGTTTTCACCCACGTGGATGGACGTGAAAGAAAAAAAAATTACACATTGCGAACATGTTTTTAAAGATGACGCATATAACTTCAACACCTCCTGCGTGTCAAAACCACAGAAACGATAATGGAAAGGTAGCTACATTCAAGGAAGCGGGAAACCACCTGTAAAGATTGCATCATGATCCTCTGCACATGTGGCTGAAACTTTAAAAAAAGGATGGTTAGGATGTTTTTTTATGACAAAATGGTGCTGTCAAAGCGATGGTGCAATGGTTGGGAACTTATTAATATTGGTTAATCTGTAACATTTAAAGGAGTACTCTGTAGTTGTGGGGCAGAAAGAAAGTCTTTTTTTTTTTTGAATGGCTTCTTAAAAACTGAATAAGCAAACTTCTTTATGAGACTAAAGAACAGTACAATTTCATACTGTTTAACTTTGTTTATATGTGGTGGACCCTGCCACATTGCTAGCTTCAGACAGTGTCCTGGGGGCCTTATTCTCCTCTGAGATCAGCTTGTTTTTTCATTTATGGAAAAGTGAAGGAAAAGCTGCATTAACAGTTAACTAGCTAGCGTGATCCATGGTTCGGCTGCTACTCATTGATTTGTTGCTGCTCTGCAAAACCATGGTGAAACAGCAGACATTCATGGTTACCCAGACTCTCTCTCCACCTCACTACATTTGTGTGAGCAATGCTATTCATTTGACAAAAAGCAGACAAAACAAACAGATAAATAAGATGAATTTGACTAAGAGCAATCAATGATAATCAATAATGTGTAAATAATAACTAATGAAGTATTAACATATCAAGTAGAGCAGTCTGGTGATTTTAAAAAAAGGGTCTTTGATGTAATGCAGCAGTTGACAACAGTTGTGCCACATCACAATATAATGATATCCAAACTCTAACACCACATATTGTCTCGTATCACAATAATGATAACATTTTTGATGTACTGCCCAGCTTTACTGTTAAGCACGTTAAACAATCTTACCTCAGTCCCAGGACCAGGGCTCCAGCTAATTAGTATTTGCTTCATTGATTAAAGTGCCTCCCAGTCATCTAAACCCCTTAGTTTCTAAAATGTCAGAAAATAGTGAAAATTACCAAATTCCCAGAGCCTAAGGTGAAATCACCAAATTTTTAATTACGTGCTGCCCAAGGTTCCGTCTTGGAACTGTGCGACTTTGACGATAAACGAAGCCGTTATTTGATAACCGAGGACACATAGGACCAAGAGACATATGTTGTTTAAGGTATTATGTTACATGAGGTTATTTTAACTCCCCGTTACGCTCAAGTAACATTATTACATTTACTCTCAAGCTAGACTAAGACTGATATACTTGACTCCCTGCTGTTTCTTCTCAGCTGCCGCACCACAGCTTCTCTACCTGTTGGATTGAACAGCCCTCATCATGTCTAAAGGTACAGTGGTTCTGGCGTACAGCGGTGGACTGGACACATCCTGCATTTTGGTTTGGCTGAAGGAACAGGGCTACGATGTCATTGCGTTCTTGGTAAGGTTCAGAGACCAGAGTGTGTGCAACAGGTGTTACCACCAGCTGTGTTTGCATGTTCTGTATCGCTTTAGGTTTTCAACTTGCTGTTTGCAGACAGCTGACACAGTTTGTCCTGCAGGCATGTAGGAGTTTCTCATTGACTGTCCTGAACAAACCTGTTGGTGCTACAGTGCTGGTTAACTCATTACAACTGGATTTGGCATCATAATGGCAACGCAAACCGGAGGATTTACTTTTTGCCCAGTGGCAGTTTAGAACTGCACAGCAGGCAGATTTTCTTGTTTTCTAACCTTTTATTCAGTCGTTATGCAGTCCAATGTGGGGGATGGGTGAGGGTCTATAGTTCACTGCTGTCCTGCAGTAGCCCTACAAATCTTTTTGGCTTTGGCTGTGCAGGGGAGCAGAAGAAGAATAGCAGGCACTGATCCAACACATAATCGATTGTTTTTGATCAAACTACAAAAGTATGCGGTTGCGTCAACTTAAAGAAAATTGCGTCAACAGACAGCCAAGCAGAAATTGATAATTACACAGCATTAACTACTTGTGGCTCCTATGGAATGTGTTTCATGACAAGGTGTTTGACATGAGGTCTAAATACCTTATGTAAATTAAGCCTTTCTATGCAACTGTAGTGCTCAATTAATGGACAAATGTTGACCTGCTGCTGTAAGGTCACAACAAATGTTGTTATATGTATTGAATCTGAGCACTAAATATGACTCATCCATAATCTATGTTGAACGAACGAACAATAAAGGCGTACCAGAGTGTTTGTGCCATAGGCCTGTTTTGTTTACTCGATCAGTATTATCTATTTGTAGGAAAGTATTACCATTTTGAGTGTTCAGGTCAGGAGATGAGACTGTTTCTTCAAGCCGTTAAGTGCTTGGTCTCTGCTGTGAAGAGGTTGTTACACGCCTCCACAGATGTGATCTGAATTACAACACGATGTATTGTCAGAGTTAACACTTGCACAGTCATGAGTCTGCATGTTTGTACATGGAGGGCATGCAATTAACCGTTGGTTTTATTCCAGGCCAACATCGGGCAAGATGAAGATTTCGAAGCTGCACGGGAAAAGGCAGAGAGCCTTGGTGCAAAGAAGGTAAGAGATAGAATGAAATGTGATGTTGCCTTGCATGTTCCTACTTCCTATTTGTTTTGACAGTGTTCACATATTTCAGTCATGGTTTGACTTCCCACATACTTAGCAAACGAATGTGGTTGCTCTCTGCTCACTGATGGTCAAATCTCATATCTGACATATGACCTATGAAGTATTTCTAACATGTCTGACAACAAGCAAGTTTTCAGCCTCTTCAAGTAGAATGTCAAAGCATTATGTAGTGGCTTGAAATCATTAGTTGCTTTTATCCTCTTTCTTCAGTGCTTTGTCACAAACTTTCAGTATCAGTCAAAGCTCTTTTGTGCCAACCAGTCATGAGTTATTTCCTTTTATAGAATGGAACAGTATCATACATAATTCAGTCATTACAAACTTCTCACATAAAAATGGCAAAAACAAAAAGCCCTGTTCTATGTACTGAACCCTGACCCTGTGTAGGTTTTCATTGAAGACCTGCGGTCAGAGTTTGTGGAGGACTTCATTTGGCCCTCAGTTCAGGCCAATGCCGTCTATGAGGACCGATACTTGCTGGGCACTGCGGTAGCACGGCCCTGCATCGCCCGGCAGCAGGTTGAGATTGCACGGAAGGAAGGTGCCAATTTCGTCTCCCATGGTGCCACAGGAAAGGTAAACACATCAAGAAACTTCATTTGTTCACTGAAGAGTATTTACATTTTCTTGCCTTTAATTAAGAGCTGGGACAGAAAATAATGAGTTTGGGGAATTATACAGACCGCTTTCTGGTACTGGAATTATAGCCCTGATAGAGTGGTTATATGCTATGAGCATTGTCCACTGCCACTGCAAGTCTTTTCTAAACACAATCTAGTTCACATGGTCACTTTCTAAAGTCAAGGCCATGTTTTTGCAAGGTTGAACATTAACTTTGTAAAATCAAACAGCATTAGTAAGTCTGAAATCTACTTTCCCTTGAGCCACTTCTGCCCCACTCATTCAGAAACATCATTTTCATGTTTTCAGTCATCTATTCATTGAAAGAAATATAGATGTTTCCTGTGAATTTGAAACAGATGGTAGCATCTCGATTGCCTGCCCTTTTCCTCACACTTATGTCGATTATCAGTTAAATGAAATGAGTCACTGCAGTTCAAAGAAAAATGCAAATGTGTTTTTGCGCTTTGGAGGTCTGTCAAATGTTTTTCTTGGTTAGTATGAGTAAGAAGTGACTGTGAAATGATAAATACTAGCCTTAATTCAATGCATAATTTGATCCACAAAATATACTAACATAACCAAGATATCTATCTGTAATCCTTTTCAGATATCTTAGTTCAAAGATCTATATCAACTCATAACTTTTAATTCAATTAAATAGTTACAGTCATTACAATAATTACAATTTATACAGCCCAGTATTCACAAATCCCATTTTTTTTCTCTAGAGGCTGTACAGCATACCTTCCATCCTTAAACCCTTAATTCAGAGAAGATGTGAAAAATAAAAAGGGAAGAGGAGAGAGCCAAGAACAGAGCTGTGAGGTTAGGGATGGGAATTGAGACCAGTTCCAAATTTGACTGCAGTTACATAGCAGAGCTTTTGATGGGTGATGCAGAGAGGTGGAATTTGAATCGATAGAGGCAAAATGTAATTTACAACTTTGGTAATTGCTGTTTCAGTGGAGCAACGAGATGTGAAAGCTGATTGAGAAGTTTCAAAAAGGAAACTGTTAATTCTGTGTGATGATGCACTCAGTCAAGAGTGATGGTTTCAGGATGTGTAAGAACTGAGAGTAGCAGTGACCGGGTAATTTTGTATCCTTTACTACAGAAAAAGGGGTTGTGAGCAGGTGACAGGTGGCTGCCATTGAGAAATTTGACCTACAGTGTCAAAAAAAAAACTCTTGTGGTTGAGTACACATATGCCATGTGAGGTAGAAAACTAGTTTTGATTAACACCATTTACGATCCAATTTGTGTTTCTTTGTTTCATCTGTAAACCAGTGCTTCAACTTCCTTGATTGCTTGATTTTGGTAGAAAAAGATGGAAATGAACCCAGAACGTTTGCAAGGGCTGAGTTAAGTTACAAGTTAAAGTTTCAACAGGCGTTGCCAGTGTCGTTGCTCATTAAGTGAATTTAAAGTTGCCATGTCGGTACTACCAAATTGCCATCATAACGAACATGGGCTAGCGTTGCTTCAAATTGGATTCGAAGGTGGTTTAATATAGCAGCAATATGCTATCAGTTGGCATGCAGTGTCCATGTTTTACCTGTAGATGGAGACAGATACCACACTTTAAAGTGACAGTACAACCCTGAAGTAATACCTTGTTACATCCTCAGCTGTGTCTTAACATTTAACAGCTGTTTTTACATTTTTGTTATATATACGTTATATTTGTGGTAGTTTAGACTATATCTAATAATGAGGAAAGTGACCATATAGCACCAGCATACAGAAAAATGTAGAACAGAAATCTCAAGCAGGCTGCGAATCTGTCAACATATGTCAACAGACACTCCAGACGTGGGAAACCTCTCTGTATAAAAGCTAAAATTGTTAGTTAATTGATTGAATAGTTGGTTGACAAAGTAATCATTCTGATCATAGATTTGATAACTTTTTTAAGCAACACGTGTTTTACTGGCGGTGGCTGTTAGTCATGATTTTTTTTTTCTCTCAGTTTTTTATGATCGTAAATTGAAGGTCTTTAAGTTTTAGCCTGTTGGTTGCACAAAATGAGCTATTTGAGATTTTCATTGACACAACTCAGCTGTGATACATGGAGCTGATCCATTATGTTCATGTTTTTCAGGGCAATGACCAGATACGTTTTGAGCTCACATGCTACGCCCTCTACCCTGAAGTTAAGGTAAGTTTGCTGTTTTACTATTTGGAGGTTAAATAGTTATTACTGTTTGACACAGCATCTGCAGCAGCAGGACCCACACTTCCACTCTCTGTGTTTGTGCTGTTTAGATCATTGCACCATGGAGGATCCCTGAGTTCTACAATCGCTTCCGGGGGAGAACAGACCTGATGGAATATGCTCAGGTAACTCACATATCACAAAGTACAGTTTGGCCATCAATTGAAAATTATTTTAGTATTGATATAAATAATTCCAGAATTACTGATACACCATTAAGTCTATGAAATATAGATATACAATGAAGCTAAGTTGAATGAACATGATTGATGTACAAGTTTGCTGACCGTGTTGCTGTCATGTTTACTTTTATTTAAGTAAAAATGTAAATGGAACCATTTTTATTTGTTGCTTTCCTTGTTATATTGTGTTATGTTGCACTGGCAGAGTGCACTTTTTTAAATGTGCACTTTGTAGTTTTGGGGAATACGTTTTAATCAGAAGAGAAAGATCTTCATTGACTGAATAAAAAAATAGATAGATAGATAGATTTCTGAGTTTGTATCATCACGTCATTACGTTTTTAATATGAGCATTAAACCTACATATCTCCAAACCTGCATATTGCCCCTTTAAGTGGGGCATGCCAGGAGTGTTTCACAACCACAGCATTGCTTAGACCACACACGCATTTGTTGGCTGTTTTTTCTTGTGGTCTGTTAGATGGTGGTTTAGACCAGTTTTCCCCACTAG
The DNA here is from genome assembly GCF_904848185.1 of Acanthopagrus latus. NCBI lineage: Eukaryota > Metazoa > Chordata > Actinopteri > Spariformes > Sparidae > Acanthopagrus > Acanthopagrus latus. Next base: position 15,659,804 of record NC_051050.1, on the reverse strand, counting down.
AGGGTGGTCATGATGTTTTAGTCAACACCCCTCTTGCTGGCTTATGTGTGCTTGTGAAATCACACAATCTTAAAACACTGAATTGTTGACTTTTCCTTTGGCCATATTGAAAACATCTTTCTTTGTTTTTTTGTTCTTTTCACTGCAGACTCTTAAAGACAAAAGCAGTATGGGGAAACAGATTTAGGTTACACAGCATGTCATAAACCAGCCACTGGAAATATTTTGCTTGGTTCTTCATCTTTAGAACTTTCTAGACAGACAAGTACAGATCTGATTTAAAGCCTGTACTCTAACCTTAAGGTGCAGTTAACTTGCAGGCAAACAGTATATAACATAACGCTTTTCTCTGTCACACTGTAGAAACATGGCATCCCTGTGCCTGTCACTCCAAAGGCACCCTGGAGCATGGATGCCAACCTCATGCATATAAGGTGCGTAAGACTGGTGTGATGCAGCTTCTTTAGTTCCTATTTTGAGGTCTTCTTTCGATCACAATTAAATAGACTGTGATTTTTGAAATTGTGTTTCTTTACAGCTATGAGTCTGGCATCCTGGAGAATCCTAAGGTAAGACTGGTTCTCAACAGCATGTCATTCTTTAGAAAAGGAAATCATACCCTTATGGGACATACTTATAATTTAAATGAACCAGTACTAAAACCCACAAGATATAATACTTACGGAGACTGACACATTTATAGTAACTAAATAAATCTCATCACATTCACTGAACACTGATATGAATACGCACTGATTCAACAAGAAAGTCACATTTGTACAATTGTGGATTAATTGACAATACTGATGTTAAAGTATAATAACTGAACTGAAGTTTGAAAGAAAATGTACACCTGAATAGTTTTAGATAATGGCTTTAGAATCTGTGTTAACATCTAGACAGTGTATGTCATCTTCAGATCAGTACCTGTTCTTAGAACAGTTTGTGCTTGTAATTCATCATGATGTAGTCTAGGGTTAGAGAATTACCAACACAGAATTACCCAGGACATTTTTAAACCTACACAGAAATAGTTTTTGATATTGATACAGTTTACCATGCAGTAAATAATCTCTGTCCTCCCGTCACCCTCACACAGTGCAAACTGTAATTTCCACAATAACAGAAAAATGTGTACAGTTAAAATGCATCATCCATTTGGAGTGACTGTAAAAATAACATAGCAGTTAGGCTTCTGTGCCTTCTGCTGACCCATGCCAGCCCCATCAGAGACAAACACGACTCTCCCACAGTGCCATGGGTGAGACAAAGTTTGATCTCTGTTTGGGTCGGAGGTCAAAGCAGTACATACAGGTTGCCCCCAGTGACCCCCAGAGCTCCCATCCCTTGGTCGCTGTGTCTGTGTCTCTGTCTCTCCTCACCCCGGGTCCTCGCCAGGCCCTGGGAAGAGCCTGGGACACACAGACACTGACTTGTCGTCAGCAACGCTTCGACTAATTCCCGATTTCATGGGAGCCAGGGAGGGGGAAGGGTTAGGGCGTTGCGCCCAGCTGGGGCCTCCTGAGTTCCAGCCCCAACTCCTCGGGACCTCATTGTTCCACTGGTTGCGCTGCCGCGGGCTGCAACGTGGGAGGGGAGCCATTTCATCGTGACACCGTGACACCAAAATGTCACCAGTAACAGTAAAGTACAAAGACAACGCGCCAGACAGATGAGTCCCCAATGGACGGGGTGTCACATGGAGACGAGGGGTCCCGCGTTGTTGCAGTGGAGATTCAGGGGCAGGGCCACTGTAACTCACAGACCTCTATCTCTCTCACTCTTTTTCTGTCCCTTTCCCACCCCTCCACTGCCTCTTTAGTGGCCTGCCTGTTGAGAAATGTTTTGAAAAGAATGAGACGAACCGGCTCAATAGCATAGCGATGCATGATGACAGTATTGTGTAACTGATTTCATTCAAGGGTTTTGTGTTGGACCATTTACTTCAATATTGAATCGATTAATGGCATTAAATACAATGAAATATTTATGGTGCAGGAGTCCAGAGTGGTAAAAGGATTTGAATACATTACAGAGGCCACAAAATGATAATTTGAACTCTGAACGAGCTGCAATAATTCAGTAATTTTCAGTAGCCACAGCTCCTGTCCACTCTGGCAATCTGTTTCCGAGTATGTTTGTTAATTAGAGTCAAGGTTTACATCTCAACAGTGACGCAATATTAAAGTGCAGTCCATAGATGAATTTAAACGCTGTCTAATGCAGGATATTATTCATAATTGACCTCTAAAAATTAACAACAAAAGGATTTTCTCACCCATATGACCAAACCAACTTGACAGATTCTGATAGACCTAGAAGGTCATCTGAAAGGGGTCATCTTGTTCTAAGTATCTCCTCTCTATATCAGCCTCTCTCTCTCCTCCGGTTACAGCCCTAAAGGCCCAGGGTGAACCTTAACTATACACCCCCCCCGACGCCCCCCACCTGTGGTACAAAGGCCCCTCTCTGCTCAACATAGTCAGACTAGGAAATGTCCAAATGGTCGCTCATATGTTCTCCTGTAGATAAGAGTCAGCAGAGGTCAGGTTACTCTATGATTAACACTGTATCCTTCCTGATAACCCTAAACCATCTTGCCTGTAGCACAATGACTTTTTCATTTACTTACCTCCATCTGGTAGCGTTAACCTATGTGAAGACATGTGCCCAGGGCAACTTCAACTATTCATTCACATCAGATATAGTACTATTAGCATGTACCTGTTGACCACAATGAACACTGTCTCCTTTCCATCGTTTGTTGGAAGATACCAGAGATTCTTAATGCTACCCTTCAATATCTCTGCTTGTTTTGGACAATCCATAAATGTTCCTCATTTGATTTGCCAGAAAATGTTTTAAAAGTTTTTGTTCTGCAATTTAGGCTGTAGGATATAGACAAATAGATTGTGTGATGATAAAATAATTATGTTCTACTTTGTATTCTACCATGTTGCAAATGACACAGTTTACAGCAACATTTTTTGTTTTTTTAAATTGCTTTTTCCAAATGGCACTGATGCAGGCAGGAAATTTGCACAATGGCAACACAAACAAATGGAGGAGATTGAACATGACACTGAATGGGTTAAATCTGAGCAGTCAAACAAAATTAGAATCTCGTACCAAGAAGAGGGGGCTACTTGGTTTAGGCACCCTGTGGTTTACAGCTGTAATGCGCTTATTTACTAAATTGAGATTTTGTAATTTGCTACAAAAGTTCTGAAACAACCCTAAGATTGCACAGCCCCACTACACTTATTAAGTTGTGGTATTCATCACATATGGTTAGCAATATACCAGTTGTTGAATGACTCAATACCCTCTAGTTTCCTCAGTATCTCCCCCCTCTGTCTCTGTCCCTCCACACATGAGCGGTTGCGGCCCAGCCTAAGGCAGACTGACACTCGTCCTGAGTCATTAAAACATCACCTCAGTCTTAATTATAGCCTCTGTCAAGGAGCTTCCCTGGGCCCACTCCACTCTTTGATCAGAGAGCTGATGGGCCACTGCTCGTGTTGACCAAGAGTAAAGAAGCGTAACGCCAAGCCCCTGCTCACCTAGAGGAAATGAAAACTTGTTTTCCGCCGGTCGCATGGCCGGCTGGAAAGATGGATGGATAGAAGACTGCCTGTAGGGAAAGGAAGTGGGCTTGTCGGCGTATGTATGCATGTGAATGTGTGCTTTGAAGCAAAGAGGTCAGCGTTTGTCATGTGCCTTTGCTGCCCTCAGGTCTGATTGGTCTGACCTGTAATACTTAGCAAGCGCTCCCTGTGTCCACCTCAGTGTCACTGGAGCTTTGCCTCGATGTAGAAATGGCTGTTGTCTTCATTAAATTCAGCTGAGGCCCCAACATTAACCAAAACATCCTGGGTGTTAAGAATATAAAAATCTCTCCAGCACATCATGTGTATATTGTTTTAGTTTCATCTCAATTTGCCATGTTTGCATTTTAAAGAGAAGGACAGACTTGAAACGTGGTGATTTAAGCGTCATTTCCAACCCATTGCGCCAAAGATGTTTTTACCATCCTCTTCTATCTCACTCTCAACTCTCCCTTCCCTTCCTCCCCCCTCTCCCCTCCTGCCACCTCTGCCTCTTTTGGCTCCGTTGGCTTCGATTGAAAACCAATGAGGCAACTAATATGTGGAAAGATAGAAATTTACTTGCTTTAAGTTCATGCGTCAGCCTTCTTCTTTGCTGTATGGGACACGTTTAGCACAACAATATGGCAGAAGCAAAGACTGCCAAAGGAGCTGCTCTGTGCTACATGATGGTGCGCTTCATGCCCCATTTCCCACCAATACCCCCCTTGCCCCCCGCCTTCTCTGTCTCTACCTTTTCCTCTCTTTCAGGGCCATGGCTTTGGGACAGGTCCACCTGCAGGGGGTTTGAATTGAAATGCATTGATCTCTCGCTCACTGGAAACAAGCCTATTCCCCTTGTTTTTTTTTCTTTTTTCTTTGTATCCAATGAACTATTAAGTTTGAGCTCTCATTGTTGAAGCATGCATGAGTTTTCAAGAATTACTCAGGCAGCAGCATGAATTTATATGCATTTAAAAAATGTGTTTTTAATTGATCTGGGAGAAATTGTTCTTCTTTAATCCATAGTGTGGCTATTCACTTTTTTAAGGCAATAAAGACACTTGCATGGGAAATAAAATCATTTTTTAAACTTTGTAACTCAGGAATGTAATTGAAATTAATCCCAAACAAGAAATGAAATGTTTATTCCTCCAGAGATTTAAAATAAAATGGTAAACTTTTACTAAATCTGGAGTTTCTCAATGAGTTTAGCATAATGTCTGAAAAACCACTATGGTAAAATACTGCTTTAGATAAATAAATTAGCAACATGCCACCAGTAAATCCTGTTAGAGCTAATGTCTCTTATGTGATATACTGCAGTTTTCTTTTTTTTTGAAGGTCGAAAAAGACAACCATCGGTTTACAACTGGTATGGAACTATAGACGTTTGCATTCTGTGGTATTTAAAATTCAGTCCATCTTCCCCCCTCAACGAGTATGCATCAAAGGACTTTTTAGGGTAGTCATTTCGCCCCTCTCCTGCTCGCTCTCATTTGGCATCTTTCAGGGCACTGAGGCAGAAAATAAAGGAGAGAAAGACAGACGCTTTCCTGGTCAATTTCGGTGTTTAGTTAAAAGGAAGGAAAGTGATTGCGCTGCTCGTTTTCTCCTCACTGACAGGCGACGAGCAGATGCCGATTAGTTATTGTATGATGATTTAGTGTCTGGTAAAGCTTTCCATTTAAATGCACCCAGTAGTTATTTTGCATAGTCCCCCTGCAATTTGCCTCAGCTCAGGAGACATTGGCCATCGTCTTGTCCTAATGCTGTGTAATTGTTGGAGGGCCACATCGCTGGGCAGACACGTCAGACCATCGCGCTCTTTTAGGTCCCTACCACGACTCACTGAAATCACTCCCAGCTCCCACCGACTGGAAAAATGACAAACGTCTGTCACCCAGAACAACTTTAGTGGTTTTCGGGAGTCGACTTGTGTGATGCCCATTTAGCAAAATTCTTCATTTGAAAATAGAATAGAAGGCAAACGTCGCTCAGAAAATCAATACTGGAAAATTAGCGGAGGTGAAGACAGGTAGAGAAGACATCAGACACATGATAGAATTGTCAGATCTGAGATTTTTACAGAAAGGCTGAATACTATCAAGGATGTAGTGTTGTTCAAATCGGTTCTGTCATAGTATCAGGTGTGTTTTGACTCGTCAAGTGTTCACAATTCTTGAGGATGTGAGTGATTTCTTTCTTTTGCCCTTTCCCACTCTCGTTCTCACTGCATCCCACCCCTCCCCTCCTTCCCCTGTGGTGAAGGGCCACACAGGGAAAATGAAACCAAATAGAGGAGAAAAATGGAACATTGATTTTTTTTTTTTTTTTATCTTCACTGAACTCCTGATGGTGTTTTCAGGTTTCTCCTTTTTCACGCATCATCCTCTCTTTTCTTTTCCAAGCCATGTCTCGAGTTGTCTGTTATCACCTCACACAATAGTCTCGCCATCCGCAGTGTTGTTCATTGATGAGGTCTCAGAAGGTCCTGGTTATTCATCAAGGAGAATATAGTGTGTGAAATAGAGAGAGTGAGTGTGTGTGTTTATGTGTGCTTTTCAGAGCCGCGCTCCGGCTGACCTGTACCTGATGACCAAGAACCCAGAAGATTCCCCCAACACCCCCGATGTCCTGGAGATAGAGTTCAAAAACGGTTTGTGCTTGTGTCACCTGTTGATGCCTCGTCAGTCTACCTCTTATAACTTTAAATGTCATAACTTTAAATGGAATTTCTAAAATCTAAAGTCAAATGTAAATGGACAAACTTGCTAAAAATCTAATTTGTCATTTCATTTACCTTACATGTGCTGTGATATATGATAACATTTAAAATCTGTAAGTAATTTTTTAAATTTCAAATAGGCATTTATGTCAGACTTAAGGGCAAATTAATTTCCAGCTAAATATGGACTTCCTTTTGAAAAGATAGGATGATTTTCCCACTTTTTGTTTTTGAAATCAGCCATCAGATTCAATTTGATGGGACAGTTTTTGAAGATATTGAATGATATTAGATAGCAGTTCTTTAATGTATCAGTAAGGGATAGTGTCCATTTCCGATCGTCGTTCTCTTATGTTACTTAACAGTGATGGTAATGGCCGCAGGGCTACAGCTCTCACGCTGACCCGGTTGCACTTTATCACCATTCCTGACCACCCAGACTTATCCTTAACCCCTCACAGCATTACTCGGCCCAAAGCTGCCGTGTTTGGCCTGGGGGTACACACACAGGCCGGAAGCATTAAGTCCAGCTAATACACCAAGCCCTGAGGGGCCAGAGAAACACTCATTAGATATATTGCCACAAGGGCTGGGCTGAATAGTGGAAAGTGTCACATGTTTGCGCAAAGAGAGAATGGCAAAGAAACATCCATGCCTGGGGCAAATGGCACAGATGTCCCTTCATCCCCGGACACTAGTGGAAGCTTTGGAAGCGCTTACATCAATCGGCTGAGAGACACTGGCTCCTCTGATCACACAGGCTTGATGGGCAGCTTTATGAGCTACAATAGTTATTTAATGGAAGTTCAGAAGGTTGGCTGGATTTGGTGGGAACGTTTGTGATCGATAATGCTGGTAAAAGTCCAAATGAAAATGCTCATTCAGTGTGTATCAGCATTGAAGTGGTGTTCAGATCTCATTTTACCAGTTTCCCAAAGAAAATGTTAAACTATAAAACAAGTAGCTGGAGATGAGACATGCTTTTGTAAAACAGCTATGCGGTGGTGAAGCCTAGTCTGGTTTCGCGGGTTCTTTGCAGGCCTGCACTCTGTTTTCACACATATTCCCTCTGCCATTATTGAGCACCCTATGACAAAAGCTGTTTTAGTTGTCCACACAAAGGCCAGAGCCTACTCCTCCCTCTGAGCACAAGATCAGCACAAGAATGTTTCATTTCATTCCCCCTCCCACCTTTTCATCCCTGCCTTTCTCACCAAAGTTTTCTCACTGATTAAAAAAGAATATTTAACACAAGAACCTTTTTCCCCCGTCAAACACTCCATTCCCCATTCCTCTCCCTTTTTAAGAAAAAAAATTTCATCCCTCCCTCCTTTCATGCCAAAGAAGTGGAGAGGAAAAAGAGACAGAGAGGAAAAATGTAAAGCAGTAATTTTTCCTACAACTGTGTCTGCGCTCCCATTGTCTGCACTGTTAGGCTGCGAAAAACTGAAGAAAGGGATCACGGGGAGAAAAAGACCCCTCAGTGAATGATAGAACTCGCATGATGGAGAGAGCAAGGAGAAAACAGGGAACGAAAGGCCAGCCCCTACACTCCCACGTTCAGACACTTAATTTATTTGAACTTTTAATCTAATTATTAAGTATCTGGGAGGGGGCGCGGTTTCAGTAATGCATCATCCGTACTACCCTCTCCTGCACCGCGAGGTACTTTTTCTTCTTTCCATGGGAGCCACCGCGTTTCCCGCGATATGAGAATGGGCCATCAACAAAGCCCTTGTCTAAAAAAATTTGTCAAGTCCCTCACGTGTCATTCCTGTCAGGGCTTTGTAAACGCTGGCTGAAAGGCGACCAGAAGTGCTGCTCTTATCTTCAAAGCTATTTGACTGACAACTGCAAGCCTGCTAAAGTATGTATAGCCCTGAATGCTGGACGGATGGAGAGCGACTATCGGCAGATTTCTGTCTCATTTCCGCTCCTTGGGCAGTCCTCAAATGGTTATATTTTCTTCTCAACACACACATGGACACACACCCATGTGTCGTGTTTGTTTCCTCGCCTCCACCTTTGGCCCGTGTTGCTCATTGAAGGCCATGAATAAGCAGGTTCATGACAGTGATTGATGTGTGCTTGGTTTAAGTGGCTTTAGAGAGGAAGTGTGTGAAGTGAACGTGGGTGTCTTTATTTGTGTGTGTGTGTGTTAGAGACATGGTAATAAGAAGATGGGTGATGAATCTGCAAGTGGTTTTGTTCCCTGCACATGCGCATGAGCACACAAACAATCAGTGGCGCAAAAAAATCTCAGTGCTGAAGAGAGTATGGGTAACAAAGCTGCGTGAGTAATTGAATTAGGTAAAGGCCTGCCCACAATTTCACAGCTTTCAAACGAGCTGAGCCTTTGAATTTATTAGCCCTTCTCACCACCTCCCTTTGTAATGGTTTTCACTTTTAGCTGACGTCTACTGATTTCAGTGACTGAGATAATCAGCACTTGTCAACAGATTTTGTCAATTCTGTTTTTCGACAGTTTAGTCAGTTGAAATTAGTTTTTTCCATTAGTTTTTGAAAAACCATTTTCCCCAAAGTCTTGATTAACTCAACTGTGTAAATGTAATTTTTTTTTAACCTGCTCCCTGTGGGTGTTGATCTCTCTTGGATCAAAGTGATTTTCGATTTAGAGATCAGAGTATCAAAGACCAATTTGGCAGCTAATGTCAAATCATTGTCATGAATGACACCTTAAAAGTTCACACATGTGCGTCTATTTTTTCCTAATTTTAGCCCTTTTTTTGCAATACAGCGTTGTGTCTAAAAACTTTATTTATGTTGAACTAAAAAGGTTGTTAAAGTTTATTTGGTAACAACAAGGGCACTTGACCATAAACATCATATAAACACAGCTGAACTGGATGAGCTGAGGAAAAAAAAATAATGCAACAGTAAATAATACCAATCTGAATCCTTCTCCTAACCAGCAATTTTTTTTTCTGTGGGTTTTCTTAATTTGTATATATCAGAGTAGGTGTGTGTAGGTGTGTTAAAACTGTACACAAAGCACAGGTAACTGTGGTCTACCACTTTATGGTCATTTTCAGGGTAGAATAAGGGCAATATGTCCCATACAGGCATGAACATTTTAAGTAATGTCTTTTAATTGCCGGCTGCCTTGACAGACGATAATCGGTTAATTATTAAATAATATATGAAAAGTAGGTTTAATTTGGAATTAACAGGACACATAAAGTTACATATTACTTGTATTTTGATAAAATACATTTTCTCATACTAAAATATTACTTTGAAATATTTGATGACTAAGTATTTGTAACTTGTAGTAAGATACCTTCTGATGTGCCCATCTGTGGTTGTCAGTTATAAAAAAAATGTATCCGTTGAATTCTTAACGACGATTACTTCATTAATAATGAACCTCTCTAATCATGTATGAAAATTGAATTTTCGCAATAGTAATGGATGACAGTGACAACAATGCAAGTTATGCTTATTTCAAACAAAATATGCAGGAATGGTACAATTTAAAATCAGTCTTTTTTTTATCAATGTACAAAGAAAACATAACTTACTGTTTCAGTGTCAGCCAAGTCATATAAATCAAGGATTAAATATCAGTGAAAAGTGGAGTATTTTGTTTCATTTTTATGTCTGTGTAATATCATTTATGAACTCAAATTCCTTTCCCTTAGGAGTGCCTGTCAAGGTGACCAATGAGCAAGAAGGCACGTCTAAGGACTCACCACTAGATATCTTCTCCTACCTCAATGACATTGGGTAAGCATGTTTCTGAGGAAAAACAAGATATGTTAGTGTCACAGTGTTAAGTTCCAACACCTCTGGAAGGATTTGTGTCTGTTGCTGCGGGCCTCGAATAGAATCCCACCAGAGTTTTCCCTCCCGTGTCTCCCCCACTTTGTCTCCATCACTGCTTCCCAACTGTCCGAATAAACAATAAACAAAAAACAGTACCAAAGGGTAGCTGAAGAAAAATCTGTTTCCTCTGCTGCTTTTTTCTGATGATTTTTGTTGTGTTTTATGGGGCATCTAAGTTGTGTCTACTATGTTTGTGGGTTATTGCTGCTTTATCATTACATGCATCACAGTCTAGTTAGTCATGTAGTTATGATTTAATGCCAAATTTCAAGACTAAAATGGTTTTAGATCAGCCTTGCTATTCAAATATTACATTTGAGAAAAGGGGAAACATGAGGAGAATTATTCTAACTAAACTATTCTAAAGTGTGGTGTGAACTGTTTCCTCACTGTCTATTGGGCTGCTATGTTTAAGCTTTAATGATAATTCATAATTAATGTTTACTAAAAGATAAACATGTTTTGCAATGGCAGGGCAATACACAATTTAATTAATCTCTATGTGTGGACTTCCCTAGATGAAGGTGGAATTGATGTATGAGTGTTTCTTTGGCTCTCCCTGTCTCTCTCTTAGTGGAAAGCATGGCGTTGGTCGGATTGACATTGTAGAGAACCGTTTCATTGGCATGAAGTCCCGAGGTGAGGAATTAAAAATTATGTTTACGTTCGTCCATCTTAGTTATGACATTTTTCTTTCTGCACCTGACAGGCAGTGATATGCACTCTAAATGCAGTGTGATGGACATATTTGCACTTACACTAAAATACGTCTCAATATTTTAATTTTACATCTATTCAAATGTTTTCCTTTCAGTGTCCCTGGCTTTCATGCATTTTGCAGTTATTTTAGCTGAGTGCTTTAAGTGTCACACTTGCTATTCCACTTCCATAAAAGTGGGCTGGATGGCAAACACACTCTCCTCAAAGGATTTTTATTTTTTTTTTACTGTGGCACACCTGGAATCATAGACACTGAAGTTTCACTTATGCATGCACACACATACAGAAAACACACCCACTGTGAAGCACATGCTTCACTGGATACAAACAAGAACACAGTCAATCACATATGTGCACATGTAGTCACACATGATGTCTTTGTGTCTTTATCGTTGAATCAACAGGAAAAACTCCTTTGTTAGGTCTCTACATGTGTTACCGCAGCTAATATACAAGGGCAGTAAGCTGTTCTGGCCTTGGATGCTACACACACGCACACACACATACTCTCTCACGCGCACACTCTCCTCTTCCCCCACGACACTATGTGCTATGATTGGCAAATTGACTGGCCAACAGACTGTGGCTGTGGCGCAACTTGGCAGGTAGAAATTGGAAAATGGGAAGCCCACTTTTCTCTTCCCTCGGCTGAACAAAAGATCAAAGCTTTTTCCTCCACTGAAGCAATAGAAAGAGGTGGAGCACAAGGTGTCCAAGTGGTTGAATAAGTACCACTGAGTGTACATGTTGGTCTCCTCTGGAATGGCAGTCGTGTTAGCACAATAGATGATGGGGAGGGATTGAATGGAGACGTGTCATACCTATTTGTGTTGGGTCATATTTATTTGTGCGGGGTCAGGGAGATGGAGGGGATTGAAATGGTTTGTCAAGAATGTTGTCACTGTGCTATAAACCATTCAACTGCCCGTGTGTCAGACTAACATTTCCTGCCTGTCACAGTGCTGTCAGGCCTCTGACCTGTGCCCTGGTGATGGCGTTAGCTGAGGTGCATCTATGAAATGCAGGAAATGGCTGCATCTTTTGATGATGAATGGACTGCCTCATGTCAAGCCCTGACTGCTGTCAAACTTCAAGACAGTAGCGCTAAAAAAAAGCATATTAATATAACTTGTTTTTCATTTTTTTCATTCATTGAAATTATTTAGAAATGTTCAAATAGTATATTCACTGTGACTTTTTATCCATCTTAAGATGTTTATCTGCTTTTTATTTACATGTGTTGCCTGTTTATGCCTGACTAACAGTTTGCCCGAAGGGTCAGAGAGGATCAGCTCAGAAAGAATTCATTCCTGGTCCGAACCCCTTCAGGCATGGTTAGCATACCTGCAGCATAAAAGATTAAAACCTCAAAAACCACTGAGGGTGTCGTCTCTAAGCTTAACTAAACTGCCACTGTTGGAGCTTACCCAGATAGCGTTTCATTGTTTGCGCCTCTCTGTTAAGATAGCTCTCTTTTGGAGCACTTAAGCCAAGTTGGAGGGCAGTTTTAACTTATTTATCTGATAGAGCCAGCGGAAATGTCCCTACGTGCCCTGCATGGCCCTGGATCACCAAAAAGCCACAATCCATTCTGGCTCAGGTGGCAACCTTTAGAGGCTTTAGACAATTAGCAGCATTGCTAAGCTCTGTTTTTGGCCAGAAGCACAAAGTAAGTGCTTCTCCATTTTCAGATCAGGGCAGATGCTGGAGTATTTAGGGTCGTAGAGATTTGAGCACTGCTGCTTGCCAGATTCAAAGAGATTAAATAGTGTTCATCTGTTAAATCTGTTAAAAGAGTTCTGGAGAACACTGCAAATTATGAAATATGCTTACTCTCTCAGTATATTGCAGCTCTGTGTTGGCTGCAGTAATTTGCCTGTTTGGCAGCTTGGCAGCATAGCTTGAGTCAAAAAAGAGTGACTGTCATTCAGATTGACAGATGATGTGAGGAACCATATATTGAACGGGGCAACAGCACTCAGTTTTTCAAAATTTCAGCTCTCACAAAATGGATGTCATTGATAAAGCTCCTATTTCTGGTGTCAAATCTGTCTGGTAGCATTTTCCCAGCCCTCCTTTTGTTTTAGCTGACATTTGAATGACAGCTTCATTTCTCCTGTCATCTACCTCATCTTTTCTCCTCTCACCCCTCCCTCCCTGTCCAGAGGGGGTAAATTGCAGGGTAGGCAGAGCCCTGGTCCAGGCTCCAAGCTGGCAAGGGCCTCCTACCCTGTCATTTTACCCAGGATGGACTCATCCATGTTTTGTGAGCACTGTGAAGGCCTGTCTGTCAGACAGACTAATAGAGCTGTTTGCTTGTAGGTAGTTCAGGGCTTATAGTTTATACTTCTATGAATGGCCTCTGATGATGATGATGATGATGATGATGATGATGATGATGATGATGATGATGATGCTGACAGTTCTGCAGGTTTTGATAAATTGAGGGACTGAATAGGAGAGAATTATGCTTACTCTCTCAGTATATTAGCAATAATTTCTATAATTTGGGTCTCACAGGTGGTAGACTATACACAAAAGTATGTATTAGAAAAGTAAGATTATGTGTTTTTTATTTGAGATGCAAAACATTATCCAAGCTGGTAAAGGCTCGTGCATATCCTTACCAATCTCTTATTTCATATTTGTATTTAAATGTTGTGTTTGGTGCAAATATTCATATTTAGCTGATTCATTTTTCTGTGTTTATCAGGGATATATGAAACCCCAGGAGGCACAATTCTGTTGAAGGCCCATTTAGACATTGAGACCTTTACCATGGACAAAGAGGTGCGTCGGATCAAGCAGGGACTGGGTATCAAGTTTTCTGAACTCATCTACAATGGTAAGTCCCTTAAATACATAATCTTAATTAGATGGTTTCACTTAATTTGTAATTTGTATTGTCTCTTACTTTCCTTATTCCAGTATAATATGTTGCTTGATCATGATGTCTATAAGTATCTCAAATGAAAGCATTTACACAATTGTATGGTACACACATATCTGTGGGTATTTGTGTATATGTCGAAAGATAAGTAGCGCAAAATTGCAGGACAGGAATGCAGAATTGAGGTAATTTAGAAACCACTTCACCGTTATATAGTTGGTCCACCAAACAGCTCTGACAAGCTCATTTTTAAACTTGGCAGTGTCCCGTTCAGTATGTATCCACCATGCTTCTTTAAAAACTCAAAACTAAGGAATTAATATGAAGATTGTTTATTTGTTCATCTTAAATACTACAAATTAAAACAAACTTTTGGCCATTATAACATTATCTGTTTGGTTTTAATGCACAATTATCAATCACCATCAGCTTCAGGAATCCAGTATCACTCAGGCTAAAAGTCTCTTTGCAGTTTATTAAAGACAGAAGTGAGCATGCTACATGTGTACCTGTGTGTGTGTGTGTGTGTGTGTGTGTGTGTGTGTGTGTGTGTGTGTGTGTGTGTGTGTGTGTGTGAGAGCTTTTCTTGGCTCAGGTGTCTTAATCACCCCTTCTGCTCGGTCGCCAGTCCCCTGCACCTTCATCCACATAATAGGATCAGTGCCATTAGAGACTGACTACTAGGCCACTTCAGTTATACCCTCCAGAGACAGGAAGCAAACACATACACACACAGACGCACAGACGCACAAAGGTGCTACCTTCAGAAGCAGGGCAGAGATTAAACCCATTGTGGGTTTAAATCATTAATAACTCTGCAGATAGATAGCAGATGGCTGTCAGTGGGGCTTATGTTAACAATCCACCTGTCCTGCATCTGTTTTGCATTAATATGTCACTTTTTACCCAAACAGTTTTCATGAAAGAATTAGCAGCAAGTAAGGGTGGTGCAGGGCTGCTGCAGGAAGGATTTCACATTTAGAAAGTAAAGGCCGCTACATCCATATTCATGGTCAAATCAATTACAAGAACACTCATTCAGGTACATTTTGAGAACTGAATAATGCATGATGTCACTGATCAAGGAAATTTCCCAGGTTTCATATCACTGTAAATTTTAAAGGGTTGGAAATTTAAACTTAAGCCATTATAAAATGCAGTTTTTGAATAAAAGGTATTTTTTCATTATATTTGAAACCAAATAGACCAAGCGATGAATTATGTCACCATATGGAGACTCTCACAGTGAACTGTTTTAAAAGAATCAACATGAAGATCAATTAAAATATAGCGGGCTGTAATCTAAACTGGGCCCTGTGTGTAATTGTCATGTCCGACATCTCGTGCCAATTCAGAGGCAGTGAAAGCGGGGAAGGATTGTGTCTTTGAACATGGCCAGACGATGAGGTGGAGGTCAGCCACTGATGAGAGGAGAACCCCTGCTGAGTGGGGCGTGTCTGACCTCTGAACATATACAGACACGTCCCTTGCCCATCTGTCTCTGAGACTGACGGGGCAGGTCAGCGAAATGGGACAAAAGACGGGGATGTTTGAAGATCACCTGGAACAGAATTTAGACCAAAGCAAAGAGTTTCAGCACCATGAAAGAGGGAACTGTGGGCATCATACACACTCCTGTAGACCCTGCTGCTAGTGGAGGATTCATAGAGAGAAAGCCCCTGTCCCCACTTGTCTAGCCTATACATTTTTATTAATTTTTTTGCATTGGCCAGTTATTTACTTACATAGATACAGACATGAAGAAAAAGAATGACACTCTTACATTTGCTATATACAGTAGGTGACATTTAAAGAGATTTCTCCTCTCTGTGTTTTAAATTGAGTAAAATCAAAAACAATTGTATGCATTTTTGTTAATGTTGACATTTCCTTGGTTCCCTCAGGTTTCTGGTACAGTCCAGAATGTGACTTTGTGCGAAACTGTATAAACAAATCCCAGGACAACGTGGAGGGCAAAGTACAGTTATCTGTCTTCAAGGGTCAGGTCTACATCCTGGGACGAGAGTCCCCCAAGTCCCTTTACAATGAGGAGTTGGTCAGGTAAGCAGCGACAGAGTCAGTGTGTGTGTGTGTGTGTGTGTGTGTGTGTGTGGGGTGGGGGGTGTTTATCAGAGCAGCCATGTGTCAGGGAATCAAAGTGTGTGCTTGTTCGGACTTGACAGCTGCGTTTGACTGCTCTGGGCACAGTGCTGCTATTCCACATGTTCACCAACCAGCCTGTTGTTAGGTCATCTTGCCCAGCTTTTCCTCTGACCCTCCACATCAACATACTAAACCGACCCTGCCTTACAAAGACATCAGAGAAGTGTCAAGCTCAGTTCCTGGAGGGCAGACCCCGACCCGACTCCTCCTAGTGCACCCCCATGGCCCTTCAAGGCAGGGTAACAGTGGGTTTGTTCAGGATGCTGACCCCTGATGCCCTCTGGGCAAGCTCAGCACTGACCAAAGTAAAACCCCTCCATATGCCATCTCCTTCTCCACTTCACACACACACAGACACACTCTCCAGTTGTACCCTAGAGTCAGAGAGCTAATGGGTTTTTTTAAGCCAAAGGAGAGCGGTGATTTCATTGGGCTTTTATGAGGAAAGAACATGGGTGTCATGCTAGTTAAGCAGGTCAGAAAGGGGGAGACAGGGAACACATGTCTCACACAGTGAGCCATTCACTTCCAGGTTTGGCAAGAGAGAAAAAACATCAATGCACTGAGTGTATATTTTGTCCTGTGTGGGTGAGAGAGATAAATACAGATTTTACTGTACTGCCCTTTAAACCACTATTATATTAGCTTGCAACTATGTGTCCTGCTGCTTTAGTGAGTATTGTGTGTTCAGTAAACATTTAATAACAAACTGCTGAGTCACTCTCAAGATAAATTACGGCTCATCAATCTCTAAATCAAGCAGTGGCTAAGAAACTCTTACTGATGAAGGTTTTTGCTCCTAACACCTTGTAGAGACTCAATTCTTAGCTGGGACGACATGAGTGTGACTCAAGTGTTGAGTTGCAGCATCACAAAGACCTCGAGGTGACTGACAGATGGGCGCAGTGATTCCTCATAAGGGAGCACATTAGAAACACCCCAACTGAAAAAACATCACATATCAGTTGTAAATGTAGTCACTTAGTTTTTCCATTCGAAAAAAAAATGTTGTGGTCTATTGATGCACAACCAGAATATGCTACACCAGGGGTTACAATAACAGATAAAGTAAGCAAAGCTGCTTTAATTTTGCTGAGCTCCTGTCTGTCGCTGACCTAACAGAATGCAGCCAATATTGAAGCCACAAAATGGCTTAAAAATAGTCATAATATTTTGTAAAGTATTACTTAATAATGAATACTTTATTTTGATATAATTGAGAACCAAGTATTTGTAATTTGTGACAAGATACTTTTTGATGTGTTAGTGGTCATCATACCTACGGCCAACAGTCTAAACCCAAAATAAATTCACTTTACTATCATATATATAACAAAAAAGGCATCAAATCCTCACATTTGAGGCATTTATCAATGACATCATTGATAAACGTCATCAACATCACATCATCTTGATTTTTTTTGTCATAGAAAAACTGACAAATTTGGAAGGATCTGAATTTTGACCTTAAAACTCAAGTATGCCAGTAACTGTAAGATAATAGTACATTTCAAACTGTAAAAGTGTTTTGGAAAGGATTTACTATACATGAAAACTATAAATAAACCCACAAATAAATCTGAAATATATTTAACTTGAATGAATCAATTAATGTCTACTGGCACTGATCATGCAATTTACCACCCCTCAGCTCCTAACTGTTCACGCGCTGATAAAACCAAAGTGCATTTTTAAAAAATCTGTGTTATCAAGAGTTTTGCTGCAATTAGCTACACTGCAATTTCTTGTTCATGTCTGTCAGCATGGAAAAATGTTAATTTAACAATGACTGCAAGAAACTAGAAGATTAAATCAGCATGACTGATGACAGTCAGACTGTAGTGATACAGTAATACAGTAAAACTTTGTATGAATGGTACATCACAGTAAATGTTCATAGGTGGTAAGTGACCACGGTGTAGACTGTACAGGTCCACACAAATTTTGATAGAGGTTTTTCTGGATTACTTGATAACTTCTACAGCGCTGTTGTATGCATACATAGGTGTACTGTACAGCAGCTACACACCTGGAAGTGGCAGACCCGCGCGCACACAACACACACATATCTGCCGCCACATGACGACCTGCCACAATCACACACATACACACACAGACCAGATTAGCCATGAAACCCCCGCTGACATCCTGTTGGCTCTCCACGGGCAACAGTAAACGGCGTCATTAACACAGTGGTAATACAGCCCGTCACCGCACCCATCTGAGACAGAAATGTCACCCTCCTCGCTGTCCGCTGGCTCCACTCACAATTAGACTGCAGGGTTTCTTCAAGGAATACACAAAATATCACATGCTTGCACACATACGCACACACACACACACACACATAGTGCCGTATTCTTTTAAGCCACTCACTCATAATGGTGTTCAGGTGCTTGGTAGGGAGCCTTGTATTGAGAGTTGATGATTTAGTTGTCGCTCTTTCTTTTTATAGTGTTTATCCTATCATTTGTTGGCAATTTCCCCTTTTGCTAAGTGCTTTTGAAGAATGAGTGCAAGCTGTACATCGGGAGTTGGGGGTGTCGTGGGTGCGAAAGGACTCAGTGAGGGAGTGTATTAAGCACTGCAGGTAGAAACTGCCGTAATTACACAGCAAACGGACACTCTTTGTGAGACACTCACTCACACTAAGAGAAGACTTTACAACAAGCAGCCTTAACAACATAGACGATTCAGTGGAACAAGTTATAGATTCACGTCTTCTTCTTTCTTTTTTTTTTTTTTTTTTAGAAGAAGTGGATATGGTGGAAAACAGAAACGTCAGATTACAAAATCACCTCGACACTTAGCTCAGAGTTGATATGATGGGATTGTTTTAAAATGGATTACGCACATCTATTGTGTGCTTGTGAATATGAGCGTGTTTTCATTCTGTGATATTGATTCTCCGTTATTCAGGACATACAATGCTAAAGAGGAGCATTTAGAGGAAAATCGATCTGGACATTATTTCAAAAGAGCAGATTTTCAATGATCCAGTTATCCCAGTGGTTGATGAGGCTCCATGTCTCTTGTGTTTACTGCAGTGATACCAAACATTGCAATCATTTTGTTACCAGAATATCCGGTAACTTTTTCCTTCAGTTCCTGGTTTCTCTTAACTATGTTGTCCTCATAGAGTGCTGCAGGGATGATTTTTGTCACCCTGGTTACTTCAACAAAAAATTTTATGGGATTTTTAATTTGGATTTTAGATTATTGCAGAAAATAACCCTGACCCTGTGGCAAAAATAAGTTTGTGATATTTACATGTTTTGTTCAACAAGATAATCTTCACAAACACAACTGTTATGATTTTTGAATTGTAACTGCAGTCACTGTTAGTAAATGCCTAACAAACGACACTATGGTTGCATGAATTAGATATCACCACCACGATGTTTCCTACTACGTTATACCATACACACTTTACTATAAAGTGACCAAACTGCAAGCTGGTACATTGGAGTTAGAGTAGCCTGTAAAGAGTGACTAGTGAGTAGATTAATCTTCGGCATCATGACATTTAATGTGCCCTACAGATCCTGTAGTCTTATTTACCCACTTGTTAGTGACCACCTTTTTAAGGAC
The DNA here is from genome assembly GCF_904848185.1 of Acanthopagrus latus. Taxonomy (NCBI): domain Eukaryota; kingdom Metazoa; phylum Chordata; class Actinopteri; order Spariformes; family Sparidae; genus Acanthopagrus; species Acanthopagrus latus. The sequence goes on along the minus strand of NC_051050.1, from coordinate 15,640,279 downwards.
ATATAAATGACAAGTGGCATCTTTCAGGCATCTGATAAAAAAACTAAAAAAAACAACAACAAAAAAAAACAAATACAAAAATGCCAACTTTTTCTCAGGTTTTTTCATTGCTGTGGCAAATATGAAGACTGGTCTCACATGCCTCTTTCTTGACTTCTTCTCTTCTCTCCAGCATGGACGTGCAGGGTGACTACGACCCATGTGATGCCTCTGGATTCATCAGGATTAATGCTGTCAGGTTAGCATCATTTTAACCTTAAGAGTAATTCCAAACAGCTGAGAAAAAATGCATTACACTACCTAGACTTACACTTTAAATCTTATTGTTTTTCCTTGTTCTCCTCCACAGGTTAAGGGAGCACCATCGTTTGCAAGGTTTCTCCAGCACCAAGCAGTAACTACTGAAACCATCCCCTCTCCGATGTGTCTTAAACAGTAGTAGGTTTAGACTCTGTGCCTCCATTCTCTACTTGGTAATCTTAAAGTCTAGTGTTAGTTAAATAAGCATCAGGGAACCTTAACTCACTGGGCTGGCACACACTAAAATCATAGGTGTTTCTTAGGTGACGAATAGTGGAGGAAGAAAAATAACTCTAACATCATGACCGTTTGAATCATGTGTACAGATGACTATTAAATATATGCTGGATGTTTCTTAGTATATTATTTCCTGAACATGTGTTCATTCTTGGTATCAGTGGGTCAGTACTTGAAATATGAAATTATTAGTTATTTGATATTAACAAATGTTAAAACTAGGAGTCTTTTGTTTCTGAAATAAAATCGAGTGAATCTTGTTTTTTCTTCCTCCGCTCTTTTCTAAATTCATAACAGTATAAAAATTATGAGCATTTGTCATGAGTGTGCAAGCAAACACTGTGTTGGTATAAATCATCCCCTGTCAGCTTGAATGTGTGATTAATAGTTCATGTCTTTGGCAGACAGCCTATTTATTAATGCCTGCCTGTTTAACTCTTGGGGTTGTACAGTCACTGCCCCGTGAAGGTTTCAGGGCAGCAAGGACACTGTATCATATTTGCAATATGTAGATGAGCAGGTAGCAGTGCACGGGGTTCATCACAGGCGAAAGTCAACATGGTGGCTTGCTGGTAGCAGCTGGAGCAGAAGTAACAAGGCCATTTCTGAGCTCAAATGGCACAAGTCAGATGGAAGGAAAACCAATTGGCCACATATGTATATTTCCATGCTCTGTATGGGGTCCCCAGGGTTAGAGAACAGAAGAAACAGAACAGAAAGATGGAGAATCATTTTAAAGGCAAAGGTAGAGCACTTTATCATTTATTACCTTTTTTGAGAAATAGAGTAACTCTGTATGGATGAGCACGGAGCTCTGTTTTTTTGCCCAACATGTTGTCCCAGAATTTCAAAACGTTTGACTATGAGGATGCACCTCAGGCTTTAATTCACACTATCATCAAGCACACTATGATAGAAATAGAGAGCAACAAAATCAAAGTCAGGTCACTACAGCTACAGAGATGAGTGATGAATATTGTATACCTAATAGGATGTGTGCCAGCATTGAAAGTGGTCTGACAGTCAGCACTTTTGTTGTTTAAAGTAAGCAACAATGACTCAACAACCAACATCCAGAGAGCTTAGACACAATGTGCGGAAGTTGCATGTAATTATCTGTCACCAGAAAACTTTGCAAATTCTTTCATGTGGCAAATGGCCTCAAAAATCATGGCAGCACATCAAAAAATATACCAGAAAATACACGATCTTCACAACTATATTGAATTAAAACACTCTAAAATGATAATATTTATGCACCAAATGACACACTGATGTGGAACCCTAAGACATTTCAATAAACAAATTAGATTTAACATTTGAATGTACTATTAATTCATCGGGTAAGCTAAGCTAAGCTAGGCTAATGGACCCGCAGCTAAAGGGAAACTGCAAACTACTCCTTTCATTTCTATAATATTATTTGCCGTGCTGTAAGTCTTGAGTGTCTGTGCAGGAAGTATAAAGAATATGAGCCATCTTTTCCATCCTTCATGACCGTCACTTACTCAGAGATTAATGCCACTGTGTACTTGGAGGAGGTCGACCTCCATCACAGAAAGTTCTGAAGCTAAAGAAGGTCGTTTTCACCTTCGTAAACAAATGAAGACTTTCCTTGTCCAAATCCCATTGCTGAGTTCAGTGCACTTACAAAAGCAGTTTCAGAGAGGACAAGTATTTAAGGTTTGTTAACGTGTTCAAATGATTTGTTCCAGTCCTCTGTAGACTATAGTTGACTCCTTACTATATCATGCTTCAGTTTGTGGGACACAGCAGCTGTTTCTGTGCGCACCTCTCCCAGATCCCCACTGTTGAAAGATGTCAGTCCGGCATTGAAGTGCTGGGTACGGTGCGAGTCCACAGGCACAGGAGACCCCCTGCCAGGTCTAATGGGCAATGACGGATCCTCGGACCCTTTCAGTCCTTAAAGAGCCGCTCAGCCCCCGCTCAATTACACGGCAGGCGTCTCAGTCTTTGCCTGGTCAATTACCAGCCAGCCCCTGCATTTACTGTCGTGCACACACAGGTTGCAAGATAATCAGTGTCCAAAATTGCTCGGGTAGAATGAAGGGATGGATGGAGAGGTATTCAGATTAGTCAGTCAAGCTGAAGGGGAGGTAGGAGGGATGGGGACAGCTATCAATCTCAATCTGGCTTCAGCGGCTGTAGGGGGAGGATCGTGCTGACCTTTCGGCTTAATTTCTGGAAAGATATGATCCGGGGAAATTTTTACTGATGTGATAGCTGTCTTGTACAACATGTCTGTTTCTTTTCGGAGTAGACAGATGGTTTGTGTATGTGAGGTCCGCTCTAGAATTATATTTGAGCACAAACTTCTCTCATCAACTGGCTGTGCATGCATGTGGGCGTCTAGATCCATGTCTACCACGTCTCGTATTCCACCTACCTTCCCCTCGCTCCTACCTGTCTAACCCAGCCAGCCAGGTATGAAAGCTGGCTGACACCTGACCAAGGGAATTAATCATCCTTGACCCTGGACCAATTACCCCTCATTACCCACTCTGTGTCCACCTCTCAGGGGAGAGCTGTGTAACAATAGCGCAACATGAAAGTTGTCAGCGTCACAGGGCTGAGCCCTAATGGACGCTCCTGCGCGACTGTGTCTCCTCAGGAGTCCAGGTCGACTAACCTTCAAGTCCTTGTCACTCTCCAACAGCACACCTACAAAGCAGGCTATTGTTCGGGATAAGGGTCCGTGACCTCTTGAGATGAAGTGAAGGTGCCGCGGGCGATGAGAGGGCAGCCCAGCTGGAAACGGATGATCGAAGGTTGTGGGAGAACAAGAGAGTGTCGAAACACTCGAAGTCACGCTCAATTTTTGTTCTCTTTGTTTGGTGACTCTTGCTGAGAGAGCAAACTTTTATCAGTGTTTGTCAGTTCATACTACTAAAGAACTTACTTAGGGCTGGGTTTTAAAAACATCTGATTAAAAGTGATTCAATATTGATTCATAAAATCCAGAGATTGATCTTTTAATGCATGTGTTTCCTGTGGATGAGGGTCCAAAATCAACTCTCGCCAAGTGCAATTGACGTCAGATTCATGGTGCATTCATGTGCACCTCATTAACTCACAAATCTACAGTACAATCAAATGGCCAAGAGGGTCATTTTATTTTAGCCTAATGGCCAACAGATCCTCCTTAACTTAGTTCAAACTTTTAAATATCACCAACATTAACATTGCCAGGATTTTACTCATCAGCATTGATATTGACTTGTGGGAACAAACAGAGGGGGAATTAACTGAACAAAGCACATCAGAATGTCTTTTACCCATCAGCATATCTGGTAGTCATTCAATCTGCGCTCTTCATCTACCTGTCTCCATGTTCGCTGACCTCTACTCTGTAAGCACAATGAGACAGGAACAATGACCATGGGGGGTTAATTACCACAAATTAGAGACCGAAGTGGCTCTCCTTCACTATGGTTTGTGTAACCTAAGCCCGGCGAGCCGTATCGTGGCTCTATTGTCATGTCAGTCCACCTGTCTATGGTCCTTGTCCACATTCCGGATTTCCACTCGTGCAAAGAAAATTAATTGAACCTCTTCTTTCTTATTCTTCATTTTAGTGTTGACTGGTCCTGACCGCTTTTATTTGTCTTTTTGCCATGACAGCTATCGCATGATATTTTATCTGTGCATTCACTATGATAGCTTGATAAACTGTCAATTGCTGGTTGTTTCTGAACATTTCACTTAATGCTCCTTTACTTAGCAGGTAAGGGGTTAATGGACTGGCCCCCTGTGGTTTGCGCGGAAAGCTAATGGGCCTGGCAAAGATGATGAGGTCACTCTCTTATTGCTCAGAAACAATGAGCGATTTACAGGCCAGGATACCATGCCAAGGCTGTTGGCTTAATATAATATATTATTTATATTTATACGTTTTATATTCAAGGGGAGAGGATGAACAGCTCATGTTGTGTGAAGGATGTGAGGCTGCAGTACGCAAACTTATCTGACTTCTGTGGCTGACTTTGACTAAATCAGAATTATGAGATAGATTCTGAACAAATGCAGGCAGCAGGGGACTTTGCATCACCTGAGAGGGGAATAGAAATGTCCAGCAGTTGCGAGTTCTATTAATTTGTTAATTAATACTGTGGCTCAGATCACTTATTGGCTATAAAAAGCCACTGACAGCCTCTAACAGAGCTGATTTGTCCTCATAGCTGAAATGTCCATTCATGCTCTTGAAACGTGATCTCCTGCGACAAAACATCAAGAGGCCATCTGTGAACAACCACCAAAATAAAGCAGGAGACATTTTGCCTTCCAGGCTAGCTAACATCCGTGGATCCTGTGAGTGTGAGTGCTGTCCTTCACGTCGAAGCTTATTTTCTGGTGTCAAAGGACACCCATACACTGATGTCCTGTAGATCTATAGACAGATGGGACCATTACGGTCGAAGCCCCTGGCTTTGTTTGGCCCGAGCCGGTGATGAAATATTGATGGAAAAATAGAAATATTTTGCCTGCTGCTCAATGTTGCCCATCTAAAAGGGTTAAAGAGTGTGAGGACTTTCCTGTCTCCTGTTACAGCAAAATGTAGCTCAACTAGCCACTAACATTGACTATCAGAGTCTGCAGGCTCTGCGGGGCTAACAAGAATCGATAACCTTTCCCGTGCCGGATTAAGTTTCCCTGTTATAATTGCTTCTAGTAGCTTTTAAGTCATTTGTAGTTATGTGGAGTTGTAGGTTTACTACTGCTAACTTTTTTGGGAGACATAATGTGTCTTAAAGAGTTTGTCAAATATTTTCTTGGATTGCGTAGATTATCCTGAATATTTTAAGCCACGTTCAAACCCAGAGAAATATATAATTTTGCTCAAGGTAACAGTGGGTCTCTTATGGTCACCTGTCGAGATAACCTCAGAGGGAAACTGGTAAATGGCACATGATAATGACACACAAGAGAGTGGGAGGGAAGTTGAACCTGAATGAATCTAATGTGACGGAGGCTTTAAGATGTGTTACGTTTTTTTCGGTCATCTTTTAATAGAACCAGGGTAGCTGTTTCCAGACTTTACACCAAGCTAACCCCTTGTTTCCTTTTTGTTCTTCGGAATCCACGTAATGGCTCAAGCACACGAACCTGACCACGACCAGAGCAGCAGAGGTTCGGGATAACTCGTGTGTCGCTGTGTGTGTTTTAAACAACACAATACAGTGTACTTCCCCTGATAATAGCAAATGTAAAATCCATTCCAATGCAATGCAAATGTGTTGCAAAATCAATGTCAACACTGTGATCACTCAATTCAGCACTTTGTCACGATCTATGTCACAGAAACACCTTTTTTTCCCTTAACTATACACATTCAACTGTGACACACACTCCTCAAAGGTAAGTTATTTAGTGGACTCACCACATAGGTAAGCCTCTAATGTAATTAAAGTGTTTTTCATTGTTTGGTTTAAATCTGCAGCAACTCTGCACCGCAGTATACAGTAAATGGCTGGCTGTAATCCAGTTCCATATGGCAGGCTAAACAGCAGTCTCAGTGTCTGCCGAGAGATCCTTTGCCAGCTGCTCAGACCTGTTGAGCCTGTTGGTACTGAAGCGCCTGTTCCTTCTTCACACATACTGACCAACTTGAGATCAGGAGGCCATCTGCACATTTAGAGTAAGTTGTCAGCGTGCTGGTTGTCTTTGGCTTTACCAGCTGATATCAAACAGGACTGTGGGTCAGCAGCCATGCAGGAGGCTCTGTGAGGCCGTCGGCCCAGTTGTGCTCAGAGCCAAAGGCCAACGAGCTCACAGCGACAACGCTAACAAGCTTATGTGAAGCAGGTGTAATGCTTACCATGTTTACCAGTCTCAGTGTAGTGTTTTAGCATGCTAACGTCTGCTAAATACACAACAAAGTAATTTGATTTTCAGGTATCTGATGGTAACAAAAGTATTACACTGATAAAAACTGGCCAGATGATGATGCTAGATGAAATGTCAGGCTCTAAGCAGAGTCATTGCAACTCCTAAAAGACATTTTACCAAACATATCAACCCGCTGGTGGCAGCAGAAGGAAAATTTGGGGATGCAAACAGCCGAATGTTTTTATCGCAGTCCATCCGCTTTGGGGTTGTTGAGATATTTCAGTCTGGACCAAAGTGCTGGTGACCGACAGACTGACTGCCATCTCCAGAGCCATGCCCCGAGCATGGCTAAAAACCACCTTCACCATTACACCCTGCTCCACTTCCCAGACCCCCTGGGGCAGCAGCAGTAATGCAGGATCTCAAATCAATAGATTTATCTCCTTCATTTGAGAGGGACTTGGCTCGTGCCTCTCCCCTTCCCCTCGTCTCCCAGGGGTCTACTGGTGGGGCTTGTTTGCTGGCGCGCACTCTTTGTGTTCTTCGATCTGTTGGTCTGTGAGGTGGTGAATGGATGAGAGGCCTATCAGGTTCAAGGTGCCTGTCCTGGTTGCTCTGTCTGGCCCACTCTCACTGAATCCCTTGGATGGCCTAAATGTTTAATAGCGCTGGTTATTTGGCTGTTATGGCGTGTGTTATGATGGATGGTAATGCAGCGCTTTCTGATGGTGCCTGAATTACACCACAGGGCATTCGGCTGTTTGGGTTGGGTGTTTAACTGGTTTTCATCAGTGAGCCTATAGCAATTATGTCCAGATGTAACGGTTATATTTTTTTCATGGTCAATTTTTTTTTAATTGCTTTTACTACATCTTCTAAACTGGTGCCGCAAGACAATATAGTATAACCACACATTATATATTTTGTGTCTCCACACACTTTGCTCCCAATTTTCCAAGCGCACCTCATCCCCAGTGCCAACCTCGATACTATAACCTCAATATGAAATACAAAAATCGGAAGGAGATAACTGCGAAAAGTAGGAATTACATCACGAATAGATAATTAATGAATAAAAAAGAGCTCTGTATCCATTTCAGTAGTGGAATTGAGAAAATAAGGAAGAATCAGACTCGGAGTCTAACAAGTCCAATCATTCACCTTATTAGTTACAGAAGTGCACAGACTGACAGTATATTGCATGCATTTGTCTTGCTAATATTACCATACAAGATACAGGGAAAAAAATATATACACCTGGCATTATTTATCGTCAAAAGCAAGTGGGGAATTTTCATAGCATGGCAGTCAAACTAGCAAACTGACACTGTTGTTGGGTTGATAATGAAAAGAAAGATTCATAATTCTATAGCTATAATTTTGGGCAACAACAGTGTTAAAGGTGCATAATGTATGAAAAATGAACTAAAATTAGCTGCACAATTTGGAGAAACAACAGTTCTGGTGTTCAAAGATGTCTATGTATTGCGTTAGAGGGATATCTGTTGAAGTTAGAATAGCCTCTAGCCACCTCTATGGTCTTAATGGCAAACAACATCAACAGTTAGCACTTAAGTAAGAGACAAATTGGTTGTTCACACAAAAGTTTTTTTTTCTGAATTAATTGAAATACCCCTTTACATTCATAAAGCCTGTCATTGATAAGATTACACATATTTAAAGTTATTTAAAGAATAAGTTGAAGTTGAACTCTTCACTGTAGCTGCTAGGCTAAAAGTGTCAGTGGGCACGGCCTTCAAGCTTCGCAGCTACAGTACATATTGAAGATTTGGGCTTATAAAAGGGTGTAAATAACATCTGTTCAAATCAGTTTGGGATCTCTGGCCTTCCTGAGCCGCCATTTACACCAGACGAGTTAAATTGAGCCATTTCATGATTGGTCTCAGCTGTCCCCAGTCATCATCTACTTTGTTTGTGTTGTTTAGGAGAACGCTGCGACTCCGTTTCGCTGTGAAGCTCAAGAAATGTTTTGTGGACTACGGAACTTCACCACCACATTTCCATCAGCATGAGGACGGGAAGATGAGCTAAACTTTCCTCTTTTTTTTATGGTGAACTTATCCTTTAATGTACCACACTGACCGTGCTACTGACTGTTTTTGATCCTTAGAGTCACAACGTGGCAATAAAATAAAGCTCGCCAAGTGTCTCTCGGTGATCGGTGCTCTTTTCGTTTGGCGAGAAATGAGAAAGGGACATGTTTTGCTCCCGGGGACCTGTGGGTGTATCGCCACCTCCGAGCTCCTTTCCGAGCCGTTCGCTTTGGTTGAGCATTACCTGCTGTCTTTGCACCTCAGTGAGTATGAGCGGCACAGCAGTAGGTGAGGGGGTTTATCCTGGAAGTAGATTCAACACCAGCAGAGTGCATCAAAGATAGATTCCACTTTTTAAAATGCCTCAGACCCCTGTAAGCTGTGGGTTTAAAGTGCTGAAAAGAATCACAACACCGCTTTTGCTTTGGATGAATAAAAAAAAAAGAATGAAAGAAAAAAAAAAACATCCTGTCTATCTCTGCAACTCTGCCTGCTGATGTGCTTTTATTTTCTGTCGTGCCTGGTGTTTTGGGTTTTGAACGGCGCCTTGTGTCACCCTTAAGAAAGTCCTTTTTCGGCGGCCACAGCAGAAGAATTACCTGCAAAACACTCTTTGTCAGAGAGCTCACAAACAAGACCATTTAGCTATTATTTCCTCTCAGTCGCAGATACGTGTGGCAAAAGCGGACGTTTATCGAGAAAAATGGGCCGACGGTGGGAGAGGAGGAAAAATAGGACAGGTGGAGAGAGATAGAGGGCCAGGAGAGAGGGGATGGAGGAGGAGGAGGAGGAGGAGGAGAAAGAAGGGGGAGTTATTGGAGCCAGGGAGGGGTCATGGTGTCCCAGTGGAGAGAAATAGTGGAAAACATCCGTAATTTTCACCGCGGGATCCCGTGTAATTGAGTCATTTAAAATACAGATACAGAGCTGAATCAAAGCAAAGTGGCTGGTGGAGGAGGAGGAGGAGGGGGAGGAGGCTGCAAACTAAAATGGAAGAGAGGTAAAAACAAGGAGGTAGAAGTGTGTGTCTCCCATTATTGGACAAAGCCGTTCTGTTTATCCTTTTCCTTATCCGTCAATCTTCTCTCTCTCTCGAGACAGGATGTTACCTGTCAGGGATTTTTGTTTGTTTGTTTGTCCTTTATGTTACTCTGTCACTCCCCCATGATCCTGCTGCTCACTGTTCCCTCTGTTCATGCTCAATATCTATGTTTTGTTGTTTTTTAAAAAATTTTAAATAAGTGCACTTTTTTATTTTTCCTCTCCTTTGTTTTGTTATTGCAGTCGGTGGTTTTCCTCACTCATTTTCATTCCGCCTCTAAAAGTACATTTTGTTTGTTTTTTTTTAAATATTTCTTCTTCTTATTATTATTATTATTATTTCTTTTTTATCCCAAAGACATTAGATTCAAAGGGAGTTAGGACAGTTTTTTTAAGTGCCTATGTCTGAATTGGTGCAAAAGTTTTGACCGCACAATCAAAATTTAAAAAAAAAAACCAAAACAAATATAATAGAGGTAGAGTTAGAATAATTCACCGGAAAACTGAAATGTTTTTTTTGTTTGTTTTTTTTTTTAATGTTTGGGTGCTGAAGATGAATTAAGCGTTCTCACGGCCTGAGGAAAGAAGCTGTTGGTCTGGTGGAATGGCACTAAAACAAGGTTTAAAATTGCCAAGAAAATTGTGGGTTTTTTAAATAAAACAATGTAGTCAATGGTGCGAGACAAACATATATAATTATTTTGGCTTCACAGTGGTGTTTGTCAATTTAAAAGATGATTTTGCAAGTCATGAAAGTCAAAGTTTGTTGTAAAACACCAGCTGATACCATTCGGTTTTGAGTGAAACCGCCAAGTGAACTACATGATCTCACCCTATATATGTCACCAACTCCACACTGCCATCACTTAGTATTAAAGTAGGTTACAATAAATCTGTCCATATTGACAACAGCAGTTATGTAAAGGGAGAGTTGGTCATTTTTTGTGAGCTGGTCCTGTATACTAGCTCACAAAACTACAAGGTTTCGATCATGGGTTTTGGCAACTGTTAAACAAGAAGTTGTTTTCTGAAACAAGGTCAAAGTGGTCCACCAGGAGGGTGTCACTTCACCTTTCCACATAACCAAAAACGGACAACATCACCTCTTTGCCATGCATCCTGCAAACAGCTGTTTGAGAAAGCAAAATTGTATTACATGCGTCGTGTTTTGATTATCTAAACAGCATTATAGAATGCTTAAAGGGGAATATTCACTAAGAGTTTGCTATGTTGTATCAGGTCTGACACTAACGGCTATAAGCATAACGCAACTTACTCTTGACCAAACTCTCAGTGCTTGAGTTGCATTGTGGGTAATGTAGGTGCCAAGTTTTGACCAGGAAGAGGAATGTTTTTTAAAACACTAAAACAAATGTTGTAAATTATCCTATCAATATGCTAAAATTAGAATATATTTAAATGGGGAGCATTCAAAAAATACAACCCGACAGTTTAAAAACAAAGCTGAAAATGCAAGAAAAGCTCACGAGGGAGTTTTTCAGAGATGATTTAAAACATGCCACAGATTTGTCTTGTTTTTCAAGACAAGAATGAATATGTCACAGACGCTTCTTATGTATTCACCGCTCGCCTCCACATGAACAATGTGCTCCTGCATGAAAGCCGTGCTGAGATACCTCAGAGGTCTCTCGGTGAAACACTATCCGTTTCTTGTATCCTGTCTTTAGAAATTTACGCCCATAGCAGCACCGTTGCAATTATAAAGCAATTACAGTTTCATATGGCCGCTTCTTTTGAGATTGAGGAGGAGAAAGGAGGAGGTAAAAGCTCAATATTCAAAAAGGAATAAGTGTGCCAATATTGATGTCCCCCCCCCCTTTTTTTTTAAATGCTCAGTCGTCCAGCTGGGCATGTATTCCACTCGCCTGACCACAAAAACATCTCATTCTCACATCATTGGAATGAAAATGAAAAGAAAATGGATCAATTACTCGGCGCATGCTGATGATTTCTTGAACTTTTTCTCCTACACTCCGTCGATGAGTGGCCTTTCTGATTTTTTTACGGCAGTGAACCCTGGGAACAAGGGTCTATTCTCTGCAAGACAATGACGGGGAGGAAGCTGTGTTTGTGTGTGACACTTGATCAGCCTGCTACGGTAACCACAGCTTCACACACACACACACACACACACACACACACACACACAATCTCAGTTCCCACTGCTTGATTGGCAGGACGCCTGAGACCCACACCTGCTTTAACTGCATTTACTTTCTAAGCTGTTTGACTTTATATGTGTGTGCGTGTGTGTGTCCATGCTCATGTATGCATCATCTGGCTGCGTATGACGACCACCACCTGACTTGCTCTTTGATGCCAGAGCGCTGAAATCATTTCCCAGCCACCTTGAATACATTGGACAGCACATGGTAGCAATATGGAAGTGCCGGGGATCATACTTCAGTCATGCTAAATTGGAGGTCTTCATTTAGAGGTGCTGGTCTGGGAGCAGCCCCTCAGCTCCCACTTCATTTCTCTGCTTCTTTTTTGGAGGTGATAACATGCCCAGGGGCTGACAGGGAAGGGAAATCGATATCTGCGCGGATGTGTGTAGGACGCACTACGCCAATCAGCTTGTCTCAGATTCGAGGTCAATCATGCCCGTTCAAGCAGCTGCATGAGTGTGTTGCAAATGAGTAACCGCAGTAGGAAACAGTTATTTAAGTGTAACGGCACATATGTTGTCAGATTTACTACAAGCTTTGTACTCATGCAGTTACTGTTATAAAGCTACGTTCAATGTCTTAAAATCCAATTTTTTTGGCATCGCTGTCCATCATTAAAACATTCGACTAGTGTATTTGTCCCGAAACTCAGAAACCCAGAAACCAACACTTTAACTCTGCTGGACCACACACTCATTTTTTAGACTTCACTCATTGAGGTTTGGACACAATTTATGGGACAGGAACTGTTTTGCATAAACAGTTTGGAAATTTGCAGCAATCTTACTTTCTTCTGTCTGGCTGCTGGCATTTTCCAGATGTTCAACAATAGATGTTTCCACATGTGCAGCAAGGGGGGGAAACCAGTACTCCTCCGTGTTCGTTTTGTTGCGTCAGATGGGACTTTTTTTGATTCTGTCAAGCTTGCAACGCTACGACTACGAACAGCAAAAGTCAGTTTAAAGCGTATACGCGGCGCTGTAGAAGGAACAAGGTGATGCATGTTAGTGTTTGTCTTTCATTTTAAACGCACACTTTGCGTATGGATTGATGAAACACAAATACAGCTCAAACACCACAGGGCTCCAATAGCCAAATTAGTTTGATGAAGAGCAGGTGTGCTTCGAAATGTCACTGCTTTGGTGCATCAAATAATTTGGATATTGGAGCCTCGCAGTGCTCGATGTGTCTTTTTTTTGTTCATGTTTTGCACATTTTCGGCTCAGAACCTTTATTAGCTTGGATGTGTGTGTGTGCAAACTTCTCCTATTTTCAGATCCAGAAATAAAGTTATTGACAGCTGACAGCTGAAAAGAAAGTTTCCTGATGTTTTCCAGTGATTTGTTTTGTTTTGTAAATCTTGTTTCAGTTTTTCAGTGATAACATTTCAATGCATGGGAAGTTCAGCAAATTTCACTATAACTGATTCAACTTTAATTGATTTGCATTATACCAAAAGAAGTATACATATGAGAGATTTAGGTTTATACAGCCCATATGATAGAACTGAACCAACTGAACCTACCATCTGTTTTGCTAATCATTTTATCATTCAATTCCTTCGACAATTAAAAAGATAGGACTTCATTGATCCCTCACCAAGGAAATCCACTTGTTAAAGCAGCTCACAGCAGTGACTGAGTAAAACAAAACAAAATAGAATAATAGATAAATTAAGTACTAATAATAATAATTATGACTCTATACACTGTGTTCACATTACACATACAGAACAGGAACAAGAAGAACAATTTTATAAGATAATTGAATGCAGACCGTAGCATATATATACCTTACACTTTAAAGGTGCACTATGTAGTTTTATCGAAGAAATTGTAATCAGAAGAGAAAGATCTTCATTAACTGTTTTTTTTATGCCTAAACAAACTAAATAAACAATCTCTCTTTGCTTTCATGACCGAACAAACTGGATAAACAAACTGACATTAAAGGACAAGACAACACAATTTCAAGATGTTTTGCTTTGTTTATATTTGGCGGACCCTGCCACCTTGCGTGTTCTGGGGACCATATTTTCCTGATTTTTATTTTTTTAATTTATTTTTTTTTAATCTGAGTTTGTATTCTTACCTCATAAATACTGTAAATGTTGCTTGAATTTCTTCTCCAAAACTACGTAGTGCCACCTTAAATATGTGAATAAATAGAATATATCCCTGAGAAATACACTAGACATTTTAAGATATCACCTTTTGGAAACTCTGACAAGTATTCTGAACAATTTTATTAACTGAGTTCAATGTATGTGATGCTTTCATGAGATTTTGTGTTATGAGTTACATGTCTACCTGTGTTGATCCAGTAATATGTCCATGATGTTAATGGAGCCTCCTTCCCTGTATGTGGTGTTCCATCATCTCGCGAGATCTTGTGACTCGCGGAGCTTTGGCTTGGCACGTGTGCTGGTCTTTTTTCCCTTTTTTTTTTTTTTAAGTGTGGCTCTCAGCTGCCGAGGCGGATGATGATGATGGCGGAGCTGGTTCAGGGACAGGCCTCGGTGGCTCAGCCCGGAACGAAAGATGACTTCGCAGACACGATACGCCGGGTCCGACAGGTAAAACGCTCTCCAGCGAACACAACTGTAGTGCTTTCGGACCACAAGCAGCGTGACTGCATGTGGAGCAGGGCAGGACTTTGGTCGGGGCACCCCGGACCCCCTACTACAAACACTCCTCATGCACCCAGCAAGCTAGCAAGCTAACGTTAAATAGCCGAGACAGCATAGCTGAGAAGACAGATTAGAGTTTACACGGGACAGGAGACGCGTTAACGAACAGTGTCAAAACTGCCCAAACCACACGGCAAGTCGTGTCTCACGAAAAACACGAAGGCCTCCTTTATATGTCGAAGTTTGTGCAACTTTATTAAGTTAAGCCGACACACTGCAACCTGTTGTCAAGTCACAGAAGTTGCAGTTAGCCTAGCTTGCTAACTTACTATCACAAGTCTGATACCCTGCAGCTCGACCCACAACGTGACTAAAGCTAACATTCAGCCTGGACATGAAGCCCGAACAACCGGACTGCCTGACACGCTGTCAGAAAGTTAGCATGCTAGTTTTGAAGTCCCAAGTTAGCTAAAGAGTAACTTGCTGTTGCCCCAGTTAAACAGACACACTGAGAGCTCAAGCACTAATCACATGCTGCACTAACGTTTTAATTCCCCCTGTTCTCCCTCTTAAACTTCATAGGTAGCTTGTACACGACACGCAAAGCGTCTCTTTCACATGAAAAATACATCTGGGTAAGCTAGCCGAGCTGATGCTAGCTTGCTAGCTCGCTAGCATGTGTGGCAGTGTGTGTCCTAACAGGCAGCGTTTGGAGTAAGGCCATGTAATGTAACGTCATCTGTTCAAATAAGCCCCCCTTCACTCCTCCTGTTGAGCACACTTGGATTTTTCCATTGCTGCCTGGAAAATACCTGGAAAAAATTTAATTGGATATACAATTTCCTTGCTCCTCTAGTTTCAGACAGTGGCCATAACATAGATGGTCACTGAAATAGGTTACCATTAAATTGGTCAAAAGTAGAGGTGTATGTAGGCTGTAATACAGGATTAGTATATGAGTGAGTGTAGCAAATAGTGTGTAAATTGGACTTTAGTCACACAGCTACCAGTTGAGCTTTCCTCTGTGTAGATTAAATCCTAGGTATGAACAAACAGTGTGACCCTGCACGGTTTAATCTGTATTTGTGTGATAATAAAGAATAAACACACACGCCTTGCACAGTATCAATACATTTTAAAACGTAATATATTTTAGTCAAATTTTAAGTACACCCAGATACAAAAACATGACACATCAAGTGCTTGTCGCAGTCCATAAATGTCCGTCATGATGCTTTTAAAGCCCGCCATAAACATCCTCCCTCCCTCCAATTTGCGATATGTTCGCTCACACCTTCCACAGCAGGAGGAACAGTTTGACATTGGTCCCTGAGCAGTAACAATAAGTAGGACAAAAGGGGATTTGATTGTGGGCATCAGTTTTACTCTTGCGTCCAACACTAACGTTCATAATCAAAGATAAACATATGAATGAATAACGTATTAACCCTCATAAAAACCTGTTGATGTTTAATTGTGGATTTGGGTGTTGGCGTGCGAGTGCCCATATGTACTTTATAGAAAAGGGAAGTAATCCCGTTGTTTTGCGAGTTGTCATATGACATCGATGTGGCATAAGTCTGAGAGATGGGAAGTGGAGGCCTTGTTCTAATGCCTGTTTACACTTGGTGTGTGTGGTATTAGTTCCCACAGAGGCAGCCGTTATTACAGTCACCTGCTTCTATGTATGCAAAGAGCAGCCAGTGAAAGTGACTGACATTTAAATCTTGAAGCTGCACAAGCTTAAAAAATTGCGCGTTAACTGGCCTTTTTTTCTCTTTTTGTTTTTCATCAGTGCAAACAAAGGCAAAACACATAATTGTCGAAAGGTCCATTAACTCATTAGACTTAATCACCAGATGCTGACCTCTGCAGTAGGCCTCCCATTTGCTAATCACTGTATTCATCCTCTTTCTGCCTGCCGCTTCTAATCTTTTTTTTGTAAATTGCCTGTGTCTCAGTGTCATTAAATGTTCCCATCTCGGTCATAAAAATAACCATCAAGATTTACCCTCTGGAAATTGATAAAGACACCCGTTCTTGTAAAATATAAAAACCTCAGTGAGTGGAAGTTACAAGTACTGTAGATCACTGAAACACTTGTGCCACAGCACCCATTGGACGAGATGTTCTTGGACCCTAAATATAAACTATACATACTTTCGTTACCACGTGACCACATGTCACATGATTTCCGTTGCCTTATTTTTAGACAAATCACACATTTAAATACATATTTTAAGGCCTAAAGTAGCAAAACTCACTACCTGCAGTTAATATTAAAGGTTCTTTTAAAATAAATATTTGCTTAGAAAAGATTGCCAATAGAGAGTAAGTTGTTTTTGGGGGCCAGTCCAGCCCACAGTGGTGTTTACCTAGAGGCCTCGGTGGACATTAAAAGGTTTCAACTATAGGATGGACAGTTTGTACCCGACAGTTTAGCACAAAATACACCAGACAGCATGCTAACTCTGAATCTGAAACAACAGCTGCAGGGCACTTCTGTACCAAATATGTCTATGTGCACACACATGCACCTTTAACTATATGTGCTATGCTCGGGTAAATTAACATCTGACACATTCATGCTCTCATGGAACTTTTAGGTGATTTGATCTGTTTGAGGTGGCAAGACTTAATTTTAATCAGTATACATTACAAACAATTAAACATTAAAAATGATCTTTTATGATCTTTCCCAACATTTAGATAAATATATTTCCTCCTAATCGCAGACAAGATAAAGTCTCTTGTGTAGTCTTGGAAATGTTCATTTCAGGCCACTGCTGATGTTTTCATTTAAAAGCCTTTATCTTACCTTAATAGAATAAAGGATAAATCGCTTCTTCTCCGCCCCCTTTTTCAAACTGGCAAAATAAAACTAGGCAGACTTTTGTCATTGTTTTGCAACAGCTCTGCTTTCTTCATACTAAAACAAAAAACTGGCATTTTCTAGATTTATCCACTGTGAAGATTGTTTGTTTAGAAAAGGGGGAAAATAAGGCTTTGTGAGGACAACAGGCAGAAACGGAAAGAAAATTATTTAGATATATCAGGTTTAACATGGACATAGTGCTTTTCAGCAGTCAGTGCTCCTTCACACAGAGCTACATTTGGCAACACACCAATTGCATGATAAATATTCGTGATAAACTTAGTTTCATGCTGAAGAAGTAACCTACTGTACCTCTCACTAAACAAGCAATACATTAGTGTAAATGTAATATTTATGTTTCAGCAGCAGTTTGATCAACACTTGGCCTCTTTGGCTTGTAAGTTAGATTAAAAAAAAACGATCCATGCCAAACAAAGATAGGAAAGTAACTTGAATATTTCAATAAAAATACTGTCCAAACCGTACCAACCTACAACCACACTGTCTATGGACACAGCTGATAAAACAGGCAGGTGTTTGGAGAGATGTGTCACAGATGTCTGCCAAAACATATTTACACAAAGTTTAAGCATTTTCCTGAGTATTCGTCTGAAATGCTTTGCAGCCAGTTTGACATATGTAGCTCCAGCATTGTCGTGGAAAACACACACACACACACCTGCTTCCTTTTCTGCCTCCTCATTTCCATCGCTCGCCTCTCACTTCCACTGGTGGGATCTGAAGTAGATAATCATCCCTGAAGGTGATGGAAGACTCTAATTGCCATCACTATATTTTCATATCGTGAAAAAAAATTCCAGTCAGGCACAGATGTCAATTTAGTGTAATTTTCTGAAATGCTATACTTTTGTATGGAAGGGAGAGGTGGCGGCTTAGCAAGCCGTGGAAAATGCTGTTGGCGCTCTCATGCAGCGTAGTTGAAGATTTAAATGTCCATCACTTCAGAACATGAGCATCTACTTTAGCTCGTAGTAGACATAGATTGGTTTTAAGTTGAGCTGTAATGCAAATAAGTGCACTCTTCTTGGAGTTGTATGGTGGAGTTGGAGCACTTCCATCACTACAGGAGGAAAATATAGAGAAATGTGCATCCCAGGTCGCCAGAAATGTACAGAGAACGTTCCTTGGGCCAGTCATGTATTGATTTTGATCCACAAATATAAACACTGATGAACCTTTTAACTTAAATATAATAACACCAACCAACATCTGGCTTTTGTTGTCAGTGGGAAAGGTAACAATTGTTGGCATTTAATTATTGTAGATGATGATTCTGTGACATGCGAAGAAGTTCTGTGAGGCGGCGCGCAAAAGGTTGTCCATCTAGACTCCCGGCCAATCATTGTTTTTTTTACACTTCACTCTTTAAAACAAAAATATTTTTAATCATCTGATATCGAAAACATTCATACACTATTTAATTTGTCATAGGTAGAGTTCTCGTACAGTAAAGTTAGTTAAAACTACACAGGGAAATGTGTTAAAATTGGTATCGCACCAAACACAGTTCCTGTCGGACTAGTATTTGAAAAATGTTCAAAGAACTTCAAATAAACAGAAAAACATTATTGTGAGTCAGTTGAATATAGTACTAACACAGCTTGTAAAATGACCATAAATAAGAAACGGCACCTCTTTGGTTCCACTCCAAAATCAATCCACCCATTTTACATTTTGAACCTTTCAATGGGGCGGTTAAAATGGTGTTTGACACAGTTCTGGTTCTAAATGCGTGCTTTGGGTCAGCCCTTTTCTTTTTTCTTTGTATCTACTTTGCACATCTACCTACCTCCTACAGTTTCTACAAACAGAATCAGCAGCCAACACCTTAGGCTTGAATATGGAGGTGGAAATGTGTGTAATGGCTTTAGGTATCTGTCATGCCTGTAAATCCAGTCCGTTGAGACGCTCTGTGAGGATCTGTGTCATTTGTCAGCGAAAGCATACAAAGGTTAGTCGGTGAAAGCTGGCACACCACGAATGTTTCAAGGAAGGCACCACCATCAGTAGTTTCTGCTGCCGTGATGTCGTACAAAGTGCAGGTTTCAGCAGCTGTCAGAAAGATGACAGTAACCACAACAGATGCTTTGTCACGGCCCAACTTCAAGCAAACATGAAGGGTTGTCTTGGAAAGGAAATGTATGTTCAAAGAGAATATCATCACAAATCAACTTCTCACCTAGCATTCCAACTGTCTCACTGTTGTGTCTCTCCAGATGGCAGCCAAGATGGGAGGAGACCAGATGCCCAACATGAACAGTTCCTCTCCAGTCTTAGACCCCTCTCTCTATGGCTTTGGAGGCCAAAAACGTTCACTAGACAACGGAGGTAAGCCTTCAGTTACAAACACATACTGACAATACCATGGGTCTGAAGACTGTCCTGTATTTGTTCGTATACATTCACAGCCGCACTATGTGATGCTTTTATCCTGCAGAACATGATGACATCTTTATAGAAATCCTGCCACATAACAGCATAAGTGTGTTTATCCTCTCGCTGTAGAAAGACGATGTTCTAAGTGGCCGTCTTCTGCCTGATCAGGCTGCGTGTTAGTCTGCTTTTATGTCAAGTTTTGCTTCAACCATCTTTTAAAGTTTGAATAGCTATTTCGTTTCACTTCATTATGCAACCTAACAAGTTGCCTTTTCAGGTAGAGAAAGGTTGTTATTTTGCCCTTACCCATCCGCAGCAAATTATATAGATGTAATTTTCAATCGAGACAAAAGCTGCAGCAGTGGTTGCTCGGAGCCGTTGGCTTTCAAGTTTTTATGCCACTAAAAGAAGAAATGCACCATTTTCAAAATTGTTTCTGCTACTCAACCTGATTATCTCAGCCATACTAAGAGGTTGTTTCTCCAAGCAGGGAAAGAGAGAGAGAGAATTATTTTAATTGTAAAAGAATCGTACATGTTAGCAGTGGATCTGGAAACAATCTTCCAGCAAGTGAAAATGTGTTAATGCCCAAAAGATGTTTTTAAGATGTTCTTTTGGGGGGGGGGGGGGGGTCTCTTTTTTTGTAGGATTAATTTTTCACAGCTGTTGGTGAGCAGAGTGTGGAGAAGGCATGTTTCTTAATGATGCAGCCTATTAAACCGCTTAGAATCAACAGTAGCCAGGTGCACTTATAAGCTTGTTTGGAAACAACATAAGTGAGCCTACATTAGATGTGATGTCAGGACGAGCAATGTAATATCACATCTGCATGTGTTTCTTTACAGAGCTGCGATGGTCAGAAGATGGGAGGTATAGAGCAAGGGGAGATTGATTGATTGGGGATAGCATCCTTCACTCTGATGGATAAAATAATACAAATCAAAGATGCTGAAATGGTTTGCTACCTGGATGGCCTGTCAAGTCTCTAGTTTGTGTTTGGGGTACTGCTGTATTACTAGTGGTCAACAGCTCTAGAAAGCACCTTTTCAAGCTTAACATGGCCTTGGGGGGAGGGATGATAAACCAGACCAGACAGGAAATATGTCTTCTAAAAATGTACCTATTATTCCCTGTCAAATTCCTCTGTTGGTAACAACCACTCTATTTCTCCACTTGTTTGCCCCTTATTCAAACTTTTAAGATTGTGTGTAGTTGTTGCAAAACCGGCCACAGGACACCACTGAGCTGTGGTTTTGTATTTCCATATTTGTATTGTGTATCAAGTTTCTGACACTACAGTGTAGTGACAAAAGTGTCACTTTCTCACTGTGCCTTTCACACATAACAAGGATTTGATCCGTTTCATAGCCATGAAGTGGAAACACAAGTCATTTATCCCGTCCTCCCCTTATCTTGTCACAGCTGTTTGTATGATAGTTCAACTCTGAATGCTTCAATAGATAAATTGTATGCAATTCTGGTTTGGGATTGTTTGATGCATTGTTATTGTTTGCAACAATTTGTCCTCAGTTTTTCTCTGTCAAGGTTGTCCCACTGTGTGGAGGAAACAGCAGAAGTGGTATCTGTGCAGCACTACCGTTAACGGTCTGCATTTAATCATCAAATGTACGAGTATACAAATGGACTCAAGGCGTCCGCATCTTATCTTGCAGTTGTGTCCTTGTACGAATTCACCTCCTGTTTTATATTCATAGCTGTTCCATTCTTAAGCGTTAACCCCAGTGCATTTCCAGAAGAAGTGAAATCGGCGCAAACAACCATAAAATTGATTGAAGCTGCTAGATATCAACTCAGGTGTTCACGTCCATGGCAGCACATCCTCCACTGACCCTGCAGGACCCTTGCTCGGTGCTACCTGTCAAAATTCAATTCATGACCTGCAGCCACTGACCCGGCTGCTGCCTTCCTCTTTCTGAACGGCTCTGATTGAAACACTCACAGACCTGATTATGCTGGTGAAAGTCCCCTGCTGTGGGTCAGACACCAACACGAACGATTGGCAGAACCACATCCATCTGTTCACATCCCCTCCAGCCCTGACTCACTCTTTTTCATTTTGCTGCTTTGTCAGCTTTCACTTAAGCAGATATTTATCTTTTAATCATGATCTTTGATTATTTCTCATGTGTTAATTGGTTTTCTTTTCTCTCCCTTCTCTCAGTAGGGAACCACCTCGGCGCAATGGTACATCAAAGGTGAGCTGAGCATAAATGCATTTCTGTTGCTCTTTTGTTGCACTGTGGAAGCGTTCTAGTGTTTAATCTGTGCCCTAGTTAAGTAGTTCTAGGCTCAGTTATTCTTTATTTTCTGAGCCCTACTTTGCCTGATTTTCAAGAAAGAGATATTCTTTCTCCATGCAACCAAAGTAGTTACTTGATATAATTACTATATGTTTTAACTGCTGGTGAATTTGGCAACTTGTTGTTTTTTGTTGTTTTTTTTTACATAACGCTAGAATTTATTTTCAGTTGCTGACTATCTTCATAATCCATCACTTAATTCTCAGGTCCATAAGATCGCAGAGAAAATTTTCTAAAAATGTAGGTTATTATTTCACTGTTGACATTTCAAATCACTTGCCTTGTCCAACCAAAACTCCTCAACGAAAAAGAAATGCATTTTGTGACGAGAAACCTAAAAAAAGGGTAACAACTTTTTAAAAAATTACAAAAATAATGAATGGTTTAATCAGCATTGTAACGAGACAATTTACTCTTACATAATGCATGATTTCAAGAGCTGAAACATGAGTTGATTTATTGATACGTCGATCAACAGAAAATTAATCAGCAAAAATGTTCATATCTGATCTGACAAATGTGAATATTTGCTGTTATTTTTTGTCTATTGTGATTGTAAACTGAATGTTTTGGGTGTTACACAAAAGAAGCAATCTGAATGAACTGAGTTGTGTGGGGAAAAATGTTCAATATAGTTCATCTGAATATTGTAATTAAGTAATGATTATAGTCACTAGTTGCAGCCCTCTTTCAGTTCTTTTCTTTTATACATTTCTTTTGTGGAAGTTGTTATTGATCATGTCCTAATCTCATTCAGGGCTCTTGCGACAGAAGACTTCAAAGTGCCTGATAAGATGGTGGGATTCAGTAAGTACCCCTTCATTTCATTATAGTCAGTATCGGTGTTTGACATGTAATCATCAGTATTGACATTTCACTCAGTTTTGGGTCACTGCTTGGGGCCTCTGTCTAAATTCAAAAAGGCTTAAAGCTGGACTTGTCTCCCCCTCTTTTGTAGTCATTGGAAAAGGAGGAGAGCAGATCTCAAGAATTCAACTGGAATCGGGTTGTAAGATCCAGATTGCTTCAGGTAAGTTTTGACCAAACACATTATCTCAGCCCCCTGTTTCTGATTATGAGTGATTTTACAGATGTCTGTAAACTGCACATTTGCAACTTTCAGCAGAGATGAATAAAATCTCCTGAATAAAATCTCTGTCAGCTCTCTAAAATCTTAATTTACCATCTAAAATGAATCCCCCATCCAGTGAAAAACACATTTTGGTTGTTGTTCCTCCACTTGTATGTTTTGAGCATCACTATGCAGACTTATGCATGTGCAGAGTTGCTGGATCACTGTTTTCACATTATTCTAATCACCTTGTTAATCTAAGTTTAAACAAGATTTAGACACTTCACAGCCAGTCATACTGAAGTATACAATTTACACAAGTGAGATGTGGAAATATGACGCAATACTTGTTTTGGATCTGACACTGACAGATTAACATTTAAATAAGAACGTTGCATAATGATAGGCCAGAAGAAGAGTTTTCATCAAAGCAGAAGTTTTCTTTTTGTTTGTTTCATTGTAGTTGAAGCCTTTCACATAAATGTTTATTTTTCCCTTTGATACTAACATCACGCATGTATTTTTAAGTTTGTATAAAAAACAAAACATGATACACTTAACTCGTGTATGTGAAAATGTGTAGTATCTTTTAATGGTTGTGGTTTTGTTACAGACAGTGGAGGCATGTTGGACAGGCCCTGCACACTGACTGGGAGCCCAGAGAACATCGAGTAAGTCTCACCTCTCAACTTTGACAGACAGTGAAACTGCACAGAGCATTTGGAAAGTGTGCCCCATTGTTGCGACACAGAAGGCACGAACTCCAGTCCCTTTTCACATCTCCTCTTAATCAGTCACTGAATCACCTGAACACCTCTCGAAACGTTTTTCTCTCGAGTCTGTAACTGTGGTGACTAATGTGTTTCTTGGTCGTCACTCCGCCCCCACAGGCAGGCCAAGAGGCTGCTGAGTGAGATTGTGGAGCAGTGTCGGTACGGCCCAGGTTTCCACAGCGACATGGACGGCAACAGCTCCATCCAACAGATCCTCATCCCTGCCAACAAAGTCGGCCTGGTCATCGGCAAAGGAGGAGAGACCATCAAACAGCTGCAGGTCTGGTAGTGGACTGCACTGAACATATAGCAGAGACAGTAAAGAAAGAAGAAACCAGGGAGAGAAATCAGATGCATGTGTATCTAAAATGTGGAATGAATAAGAATGAGGCATTTAAATTACAGGTACCTACTAAATTTGATGCACTATAACACTTGTCTTGACAAACTAGATCTGAATCTAACCTAATCTAACCCCCTCCTATGGGAAACCTCATGACCTCAGAGTGAGCATTGACCCCAACTCTAACCTGGTAACTAACTAGGAGGCTAGAACCCAAACAAGATGGCGGCTTTTACCTTTTCTTTTTTGGAGATTTAACCATTTAATGCCGGGGCTCACTCGCCCATGTACAAAACAAGTTCACCCCAACACTATTTTGCAGGGGCACCTCCTCTGCATCCTGGGCTTTGCAACACTCAAGACAAATGTGATCATAGCAGAATAATAATTGGTGCAGCCAGACCTCCGCCAGGGATTGTTCTAGCTATGCAAGATTAGTTTTCTCCTAACCTAGCAAATTTGTCTAAGCTGAACAGCATCCTAGAGCTGATTGACAAATACTGGTGCGCTGTCAAAACTGTGGCTGCTCTTTAAATAACACATATTTTTAAAATAGCTGATTAGAGCGTACCGTAGTTTCTAGTAGAGGTGCAAACAGGAAACATGGAAGATGTCATAGTACCTGAGTGTTGTTTCACTAACAGAAACTTCAATTATTTTCACTTTCCTTTCAGCACAGATCCATCCATAGTGTACCAATGGCCTCCAAAGTAGTGTTATGTTATAAAACATCTTTTTTTCTCAAGCTTCAATCTGCTCAAATTATATTCCAATTCTCATGAAATATTTTATTCTATAAACATTTCAGATTACTTGAAGTGTGATTTCACATCCTCCATAGATATTAGCCTGCTGCTATAAGAGGCCAAGATCACATAGAAATATAAAACCTGTGCTTTAGAGATGTGACAAAATGTCCACCTTTTCACAGTGAATAGTCCTTTGGGCCCCAGGAAACAGTTTTGATGTGTGTTTTTGCTCCGGTCCGATTTTACCCCTGCAGGAGAGAACAGGAGTGCAGATGATAATGATTCAGGATGACCCCATGCCCACTGGAGCAGACAAGCCCCTGAGAATCACTGGGGATCCCCACAAAGTGCAGGTCGGTCTCAAAAGAGCTCACTGTGTGCCTCTACCTTTCCAGTTTACACTCGATTTTACACATTTTATGCCTCCAGTCTCCCACTCAAACATTCGAAAACATCTTTGTTCCTATTGAGAGAGTTTGAGCTGGAGTTTGAGCTTTTATGATTCCCATGTAGTGTCCTTTGTGAAAATTGTGTTTTTTGATTTAAAAAAAAAAAATTGTGCATTTTATTTATTTATTTATTTTGCAGCAAGCCCGTGAACTTGTGGTGAAGCTCATCCGAGACAAGGACCAGGGAGAGTTCAGGGTTGGCAGAGCGGACTTTGGATCCAAAATGGGAGGAAGCAGTCTGGATGTAAGAGCTTTCCTCCTCATTTTTAAATGCTGCACAGCTAAGAAGATGTGATCTTATTTCTTCCCTGTCCTAACCATCCAGGTGGTTGTACCAAGATTTGCTGTCGGCATCATCATTGGCAGGAATGGAGAGATGATCAAGAAGATCCAGAATGATGCAGGGGTCAGGATCCAGTTCAAACAAGGTAGAAAAATAAACATGACCTGATGTTGTCAACAAAGTAGTTTTAGAAATGTGTTTGTTCTAAAGCTGGTTTTATAACTTTACATTAAGAACTTAACATAGCTATAGTAACTACATACATAACCACCCCTCAAAAATGGAACTACACTGTAGACAAGAAGTCAATCACAGTTCTTGCCATTTTGAACAAGTTTCCTATACCAGTGGGTACTGTTTATAGTCGAAATCAAATTTCAGGAAGCTGAAGAAAGACTTGGTATGCTTCTTATCTTTAGTAACATACATCCAACAAGGAAGTGTCCACTAAAAACCCTCCGTATGCAGGAAATCAATATTCAGTGAACATGCTGACTGCCTGTCTTTGGACTCTGATTCAGTAAAGTGAGTAGGTGAAATTTGAAGTTACCTAGTTGTAAATCAATTTATATGGATATGTATGGATACAACTTCTGTTAAACACTTTAAATTACAGAGTACTGAAGCATGAAGTATAAATTTGAATCTTTATGATGCATTTCAATCTTGCCTTTTCCTAGAGTCAGTTAAATAAATATTTGTGTCTTTCAGTGCATTTTCAGGATTAGTTTATACTGAAACAGACATCCAGTCTTCATCTTGTTAAACTTTGCATACAACATCTATTGGTCCAAAAAAGACAGCTATTGCATCTTTGTGTTTGGAAAAGAAACAAGTCTAATGTGTACTAAAATGGGAAACTGAGCATTTGATGGCTGACAGAAATGTTAAGTGAGCTCCAGGCAAGGCTTCTCAATCAGGAGAATTTAGGGTTAGTGAGTGATATGTATTCCAGTTGGATCATCCAAAAGTTCAGCATTTTTTCCTACTTAATCACTGCTCACACACCTGCAAGCAGGAAAGGCTTTTGCACCTTTTACTGATTCACTTGCATTCAAAGCACTCAAAAGTAAAATAGTATCCAGCATGCATTCGAGCAGGTGAAGACTTAGTTGTGCTTTGCATTTGTTTTCCAGATGATGGAGTCAGTCCTGACAGAGTTGCTCAGGTGATGGGCCAGCCCGACCACTGCCACCATGCGGTCCACCTCATCAATGAACTGGTTCAAACTGCTCAGGTGTGTGCTTCAGCTTTGTCTGCCTTGTTTACATCCAACCGATGTGTTTTTTTATGTTTTGGGAAACATAGCAGTGATTAGTACTAACATGAAGCATTTATTTATGCTAAAATTTGAGACATTGCAATCCAACATAAAAATTACTGTTTGCAGAAATAAAACTGTCAACTTGTCGATTACAGGGTTTCAAAAATGGAAACAAATGACAATAAAATGGCAGTCTATGGAGCCTCTGTAATCTGTCATTTTTGTTTTTCCTCAACTTCTCATGTAAACTGTTCATGTCAAAATTCTCTGACGCTGTCTTTCCTTTCTCCTGGTTCCCTTCCTGCAGGAGCGAGACGGCTTTGGAGGTATAATGGGACGTCGAGGCCGAGGTGACTGCAGCATGGGAGGACCTGGAGGACTGCAGGAGGTCACGTATGCAGTGCCTGCTGACAAGTGTGGGCTAGTGATTGGCAAAGGTAAGAAACATGTTTTCATCAGGTTCTTAAAGGTCGATTTAAACGCCTGTTGATGTCGCGAGTAACACTGACTATATATAGTTGACTCTTTTTTTCTTTTTTCTTTTTTTTTCTTTTTTTTACTGTCTTGTATTTAAAACCCCTTGGGTGTGAGTGTGCCTGGTTTAATTGGTTTCCTGCTGTGAGGTTGTCAGAGAAATAAATCAGAGTTCATCAATTTGAACAGTTTTAGTAAGAGTATGTCCAATGCACCAGATTGCCTTTTTCCTTTTTTAATAACTGAATGCCATTTGGTGTTCAGCCTCTGCGTGAAACTGATGAGAAGAGGTGGGAGCGAGTGACCACCCTCCTATTCTCCCTCCAGGCCTCATGTATACAGCACAAGTGGCATTCATTGGCTTCACTAAGGGCTTAATGACGGGGATAATGCGTGTAATGTGACATTAATTGTTAAAGGTGCATAATAACAGCCCTCAATCATGTGGAAGGCTGCCTGGCATCTAATGAGGGTCTTTCAGCCCAATAGAGTGCAGCGAGGGAATGAATAGGAGGAATTAGCTTATTGGCTATTCATGCCCACTCTATTGCCAGCTATTTAAAAGTCATTGACCATTGCATTGGAAGGAGCCGTGAGTGTGTGTGTGTAGCATGTGTGTGTGCATGCTGCCTTGGTGTGTGTGTGTGCGTGCGTGCCGTGGTGGGCGGGGTCAGAGGGGGCCTCTTTACCTAAGATAAAAACATGGCAATAGAAATGTCAAGTGGCTTTTGTGCATGTAGTGGGGCGAGGGAAACAAATAAACCTGGGCGTTGCGTCCCCCTCTCTGTGCATTAGCATATGAAGTGGGCCAATATGGTGGAGATGGCGGTGGGTCTGGGTGCTGTCAGCCGTCCCTTAAAGGGTGCAGTGATTAATATCTTTACGATGCCATATGCAGCCCGTTGCCCCTCTGTTTTGACCCCTACACACACACTCACACACACACAAAGCTTGATGAATCAAGCCACCCACCAACCTGCTCAGACTTTATTACAGCTGTGAATTTAGAGCAGGAGTCATAACAAGCATCCTGCAGCTTTACTCGTGAATTTTGATCTAAAAACTCTAAACTCAAATGTACATTACAGGGTCTTCCAGAACTTTCAGTAGCATGTCGTTTTCACACTTGAAAGTTTGTTTGAAAGCTCAGGAAAACGCTGCTACGTAGAGCTTTCTTTGTCCAGCTACTGCTTCAAGAATGAACTTTCTGATTGTTGAGATGGACTCTAACTCTCTCTAACTTCAGCTAAACCTGGTTTGTCACATTTCCGTTCAACAAATCTGTATTCTTTAGATGAAGACTGTTTTACAATGTAAGGCCCAGTTTTACTTCAATATTTATAACTGTTAACTGGAACCATGTTCTGACTATGATAATGTTTTACAAAGTTGCCAAATTAATATAAAAAGTAATCTAAAGGTAACAAAGACCTGCTGAGGCTTTTGTTTTCAAGAGATAAATTTAGATTTTATGGGACTTTCCTGCGAATTTATACACAATATCTACTTTCAGCTGTGGCTCAGCAGATATAGTGGGTGAGGAAACTTAACACCGAACCAGGTCTGGTCAGGCCAGCACCTTGCATGGTAGCCCTAATGTTTGTGAATGAGTGAAAGGCAAATTGTAAAGCTCTTGATAAAAGTGAAGTATAAACTTAACCATTTCCCTTTTAAGTCATGTTGGTATACTTGGATACCCTTAGCTATATATAACACAAACCAGGACAACAGCATAGTGATACTTTTTCATTGTTTTGTGTCAGACTTCTTCTTTGCTCCCATGATGGCTTTTGTGAATTATGTCCGCAACCTCCTGCATGACCAGTCAGTTAACCAGAACTGGTGTTTTCCTTATAACAGGACACTAATCCTTGTTCTTAGATCGGTCGGTGTGAGGTATGACTAATTCTGGAAGATTTAGGTTAGCAACTAACACAATTATTAATGCTTAGCTCACTCAGCTAACACTTGTAAAGCCCTGGAAGTGACCACCCAAGGAAACTCATTCATCTAATATGTTGGAAAACTTCTGAACGTTTGCAATTCATCTATCCCAATGTGGCATCTTAAATTGTCTTTGTTTTCTAAAGAAAGTCCCAAAATACTCACTGTACGCATCTTCTCTGTGAGTGCTTGGTGACTACGTTTGTTGCGATCAGCTCTTCTGACCCTCTGTAAAGATAAATGAGTATAATTAATAGATGGGTGAATGAGTGATTAATGTTCGGTTATACATGAATCAGTTAATCAGCTCAACAAATAACCAAAAACACTCCGCCTAGTTGGAGAAAGAGAATTGGGTTAGTCTATCGGCAGAGGGTACTAAAGAGAATTTTGCTTATTTTATATAATATTCTTTTCAACATATTGATTTCTTTGGTACTGTTCCCCCTAGTTTTATGCAAAGACGCTGTTGCAATTTCCTTATTACACATTCTGTCGATGTTATTTTCCCCTCGAGGCCTGAGAGTTTTCTCCCCACCAGCAGCTAACCAGTCCCTTGGCTTTGCCTTGAATGCTGTCACCAGTTGCACTTTTGTATCCCCTCCTTTTCTCCAGCTCACTAAACCAGTCTCATTAATAAGGCCAGTATTATCTGTCCTCACTACAGCCTAGTCCATGAAATGAATAGTCAGGGTCTTCATTGCTCTCTGCTGTCTGACTAGAAGAGCTCATAATGGCTTCATTAAGGCAGAAGTTTCATTTGGTTGACAATGGGTTAATGGCCCATGTGCAGTCTGTTGGCAGCATGGAATAGGCTACGGGAGGGGAGAGGTTTTTGATGAGCGTTTTCATTCAGAGGTCAGCCAGGGTCATCAGAGTGTCAGCCACAAGTGAACAAATGTGTAATTGATGTTGGGACAGCCCTGGTGTCCCCCCGGGAAGCACCCTCAGCCTTTTTCGTTCAGATGGGCATTGTGGAGGGGGGAGGTGGCGGCAGCTATATGCCCCCCGTTCACTCCCTCCTCTCATCACAGAGGACAACACAGAGTCAAGAATGAAAAGGGTAAAAGAGACAAACGATATCCCAGTAGGAGGATACGCTTCAATTTTGGCCCTTTTCTCTTGCCAGCTATGTTTCATTTTCTCCCTGCTGGTGTAATTGCTCTCCCCACACGTCGGGAAGCTGGCATCTGATGCCGAGGAGGGGGAGGTGTGCAGGAGATGTCTCCTTTTGTTTCCTGATTTGCATGGATGTTACCACAGAATGGTAGATAAGTGGTGAGACACATGCCAGAATCTTCATAATGCCTCAGTCACACTACATGACTTTCAAAGTCGTCAGATCGCTGTACTGTTCACACCACGTAACTTTCTGTCTTGTTACAAGGAATCTTGACTAATCAGCGACAGCGGGTCACACATGACCAGATCCTTCACCAGGAGGAATTCCAGGCGAGTCCGACTGGTATCCGAACTAGTTTTGTCACACAAACGCATGAGTCACACAAGAAACAAGTGGTCCAAGGAAGGCAAAAGAAAGAATACAGTTGAGAGAGTTGAAGGAAAAGTAATGTTGTTAAAAAGAAACGTAGCTACCTGCTTGTATTGTGGGTCAGCAAAGACAACACGATTACAGATACTGAACAGCTTGAAGGTAGGCCAATGTGTTCTAATAGAAAACTAAACGATTGTGCCGTCTTTCTCATCATTAGGTAGCATTATGGCATCACTTTAGGAAAGTGAATCGATGTGATTCTGCTGGGAAGAGACGGGATATAAGACAGTTGTATAGTTACAGACTTGGTTCAGTTAGGGTTAGAAATACTGTTCAGAAATGGTACAACATACCTGTTACATTTTGGTTACATTACATCGAATGGTGATGGAGATCGGCAGATGTGAAGGATCAGTTTTTTTGCCGCTTTCAGGCACAGTTGTTTGGTTCGGGTTGTGTTAGAAAAGACCTAGTTCATAAGTCATGTTGTCTGACCATGGTGGGAATCAAAAGCTTTACTTGTTCTGAAAGGGCATAGTTAAAGACGGAGTGAAAAGCTCGCTGTCAGAGGGAGCAGACGCAATATAATTTAACGATATGCATAGCAGCGCTCATTTTCAGATGGTCTTACCTTAACTGCATTAGTGTTAACTTGCCTGTACATATGTGTAGAGAGAAGAAATTGTGTGTGTGGAATGAAAACAGAGGGGAAACCCTCCTTACTTTCTTATTTCAATGATTTTCAGATGGCTGGTTTAGAGAGGAGGGTTTCAGATGCTGTTCATCATCTTGAGTGATTAGTTCTCACATTTTGTGGACCAACCCTTTAGTCAAGAAAGTCAGGCCATTTAATGAAAAAACACATTGATTGTTGCCACCTTAGTTAAATATTCCCTTTTCCCTGATGCGTTCCCAGGTGGAGAAACCATCAAGAACATCAAAGAGCAGTCTCGTGCCCACGTGGAGCTCCAGAGAAACCCACCGCCCAACACCGACCCCAACGTGCGCATCTTCTCCATCCGTGGCACCCCTCAGCAGTTGGAAAAGGCTCGCCAGCTGATCGATGAGAGAATTGGGGTAGGTGGTCTGACTCTGGCCTATTGTCTGGCCTGGTATTCATGAGCGCACATGTCAATGCAGAGAGCTGCTGGGGTGAGTTGGGCTGCTGTGGTGCTGGTGGCCGGCAGGATGTCACCAGAGGTTAAACATGAAGAATCCATCAAATGGACTTAATGGAGTGCATCAGCGGCCGGCCCTGCCCTCTGACCTTGCCTGTTGGCTCCCTTTAAACACAAGTGTGGTCTCTCACTTGCCTCCTCTTCCCTTTTCTCTGCTCCAGGGCCCAGGAATGGGAAGCAACAGCAGCTTCGGTATGAATCCCTATAACCAAGGACCAACCACTCCTCCTCAACAGTAAGGTTAAATTTCTCACCTCAGTGTGACACATTTTGACAATTTCACTCATTGCAGGTCAAATGTCTGCGTCAAAGTAAGAAATTGTCAGGTTGAAAACTCACTTTCAATTTTCTGTTTAATTTGTATAAGTGGGCCTCAAACGTTCATGCCTGGAGGATGGGGAACAACTTTTCAAATATGGCAGCCTCAAGGCCAACAGGAGCACAGTAAGTAAACCAAAAACTATCAAAAAACACCAAGAAATCAATCTAATCCTTCCCCACCTAGATGAAAGTGGTCAGTGCCTGACTCAATGAGAGAACAAAAGAATATGTAAAGGTTTCACCTCTGAATTCTTTTTGTCGGCCATAAATTTGACTCCGAATCAGTGATAAAATTGGCCTGGTTGTTCTTTCAAAGTCCTCAACGGGCTGGAAGGAGATGGTTATATTCCATGTGGCTAACCACCTCTTTCCTGTACCGACACATTTTAAATATGCAGTCGATGGAAATCATTAGGAAACAGAATTGTAGATGAGAGCAGAAGGTGAAAAGAGGGAGGGGAAAATGGGAAACCCACGCTCAGTAACGCTGGTGGTGTTATCTGTGTCTGGTTTCAGGTCACAATGGATCCCAGACGGGCCAGATGGACTGGGAGCAGTATTATAAAAAAGTTGGCAAGTGTCACTCAGAGAGAGAAAAGGACATTTTGTTTTGAAAGAAATTAAGTCAACGCCCATTCTATAGATTCAGTTCTCCTCTCCTTAAAACATGCATTGGAAAAATTATGAGCATAAATCTCGGTTGTAACTTAATTCTAAAGCCCTCATCATTAACATTGCAAAAGCTATATTTAAGATTTGTATACCAAAGAAACAAAGTTGGAACTTTTTTTTTAGAAAGATATCCCTCCTCTGATAGAAGCTGTTTCAAATTGTTCTGTTTGTTTTTTACAGGTCAGCAAAACCAAGCTCAGAGCACTGCTCCTGAATACAACAAAGCCTGGGGTGAGTACTTGTCGCCACATCACATCGCTGATTAAACATGGAGTCTGAGCTCAAACCTGCAAATTTGACTTGACTTAATTTTCTCCCTAACTGTTGTTTTTTTTGTGCCTTCAGGCCAGACAGCTGGTCCTGCATCTCAGCAGACCTCCAATCCTGACTACAACGCCTGGGTTGACTTCTACAGACAGCCGATGGCTTACTTAAACCAGGGCGCACAGCAGACACAAGCCCCAGGCTTTCAGGTGAGAAACATCTCCATCAACGGTATTTTACAGTGCACATCTATCAGGATGAGGCTGCTGGTACATTTTTCTTATTGTCAGATCTTATAAAAACAACAAAGTGCAAAAAAACCTTTGTTTTTAAAAAAATGTTTTTTAATATGTTTACATATTTATATTCTGTGTATGTAAGAATATCGACCAAGCTACGGCCATCACCTGTATTTTTTCATGTTAAACTCCACTGGGATCAGCTGTGATGTGTGTAATTAATAGCAGAACTGATTAACAAGCTGGTTTTCTTCCACAGGATCATTAGAGAGGACGCCCAGATGAAAGACTTGAATCACTGCGAGGATGAAAACAACCCTTTTTTAAACAGAGGGGGTTTTAGATTTGCAACGCCTTGAAGACTTTTTTTCTTAGTGAGAAACACTAGCTGTAGAATGACTTATATGATAAAGTAATATTTCTAAAAATCAGGAACATTTATTTGTTACTAAATGCTTGTGTACACTGTTATTTTGGATAGACGGTATCTGGGATCCCTTTTTGGACTTGAGAGAGCTGTTTTCGTTTTGTGTTTTTTTTTCTATATTTTTTTTCCTGTCTTTGACGCAGATTGTACCGCCAAAATGAACCCAAAAGTTGTAACATTTCAAACGGCAATATGATCTATTTTTTCTAGTTATGTTGAAATGAAACCATGGTTATTGTGCTTAGCAGTCTTGAATACCGTTTGTCATAATGTCATAAGATGTTTAAAAAGAGTGTGTTAAAATGTTTTCCTTTTACATAATTCAGTGAAATGAAACTGTGATGTTTTGTTACAGGAAATGTATTTTTGTTACAAGGCTTAAAAATGAGGATTAATGTCAGCCAGTGGCAATAGTTCTAATTTAATTCCTGTTGTGCATTGTATGCTGTTTTTCATTGTCATTTTATTGTACTCTGGTTTAAAAACAAAAAAGGTGCAATATCTTATTTCACTTTTGAAACAAAGATGGGTTCTCTAATATTTTGACAGACTTTTAACTTGTAGTTTTAATGTTTTTTTTTCTTCTTTTTTCCAATGAAAATGTCATGGATAATTTATTACCATTATCTGATATGATAGGATTTAGGGGGATGTTGCAAATAGCTTTTCTGCCTTTGCTACCTTGTAAAACTATGTATATATGCTCATATATTTGACTGTTAATTTAAAATATATATGTTTCATATATATATACTTATATAAAAAAAAAATATTTTTGTTTTCCTGTCATCAGTGTTGCAGGAAAATTGTCCCTCTTTTCTGTTTTCATACTGAAAATGTTCAAAGATTGTGAATGTGTGATTTGAAATTTGATGTTGCATCTTGTTATGAAGAAAAAAATAAGAAGTGGTAGATTTTTGTGTATGTTCTGTACCTGAGCTATTCAAGACTGCTAAGCCTCTGTACTTCTACCTGTGTAATAATTAATGTAGTATTTTTATGTTTTAAGTATTATGATCAAAAACTTGTCTTATTTGGTACCTCCCAGTTCACTAACGCCCCACTGAGCCCTGGCTGTGGACCCAGTGGGGCGTTGGACTCAGTCCAATGCTAATAACTTTTTAATTAATTTTTTATTTCTTTGTGTGATCTAATATAAATGGTATAAATGATGCATCATTATGGAAAAATGATTCTGGTATTAACGTCATTTCTTAATGAAAAGGGATATAATTTCAAAAATGTCTAATTATGGTGTTTGGTTTTTTTTTCCTTTCTGTGTACAGTTAACCATGTATTAAAAACATCCAGACTACCTTTATTGTGTACTTGTTAAGCTGCTTTTCTGTTTGATGACGCGGTTATGAACATGTGGATGTCTTTTGTTGTATTCTGAAGCTCTATTGTGTATATTCTAACAGGTGATGCGTGGAGGATCTATAGGCCAACTGTGTGTTTTCATGTTTTATAAGCAGAAAATATATTTTCTATAGTCCAATGCCCGTTCTCAAATTCAAATAAATGTTCCGCAAGCCTCTCTTGTGGTGGAGTTATACTATGGCTACACGTGACACTTTAATGTTAACTGCAACCCTTTTATGCAGCTACACTTTCTAATCAGTAAGATGTAGTTTGAACTTTCAAAGGTGCTTTTGTCTCTACACAATCTTATTTAGTGGGTAAAGTGTTAAATCCATCGACTGTTTGTGATTTTATGATTAAGAATAGTGTTGAATTTCTGGCACTTAGATGATGCGAAAGAAAAGTTAAAGTTACATTTTTAAGTACATTTACTCAAGAACCTTTCTAGAGGTACTTCTACCCCATTTTTTGCTACGTAATACTTCCACTCTGCTACATTTAGAGGCAAATGTACTTTTTACTCGGCTACATTTATTTGGTAACTTTAATCACTTCTTGATTTGCAGATTACATGCTGCACCACAGTTAAAGTTGCATAGTTATTAATGATTTTATCAGCCGTCAGAATAAAAAAATTTAAAAAGCACAGACTCCGATAAGCAATAAAACGCTGAATATCAAATAAGATGACTGCAACTGTCTCATTGTGCATAGTCAAGGTTGCAGCGATATGAAAATGTAGAAAACACAATATTCAAGCCAG
Source organism: Acanthopagrus latus (assembly GCF_904848185.1). Taxonomy (NCBI): domain Eukaryota; kingdom Metazoa; phylum Chordata; class Actinopteri; order Spariformes; family Sparidae; genus Acanthopagrus; species Acanthopagrus latus. The sequence goes on along the minus strand of NC_051050.1, from coordinate 15,604,317 downwards.
AATTAACCATTAAAAGTCCTTTAAGGCTTGTTGAAACGAGTTCTAATTATAATAATTGTGAAGTGCGATATATCGTGATACTGTGAAACCTTAATATTTACTGAAATGGTTTAATACCATGAAAATCTCGTACCATTTTGTTCCCTGTGGTTCTAGGTGGTGGTGTAAAAAGTTGCTTATATGAATATTACAGCAGTAAAAGTTTTAAAGAAACTGGCGGTAATTGCACTTAAGTATTAAAAGTACAAGTAAATTATAAATTGATTTTCTTATACAGTATGTACAGTTTATACTATGAGATGATTGATTATGGGCCTGGTTGATTATCAGATTTGATATACAGCATTTTTCTGATTACAGGAATCAGTGTTTCTTCAAATCTGATAACTGATCAAGTGATTTTAAAATGTGCTACTTTTTCTTTGATGCAGCATGATAACCAAAGTCATCATATATATGCACTTAAAAAAAACCCTCATATTTGCCTCCTTGATGTTGTGTAGTGGAAGTATAAAGTAGCAGAGAATTAAGATCCTCAGTTGAAGTATATGTTCCTCAAACGCTACTTGAGCAGATCCATTCAATTTCCAAAATCACAAGATAACGTCGACTCTCTTCACTTCGCTCAAACAGATTATGTTTTGTGTTTGGTGACAAATTTCAGTCTCGCTGCTCCCTCGTCTTGTCGTTCCCCCCAAACAATCTACATAACATTTCCCTCCCTGCACATGTTAACTATCCACCAGCAGCAGCAGCAGCAGCTCGTCAGACCCTGAGGCTCCTGAGTCTCCTGCCCGGTGAGCTGCTCCTCTCCACCCCCTCCAGAGCCTGTCCAGCTTTGTCACTGCACATCTTTGCACTCAGCAGGGGGGACTCCTGCCACAGTGCACCCTGCTCGGCCCCATACCGGCCCCGGCATTGATGCGCTGCAGCTGTTTCCAAATCCAGCCCTTGATTTTGATCCTCTTCCTTTTTTTAACGCGCCGTCCCCGAGGACACTTCTGACCTGGTGGTCCTTTGTGGCCGTGTAATAATTTAGTTGTTCTCGGATCACTCGCAGACGGAGGTTTGAGAGGCAGGATTATTATCAATAAAGGCTGTCCTCGGACATGTTTTCTTCTTCAGGGGTTATTTTAATGCTGCAGCTTTTGAACCCTCATCCTCATAAACAGTTGCTCAGCGTAGGATACAGTATGATCAGTGTTTGTGTCATTTATTTCATGCACAGGGGAGAAAGTGACAAAATATTAAGGATTGGTGTATGAGAGATGTTTGTGACTTTATGCAAAAAAGGGGAAACTTACTTGTAGTGAGTTTCTAATATGCACAATATTAAAGAGGAAATAATTCAAACTCAGAAATATAATTATTTTTGATGACTGAATAAACATACTGATCTCAGAGGACAACAAAGTCCCCAGAACAGTGTTTGAAGCTAGAAAGGTGGCAGGGTCCGCCACATAAACAAAGCGAAACGATATAAAGCTGTTTTTGTCTTTAAGCTCAGTTTGTTTATTCAATTATGAAAACAATCACAGTTTGTTTATTTAGTTTGTTTAGCTTTCAAAATCAGTCAGTGAACATCTTTCCGTTCTGATCAAAATTTCTTCACAACTACGTAGTGCACCTTTAAGTCTTAATACACTTTTAAAAGTTGTTGACGGAGAATAACACACATTTAGTTGCCTGCTTTTTGTTTTTTTGCATATATGATATCCATGCCGTTCATTTAATCAAGTATTGTGCTCATAATTCTCTCTTCAGTTGTCTTATTTTTGCCTGTCTTATACTTTCACTCCGCATTAAATCTGTTTCTTTGAAAATCATCTTATAGACTCTGATGCATTGCTATCGATTAAACCGGCGGGAGGTAAAATAAGCTTCACCTCCACTAACATAAAAAAAGATTCATACATGAGCAAGAGCAGCAGAAACAATCACATAACATGATGCAAAAAAAAAAAAAAATAGAAATGTATCTGAGCATACTTCAGTACTTCAACTGAGGTACATTTTAAATGCAGGTCGTTTACGTGAAATGGATTTTGCGTGTTGATTTCTCTACTTTTATTTAATTAAAAGATCCCATCAGGAGTCCATTTATTGCATCACTCCTCTTTTCTCCTCACTGAGCCTTATTGATCTCTTTTTGTGGTACTTCAAAGAGACATTCTTATGTTTTACACCGTGAAAATACTTTGATCATCCTGTCCAACCTAAAAGGATTCACCGAATTACCCTGATAATCATCACAATATTCCTAAAACTGGGATCGCTTTGATCTGACATTTTGTTGGGAAAGAGATGTTTTCATAGCATCACAGATGAGCACATTTCTCTTTTTAGTATAAAGCAGTCGAGTAAATCAAGGGATAATAAGTCAGCAGGCGCAAATCATCTCATCTCCTGTCAGTCCTTAGTTTTTTGGGGCGATACTATGTGCAAGTCTTGAGCCACGATGACAAGCTGAGGCAGCTCAGATCAAGACAGGAAACCAACATGAGAGCATACGTCAGTGAGCTGGGCAGCTTTCTCAAATCGATCATCATGTTCACGATTATCTCGATTCACCATGAAAATTCACCACAATCAACTCATTGCTTTTGACTGTACATTTGACCCATGTTAGGAATCCAACTGGATGATAATATACCGATGCATGAATGTAAAGCACGTCACTTCAAGTGGGAACTGATTGTAGGTTAGCCTTGATTACATCATAATAAATTTGTTTATTATATCTTGTTTTAAGAATCTGAACTGGCCAGTGTTGTTAAAAGTACCAAGAAGTTGAGTAAAAACTAATATCAGTCATACAATTTATACTTGAGGTAAAAAAAAAAAAGTTAAAGTGTCTGATATTAAATCCAAACTGGATTCAGTGTTTTCTTTAAATCCAATTGCAGATCAAATAATACATGATACACTTATGAATACATTAATTGACTCTGATGATGCAGCCCTGCAAAGTAACTTGTAACTGAAGTAATAAAGCAAATGTAAGTAGAGTAAAAAGTGCAGGATTCCTCTCCAAAATGAAGTGGAAAGGAAAATATAAAGTGGCCTCGCAGAAAAAGGAAATGCTCAAATGCAGCACAAGTACCATAAAAATGTACTGAGGTACATTTTTATTTATTTGAGTAAATGTTTGCTTCAACCTGGTGGAGAAGAAGAATAAAGCAGAATGAAATAAAAATCACAAGAGCAACTTGTGCTCAAGGTACTTGAGTAAATGTACTTTGTTACTTTCCGTCCCTGGTGAAGAGGACAACGACAAAATGAGTCCAAAGCATAAAGAGGAAGCTGTTTGAGTCCATTATTTAATTTAATAATCTAATCTATCACAGCATGAACAGTACTGCTTCACACACACACACACACACACACACACACACACACACACACACACACACACACATATCAAGCAGGTGTCCTGACTCCCCCCTTCCCTGTCCAACAAGAGAGAGAGAGACAGAGAGAGGAGGGGAGGGGGGAGAAAATAAAAGCTGTTTCACGGGGGGTGAGGAGGGAGAGCACCTCTCTCACCTTTGCAACAGATGAGCCGATCTTCAGTCTCCTGCTCACTGTGGCTGCTACCTTAATCTGATTTTAATGACCCTGTGGAGGATCCCCGGAGACTCTCCCAGAGTGTGTCTGTGAGAGGGAGAGAGAGAATGTGTGTGTGTGTGTGTGTGTGTGTGTGTGTGTGTGTGTGAGAGAGAGAGAGAGAGAGAGAGAGAGAGAGAGAATGTGTGTGTGTTTTTTTTTTTCCTGCAGCAGGCCTGAAATCTGAGTTTTAGCGAGAATCGCGTTTTTATTGGATCATCTTTTACTTTTACGCATGAAAAAAAAACTTTTTAAGCAAAACCCAGTGTATCTATTACTTTCACTTATTCTGTGTTAAAGCTGAAACGTTCACACGTTTTTTATGTAATTTCCCACTCTCTTCTTCTTCTTCTTCTTCTTCTTCTTCTTCTTCTTCTCCTCCTCCTCCTGATGAGCGTGAGCTCCTCTATGTGCGCACAGACAAACGCTCTTCTTTGATAGGTTTCCCACCGGCTCTTTGAAATAAAACAATTACCGCACTCTTTGTGCAATAATTGTCAATCATCCACATTAAATTGATAAGCTTTAAATGGACAGAAGAATGGCTCAAATTGTTTTACAATGGCGCGGCTAAGCGGGATGATTTGCCATTGCTGACATGCCCGCGGCTTTACCAGCTCCGCATAATGCCATAGGTTAATGCATAAATAAGCAAATCAAATCCATGCGTTACCCCAATTCAATTCATTTAATTCCTCTTTAATAAAGGAGCGGGGCCCCGCCCCCCTGTCCCCAGCCATTTACCTCGGATTTGTGCGATGAATGCTATAAATGTAAATCAATCTAGATGAGAAAGAATCCCCCATTGAAAGCGCGCAGAAATTTCATCTGGGAAAAGGAGACAAACGTAGGAGGGGCCCGCTCATAAAAAGCAGCTGTTTCACAGTAATCTTTTTTCGTGCCCTGTCACTCACCTTGCCTTTTCACTATCTTGCACAGCTCATGAAAAAAAAGAGGAAAAAAAAAAACAAAACAGAAAAACTCCCGCTATTGTATTTAGTTGCCATATCTTCTTTTCCCATTACATTGCCATATTCGTCCACAGAGAGACAGAGACAGAGAACGAGAGAAAAAGAGAGAGGGAGAGCGCAACTTGCCTTTTTCTTTCTTTTTTTTTTTTTTCTTCTTCTCCCCCGGACAATCCCCTTGTAGTTGTTGGAGTGAAAAGAGGAGTGCATGGATGTCAAATTGCCCTCAAAACACCATGAAAGATTGATTTGCAGCACTTTTCAGGGCCCTGACATTACTTGGAGGGGAGCTGAATAGGAAACCTGTGAGCCGGGGATGGAATAAAGATGTCCTCTCTGCTGGAAAAAAAAAAAAAAGACGGAGAAACTGCCCATTTAGCCCCCAGTCCATCAAGCCCGAAAAATAGGCAAGAGAGGAAAAAGCATAGAAGAAAAGGAGGGAGGGGGGGCTCGTATATACTCATCTAAACGTCGTCACAATACCGAGGGGGGCTCCGAACATCCATGAATATTAAACCGCTTACCTCAACAAGGGCTTGAAAAAGTGAACCACGTCAAAGCAGCTTTGCATTTCTTTTTCTTTTTTCTCCTTTTTCTTCTTCTTCTTCTTTTTTTTTGTTGCGTGCGAACAAAAGCCACGTCGAGCTTGTTTCCATTCTTGTTATTCCCGCGCTTATATATATCAGAAAAATAAAAGCACACACACACACACACACACACACGAAAATTAATATTACCAGCGCATGAATACGAAATGCATGAGAAAAAAATCCACGAGCGACTCCCAGACCCGTGACCCACTTAGATCGGACAGAACAGTCACCGGGTTACCTCACAGGGAGAGCACCTCACGTTTTTAATCTAAATGTATTTATTATTTTTTTTATTGACAGCTTGTTGATTTGTTTTTTTTTTATTAAGAGCGCAGCGTGTTCGTTGTTTTGCGCACATTTTTACGCGCGTTAAACTTTCTTTCTTTTTTCTTTTTGCAGAACTTTTCACCTTTAAACTTCAAAAATAAAATAACACAGAAAAATAAAAACGTGCTGTCGTTTTGTAGGCAACCAGCATGCGTGTGCAGCTTGGCATGAAAATTTAATGTCATGATAATTGCTCCAATAAAGTTTTGGCCACTCTTCGTCTTCTCTCTCTCTCTCTCTCTCTCTCTCTCTCTCTCTCTCTCTCTCTCTCTCTCTCTGTGTGTGTGTGTGTGTGTGTGTGTGTGTGTGTGTTTAATGGCTGCGCTGGCTGGTTGCGGTGCAGCAGGCAGGTCCACGCGGTGAGGGGTGTGTCATTAATAAGTAATTAGACAGGGGTCACAGCAGCCACTTATATAAAGAGACCCTCACAGCCGGGCAGGGCAGCTTTACGCACAGAGAAGGACGGAGCGAGGAGCAGCTCTTCTCTTGGTGTCTTCTTCTTCTTCTTACGCGCATCTCGAGATTTTTTTTTTCTCTTTTCTTTTTTTTTTTTTCGTGTTTGTGTGCGTGTTGCCAACATGGGCTCCGTGCTACCCGCCGACACACTGGCTCTCAAGTCTGGATTTAAGTGTCCGAGCCGCTCGCTGTCGGACGTGATCACCTCGGACATCCTGCACAGCTTCTTGTACGGCAGGTGGAGGAACGTGCTGGGAGAACACCTGGCGGAGGAGCGGCAGAGCGGCAGCCCCAAGACCGCCTTCACCGCCGAGGTGCTGGCGCAGTCCTTCGCCGGAGGTAGGCTGACACGCTGCTTTTTAAAAATCATCATCATCATTATTATTATTATTATTATTATCATCATTTTTACTGACGTGACTTGTTTTATCCGAATCCATCGCGTCTTCGTCCACCTCACTCTAGCGATTTTCATGCGTAAAAGTGGCCAAAGGGAAACCAAAAAAAAAGAAGAAAACAAAAAGAAAACAAAAAAAACAAAAACAAAACAAAACAAAACATTTTGATTAAAATTTTGAAGTTCACATTATGAACGGGCTTCTTTAAGCTCCTACAAGTGTTTTATCACTGAAATCCAAAACAGAAATCTCAGCCACATTTGCGCATTCTTTCCCACGCAATAACACCGAACGTGCGCAAAAAAAAAACAAGAAACAAAAACTAAAATAATAATAATAATAAACTTTCTCCACTTATGTTGCTATTTTTCATTCACTCCGCGGCTTTTTTTTTTTTTTTTTTTCAATTTCGAGCCATTTAACGCGTTAACCCTTTCCAGGGCTGTGTGGGACCTCGCGTTTGGAGGCTTGTTAGGCGTGTAACTGCCGCTGATTGAAAGACGCAGGGCATTAAATTCATTTGGTTAACTTTGTGCTTGACCTGGGAAAGTTTCCACTTAAACCTCGGGGAGAGAAAGGTTCCCTTTCTTTGAGATGTCCCGGGTTTTTATCCCGCATTCATCAATCTCCGGACAGTCTCTTTTCCTCTCTTGGCAGCTATGGGGCTCCGGAGCTTTTCTCTTTCTCTCCCCTTAAAAGATTTGCTGTTCCTCGCATAATGCACCGTGAAGGCTAAATCTAATGCTATTCATTGCATGTCAACCATCTAATCGCCTTTCCATTTTTTTGTTGCCGAAATTCCTGAGCCCTTTAAACAAGTCCTCGTCGCATTCAGCGCAAATTTATTGCTACAAAGTTCTTAAAAGGATAATGAATTTGGAATTAGCCGTTTCTTTTCCAGTAAACTTTAATGAATATCACATCTGAAGCATGACAAATCGCTGGACCCCGAGCAATAGAGGACCATTTAACCCCCATTCGGCCGGCCTTTTTTTTCCTCCACAGCCTCGAATTAAAAAAGAAAAAAAAAATCTTTGATTTTGACATTAAAGCAGCGCACCAGTTCTTTTTCTTTTCTTTTTTTTTTCTTCTCTTTTTGATGCGGATGAAAATGCTTTCCGAGGGGGTTTTTCTCTGCGCAACAAAAACTTTCAATTCATCCAGATAATCGAATTAAACGGAGGATCAGGTGTAGCTTAATATTTCGTGACTAAAATAAGATCCAGTCCATTTGCTGCTCTCAGGACGTTTCCAGCGATCCTGTCCACGACATTTCTGCTATGTGCGCGTCACATTTCCAGACATCTTTTTGTCTCTGTTTCTATCTGCGGAGGCCTTGTGTTTAATTCATTTTTAATGTAATTCTTTCATTTATCATACTTTGAATGTTTAAGGCTCATATTTCTTCTTTTGTTCCCGCAGAGGTGCAGAAGCTCTCCAGCCTGGTGCTGCCCACCGAGGTGATCATCGCCCAGAGCTCCATCCCTGGAGAAGGTCTGGGCATCTTCTCCAAGACGTGGATCAAAGCTGGAACCGAGATGGGGCCCTTCACCGGGAGGGTCCTGTCCCCTGAGCATGTGGACCTGCTCAAGAACAACAACCTCATGTGGGAGGTGAGTCTCCATTCAATCGGAGCCTGAAGACTCCGAGATTTAAAAACTTTTGTTGTCGTGGTACTTAAGTTATTCATTTATTTATTTTTTTATCGTGTTTGTTTTTCTCGCGTTTTTTCCCAGGTGTTCAATGAAGACGGCACGGTGCGTTACTTCATCGACGCCAGTCAGGAGGATCAGCGCAGCTGGATGACTTACATCAAGTGCGCCCGGAACGAGCAGGAGCAGAACCTGGAGGTGGTGCAGATCGGCAGCAGCATCTTCTACAAGGCGGTGGAGGTGAGGAGTCACTCCGAGGAAGAGGCACAGTTTATCCAGAGAAATTACACTCAGTGCACGAGTTCAGTTGGGTTGTGAGAGTGGAATTAGGAAGTCCATTCTCCAGGAAAGTCTCACCAGTTTCTTTCTTAAATAAAAACTTTATCTGATTAAAAAAAAAAAAAAAAAAAAAAAGCCTTCATCCTGAACCTGTCCTTCATCCAACAGGTGCTTGATCTGGTGCTATACTACCAAAACAACAAATAAATTCACATAAAATAAGCAAAATAATAATAATCAAGACGTAAAATGCCTTCACAAATCATCCTGGGCCTTCATTGAGGAGCACCAGCAGTGCAGGCTTCATGTTCTTTGGAACAGCGCCACCTGCTGAAATAAACCGAGAACTCATCTCTACAAGTTGGTAGTCAGGCTGCAGGAACTGAAATCAACATATTGATCAGCTTGATGACCTTTGCCCCCCCCCCCCTTTTTCCCTCTCTCAGACGATCCCACCAGACCAGGAGCTGCTCGTCTGGTATGGAAACACTCACAACACATTCCTGGGAATCCCCGGAGTTCCCGGAACAGATGAGGAACAGCAGAAGAAAAGCAGGAGTGGTGAGTCATTTTTCACAACATCAGTATCAGCCTGTTTTAATCATCTGCAGTGAGTCTTATTATATCTGATTTTACAGTTTATTTCAGTGTGGTTGGAGTAATAGATGAAAGAAGCACTATGTAGAAATTCAGACCCAGAATTTGAATGTTTACAAGTATTAATGAGGTGATGATACAAACTATCTCTATAACTGAATAAACAGACTGTTCTCAGAGGAAAATCATGTCTGAGGCTAGAGAAGTGGCAGGGTCCGCCACATGTAAACAGAGTGAAAGCGTATGAAATTGTGTCGTCCTTTCAGGTCAGTCTGTTTATTCTGTTATGAAAACGAAAATTGTTTGTTTATGTAGTTTGCTTAGACATAAAAAAAGATCTTTCTCCTCTGATTTAAATTTCTTCCTCAAAACTACAAAGTGCAACTTTATATTTTAGCTACACCAAAAATGAAATTCAATTTAAACACAGACCTAAAATAATTCTTCTCTTAACGAGAATAAAAAATACTTTTTAAAGATTGCTACAGAGTAATAATACACATTTGACTGTCTACTTTTTGTTATTTGGTACAGGTAATATTTACACTATTCATGAACTCAAGTAGCGTTCTCATAAATCACTCAAGTAGCTGCGTTCGTTTTTGTTTATTCAGTCATGAACAGCAAGAGAGTTTGTTTGTTTGTTCAACCAATGAGGATTTTCTCTTCTGATTAAAATGTCATCACCAAAACCACGTAGTGCTTCTTCAAAGAACAACACAGATTCATACTCTTTATATTTGGCGGACCCTGACATCTGTCTGATTTTCTCCTGAGAACAGCTCGTTTGTTCAGTTATGGGAAAAACATTATTTTTCTCCTTCATTTATTTGAACATCAGAATTTTGAGTTTGAATTTCTTCTCCAAAACCTACAGAGTGCCCCTTTAAAGGACAACAAGGTTTCATAGTGTTTTACTTTGGTTACATGTGGCGGACCCTGCCAGCTTCAAACAAAGCTCTGAGACTTTATTCTCCTCTGAGAACAGCTCGTTTATTCACTTGTGGATTTGAGTTTGAATTTCTTCTCCAAAACAACACAGTGCCCCGTTTTTTGTTTTTTGAACAAAAGACGAACTTCAGCTGTGCAGGCTTTAAACTCTTCTCCCCCCTCTTTGTCTCCTCTCCCAGATGACTCCCACCCCTGCGATGGCCCTTCCGCCTGCTCCCCTCCCTCCGCCTCCATCACGGCGGGTCGCATGCGCTGCGTCATCTGCCACCGCGGCTTCAACTCGCGCAGCAACCTGCGCTCCCACATGCGCATCCACACGCTGGACAAGCCCTTCGTCTGCCGCTTCTGCAACCGCCGCTTCAGCCAGTCGTCCACGCTCCGGAACCACGTGCGGCTGCACACCGGCGAGCGGCCCTACAAGTGTCACGTGTGCCAGAGCGCGTACTCGCAGCTGGCGGGCCTCAGGGCGCACCAGAAGAGCGCGCGGCACAAGCCGGTGGCGCACGCCGCCGACGTGCAGTCTCAGGTGTCCCCTCCTCCTCCTCCCCCACAGATGACGGCCATGCCCCACCAGCATGCCCACCAGATGCCCATGGTGCACCACATCCCCACCATGGTGCTATGATGACGGGCCGACGGAGGGGACAAGCCCGCGGAACAACGTTGCACTTTAGATTCCAGCTGTATAAAAAGGAGGCAGACACATAAGTGAAGCATCTCACAGACATTTCAATATGTTGCCTTATTCGTATCGGTTGTCACGTGAGCAGAAGTCCAGCAGAAAGATGTTTTAATGATTGTATTTTGGGGAAAAAAAAAAAAAAAATCATCTCCAGGTTTTTCACATGATTAGTTTTTAATGCCTCTCTGTGTCAGATATGTATATCTCACTACAGACCAGATCTTTATTCTGCATCACATCCTCACCAGCTCAGGTGGAACTCAGAGATTTGTATACAGGAAGTAGAGATAAGGGACGTGGCCACCAGTGTACGTTGTTTCATCCTCCCACACTGTAAACTGAAACTGTCACTTTAACCTTGCACAGACTGTATACTATACTGTTGTGTAGTTGTAAAATTGTATTGTATGCTACTGTACATGTGAATGTAAATACATTTGTGCTTTCTTCTATTCTAAATAAATATGATATGATATTAAATGCGATGGTAATCATTGTTGACATGCCTGTTAAAGCTGACACACTTTAAACAGCTTGTACACTCTGTTTCTGTTGTGATTCGTTGTTTTATATGGAAACCCATTTCTGACAATTGTGACAGGCCTTAAAGAGATCCTGTTGGCCATTATAATGAGAAACGTTCTCACAATGATGTTTTAGTATCCCAATATGAAGACTCAGTATCTCGAAATGATTATTGATTTTCCCCCTTTGGTATCAATAAAGTATTTCTGATTCTGATAATAAGTAAGTAACTCAAACTAATGACATAGCGTCTTAGAACAATAACGTAATATCTCAATATAATGACATAGTATCTCAAAATAGTTCCTCTGGGGTTGATAAAGTATTTCAGATTCTAATAATGAGTAAAGTTTTTCCAAAATAATCAAACCTTCCTGAAAATAATGCACAATTCATTCAAAAGCAATAATATAGTATCCAAAAATAGAAAGAAACTTTCTCTGAATAATGACTTAACATCTCAAAATAATTATTGAGTATCTCAAAATAATGATTAAATGTCTCAAAAGAATTACTAGTATCCAAAAATAATGACTTAGGAACTCGAACGATTAGCTACTTCTAATAACAGACTATTTCCCATTCTGATTCTGTGTAAGTTTCTCGTAATAATGAAAAAAGCTTTCTGAAAATAATGACTTTCTAACCTAAAAACAACGACCAGTGTCCAAAAATAACAAGAACATTTCTCAAAATAATGACTTGATATCTCAGAATACAAATCTAATGATAATAATCTAATTTAACATGTTTTCTTCAGGTGCTTTAAAATAAAATCATGTGTGCTTTATCACTTGGAGGATTCAAAGCCTCAGTGCTGTTATGTGTCGAGAGTGTGTGCAGGTGTACGTGGACAGCTTATTTGAAAATCAACTTCAATTTACCAAGTATCCCCAACATTATTTACAAATACTATTTCGCCACTTTCCAATAAGCATTGAATGAGTAACTGGTCATTTCTTTAGTATATTTCCAGGAAACATGCGGTGGAAGTTGAGCTGGCTGGCTTCTAATTTCTGTCTAACTTGCCCGACTTTGCTGTTTAATTCCCATCTGACAGGCTCTCTGTCTCTGTAACAGTCATTAAGGCACTTAATTCTTGATTATAAAGTTGTAATTGTCGATATTAAGCAATTTATGGTGGCTAACTAAAGAGAAAATAATCAAAAGTTGGTCTGACCTGCTGAAATCATTGACACTGGTAAGAATGTAAATGGTCCAAAGTAGCAGAATATCATTATTAGATAAGGTTGGGGTCATTTTAAACACATCTTGAGGTGAATCTTGTGAGAATTTAAGAGTAATTTAAAGAAAAATGTAAAACTTTACTTGGTAATTACCACGTAGTTACAGTGAAATGTGCAGCCCTGTAAAATTAAGTGTTGTTTATATTCTGTTTTTAGATCCTAAACAGTTTAATGCCCATAAAAGTATTTATTGATGGATGAAAAATAAAGATCAGACAGTTAAACAAAAAACAACATGCACATCAAAGAAGATAGAATGTATTTTAACTTTATGCACTATTCATGAGAAGGACTGACCATCTATAAAGTGTGCTCTCATTTTGGAATATCTTTTCATTCAATATTGTTTAATCCTAGTAATCAATAAACCAGCTTTCTGATTTCTTCATTTGAACGTTAACTGTCTGCTGCAGTTGCTTCTTCTTCCACATGATGATGCCACACGCTCAGGAAAAGAGAGGCCCGTGAGAGAAAAGTGAGCCTCTCCTGGGGAAACAGTGCAATGACACAGACAGTGACATGATCTTAATAGTCATTTAATTCCAAATTGCAAATAATTTCCCACAGACAGTAGACTGTATAATCACTGCTGCACTTGTCGGCCGTCAGACATTATCCAACTCCGACAAGGAGTTTTCGGACAGGTCATCATTAAAACAAGAACAGAGCGACTACAGATGCTGGGGAATAAACTTCAGGGATAAATAAAGCAATGGGGAAATGAGAACATCTCTTCGGTCCACTTAGGATGGTTTTGGACAGGTTTTTGTTCCGTCACAAGAGACTGTCCACACATTCAGCCCTGCAGAGAGAGGGAAACAAGAGAGTTTAACCCTCAGAACTATACATACATGATTATTTCACAATGGCACTGAGCCTCACCTTTACACGGGTACTGGCATCCTGCTGCTGTCCTGTTCTTCTTTGAGCAGCCAAAGCAGGAAGCTATCCGCTCAGCGCCACGACACAGCGCTGAAGGAAGACAGTGTGAGACAGACAGCATTTCTTCATTTATCTGTTTGTAGTATTAACCTGAGATAGTGTTGAGGCAGGTAACCTGATCCATCCCCTATCAGGTTTTCTCATGCTCTGATCTACACACAGTCCTACTGTACTGTTACCTTTTTATGTCTCAAGAGCTCACTTTATTAAAATGTGTACCTCAACACAGTGAAAATAAAGCTTTCTGTGTGGAAAAAACATGTGATTAATCTATTCATATATCTTGTTTGCTACGAAGTTCCTTGTTAAGAAAAAAAAAAAACTTGCTATAAATGTGTCTCATAAAGTTTAAACACTTACCAGAGAATAGTAGTCACAGCATACTTCCACTTTAGTGTTTTCTTCCAGAGTTCACCTCAAAGTCCAGCTCACCTGTTCTCATGTGTTCAGCGTACTGATGTGAGACCACGAGCCAATGACACAGCACTTCTCAGTGACAGAGCCTCTAGTACTCCACTGAGAGATGCTCACTGTGAGTCACTGACCTGAGAGACACCACACAGATCATGGAAACAAACAAACCACAGTCAATCCATTTCACATCTATAGAAGCCCATTTTTGCAAGTTCAAGAAAAAAAAAAAAGATGAGAACAGATACACATCTATGGTGAATAATGAGAGTAAAAGTCACTATCATGAGATCAAAAGTCAACATTTTAATATAAATTATTGTCTTTCATAATTTGTTTTAGCCCATAATTGTGAAGTTTATCTCGTAATTGAATTTGAATCTCATTTTTAGGGCTTGTTTATTTCCTACATATGATACAACTTTGACAGTGTTGTATTTGGACATATGACGAAAAAATAAAATAAAGATAGAATGACCTCCACTCATCATTCATGGAAAATATAAGAATGAATTAATAATACAATGAAAAGTAAAAAAGAAAAAAAAAAAAAAAAAGATGATGAAAAAGGATGTGTTTCTATTACCTATAGATCATTTATTAATAGTTTAAAAGGAACCTATTACACATGTGTACATGTGTAACACAACCTGAACTTACCTGATCGATTGTGTTGGCCTCGCCGGAGCGATGATGCTGTTATCTGTTAGTCGAGTCTGGTTGATTCACCGCTACTGGAGGATTGTTGTCATTTTTCGGTGGCTAGCTGTTAATGCTAGCTAGCCGCTGGATTTTCTCTCCAACATACTTTGATTCAGCAGGTGGGTCCCAGTTTATGTCAGCAGTTTTGTACTGAGTGAGGCCGATGAGCACATGCAAGAAATCAATTTGCGCCCAAAAGCAACCGCTTTTGTCAGAAATATATGCCGTCAGGTGTAATGAAAAGTTGAAAACAAATGTCAGCTAACAGCTAGCTGGATTGTTAACAAGTTAGCTAGCTTAACGTTAGCTTGATAGACATATTTAGCTAGGGTATCTGTAAACTCAGCTGTTCACTGAATTTGACAGCCAAACACCCGCTAGTCATCAGATATTTTTCCAGTGAATATTTTGCATGTCAGTATGAGGGCTAGACGGTCTGCTTTCAGTGGAAACACAGTAACTTAATGTGAGTTTTCCGCACAGCGACACAAATGTCCATGTTAGGTCATCTTCACACGACGGGCTGGTTCTGCCAAGACTGCATACGTTTACTGAAGAGTTAGTTAAAGGAGCTGATTCATTTCGATAAAGTTAAATTCCTGTTTGGTTGAAGATTGTGTTGGCTTGTAACTGAGGACATGCCACGCTAACATGGCTCTGATCCAGCAGCGCCTATGGCTTTCACATATATCATTAATGCCTATTTCGTAACTCCTTTGTCTTTGACAGCTCTGTGGAAAAAAAGACCATTCAGTGTTGGACATGCATGTGCTTGTAAACACAGCGACATGTCAGACATAATGATGATGGCTTTAATGAGGCGCTCTGACAGCAGTGGACCTGTATCAGCTGAAAACAGCTCAGTCAGTGCTGCCTGTTCTTCGGAGTAACAGCTCTCAGCTGTCAGGCTCAAATTAGTCCGAGTAAACGTGGAGCTTCAAGTTATAAATGGCTGCACACAGGTCAAAATATATGACTGATTTCAGGGTATGTTCTTCTAAATTTGGTATGTAAATTCTCATTCAGACCGTGTGTTCTTTCTTTCTTTACCAACTATTTTGATACTTAATTTACTGTTTCAGGCAACAAAAATACCAAACACTCCTGCTGCTCAAATGTGAGGATCCCTCTGCTGTTGTTTGTCATGTTTGACTGACAAACCAAGACATTTAAAGATATCAACATGGGCTCTGAGAAACCGTGACGAGCATGTTTTGTAAAGAGACAGTTTGTGAAAAGCTAAATGGACATATTTAATAGTGGATGAAACAAATAATGAAAACAATCTCTCGCTCCAGCCCTGGTATGTTCCGTCCCTTCTTAAATTTGGTATTTAAAGATCATCATCTGTTGCTTAAAATACTCGACCGAGGCATTTGCTCCGTTTAAAACTCAAGTTTCACGTCAATACACTTACAGCCTCAGTATAAACACTACAAAACAAGGGCAAGGAAGCCTTGATGGCATGTTTTTCTACTCTTAAGAAGTAGTTCAGTTGTCCACTGCCAATTTAACATGTGGGATAAATAAAATACATAAAGCAAATCAATTTAATAGCTAACAATGTAAAAACATGATCAGTTGTAGCTGTATTGAATTTATTTCAAGCTACATTTTGCAAAATCAAGTTGAATGCCTTCTCGGATTGTCTCAACAATGTTAAACAACTCACAACTTGCACTCTGTGTCCACCTCTTTGTTTTCATAACTGAATAAACAAACTGAGCGTAAAGAAAAACACAGCTTCATACTTTTTCACTTTGTTTATAAGTGGCGGACCCTGCCACCTGTCTAGTTGATGTGTCAACTGGCAGATTGTTAACTCAACAATTTTGATTGTCAATTAAGCGCTGAAGTAGTTTAGCAAAATACAAAATCTGTTCCAGCTTTGCACTTTAGGGGATATTCTGCTTTCTCTGTCTTGTGTACTGTTAGATTCAATATCTTTAGATATGACAAAACAAATAACAGATTCTTTGGTAATGAAAATAATCACACATGCAGTGGTGAAATGTCTTGATCTTGAACTAAATGGCTGCACATCAGCTGATGAGTTACTGATGTGTTTCTATAAACGCCATGCCGTTCCCTTTAAAACACGGGAAACTGTATGTGGGTGTATGATGTGTGTATGTGTGGTACACAGGATGTTAGGATGGAGTGTGTCCCAGCTCTGCCAGATAGTCTGGTGTTGGAGATCTTCCTGCGTCTGCCCCATGACGCCGTCCTGAGAGCCGGGCTGACCTGCAGGCAGTGGCTGGCTGTCTCCAGAGATGAGTTCCTTTGGCGGGAGCTGTTTTACAGCTACTACCGCATACCACGATCTGTACCCCGACACCCAGGTAATTAATTAAAATCATATGTTTAACAGAAGACTTTTGAGTATCCTGTTACAATTATTAACTGTCAAAAACATACAACAATAACATCTTTGCAGCTTTAGAATAACTCCTGTTTCATCTGTGTGCAGCGGCTGTGTCGTGGTACAGGGAGTTCAGACGTCTGTTTGACTGTATCCCCTGTGTGGAGGTTCAGACGCTGAGAGAGCACAGCGACCAAGTCCTCCACTTGGCTTTCTCTCACAGGGGTCATCGGTTCTCGTCCTGCTCCAAAGACTGCACTGTTAAGGTTAGGATCAAAAGATTATTGAGGCTTCCGTCCATCACATAATCACTAAGGCTATAAAATCTGTTCTGTGTGGCATTGGTTTATGCTACATATTTGTCCCTACAATATTTAACACTACATTATAAAAATAAGACACACAAAGCAGGTGAAAGAGTTGAAACTCAAACAATAATTTGGCAAAAATAAGGCAATTCTGTCTTTACCTGTATTGATACTGACAGTAAAACATGATGAGACAAATGGAAACACTTCATTCTAAATCCTGTCTTCTGCCTCCTTGTGTGCAGCTATGGGACACGGAGCGGCATGATGGTAATATCTCGCTGGTGCACAGCTCCAGCATGCGGCAGTTTAACTGGGGCTACACCCAGTTCTCCCAGTTCAATGCTGATGACACCCTGCTGCTTGTGTCTGGTGTCTACTTGGGCCCACACCACTCCTCGTCTGGGGAAATCGCTGTCATCAGTTTAGGTAGGAACCATAAAAAAGGTTGTGTGTCGTCATTTCCTGCTGATGTTCATTTGAACACTAGATATTATTTCACAATAATCTTGTGTGTGAGTCTTTCCTCAAAATCACTATTTTTTGTCACCTTCACTGAGGAAATAAATAGAATCGTCTATGTGCTCAAAGAAATTGTCTCATCCTATTTACACTCATCACACTCATTATGTTCAGTCTAAATTCAGTAAATCCTTCATGATAATTACAAACTTCCATTTTTGTTTAACTTGTTTTGGATCATTTTTGGAGGCTGCATGTTCTGTTGTGTAAAACATTTAATCTGTGGTGTCAGATTATCTCATCAAAATGGCCAAAATGTGTGGACTGATGTGTGTGTGTGTGTGTGTCTTATTTCTTCATTAATCATTAATCTGTCCTCTCACAATACAGAAAATTACTCGCTGTTGTCGCGTGTGAGGAACAAGCCGTACGATGTGTTTGGCTGCTGGCTGAATGAAACGCACCTGATCTCTGGGAACCTGCACTGGATCGGCAACATGACGTCTTGCTCTGTGCTGTGGCTAAACAAAGCCTTCCAAGTGAGATGAGAGCCTGGCAGTCAAGCTGTTTCTTTTCTAAATGTAGATGCAGGACCCATGGGAAGAATCTTTGTAGCTTGTATTTTGTCAACATCTGGAACATCTTTTAAATATGTTTCCTTCCTTGAGTCCTTACAATTGTCTTGACACAGTGAAAGAAAAAGAAAATACACATCCTCCCCTCATCATCCTTTACTTTTTCTCTGACAGGATGTTGAATCAGAGAATGTGAACGTGGTCAAGCGCCTTTTCAAGATCCAGAACATCAACGCCAGCACCATACGCACAGTGATGGTGGCCCACTGCCGGCGTCACGACACCCCGGACTTGCTGCTGGACTACGAGGCTCAGTCTCAGGCACGGAGGCAGAATGGGCAGCAGCAGCAGAACCACCAGCCTCTTCTCTTTGACCTGGGAACCTCCGGCAGTGAGGAAGAAGAGGAGGAAGAGCAGCAGCAGAGGGAAGCACAGTGTCCCAGTCTCTCCACTGGCCGCTTTCCTCAGCCCACCATCTCAGGCCTGGAACACGTTTTAGAGGTCAGAGAGGTGTGAAACTCAAAACACTTTCATACGGTTTTAAAAATGAATTTGATCTTCATTTTGCCTCCGTTTGTCCTGTTAGAGTCGTAAAAAGGTCGGCCCCAGGGAGCTGGCGATTGAGACCCACGTGGCTAAGGTGATGGGCAGAGCCCACACGAAGCCCCCTGACTCCAGTTTAATTGAGCCTACTGAGCCCGGTGAGGGAGAGGACAAAACGTACTTACTCTTCACCACGGGAAGCCTTACATACTCCCCTCATCAGATAGGTAAGAAAACTTCCAAAGCATGCTGATGTATCCCAGAAACAGTAGAAAATGTCCACACAAAGCTGTCAGACCTCTCATGCGGTTCTCTTTGTCCTTTTCCAGGTATTAAACGGATCAAGCCGGATCAGATGACCACTAGTGGTCCTGTTTTGGGGGAAGAGCGGAGTTCAGATGAGTTTTTTGATTCCCTGGACCATGTCATTGATATCCATGGACACATCATTGGTATGGGCCTTTCTCCAGACCACAGGTAAGTAACTGTGTAGAAAACGAGCTGCCTGGCCTCATACATACTGCTCCTAGGACCTTTAAATTTAGTCGACTTGTGTGTTAAAGTAATTTATAAGGTTAACCATTTTTCTGTCATAATTGTCCTATTATAGGAGCCATTTGAAACTGTTAATAGTGTTATTTAATAACTTTGTAGACGTAACTGTTAACCATTGTTGGCTGGAAGCATTATGGTTTTGGTTTGTCCATCCATTCTCATAACCAAGCAGTATTTATTCACACCTGGAGGGAAGGTCTTCAAATTTGGACACAGCAAAACAACATCTGTGTGCCAATTCAACAGGTGTATCACCCTTTAAGAGTATGTATTCAGTGACAACTTTAAATGTACTCCTTCCCTTTCATTGATCAGGTACTTGTATGTGAATAGCCGAGCTTGGCCAGCTGGATGTGTTATCTCCGACCCCATGTCTCCTCCTCCCATCGCCGAGGAAATAGACCTGCACGTTATCGACCTGAAGAGTTTGAGGGAAGAGAGAAGGAGCCTGCGCGCTCACCGAGCCTTCACACCTAATGACGAGTGCTTCTTTATCTTCCTGGATGTCAGCAGGGACTTTGTTGCCAGGTGGGTGAATGGAAACCATTTCTCCGTCCAAGAATAGATGCAGCTTTCACATACCACACCGTTAATTTGCCTGCGTTTTCTTTACCAAGTTGCCATGTAAGAATTGGGAAGTGATACCGCAGTGGCAGAAAATTTGTGGTCATGTAGTTTTTGAATAATGCAAACCTGTAGCTTGTGTCCTGCAACTCGGAGACTTTGTTAACTCTTTGTTATGTATCAGTGAACGCTCCCACGCTTACAAGGTGTAGGTTTCATTTTATTGTAAAGTTTCATTTTGGTGCAAAACCATAAGGAGAAGATGGAAATAGCAATGTTTTTATCAAACAAAGTGAGGAACAATGCAACTCTGCTCTGTATGTTCATCAAAGAAGAGAAGAAAAAAAGTAATCAGAATAGAAAGTAAACTTCTTTTTACTGGCTGATACATTACAGAAGTCTTTTCTGTGATGTTTGAGTTCCCACCTGCAAAAAGAGATTCACTAGTTTACTCACCCGCCACAGAAGTATGTGTGTCTGTGGATGCTATTGATGGTGTTTGATAACCTTGGTGAATCAAATCAAAGCTGTTGAATTACAGTAAAAACAGTGAAACTCTAAAAAATTGCTTGAAGCTGAAAATAACTGACAGCATAATAGGGTTCATTTATTTAATAGGAATTTATGAGATCAGTAACTTTTTTTGTCTATGATGACAGCAATCTAGGAAACAGTCATTTGTACTGAAGGATTACATTTTGTTTGAATCTAAGACTGCTAACGTAATAGTTTTAAAGGGAAACAAATTGGGAACAGTTTTGAAGAATGAAGAAAGAAGTCTTTTTTAATTATTCATCCAATGCCAGGTGCCGATGTTTTGATCTGCATCATATCTACACTCTTACGAGCAACTTTGCAGTCACTTCCTTAGCTCTTCTTTATTGCTCGTCATTAAAGAATAAGTTAGTATTTTTTAAGTTTCTCTTGTACGTGACTCAAAAGCTCAACGTCTCAAACTAACAAAACAAAAAATTAAATATGAACAAACACAACAAAACCATCAGTGTTGTGTATATAATGCAGCACACATCAAGTCCAGCATATAGAGAACATTTTGTTTGCTCTCTCAATTGACTAAATAAATCAATTATTGAAGCAACCCCTAATGCTGTCTCTAAGTTTTGAAAGAATATTAAGTCTTTAAGCCAAGAACTAGGCAATGGAGGCTTTTGATTCTGCCAGTGAAATAAGATACGCCTGCAGGCTACAAGAGAGGCAAACACAAAAACACTGCTCTCCTCGGGTGGGAGAAAGTCTTCAGGGATGCCGAACGAGGGGACGAGGGAGCACAGGTTCATTGGGAGCTTCTAACCACAGAATGACGAGGTTGCATTTTGTCCTCCATCACTTACATTAAAGTTACATTAGGAAGGATCTTCATATCAACTCATATCAAGAAATCAGATATCAGTTAGTTAATCGGAAGGTGGGAAAATGAATCAATAAAAACGTCATAACTCTTCCGCTGTCCTACCTGTAGTGGAGCTGAGGACAAACACGGCTACATCTGGGACCGTCACTACAACATCTGCCTGGCACGTCTGGCGCACGATGACGTGGTGAACTCTGTGGCGTTCAGCCCTGCTGACCAGGAGCTGCTGCTGTCTGCCAGCGACGACTCTACCATTAAGGTGTGGCGCTCACCGCGCATGCTCCGCCTGTCGCAGGCCCCCGCCAGGCCAACGAGGCCCCGCGGCCTCCTATCGTCCTGGCTGAGCCGCGGCAAGAACTCGTCATCTGCCAGCAATGTCAACGGAAAACCATGAGTCAGGTTGGGAAACACTTGAAGAGGGAGGGAGCGGGAAGAGGGAAATTTGATCTTTTTCCTCTGTGGTGTGAATATATATATATGCACTCCATGTATATTTACAGTGTGGTCACAGTCAGTGGTTTTGTTCAAGCTCACAGTGTTGTGACTCATAGCAGTGCTTGCTGTCTCCAGCTAACAGGAGACGGGACTTGATGTGACTCAGGGTTTAGACACAAGAGAGCGCCGTTGCACCAGCAGAGGGCAGAAATCACCACAGACTGATGGTGCTGTTGACCGGAGTGATGTGAAATATTATCACAGAAAGATGTTCGAGCGAGGAGCCGACACCTAAATGCACAGGACAGACGTCCAAACATTATCCACAAGAGATGATTTTTGTCTGTCTTTATCTGTAATGTCTGAACAGGTCAGACGCAGGACTCCTGGACCTGAGGTGTAAATGTATGTAAATGTGCTGCAGAGCTGATCGCTGTCATGTTCTGCTCATCAGAGGCAAAGTGCTGTACTGAGAGTTAATTCAGAAAATGTCTTTTCTTATTCATGGTTCTACCCACTTTATGTCTTGAGTATAAACACCTCATAAACCCTTTTTTGTCAGAGGATTCTAAAACCAGTCGGGAAGATGGCATTAATCTGCATTAACAACAGTCTGCTTTGGTTTTTAATTTCATCCCGTCTCGTTGTTTTTGTGCCCCAGAGATGATCAATCACTACTGTATCCGATGTAGCATTATTGAGTAATTTAATCTAGAAGAGTTGTCAAGGAACAGTTAGCGTGAAGCATGACTGTGATCAGAGATATGTTGTTTATGTAGCTAATTGTTATTTGGGCCTATATTATGTAGAAATGTATTTAAACACCTTTATTCGTTTGTAGCACTAAGCTGCACCCTTTAATTTTGTCAAAAAGACTTTCTGACATCAGAATGAATTTCAGAAACGTGTGTCCCCTGGAGTCTTTTTTAAATAAAAAAAAAAAAAAAAAATTATAATTGTCTTTCCTCGTCAGTACAAGTGACAGTTTTATTTAGTCTTAAACCAAACGTCCCCACTTGATGTCTAAAAATGTCCAAATATGGATCATGGACAACTATATAAAGCCGTGTACATTTGGTCTTTTAGCTTATCCTGTCTGTCAAAACTGCAGCCATCACCGCATCCTCCTCTAAAATTCATTCCGAGATGTTTCATTTCTGATCAGATACTGTGCACATTAGACAAACTGTAGAGCAAGCAATGTTACATGACATATTTATATACTTCAGGATACATACGGCATGTGTTTGATTTCCTTTTTTGATGGCATTGAGGAGGTTTTTTTGAGCCCATTAAGAGCCAGGGCACCCATTTAAAATGCTTTCTTAACCCTAAAGCATTGAATGAAAATACCTCCTAAAACTTGAGGGTGACTGAATTGTCAGCGTTCACTGAAATCTTTTATTTCACAGCCTCTGAAGCAGATAGAAACTTGAAATGAAAACCATTAAAGAGCTGAAGCATTGGCTTTAATTAGAAAGTGTTGCCTTTGCTCTTATTTTCATTAACAAATAACAGTTAATTACCTCATTCACTTGTCTTGAAAGGGACAACATCATCCAGCAATAGCTCAAGTCACATCAGCCTCTAAAGGGAGAAACACGCAAACACTGTATCAGGTCTTGATGGGTTTATATGGCCTGAATCCTTAAATTCACTAGAACAGACGAAAAGGTAGAAATTCTGTTAAAAAAAAAGTTCAGTAAATCTAAAAAGCTGTAATTCTGTTGTAATAACAGATTGCACACCACTGTCTTGAGCAGTAGAAAAAATGTCACTCAGGTCTTTAATTTAGACACAACGTATGTGTGTGTGTGTGGGTCGACACTTAAAGTACCAAAACTGAAATTTCGTTAATATAAATGTAATAATTTGAAATGCTTATGCAGACAGATTTCCTCAAGTGATTAAAAAGTAGAACAGACAGCAACAAATAGAACTGCAACTAATGATTTCTTTCATTTTTGATAATTAAATGTTTTCGTTATAGTCAAAAATGCCCAAAGTATCCTTTTCAAATGGCTTCTTTTGTCCAACAGAAAATAAACTCAGTTTAATGAAATAAATGAAAATAAAAAGCAGCAAATGATTACATTAGAGAAGCTGAAACCAGCAAATATTTGACATTTAAAACAGATTAAAAAGAAATGACTGACGTAATTATCAACGATCCAAATGTTTGGTAGCTACCTTTCATTCAATCAAAACATTTACTCTTCAACTAATAGCCAATAGCAAACCTCGTGCTGCCTTTTTGTCCAGAAACTTAATGAAAACCAAGGCCCAAACAGCCGGATTAGCCCTTTACTTCCCATCATGCTTCTATTCCATTTAAGGTCCTTCAGTTTTATCACCCGAGGACCAGTCTCAAATCAAAACGAAAAGTAGCACATAAGATCTGAAATTGACACTTTAGATTTCAGTTGCAGTTTAAGCGTCACAAGCGTCAGGTACTTTACCTGCCAGAGTTTTGTGTTTCCTTGGAGATACCCAGCCGGAGGCTGTTGTGACTGATTAAATCACCCTTAATTATGATTTTGGGTTATCTTGTTATCTGAGCTGTCTGGCTGCAATTTTATTCCAGAGTGTGAAGTAGTCAGCTCATCAGCTCACTCTTGACCCCCCAAGTGATCAGTATTCTCCATGTGTTTGAAATGTGTGTAATAAGTCATGAACTTCCTCCTCTGCTCCTTTTGACACATTTCTTAACTGTTGTTTTCATCATGTTTTCTGCCTGTCTAATGTCATTTTCTTACTCCCCTCAAATAAAAAGCATGCCCTGAAAGGCCAGAAGTCTGAAAAAGTGTCCGACTCGAACTCGTTTCTACAACTAAAATTTCTCCGAAAGCTTTTGTACAAAATAAGGATCAAGAATCAGCAAAGATGTCTCTCAATCAAAATAATGCAAAAAAAGTTAGTTAGAGTAAGGGTTAGTTTTGGGAGATCATGGGAGATTTAGTTTCCCTGGGAGTTATTCCTACAGACTACCAGTAAAATCAGGATTCCTCCTTGTTTGAACATTTTTGGAAACATCTGGAATAATTTAAGTACACAACTCAACAAAATATATAACAAGGGTGAGGTTGTTTTTACACATTTCAATTCAGACGTGTTGTGTGTTGTATCTTTAGATTTAAGAAAGTAGTGAGAAAAACCCATCAGTTTCCAAAGTGCAGAAAGTCTTAACGTCTTAACATGTCCAACTATCAGTCCTCAATCCAAATGTATTTAGTTCACCGATCATGATGATAAACTTTGTTAATCAAGCACCTTTAAAAACAGTTTACAAAGTGCCTAAACAAACAGGCAGGAAACGCAAAGTCAGTATGAGTAATTAACAGGAATAAAAGTGACTAAACACAGAAAAAAAAAACAAAGAAAAAAATTAAGAGATAAGTAAAAGAATGAAATCAATAAAAGAAGATAAGATGACATGACATCAGAGGAGTTAAGACCAGATAAAAACATTTAGAGCAGTAAAAGAAATAATAATAATAAATTAAAAGATAAACAGCCAAAAATTAAAGGATGGAAATAAATTACAAACGGATAAATAGACTAAAAGAAATAAAAAGAAAAATGAAAATCAGTAAAATCATATCATAAAAGCGTCGGAGTCTTTAAAAGTGGGTTTTGAGGAGTGATATAAAAAGACGTTACTGATCCTGCGATCCTTAACTCCTCAGGTAGGTTGTTCCAAAGTGTGGGTGGGCCCTGATGGCAGTGTGAGGGTGCGGGTTAGGTGTTAGGGTGGAGCACCATCTACTTTTAACAAACACGCAAAAGAAATAAGTGCCAAGTACTTTTCTTTCAGTCAGTAGTTGTGTCAGTGAGATATTTCACTAACGGTCAGCTGCATGGTGGCTCTACAGGAAAAGACTTGGAAAATCACCAAAGTCGGTAGGATTCATCCTCTGGGGAACATGAATGCTTTGTGGGAAACACGCCTTTACTTTTCGAGATATGTTGGTCTGGTCGAAAGGGGGCAGACCAACGGACTGTCGTTACCATCCAAAGAGCTGCGAGTATAGCTCATGAGAATTTAACTCCAGGTCCACTTGGCGGTTTATAACGTAGCCTTCGCCGGCATCATGGTCCTTCTCAACCAAAGACCATCCAAGAAATGATTCCATCCTTAAACACATACAGTCTGTTATCATGTGCCCAGAATATGTTGCATACAAATGAGAAAACTCTTTTCTAAACAACAACAACAACAACAACAACAAAAGAAACAGTACAAGGACCTTTTGAGGGACAATTTCTTCGGACATTTTCATCAGACTTTCCAGTCATTTACTTGTAAGGTCAAAATGTCCACAAGTTAAACAAGGGAGTGAAATAAAAAAAAAATGCATTCAAAGGTTAAAGAAATGACCTCAGAGTGAAACTAGCACTGTTGTGCATGTGTGTGTGTGTGCGCGTGTGTATACTTTTATGTGTCAACGAAACCATCTATACATATGTGCTGCCTCGCTGCGGCTAAGCAACAGTCATACTCTGAAGCGGCAGGTTTAATTTCTTGAATACGATCTGTGTGAAGGAGAATCCGTTTCTGACATCCTGCCCACATTCAGAGCTAGCGTGGTTGTAATGCAGTGGTAAAAGTAAAACAGTAACCACAATAGCGCGGCATCACGCTCTCAACCAGTGGGCCTCTTTAAAAGCAGCGGCGTTGTTTAAAACCGGCAGGATGTCTCAGTTAGTTGGGTAACTTCTTGAATTTCATGAAACAACCTCTGTGATAAAAATAATCTATGACCGGACGTGACTCAAGTGATGTGGTCCAAATATCACGCAAGTCATTTTTTCCCTTAGAAAGTCAAGTAGTGTTCTCGACAAGTCACTGTTTCCCTTCTTAGATAGTGAGACAGTCTTATCTGCAGAACCCTGCTGTTTTCAGGGCATGACCAACTGGGAGGAAACTCCCGGGGCAGATCCAGAACTCTGCGGAGGGAAGACATATCTCATCTTGTCTGGAAACACATCAAGATCCCTCAGGAGTGTTGCTGGGAGAGAGAGACAACAGAGAAAATGGATGGATGGATGGATGGACAAGGTGTTGGCACCTCTCTAATAATAATATTATTGGCCAACTTATCCCCCCTTTTCAAAAAGGACAATTAATTAAATTTGTGTTATATTTATTGATTTTCAGTTATCAAATTAAACAAAATAATGTTTTATAAAAACTCAATTTTTAATTTCTTTTCAATCAAAACAATATCTCCTTGCTGTTAAACAGTAAAATAATGCAAGATAGACTGAAGGAAACATAAAAAACTAAAGTGAAAACATGAAATTAACACACTCAAGTCGTCATGTCTCATGTCATGTCAGGTTTCGAGCCTTTATACATACAATATGTAATTTCTGCTGCTAGGCGACTCCCTGTCAAACAAAAGAACAACATTTTTAGGGGAGGGCCTGTTGCTCAGGGGCTAAACCAGACCTGAGGAATAAACACATCAGATTCTGCTCTGATCTGGAGCCATTTCCTGAGAGCTTTTGGGGGCAATTTTGGTCGATTTATCTCTCTGCGGCGCTTACCTCCATTATAATAACGTTGTCTGTCAACTGTGTTGTGGAATTTCGGCTCGCTTGGCCTTTCAGGAGAGGAAGAAGAAGACTCAGAGACACCGATGACTTTCGTTGAGATAGTTTATAGATCATGGCCGTGGAGGAGCAACATAACATCACGTCTGTCAGTACAGAGTGTTGCCATGATAAACCTAACAAGTCTTCCCAAGTGTCCAACATGATATATTACAGCTTCAGGAGGCAGTGCTTCCATACATGGTTATGTGTTTAATAACGTATCAAGGGGGATGACGCAGAATCCCTCCCCTGTAGCCAGAGCCAGGACTGAGAGGTAAAATAGGTCGGAGACACTTGGTCTGTAAACATAGATAGCTCGAAGGCCTCCGTACGAGGTTTATGCAAACAGTTACCTTAGCCTTGGCTTGGTTAGTCAGACATCTGCTCTGTGGACATATCTGCAGGAGCTTTGAGTAACTAGGTTGCGGAGACTATGAGAAGACTGCTCATAGAGGTTCATGGAGATACAAACTTGATGAGGTATTATGCAAAAAGCACACATTTCTCTGGTGTCTCAAGTCTCTAGGATTCATCCTCTGGGGACCATAAATAGACCAAATCTCATGGCTACCATTGTTTTTTCTTGCCTCCTTCAACATCAACACTTTGGTTTATGAACAAGTACCTGCACACCAAATGACACTCCCAACTACATCAGTTATGTTGCTAGGTAGTATGTGTTGAGTCTTGACATGAAGCGTGCCAGGAAGTGTGTATGTTGGCAGCTGAGAATAAAACTGACTGGTAAGTCTCATTTTAGTCTCACTGTTGTGTAACCTTGCTTCCCCCCCAACCTGCATAATAAAGCCCTCTTAACAAACTTGGTGTTTTTATGGTAGAATATATTGACATTGACAGCAGTAACGCTTTGAATCAGCATGTATAGTTGCTTCTTACTTGAAGCAATAATGTGCACCTGACACTGGTCAAAATTGGCACAACAATTGGTGCCTAGCACCAGTACATATTTTAAAGAAAACAACTGGAAACCCCCCCCCCCCCCCCCCCCAACAATCCATAAACACAACTGGGACATGAAATGACAGCTGACAAGCGTAATCCAATTCTCTGAAAGCCCAGAGATCGCAAATCTGAGAAGACGTTTACACCCTCGACGTTCGGTTGAACTGTTTTGTTGTGAAGCTCCAGGAATGTTTTGTGGACTACGAAACTTCACCCGATTTTTTATCAGCATGAGGGTGAGTAGGTAACGACTGCATTTTCTTTTTTTGGGTGAACTTTTCCTTTAAATGCAGTTTTGAGGTACTTTCATTTTTTACTTGAGCATTTATTACTACATAGTTTCACTCCACTACGGTTTGAAGACAAATACTGTACTGTAAGTTAGTAGTTACCTGGAAGGTTGCATCAGAACCAAAGCACCCCATTTCAAACTAATTTATCATCCATCAGATGCATGTATCATTTACTTTAATGTGTCACTTTGATACACCAGCATCATTCGCTGCCAGAAAATTACTTTTGATACTTGAGTACATTTAATATCAGTTACTTTAAGACTTTTATTTTAGTACGATTCATGTTGACTTTGAAGTGAAATTCTGCATTATATCTTCACCCAACTCTGACTTTTGGGTACTTTTTTTTTCTTTCAGTTTTACTGTTCGCACCACAGACGTCCTGTTGAAATATGGAGTCTGTCTTCAGATTATTACATTATTTGGTTACCAACGAATCAATTTAGTCACACAAGTTGTACTGTCTGTGAGGTTTGTACCGCAGACTTTCTGTTGAAATGTCTCCAATCGAATTACACAAGTTTTCTTAGACTTGGTAAAACTCCCTCTGGAACCACCGATACTAAATTCTAACTAATTACTCATCATAACCAGACTAATATTCAAATGTAAAATAAGAGGAGTTCCCCATTTTATACTCTGTATATACACTGTATATATATATATAGTCAGAACGCCCTGTTCATTTCCTTCATGTTGCTTCAGAATGTGTCCCAAAACATCAAATTTAACCTGATGTTTTGGGACACAATCTGAAACAACATGAAGGAAATGAACAGGACGTTCTGAATACATTTGTGGCAGCAGCAAAACAATAACCGGGTTAACAAGCAGCCGGAAAACCGTTTAGTCACACAAGCGGTTACTCGTGGTTGTAGTTTTCTCCACATCTTGCAGATATGGCAACAGCTACCGTTGCAGCAGATGGCTGATAAACAGAGTCGCAACAGTCAACCCACATTACTCTGAAGGAGAAATCACCAAAACCTCACACAGATCATTAAACGGCAGGGGAAACTTTTCACACTGATGTTAGTGTTTGAGAACTTAATAAATATCAGCAGAGCGAGCTGTGGTACTCCAGTTCTTGGAATATTTTTGACCTTAGTACACTTGTGACATTGATCCCGTCTGGATAACATGATTAATGTGTGCTATAGATATGTTATCGTATAAAAGCTTGTGTTGATGAAGGTTCCCAGTCATGGTAAATCTAAGTGCTGTATTGTAGGCAACTTCAAGAACCTGAAACAGGTCCAGTTGCCTTCGATAAGGCACAGTGATATAAAAGCTTGTTTGAACTATCATCTTAAAGCAACATTTTGTAGAAATTGGCATTTTGTCAACACCACTGTCGAAAATACAAATCCCAGGTCTGTAACTATCGGTCAGATGTAAAGTAGGTGCAAACTACTGTAGTTTCTGGGCTCTCTTCATCAAAAGTTGTCGGCGTGTAGTTTGATGATAAAAGAATTCTGCGGAGGCAAGGCTGGGTGGAATGACAGCGCAATCTTTATTGAAAAATATGTCATGCCAGCGTCCGATCCAGAAGCGGATGCTTTTCTGGTATTCTCAAATCTACGGTAAAAGCAATGCCAAAATGCTTCACCCTCTGTTCTATCAGAAATCCTTCGATCTTAGGAGATCTACCAAAAAGCCACCACACCTATCCTTCCGGGGGGGCTTTTTTAGAGTCCCTTCTCCAGTACACACCCACTTCAGAATGTGTTGTCATCCAGACCCCTCACTACAAACAAAACTAATTATGTCATTACAACGTTATGTGTTGAAAACTTGTATCTTGATGTAAACTTTTTTCATTATCAATAAACCTGTTGATTATTTTCCTGTTGGATTCCAAGGTGACTTCTAATATAACCTCAAAGATTTAAATGTTTCTGTCACATTAGACAAAATGAAGCAGCGAGTCCTTTACAAGTCAGACCAAGGGAATGTTTAGGATTGTGCTTGGAAAAAAAAAAAAGACATCCTATGCAGTGGTGTATGTATTCTTTCACGATGGACACGCTGTATGTTCTGACATAGATGTGAGCATGGCACCACATGCGGAATTGATCTGCATACAGAGGAAAGCAACAACCAGTGGAAAGTTCATGAAGTATGTCACAATTTTTTTTTATTAGAATTATGCTGAAAATGTACAGAGGTTAATGCAGATTTCCCTGAAACATACAGTGTGTTTTGATCAAAACTAAAACTGATTGTAAAGGCTCAAAAGATTTAAGTATGAACGTATTAAAAATGTTATGTCTTAGCACATAAAGGTGGCGTAAACACAATAAATTACTTAATGACCCCAAAGAAATTCACACAGTTGAGCACTTAAAATGGCTTTAAGAATTAAAAATACATTCAGCAAATACAAAGTACTATTAGTAAGTATTGTACTCTATTGTAAATAATACATAATGAATATACTGGAGGAAAGTGGATATAATATAGAGTGAATGTTAGTATTTATATTAACCATTCTAAATTACTTACATCACACCTGGAAGCTGAAAGTATGGTACAATAGCAAATAACTACAGTTTGCTATGAATTCACCTCCTTGTATTGACGGTCTATGTAAGGTGGGGTTTTTATTTTTTTTATTTTTTTAAGCAGTCTCATTCACTAATATGCCAACTTATTCATTTAGCAACAAAACAATGGCTCATACAGTTTATGCAAAAATATGTTGTGTTACACTGTGAGACTCTACATTTCAAAAAGTGGCGTGCTTCATACACATATGAAGTAAAGCACTGTTGCTGATGACATGTTTGTACTGTTTGACATCACAATGCAAAGCTGACTCTGGAGTATTAGAGATATTATAATATATACTTATAAATGTATGTATAAAATATTTGTTATATGATTCACTTATACGTTATAATGTTTTATGCGAACGCCAGGAGGGTCACATTAGGATGACAGACGATTGAAGACCTTTATTTATCACGAGACAGGTATTTAACCCAGCAGCTCTTATATCCCGAACTCCTGCTGACAGCTCTATATTTCTGTTTGTGATCTTGGCACTGTCACACATCTTAAATATACAAGACATTAAGAAAATAACAGCAATGTCTACAATTTAGAGCCAGACTGATTGATCAGTTGACCGATATCATTGGCCAGACATCACAGATATACCTGTATCGGCATATGTGCTGTTAAATATGTGCTGATATGAATACTGAATGCATGATGCAGTTGGAAATTTACTGTTTCAAATCGCTGTTGTCTTTTTTGTCAAATGGGTTTGTTTAACTGTAAAAAAAAATGGATTTTCTTTTGTTCGATAACCACATTCGAGGGACCGTCTGGACTGGATTATCATCTCCGTGCACTTCTCACCGAGCTGTGGCGTTTAGTAAAGGACAGACCATTTTTTGTGGAACGCTATGATGTCACCAAAGTGGACCTTTGACCTTTTGGATATAAAAAAAATATACTGATAAATATTCTTGTCAGCAAAAATGTGTTTTGTGAGGTCACAGTGACCTCTGACCTCTCATCAAATTCTAATCACTTTATCCTCAAGATGTTTGTGCCATGGCCAAAGCTATCGCTGGCGCAGAGGCATAAAAATGTGTGTTTATGTATATATTCTTTGTATAGGAGAATATTAGCTGATCAATATCTGAATTTTGTTGCTTCACAAAATCAGTGTTGACATCAGCCCCAAAAACCCAGAATTTAATCTGGCTCTACTAACCTCCGTCTTTGGCTCTTTTAAGTCAGATTAATTTATTCAGTAAAGATGGATTATATCCATTATAGATCCACCACAATTAATGTTATTTTACACACCCTTGTATATCAGTCCTAATGTGACCCTCGCAGGAAAATGACATTCTTGATGTATGATATAATCATACATTTAAAATATATTATTATTATTATTATTACTATTGTGATTACTATTATTCTTATTATATATTATCATAATGTTCCCATTGTTTGCTTGGTGTAGCTTCCACAGACACACCCTATAAGCCTGTGAGATCTACAATGGCTTTGATGAAAATCGTATCATCTCTCAGATATGGGCTCTTGCCAGCCAGTTTAGCCAGCGGACAGAAGAGCGGACAGCCGCTGGCAATGTTCATCTCACTGATGGGCTGCTGGAAGGAGGTGGAGGTGACATCAGGGCGGAAAGCATCTATAATGTGCTCTCTGTTGTTCTGATCCAAGAGCATCAGAGTCACCTGGAGGAGGAGGCACAGAAGGGGACACCATTTTGTTTTGTGCTCCTTATTATTATGATTTAACAATGGCTCCAAAGATCACTTACAAGCCTTCCTACCTTCTGGCTGAATGGCCATTTGAGCAGTGCATCGCACTTCCCTCTCATCACGACGAAGAACAGTGAGAGATGTGTTCCTCGTCCCGTCCCATCACCATTCAAATACAGCCTCAGACACATTTTGTATCCGTATTTGCTGGAGTAAAATGCTGTGAGGAAGAAAAACAGAAGCAAGAATGTAAATAGAGCCTGAAAACACCATGTTTCATGTGAGAATGGGCGTGACATGTAAACTCCCTGAGGGACAACATGGGTGTAGTGAAGTGGAATTTCCCTTGACCACTCGCCAAGAAATAAGATCATCCAAACCACATGATCTCAGCTCACCCTAAAAAAATCTCTTCATCACAATGCAGAGGACCTTTGCAATGTATGATCGTTGGCGAATAAATGAACAGTTCAACTGAAAATGGAAATTTAGTCATTCTCTAATCATCTATATGCTGATGGAAAGTCAGGGGAAGTTTTGCAGTCCACAAAAAATTCTGGAGCTGAAGAGCAAAACAGCGCTGCAGCATTCTCCTTAACATTTGAAGAAGCTCATCCAGCATAATCCAAGTCTCTGCAAACCTCAAGATCCCAAATTGATCCAAAAAGATATTAGCTTGGGCGCCGCTTATCTCGGTTGGTAGCACGCACGACCCATGTGCCGAGGCTCTGCAGTGGACCCGGGTTCGACTCCCGGCCCGGGTCCCTTTGCTGCGTGTCACTCCCCCTCTCTTACCCCGTTTCCTGTCACACTCTTCAGCTGTACTATCAATAAAGCCAGAAAAGGCCAAAAACAATACTTAAAAAAAAAAAAAAATTAGCTGCCAAGCTAAACAATGTCTTTTTAACTCACTTGGAGATTTTGGGGCTTTCAGGTACCAGCGTTGTTGGTTTTTTTTGTTGTTTCTTTTTCAACTCACCTGGAGAGAACATTGCAGGTGTTCGATTAGCCAAGGCATCCTGTCTGCGGCGAGAGAAGTCAGAGATTTTCCACACAAATATCCCATCGTAGGTGCAGAACTGGAGCTCTTGCACCAGCTGTTCAGTTTCAGACAGTTGCAAGTCTTTCATTGTGACCGTCCGCTCCAGCTGACGCAATTTATTGGAGAGATTTTCAATTTTTTCCTGGTCTAAACGATGTTGATGTGAGAAAGCCTCCAGCGTAACCGAACTGCGCTCCACCTCTCGGTTCAGGACACAGACGATGTTTTCTAATGCGCTGACCTGTCCAAAAACAACAGCAAATACATTTAAATTGTCATTTTAAAACTGATAAAAACATTAGTGGTTATTAAAGAGCATTCAATCAATCTGAGACTCACCTTTTTTTCCAAGTCCACAGGCTGTGCAGAGGCTGCAGCTCCAGCAGCGGCCATATTGACTCCCTCCTCAGGAGCCCTGTACAATCCCAGACCAGAATCCTCCTGCCACTCCCCGGGACCAGGAGCGTCAGCACGCATCCGAGTCATGGACAACACCATGGGCAGCAGCAGACGCAAGTGCTCCATGGTGCTGCTGTGCTCATGGTCACTGAGCTTCCCATTTTCTATCTGAGGAACACAACAGAGCTCATTTAGCCACTGCTGTAATCAGGACCGAGCAGAAAAACTTTCAAACTGCAGTGCATAAATGGTCCGGTGAGATTTCATCAGGGGTGTAACTGATGCTTCATAAAGTTATGTCCAGGTTGCAAAACACTTTTAAAATGTACATTCTGTGAAAGACTCAGAACAATAGAACAATTATATATGCAACATCAAAATAGATTTCTGATAAGGATCCCCTAAAATCTGGCTGTATATTAACATTCTAAAATTAAAAGGTTCAACAGCAACAACAGACTTGTTATAATATTTACGAGTCAGAAACCAGTCTAATCTGCTGCATCAGGACTGTGTGGTTGGACTGCGTTAAACAATGCCTCAGCTGTCATCAGATTTCAAACGTTCAAATGATGCTAAATCCTGACTGGTGCACAGGAGCATGTGACATTAACTTTTTTTCTGACTGAGCCCAACCTTTTTACACCAATGACAAGAGCTGAGGCAAAAACAGCAGCCTGAGAAATCTCCCATATTCAGAAAAACAAATCAGTTAAATCATCATTATAAGCTCTGTTTTTACAGAACCGGATGCTTATGCTATGCTAAGCTAACTTAGCTGTGGCTGCATATTTTCTGTGTAGATGGGTGTGGTATCAATCTACTCGTCTAACTCTTAGCCAGATGTCAAACGTGTATTTTCTGAACTGCCAAACTTCCTTTGCAGTACCTTGAGAACAAGCTGGGTTTTTCAACCCACTTCAACACAAAATAACACAATGGCCGCGTTATGTTTTGATTAGGTTACCGTACGTACCACTGATTTACAGCCCACTTCACTGAATGGACAGGCACTCTTGGATTTGGCGCAGGACTTGCTGTGGTCATTGAACTGATGTAAAAAAGAGTTAAAAGTTAAAAGCAGCCAATCTCGTAAAGGTTAGACAAATTCAAACAGAAGTGAAAGTTAAGTATAGGATGTTCAGTGAGACAGAAACTGTGGTCGCAGAGGGAAATCTCAGGCACCATTTCCTAAAAACCTTTCACTTCCAGATTAATTTCTGGAACTGACAACCATCTGGTGTAATGGTACATTTATTTATAGTCATTAATTATCTAACTTGTATTTCTTTGCAAAATAGTAGACATTTTATACATTTGCATGTATTTCGTATCATTCTGGGACAGGTGTTGCTATATGTAGCATTAGCCTGTTCCATGAATTCTCTATGCTTTGGCACAGTATAAAGATGGTCCCTTTATAGATAGGGGTAAAACATGTAAGAGCCTTTGTCCAGAGAGGATACTGTGAAGCACTACCATACCAAGTAATTCAAAACCACTATTAAAACCATTTAAAACTCCACATGGATATGAATATGGAAAATTATGAATGTAAATTGAGGCACAGCTCTAACCTTTTCTCTTGGGATCTTCTTCTTTCCACAGTCCTTGCATTGTAACGGAAACTTCAGACAGATCTCATCATGGGCCTAAACCACATCACGAAGGAGCACGAGAGTGTTAGTTTGGGTCAATTTATGCAGACACAACCAACAAATGTTTTACGCTAGATAATCTCCCTCACCTTGATGTCCTTAAAGTTGAAGGTCATTTTGCAGTATTTACAGTTGAGTGTTCTTGCTTCACATTCTCTCTCATGATGTCTTTCCTTCTCCGTCAGGAGGATCATGACTTGGCAGGCTTCACACTGTATCCGCTCAAATTCACAGCGACCTTCATGTTGAGCCTAAGAATAGAGGGCAGATTTATTATTACTATGATATTTACACATTCACAGCAGTTGTGTCCTGGGTTTATTATCTTATTAAGACAATAAGAATGACGTTTTATGGTTTTACAGCACATGTGCGTGAATGGTCTAGTTTATATGGTAGATGATTCAAAATGAGTCACATTAAATGCTCTGACCTTTTGGTGGCTTTTATATTGAAAAAAAAAGAAAAGAAAAAAAAAAAGATACACCCTTGTTTATCTCAGTCAAATCAAATGTTTTGTTCGGATGTTGTAACTGCCAGACACACCTTCACATGTGGGAAAGGATGTACTGACAGTTGAAATGTGGAAAAACAAGCTGTTCTTTGTTACACAACCATTTACTGAATTTAACCCCTGTGCATTAAAAGTAGACTTATTTTATGAAGAAAGTCATAATATATCGTATAATTCTCTGATTATTTAATCAGAAATCTGTATTATTGGGACTTGCAATTTAATCATTTGTACTATACTAAATAATATACCAAAAAAGTGAAACAAGAAGAGAGCTTTGAGAGGGAATAAAAATAAATCCGAACAAAAGCAGGATCTGATCGGTAGATGAAGAAATACAAGCACAAAAATGAGGGAAAAAAAGTAGAAGTAACTTCTTCCCCAACAGCACAATACTGGGAAATAAGTTGTTTTTAATATATGTATATATATGTATTAATCTTTAAAAAAAAAAAAAAAGCATAACGTATCATTTTGGAAAAAATATCGGGAAGCGGAAAGGGTGGAGCTCAAGGCGCGAGGCGTAGCCGACTGACCGGGAAGTTAATCGCACCACTATGACTACTGGCAGAGAGCATGGAGCCACAAAGCAGAACCACGAGGTAGGCTAGCCTGTTTTTCGCTTTGACTGCTCACTTTCTAGACATGCTTCACCGGCAAAGCTTAAAGCGCATAGACAATTAAATATGAATCATGTCATAACAGCCAAAACCCTGCCCTCTCCACGCCACAGACAACCACACAGACGTCGCATTTGGTCGTTTTTTCCAGCCTTGCAAGAGCTAGTGTTGGGCTAGGTGTGTGGCTAGCGAATGCTCTATTCACACAACAGCCCACAACCTTTCGCACAAACATCCCGTGGGTGCATCACACAGCATAGTAATCATTACTTGAGCGCAACAATAAAACTGAAGCATACTTTGATCCCACGATTGAGGAGAGCCGGCACACTTTCCGACAAAAGAGGAAGTTTTAGCAGTCAGCTAACGAGTCAGAGACACATTTACAAGAAACGCAAACTCATCGGCTCCGTCATCATCCTTTCTAAATATTTCCCATCATCCCATCATCTTAGCATTTCCTGTCTAGTTGTCTGATCTACTTGTGGTTAAAAAAAGACAGACAGCACAACAAACATCCTTTGCAGAGAATTTGCGTCAGGAATTATGTTTAATACACAAACAGACTCGCCCTTCTAATTACAGTAGAAACAAAGCTTGTAGACAGATGACACTCATTCAAACACCAGAACGCAAACAACTATTATGATTCAGATGGTGCTTAATGCATGATTATACAACCAGTCTTTCTGAAGAAAATGGCTCACTATTTAAACCTGTTTCTCCTTCATGTGTGACAGGCAGTGTTAACTCAGCAGTTCCCTGGTGAACTGGTATAATCTGATCTAAAAAAGTGGTTTCATTATCATGTAAGGATCAACGACTCTCTAGCAGACAAGCCAATCTTTCACTGGCCTTATATATCCTGGTACTTCCCCCACTGACTTGTTGTTCTTATCTGGGCGGGTAAGACAGGGACTTTCCAGGCCACATAAGTTTCACTTCCTGTTCTCTCCACTCTGCTGCATGCAGTGCAATATGAGCACACTGTGCAGCAATAATGCAGGCTAAATGCTTGAGGGGAGGAAAACATGACCTGGGAATGAAGGATATGTGAGGTTATACTCTGTGTGGGTACTGAGGGCTTGGGGAAATTTCAAAAGATACTGACCGAATTGGTTTGGGTGGGGTTATTATAGGACAAAAAGCAGTTAGCACACCAACACACAAGCTGAACTTTATACCTCACCTCATATTCTTTTATTGAGCCGGTCCAGCTGCAACCCTGGTTCAAACACCTGGCAGGCAGACTGGCTATTTCTCTACCTGCGGCATTGTCTGGAAAAACCTGGCAGGGGAGTAAAGAACACAGTTCAGTGAACTCAAAACAATGATTAGATAAGCAAAGAGACAAAACAGGTTGCTTTGTGGGAGTTTGTGGTGGAGGAAACCCCCGTCTGACCGTATTCATTTATTTTTCTTTGAAGCAATGTGTGGGTGATGAATAGAACACAGATTACAAGGAAAATGTCTCACACGCTAACTATGTTGTCTGAAATACTTCATAACTTACCTCATTGCTATTTAGAATGGAAATGGGTTCCTCATATATCTCCTCTTGGCGACACGCTTCACATGGCTTTGGCCCAGAACTGACAAACAAAACAGGTTTTTACTTCGTAGTAAAAAAAAAAAGAAAAAAAAAAGAAAAAGAAGCTGATTGATGCTTATAGTCAGCAACAATTTCCTGCTGAGCAGTATGGATCACAGCTCAAGTAGATGAATCATCATTAATCAATACAACAGCAGTTAAAGAAGCTTGAAAGCGCTGCACAAACACTGCAATATGCAACCTTGTTAAAGTGTCATGAGAAACATTTTTTAGCCTTTGCCAATGAACACACACACAAGCAGAAAGTAGATGTGACATTTCCGCATAGTTGTTTTCAAACAGCTCAGAGGACGTGAACTTTAAAAACACCTACTTCATACGCGGTTTTGTAAAGAGGTTAAACTTAACTACATGTGAATCTGCTTTTCACGTGTCACAAGCACATGTGGTTTGCGACCACATACATGTGACATGCAAACACAAATTCACAAGTGCATTTTTGTTGCGATTGTGTGGATTATGGCAGAGAAGCAAAATGAGACTCCAGCACGTTCAGTACATGTCAGATACGTTTTAATTCCCTGTATTGTTTTGTTTAAAGGTCCAGTGCGTAGGATTGTGTGGCACCCTGTGGTGAGGTTGCAAATTACAGCAACTGCAAAAATACCCCTCCCCCACCCCACCCTCCCCCAGGCTGCTAAAAACTGTGAAAGGAGCTCCCTATAGCTAGCGTTTGGTTTATCCATTCTGGGATCCTGTAGCATCATGGTGGATCTTAAAAGGCTCACTCCAACATGACGAGAACACAACTGTCCTTAGTTTCAGGTGATTTTACATGAGGGACATTAGTAGGAATGTTATATTCCATTTCTGCCAGCAGATATGCCTAAATTCTACACACTGGACATTTAAAACAACACCATGTATCTTTTAAAGTGGTCCTGAAGATAGATAGTTGACTGCCAAATCTTATTCTCAGGTTGTTAGATACTGATGCTTTTGCTTGGCGTCTGACACAAGCCATTAACTCAAAGCGTCGGTGTCTGACAGTCTTGGATGACACTCAGGCCTATGATGAACTGGCCTAACCCATATAGATGGATGGAATGAATGAGACTCAACAATCATGTATCTTTCTCCAGGAAGTTACATAGTGTTGCTTTAATGATACTGTTAAAAGTATCATTAGACATGATACATCCATGTATGTGTAATGCATTCACAATGCATTAAAGAATTTTTAAAAAAAAAAGGAAAAAACAGTGAGTCATTGACAGGGCAAAGAAGAGAATGGACACCTTTAGAGTGAGTCAGCATGGGTCAGATCCTTGTGATTCACTGACCTCAGTCATGTGAGGGATGAGTCTGAATAAAGTAATTGATCTTGTGTGCAAAACATCCCCAGAGGCGAGCAGAGGTAAGAAGCATGTCCAGTAAGAGGCAAAGCATTGGGATAAGGGTAGGGTTGCATTTCACACGGTTGTGGGCGGTCTGAGGACCTCCAGTCTACCTGGTGAGCTGCTTGAAACAGTGCACACAGAACCGGTGGCCGCACTGAGCCTGGACAGGCTTCCTCAGGACCTGGAGACACTGCTGACATTTGTATTTATTCTCCATGGGCACTGACAGCACACTGAGGGGGATCCCTGGTAAAGAGTTGACGCACTCCAACGAAATTCGGGCCATTCTTCTCCATCAATCTGGTGCTATATCCTGTAAATGAATACCAAGCATAACCCTGTTAACAAACATGACCCACTAAATGGACAATAAAATGAGACAACACATCAATCACTATGTTCTGTGTTTCCCCTCACATTCTTGTAATTACTAGATGGACTCTGGCATCAGAAGTAACAACCAGTGTGAGTTATACCTTCTAAAAGGGCGTCAGCATGTCTGAAATCAAGTGGTTATAATGAAACAGCATGTGAGCAGCCAAGCCCTTAAGCAAATTACTGACTGGGAGTTCATAGGGTTGATTCATCATTGTGAAACTGCCTACAGCCTGAGACATGTTTCATATGTCAACCAAATGACCCAGTCATACTGAAATCATTTGCAATGGTTGAACCACAACATGCATATAAAACAAAGTTTTGCATGAAATTCAAAAAGATGTAAAACCGTCAGACTACACTGGAACCTTTTGCAGTTGAAAAACACAGATGCTGCCTTATCTGTGAATACCAGAGACTTGGGAGAATTCTTAATCAGCAATGTTATAAAAGATAAGATTATCAATGAGATAAATATCTATGTCGTGACAGAGTTGCCTGATTACATGCTATATCTCTTATCGAGAGGTTCAAGTTCCCAAAGAAAGAGAAAAGTTGTGACCAGTTGTGTTTAGTATTTTTTTCCCATCAGCTGCTGAACACTTCCACTCTAAAGTTTAAAATGCAACAACTTAAAGCTGCTCTGTTTATAATTTTGAAATCCCGGCTTTGGCAACATCTAGTGGAAGAATTAAGGATGACAACTTGACAAAATAATGGTGAGCAGGCGCATGTCACATGTTACTCCACATGTCAGCGCAAGTAACTGAAATCGGTGCATATATTAAATGAGATTCCAGGCATCTGTGGTTTATCCGTTATTAATCCCAAATGCAAGGTGGATCTCTTGCATCACATCTTTCATGGCAAAAAAAAAAAGAGAGAAAGAAAAACTTTAAGTTTACACAGCTAATGCAAAAGTAGACTTTGCTGCATAAATTATTGTTTTGAGTGAGTTGCTGAGTTTTTGAAGTATCAGCTGTAGAGACGTCTGCCTTCTCTCTTCCTTCATGGGCTTGTGCTGATGACAGTGCAGGATGTAAACATTAAAGGGTAAGTTGACCCAGAAAGTGAAATTCAGTCATCATCTAATCGTCCCACATGCAGACCGCCTTCAAGAAACTTCTGTCACGCTAGGCAAGCTGTATGGAGCCATTTTTTGTTTCGGTTGGTTTTTAACATTTTAAAACAAGTCTCCAACTACTTCAGTTGTTTAGGAGAATGCTGCAACAACATTTTGCTGCAAAGCTCAAGACATTATTTGTTGACTATGAAACTGACTTTCAAGCCACGAGGGGGTGAGTAGATCATGTCTGAATTTTCATTTTCGGGGGAAATTATCACTCGATGGCGCCCTCCTCAGCTTAGTTAGCTAGTTATGAGTAGAAGAATGCTTCGTTAGCTTTTTTCACACAGAGAAGCCGCATTATCGCCACAGCAGTGGCTTGCTAACTGTCCGCCGTTGGATGTTCACAGAGAGAAGCATTATCGCCTTAAAGATGAACCGCTGTGTGATTACCACAGAAAGCTGGCGCTAAGAAGGCGTGGCGGTACACGTCATGATGATGACGTCTGTGTTTTTTCAAGGTGTCTCCCCCGGTGTCCGTCTGCTAATCTAACAGTCCAACGGTTGCAGTGATTTTTTTTCAACACAAACACTTGGTGCCTTAAAGCTTTTTTTAACAGGGACAGATGCTGTTTTTTGGACCAAAATGTGATGAAGAGTCGGTAGGACAGGTGGGAGGACAGATGCTTCTCCGCGTACAGCTGTGGTATTTTCTTTCTCATATACGCTGACAAAGATAGGTACAGTTACTATGTTACTGTTGTTTGGGTCTGTAACGTTGCTTTGTGAGACATTTTTCTTTATTTAGTTGCGTGAAAGACCTGTTTAGTTATCAGACCGACAAGCCCTCGATACGCGACGCTGGCTTATACATTCACATTTTTTCGGTTCGCTAATACTGCGCTTCTGATAGTGCCAGAGCGAAATTTCATCCCTCGCCGCCTTCGAGACATTCACATAGAGGCCGAGGTGGAGGATTGGCACAGGATCCCTGCATCCAAACGGCAGTGTGAATGGGGCTCTTACATGCAATAATATGGTTGGAAATAAAAAAAGTTCCTACATGAAACTGCCCACAACAAGGTCTGTGCAATACTAAGTAAAAACATTTATTTTTTGGCGCACTGAGCACCACAAGCTAATTATATTTGAGAGAGGGCAGACATTTCTACAGCTGATAATTCCAAAACTCAGCTACTCACACCAAGACAATCTAGACTGATAAACAGTATCTGTATTAGTAGTAAAAAATGTTTCACTTGGGACTTTGAGGGGACTGTACCTTTAAGGCGTGCTTGACTGGTGGTGCATGTTTACTCCTTTTCAACAATGACAAATACAGCTTTGGTAACAGGATATGTCTCATCTGCTTCCTACTCAAACAATGCCAGTAAGTGTTCATCAGATCATGTTGATCAAATTTCCCAGATTGGACTTAATGCCTGTCTGTGTGAACTACAGTTCTTCCTTTCATGCCTTTACAAAAAAAAACAAAAAACTTCCTTTCAGAAACGTCTGTTCTATAAATATTTGATCTGTTGAATGATTAAATATTGAAAAATCCCTAATGGGAAAAGGAGTGGGGAGTGTTTTTCCCATATGAGATGTCATCATATATATACTGACATTATTCCAGCACACCCACAGCAAATGTTCCATCAGTAAAATACGCAGGCAGCTGTTGTGGTCTGTCACAGTTCATGACAGAGTCTACTTGTCGCACAGCTGCAAAACTTAGTGAACTACAGTATGTGAGTGCATGCAAGAACTGTCCTTCCATCCACATATCGTTAATGCAAATGTCTCAGGGAGCTCTGCAAAGGATATGAACATGACTGTAGCTTTGCTTGTCAAAACAAGACTGTACTAACATGCATGTAGTTCATCCAGTTTGCCCAAAAGCCAAACAGCTTTAAGCAATGCTTTCCCCAACTGTCATCTGAAATGCCACGCATAGCAAACAACAAAGGTTCCAGCTCATTCTATTCAAATTATGAGATATGGGTGGCAAAACTACCTATTTACACTAGGTGGAGTTAAATACCATTTCCAAAACACACTCTTTATAGACTGTCACGCAACAGTTTGGAAAATGGCTGAGAAACAAATTCCCACTGTGCATATGCTGATCCTGAGATTTAAGTGGACTTTGATGACGTGGTTTAAAAGCAGGAAATGTCTGCATCCTCTTAAGTTAGCCCCCATTCAAGCCACATTTCCCACAAAGGAAATCTGCTCAAACTTCCCCACTGGAAGTGAGAATTCACGTGGCTGGGTCAAAACGTAACTAGCACTGAAAGGTTACTGTGCCCCCCTCAAAACTCATTTAAAAAATGAAACCTACATAAACACAATTACCTTGACATGTCAGGAGTCAGTTCAGTTATGATGACATTTTTTTTTATCAGAAGACCAAATAAACTCAAACAAAAATATTGCATAATGATCAGAAGACCAACAGCTCCAGCACATGAGAAAAGTTATCATGCTCATCATGAGACCAAGTTATCACAAGTGAGCATATGACCAGTAAATTTTTAGCATCCATTAGGAATAACAGTAACCATTCATGCTATGAACTCTATATTTCCAGTGCCAGTCATACTCAATGTTTCACTGAGTAAACATTTGTGCTAAGATA
Organism: Acanthopagrus latus; assembly: GCF_904848185.1. Taxonomy (NCBI): domain Eukaryota; kingdom Metazoa; phylum Chordata; class Actinopteri; order Spariformes; family Sparidae; genus Acanthopagrus; species Acanthopagrus latus. The sequence goes on along the minus strand of NC_051050.1, from coordinate 15,560,431 downwards.
TAGTTTTCAGCTAAACCACAACTTGTGAGAGGACAATACAAAGCATTTTAACTGTGTCTGAAACATAATTTGACAAACGTTTAACAATTACTGAATAAATAATAGTTATGCATAATTTTTGTATGATTTTATCTCATCTTTAAAATGTCAGTTCCATTATATGAGGAGTGAAACAGCAATATTGCTTATTTAACTGTACATTTTCTAGAATGAAGACTAATAATCATTTAGTTTTCTTGCTCAACCCCAGATAACACGTCAGCCACAAGGAAAACACTAAGCTGAAGGCAGGAAATGTCATGTCAAATTTCATTTCTGAGAAAAACCCTGTGCTACTTATCACTCTGAAGCCACATCACCTTATTCTGAAAATTAAAATTCTCAGGAAGTTATCTGATAGAAGATCACGATCAGATGACTCATATTTCTCGAGGTGCACGTAGTAAACTTGGGTTAATATTACACAATCATTCCTAAGAACTCCTTTATAATTCAGTGCGTCATTTAACACATGAAACTAACTGAACTGCAGTGAACAATGAACCATAAGTGCAATAGTGCACCCCGGCTGGTGTTTGGATTGTGTGCTCATGGAAACCTTGACAGAAAGGGACACTTGCAAATCCAGTGCAAACACTCATTAGGCCAGGCAACCATATGCTGGTTTTCTGAATCAGCCACCGTGCAGACAGACCTGGATTATATCTGATAAATAAGCAGAAGTAGCATGAGAGCAGCCGCACACTCAGCACAAACATGATTCAACTCTGTGCAGAGTGTCGCGAGGGAACAAGGTTGCTGAACTGTATCCAAGCAGTGGAAAGTGTACAGCCATGCCTGCGAAATAAATAACACCAAGTACAACCAAACTATCCCTTCAGGTTCCACATTTAAATTACTTTAGGGTCTCAAACAAATGCCAACTGGCTGCTTGTGAAGGCTAGTAGGAGTCAGAGAGACACACTCCCCCTCTCCCTTCGCCATGTTTTGGTCACCATATCAGGTATTACCCAATATGCTACCTACCAGCAGATACAAGGCGTTGAACCACCCTGTGACAAAGTACTAAAGCAAACGCAAAATCCGCACTTACCTAGTTTCCAAAGCGCCTTTCAAAATTATAGTCGCGGACAATATCTACCCCGGTATATCTATGGTACACGCCCTCAAAAAAACATCACGTCACGCTGAGGTTATAAAAAAGGCTCTAAGCAAATGACTGTCTCATTATTTGACTCAGAGACGAAGTCGACAGTTAACAGTTAACTTATGCAGTTGCAATTTTTATTTATTTATTTATTTTTACCTCTTTTAGAATTTGCGTTATCGGCTGAAGAGGAGAGGTTAATGACACTTAAACGGTACTTTTTGATAGCTACGCAACTTTAGGCAGCTAACGTTAGTTGGACAGTGTTTGACGGACGTATTTACTACGAGTTTAGCGATTTAACATCTCGATTAGCTAACTGCTAAGGTTGTCGTCTGGTAAACAGCAACACCAGTGCAACCAACTGACCTTGTCGTCTTGATTGTGCAACCGACGACGACGGACAGAAACCGGTTCTGTTCGTCCGCTGTCGCATGAGAAGGGCAGTTCAACCTTTAACGTTAGCTGTGTTTACAATCTTGTTGCCATGACCCTTTCATCTTTTTAAGGCATCTGGGGCGAGCGGAGTCACTTTTTCTCTGCAGAATATTCTATAATCCATAAACCCCGCTCCTGTACCCGGGCGACGCCGGAGAGGGAAGCGATGCTGCATCCAAATGTCCGGACTTTGAACGCGGGATCGTTCGTTGGAAGTCCGCGAGTCCAAACTCACATTTCATCCAGTCCACAATCTAACGCCCTTGGTCCTAAAGGATCTCAAGCGGACTCTCTGCAGACTTCTGGGATGTCCGCTTAGGCTGCAGACTTCCCCGGACTTCACTGATTAAATTACCCACAATTCATTGCCATACCTACGCAACATTGTAGAACTTCTTAGGAATGTGTAGAAGAATTACTTTGTTATGACGTTACCTGAACACATCATTATACAGCAATATTCAGATGTATAGACTTCTGCATTTGATTATTGTAGGCTTTTGGGTTGTCTGTCAGTGGCAAACCAACAATATCCAAATTGAGAACAAAGTTCTTCAAATGCCCAGTTCCAACTGCAACAAAATAAATTCACTACAAAGTAATGAATGATTTCTGCCCTTTCAGTGATTTTTGGAGATATCTGTAAAAATTATGTTAAAACAAATGGAAATCTATTTTTGATGCTCTCTTGCCCAGTTGTTTTGGAAACAATTCATGGAATGGTTAAGTAAGACATACTGTTCAGTGTTTAAATCAACTTAGATACATTTTTCATTCATAAGGATAAAAATGTAAAAACTCACTCATCTTCACATGTTATTATAGTGAAATCCAATTATATATTAAGTGCCTCAAATGAACAAAGTCCCAATGTGCCATCGATCTCTGTGTATCATTAGAATATATTAACAATGTAATACCTTGATCTATTTTTGTATTTGTATGTTGCTTTTTCTCTTCATTCAATGACAATTTTGTGTATCTTTTTTGTCCTTTTATTTTTGTTTAACCACATTTTATTGTGTATGTGTTAATGTTTTATGTATTATTTCATGTGTTAAGCAGTGCCTGTTCACTCTGAAAATGTTTAATTGTTGCCTTACAGTTTGTGAATTTTAATTGTGTAAATAAGTAATTATAATATTAGTAATGATAAAAAAAGATATATATATATATATAAAAATATATTTGCATTATATTCTCTCGCTCGCTACTCGACGTGATGACGTCACGGTGTGTACGACTGAAGCATGCGGGGGCTCAGTCCTCAAGTCAAGTCATGATGGAAGTTGGGATCCAGGCGTAGTGTGCATGGTGTGCGCATGCGCATTAGCGTTGACAATGTCGCTGCTGTTAGGTAGACTTTCCCAATGGGTAAACCATCGTCAATGCTTTTTGATCTCCAGAGGTAATTAACGAGTTCGCATACGTGATTTGTTAGGACTGCTCTTTAAATAGATCCAGCTCGATGTAAGTAATCTGTGTAAATGTAGAATCGAAGCATGCAGAAGCTTGTGCCAGCCTGATTTTGCGACTAAAGAGGACACTGACAGCACTCACACTGCACAGCTAGCATATGCAGCTAGCTAGCGAGCTAACCTTAGACAGGTAACAATAATTAGGTTGTAGCTATAGAAATAATCAGTCAGATAAATGTCGGATAGCAAAGACGGATCGATTGATATAGCTCGCACTTTATTGCACTGATTAATATTTTTGATGTACTTAAGCAAGAAACCGAGCATTTATGAATGACAGTCCCAAACTAAACTGGAGAGAGTTATATTAATTTGTATGCGGGATTAAACCAATCGTGAATGATGATATTGCTGACAGACATCTATTCCTGTGTAGTACTATATTGTTACACCTGTATTGCACTTGTATTCTCCGTGTTTTTAATTTCTTTACTTCCTTGTGCTTTAAATTGTCAATAACCTTCCTGTTGACAGGTATTTTACTACAAACATGTTTCAGCACCATTGTGGCTGCTATTTCCATGTCCAAATAAACTAAATGTGTGAGTAATAAACAAGACCCCAAAACAAGCAAATAATCACGCCTTAAAAAAATCAAAACAAACCAATATGCAGGTTTCACCGACAAGCACCTGCTCTAATTATTCAGGTAAAGGAAAGCAGTTACTATGATGTATGAAAAACCAGATGTGTTTTGAAACAGCAGCTGGACTCCAGTCAGGTCATTGTATCACTTTGTATAAATGTCTTTTTCATGACCAAAAGGGATGAAAATGGTTTGATTTCCATGTTTGATTTTGTATAACAATAAATAAAATCACTAAGAAGCAGAAATTAAGAATATATTTTGATATTCGGATGTAGCAGTCCCATTGTTTGAGACTTGCTCTTGCTCTTTGTTTTGGGCTGATTTTCAAAATCCCTCTGGAGTAACTGCAGGGGATTCAGATATTCTGTGTGCAGGCTGGGGAGACTGATTAAAGCAGCTTGGGGCATTTCCCTGCCAGTCATGGTGTGACTGTCCTTTTTGTGAAGGCTTAAAAGAGTTGATGAGGTGGCTCACGCACTCACTCTGAATCTGTCCCTGACTCACTGAGAACATCATCCCCTTAGACTGCCAGACAGAAACCCTGGTCTGTTTAGGCTCTATTGTGTTTTCTTGACTGCACCACATCATTCTAGTGAGGTAACTGTGTTTATTCTTGATCCCCTTGAAACCCAAAACCCCTGTTCACCTTCAGTTTTGACATTTTATTGGACTGGGGCTTGTAGGAGCACATTTCAGTTTGATTATCCCCTGAAGAGGCATTTTTTGATCATACCCTGAAGATGCATTTGTTTATTGGTTTATTGTCCAAGTAGCTGATCAGGCATCCCCATTAGAATTACGTGTTTTTATATTTTTGTGTAGGTTGGGCTGTAAGAATTGTATTGCCAGTAATGCCACACACCGAAACTGGTTGTGGTGCACTTTTAAGTTCTTGTCTTGAAAATTACGTAATTTCTGCTTTCTAGAGATTTCTTTTCTGTTGTTGTACAGAGTCAGAATCGAAACCATTTTTCAAATTTTGTTGATCCCTTTCGGCCACAACACCTTGTATTTCTCTCTGTCAAAGGTCTTTTTAGTGATTGTCAGTCACATCCATCACACATCCATCCGCCTTAACAAAAATAGATGCCCACAGAACATATAATCGAAATTATAGATGAGTCAAATGAAAATTATAAATAACCAAATATTTCTAAAGTAATACAAATTCATTAGAACATAAAAAATAGGTTGAGAAACCATGAATCGAATAAACAAATAAAACATGGGGTAAAGGGGGAAACAAGGGTAAGTTACAGACAGATGGGTGCCACACTCAGTCGATTTTAGTCTCTGGTTCCTAGACGATGAAATACATTTTCTTCAAGTTGATGCAGGACATAAAATCTACAAACCACTGTGGGTGGGAAGGAGAGGCAGAATATATCCACATAAATCAGATTGCTCATCAATCAAGTACAGAATTTAAAGCCGACATGTTAAGTTTTGCTTTTTGGCAAATCCAAATCTGGTGCGATGCCACAAATTACAGACACAGGATTTGGCTCTGTTTGGATTGAGGAGTTTCTGTAATAGTTACACTTTGTATTTCAATTCTATTCAGTGTATTTTAAGATGAAAAAAATCCACTCAATGACCACTCAATTTTTGTTTTCTAAATACCAGTTTCTGAAAAGAAAAATTAAGGCCCAAATCATAGACTGCTACTGGCATAAGTATTAGGTGGGCAACTTGATCATTTCTAGCCAAAGGTTAGAGATGCTGATGGGGGGCCAGAATGCTGCTGGTGATGAGCCAAAGTAATGCCAAACGCTTTGCCTTCTGCCCTATCAGAACTCCTACGCCTTCGATCTTAGGAATTCTACCAAATGCCACCCACCTTTCTCTGGTGTGGGGGCCTTTCTTAAAGTCTATTTTCCATCCATCTTCGTCGGATTAAAGGTACATCCATCCAATGGGAAAGAAGAGAAGGATGGGTCTGCCTCACATCCTCTATGAAATAACTCTTGTGTGTTACTTAACTTTGCTGATGCCAGCTAAAGTGGACAGGATGGTCTCTCTATACTTAGATGACAGTGTATACGTCGAGTCAGCTCTAAACCTCTGGTGTGGGCTCCTTCCTGTAGCTTATCTCTGATGCCCACCTCAGGGCTGATCAGGGCTCCACCTTCCCACAGTTGTCTAACGGGGAGCATCTGGTCCTGTCTCATCCTATTCACTATTGTCTTAGAACTCAGGACGTGTAAGAAACACACAGATACTACACTACCCTCTGAGTTGAGTCAGTGGAGGACAGATTTATTTAACATTTTTTATTTGATCTAAATAATAAGAAAAGTACGTCATCAAAATTTGAACACGATCAACTACAAAATTAGATTTCTTTTCTTTAGATGAGCTAAGTTCCCAAAGAAACTTCAAAGTCAGCGTTCTCACCACAACGAATGTTTACAAAACCAGGAGGTAGTCTTTGGGTAAACTTTCTAGTAAAGTCCCTGTCTTATATTTTGTTTACAAGTGTGCAGAAACTATAGTGATCGCTGATTGGTGGGGAACTGCTGTGGGGCAGGACTTCAAGCAGAGGTAGAGACTAAAGGACAGTAGAACTGCGCTCCTCTTTACCTAAGCCGGAACCGAAACTATCTGTGTGAAAACCCTCCTGATCAGGCTGAAATCTCCCCTTTTTGCGGCATTTTGCCCACCCCAATGTTGATATCACCGCCTCCAATAAAGTGCAGCTCGCATCCATCTCTGTGGAAGGGTGACAGACGAAAACATCCTTGAGTGGGAAGTCAGTCATAAAACGAACATTAAGAGGCACAAAGGACACTGTGTCACTGTTTATTTGGTACCTCTAGCTATTGGCTATTGCATATGATGTTCAAACCAATCAGATGGTGTTGTGGGTGGGACCATTAGTCAGACCACAGACTACAGACAGGATGCTGCCTCAAGTAGTCCTTTTTTAAATGAATCAGTTTTTTATAATCAAACACAAAAGAGCATCAATACAGATATTTGGAAAATGTTCACAATAACATGTTTTTGTTATGTGAGGGCAACACAATAAACACTAACAGCATTTTAAGACTTTCTTGGCTCCAGCTGTGTGAACGTTATTAAGCTGCTCCTCCACCTCTGTCTCCTCAGCACTGCGTGTCCAACAGCTACACAGCAGTAGCGCTGGGTTGACAGACAGCAGCTATGATGGCCTGTATCCTGGACACATCCAAACCACGCCCATCCAGAAAGCCCTGTTGGCTGTCGGGTCAGGTGTGGCTGCCCTGCAAAATCCCTACAGACATGGTGAGACTTGGCGTGGGGCTCAGGCTTTGTTTTCTTTTCCTTGTTGTGGGACGCACGGTTTCCATATGGTCATGACGCACACCGCACTAATGCAACGCCCTGGTTTGACTGTGGCTGGGGACATCCGACCCTTTTTCGAATGCGTTTCCTGCTTGTATCTTCGCTGACGAAATAAGGCAAAATGCCCCAAAAAAATCTTCTTCAAAATCATAGAAGCCTTCCCATGAACGGAAACGTACAGCCCAGCTGCAGACGACCTACTTTATAGTCAGATATGGAGATGGCTCTCCCGACGCTGCGATAGAAAACCCCTAATGTTCCAAACCATGGAAATTTGTGTAGAATCAGTCTACGTGTTTTAACTGCTTTGAGGACAATCTTTCACACATTGTAGCCTCTTGGAAATTATGACATCCATCACTCAGATTTCTTCCAAAAAGGCTTAACGAGGAAAAGCTTCTTCAAATTAAACGCATTTCTAAATGTTTACAACTTGTGAATATTTAGAATCGGAAAAAAACACAAACATGAATAAAGGCATAAAAACCTGTCACTGTCACTGACCAATGGATTTTAGGTGGAATATGATGGAAATGAAGTCTGGTAACAGCAGCTGATATAAGTTCTGTGTTGAAGCGACTGGTGTTTAACACACTGTGCAACAGACCCAATCATACAGGTCAGCAGAGTGTGGGAGTAAGTTAGAAGCAACAGTCGTTTCTCTAAAGAGAGGGGATTGTAAAGAAAAGGTCATGTGGTCATACAAAAGCAGCATTCTACTGAATCAAACAAAGGGCAAAGCACATGTTAACAGCTTAATAAACTAATAATGAATTAAATAAAATGACAAGAATGGAAAGCAACCCCTCTCAGAGTTGGTAATGTGTCCCGTAGAAACTTACTATTTGTCAAGAATGATAATTCAATCTGATTCAACAAAACACATTTTTCAGTCCTGAAGAAGAAATGTTATTATTCGTTTTGTAAATTGATCAATTCAAGGAATTAGTTGTGCCAAATTAATTCCTCTGAGCAATAAGTTCCAAGTGAAGACTATAATGTATCCCATGACTAAATCACAGGACACAAATGTATTTTTATCTAATTGCTGTTGTCAGCATAAATCTCTCTTTTTTTCTGTATTTCATTTGTCCAAAACTCTCATCTCAGGTTTTTGTGTTAAGATGCTTAAAAGTAAGAACAGAATGTGAAAATAATCCATCTGAGGCTTGCTGGTGCTTTACCACATTCAACAAGTATGTGGGCTGATGAAACCTCAGTCAGACAGTCTGCAACTGATAGACACTGTGTATCAGTGAGGCTCTTTCCTTGGCATGCCTGACATATTTCACGTTAATGAAAGTCGATTCAGTCTGTCATCCTGTTTATCATTCTCAGTAAAGTGATACTAACGGTGGGGACAGTACCTGATGTTCTGTTCTCATGTAGTCCTGAATAGTTGTACTATCTCAGGCGCCTCATTCTCTGGAGACTTCTGTTACTGGATGTGCTTTAAAAATACATGAGGTTAAATACCCTGAAACTTTTAGGGAGGAAGAGAGCACTATGTGGACATGTGACATCCCGTTCAGAGAACACAGGTGTTTTTTAGACTTCTTCGCTTCAGTATCGGTTGATCACCTTGAAACAATGGCTGCTTTATGAGAATGTAGTTAACAACCCAGTTTGATCACTTTTGATCCCTCCCAACAATTCTTCTTTTTCCCTGTCACTCTCCAACTGAGATGCCTCATGACATCACCAGACTTTTCCTCACACTTGAAAAATCTCCTTCAAAGCCACAACAGACAGTGAACAGCTGGTTTTTACTGGCTGATTTAGTACTTTCTGTGCTGACTAAGCCTGATCGCTGAGTAAAATGCATGACATGAAAATAAAGCATCTAGGCACATTTAAGGTATAAATACACGCTGTATTTCAAGACAAACTCAGCACATTTTAAAAGTCTTGAGATGTATATCATCATTCTGGGTTAATCAGTCATTAAATTGTAGGCATGATGTGTTAAAAAAAAACTCTGAATTGTACTTTTGATGACAACAGACATGGTCGCCGTGCTCGGAGAGACGACGGGGCACCTAGCGTTGATAAAACTCAGAGACAGGATGAGAAATGATCCCGAAGGCTACACTATCCTCACGTGAGTACTTGTCTCCTCAGTTTTAAATCTAACTTTCTTTGCCGTGAATCAATTTTTTTACTTGTTGTTGCAGAGAAAGGCCCAGGATACGGCTTTCTACACTTGATCTGAACAACATGGCGTCCCTCCCCGACGGCTCTTTCGGGAGAGAATACCTCCGTTTCCTGGAGGACAATGTGAGTCTCCACCGATGAGTCATGAAACTCCAAACAAAGACAGTTTTACACTTTAACACATTTTCCCCTGAAATCCCTCCTTCTATGTTTCTCTTTCGCCTTTACTCATGCATTCGCTTTCCTTATCCATCAGCGCGTGACCCCGGACTCGAGGGCTGACGTGAAGTTTGTGGACGACGAGGAGCTGGCTTATGTCATGCAGAGATATAGAGAGGTGCATGATTTGCTGCACACCTTGCTCGGAATGCCTACGAACATGCTGGGTGAGCCGGGGTCCATCGCTGTCCCACACGAATCCTCATAGTGAAGTTGTGTTATTTAAAGGAGCTCGATAGCCAAGCAGTTTCATGCAGTTTTTTTTTTTTCAATTGCCGAGACACATTTCTTAGAAATGATTCTCCATTTCGCAAACATCTAAAAACACATCATGCAGAACTACACACTCATCTTCACAGACTTGCATCTCAGAACCAAACCATGTCGTCTGACATCAAAACCAAACTTTGCCTTCAGACGTCATACAAAAGCCATCATATACACACCCACTACAAAGTAACCAGAACACACTGGGGATATCAGTTCAAAACTATGGCATAAAAACCTGGTACTGTAATGAATAATGCCGCCTGTGGCTTCCCACGGATCAAGCTTTGTTGGCTACACTCTGCACTTTGGGCTATGATTAAGACAATATAAGTATATCAGTTTTTTCTCAATGTAAACCAATAGGGAAAAAAACATTAGTCCTAACCAGGCTGTGGGGGGGGGGCGGACCCATTGTATACCTTAACCAACCCTGGCCTCAACCGTTACATCCGCCATGCAGAAATATAAAACATTCCCCAATGCGGTTTTGAAGTGGAAAATATACAGGTATGTGAATCACCCTTCTCTCCCATCAGGTTTTAATTCATTGTTCCAAAACATTTGAATTGACCCATGGCCCTTTTACCTATGTCTCTGAGTTCAACAAATCTCAATAATGTGTGAAACCAGGGGAATTGTGATTATGGTTGAGGGGAATGTGCCTCTTTTTTGGTAGATGGTGTCGTGGTTTGGGATGTTCAGTTAGAAGGCCCAGTGATAGTGTGTCACTAATCAAGAAAAACTGTAACAGCACTTTGATTAGTTAAGTTAGATGTGGCGTAGAGAAAGTCTTTAGGCTCCAGACTAAAATTATGTGTCCAAAGACAGGAATGTGTGTTTATGTGTTCTTTTAGACAGATTTCTAAAACTGCGTGAACGCCTTCTTCTGTTTTATGACTCTTAATCACTGTGTAAGCATTTCCACTACCAGAATTTTCCATACCTGGATGTAAAACACTCTTGAATATCCAATTAGATATCGATATGTATGCCTGCTTCACTTCTCCATCGACCCATCAATGAGAAAAACTGTCATTACAGGCAACCGTAATGCGCAGCTGTGATTGTTTACCTGCACCTGATGGTTGATGTTCAATCTGTAAAGATCTTATTAGAACAAAGTGCTTCTTAGTTCAGGATCAGATTAAAAGATCATCGCCGGGAGGTAAGGGTTCAAATGTAGAATACCTTCTCTCACCTTATAGTTCACGTCCACCTCATCATTTCACCCGCAGCTGTCTCTAAAATAACATCCACACCGCACATTGTATCTTAATGGCTTTGTGCGGTTTTCCATTGGAGTGCTGACAGAATAATGAAACTTAAATTATGTCTCTTTCTCGTCCACTTTTCACTTTCCAACTGTCCTTACACGGTTCCCTCTTTTAAAAGCATTTCCCTACGTAACTGTTGAGCTAAGCTTGTTGTTTTACCGATACGTACATGGACAGATGAATAGCCGAAAACTTTTAGACTTGCGTAACAAAGAGAAAAACAAGGTTTCATCACGTTTGTCAGTTTTGAAACGCTTGTCGCTGACTTTTTGTTTTCTCTTCTCCTTTGAGCTCAAGTAATCTGAATATTTCTCTCTTTGTCATTTTCTCCGTGCCTTTCAGGTGAGGTGGCAGTGAAATGGTTCGAAGCCGCTCAGACCGGACTCCCCATGTGCGCTCTTGGCGCCGTGTTGGGGCCACTTCGGCTGAACGCAAGGTGCGACGCCAGGGTTTTTACCAGAGTTTGAAGTGCTGGACCACCATGACATTTAGCTCTGACTGTACCATATTGTGGTATGATTGGAAGTTACAGCTTGCGTGACTCAACAATACACTCATAGTATTCACCTGTCGCTGTCCGGTAACAGGGACACAGACAGACCCCACCACATGCTTCTTGTAGTTGCTGAAGTGGGCTTGGACATAATCTGTAACTGACACAGACACAACTGTCATCCGAAGTAAATAAATTCTGATCAGCAGGCCTGTATTCCCGGTATTTTGGGGAGACATAACAAGGGTTGAGGTGGGGAAACACCTGAAAATACACTGTCGGATAGCTTGCTAACTGATCAATCTTTGGGCTGGAGAAGCAATCAGGGGGAGTTCCTTCAGGCGCTGCTTATTCACCCGACACTCCTGCTGCTCATTCACCCGACTCTCATGCTGCTCTGCCTTAATACAGAACAGGTAAAAACATAAGGAATCACAAACAGAGGGGTTGTCCCTCAACGTGTTATATTTTGTTTTACAGGAAGAAAACATAAGAAAACATAATAAGAATATGAAGAGATAGGTGCACAATATGACTGGGGATGTGGTCTAATGGTTCAAAGAGGCATTATTCATTTCATTATGACTTTGATATAATAAAAAACTACAAATATCATTATTTTTGAGCTGGAGGTTTTAACTTTTTTTTCTTAAAAACTGATTTAAAGTCATTAAATGATTACCAAGTGAATTACCCATTAATTGTCCTTCGATTTACCGATTAATTAACTGTCAATTTCACCTCTATATTGCGGTCTTTTACGCCCTGAAGTTCATCTCTTGAGAACAATGCAGAAAGAAATGATTAACCTGTTGTAAACGTTCTTTATTGTTTTGCCGTTCATTGATCAACTGTAAATCATGTCTCATGTTGTAATTATTGCCTGTGAAACGTTTCTTTACATGTGAATCATTAACCCTCATTCAATAACCGACCTTCCCTGTGATTTGGGGAACTTGGCTGTGGTCCGTTTATTCAGAAATACTCTGTAATCTCTGTATTGTTTGTTTAATGCTGAAGTGTCCCTTCCTTCTCCCAGCCGTTTACAGTCCCTGTTCACTTCCCTGGGTCCGTGGGCTCTGCAGAACGGCCGCCGGTCGCGCTGCATCCTCAGCATCTTCTACGAGAGACGATGGGAGCAGAGCCTCGAAGACCTGCGACAGGAGCTCAACATAGAGCCGCCGCCCGTCACACTCAGGGCCACCAACAAGAGCAGCACGTGAGGAAGACGACAAGGAGCAGATGAATGACTCGGGAATCACGAGACAAAAGACTTTTGATAGCGGACAAACCCGAAATATTTCAAGTGTTGCGCTGCGGACTTTTTTGCGTTAGAAGGAAGTTATTGGGGAAATTGGAAACATTGGCTTCTCCCCGCTTACATCCTGAAGATGTCTTTATACATGTTGAGGCAATGTTTAGTTTAAGTTAATCATTTTGTGTGAGTTGCCCTTTGTTTTTGAGAATGTGATTAAAAAAAGTGTGTATTTTCTTTATCAGGACAAAAATAAATATAAAGAAATGAATTATGTCTGTTGTTAAATACTCACCAGCACACAGAGGAGACATTTTGTCATTTGTTCAATTCGCGTCTTTGTGAGTGGTTTTCTAATTTTATAGAGTGAAATTTCAAGAAATAGAACAGCTGTTGCAGGTGCACGATAGTAGCACCTCAGCGTGGGAGGGGAGCAGATGTTTACTTTATAACGTGAGCGCAGCTGCTTCTGACTCACTGTTTGATGCTTTACTGTATCAATATATGCCCACTTTTTACGGTAATGATGACATCAACAGGAAGTCGAGCTGTGTACACTGTTTGGCAGGTGTGTGAGACTACTGTCAAAAAAATCACCTCTGATTTTCTGGTTAAGAGCCCTTTCCTGGTAAGGTACAATGTAAAGGTTATTTTTACGTGTTGTGTCTGGGCTGTCTTCATCAAAGGTGTCGGCATGTAGTTTGGTGAAAGAAGAATCAGCGGAGGCAAGGCTGGGTGAAATGAGCGATGAGCGATCTGCATTGAAACAGATCTCAAGCCTGCGTCCGTACCAGTGTGGCCGAACTCGGTGTTCCCAATATCTGGCAAAGTTCTGCCCAGTGATTTGTCTTCTGCTCTACCAGAAATCCTCTCGAGCCTTCGATCTAGGAAATCTACAACTAAAGCCATCTGACTCTCTCCGCCTTTTTAGAGTCCATTTGCCTGCACCTACTTCTTCTAATTGTCTAATAAGTCACTTTGGTGGATTGAGGGTCCATCTATCCAACAGGCGAAAGAGGAGTTTATCTGCCTCCGATTCCTCTGGAATAGCCCATCTTCTGTAAGTTACTTAACTGCTGATGTCACTCCTTGGGGCTTGCAATTTAAAGTTGACCGGATTGTCTCTCTGTCCTTATATGGAAATATATACGTTGAGCCGGTTCAGAACATCTGGCATGAGAGCCAAACTCAGTTTAGTACCATGTATGGGCCCCTGGACATGTAAACCGAACATCTGCCACATAAGCAGAAGCAAACACACAGTTAAATCATAGCTCTTCGTTACGCACTGCAGCGAAGTGTCATTTTGCTTTGAATGAAGTGCACAAGGATAACCAGTGATTTTACCTAAAGCTGCTTCAAGTCATAATATATATATTCATGATATATATTCGTTAATTATGGTGGCACCTATCGATTGTGTGAAACAAAGTAAAGTTGATTTGTTTTATTGCCGTACCACTGGACTACAGGTCAGCTTCTTTCTTCAGGCTGTCAGACTCCAACATTAGAAAGTACTCTTCATTTTATTACTTATCCGACCCAGACAAGTCAGAATCAGGATTTATTTTTGTGCACAGTTATCTCTTGATGTATGTCTGTAGTCATTATAGTTTCTGTGATCTGGAATGTAACCAAATACATTTACTCAACTACTGTATTTAAACACAATTTTTAGGTTTTTTTGTACTTGAGTATTTCCATACACTTTTCGTCCACTACACTTATTTGATAACATTAGTTACTGGTTACATTACAGATTACACCCTGCATCACAGCATTAAAGTAATTTATTGTTCAGCCAGTCATATTAAAAAAAAAACAAAAAACAAAAAAAAAACATGCGTCAAATAATTGGTCAATATATAGTATTATGTTAATTTAAAAAATGTATTCCAATATAGTTACCTGTTAAAAATTGTAGTCTGAAACATAACAATAAAGTATCACCATATCAAATCAATGTTACTTGACTTGGCTTTGTTTACATATGGCGGACCCTGCCACCTTTCTAGCTTTAAATATTGTTTTCCTCTGAAAACAGCTTGTTTATTCAGATATGGAAACAATTTGTAATTCTGAGTTTGTATTATCACCTCATTGATATTGTAAATATTAAAATTTAGAGTTTGAATTTCTTCTCCAAAAACTACATAGTACCTCTTTAGATTTTATGTTATTTTAACAGATCTTAACAATCATAGCTGGCCCTTAAAGAGGTTAATAGCAGCTTCATCCTGAGCAGTAACACAGTGTCTCTGTTGCAAGGACGAGTGGGCCGTTACACTGTTTCAACACACACTGTAATTCTGAAACCACAAGAAATCTTGGATTACTACATCCTGGTGCACCCGTTGTTTAAACAAGTCCATCCTGAAACCAACAGATCAATTCTCCTCTTACAGTTGTTATGTCATTTAAGGTAATGAGGAAATTCTGTCGACAGCGTGTCATGTCACCAGGTCAGTATCAGAAGAACACAATGTCCCAGGTCACACTGTACACTTCCCTACAACTTTTTCATTGTTTGTCAGTTCCCTAATCACAAATGCCATTAAATTCTTTATTCCCTTTCTGCATCGTTCACATTTACAAACATTCGTTCAACAGGTACCACAAACAGCACATTCTCAGGTCAAGTCTGTTTGTCAGTGGCCATTAATTCATTCAAAAAATAGATAAATAAAATATAAAAAAAGAACTAATAATGATAATTTGCCTAAAATAGAGATGTTAAGTATTTTAATTACATGTAAATTATTTTACAAACATTCAGTTTTAAGTGTCACATGTAATGTGATTGAGCCAGTGTGAGTCAATCAAATGACTGAGTATGATCGAATTTAACTCACGTAGACTCAACTCAGTAAACACATGACGTTTATGTTTATTACACGTAAAGTTAAGGGTAACTTGCATGTGCTCATCATTTGACTTTGCTGGGTGATTGTAGTCATATGTGTAGCTGGTGGTCACTCTGTAGAGACACTCTCACTTTCCCACTCTACTCATATGAGTCAGCACATCTGCATGTCTCGTTTGGTGAGATGTGACAGTGGTTTGACGTTGCCGCCCTCTGGTGGTTTGTTTCTGCCCAAACCTCTGAGGAGCCCGGGACGTGTTCACAGCTGCTCTGTTTCCGCTCAGTATCATGACCATGACTCCTGAATTTGGGTTCTGGCAAAAAAAAAAAAAAAAAAAATCACTTCCCACTTTTACTGATGTAATTAAAAAAAGTTACAAAACTAGTGATGTGGACTCCAACACGCCAAGTTTAACAGAAGACACTACAGGTGAGTATAGTACAAATACTGGTAGATGTCACCATGAAACTTCCACATTTGATTACTTAAATTCAGATAATAATTTTTTGTCAGACGAGTGAAATGATATGATATAAGAAATTATCAAATTAACTATTTGGTGACTTGCACACATTTCCATGAGAGAAATCTGAAGACTGGGTACATTTTCACCATCTATTTGAAATAGAATAATATATAAATATGATATTTGTGAACAAACTCCTTAATAAAAACCTTCAGAATGTAGATAGAAACTGGAACATTTGGTGTACGTAAGTGCTACTAACTCTGAGAGAGATATATATATATGAGAATATGGCGGAAAAAAAGAAACTTATTTTGAGAAAACAGTCTTAAACAATATAAAGGCCTGTTGTAAAATATGATACATGAAAAATGGTGAATATAGGGTAATTCCTTTAATTAATAAAACCAGGACAAAAAACTCCTGCACACTGTGACCTTCCTCAGTTTATCTTCTAAAAATGATCTACAAGATGACCTGATGAAGGTCTTTGTGCCAAAACAAAATTCTTTATTGCAACTGAGGTGAACAGTGTGTCAGAGTCTTGACTTTGTCGGCCCTTGGTTTTCTCCAACAAAGGACAAAGTTTTACTCTGTGAACTAAAAAAAAACCACAGTGAAACTTCCCAGATAATTGTGTATTTTTAAGTTATGTTTAAATATGCAAATAAAATACATATAAACTCACTTACATACATTTACAGAACAGATATAGAACTTAAATGAACACATTTGTATTTTGTCAATTTTCTTTCCTTTAAACTAAAAGAAGACATGTTATGGAAAAAATATTTTTCAAACATAATTTTTTCAATGCACGAATTGGTCAAATTTGAGATCTTGGTCTCCTACATGTTTTCTTTTAGATAAGTGGAAGGAAAATGGTCAAAACAGTCCTTTAAACATTCAGGTGTTCATTTTCAGTTTAGTGTTTTGGAAATGTATGCAGAGGATAACATCTTTAATCAGATGGCCTCATGTGCATATTTACACATGCATTATCAGACAGCTTTCATGGTGACATCTATTAGTTAAATGCATTTAACTCTACACACCATTTTCGTCTGAAAATATATTGAATTTTACAGTAAAGCTGTCTAAAAGTCTGAGTTAGAAGTCTCTACTTTTTTGTCTTTTGCCAGTATCTCTGATTTGTCGGGTGAACAAAAGACCTTTGACTCAATAAATCAACAACATTAAATACAAGTTTTGAACCTGGAGTTATCTAACATTAAGATATCTGTCTATAAAATTCACGCAAATTAGCACACATTTAATTTGAAAATTATCTTATATTTGAACACTACATGTCAGAAAACGAATAGTATGCAAAATATTTGTCTAAATGCATGACAACTTTAAAAGTTTCATGGTGACACCAACCATTAAACTCACACAGCTGATGTTATGTTGTTAACAGGAAACATCAGCTTTCTCATGGAGTTTCACACAAACCTCTGAACAAGAATAATGAGTGTTTTCTGAGTCACACGTCCTGCAGGACAAGTGTTTTAACGTGTGGCTGACACATACAATACAATACAACACACATGAATCAAAACCGGGATTTGTCTGTCCTGTTTGTCTCCCTGACAAAATGTCTAATGATGGAGCGTAACTCAGTACATCTATTCAAATACTGTCACACACTTACAAACAATTTTGAGGCACTTTTGAGGAAGTGTTTCTGATGTTTTTGCTACTTTAAACTTCCAGTTCACTCAATGTTGGAGGCAAATTTGCACTTTTTATTCCACTACAATCATTTGATCATTTTAGTTTCAGCTTATTTTTGCGGATTGTGTACTGCATCAGACCAGACTGAAGCCATTTTTAAATGTTATTTTCTCAGTTATATAAAAAGTATTTTTGGGGCCCCACTATACACATATTTATATATTTTTTGTTCAGTACATATTCTATATATTCATATTTTTGAATTCATACGCTATTGGTGAGTTGTGTTCTTAATAAGAAAAGTAGTGGCGGCGTTGTTTAAAAATGATTTAATATGTATAGAAATGTTGAAAACAAGTTGTTGTTTTTTTCAAAATATTTAACAATGGAGATGAAACATTATTTAAAGTTGGCTGCTCTTTTCTCCAATGTCTGGTCCCCCTTGTGGGAATATGGCCCCCAACATTTAATGTCAGATACTTTAGGCCTGTTACTCTAATAACTATGAGTAACTTTCACTATTGTTAAAGTTAATTTTAACACAACATCTTTTCACATCTCAGCACTTTTACTGAACATGTTTCTGTGAAAGAAAATACAATATTATACCTTGTGTGGCCTGGGAATTTCTATTGCAGAGACAAAAAAGCAATTCAAACTGTAATAACTGGTTTACTTAACATGTAACAAAGCAAAAATGATTTGCGGTGAGTTTCTTTTCCACAAAACATTTAGAACAGTCCTGGATCAACCAGTGTCTGATGATAAAAACAATCATATTAAAAACAAACATCCTATTTAATAAAAAAAAAAATCAATCATTGTCAGTCAAAACAACACTGTTATAAAGTAGCACTACTGTATAATATGTAATAATATATTATTATGGTATAACATATGTATAATATTATAGATTATAGATAAAGAAAATCTATTAAATCATTAAAAAAGTAAAAAAATCAGAATTTACTAACAGAACAGGAAACAATAAATATAAGTTGAGGCCTGCATTAACTGCACAGAAGGAGGATCATTTTCATTAGGTAAAGTCGTCTCCGCCTGGCAGTTCTTCACATGTTCACTTATGTATTAAGTTTTGGCCATAGTCTGGGTCTTTGCGTCTCTGTCAGTGCAGTATGGTGATACTGCGGTCAGTCACCGCACACGCCGGCACAAGCGGTGCCTTGAACCGCTGCGTGACAGAGTACAGCACGGCGCTGGAGTCCGGCTCGTAAAACATCAGCGTCTGACTCGGCCAGTCCAGCAGCAGGCCGATCCTCTGGGGTCTCCTCACCAACTGCAGTGGCACATTCTTCCCCGCGTGGCAGAAGGAGTAGTCCCCGTCGTAGTGGGACAGCACCCAGGACTGACTGTTGTTGCCCAGCCGGGCCTCGTTCCCGGAGCCTTTGCGCTCCAGAGAGGCGTAGCAGACCCCCACCTTAAAGGCAGCACTCTGACCTACATCCATCACCCAGCTGTGGGTGCCAGAGGACAGGGACAGTGAGCCCAGAGCGTTGGGCCAGCAGTCGAATCGTGCTGGGTCGTAGGGAGGCGACTGGCGAGGTTTTTTGTGGAGGAAGGTCAACGTGCAGAAGTCGTCAGACAGGGAGAGGAGCGGGCTCACTGTGCGCTCATCGAACTTTAAATAAGATGATCCGTACGCTGTGAGAAGAAGAAAAAGATGGGTTTAATATCAAAAACTGCTGATTTATGAGCACACGTTTGACAGTTTCAAGTTCGTTCACTTTACAGACTTCCATGAGTGACACTTGATTTTCACTCACCTGCAATTCTCCTATGAGTGACACAAACAAAAATATTACAAGAAAGACTAAACGGATTTTAAATCACATTTCAGTGTGTGTCAAGTATTCTAATTCAAACGTTTTGATAGTAATAACTGTATGTTTTTAAATTCACATATCTGGGATTCCTCTGCGTACCACTAGAATTGGCTTGTGTACCACCTGTGGCAATTGTACCAAAGTGTGAGAATAATGGGTGTATTTTCCTCTAAATGGGACCATAATTTAAAAAAAGGAACATCACACCGTATTGAAGAAGACTTGAAACTAGCGATTGAGACCATCAGCTCATTTAGAAAATGGTTACTGAATGAATAAATTGAGTGAGAAGAAAGGTAATTTTCTCATAAGCTTACATACAATTAAACGTAATTTGCAACCAGTAAAAACACCTCCTGCTGGCCATTGGAAAGAATACCAATTGGACGCACTCGTCCAAAGCTCCTTGCGGTGTTTCTGTAAAAACCTTGTCATGTTTGCATGAATGCTGAATAAAAATCTACTGACCGTTGGGCCCCAGCAGCACTGCAGCGGCCCACAGACCTCGGAGCAGCTTGCTGTCGCTGCAGCCTGGGTTCAGGTTGAGCTTGTCTGTGTCACAGGGCTCCCCGACCCCCTCCGCCTCCTCCACCCTGACAAAAACAGCACGAGGAGAAGAGATGTTCTGTTACGGCCCGAGCAAGAAAAAAAAATAAAAAATACAAGCAAGTCATGTGATAAAAGATCACCTTTCAGATATTTCCTGGACACTCGTCTGAAACAGGAAAACAGGAAGAAAGAGCAGTTTAGTAAGTCATGTCCATCACCAGGATGCGGTAATACATCCCATAATGATCCTCACTCATCCTGATAGAAACACATCTCTCACCGCCAGCTGTGGGTCGGGAGTGTGTGTCAGCATGTGCACCAGGCCCGAGCGTGTTTGCGACAGGCTGGCCAGAGCCTGGCTCCAGTGGGCTCTCTGGGTGAGGAGACACTGCTCCACCCGCTCCTCCTCTCTGTGCACCTGCTCCAAGAGGCGCTGCTCCTCCTCCTCCAGGGCTTCGCGCGCCGCGCTCACCTGGGCCAGGATCTGCTCCCTCGCACTGCTCGCCGCCGTCTGCACCGAGGAGAAGAAATGTTAGACGACACACGGTTCAGGGGGAGAAATGCATGATCAACAGGTTAATTAGGGTCCGAGCAGGGAAACCTGCAAGGTCCCTATTGTTTTTCGAATGACGACTTTTTTGTCCCAAATGATCGTATTTTTCGCTGCCTGATCATATCCCAAAACTCACCAAACTTGGAATATAGGTCACACCTGGAATTTTTTTTTATAACCTATTATCTTTGTGAGTTTCCACCACTAGGCAGTGCTATAATCAAGGTAAGTGGAATTTGGCTTATAACTGTCATGTAGTATATCACACATTAAAAAACCTCATGATACCATTTCCGCCAACCGTTTTTTTTTTTTTTTTGCAACTTGGCCAAATGTTGCTACTTTTTTGAACTCCTCTCAGGCAATTTCACAGATTTGCACGAAACTTTGCACACAGCATCTGTGGACCAAAATTTTAGCCGATGACCACAAGGTGGCGCTCTTTAAATTGAAGTATCTTATATCTCCACATCGGTTGGTCGGACTAACACCAAACTCGGTACAATTATTGCTAATGCCCTCCTGACGATAGCTGATGAAAGGTGTTACCAGGGGACTCTATAGTGCCCCCTAGACTATTAACAATCCAAGCCTCGTCTCCTACATGCACAATAATGAACAACATTCGGTATGCATATGTATCATGACCAGACGCACAAAAAACATTTCTCATGATCAGCAAAGCAAACTCTTGACGAGTGGACGTCTGTGAAAGTACAAAGGTTGTCCATCAATAACATTTCACGGCCAGATTCCCACTTTAACCGACAACAGCTAGAGGTTTGAATTGCCTGTTGTAACTTGTCACCTATAAAACTACACATGCATGACCGTGCCTCTGACACCCACTGTGCTCAGGGAGGTTAATGATTGAACACGGCTGGGCGCACTGAGAGAGGCGACGTTTGCTTCTTTGCATGGTGCTGATTAATGGGGCTGAATCAGCAAAACACAATCTCTGTGTTAAGGTGCGCTTGACTAGTGAGCACACTGTGATTTATACTCTCTTAGTAATGCATCTACAAGTGAAAAAAAGACATCTAAAATCATTTAACTTTCACTGAGTTTTGTAGAGACAGAGTGATGAGAAAAAGGACACAATTACATTAATTGATAACATTCAGGGAAATTAATTGATTTTTGCATTTGTATAAATCAAACAGTTACTTTGCTGTTCAACCAGCCTTTTTTTTCATCCATACAATATTGGTTGCAAATGAACAATTGAAAATTTTGCCATTGAAAATCAACCAATTGCAAAACCTGATACCGCTGAGTTTTTATAAACCTGCATCCAAGGACACCAAGAGTATAATCGGATCAAGAGATCAATCCGTCTAAACTAGGCAGCGCTGATGAACCATAAACCAAGATTCTGTCACCACACTGTCTGCTTCTGACCTAAAGTGTTGTCACAAACATGATTCAGCATAACGTTCAGCTGTAAACTGCAAGTGAGCGCCATATTGATTAATGTACTGTTAAGAGGCAGTAAGGCGGGAGTGTTTGTTGGTTTTGCTGTGGCGCATAGCATTCTGGATGTTCTAGGCTTTTGAGTAAAAATGGAATACCACCGCCCTTTTCTCTGTTTTTTCCTGATCAGCGTACACCAATTGCGTACAAGCTTGATTTGCCTCTTGACCTCTCCTGACACATCTGGTATTTCTTAAGTCATCTGATTTAATGTTGTGTCTGTCTTGTGTGAGTAAATAAATAAGCATACAGAGAGGATTTCTTTCACAGTTTCTCCTCCTGACGTGACAAAAACAATAACTGATTCATCGATGAAGGTTTTTTCATCAGGCATAAACATGTTCCAGCCTCACAACTGTGCAGGTTTCATATCATTGTACACAGAACCATATGCATTTGCAACAGTTAGACTAGAAAAGCAGTTTGAAGACGTCTCTGGGTTCGGGGTCTGGTAAATTACGATTGCATCTTTGACTATTCGCTGAATGTAACTCAAGAAACAGTGGAAGTGAACATAATGCTGAGTCACAGCACTGATGCAAACCAAAGAGACCAGTTTCCACATACACAAACTCAACACGTGTCTGCAATTCACATGTGACTTTTTCCTAAAGTCGGGCTTCTGATGTTAAAGCTCTGCACTGCGGGCTCCAGTGGGCTGTGTGTGTGTCAGCGCTGAGGTCGGCACAGCCTCTGTGTGATCACTGCTGTGTGTGGATGAGTTGGTGGGGATCAGCGGTGTTCCTCACCTGAAGCTTTTGTTCTTTGGCTGTCAGCGTCTGGTCGATAAACTTCTCAATCCTCAGTGCCTGCAGCTGTATTTTCTCACACACATCCACGAGTTGGTTCTAGTGAGAAAACACACACACACACACACACGCTGTGGTTTTAGAAAATAGCACATGAGTATCATCAGCTGGAGACGCAACAAGAAAATCCTGTCTCTTCAAATACCACACAAATGAGCAGCGAGAAAAAAAACAAAAAACGACACATGGCACACCCAGGGACGAATTATGAAGTGCACTCATCGCTCTGTCAAACTCAGAAACACTTTCCACACATTATCAGCTTCCATTATCTACAAAGTTGCTGATAAACGGGAAAAATACATATTTTCTTTTTGTCATAGAGGCTCAAAGGCAAAGTAAGAGGGAAATATTTTTCATGTAAATTAGGTCAAATAAGTGAAAACATACATCTTAAAGGTGCAGTGAAGAAATTTTAATCAGAGGGGAAATGTACTCATTGCCTAAATAAACTAAATAAACAAACTCTCTTGTTTTTTTTTGTTTGTTTTTTTACAACTGAATAAACAAAC
Organism: Acanthopagrus latus; assembly: GCF_904848185.1. Classification (NCBI taxonomy): domain Eukaryota; kingdom Metazoa; phylum Chordata; class Actinopteri; order Spariformes; family Sparidae; genus Acanthopagrus; species Acanthopagrus latus. The sequence goes on along the minus strand of NC_051050.1, from coordinate 15,537,040 downwards.
TAACCTTAAAGGACAGCACAGTTTAATACTGCTTTACTTTGTTTATATTTGGCGGACCCTGCCACCTTTCTAGCCTCAAAAGTTACTTTCCTCTGAGAACAGCTTGTTTATTCATCATATTTTGCCTGAGTTTGTTTTATTGCCTCATTAATATTGTAAATATTACCAATCTGAGTTTGGATTTCTTCTCTTAAACTGCACAGAGCACACATTAGGAAGTAAGATGGCAACCCCATTCACACGAAGTGAAAGTAACCTCCTGCAGGTGTCCACATAATGAAATATGTAACTTCAAGACTTTATTTTTAAAGTTTAAAAAAAAACAAAAAACAAAACACCAGCATAATGCCATAGTCCAGTCAACACAGTATAAACAGGAGAAACACGGACACAGCAGGTGTATGAACACTCACCCTGACTGCGGTTACTCTGGCGGCCAGAGGGGTCACGGTGTGTCCGTGGCAGGAGCCCACGATGGCGCAGTGGGAGCAGATGAGTTTCTGCTCGGTCCCACAGAACCAGTCCAGCTCTGAGTCATGCTCCACGCACAGCTCGCCCTCCGCGGAGAAGATCCCGGACTCGGCGTCGGTGGTGTTGGTGTTGTTGGTGGTGGTCGCGCCGCCGGGGGAGGTCGACGCGTCGGTGTCCGCCTCCTCCCCCTGTCCCTTCAACACGGAGAAAATGGGCTGCTCACCGTCCATCCCCGAGGGTTTTGTTAAAGAGGTGCCCTCGGTGGCATAAGGCGAGGACGGGCATGTTAGATCGCACGTTGTGAGCTCCTCCGTCATGGCACAGTAAAAACGCAGCAGGTGCACCGGCCGAGCAGGAGACGCACCTACAGCACAGCGCAGTAATACAGGTGTAACAGGTGAGCGGAACACGGAAGTGAGGCGGACACCAGAGGTCAGCCCTGACTGGAAAGGGAAAAAAAAAAAAAAAAAAAAAGTTTTCTGCTCTGCTGGTTTTCACTTGTGTGGTTTGGGCGTCAGCTGTTAACGGCCTCTTACGTTTTCGAGCATGTGTCAGTCACAAGCAGGTAGAGCCTCTACTCTGGTGCGTTCAGGGCCTCACGACAGCCTGAGATATCAAGTTATTTAATGACGTTACAAGTTGTTTTCCTTCGTCTTTTTGGCCAGTTTCCAGCTGTGACCTAAGGTAGACACTAGTACCTGAAGTTCCTGGTAATACATGTAAGTATCCAAAGTAAATGTATTCATATTTACATCTGTAATGTATGTCTTGGGGCACCTTTTTTGCAAGGACCCCTCAAGCAAAACATTCTTATACCTACACGACCGAATAGGTCCCTCGACGGCAATTCCCACAGATGACATACGACACTGCCGTTGCTGCTTACAGGATCTTAATCTTGCAGTTACTGTTTGGATCTATTCAGGCAACACAAAGAGTTGGTTAGGTTTAGGAAAATATCATGGTTTCGGTAAAAATCACTACGTAACTTTAGTTAAGTACCGTTATGTTACATATGTGACATTACTATGATAACAAGTACTGCTGCCCTCTTGTTTCACATTGGATATGAACAGCCGTCTACTAGATGAAAGTCCTGTGCTTGTTTAACCCAACTGACCATCTTTTAAGTCTTCAAACTCACCTTTCTCACCACCCACATGTATTTGTGGTTGATATATTTATCGATATATCGATCGGGCACTAATTTGCTCGTGAAGGTTGTGAAAACATTCAATGAGCACATAAATGTAGTGAACTGCTAAACTCTAAACTTCCAAACAAGGTGGTCTGGCTTTAATTTCACAGTCACACGCAACATTACAACAACAACTTTGTACAGGTTTTTTAATATAAGACCCAGTCAACTTGAATTTGTGAGTGGAAAACAGTCCTATCATTTGATTTATTACCATTTCAGAACAAATTATTTTCATCTCTAACTCCTCAACTGCAAATGTAAAGAGACTGACAAACTTTTACTGTGAAATAAGTCTTGATGATATGATTTAAATCGTTCGTAAACGGTAATAAGTGTGAGAATCTGATGATGGCTGTTTATCATGATATGCTACCTGTATGCAAAACAACACGATAATGAAATTGATGTGATTAATTGTGCTTCTTTGTTATAGATCACATCCGACAAAACACTACCATTCCTTCTTGAGTTAGTTTACGATCACACTTTAGACAACAGAACTTTGTAAAATGAATAACTAATTATTATCATTATTATTATTATTATTATTATTATTATTATTATTATTATTATTATTATTATTATTATTATTGTAGTCAAGGTATTTTCACTTGGATTTCATGTATGTTTCCTAGATACTGTTGTGACAAAACTGTGGAAGAGTGTAATTACATTTTCCAGGGTGGAATAGGTAAATAGTTTCGTCACATGAGGGATCAGCGATACAGCCACACCTCAGACACAGCTCTGTTTAGCAATTTAGAAACGCCCATTGTCTGGATGAGGAGACTGTATATACATCATGAAAGATGGTCTAACCCTGTTACATAACCTGAGAAATTGGAAAGAATTAATTGATGTTAAGTTTTGCTGGTGACTTGATATTATCATGTTACTGGAAGACAACTTCATTTTTTCCCTTTAATGTGCCCATGTGACATTGTTGTAATTGTTAATTAAGTACCTTTTACCCTATGTGCTCAGCTTTTACCTGCAGATGCCAATATTAAAAGCATCCTGATGGGTAAAATCAGTACAAGAGGTTTTAAAACAAAGGAAAAGTAAAAGGCTCTGTATCCTCTTTACATCACTTTCTACCCTACCCCCTTTTAAACTGAGCTTAAATGAAAGACTTTTTTGTTAAAGCTGTTTGGGAGGAAACAGATCAGATCTCGAGAAATTGAAACCAGTACGAGGAGCGACACCCCCCCACTCCTCCCAGCTCCATGTCTCTGAGTAACTGGAGAGGAATGATTGGCAGAAGAGAGTCATGCCTTCTGGCTCAGACAAGGTGGATCTCTGCACATTTCTCTTTGAAATGAGAACAGCGGAGGCACAGGGCTGCCATTGTTCCCATCATAAGAAGATGTTTTGTAATGGGTAAAAACTAGTAAACATTGGACATACAGGTGTTCACAACATGGAACAAACAAGGATTACCTGTGATGTCAAGGAAACAGCTCAAACCTTGAATACACACTGTAAAGAGCGGGGCACAACAACAGCTGATATTTTCACTTGAGCTTTTTAAGCTAAAGCATTAGCATGCATGCCACCTGAAGTGGCTGCACAAGCTCAATGGTGCATTGAGGGTGGAAATAAACAATCTGGAAATTCTATTTCATTTTTTTTTTTTTTTTTTTCATATTTGAAAACAAGTCCCCATCTACTTCAGCTGTTTCACAAAACATTTTCCAGAAATGTTTTTTGGTCTACCTGATTTTCTATCAGCATGTAGGTTAATAGATGATGAGCTGAAATTTCATTTTTTGCTGAACTGTTCCTTTAATGTCTGACGTCACTTTGAGAACAGCATGTTCACAAAATAATTTTTAAAAATATACTATTTTTGCACTGTCTGTTTGCCATTGCCATAAAATGCAAGGATAAACTTACTTTCAAATATAAGGCAACATAGTTAACTGTACTTTACTGACACTTAATTTCCACTTTAATGTTTCAGTGTACCTGAATTCATTCACTAAAATGGTGAGAAAGCATCAGAGGAGATGTTTTTCATTCTTTACTGTAAACAGTTGGACTAAGATTTGTTGGGAAACACTGGCTATCATCTTTACCAATAAATCAAAATGTTGTGTCAAGTGAAAAACATTGCATTCATAATCATAGAAATGTATACATACACAAGCTGTATTAGAAAACCCCCCATATAATTTTAAGTTATAATTGAATATATCTCAAGTGTGCTTTTAACAATTCTTAATAATTAATCGTAAAGTCTTCTGAAAAATGCATTTATTTCCAGTTCATGTAGTACAGGTCCTGATCTCCAGGGGGTGCTCAGTCACTTTAATAATTAAATTGAAAGTAGTCTTCTATGACTGGAAGCTGTGTTGATGTGTAGATGTGTGATGAACACTTCACATTACTGCACTGCTGTGCCAGTTCAGATTTTCCTACATAAGTATTTCAGTGCCAGTGTTTGTCCTTTTTCAGTCCACGTTTTGTTTTCAATGTAAAATTCTCAGATTCCAAAATTTAAAGTCCCGTTTCTGTCTCTATGTAATCCTACCCCGCCATCAAACATTTCGCGCGAAAATGGCCAGAAGTGGTCACGAGAGTGCTATGACGTTATAACTCGAACAGGCGGCCCTTTAAAATGGTCGTTTCCTATTGGACGGCCTGAACTGACACCTCGTATTAAAAAACGTAACGTTGTGTGTGATTGGATGGCCTGTTTAGTGGCTCGGCTTGCCCCGCCCCCCAGCAGCTCGCTCGGCTTTCCTGCGCCAGCAGCTGTGTGTCACCGAGGCTGGGCTGCTGCCGGAGAGACCCGGAGTCAGGGCAAACACCAAACCACTTAACCCAAACTGGCATCGCCGCGGGGCTGAGGGGCTGCCCCTGCCAGTATTAAACCTGAATACCGTTAGGTTGGATCCTACGCCTCTCTCCGTCACCACCGCCCGTCTTCCTGATGTCGGATTTCAAGCTCGGGATCGTACGGCTCGGCCGTGTGGCCGGGAAGGTGAGCTGGATCCCAGGGCTGCCATGTGCGGCCGGGGAAGGGCCCGTTGGGACCGCGAAAAGGCGATGAAAAAATAGGCTTTACGGTGATGGGTTGGTGCTAGTTAACAGCTTTAGTGCTTAGGAAGCCCTCGCCGAAGCGGGAGCTGTTCAGCTTTGCTGATTTTTAGCTGCATTTGAACGGATTAGAGAAGCCGGCCGCACCGAGCCAGACTGGTTTTCGGTGTGTTCCTCCGCCGCCACCACACAGTCTCGCTGTGAAGCTAACGCTAACTAGCACGTAGCGAGTGACGCTAGTTAGTTGGTGGCGTTAAGCGGAGGAATAGCGCCTTAAATGTAAACAGTGCGGTCGGTAGTTAGTCGTTACCGTTGCGGGCTGTGTACAGAGAAAGAAGACGGCTGGTTTGCTGTTCGACGGTTGCGTGTCTGATGCTAACGGTCGCTGGTGTAGTTAGCAGTGCCACGCTAGCTGTGTTATTTGGATTACACGGTGAAGTGTCTGCTAATGAGGAAGCCATTGCCATGCTCCATCAACTGATTCTTTTGTGCAACGTGACAAAGCACCGGCAGGACAGCACACTTACTGAACAGCCGTGGACTCAAACTTGCATCTTCTTTCTTTTTTTGTGGGGGGGCGTCTTAAATTATATAAGTGTCGCTCCACATAGATGTGACGTTAAGCTGTGGCTGAATGTCGGTCAAGAAATGCCCCCGGCTGCTGCTCGCACTCCGGAGGATAGACGCTGCCCACCTGCTGAGTGACAGTGCTCCTGGGCCCCCGGTCAGCACACATATGATTATTTATTACACGATGTCACCACTGTCAAAATCCACATAATACGCCGGCAGTCGAGATAAAGTGTCACATTGCATGTTTCGACCTTTTGGTATGTGAGCAACGCCACCCGTGCTGTGTTGGAGCGTGGGGCTCCCGTGCTGGTGTCTTGTCACGTGCATGTGTAAGTCCCATTTACAGACACGGACCTCAGGTAGCTGGCTGACAAAGCCTCTGTTGCTGCCTAAATACACATGTTGCATCTCCAGTCAAAATGATGTCAGAAAACATGTGAGGTGAAACCAGGAGTTTGTGCGTTTGACACCTAAAGGAGACATTCCCTCCCATTCACGTGCACACACGTGCAGACAAGCAGTACCTCCAGCTGCTTATCATGTGTGTATCTCTGTTGCAGCTCTTTCAAACATGCCACTTTGAATATGTGCTGTTCTGTACATGTGGCATCTATCTGCATGTCTGTCCGTCAGTCCTGGGAGGAAGGGGGTGGGGGTCCCTGCTCTGTGGCTCTTCCCAGAGATCAGAGATTTCAAAGCCCACAGAGGGAATGTCCTTGTGATCTTTGGGCTATACATATTAAATTGATTTTGATTTTAAGTAGTGGTGTTTCACAAACCAGTTAAATTGTGCGGATTGCACCAAAGCCACATGTGGATCTGATTAATTTGTCGGGGGGAGATGTGGTTAGTAAGTTGCCCCAGTGACTAAACTCGGCTTACCTCATGTTTTGGATAACATGAGGTAGTTCCTGCAGGAAATGTGCAGCAACTTGGGGGGAGAAATTGATATTTGCTAACTAGGCTGCTGTGTCTGTCATATTATTATATGACTAATTCCTAACTGAACTCTGAACCATCTGTTGTGTCTAATTATGTCACTTGTATAACTTTAGACACAAACGGCCTCGTTGTGATTGCTTGAAGAAGATATGTAATGTGTCTTGGTCTCACACTGGCTTTTTATGCCCTCCCCCCCCCTTTTTCCCTCGTAAAATGCTCCTAGAATGTTGGACTCTGTCGATAGCTGTAAGAGTTGTTGTGGTTGTTGCAGTTTTAGGTGTTAACATGAAAACATTCTCTGTCGTTCTAGACAAAATACACGCTGATCGACGAGCAGGACATACCGCTTGTGGAGAACTATGCGTTTGAGGTAAGCTACAAGGACACCACAGCAAATTATGTTCATGGTGTGTATTGCTTGTACACTTTCCTGAGTGTGCCAGTGTTAAACTGTTATATTATCTACCTGCAGGCGCGCATGGAGGTGGATGCAGATGGCAATGGAGCGAAGATCTTTGCCTACGCTTTCGACATTGGTAAAGGCCGCTGGGCAGGACGGCCGTTGCATGAGCTGCTCTGGTAAGTAATTTGTGGTATGAACGTTTAATTTCTTTTGGACGTTTTGGAGTCAAGACTGTGTTAGTGAGCATTTACATTGTGAAAGTGTCCTTGAAGGGGTTCTCCTGATTTGCAATCAACCTGAAAGTTCTGAATAGAAAAATTGCTTAACGTTTTGTGGTGGGGCCATTTTGCAGCATTCATTAAAACTGCATATAACTTTGGGATTCACAGCACGTATCTCTCTGTACTTCAGTATCTTAAAACTTAAGATTTTCTATTATTACCAGTGCAGACTGGTGCTTTGTAGCTGGCCCTACCCCCATGTAGCTTCAGTAAAGCTTCACATCAGTTGAGTATACTGTGCTGGTACTGCCTATCTAACTCATTTCTAGTTGACAACTGTTTGATCTTGATCTTTCCTGTAATATCACAGCATCCCATGTTTATCTGCATATTAGTCGAGCCTTTTAACTCTATTGTCAGTATTAGTGTTGAACAAGAGAAGGTCTCATATACCTGCTTATGGCCTTTAAAATTCATGCTCATGTAAGATGAGACTGAAATACAGTGGCCATTAGGGCTGTACCCACTGTGTTGTCGAACGAAGCTTCAAATGTCTTTGTATTTATGTCATCGCCATAAAAAAAATCCCCAATTGGAGTAGTGATTCATTGGATTACATTAGTTAGGCTTTTTTTTTTTTTAATTAAATCAACCTGATGGAGTGCTGAGTGCCAAGCAAATGCAGACCCATAAAGTGATATTTTTGGTTACAAGTTGACTAGTTTACTGTAATTATGTTACACAAGAAATACTGTAGAATCTTTATTTATATTATATAAATGTAATTTCGTTTCACTGCTGACAGACTGCAGGTTTGTGTGCAAGCAGGAGAGAAAAAAGGTTTCTTGACCCCAGTAAAATGTTTTTTGGATGCTCAACACCAACAGATATAGATTTACACAGTACACGTTGACTTCTGGAATTTTGCTTTAAACTTTGTGAGTTGATTATGGAGTGTCATTCTGATGTTGATACCGGGACGCTGGCCAGGCCAAGGCATCAGAATTTGACGACCAGCAAAAACCAACAATCTTTCTCTTATGTTGTCTACTTCAACTTTAACGAGCTGTGATTGTTTTGTTACTGACTTGCGTTCTGATACTTGTCCTGATCTAGGGAGAAGCACAGAGGAGGCATCGCCCCCAGTTTTCAAGTCATCCACATCAACTCTGTGACGGTGGACAACCGGCTAGACAACCTGCGACTGGTGCCAGTGGGATGGAGCCCCAAACCAGAGGAGATCTCCAGCAAACAGAGGTATGACGACAGCTGTGCTGTAGCTAAATGCTGATTTCTTACTGCTCACATTTAAATATTTTTTGGTAAATATTTAAAACACATGCCTGACATTTCTTCCCATGTTCCCCTACTCGTCCAGAGAGCAGTCTCTGTACTGGCTGGCTATCCAGCAGGTACCAGCAGACCCGGTGGAGGAGCAGTATCTGGAGCTGAGCCGCACACGCTACTACAACGCTAACGGGGAGCTGGTGGAGGAAGAGGAGTGCTCCTGCACTTACTATGAGTGTCATTATCCTCCTTGTTCACTCATTGAGAGGAGGGTATGTACTGTAATTTGTAAAACAATTCAGTGTTTAATGAAATCAGAGTCCTTCATTCCCTTTTTTTTTTTTTTTTTTTTTTTTTTTCTCCCCCCTTCTCATGAAGCCATCCACATGTAGACCCTACCAAATCATACGGCAGATAGACACAGAGCTGAAAGTGATTTCCTTCCTTGTCTTTCCACAGCTCCGGGAGTTCAACATCTGCGGTCGCTGCCAGGTGGCTCGCTACTGTGGCTCCCAGTGCCAGCAGAGGGACTGGCCCGCCCACAAGAAGCAGTGTCGCGAGCGCAAGCGGGTGCTGGCCCTCGAGTCGGAGCCCGAACGATGATCTGCCTTCATCCTCGCCTGGGAGAGGAGGAGGGAGACCGGGGGTGGGGAGACAGGGTTAGACTTGTGGGAAGGGAGCGGGGATGAAGTGCAAACTGGGGAAAAATTGCTTACAAGGGACTAACGACAGAGGACAATGTTGGTTGCTTGATTGTTTAACGGATTCAGGGGGTAAGAAGATGGAGGAGGGGAAGGAGAGTAAAGCAAAAGACATCTGCCACTTCCCAGAACTGGTAATTCTCCATAGCTTGCTTTTCATGTGGATGACGGGGAAAGTTTGTTTTTGTTTTTTCTTTATTATTTTTTTTTTCTCGAGGAGGGAGACCCTCGAGCTCTACCTGCTGCTATGGTTTTGTAAGTGAGGGGGGGAAAAGTTGTCTTGTTGACGAACTGGACAAGCTTCTTTGGACCACAATACGAACAGTTGCCGTCATCCACTTTTCGTTCCTCCACCCAGCCGCTGGGTGCGGTGACGTCTGTGCAAACGGGGGGAGGGGGGGACCCGGGGGCTGCAGTACCCATCGTTCAGCTGGTACAATGGGACATGGACCTTTTCACTGTATCGCTCCCCTCTCTGACCTCTCTGGTGCACATGGCTGCTGTCTTCATGGTCATCGACACCTTAGCCGCCTCCCTGTCTGTTGTTCTCCCCCACGCAGCCGACCACGACACACATCAGATAGATTTCACTGATTGAATCACACTACCAGTATTGAGTGTGGGGGTGTGTGTATGCTTGTGTGTGTGTGTGTGTGTGTGTGTGTGTGTGTGTGTGTGTGTATGAATGTATGTGTATGTGCTGCCAATATGTACTGAAGGACATTGACATGGTCAACATGGGTAGCAGGCATGGTTAATGTATGTCTTTTCTTTTCTGAAAGGGGCCATATTACACCGTTTTAAAGCATAAATTGATAAAAATGAATAAAAAAAATTTCACTGTTCAATAATAAAGTAGCTGCCAAATAAAGGCTTAAATTTCCTTTTTCTTTACCCAATAATATTATCAGGATCATCAATTGTAAAATTCTGGGCTGACACAATGTTTAAAATAACAATTTGGCTGATGGCAGCTGCTGATTAGTTTATTGTTTTCATTTTTGTTATTTATTCCTTTCTTTTTTGAGCCAGGGAAACAAATAGATATTCATTATAAAAATACTCAGCGGCTTTAAAGTTATTTAACCCATCGTTACAAATGAAATAATGCAAATGTATTAAACAGCCTTTTAACGGTTCCATATGTAAGAATTTGTCTTCTCTCAGTGTATTAAAAGTATAGACAGAATGTGAAAAACAACAGTTTTGACACCATGCCCAAGAAGTCTGTGTATTTTGTTGTGGAGACATCTACTGAAGTTAGCAAGTCAACTAGCTAGTCCACCTTGCAGCTATCTGCACGGCTAACTGAGCTAACTGGCTGGTTGCAGCCACAGCTAGCAGTAGTTAGCGGCTACTCCGGTAAAATGCTGCCCCCGATGACTTTGGAGTTCGAGAGGTGGCCAATTCATACATTGTATGAAGAAGTTGCTTCAAAAGGCTTTATAGCCGACAATACAGCTGGCTACTTTATTAAGAAAATAATAGCCCTGATGACACAACCAATGACCATTGGCCACTGCCACCAGTTAAAGGTGCAGTACATAACGATTGGACCCCTGTCGTATTCATACCCAAAACAAACGGGGAAGCACATCACTGTAGAAACTGCTAATCCATCATGAGCTAGGTAGATTTGGTAAACTGTGCACCCAGTGGTCTGGACTGGGAGAACAGAGCACCACTGGATTGTTGGAGTTTACACTGTTGGCACAGGAGCTTAGCATGCTAACTTCAGTAGGTATCTGTGTAACACAATACAAAAACCCCTCTAACATAATATCAGTGCTATTATTTCTTCACTCTGTCATTTTTGTTAATTTGAGACTTTTTCAACTAAAATTCTTGCGTATTGCACCTTTTTTAAGTCATCTTATTGGCTGCCAACAAGTTAAATATCAGCAAAATTCAGGTTAGTGGGCTTTACTGGCATTATGTTGTTTGTCGCCAAAGCACAAATGCAGTTACAAATGAATTATTCAGCCGATGTTGGTGCATCCCTGTTTCTCATTAATTTGATTAGACTTCTTTTGTTGATTAAGATTAGGTACACAGTTTTAATTACCTGAAGTAACTGGATTTATAACAGCCTTTTTTTTCATAGTTCTCAAGTTCCTGGTTCAAAAGCCGCTCCTGTCGTTATTGTTGCTTTGAAAAAGCATTTTCAGAGTACAGAAACTGCTTTTCTTGTTGCCACATAAATATTTAATCCTCTCGAGACAGAAAGTATTTGTCAAACGGTTTTTTTTTTTGTTTTTTTTTCTGATGATCAAAAGTAAACGGCACGTGGTCTCTGAAATGGTCTCTGCCAAAGTCTGCTCTGACCTGTTGTTCGGCACTCCTGTATCAGCTGGTTTAAATCCCTCCAGTCAGTTGTAGTTTCGCTGGTTTTTAACAGACACCTGTCTTTCCAACTGTATTTTTGCATCTGCAGGGTTACTGTGTGTGTGTGTGTGTGCGTGCGTGTGTGTGTGTGTGTTGGGGCCGGGGGGGGATGATGGGGGTTCCTGCTCAGTTTCTTGTGTGAGAGTTTGCTCTAAGGGTTATTTTTTTGAAGAAATTCTATCAATGGAGCTATATTTATTTAAAACATTTTGATTGTGAAACGTTTTTTTTTTTTTTTTGTCCTGGTGATATTTGAAGGTTATAAAAAAAACAAAAGTGAACAATTGTTGGACCTTTCTGTGTCACATCTTTTACGGGCAGGGAGGGGGACTGAACATTTCAACCCTGCTACTTTTGATTTTCTTTCTCGAACCCGGAACGAACGGATGAGTGAGCGCGTGAGTCCTCCTTCGGTGTTGCCCTTTCCCAGATTTTCCATGAGAAACACTGCACACCATCATTGTCACTTAAAAAAAAAATCTTCCATGTGAGAGACGTCTGGGAGTGTAAAACTTGAATCCCTTCTCCCCTTTTACACACCTTTTGGTAGAAAAAAGATCTATTCTGGAGAGTGGTTTTATGAATTGAACCATTTCCTGCTTTTTTGTTTTCTAAGACAAGATGGTCCGAGTGAAATTATTCTGTGTCGACTTCTCCTCAATCGCCTGCCTTCCTTTTATTACCTACAATGCACACACCTGCTTATTGTGTCCTCTTGTGTCTTAGATGAGGAGTCCAGACACTTAGTAAGCATGTAATTCACAGATGTACATGCGACTCGTTGATTGTTTAATTTTGTATGTGTGTGTGTGTGTGCGTGCGCGCGTGTGTGTGTGTGAGAACAGGTTTTCAACACTGCACTAAAAATTTGGCTCCCATGTTAGCGTATTTGTCCTAGACGGGTTGAAGGGAGGGGTGTGATTTGGATTTGGAGTGTACAAACTGTGTCTGAATTCTTCTTTTTTTTTTGTTTTGTTTTTGTTTTTGTTTTGTAAGAATATAAACATTAATCACCTAGAAATAAAAGAGCTACAATATGTGAATGGAAGAACAGTTGGGGATAACTGACGGTTGCTTTTCCAATGTAAAATGATAATAAAATAAAATGAACCTCATTTGTTGGAGTCGGCGTGTGGCGTCGGTTGAGTGTGAACGATGGCGACGAATGTGGGAGTGGGGAATCAGCTCAAGGAATTAGCATGTTTGTTTGCTAACGCGTCGCTGTATCATGGCGGGGAAACACACGGCAAGGGCTTTAATGAGGTGCTGATCACTGACGGCAACAAGGTGAGAAAAGCGTTGCACGCTTCTGCTCCACATGCAGTTTTAATTAGATAACATGTTTGTGTTGTGTAGACGGTTCACAAACATGTTATCTGAAAAAAAAAAACCAAAAAAAAAACCGTGGAGGCGGAGTTTGCTAACACTGTTGTCACTGCCCTATTAGCACCGTACAAACGTGGAGCAAGTGGTTTATAACACTATAATGTAGCATTAAGCTGCTTTAGGGTCATTTTAACACATGACTTCTCTCTTTTAAACATTCTGTATTGTTGCAACTGCATTTTATTATATTGTTATATATTATCTGTTTCTACACAGGAGGAGCTATAGTTGTTACCAGATACATTTACAAAGTTATATCTGATTACAGCAATATTATAGTGTTTATCAACTATTTGTTAAAGGAACATTTCACCCCAAATTGAAAAAAAAAATGTCAGCAAAGTGTCGTAAATGTCTTTCATGTTTTGAGTATTAAAGGGAAAGTTCCCTGGAGATTCAGTCATTATGTATTCAACCGCATGCAGATGGAAAATCAGGTGTTGAACAGACTGACAGAGATGGGGGACTAGTTTTAAAATACAAAATACAAAAATCAAGCCATAAAATAGCTCGTCCAGGGTAATTTTAAGTCCCCCAACCCCCAAGATCCTTGTGGGGTGAGAAGATATTGACTGAGTTTTCATTTTTGGGTGAACTGTCTCTTTAAATTTTTATAAACAGCTCATAAAATCTAAATAAGGGAGGTTAAATTGAACTGTGAGCAGATTCTCTCTCTGTATTTACTGCTTTAAAGGTTTGTCCAATGAGTACAATTTTCCCCCATAAACGTTAAGTCTATTGCTGACTTGATTAGTAAATCATTTCATCGATCAACAGAGAATCAGTCAACAACAGACTTCATTATACATTTACTGGTTCGAGCTTCTCACATTTGAAGATTCCCTGTTCTATAGAATTTCTCACAAAATTCTGCCATTTTTCTGCCAAAAATATTAATACATGATGCAAATAATCATTAGTTGCAGCACCAGTTATGTTCCCTGATTAGTGTGTGAGGTTGTTTTACATCCACTGCAGCTAAAACTGATTCCCATGTGTTACACTATTTTCAACAACATCAGTCCTCAGATATACTGTATATAGAGCAGCTTTTTTGCTTTCTGGCTGAAAAAACTGGTGGACACAAATTTCAATGGGTTCATGGTTTGTGGTGGTGGATTTTACTGCACTTCACAAAATACTAAAACAATCCTTATCTCTGTGGCTTTTATCATTAATATCTCTGAACTATTCTGTCTTTTTTCTTGTAACGAGTAACAGATGTCCAGCCGCTCTGCTGTAACTTAAGCCTCCGTGTAGTTATTTGGTTCGCAGCAGTAGTTGGATTCGGTCCATCTGCCTCTTCTCCTTCTTCGTCTTCTTCCCGCTCATCTCAAAGTCTTTCTGCAGAGCCTTTTACCTCACTAAGGTCAAAGTTCAACAGAGGGGTCACAGAGGTCAGAGGTCAGCAGGCTGTGCTGTTGTGGCAGGCCCGAGGCCTCACATTGCATGTAACAGACACAAAAACAGGTTATGATGATGACTTCATTTAAGCACGTTCATCAGTGAATCCATTTACTGGATTTAATTGTGCTGTAAGTACTGTAGCTATTTGGAACAGTGCTAACCAAAGTAAATAAGTAAGTAAATGAATGAATGAATAGATAATAAATAAATAAATAAATACATATATAAATGAAGGCGTTTCAGACATGGCCGCCTGTTAGCAGTAATCCATATGCTATGTTTGCATCTCATGTTAGTGTTATTCTCAGTGTGGTTATCAACAGTATTATTTTTGTTTTCTACTTTTTATTGTTCATGTTATACTAATGTTTCCAAACTGTTATGTGTAATTGTTTTATGTAACTGTTTTATTTTCCTTTGAATTACTTTAATTGTAATTATTTGATTTCGTATTTAATTTGTTTTATTATTTATTCATCAAATTATCCTCCGTAATCTAAAAGTTTTGGATGTCTTAGTGTTATGGCCAATTATGGAACTGCCTTTTTGTCAGTATATGTATTTGTTGTTTTGTAATTTTCTCACCCTTAAGTGATTTCAACATTATAAAGAAAGGTTGATTAAATGTACCCTAACTGATCATACTTAATTTGTAGTGTATTACAGGGAGCATTCATGATTATTCTTTAGCTCCATATTGTATGATGACATTTATTTTATTTCACACCTCCTGAACCCTGAACTATGTATTTGCTCGGGGCTGCAGTACCACCTCCTGTCCGTCAGGTGGCGCTAGTGTTTTATACAAACAGCTGGTTTTCTCTCCTTCTCTGTCTGTGTCGGGTTGCAGCGCGGAAGTTCAGTACAAGCAGGGTTAGTTATGTATATGTATACAGGCAGGAGCATGAGCTGAGCTGATGATATTATTTCTTTAACCTCCAGTTTCACAGCAGCCAACAACATGGTGAACATCGGTCTCACCAAGGTGGACGATGCGCTGGCGGCGAAACATCCGGTAGGTTTGTCTTTCTATAGTTTAATCTCTATAAAAATCATCTGTGTTGATCTCTGCTGGACACTGACAGTGAAATGAATTAGCTGCCCCATACTGAAATCTGTGACATGTACTATAAAGTTGAATGAAAGTGTTTTAGGAGGATGAATGAAAGCTGTTTTCTCGCTGTCAGGGTCTGGGGAACTACGCAGCCTGTCAGTCTCACGCCTTCATGAAGGGGACGGGGACCTTCATTCTTGGTGGGTGACGTGAAATTTAACGTATGGTCAGAAACGCTTTAAATTACAGTGTCATTTCGTTATAATATTGTTTCATCATAACTGAATCATCAAATTGTATATAAAAAACAAACCATTGTATTGGACTGTTTTATCATTGGTCACTCTTTTTTTTTTTTTTTTTTTTTTTTAAGTTTTTCTAAATCCAATCTAGGATTAAATAACTGAGCTAAATTCCTACATGTTAATACATTAACAGTAACTAAGAAGTGAGAAGATCATCAGATCTACAGACAAAACATTATCTGGACCAGTACATACCACAGGAGGGAGCCATATTCTGCTAATGTTTTTGGCATCAATAGAACAGGATGTTCTACTTTTCACGGTGAACACTGAACTCATCACAGAGTTTGAGCAAAAATGTAAACAAAAAGACTAAAAAGGGGGTTTTGGTTTGATTTCTGTTAGAATGAAATCTAACATGGTGGTTAGCAGACAGTGATCTGTGATTTGACACACAGGCATATACACATTGGAATGACGTTGAGAAAAGATTTGTTTTTGTCCATGCAGCTGTTAACCATCCCTAAAGTTATTATAATTCCTGGACACAACATTGCTGTCAGGAGCAATCAAGTCTTATCGTTATCAATAAGAATACACCATAATGTATTTGTTGATGAATGATGATATATAGTATGATTATCTGAGTCCACAAAGTAGATAGTGAAGTTATCATATGAATACAGAGGAGTAAAAAGTATTTTTCTGAATTGTAGGTGTGTATAGGTATAAAGTAGCATCAAATGGAAATAATCAAGTACAGTACAAGTACCTCTAAAGTGTATTTAGGTACTCCATGACCAAGCTTCCCTCTCAATCAAAGCACAGAAGTCCGAGTGCAAGAGGACAATGATGCTACAAATGACTTGTTTTATATTTTCATGGATGTTCGAACATTAGAATATTGTGTGGCAGCTTCTAGATGTGTGACTGAGGCGTGCGCTGTGTTGCTTTCGCAGGTGCTGGTGCTTTATTTGCCATTCAGACGGCTCTCCAGCGGAAGCTCCCTTATCCTCTCCAGTGGAACCTCCTGATTGCAACGGGTGAGAAATGAAATGTTTACTTCAAATGGGCTTAAACACACAAGCCATCAACAGTTATTTACCTTCTAGGCACCTGTACGTCCTCTCAGCTCACTAGTGTTTTTCTAACCGTGCCTCTGTCCTCTCTCTCAGTGGGGTCATCCATAGGAAGTTATGCAGTGACCCGCTGGGAAACACAGAAATGCTCAGACCTTTGGATGTTGCTGGAAACAGGACAAGTCCCGGACAGATCGCCACCACAGGGTCGGTACAGTGTGCGTCTGCAGATTTGCGCACCATTCTAAAAATATTGAAATATGGATGTATGTGGGAGTAACTGAGAAGACAGCCTGTTCTGCATATATGTTTCTGTCCTGGCCTCAACAGATGTATCTGTGCCAGCTCTGCTCTTGAGTCATGTTCAGCTAAATACAGACAGTTTGGTGCTTTATATTTTATCTGTGTTTGTCTTTCAGTGCCTCAACCAGAGGAGCCAAAAGGAACTGGAAAGACAAAATATGGGGACGTTATGGATTAAACATATAGTTTTAAACTTGTGTATCTTCTGTATATAACTACACCTTATCAGAAAATCTACAATGGTGGAGACATTCAGATAAGCTCAGTGCTGAGTGTGAGATAGTGTATGCTGTATTTAACGCCAGGGTTGTTTTTATTTTTTTGTTTTTCATTTTGAACATGAATGAAGCTTCATTTTTTTTTCCACTTTCCACTTTGAGTTTGTGGTGTTATTTAATTTCATAACAGCATTACTGTGAGGATAAACAGCAGACTTTCCTGAATCAGAGGTCAGGAATTAGTTCAGGCTTTTTGGAGGAGTTCCATGTTAAGCTTGAGATCCAGTATTTGGATGTGTTAGTTTGACATGCAACAGATTTGGACCGGTGAAGCCAGCCACTAGTTGTCACTGCAGACCCTCATGGGATTTTCAGCCATGGGGATTGTACTCACTGGTGGCTTGAACAAACCAGTTTTCAAGTCTACGATCTAAATTACACATTGATCATTTTAATCATGTATGCCTCGGACTGAAGAGAGCAAACCATGATTCATCCTTTTAAATGAATAAACATTCTTGACTATTTAATAAAAAAAAGGCTCCAGGCAGCAGTGTAATCCACGTGAAATCATTTACAGCTGCTGCTTTAAGCCACTGCATGTTCATTCATCCGTCCTCAGTGCAGCGATGCTGTAATGAACACTGCCATATCTCAAAATGACTAAAAATTCATCCGCTTTGGATTTATATCAATTTGTCGCCTCCGCCAAAAATCATAAATTCCATGAGGTTAGGTGCTAATTTATAATGACAGCATGAGCAGTTTGTTAGGAAGATGAAAAGACGTGAAGGAGGGAAATGTAGAAGGACTGGTGAGAAGTAAAAAGTGAAAGGGACATGTTTGTAATAAACTTTAGGTCTTCCTCAGTCCTGTTACAAGCTGCCTTCTAATGATTTTACTGAGACGTGTGTTTAATTAAGGTGTAAACACATTCACAAATCCACTCTGTGTTTTGTTATTCAAACATGCATAGTTATAAAAGTGTAAAATACAATAAAAAAGAATGGGGAAAAAATGTGTTGTATGTGTATTCTGTTGATTGAGATGTTAAGATCTTGTACTATTTAGTTTGAATGTCCCCATTTTAAGTTTCTTTGGACAGAAGTGTCTGTTGACTGCATTGTCGTGTAATGTATTTTGTGAATTGTGCTGATATAAAGAGTATAAAAAGCAGAGCATTTATCTGTCCTCTCCTCATCCGCAGTCACAAAGACGCCCACATGTTCATGTTTTTGGCAAAACAGAGTGAAATGAAGATAGTGAAGACAGCTGGATAATGTGCATCATTGATCTTGAATTTTGATATGAATTGTCATTGGTAGGGCATCCAAATCACTGATGTGAATCACAAAAACCAAGCTACATAAGGACACTGCGTTAGAAAAGTGAGAAGTAAAATAAAGATACACTGAACTGCTCATTTGAAAAACAGGGACCTTTTTATATATGTACAGTGACAGAGCACAGTAATTTTCTGTACAGGCCTTATATACACAATTACCAGTGATAAGTAAGTCATGATATAGTCACAGCACTGCATGCTGCTCTGCAGACAGATATAATACCCAGCTTCAACTGTGACACAAAGCGGGATATTGCTCATCCTTGCCTGGCAACCACACAGATTCAAATGTGAAATGAATTTAATGTTGCAATCTATGGCTGCAACTAAGCATTAATTTCACTGTCATTTAATCTCAAAATGTATCATGCAGTCTACAACAAATATGTATCGCGCACCACTGCTGCCACAAAATATCTTAGGTAATAATTTAAGTTTTAACTATTCTGGTTTCAATGTTATTCATGTTTGGAAATTTTAAAAGGTGTGTATTTCGTAAACTTTTTGTTATTATTTAAATTATTTATAACATATTGGTGATGAACACTGGTTGGACTGGCCCCCTTGGGAATGTTTGCCTTGGGCCACCACAGACTCTAGCATCACTACTGACAGCTGGCATTTGGTTTTCTTTCAATCAAGTAATCGTTGCAGCCCCACTGCCATCCTTATGTCATGTCCCCTTTCATAGAGACAGATGTTATCAACTGGATGCGACTACAAATTGTTGAATATTGTGTAGAAGATCATTTAAAATCTCTGTCCAGATCCTGAGGATAAAGATCCTCTTTATTTTGACTCAAATCTATTCATCTTAACATTTGGAATAAAGGATGAATCTATAATAACATGTGGGGTCGGTAAACATGTCCACATAAGAGAATGTACTGCTTCTTTAAACACTCCAGTTTATTTGCATAGCTCAGCTAGTTTTGTACAATAAGGTGTTAGTAACATAAATTCTGCACCACGCAGTGCGGGCAAGTGAAACAATGGAGTCTTTCAAGCACGCTTTAACACCTCGGATGAATGAAGTGACCAAAGTCCAGCTCTTTGATTCATGGAGAGCAAGCCAAAGAAAGTCCTCTATTTCTGAGAGCTGGAAACACAAGCTCACGCCAGTGTAGTAGGAAACAATTTTCTATGCACGGAAAGAGAAGCACGTCTAGATTGGTGATACCGGGTAAAGGCAATCTGAACAAGAGAAGATTTCGGCTTTGGTTTTTAATCTGAATCCACCCCCACACATGCTTCAGTCTCTCGCTCCTGTCCTCCCACTGTAAATCAAATCTGATTTAACACCTCCAAGATTTTGAGGGCTTTGAATTCACTTTCTGTCTCTCTCAATCCCCAAAAAAAAAAAAAAGGGAGCTTTGTGAATTGAATAAGCTCTCAAATCCTTTGTCACATGCACACTGATGCTGCTGAAGGAAAAGACTCAGAGAAACAAAGAGAGCAAACAGGACGTAATGAGAGAAAAGACAGCGTGTGTGTGTGTGTGTGTGTGTGTGTGTGTGTGTGTGTGTGTGCAGGGTGTTATACATGAGAGGACTGACCGGCAAGTTGAGCTGCAGGATCAGTACGTGTCCAATAACTAAAACAAACAGCGGTATGGACCGGCCTTTTGGCACGCTTGGCAACCACTGGCACGGTTTATGAGGCCTCAGGAGTGTGTGTGTTAGTGTCCGAGCGTTCAGCCAGTTTGTGCAGCAGTGCATGTGCGTGACAACACAGGCAAAAGAGCGATGAGCAGAGCCGGAGTGAGTGCTCATTTGTCTGACCCCGTGAGTCAAGTGATGACACTGAGCTGAGCTGCGACTGCACAGTTGTGTGCAACTCTTTCTCCTCTTTCTTGCACTTTGTCTTCTCTCGGTTATATAACGATCAAGCCTGAAATGAAAGTCTAGATGCAATTTAGGGCATTTTTTTATGGTGGCCCTTAAGGCCCTTATGCTGAGGTTGTTGTGTTTTCCAGAAATGTTGTTGTGTTTTGTAAAATGTTGTGTTTTCTGTAAAGTTCTTGTATTTTGTGTAAAGTGGTGTTGCTTTGGGTAAAGTGGTGTTGCTTTGGGTAAAGTTGTGGTGCTTTGTGTAATGTTGTGTATTGTAAAATGGCGTCATGTTACCTGAAATGTTTTTGTGTTGTGTAAAATGTCTTGTTTTGTGTCAAGTTGTTCTGTTGTCTGTTATGTTGTTATGATTTCTGTAATGTAGTTGTGTTTCCTGAGATGCAGTTTTGCAGTGTTTTGTGAAATGGTATTATGTTGCCTGAAAAGTTGTTGGGATTTATGTGATGTAGTTGTGTTTTGTGAGATGTTGTCTTTCCTGACATGCTGTTGTGTTTTGTGTAAAATGATTGCGTTTTGTAAAATGTTGTTTTGTTTAACTTTGTTGTGTTTCCCGAATTGCTGTTCTGTCTACTGTAATGGTGTTGTGTTTGACCTTCAGGGCCACCATACATTTTTGTTGCATCCCAAAGGCGAGCCACGATTGACTCACTGCTCCGAAACACCACTGTTGGACAGATGAACATGTGATCTTGTTGGCCCATCTCTTTAGCCCGCGGCCAAAATCAATTCCAGCAAATTAATGTGTTAACAAGAACAACTGGTGTGTGATTGACTGTCACATTTGTTGTGAGGGGATTTATCGACTGTACGTCCTCTCTTCCAGCCTCTCCTCTCACAAAGAAACACATGCAGTTCATTTGAAAAACATAATGGGGAAAATATGTGAGTCAATATCTGGTCTGACAGGAAAAATAACCGTACGCATGAGGTAGTCAGTAAATTACAGGGAGTCCTTTGTGACAGGGTGACAGTATCTTCAACATTAATCGCCGCTTAAGCTTTTGACGGGATGAGACAGGACATAGGAGTTCAAGTCTGGGCAGGTCAGGGATAAACATGGGTCTGAGCAGGGACTGAGAGTTTCTGTGACTCATCGCTGGAGACAGAGAAAACAGAAGTGTCCCTGAAGTGCCAGAAATGCTTGACTCTGAGAGAGTTATCTGCAGAGATGCAGCTTTCCAGCCCAATTTAGAGAAAACCTTAATATACATCACATTACGTAACGTTAAAGCTGATACAGAATGAAAGGGTCTTTTGAGGAAGAAAAAAAAATCTTGAAACAGGATTATTGTTGCCACTGTTGTCAATTCGTAGACGTCTAGTTTGGGTGTTTGTGTAACCTGTTGACAAAAATGATTTGTTTTAATTTGGTACACATCAGCTGTTGCCAGAAAGGCACAGAAGCAAGAAACGAAGACTATTTTTATTTCTAGTGTAGGATTACTGCAAATATTTTGAATCTTAAAGGAACAGTTCACTCAAAATGTTTTAAAAATTTGTCATTATTGATCCAGTGATGACCCTGATGCAGATGGAGAGAGGGGTGACATGTTGTTTTGGGTGAACTTTTTCCGTTGAGATAATGCAGAAGAGTTTTCATTCAATTCTGATTAAATGTTATTGCATGTCCATGAAAAAGTTTGTATAGTAGTGTATGCAGAAAGACCATTTTTTTGTTTATCCCATCTGAACTGAAAACACCTAACTCCTGTATATGTCTTTAGTTTAATAATTCAAGTCAGTTTTATTCAGACATGGGGTTAAATCCCTCACTGACAAAAAATACAATAACACATTCTGAGGCACATAAACAACATAAATGAGTGAACGTTTAGTTGAATTTACTCCATTCACATTGCAACTTACTTGCAGAGTTAAAAAAGTGTATTTAAAGATGTGAAACAAAGGGATTGTGTTCCCTGCTCTGACTGTGTGTGTGTGGAGCTGTAAGGTGATAGTGGACACAGCTCTTTCTGATTATGTGGAGGGGGATTATATGAATAACGTCTCAGCATTAGTAATAACAAAAGCACAACTCAAACTGGAGCCTACCTCGGGTCTGCACCAATGAGCGACGAGCTCGTGCACACCGTGGCCAATGAGGGGGTCCCGGGACGCTCGCGCACGGCCGTTTGAAGGGCGGTCCTGCGGAAAAAGGAAAGTATGGATCAGACAGCGGCGGAGTTTCGGTGGGAAGGTCCGGGGTTCAGAACAGCGGGGACATTTCAGGGTAAAAAACACTTTAAGAATATGTATTTCGCTGTTTGGTAAGCGGATATTCTTTTTTGCATTCTTCCGTTTGCTCAGTTGTGTGTTTACATAAAGTTTGCCAACTTGTGTCGGCGTGTTTCTGATTGATTAGTCTGGAGAGATTAGCAGAACATTCATGGCTTTGATAGCGACTGACCAGGGCTGCAAGCTGAACGGGACCGCGGCGGTTTACGGCAGAGTTGGACCGAGAAAAGACATGTTTCAGGGCATGACAGGGGACTTTAAAACGGCCAAAGTGCAGCCGAAAGAGACGGAGTATTCAACAGATGGCCTGCCCAAAGCATTCCTGCACAGCCTGAGGACCCTGTTTGACATTTTGGACGACGGGGGTCGGGGTTATGTCCACATCTCTGAGATCGAGAGCCGCTGGCAGGGCGCAGACACCCGGGAGCTGCCCGGTGGGGTGCTGAGCTGCCTCAGGAGGGTCACACCACCGCATGGCTGCCTCACCTTTGAGCGGTTCGTCGCGGGGCTGCGGTACTCCATGCTCAACCCGGAGAACAGCTCCCATTTCAGAGCCCAGGCTGCTGTCCACCCGCAGCAGGCGCCAAAGCAGCACCAGAAGCCCGCCCCGCTGTCCACATGCAGCGTCGGGACGCGGGTTGAGAACAAGGTCCGTCCGCTGGGGCCGAGCAACGTGACCAACACCCAGCCGCACCGGTCTGCCTCCCTGCAGAGCCGGAGCAGGCCGGAGGAGGGGGCCGGGTACCCCATGTGTGGACCGGCCCCGTACAGCGCGGGCTTCGAAAGGTCCGGGCGGAGCGTGGAGCGCAGTTCCGTGGCTCCGGGGGGCGGGTGTTACCGGGCCGAACCGGGCCATGCCACCAAACCAGCACAGCCTCAGCAGAGCCGGGTCAGGTCCATTGAGTCGCTTGCTCTGGAGTCATCGCAGCTCCACGGAACAGGTAAGTGGTACCATGAAAAACACCATGAAAAAATCAGAAATGGAAGTTATTCAGAGACTTCATATCGATAAGTTGAAAGAATCTAGATGGAGATTTAACAGCCAGACATGTAAAGTCTATACAATGTCAGGAAACAGGGATGCTCTCCAGGAATATTATAATATTAAATCCAACATAAGGTCTTTAAATAGTTTATTTTGTTTGACCATCAGCCCAAAAGTCAATCATATTCAGTTATAGTTACACAAAACAGAAAAAAAACAGGACGTCTGATGAGCTTTAAACATTTATGTTGTCAATTGAAAGGATAATATGATTACTCATTTAAAAAGTGGTTGTCAGATAGCTCATATCATATATACTGGCAGCAACAAAAGGACCTGCACCAACATATCAGCCATAGGCCAAAATCTGCAGTGATACTGGCCAGTGGATACCTCTAGGTTGAAATATCAATTAATCGATGATTTCAGCTATCAGAGATTCATGTAAGATGCCACTGTCGTGCAGTTGAGATGGTCTCTGTTTTTTCGTTTGTTGCGATGGTTCCTGCTGATTTTAAGCAAAGATGAAATCATATCTGGACACAAAGAAAATGCGCATGAGGATGAGTTAGATGAAGAGCTACTGTGTTGCTGTATACCTACTAGACTTGAGACTTAATTCTCATGAACAAGCTTCGTTCTCATATTCTAATTTGATTGGATGCAGTGATCTGTGTTGTACACACAAGTGCCAAATGTCTGCAGAGGGAGCCCTAATAAGGTAAAAATGGTGACATGTCTTTGCACGCTTCTCAATGGGGTCAACACCCATCACTGTTTGGTTTTGGCAAAACATTTCTCAGGTATCAGTATTACGTCACAGCTTAAACAGGCCCTGTTTAAGTGCCTCTGGCGTGATGATGGGTTCCTAGCTGAACAATCACCGCTGTAAACCCCAGGTCAGGTTAGAGGTCAGGTCAGAAATTCCTGCAGAAATATATGTGTCTTGAGGGTCTGCCTTGGGAAGAAAAACAGTCATGGCCCCTGACTGGAGAACGGGTGATGGTCAGTTGTATGCATGTTAATTTGTTCAGTTTTTTCCCCTGCTGAGCATGATGTAGGTTACAGGAGTTACTGCTGAGAACTTCCCAGTTAGCCTGCTCGTTATCTTGTTCATACATACAGGCTCTCACTCATAACTCGCTTTTGTTCCTCTTCTCTCAGTCATACAAGAGTTTTTTTTCACATGTTCCCTTTCTCTCAGTCACACACACACACACACACACACACACACACACACACACACACACACACACACACACACACACACACACACAGTCAACCAGAGCCTGTCCGAGTTTGTCTGATCTCTGTTCAGCCAGGCCTGTCTGGAGCTATAAGAGTGACACTCTATCTATTGAGCCCTCAGGGCTTTCATTGCTTACATCACTTGCGCTTAGTACAGTGTTTTTGTTCAGATAGAAAGAAGGACTTACTTGTGCACTGTTAATTCAAATTAAAGGAAATGCTACAATACACTATAATGCAACAACAGTTCCCTTCGTACACGAAGCAAGGTGAATAAAGAATTGTTTCATGGGCTATGTCATATTTTGATTATAGAATTTATGTCATGGAACAAAATGTGAAAATCTCGTGAATTTGTGGCAATCACAGACCTTATTAAAGACCAGTGGAAAGCTTTTCCAGAGGCACTATATCATCGTCTATAGCTGTGGAATGAGATGCGTGTAATAGTATGTCCACTTACTTTGTTTGTCTACATACTTTTGGTCATATAATGTAGACAGACAGACTGACCACCAGTGACCGTGCTGTAATCTCTCCCATGCAGCCAAACCCCTGTTGGATTAGGCCAGATTACATCAGACATGCCGGGGCTCACTGAATCACGGCAGTGGTGAAATCCTCTCCAACACCCTGGACATCACCACAAAGTCCCAGCGCTCTCTGTCACTTTCTTTTGATTTGGGAAAACTATAGTGTTGTGCACTTAAAATCTGATAAGGATAAAATACCTCAGATGAAACCAGGCAGATACCAAGGAAAAATGCCACAGATGATTTGCCAACTAAGGTTAAGCGCTGTTTGGAGAGCCTGGAGGCATCTTCCACTTTATCAGACCTGCCTGTCTTTTAGCTGTGATAGAAAACACCCAGTGAAAACATAAACACACAGATATTTTCATATGTTGTTTTAGGAATAACTAAAAACTGAGTTAAAGTTGAGTTTCATTGATCAGTAATAAGATTGGAGACAGCAGCTGACAGAACACTCTCCCCATGAGGTTCATTTAGTGGCTGCATTGGAGCTTTTGTTCATATCTCATGATCTTCTTTGGCTGAAGGGGTTTGCTTTGCTGTCATGTGACTGTGGATGTTCAAATTCCCGTTCTTGCACAAGCACTTTAACTGTCAAGGTTGCTTTAGTTTCTTGAAGTAAACTCATAAGGTTGTCCTGTATTTTGGGGGTTAGGGTTAGAGATGTCTGAGTTGTTATCTCTACTGTGTGTTTTCCCTCAAATACTTGACATATTTCTGTTTGCTCCAGTGAACTCATCCTCAGTAAAGTAAGCAAACAAAGGAGTGGGATTGGTTTCAGAATCAAATAATCACTTTGATTTACACAGCTTTTTAAAAAAACTAAATTTTGAGATTTAGAATAGTCTGTGTTGAGTTCAGTTTGCACAGTAAATAACAATAATCCTGGCATGTTGACGCCAGACATTAGAGTACAGCTCCCTCCTGTGGTGCACATTGGCAACCTGAATGCATCATCGGGTCAAATGAAAGTTTTAGCTGTAGTTTTCTTTGTCTTCTTCATCACTGTCTGTTTCCAGATGTGGTGGCACTTTGTACAGTAAAATTTAGTCTTACATTTTCTAGATACGGGTCTGATTAATAATACAAAGCTGAAATGAAGATGCAGCTTTTACTGTTGCTGACTGACTGTGACCATATGTAATAAAGGTGTGTCAAGGCTGTGACAGAATAGTCAGAGTTGCCTTGAGTGCAAACCTGGAATGCACATTTGTTTTGTGCCCAAAAATCTGTCCAGTGAAAGTTGTGCATTGTGGTTAGAAGTACCTCATATTCCACAACAACGATTTGAGCATTTTTGATTGCCTAAATCATTTGTGTACTGTAAAATGTCTTAAATGACTGTACAAAGTGTGTTATCCCATGTACTGTCTGTAACCCGTGCAACTGCAGTAATTACAGAATGCATTCCATCCCGCAGTGTTCATTCAATCTGTCTGTTTCACATTTGTCTAGGTGTTGTGAAATCAGGTTTACCGAGGTCTCAGAGTGAATCTGCAACAGGATTTACTGGCAGCTCCAGGCGACACGGGCGGAGTCGGGAAGAGCAGAGGCGTCATACCATCTCCAACGGAGTGGACTATGGAGTGGTGTGTACACACACACACACACACACAGACACAGACTCAACAAAGTGCCACGCCTGGGTTTCAGAAAGAAACATTTTTGGATGTCTGTCTGTGTGATGTCTTTAATTTATTGCTGGTTAATCAACAACCCAGTCATGGGTTGACATTAGTGGTGCAAAGGTCTGCTGTTGTTCTACCTGGTTTCTATTAATCACCTGGGACCCACCTGTGGTCTTCACAGGTAAAACAACAGCCTCTGCAAACTCAATGAACATGTGCATCACCAGTTTACATCTGTAAACATCATATGTCTGTTGGAGCAACCCAGTGAAGATAGTAAGAACCATACTCAAAGCGATATGTGGCTGATTTTATTATAAAAGATGTTGCTGCAGCTTGGAAACTCGTCTTTTCACTTTTGTTTTACAGCTCAAACAGATTTCAACAGAGTATGGTAGCAATCAGTGGCTACACCTACTGAGATCATCGCTTCTTTCCACTGGATGAGAATTAATGTAGTGTCAGTCAAATATGACATGTGTTGGTTGTTGAATGATTGTTTGAGTTAAGAGAATATTCTTGATTTAAAAATAAAATTCTACTAGGTAAAAAATAGGGATTCACTGATTGTTTAATTCTGAGCTGATACTGATGTTTAAAATAACAAATTGGCCTATAGCCGATGCAGATACTGATGTTTTTGAAAAAAAGATTGTTACAAATAACAAATAACTGAGCAGTAAATTAACTATTCAGCCCTTGAGTATACTATCTTTTGAATTAAAATCTGTAAAAATAATAAAATAAATAAATTAAAAAAACATTTTTTGGAAAGTAACTGCTTCAAAAATCTGATGGCAGGGATGTCACAAGCCTGAAGCTCATAAATGTGCCAGTGCAAATTTAATAGATGTGACACATCAGACCGATATTTGGCCGATATATTGGTGCATCCCGAGTAAAACTGTAGAGGTGATACCAATGACTTGACTGGCAGAAGATTAATCGGAAACTATTCTGATTATTGATTAACAGTTGAATCAGGTTTCAGCTCTGAAATGTGAAATCCTGCTGCTGCTCTGTGACTTACATGATGGTAAATTGAAAATCTCCAGTGTCTAATCATTGTCAAAACTGAAAAAAAATTTGTGATATTACACAAGTTACTAACAGAGTTTGGTGGAGAAATGATTCAGTCAGACATAGTTTACTGGTTGAAAAGTTTAATGCGTGACAAGTTGAAATGTTCTTCTTTGGTATCTATCATCATTTTAGTTGTGTCGAGCTGGGTCAGAGAGTAGAGCATCAGTAGTAAAAGACTTTGAGAGTGAGACAGATGCCTGCTTGGACTTGAACTTTGACAATTTGAAGTTTGACGGGATATAACAGAAAATGATCCAAAAAAAGAGGTTTTCTTGTCAAGGCTCTTCTTCTATTGGCCCCCACATTCCCCTCCCATCCCTCTGCCCGCTGCCTCCCCCTCACTCTGCCCCTCCCACCCTCCAGTCCAGAGCTCATGCCTCCCTTCACTCTCCGTCTCTCCCCCTGCCTCACCATTTCTCACTCTCTTGCTCGCCTCCTGTCCCTGTTTGTGTCGCCGTCTCCGTCTCTTTTCCCCCCTCGGCCTCCTGTGTCTGGAGAGGCTGACTGACCGACTCCCCTCCTTCTCCCTCCCCCCCTACCCCTCTCCTCCTCCCCCTTCCCCGTGGCCCTCCCACCCAGGCCAACTTGGCCCGCTGTTGCCCTGATGGTAGTGAGCCGGGTCGGGCCCAGGGGCCTGGTAGAAGTAGAGGACTCGTTCAGCCGGCCCGGCCCAGCCTGGACAGCTGTGTGGGCCTACACCACCGTCTTCATCCCCCTCAGCAGCAGCCTCTACAGCAGCAAGGCCCTGCACTTTTTTCTCTGGGTGAGTAGGACGGCAGGGAGGGAACAGGAGGGACAGAGGCTCGTAGAAGATGCAGGAGATTAAAGTTTGTCTTTGAGACGGTTTTTTAATTGAGTGTATTTCAAGACTTGAAGATGTGCATCACGTTGTTTTGTTATTTAATTGTGACAGTTGCAACATAGAGGATCAGAAAAGTTGTGGTCAATTTCTGTGTGTTGATTAAGACACTACACTTCATTTGGGCTTGTTTTGGGGACTTTTGTTTGTTTGCTTTGTTTGTTGGCTCTAACCTGCTGTGGTATTGTCGAGCTTTAGGGTCTGAACTTTGGCTGAGACTTGAATAATTTATTAGTAGACTGCAAGAGTTTACTGGCAGCAAGTTGTAAAGTAATTTTATCAAGAAAAAATGACAATTTTTAGCGGATTATATTCTTGAGTCTAAGTTTTTGCTCTTTTATCCTGTTGAATATCTTTTGGGTGTGGATAAAAAAAGCAATCTCAAGAACTTGATGGCCATTTTTTAGTGTTTTAACATTTCCATAACTAATACAATTGTTTAAATCAAAAAAGTAACGGACAGATCTATGAATCAATGCAAAAAGTAATACTTCTTTTTGTCAGGATTTTTGTTGTTGTCAGGATTTGTTTGGTGGCTTCACGGTTTAGATAGTGCTGAAAATATCTTATTACTTGTTTGGCATTTCAAGTCATCCATAAACCAGAAATGCCAAATTCTTGCTGGTTTTCTTTTATTTGAAATGTTTTGATTTTCTGCTTTTCTCTTTAATAGCAAAATGTAATATCTTTATAGTTTATTTGGTTGGTTTCACAAAACAAGCAATTTCAAGTCATCACCATGGTCTCTGAGAACTTCTGGGCATTTATAGCTATTCTGTAGACCAACAATTAATTATGTAATCAGAAATATTCAACAGTTTATCCTATGTCATGTAAATATTTGCAGCCTTGGTCTGTCCTTGTTTGGGGGACTTTTGGACGTGTGCCTTGCCTCTGAGCTGCTGTTGTATTGAGCTTCAAGGTCCGGACCACGCTGTTCGGCGGTGCTTTGTAGACGCAGTTTGAAAGGCCGTTATGTTCTTTGTGTTTTTAACTAAACAGCTTGTGCAACCGGTGTCATGTTATTGTATGTGCGCAGTTGTTGTTGTGTGTATTCATGACTGCTCTTTCAGCCAGCACTCAAACATACATGCACACAGACTTTTTCCATCAAGCCATTTGCTGCTCCGCTCCCTCTCTCTGATTATTTCCTGTTCTTTTCTCCCTTTTCTTTTCTAAATGGTGGGTTTTCCTGCCTGTGGACGACCGCACATTCATGCTGCCTGACACCAGGTCATACTTCATTCTAGACACGGACCCTCCGACCCCCTCCTCTTCCCCTCAAACCCCCCGTCCTCTCTTATTCTGTGTGTGTTCTCTCCACTCAGAGCAGAATTATGTTAAACAGGGTTTGATTTTAGACTTCTTCTTTGAGTTCCTTTGTCCTCTTACAGTTTACAAACATGTATCCCAGCTGGGTATGAGCTGCTGCTGTGTTTTAAACTGATGAGCGATGATCAGAGGAATTTACTGAGCCACACAGGGGACAGAGGGATGGAGTGATGGGCTGGATAGAGAGATGACACACCAGGTGGCTGAATGCCAGCAATGAGGCCTGGACTGTGGCTGTGTGCTGCATGGACAGCCTGGTCAGCACAACTCAATGCAGCCTTGCTGGGGAGTACACACACACACAACTCTCCCTCTCCCTCTTTCTCTTTCACACACTCACACACACACACACACACACACACACACACACTCTGTGGCGTCCATAGTTGAAGTGGCTCCGCTGTTTACCCCATTCTTAGGTTGCTGTGTGGTTGCCATGACACCGGGCTGATTGCTCCTCTAAACATTGTTCAGGATGGGAGAGAGTCCGGCACAATTGCCATGGCGCCATTGTCTCCGCCGGCACAAAAGAGTTTGCTGCAGATGCCCCGGTGAAAAGATGGAGTTTGTCTACAGCGCAGGCTGCCAGGAGCCCAAAATCAATCATTAGATTTAATGTTGGCAGCGATCTGAATGCTTTCTTACTGATGGCATTGGAAACATGACAAACGCATGTTTTTTAATTTCCTCTTTCCTGTTCCCCCCTTTCACCCTCCATCTTGAACTTTAAATTCTCACAGTTAAAGCAAATGAAAGAGCTGGAGCAGGAGAAGGACTCGTTGCTGGCGGGCCTGGAAGTGGTGGAGCGGGCCCGCGAGTGGTACCAGGGTCAGATCCACAATGTCACAGAGAGACAGCGGCAGGTTGGCCAGAGCTCCCAATGCACGGTCAGTTCAGGACCTAGTCTGAAACTGTTCAGAAGTGATGGAGATGTAACTTGTTGCTGTATTTTGTTTGACAGTGTCTTGTCATAAGTAGATATTCCTTTTTGGGACATTAACAAAAAAGCAACAGAAACAACGTTTATGAACTATAAATATGTTTGAAGAATTATTTAATTTGATCAAACTGAAACACGACCTTTGGTAGTTCAACAGGATAAATGACTTTTTGATAGAGAAAGTTTCCAGCAGGTTGCAGAAAAATATATAGTTTGATAAAGAAAGTATGTAATTGCTCTTCCCCTTGGCTGACCCAGAAAAGAACCTTTCAGTATTGATTTATGTCTGATTCACTAAAGTTTTGTCTCTTAATTTAAGTTAACCTCAGTTTACCACAGCTCCTCCTTAGTTTGTTCAGTTCCTCTTTGTCAAACATTTTTTTTCCAAAACGTTCACTTCTATCTTGAATTTCATACTGATCTGTTTATGTTCACTCCTCTCAGGATTTCTTCACAGAAGCCAATCAGAGCCGCATGAATGTTCTAATACCTAAACTGCAAGAAGTCAACCGCTGCCTTAATGACCTTATTACCTGCCCTGGGATGGTGAGTGCTAATTTACTTTCAGCATTTTTGTGTGATTCCAGTAAGACCTAGGAAATGAGACTGGCAATCTGAAAATAATGTAAATACGGTGCACAATAAATGATGTTGATGGATGACTGTTTAGAACTTAGTGACAGTATGGATGGAATTTATAGATGGTTATGATTCTTTATTTTTGTCGTGTTACTGAGTCACTGTTAAGATCAGTCTTGGTTGTTGTCATTCACTGTAGCGCAAAACTATAGCTGCATAATGTTTTGACCAAAGCTGTCATAATCAGACATTATCATGGTATAATAAGCATCTCAAGACATGTGATGGGGTCATGGTATACTGTATTATACAATTTTTAGTATTATCAGTTACAGTGACTCGTAAGGGAAAGAAAAAGAAATGTTCTGGTGAGGGATGAACAGATGTGATATATATGTATATGTATGAGTGCAACTGGATTGGATCAATAATTTCTCCACATGATGCTCTGACTCTAAATCGTGAGCGTGACATTCATCTTTACATCACACAAATGTCACCAAAAACATTAATATGCTTACCGATTCATGTGATTGTATAAGAATGTAAAGTGATTCTCACATTTGCCTTTTCATAACATGGCTGTAGAGCATTTGGAAAAGGGAAGCTGCGTACATCAGACATGTGAATTATGACATTTCATCTTGGCTGGTTTTTCTCTTTAATACTGGTCCCTCTTTGTTTCCAGCAGCCGTTTCCTTCCAGCGCTGCTCAGACAGCAGCGCTCTCCACTAACCCTCAGCCTCCAGGTCCAGCTCCTCCACAAGCCATCCAGAGACTGAAGGACCAGAACAGGCTTCTCACACAGGTTCAGCATTCGCTACATGCTTTCTATAGATACTAGTCACTAATAGTTACCCATCAGTGTTGTTGTTTTAAGGCTGTCACTCACTTCATTTCTTCTCCTTCATGCAGGAGGTGACAGAGAGGAGCGAGCGGATCACCCAGCTGGAGCAGGAGAAGTCTGCTTTGATAAAACAGCTTTTCGAGGCTCGAGCCCGCAATACGCAAGACACCAGCACCATGGACTCCACCTTCATCTGAGGACACTCCACCCAACACCGTAACATCACCATGCTCCAGCTGCGAATCATCCGGAGCAAAGCTTTTACCAGACTTAAGCTGACTGTTGTTTACCCACACCTGTATTAGCAGTGATGCACCTTTAGCCATGACACCCTCGACTGCAGCAGCATGTGAGCACTCCACCTCCACTCCCACCTCCACTCCAAAACCATGCACTACCTAGATGTGAACACTCCAGGGAGTCCAAAGACTCTGTCACTTGCTGCGTGAATCACTCGAGCTTAAAAGACTGGAACACTTTCACGAAACCAGTCGGGTCTCATGAGATCCCATCACTCCATTTCTTGCAGGATTACAGCATCTGCGAGATCTCCACTCCCACTCCCAGAGGGCTTTTTCACTTCTGCTGCTCGACTGCACAGGCAACAGAAAAAAAAAAACTAAACTTGGTGGTCCAAATAGGACAACACGGGGGAGGGGATTGCTTTCTGTCGGAATAAAATGCCATATTCTCACAGTTTAATATGAAAACAAATCACCAGCTGCTTGCTGTGACCTATCACTTACTTTTAAGTTTGGTACTTTGATCGAAATGATAATGAGACACACTTTGCCCACGTCTTTCATTTCAGTATTTCCTTCCTTTTAATGTGTATGATTTGTTTACCTGACATCTGGCTTTCTGGTTTTTTAGAGTGTTTACTTTCAAACACTGAGAGACAGGAATTACTGAAAAAAAGAGAAGTTTTTATATTATAGGAGCATGTTTAATGTTGAGATGTTTTTTTTTTAAAAATTGAAAGCAGAGATGGGAGGACAGCTGACAAGCCATCGAGATGTAGAGGCGGAGATGGATGAGAGAAGTTAGGAAGTTTGCACGTAGAGGTGAGCTGAGGAGGATAATAAACATGGTAGACGGTGAATGTGTCGGAGCTCGAGCTCCTCGGTTGGGAGATGTTCTGACGAAATGAATCATCACTTTGGCGACCCAATGCAACATCCCCTGTATGTCTTTTACAGTGGATTCCTTGCGTGGGTCGTATTTTCAGCTCAAAAGCATTTATCTTCTGAAGAGATTTTCTGTTTGAACACCTGGAGATTAAACGTTAGCACGGAAAAGGAAAAACACAATTTGTCCTCGTAAGTGTCTTGTCCAGGTTGGCTTTATACTAAAACTGTAATAAAAAAAAACAAAAAAAAAACAGTCAACCATCCGCAAGTTTACAAGAGAAATGATTAGTTAGTGGGTGGCGGTAGATTGAAAAACAAAGACATTGTAGTTTTATAATGGATCTGTATGGTACTGCTGGGATGACCGCACTTAACATATTGTTGACGTCTGTTTCCCATTTGTTTGATTGTATTGTTTCTTGCTGCTCAAACTGCATTATGTGTGAGTGAAACTCTTTTCCTTCTGCTTTCTATCGAGAGAACTCAAACGAGATGTAAAAAAAATAAATAAATAAGACCAAACAAACCCTGGTTGCTCTTCTGTGCTTACTTGCAATGTGTTTTTCTCATCATGTTTGGTCTGAACGTATATATTAAAATGAGATACAGTAGCTGATTTTTAAAATTGTTTTAAAAATCAGCCCATAGAAAACACTAAATACAGATTAAAGAAGATGGCAACCTTTAAAAAAATGAATGCTAACTTGAAGGCTTATTTTGTTGAGGATATAAAAGCTTTTCAGGATAATTTTACACCTTTTTCTGCAGACTCTGTGATGGATGATGCATCACTTTAGATCCAAAGATCTCTTTGAAGTTAATTATAAATTCAGTTTTATAACCGTTTTTCTGCCTCCACATTTAGATGTAAACAAAATGGTCATGTGAAGTATCCACAATTTAATATATATGTTCTTTTGGATGAGCAGAAAGAAAGAAAGACAGAAAAACTCAACTTTCCATGAAGAATCAGCAGATTTCTTCAGGATGATCTGTCCTCATTAGTTCTGTTATGACTCCCTGTCATTAATTAAAGAAATGTCCCTTGATAGTGAGGATGATCTGATGTAATTCATGCACCACTTTTGCTCCTCACCCTCACATGTGATTAGCTCAGCTTCGGTTTTAATGAGGAGGATAATTGGAAAAAGTGGACAGTTGGTGAAGTGAATCGTGGATAGATGTAGAACTTACTAGTTTCCATTCGTAACTACCTACTTGTGAAGGAATACATTTATCCTTAACCTGCGTTGTTAACAGCAAAATTGTAACTGCTGCATTTTCTTAATATACAATTTGACATCCTTCTGTCCTTCAGAGACGTGGTTTGCACATCGTTCCATCACATCGATGTCTGAGGTTCATAGTAGAGAACGATGCATGAAGGCCATTTACACATACTCATACATATATATTGATTTTTTAAAAACATTTTTTATTGAATTTAATTTGTTTTTACAGAAAATCATGGTTTTAATTTTAAAGCCTTTGAAAACATGGTTTCAGCTTGTAGGTGTTTCTCCATAACGTTCAATATTTATGTCTAAATGTGCAGAATTTAATACAAAGTGACTCAGAAACTCATCTGATCTGCTTCTTCAGGACACTGTGGCTGTGGTTTGACCAGTTTTGATTCACAGTAACCAAAAAATGAACCTGCAACTGCAACTTCATGTCATATGTTCATGTTTGACCCTATCGATGGCAGTAGGAACGGGATTGAGGTATTAGGTTTATCTATCTATCTATCTATCTATCTATCTATCTATCTATCTATCTATCTGCACTTTCTGTGGTTGCTTGCAGTGTTTTTCTTTTTCTGTAGTCTAAACATATATTTAAAAATGAAATAGGTGCAAGTCAGTCCATAAAAAACACATCAAATAAACACCGCAGAATGTATTTTTTATACTTTTCAGTTTGTACATTGTACATTTTGTTGAGGCTATTCAGGGTAATTTCTAAAAGTTGTTGTGTGGGTTGCTTGTTAGATGATGCGTTGGTTTTGAACTAAATATATCTGTGAAGCTGATTATAATCTTAGGGGAGGCAGTGCCACTTGTCGGGGTTTTAACTTCGGTTTTTCTGCATGTAGTTGTGAACAAAATGGAATCCGTCCATTTTGAAAGCGGCTGCGTGTTTTGTGCGTGTGTGTGTTTCTGCTCTGCTGCAGGATTATGCAAACCTGTGAGAATATTCTGTTTTACAGGAGGAAGGCACATCTCCTGTGAACCCGACACCAGTACAAACAAGTTGAGAGACTGACACACGGAGGTAAACAAACCTGGGTCGAGTTTCAATCAGGCGGCTCTTTGTCAGGCTGTTCAAACACACAGCATAACACGCCGTCGTGCTACATCAGCTGTAGTACATTAATCAAGAAGCGAAGGATGGTTAAACGCTCAACAAAGAGTATGATGTATTACCTGTATTAGCAAATAGAA
Source organism: Acanthopagrus latus (assembly GCF_904848185.1). Classification (NCBI taxonomy): domain Eukaryota; kingdom Metazoa; phylum Chordata; class Actinopteri; order Spariformes; family Sparidae; genus Acanthopagrus; species Acanthopagrus latus. The sequence goes on along the minus strand of NC_051050.1, from coordinate 15,501,084 downwards.
ACTAATAAAACAGTAGCAAAAGGTCAAAGGTCACATTGGAAATCATCCAGTAACCCTTCAAAAAAATGACACTATCTCTTGATGCCACGAACAACCGAACACACACACACAATAAAAACATCAATTCAATACGTGCTGCTGAGAGATTCACAGGGATTCAGGTTCCTGTTCTGCGTGTTGGGCGCGGCACCAACCCCACAGACGGACATCACACCTCGACCCCACGTCAGCCTCACGTAACACATTACACATCGTTACATCGAATTGAATCAGAAGTGATTTTCGGGACTGTTGCATCAGTTGTTTACTGCCGATTCTTTTTCCGTCAGGCTCCATCGGTTTGTTGCATCATTGCCGATCGGTGTGGACGGATGATGGCTTTTCCGCACTGAACCTGTAACCTGTCACCGTTTCAGTGACCTCACTTTCACACTTTTATCCCCCCACATCTTTCATCGTCATTTTAGTTTTTTTTTTATGACTATTTGATTTCTTTATTTTTCTAAAGTGTGATGTGTTGTGCAGGGGGGCCAAACTAGAACAACTGTGGCACCCAGTGGGAGATCCTCAGCCTCCGCACCCTCGCCTCGTTGCTGTGATTGGATGATCAGACCGGAGCAGGATCCCTGAAGCGTTAGTGTCATCTCAAAGATTTTTTCCGTTCATTTTGAGGTGAGGGCTCAGTGTTTGCTCACACTAGGACAGACGAGCACAGGAGCCACAGGGACACCAGTCGCTTACAACAAGGTGCTGCAGGAGCCTGTTGAGCAGGTGAGTGACATTTTTTGGATACAATTGTAACTCCAGACCTCTTACAGCAACTGTAATTTTAGTTTGGTTAAGTTTTTATCTCCTCTGTCTTGTAGCTGTGTCTTTTTTGTTCCGCCACTGCCCTTTATTAGTCCTCCGCAGAAAGCGGCAGTCTCTTTACAGTTGCACATTTACATGTCGCCCTTAGATACAGAGATAGTGGAGTGAGTCGCTTGTGGACAGGGAGGGAACATGTAAGAACGCATGCAAACAATTCTGCCCTCCCATAAAGCCACATTCTGAATACTATCATCATCACCTTATAGCCCGTGTTATATGTGTTATATGGGTTTGAGGAGTCAGAGTTACAGTAGATAAAGAAGTAGTTGAGTGCAGAGGGTGTCAGTTCACCGGACGACTAGACACAAGTTTAAGGTAACAACCGTCATTTCCCATTCAAAACTGCATAGAGAGAAATTTTGATTTTCCACATATGCATGAGTTTACTTCATTTCTGCCTTGTGTGGTGCAATTAGCTCATTGTGCTGTAATATATGATGTGCGGTATGACCCTTTAATTTGCATGTGACAGTATATAACGACTGGTGCTTTTATCCTTGATTTCATCTGAAGTTGAGGTAGGCGATAATGAATTTCAACACATTTAGACCGACAAAAATCTGACCGACTTCACAAAAATGATGCAATGTCTTGGTGTGAGTCTTGCTCGTGTTTTTTTTTCCCTCTAAACCTGTTTCATTTGGGGGAATTTTTCAGGCAAGGAGTGGCGAAAGTATCCAGTAATTTATAAGAAAGAAAAACAAACATTTATATTTCTTATTCCTTTAATCATCTTATGCAGTGTCATACGTTTTTATTCTCTGTTATCAGTGGAGCAACGTTTTATTCAAATGTTTAAGCTCATGTGCTCTAAAGTCGTTGTTTTATGAATGTGTTGTGTGCTCCCTATCTTGACCCCTCCTCTCTCCCAGCCTTAAGTGTTTTTAAAATGTTACATAGCCCTATATATTATCCACAGTCCCATAAAGTCCAATGTATACTTGGATACAACATTTATCACATCAACCTACAACCTACAAACCTTGTATTAATGCATTAATTAGTTTGTATCAGTGGCTGCCCCTGTTTAAGTCAGGGTAAAAATGATGATGATGGTTTTTCATCATTGAAGCATGTCTCATTTGGATTTATGTAAAGGAGAGTGGTTGGTTGCTTTCTGCATGAGACAGCAACTGTGTGCTGCTGTGTGTTTCTGCTCTGATGCACAACTTCAACAAACCTGTGAGAATCTTCTTATCACTTTAATCATCTTGTGACCCCTCAGATTTATCTTAGGAACCCCTGTGGGGGGTCGGACTCCCTGATTAGGAGCCACTGGATGGACAGATGTTTTCTAAGCAGCACATTAAGAAGTCCCTCACCCCCATTACATTTGTAATTACAGTCTTGGAGGATTGAAGGCCGCTTTTGAAAAGATCAAAAAAGTATTTTTGACTAAAAGTTGTACTAATGCTGTTTTCAGTTTGTTAATGTTACCTGCCCCTGCGATAGACTGGCGACCTGTCCAGGGTGTCCCCTGCCTTCGCCCTAAGTCAGCTGGGATAGGCTCCAGCCCCCCCGCGACCCTGCAGAGGATTAAGCGGCGTACATATAATGTGTACAGATGATGGATGGATGGATGGATGGATGTTACCTGCTTGACTACAAGCGTATCAGTACAGTTAAAAAACAAACAAACAAACAAAAATCTGTCGTGCGTCTTTTCTTTGTCAATCACTTTTGAGTGAATGACTCCAACGAACGCAAACCAGAAACAAGGATTCAGTCAATTTTGCATCGCTGACACACGTGATTGCGCTGAAAGTTTCAGAATATTCAAATTAATCAAATTCAAATACAAACACAGATACTTTCAAACCAAATGATGAGATGCCCTGGTAGCTTCAAGGTTTAAGGTGCTGAGCTTAAAATCTGGAAGTCCACAGTTTGAGTTTCCTGGCTGCTAATGTCTTTCTAATAAAGGCAAAAAACGGACCCCATTAAATGTCCATTACATGTCTTTATCTTGTAGGTAGTTTAATACATGGAATTTTGTCACATACATTCTCCACTTGTACACAAAGTCAACTAATTCTCCATCATGTTTTGGGTATTCGAGTAAAAAAAGACATATGAACATATCAACATTAATTTGAGGATGCAGATGAGTTTTCACAGGGAAAGTGAATATTTATTGTTAATCATATGTGATATTATATTCCTGGTTAGCACAAGCTACAAAATCAATATATTTTATATTTCCTTTGTTTGTCAAAGCTTCCTCTACAATGGTGTCCTCTCATGAATTTATGATACAAACTGACGATGTTGGTTCTGTAATTTAATCACTTTCTACAACACTAAAAAAGTTGCCTCATAATCAACGGGATCCACATAAGGCACATATCAGAACTAAAGCCAGAACTAGTTCATCTTACTTTTGATTCAAACTAAAAACACAAAGCACACAAAGACTCAAAATGTCTCATAGTTCACCATTGCTGAAGGAAGCAGATCAAGGAAATGATCCTGGATAAGAGGAGAAAGATATAGATATAGATATCAGCATGCTGTTGAGTTTGAAAGTGTGAAAGTTAAAAAAATAAAAGCAGAACACTGAGGTGTAAACTGCTTCAAGAAGTTATGATATAAAGATAAGCTGTCTGCATGTAGCATGGAAACACAACACTGAGGTCAGTCAACACCAGCAGAAGTAGCAGGAAGTGGTGCAGATGTACGATCATATCCAAGAAGTACTGCCAGTTTTGGGGGGTTTACTGTGAAAACAACATCCCTCCAAAAAACCCCACTGTGATAAAAGTAGCTGCAGATACAAAGTAATCGTCCTCCACATGAGCTGGTGCTTCTGCAGCCAGGGTCGAATTTAGCACACATTAAACAGGACGAGAAGACGAGAAAACCCAAAATATTCTCAGTTTACAGCATGTAAAAGTGCTGAGCACACAGCTACTTCATGCAAAAGTCCAGATAGAGTCTCACTGCCACAGAGTGAAGTCAAGGAAAATGATCCTGGTTCAATGTCGTTGGACAGTTTCATGTTTGCTCATCAACTCTAGTTAAATAAGAGGAGTCCACAAGTTGGCAAACAGAACACGGGTGGAAAGAATGAAGTGAGATACTTTGTTGTCTTCATTCATGTTTTGTAAACTAAAACCAGGTAAACATGGAATCACTATGAGTTTTTTATGTATGTTAAAGACATGAAGGTAAATCCTGTTTCACATCATCTCCAAAGCTGTTATAACTGTTTAATTTTGCAGAAAGACAATCTTGTGGGTCTGTGATTGTATTATCACCCAAGGATGTACAATGAATCACAAAATACCGCTGAATTACATGTAGAACAGGTCAGCTAACCTGTTGCATTGGACCTGTACTGAGAAATTAATATTTTAATAAATCTCTAAATGGTTTTAAGGTCAAATTCATTTGCCGGTCCACTTCTCCTGACCACATATCCAAAATAATGCTGTCACAGCAGCAGTGATGGTTCATTAACAAATGGTTAGTTTGTCACACAGTAACACAAACAAACTCACGGATCAACACAACTCCTGTATTTTGAGAGATTAAATTACCATTTTTGTCAATGGAGTCTGGTGGCTAACATTAGGTTAGCTAGGTTAGCTAAGTAACACCTAACTAACTGTTATGGTAAGGTTAGTTTACAATAAGCCATGGTAACGTAACATGTAACGTTATCCACGCTTTCCACTAACTTGGTTAAAACACCATGATGAAAACAGATATCATTTGTAAACAAATATTATACATTAATAAAAGTCTGTCGGACTTTGTACCTACGTTTTAGTTTGTTGGAAACTGTAATGGCAGAAAAACGAACGCTGTCCAGACACCCGTTGACAGTGAACTGTCCTCGCTCGTGCACATTCTGTGAAACCGTTCACAGTCAAAAGATCACAATTCTGTGTGATCCTCCGTAAATACGACCTGCCGACGGTGGCTAGAAGATACATAGTATTTTTCTGTGGACTCCGCTTCCTCCTACTTTGTGAAAAATATACTGAGTGAATGATACAGTTACATATCGGATTTACCATAAATATGAAATGCCAACTAGGAGAATATGGTTGCAGAGAATCAGCAATGATGAAAGTGAACAATTTTGTAATTAAAAGATAAAAGATCAATAAAGTGGGCAGGTGATTAATTCAGTAGTCTACAGGCCTACACATTTAGCATGCACAAGACAGGGTGTTAAATAAATCAGACACAATTAATGGTTGATATACAGACCTATATAAATATATATATATGCACACATACAGGCACGTGAACACATAAGGCCCAAGGGGCATTTGAGCCAATGCCCCTTTTGTCTAGTATTAAAAAAGTACCCTTTTGTGTGTGTTTTTTTTAAATGAATAAATAAATTCATGTTGTGCAAAAGGGTGTAAAAAACAAACAAACAAACAAAAAACCCAACGGTATAAAAACGCCACGGTTATGCATTTCCTTGTAATATGGTGTTGTGTGTGTGTTGAGCCTAAAACCACTTCCCTGTCTACTGTGGAGACACACACACACACCACCACCACCACCACCACCTTTTTTCTGAGAGTGTATCACTTCTTCCTCACTGTCTCCTCTGTTTCTAACACCTGATCCTGATCTCTTCTGTTCATCTGACAGATCTTTGTTCCTCTGATGTCCTCCGACAGCGTCCCTCTCTGACCATCATGGAGGTTCTCTACATCAACTCCTCGGTGCTCCTCGTCTCCCACAGACCCCTCAACTACACCGTCGCTGAGCGGACGGTGTACGAGCGTTGCAAAGACATGCCCACTGTTCTCATTTGGTACCTGGGCCTGCAGTTCATCAACATGTTCCTGGGCATCCCGGCCAACCTCATGGTGCTGTGGCTCATCCATAAGAACAAGGGGGACTCCTCCACCTCAGACATCTTCATCCTCCACCTGGCCGTACTGGACGTTCTCTTCTGTCTCATCCCTCCGCTCGAGCTGGCCAACATAGTCTTCCTCACCACCAGCAGCACCTGGTACGTCCTGCGGTTCTTCTACGGCATGAAGGACTCCTCGCCGCTCTTCCTCTCCTGCATCTGCCTGGACCGCTACATGGCGGTGGTGCACCCCATCACCTTCACCGAGCTCAAGGACCGGCAGCACCGGGCGGTCCTGGCCTTCATCGTCTGGCTGATCACCCTGGCCTACGCCGCGGCTAAATGTGTGGGCAACATTGTCAACTTCGAGAAGGTCTTCACGGGGATGATCCTCGCCGCGTTCATCTTCATGGTGTACTGCAACATCGCCATCCTGTGGGTGCTGAGGCAGTCCGGACCCGGCAGAGACGAGATGCATCCTGTGAAGAAGAGGGCCTTCAAGATGGTCCTCATCATCCTCGCCATCATAGTGTTCAACTACTTCCCGCCAGTCGCGCTCTTCCCGTTCCAGCACTACTTCTCCCCCGACGTGTTTGTGTGCTACATTCATTACGTCGCCTTCGGCCTGATGGACTTCAGCAGCAGCATTCAGCCGATGCTGTATCTGTCCAAGGAGAAGGCGTGCAGCCTCAACTGCTGCCAGAGCGGCGCAACCCAGACCCCATAGCGATACATGTTTGGTTTTCACGTGTGGCAAAAATGTTCATATGAGCGTGACGTTGTTGAGAAACATAGGACAATAAATTGTGTTTTTGCTTGATGCGATGTCGAAAAAATGATGATTATTAAAAGATTTGTATTGTGCAGTGGTTCCCCGTGGTTTAGATTTTTAGAAGGCAGAAGTTTGAAACTTTGGGAAATGTGCTTTCTCTCCAGTAAGATTAGAAGTTTGACACCACACAGTCCTTTAAATGTGTACTGCAAGCGTTCAGTTAGCTTAGCTTAGCACAAAAATTGGAAACAAACAGCTAGCTTGGGTTTGCCAAATAGTAACAAAAGAACACTTGCCATGCACATAATTGTCACAGTTTAAATACAACAGATGAAACGATGAGTCACTGAGCTGCAATCAGTTGATATAGTGTAGACTGGATTAGATTTTGATAAGTGATTCATTGTTGAGATCATTTTTTTGTGCATAAATTGTCAAAAATAATTGCTCAACACAGCTTTTAAAATGTGAGAATATTCCTATTTTTCTTGTCTAATATGAAAATAGTGAAAATGTGAAGTAAACTAAAAAGACACTGTTCATTTAAAGACAGTTCTTTATTCTTTATTATTAATTACATTTCTTTGTCAGATTTTATTCGTTTCGTTTTCTGAGCACCACATAGGATGTTCCATTCACCTCAGGCCATGCAAGACCAAACCTGCCTGCATTACCTGTTAGAGACCACCAGAGGGACTATAAGAAGGTTTTTATCTGTACATTTTGGATGAACTGGTCCTTTAACTTCCCTTTTTAAGCAGCTCCCCTCACACTCACAGTGAGGCCAACTGGTCAAAAATGTGTTTCCTTATGTGGTGTAAAAAAAAAAACTGCCTTTGCATTCAAAGCATTAAAATAAAGACTGATTCTACCTCAGTTTGGCTTTATAGACCAACAACACACGTCTCAGCCATTATCACTGCATTATTCTACTTATCACTGTTGATATTGTGCCTTTTAAATTGTTTAGTTTCTGTTTTATTGATACAGCAATGTCCTCAGGTCTCAATCTAAGTGTGACTCACCTGATGATAACATTTTCTATGAATGCCCTGTGAAGAGATTAAATGGGCTCAGATTTCCCCCAGGGTATACATGTTGGGAACCACTGCATTATACACAGGCACCTATCTAAAAAAAAATGCATTGTGTTTGTTTTTACTGGTTGCACTGAATATGTACTGGGCAGGGGTGGCAAGCTGAAAACCTGCACAGACGGGTCAGTAGGCAGGGTGGACTGGGAGCTGCAGAGGTGACAGCTCACCTTCTGGCATCTGACTGCAGGGCAATCTCTCCATACATTCATGTATGTTAATAGGGCCTAGTTGTATGTGTGTTTTGGACCTGTTTATATATAATATTGGAGGCGATCAATATAGTATGTCATAGTCTTCTTCAAAAAAATGTCCGCACAGAATGTATTTGTACTTTTGTATTTGAGTTAACCTACATTTTAAACCTCCCTATTTGCAAGCTCCCTTTTATTTCAAATGAAACATGCCTAATAAAAGTGTAAATAAGACACGCGACATCGTTCTGTTACATTCTTTTCTTTAATTTAAGACACACAGATCACACAAAAGTCAGCGACGATAAGTTCCTAGTAGCAAACGCTCCTGTGCAGGTATATCAACCAGTTGCCACAACAAACAGCAGCCCTGTCATCACCGACATGACATTTCACTCCGGTGCATGTCGGTTTACACAACGGGCGATAAGAGACGAGATTCCTACGACAAATCCTCTAGAAGCTCGACATTTGTTGAGATCAGCACGGCTTACGAAACGATTATTAATTTACTACTGAATGCCGATCAATCGAAGCTGAATATTTGCAATAACATTACTACAGCCTATAAATACATTCTTGTCAGTTCAATGGACCAGACTGCTGACTGTGTAGTTAAAGCTATATACAGCAATATATTAATGATCTTCACTGATGCAGCACACGCTCCTAAACCTCAGGCTACTACAAACTGTATAAATGTGTGTAGAAGCATCTTAAGTCTAAAACAATTATATTACTTTCTACTGGCTCCTGTGGGGAAATTGTATTTTTCTTCACAAGGAGGTCAAAGGTCAGAATCTGGGAACAATACATATTCTTTTCCTTTAAAGCATTTCTTTAATATACCACAGACACAGTGGTAACATACAGCAAGTTTAAAAGAACAATCGTTCTTTAAAAAAGGTCCCATGTTCAGTCTGTGTCTCTTGACACTGTTTGTGAGAGAGAAGACCACAAGAGGAATATTAGAGTTTATCAATCAAGATAAAATAAATCAATCATACGGTATTGCTAAATATTTGGACCTACTCAAAAATCACAGCAAAGATCAGACGACAGTGTATTGCACTGTAACACAAACATCACATACAGTTGTGAACGTGAAACGTGGAACAGCAGTTTGACAAGTGATCGTAACTCGAGCTCCGCTTACCAGACTTTACTGGAGCTTTCAGCGACAGCACACGACCACGAGATGTGTCCGAAAGCTCGAATAAAAGCCAGTAAGGAGGACCTTGATTTAAGATCCCACACAGCACTCATTCTCAGCGTTTACATTACTCATCTCCAAGAGTTTGGTTCTGATTCCTCTCAGTGTCTGACAGTGTCTCCGGAGCTGAGGCTCGGGCGGTTTCGGCCTCGCTGGTGCTCCCCTCGCTCTGAGCCTTCTGCTCCTTGGCTGCGTGCATCTTCAGGTGCTTCTTGAGGGAGGAATGGTCCGTGTAGGTCTTTCCACACTGGCTGCAGAGGTAAACCTTCTCTTTGGTGTGGACCAGCTCGTGTCTCTTCAGGTGCCCCGACCTGCTGAAGCTCTTGCTGCAGTACGAGCAGCTGTACTCCTTCTCTCCCGTGTGAGTCCTCTGGTGCAGTTTGAGGCTGCTGGCCACCGTGAACTTCTTGCCACACTCGTTGCAGCTGTACGGCCTCTCTCCTGTGTGCATCCTCATGTGGATGGTGAGGTGGCCCGCCTGGCTGAACGTCTTCTTGCACAGCTCGCAGCTGTAGGGCCTCTCTCCCGTGTGAATCCTGTAATGCGTCTTGAGGTCGCCCAAGCCGTTGAACCTTTTGCCACACTGAGCGCAACAGTACGGCTTCTCGCCGGTGTGGATCCTCTCGTGTATACGCAGGTTTCCTGCGTTGCTGAATGTTTTGCCGCACTCCTGGCAGCTGTAAGGCCTCTCCCCGGTGTGAGTCCGCAGGTGGACTTTGAGCTGGTTGTGCTCGTTGAAGCGCTTCCCGCAGTGCGAGCAGGAATACGGCTTCTCTCCAGTGTGGACCCGTTTGTGTATCCTGAGCTGACTGGGGTGGGCGTATGTTTTACTGCAGATGTTACAGCTGTAGGGTCTTTCGCCTGTGTGTGTGCGCTTGTGGGATTTGAGGAGATCAGCCCGGCCGAAGCGCTTGCCGCAGTAGCTGCAGCTGTGCGCCTTCTCGCCGCTGTGAGTCTTCATGTGAACGTTGAGCGAGGTGGCTCGACTGAATGTTTTGGGACACGTGGGACAACGCAAAAAGTTGTCACGAACCTCCAAAAACTCATCTGCAGGAATGGCGGGTGACTCGTTTTCCCCATGAGCCACTACTTCATCCTCTCTGCTCACTCCATCAGGATCTATTTCTGATTCAGGGTAAAATCTCAATGCATCAATGGACATCACCCCGTTCTGCTCCTCCTCCTCCGTCTTAACGAACTGTCCATCCTGCATGTAAGTGTCAGAAACAATGGTGACTTTAACCTCACTGTCACTGCCTCTGGAGTCTTGCTCCAGGCCTGGAGATGGCGGCAGAGGTTCATAAGCATCTCGACTGTCATAGCTGACCCCCCTGCTCTCGTTTTTTATTGGCCTTACTGTCAGATTGAGGAGGGATGAAGGCTGCGAGAGGTCAATAGCACCGCTTTCCTCCAGGCCAGGCTCTGTTTTTACAGATATTAAGGTTTGCGTGGAGACACCTGTCTCCGGTGTGTCCACACACGGTCCCTCTAGATCAGTCTGCAGCAAAAAGGAGGCAGAGGATGCGCGCTCCCTCATCTTGTCTTTATGCTTCCTCCTGCAGCTCTTCTTGTCGCTGCTGCATATGGACATCTTGAACGAGCCCTTGGTGGAGGGGATGGGACGATCGTTCCATTCGGACGTGGAAAACTTTTCAGGAGCATCTTGTTTATGAACATCTGTTAGATGTAGAAATAAATTATGAGTAAAATAGTACAAACCGTGGGTCCTATATACTTAAATTACAGCTGAATGGTTTGATTAGGAAAACACCTAAAGCAACAAAAAAGCCTGAACTTTTGAATTAAACACTGACAATTTTGATCGTCTGTTTCTGCATTTTCTTGAGGAAATAAGTCATAATGTTATGAGTAGAAAAAGAAATGTTTGAGGACGGCAGCGTGGGCTTTGTGAAATGCTTATAACATCTTGCACAATTTTCTGACATTTTAAGTGACCGAACAATGAATTGATTAATTGAGAAAATAAGCAACAGATTAACTGACAGAGTTCCATCCTTAAGCTCAACTCAGCTGATGAATGTAAGTCCTTTCTCTAGCTATTTAATGTCATTATCATTTATTATTATTAATTATGACAGTCAGTTGGAGCAGTTAACACTTTTTGTTTATTCTTAAGGCTGAACTAAACATACTGAATACATTTTATACAAGAGGATATCCCAGATATATATTTCAATGTGTAAAAAAATGTCTGCAGCAAATAAGTGTGATTGAGTTCCACATTTTGAAAAATGCGATTAACTTTTTATTGTAGAATTGACCATAATGCCCGACTTTCTTATTTATATTGATTATAGTGATCTTACTGCTTTATTTTTTCTCTTCAATAGCATGTTTTATTGTTATTTTATACTTATTCATTGTTATTGTTTTAACTGACGCTGGAAATGTCCTCGTTGTGAGACTAATACAGGATTTTCTTATCTTACCTTGTCAGTATGGGCAACAGACTGAGATGATAACATCACTGTTACTGGTACAATGTAAATAGTACACACAGTGGCCCTCAGGCCTGACACGTTCACAGCACTGTTCTGAATGACCTGTTTGCAGTCTTTTGCTTCTTCTGCTGCTCTGTATTCATGTTGAGGTGAGCACACACGCACACACACACACACACACACACACACACACACACACACACACACACACACACACACATCATAGGCACAGTTTGCTGACACTGCAGGTAAAGCTTGAACAAAAGGTCAGTGTCTGCATGAAGCTACGCTGCCCACTGTCGTGACAAACACACTGATACCCTCCATTATACACCGAGCGGAGACCACCGTACCTCTGGCAGCAGACTCCGAGCTCTTCTGTGCAAACAGCAGCCGCTTCAGGCCCTCGTTCTCCGACTCGATCCTCTGTATCGTGCCCTGGTACTCGGACAGGGTCCTGTCCACCGAGTCCAGGATGTCGCTGACCGTCGCTTTGAAGATCTCATTCAGAGAAGACTCAAGGAAGATTTTAAGGTCATTTGACTTGGCCATGTTGGACCGAGCGGCTGCGGGTGTAGACAACTCACCCGTCGGTTTGTACTCGGTTAAAAGTATCTGGAACAAGAAGAAGGAAAAAAAGTGGGTGTGTGCGGCGCTGCTGCCGTGTGCGGAACAAACAAAGCAGCTAACGTCGCATAAGAGTGACGACACGGTGAAGCTGGTTGTGTTTTGCTAACAGCCGCTCACGGTTCTGTGGCGCCCCTGATGGTGTGGAGTGGAACTGTCGGCTGCTCTGACGTTACTGTGTTACTCTTTTTACAAATAACCACGGTGATAAATGTTGTTTAAATACCGACGAAAAGAACTGCAAAACTACGGCAACACTGCTAGAGTTAGGTCACTACTACCACTTCTAGTACCAACTGCCAATTCAGCCTCTACAACCACTAACCAACCACTTAATTGTAACTGCAACTGCAAGGATGCTCAAATAAATGCTAGGTAATGCTAATATTTTTAATACTTCCGGATATCTGAACGCTTATAACGCTGCTGACGATTTTAAAGCTACTTTGGTTATATGCCAAGTGAGTAAAGCGAATTACGCCCATGGTAATGATGCTAGTTAATCGTTTTAAAACGTTGATAATAACAAATAACATCGTTATTATATAAGCTACTAATTTAACTACGTTAACTAGCTAACTGTAAGTAGGTGAAACTAGCTAGATTACCTCTGCTAGCTAATGTGCTTAGCATGCTATATGCTAGCTTATATTTCTTTTCTGTATCATTATTTATGTATACTATTGTCTTAACTTGTTAATGTGCATGTTCATTATATCTGCTCAGTCTTGAATTGTAATTTTCTTGGAATATATTGTGATTGTAATTTATGTAAAAAAAAAAGCTATAACTTAGCTAACCTAACTAACTGCAACAAGTTAATTAGGTTAACTGGAGCACTCTGTTGAAAAATAGTTTGTGCTAATTTAAAACTAACAGATGATACTCATGCTGAATACTTTTTTACTAGTAATGTTCCAAATGATTTTTTTTTTATCAAATAATAATGATAATCATTTGAATAATTAGTTATTTATTTAAACTTTTTTTTTATCAGTTACATTTTCATCAATTAAATAAATGCACATATGTTACTCAGAAACAAAATGGTTAAATAAAAGATGTATAAGATCTAAATGGTATTGTGATTGCAGGTAAGCCTTTATAAAAGCCTCTCATGTCTGTGTTAAACAGGCTTTTCTGCCCACAGCCAAACACCAAGCCAGTTAACCAATAGAGAGGGACAGGTAATTCCACTGCAACCAGTGACTGGCGCATATTTCATCTGAATACCTTCTGGTTTAACCACATCATTCCTGCTATGCTGAGCCACTCCCCTCACCTGAACTAGTATGTTTGCTTGCATGCCTCCAGGCCAGTGGGCGTATGTTGAGGCCTCTCAGGTGTCTCTGAGCGCTTGAGTCATCTGCCAATCACAATGTGCCTTTTCTTCCTCCCTGTCGCCACTTGGCAGCTTTCCCCTGTCTGTCCGTCCTCTAAATTCTCTTTTCTCCCTTTTTCTCTCCTCCTCCCCCCAGCCATATCTGCTGTTAGACGAACAGGGAAGAGGGAAATGGAAGTCTGATTCTGATCTTTCCAAAAATGGACAGGAGGCGCAAGGAGAAAGGAGTAGTACCTGGTGTAGACTAGGACTTGTGACTTGCATGCATCTCAATGCGACACCACAGACTAAAACTCTGCTCAGCTGAAAGAGAGCGGATGTGAGGCTTGTTTGTTGTGCGCTGCAGGTTCAGACCTAATCAACTGAGGGTTATTTGTATGCCCGTGTGCGTGTGTGAATATGTCTGCAAAGGCTCAGCGCTCTGACAGCGGTACAAACCCAGTATAACACAGCGGCGTGTCTCTCCCTTCCAAGACTTAAAACCTCAGAAGCAGGCTGATCATATGATGCTGCTTTAAAGAGCCTGGAGGGGGTAAGTCATGCTTAACAGCTGAAAGTATTCCTGCTAATGAGATCATTCTTGTTTTTCATAGTTCTTTGTTTTTTTTCGTAGTTCTTTGAGGTTTCAAAATGTTTAAATTTGTCTCTGTGTCATATTAGCTGAGGTAATGACTGACATATAGGGTAGTGTTCATCCTCTTTAGCTAATTCTATTATTACACACACGCATATTTAGAAGTCATTTCACAACTCTCATTTTACCCGTTGTGGCGTTGTTCCTCTTTTGATTTTATCCTCTCTGGTACATTTTCTCCAAAGGTTTTTTACTTCTCCTTTAGTATTGTATTAGCTACTCTCCCACGCCTGTGATGTCCTGTATGAACCTTCCATGCATTGTTATCAAGTTCTCTTTGTATTCTTCACAAAGGGTGAACTGCAGTTTCTCTGATAAATATGATTTAAAAAAAATGTTTTTGATGAGGGTGGGAAAGCGTTTCTTTCTGTCATCTGAGCATTTCTTCTACAGTTTATATAATCAACAATGCTGCCAAAGATAACAACACATGCAGAGGATTAGCCGTGTTGTTCATGCTGAACACTGGTATTTCATCAGAGAGGAGCCGGATATTGAAATCTCTGTACTGTAGAGTCTCAGAATGCTGTGAATCATTTTGAAATTCAGCTTATTAAACTGTCGGAGTCTCACTCAAGAGCAACAATGCTGCTTTAGAAATCTTAAGCTTTAGTATCTATGCCTTTCTTTGTTACAATCCACATTACAATGCATTCACAGACGATCATCTTTGTCAGTCTTCGCCGACGTTGTATTGTGGCACTTGTTGCACCCTGACAGGAACTGAGAAGTGAGCACCCACACAGGAAATGTGGTCAAGGTCTGTGCCGGATGTTGGTTGCATGACGTGAATCGAATAATTTAGACAGACACAGAAGCATAGACAAAAAAGTGTGAGAGATAGAGGAAGAAATAAATGAAGGTGAGAATAAGTAAGACAGACAAGAAGAGGATATGAAAGGTGATATTCTGTCGTTGGCAGAGATGCCTTCGGTTTGTGCTGACAACACACAGCTCAAATGTTGACTCTTTCTCGGTTTATCCTTCACCCCTACAGTAGTGCAGCGTGGTGATCAAATGATAAACAACACAGGACTGTTAAACTGCTCGCCAGAGAGAGCCCCACCCTTTGCCTCCCGCCTAATCCCCACCTTACACCTCTACTGTATCTCTCTTTCTCTCTTGCTCACTTGCTCGGCTGATTTTTCTGTGTCTGTGGTCAGGAAGTAGAGTCATGGCTTTGTGACATTTCAGTGGAAGTCTATTGCACTGCACACTTGCAATGCCACACCAAGAAGCTAAAAACATTGACAAATGAGCAGCTCTGCCTTAAAAAACAGTGGATTATGTTTGCATACAAATGGTGAGTGTGGTGTATGTTTATACTATCATGGCAGTAAATGATTTTATTCAGCTACTCTCTCTTGTTTTTGCCTGGAGTGTTTTTAGTATGTTTGAAAGGACTCTTTCTTAGATGAATAGAAGAAACTACACAGCCGCTCTAAAGACATCACTGTTACGCTACAACCAAATATAGTAGAGTCTTATGAATGGGTTTTTTGTCTATTAGCTAATCAGATGCTTCTTCCTGGAGGTTCCCCAAATGTTTTTTTTTTCTTTAACTGTGGCATTCAGAAAGTTCGTGAAGAATCATCTTAACATAAATCGCTCTTTTCTCTTCTCCTAGATCTTTCAGTGGCTCCGATGGAGGTTGTAAGACACTTCACATTTATGAGATCTGACAAGATGGACGTTTTGTAGCAAGAAATCATTTGCAGCTACAGCAGCTTTCACCAAAACCCACAGACACCTCGACAACGGAACTGACTGAGATACATGCTAATGGCGGAGGAAGACGTGTGCCCCTCTCTGCCAGATATCACAGATTTAGTCCTCCAGCAGCCTCAGCAAGAGTCATGGGCCTCTACAGACCACCAGTTCTGCAATGGAGAACAGGAGGCCATTGTGTGGGGCGAGACGGAGCTGCAGATCAACCAGGAACGAGAGACAGACGAGCTCAGACGAGACGCTGCCGAGGAGGCGGAGCAGTGGGAGCAGATGATATGGCCGGTGCGCCCCATGAGCTGCACCAGTCCCCCAATCTCCTTCGCCACAGTGCAGTGGGACATGCCCGATCCCACTGCAAAGGCCTCTACACTCATGACTGACAGCAGCACGGGGCGTGAGCTGGACTTAGGCAGCGTGATGACTCTAGACACCACTTCCCCGTCATTTCACCAATCTGAAGGCGTTGACGTCGACCTTTTCACACAGGAGGTCAGAGAGGAGGAAGAAAGGGAAGATTCACAGTTTCTGAACTCGGATCAAGAGAGGACAGGAAACTGCTCAGAGGTAGGTACTGTAGAGAGCAAGATGTGAGGTTATCAGGCCACTATTTTTTTTTTTAATTTTGTCTATTTCTGTGCGGTTTCTTTTTCTGTGTGAAGACACAATTTCCTGTGGCATTAACCCTCCCTTCACAGAGGGATGACTTGCCTCACCACCCCCAGTCTTTATCTCTTTAGAGCCACGTGTTTGGGTTACGTGTCTGTGTAGTGAGTTGAGCAGAGGTGGTGGAATAGAGTGGACATAATGTTGGTCAGATGAGGCTCAGGTCGCTTATGCATGAACCCACTGGCAATCACAAGCTTTCTCACACTGCTCGTGTTCATGATCGATGGCCTGTGTTGCAATTTCCAGCCATGTGATGCTGCAGATGTGCAAGAGCCCACGGCGCAGGAACAGGAAGATTCAACTCATGAGCTGTTAGACTGTAGTAACGGTACGTGCTACTCGGAGCAGCATCTTAATCAAGCGTTAAATGTCATTTTTTTTTTGTCATTGTTTCTCAGTTTGAGAATACAAATGACTGATTCTTCCCTTTTTATTAGAATAAATGAGTCCTGTTTTAACTGAAAAACTGCGATACACTCCGTCTGCTTAACAATCTTTCAGAAGCTCCATTGCCGACAGACTCAGAGGAGGAGAACGGACACTCAGCAACTTCAGCTCCTGCTGAAACTGTGGACTTAATCGATATTCTAGAAGAGATTGATGGCTCAGAAGACGCGGCGGACAGCTTTGTGGACTTAAAACTAGAAGAGGAACAGGAGGAGCCCGGTGTTGTGCTGACTGGACAGGAAGACTCGGAGGAAGAGCAGACTCCTCTGAACAGTGTTGAAAGGGAAGAGGAGAACGAGGAAGGACTTGAGGTAGAAGAGGAGCGGAGTGTTACAAACGTTTCCTGTACTGAAGAAAGTGACGAGGAAAAAACTGACAGTTTTCTGAGTGATGTGTGAGTATCGTAGACTTAAATAAATAAAGGGGAACAGGAAGTGTGTTTTAAGGATATGTTCATTCATTTTGAGAATTATGTCACTGTGTATTGGGATGTTTTAGCACTGACGACATTGCTTCTTTGATTCTCACTTTTCAGGGAGGTTCCTGCAGAACTGCCACAAAGTGACGATTCTGCACCAACAGTGAACCCAGATAAGCTAATTGATCTGCAACAGACAGAGCTTTCAGAGGAAGGACAACAATCGGGGCGTGAAGAGGACGTAAAGATACTCGAACGGTTACATGAAGATCCCACAGAACCGACTGCAGAGCCAGAAATGTGCAAAAATGTAGATCAGCACTTGGACCCTGAACAGTCCGAGGCCGCTCACGATAACGAAGAACAGTTTCAGGCGGAAAGTGATGCAGAGAGGATAGAAAGCTCACAAGAGATACTGGAGCCGACTGAAAAACTGGAGGAGACGAGTTTACAGGATCAAGATTGTGACCAAACAACCTCACTGGAGCTGCAGCCTGAGCAATCTGAGTCTGAGGATTTGGAGATGAGCGCAAAGCCAGAGGACATCCAGGTAGAGGAGGAACACTCTGAAGACCAGTTCGGACAACATCTGGAAGAGTCATCACAGATGGAATTGGCAGAGGAGCCAACTCAACCTGAAAATGCCGACCAGCCAGAGGAGTCCACTCTGTCAGACCAGACAGATTGTATCGAAGCAGAAGACCCTGTAGTGGCAGAGCAGCAAGAACAGATGGAGCCGCCAGAGCAGAGTGAGCAAACGACCGACTCGTCACAGCCAGCGCTCTCTGAGCAGCTCGAGCATCCAGAGGAGATAGATGAGTCCGAAATAACGGAGCAGCTGTCTGCTGAGACTGAGGTCACACGGCAGACAGCCGAGGCAGAGTTGAATGAGGTGGACAAACAGGCCGAGACTTCACATCAGGCTGAAGAGGTCGGACGCTCCGAGGATGGATCTGTACAGACTGTCTTAACCAACGGCGAGCAGCCCAAACCTCCTGAAACAGCAGTGTCCCTCATGAACGGAGGGGAGGTGGACAGAGAGAAGGCCCGCTGCCTCGCCGAACGGCTGTTTAAGCTGGATGGAATCCAACGTGTGGACGTGGTGAAGCACTTGGACAAAGAGTAAGCATAAACATATATTTATTTTTTCCTGTTATTACACCTGAAGAGTGATGGTGTTATGAGCACTGCAGCTAAACCCGCCACTGTTCAGTGAAGCTGCAGAAGGCTTTTAGTGTGGCATGTCATACAGGTGCTGATTGATACCACATACTGACAGAACACTACCGGTTAAATCTTCAGACCTTTATTGTCAGCAGCAGTGTTTTTCAGTTCTGCTCCTGACAATCTCCTTCCCTGCATGGTATTGTTTTTTTAGACGGTTCCCTGCTCCAGCACACCTGATTCAAATGATCAGCTTGTCATGAAGCTCTGCTGAGGCCTGATGACGACCTGTCCGTTAGAATCAGGTGTGCTGGCTGCAGGGAAAAATCTAAATGATGCTGGACAGGAGATATTTTCTGCTACTTTCTATCACTACCCGACAAAAATGTTGAGGCTTATATTGTCACAATAAATACCAAAAAACTTGAGAAGCTGTGTAAAATGTAAATGAACCAGTGAGCTTGTACCTGTGGACTGTTCCAAACAGGTGTTTCCTGGAGCATTCCACAACTTTCCCAGCCTTTTGTTGCTCCTGTTCCAACTTGTTGAAAATGTGTTGCTGGCATCAAATTCAGAATACCAGGCATATATTGTATAAACATTAATGCAGCTGATGAGGTTAAACATTAAATATGTTGTGTTTGTACTGTGTACATATCAAGGCTTTGTAATGTAAACATTTTCCATTGAGTTGCATCACAACATCAATAGTTGCTGTAAATATACAACATATTCACCTCCTCAAAGACTGAGTGAAGCCCACAGAGGTCTGTGTGATTTATTCCACAGCTGCACACCTTCGTATTTGTTCTGTCCTCCAACACTTAACATTAAAGGTGACTGAAAAGATTTTATCCATTGATATCAGCTTACTTGCCGTGGGTAGAGCTGCTCAGCTGGTGAAAATGTAAACGTCTTGTGTGGCAAGTTTTCGAGAAAATAACCCCAATGACGTCATCAGGGGTGTTTTGGAAACCAGTTAAAACAGAAAGTCTGTGTTACAAGATGAGGGTGTAGAAGTGATGAGAGTTACTTAAGATGGTTTTGAGTTGTGTTGTGGGAAGTGTAGGATGAAGCGGTTATTGTTAACACGGTATAGAGATTTAGTGGAATAAAAATATTTTTGTGGTCATAGTTAATGAGTTTTCAGGACTTTTTGACTGTTTGAGTTGAGAGAAATGAACCGAGTTCCTCTAAATGCTTGGCCAGCATATTCAAAAAGTCACATGATTAATTTTCTTCATCCGAACCACATTATCCTCTTTCGGTCAATGCCCCCAGTTTATATATAATACTGAATGAGAGCGCATTGGACATTTATTCCAATTATTCCAACACATCATGAAAGCACTGTTAACTGTAACATGTTTTATACAGTAACAGGACACTAATGCTCTTTCATAGAGCAGTTGGTAGTGACTTTATTCAGCAAATGCTACTAACAATGTTATTATCGCTTAGCCCGCTTGGCTTACACTTTAAAAGCCATGAAAGTGCCAATGCCTCAGGCATTATGGTGCTTCATTACTCGCACTAGTCCTGCCAAGCACTGGAAGTATCACCCATAATATTTTTCCCTGAAGCCTCCCCAGGAGACTCATGGATAGCAGTCTGACAATGCGGTGATCTTTAGAGCATCAGTAATCATCCCCCAAATATTATCCCATGATTCATATCAAGATATTGATTTAAAGATGTTGTGATACTCCTGTTTCTGAGAAATAAAGTGTTGGTAACACTGACACTGCCTGTATTTTGTTTCTGTTTATTAGCAATGACTTCAGTCATGCTGTCGGGGAGGAGTACCTGAAATTCTTTGACTTCACCGGGCAAACCCTCGATCATGCCCTGAGGTGAGATTTACCTTGACACACGCTCACATCTCTCCCTAAACACGCTCATAAAACTCATATTTATTTTATTTTGGCTCAGGTCTTTCCTGAAAGTGGTGGTGCTGATAGGAGAGACTCAGGAGAGAGAGCGCGTACTGCAGCATTTCGCCTGCCGCTTCCATCAGTGCAACCCCGACTCCTTCTCCTCATCAGGTGAGCCTCAGTGGTGGGTTACTTCATGTTTCTGGGATCATAAATTCAGCAGTGAGCACTGTGACAGATACATGTGTCATTTTTCCCTTTTATATCCTCAGGGGCTGTGCTGGCTCTTACGTGTGCTTTGATGCTTCTTAACACTGACTTGCATGGACAGGTGAGACAAGTATAAGAGTAAAACATAATGAAGCCTTAAATTATGAACTCTGAAATTATAACTGTGCGTTATTGTCAATGTGTTGTGTTTGTTAACAGAATGTGGGAAAATCCATGTCCTCCTCTAAGTTTGTGTCCAACCTGGATGGAATGAATGAAGGAGAAAACTTCAGCAAAGACCTCTTGAAAGTAAAAACTGTCGCTGATTTTTGTTTCGTTTCAGAAAGTAAACTCTTATGTTTGTAGGTGAAATAGATTTAACCTTTTTCCTCCCCATCTTCATTTCAGAGTCTTTACAATTCCATAAAGAGTGAACCGCTGGAGTGGGCCGTGTAAGTGCACTGACAAAAAACAAAACAAAAAACATCATCGTGTTCTTTGTTTACATAATCTCACAGGTAAGAATCTGTATTTGCATTTAACAGTGATGAGGAGGAACTGAAGAACTTTGCGTTGGCGGATGAAGATGCAGCAGATGACGCACCGCTGCGTTCCAAAGCAAACCCCTTCCAGGACGTCCCTCATGACAAAACGGCTGCGGTGGTCAAAGAGGGGTTCCTCCAGAGAAAGCTCCACGCTGACATAGACGGCAAACGCAGTGAGTGAGACGTGAACATGAACAATCGCCTACATCTTATTTATCTTGCCTTTTGAGAATAGACAGTTTGTTTGGTCAAAATGAAATATTTTAATTAACATGTTCCCCAATTTTGTCACATTTTATAGACTAAACAGTTAATGGATTAATCGGAGAAATGATTGACAGATTAATCAATAATGAAAACACTAAAAAGTTGCAGCCTTAAAAATAATGGCAGCTGCCAGAAGAAAATATCATGAATGTATCCACCCAGAACAGCAAGGATTTTATCCACATTTTCATTTCAATGATGCATTTATTTATTTTCATAAGAATGACACAATCAATCAGCACTGTCTTCCGAAATGCGATTAACCTATTTGAGTTACTCGTTGGAGATGTTGATAATGAGTTAGGCAGCTTCAGCTTCTCATCACAATGGATACACGCTGCAGTTTGATCATTTCTTGGCTCGATTGGAACATGTCGGGCTTCGATATCACTCCTGTCTAATCCTGAACCTGCTGAATGTTTGTGTGTCGCAGCTCCGTGGGGGAAGAGAGGCTGGAAGACTTTCTACAGCGGGCTGAGGGGAATGGTGCTTTACTTACAGAAGGTCAGTAACTCAGTTTTATTATCAACAGTTTGTTTCCCCTACGTCATGTATGAATTAAATTGAGTGTATTTTATTATTATAATAGAGTAATCTCCCCTCTTTGTGTGTGTCAGGATGACTACAGGCGCGATCAGATGACTAACGAGGAGGTGGTGAGCGTGCATCACTCTCTGGCTGAGCAGGCAGCCGACTACACCAAGAGGCCACATGTCTTCCGCCTGCAGACGGCTGACTTGAGGATTTTCCTCTTTCAGGCCTCGTAAGTCACAGCACAGCGTGAGTGTGTGTGTTTGTGTGTGTGTGTGTGTCAGGGAGTCCAGCAGTAACAGTTTTCTCCTCAGATCCAGGGTGGAGATGAATTCATGGATCAGCCGCATCAACCTGGTTTCGGCTCTTCACTCCTCACCTCCGTTCCCCGCCGCCGTCGGCTCTCAGAGGAGGTTCTTCAGGCCGATCCTCCCCGCCTCGCAGTCCGCTCACACTCTGGTATGTGTTCTTTCTAATTTCCTTCTAATTACATGTTTTTTTTTAAAGGCATAAATGTGTTTTTCTGTATTTTTAAATGTTTCGGATCAGTGTCACAGTGTCTCATGTTAGTGGGATGAAAATTTAATCAAACACACTTTCACACACACAGTCAAACACTTTCTGTCCATTCTTTCTGTTTGTTCTTCAGCAGGATTTTGCATAAAAGTGATTTGCATGAAATGTGTTTCTCTGTCCCTGTGCAGGAGCGTCAGCTGCAGTCTCATATAAGAATGATGGAGTCCTTCAAGGCCGATCTGTCGTACCATCAGCAAAACCAGCCAGAGGGCAAAAAGGCCAAGGCCAGGGAGCTGGAGGAGCATCGCCTCAGAGCGGAGTACCTGCGTCACGAGGTAATAAAAGTGCTGTGAGTGAAAGTGTGCAAATACAAGTGTATAAGAGCCATCAGTGATCCTGTGTCTTTTGTTGAAACCCCACAGATGTGTCGCTACGAGCTCTACATACAGGCACTGGAGGCCTGGAAGAGCATAAAGAAGACAGACAACGACGCGATGAGCAACGCAAGCCTGAGCCTGTTTGATAAAGCAATGTGTCCAGACTCTGCGGGGGACGAAGAGGAGGGAGAAGGGCTGAAGAAGTCCTACTCCAGCCCCTCTCTGGAGCTGGAGGTGCCCACTCCGACGGTGATCAAAGTCAGACGCAACATCTCAGAAAGACGGACTTATCGCAAGACCATCATTCCACGATTCAACAAGGAGGCCTGACAGGTGACTCAGAGACAACACGACTAGTTAACAACCCTTTGGATATGCAGATTTATCCAGTTCTCCTGGGAGCTGACGAGACTTCAGTCTTTTAGTTTGGTTTGGAATTTTCTGCATTTTTATTTTGTGCACTTTTAAAAAAAAAAAAAAAACCTCAGGGAATCCCTTATCCTCATTCTCTGATTCACTGGACTCAAAATGACTGTAGCCTAATTTATATAGCGTTGCTGGTCTGCAGTTGTACACAGAGCGGTGCAAAGTCAGCTTAACCTGGCCTTCATTTGTTAATTTACTTTGGGTCGAAATGTGCCTTTAAAATGTTAACCACTAGAGGGTGCTGTAGTACAGCACATCTCAGAGTGAATGGAAGGGGACAGGATGTGCTGTCAGGTGGTTTGAAACTTGTGTTTTTAAAGAATCCTATTTGCACTTTTATTGTTTTTAATGTGTAAAAAATGTTGATTTGTTTTCATGTATTCATGAAGTTTTTGTGTCCATTACATGTTTCATTTTTCCACATGAAGGGTTAATTTCTGAAATATTATGTATTGTATTTTTTTTCTCTTTGGGGGAAAAATAAAAAAAACACTTCTGTTTATCACTCATGGAGAGACAGTTTATGGATGTTGACACTTCAGGTGTGACAGCCTGCAGCTCAGTTGCTGTCTTTGAATTTAGAAACGGCTGAAACAGCAGGTGGTGGTGTTCACCTTTAAGGTTGGTTTGTGATTTGGCGTTATACAGAAGAACAAGAACAGGTGCCGCGTGTCATGATAGACATGATGTTAAAACGGCTTCACCTGGGTAGAGCAGGTCACAGTTTTAGAGGAAGACGACTGACTGGAATTCTGTTACACATGTTCTCCAAGAGTTTAAGAGGAGGAGAGAATCCGTCTCTCTACATTTTAGCCTGTCTCACCCTAAGGTGTGAATAAACTACAGGTGATGAACTTTTTAAAGATAATGTGAAATACTTTTACTTACTGTTAATGACAAACAGGTAATTATTGATTTCATTTTTAAGAAAACTTACAATCTGCTTAAATATTGACATCGTAGTGAAGCATCTGGTGAGTGTGTGTTGCAGCAATAACATTTTTTTCCTTTTTTATTAGATAGCATATTATATTAGACAGAAAAAGCAGACAGTAAACAGAGGTATCACACACAATAATGGTCCATAGCTGGAATCAAACAAATTAATTGGATAATAAACTGATAGATTAGAAAATAAAAGATAAAAACCAAAAGTCAAGTTGATATGAGATGAAACAACTTAATAAGGAGCGAAACAGTAGAAATCATGAGTTATAAATTCATAAATATGGGATAAAAAGTCATAAATATGAGATAAAAAGTCTTAACTGTGTGATAAATAGTGGCAATTATGAGACAAAAAGTCAAATAAAAGCTAAATTGTTGAAATTATAAGGTAAATGTCAACTATGAGCTAAAGAAACATAATTATAAGGAGAAATTATGAGATGAAACTTTTTTCCAACTAATTTTAACTAATATTTTAAGTGATGACTTTTGATCTCATAATGATTTTTGTCATCATAATTTAGATCTTTTATTTCATAATCATGACTTAAGATCAGAATTTCCGTTTGATCAAAGCAACACTGTAATCCTTTTTCTCTTTAACTGGCAGATATGGGCTTCCATACTTTACTGTCACTTTTTTTGAAAATAATAAATTAGTCTAAATTTGAATAATTGTCCGACATGTTTTCTCGACAACAGCAGCAGAAGTTAAAGCAGACCTGTGTGTTTTCATGTGTCCTCGTGTTTGATCGCTCTCAGTGGCACGGGCCCCATTTTGTTCTCTTTCAGCCTGACATGATGAGCAGCGGTCGACCTGCGGCGGTCAACAATAAGAGCAGGATGTCTGGAATCAAGTTCCCCCTCCCAACTCCTAACACACACGCACACGCACACACACACACACACACACACACACACACACGCTTGCACACACAGGAATTTAATGTGACAATAGGAAACACAATGAAGAGCAGAGACAATACAGACGGGGTCACTGAGACATGTTTGGGTATCCGAATCGGATCAAGGCGCTGGACAAACGGATGTTTTGTGCGGATTTCTTTCAGGCGTTTCCCTCCTCGATGGCCATCAGGTGAAACTCAGGAGCCTCTGACTGATCATCTGTGCTGCTTAATTAACGTGATAATGCTCAACTTCTTGTCTTGTGAATGGAAGCAGTCTCCATTCATTCACAGGAACAACAACAGCTCATTAAGATAAAGTCAGATTCTGCAGATGAGGCTGACTGATGGGCCACATGAGTGACGGGGGGCCCCGGGGCCGTCATGGCAGCACCTTGAGAGGGGCGGGAGGGAGAACGCTGAAAGGCGACGCCATCTCGGCTAACCTACATGCTCTCGGGCCTGTGACAGCGAGGGGGCGGCCATTAGTGGCTCTTGTTTTTCAGATCAAATTGAAATGTTTAATCCGTGCTAAAGGTGCTGGTTGTGCGCTGGCGTCACAGAGGAGCTCCTCTCCTCACATGGCCTGTGGAGCATGACTTTCGGCGGTGGCGGCGGTGGTGGCCTTGTTTTGGGAGTGCCATCCTTCTCCTCCTCTCCAACAACAATAATGACCGGCTGGAGCAGCAGGGGCTGCATTAGCTGCTGGGTTCAGAGGGCATCCGTCCCAAGGAGTTGGCCTGTTTTTGTTCCATCTGCGCCACTCCATTCTCAAGCTTTGTGCAGCTCAGTCAGGCCTGGGTGGGTAATTAAAAAGGCAAGAGCTCAAGTTGTGATCATTAGGGGCTTGTCCAGCAAAAAGGCCCCGACAAGTAAGGTCATGTACGCCCCTTCCGTTCCCCCCCCCCCCGCCCGCCCCGGCCCCCTCTCACTCTCTCAATGTTGCTTTGAACATTGCTCAACATCCACAGCGGCTTCGAAATGCTCGGTAAATATAAGCCACAAACACCTGCGAACGCTGCCAGCAAACATAAACTGTACTGTTAACACTCGCATTCATCCCATTTTTTTCCTGCCCTCGATGCTCCTCCTGACGCACATTCTCCATCTGCTGCTGACGCCTCGCACGCTCTACTTGGTACTTTTTATCTCTTAGCCGCGCAAACACTTGATTTCTCCCACTCCGGCTATTGGAAAAACATTTTTTTTTTGTCTGTGTGTGTGTGTGTGTGTGTGTGTGTGTGTGTGTGTGTGTGTGTGTGTGTGTGTGTGTGTGTGTGTGTGTGTGTTGTCGCCCTCCTCTGTTCCTCTTTCTCCATCCTTCACTCTTGACTGCTTCTCTTCTTCGTCTAGGGCCCTCGAAGTCTCTCCGAGGTCCTTTCAGGGGTTTTGTTTTGTCTTTCGCGGAGACATTAAAGGTGCACTGTGTAGTTTTAGAGAGGAAGAAGGGACTGATTTTCTTATGCCCAACACAAACAAACAAAACAAACAAACTCTGTTTGTTTTCACGACTGGATAAATGTACCGACCTTAAAGGGCAACGCAGTTTTTGTACTGTTTTACTTTTGTTTATATGTGGCGGACCCTGCCACCTTTCCAGCTTCAAACTGTATTCCGGTGATTCTGTTGACCTTATTTTCCTCTGAGAACAGCTTGTTTATTCAGTTTCTGGAAAGAATAAACATTTCTGAATCGGTATTATTACCTCATCCATATTGTAAACACTGGAATCCTGAGTTGGAATTTCTACATAATGCCCCTTTAAGTAAAAGCCTCCACTTGTACCAGACATGATCTCCTCTACTCTCCAGCGCTGACTGCGAAACACCCTCAATGTATTCGCTTAACTGAAGCGATATTCTTTTATTGCTGTAACTCGATTTGAAAGAAATGGGAGGCCCCTGGAGAAAAACATCTCTCCCGCTCCAGACTGGACTCATTAGTGTTGCTTTTCTCGTGGCCAGACATTTTCATTTTATTTGCCAATCAGACCCCGTCCGAACATGAATCACTCTTTAGATTGCCATCGCGGCCGACCCTCCGTCCCCCGCTCACAAAGGCCGCCTCTTTGAGAGAGTTAAAGCAAGTGCCTTGCTTAAGGGCATTTCCAACGCATGACCTCTTTTTGGCCTCTCCTCTTCCACACACACACACACACACACACATACACACTCCTTCCTCTGACAACACTCCTCAAGGCACTGACTCGATGGCTTTTAAGATGCAGGACAAACAGGATCTTAAAGTCGGCGCTCCGTGGGTCAATGTATAGAGTGGAGCAAGAATGTCTGTGAGCTAATCTGCTCCATCTTATCTTGGTGCATCTTTAAGACTCATACAGGAATTTAACTCGCATTCGATCGAAATCTATCAATATTTGCATCTCTGATTGATAATCTTTAATCTCCGCGGGTGAAACAGCGCTATCGAGGAGTGTGTGTGAGGTTGAATGAGCTGTTTGTCAGCCGTGTGGCCTCGGCAGGTCAGCCCTCTCCCTCAGGGCGGTACCTGATACCTGGTAGATTTTATCCACTGCCGTGTGTGTGTGTGTGTGTGTGTGTGTGTGCAGTGTTGAATGTGTGTGTGCTTTGAAAGGTGCGTTTTTCTTGATGTCTTCCAGTCAATAGTAGCTTCCTGCCTCCAGGGCCTGTGTGTTGTTTAATAAGCTGGTCGGACACAGGGCACCTGTGTTTCCTCCCTCCGACACAGAAACACCCTCTGTTTGACCACTTTGCTCTGTTTGACTGGCACATTTGTTTCCAGGTGCATTGTGGTTAAAGGTGGAGGAGATCCGATAGCTTCTTGAAATCTGAGGAAGGCGTCGTCGTTTGATGTCCGCTCAGGTGTTCGGAGGCCTTTTATCTCGCTACAGCGTCTTTTTATGCCAACATTTGGAACCCGAATATCTCAATAAACTATTTGAAGGATTGCAGTGAAGGTTTTTTTTTTTTTTTTTAACAGACATTCATGGTGCCCAGAAGATGAACCCTTACAAGTTTCTTAATCCTATGACATTGAATCTCGCACCTCTTGGTTACCAAGTGAAACATCTCCACGTTTACTGGTTGTACTGGCACAAACCTTTGTTGGGTCGTTCATGGATCCCAGAGGATGAATCATAATGACCTCAGTGATCCCCTGACTTTACCTCCAGCATCACAATGACATAATAATGGAAGTTCACAAACCCAATCACAGCAAAAAACCAAGGATACGTTGCAACCTCACTTCAGATTCAGTTCAGTCATACTGTGTTTATAGTCTGTTTAGGTTAAGGTCACAAAAAAAAATCCCATTCCAGCCCCATGCCCCCATGCTAGAGGCGTAAACACAAACACCCGCTTGGTCCCTGAGCTCTGAGTTGGAACCGCTAGCTGCACAGCTAACTGAGCTGAGGGGTGCTACAGTTTGCAGGGGTTAGCGGTTACTTTGGTGCAAGGTATCCACCATTTGTTTTCGAGCATGATTCTGAGGTGTCCAATTCTTACACGCTGCATCTTTAACAGTCAGTGATCTTGTCAGGTCAAACCCGGGTCCAACACTGGTTGTCGAATTTGTTGGTATTGGAAATTTACAAAAGTTGTCGGACACAGTACAGACAGTTCAAACATCAGAAAGGTACGGAGGGGAGTGGATTCCAGACACAAACAATGCCCTTCAGTCCTGATCTAAGTTTACGAGGTGAAAGCAGAACAAGAACCTCTTACTGCCAAAGGGCTGCAGCGAAAAACGGGGGGGACGTTTTGAACGACAGTGAACAAACAAGGTGATGGGTTCACCCACACAATCTGGGTTTCCTCGAGGGCCACAGAGTGCCTGAGCCGGGCGGGGCCCACATGGCAGCGCTGCCATTCACAGTTTAAAACAACAGCGTGTCCTGCAGCTCATTTGGACGGACGAGTTCTGTC
Source organism: Acanthopagrus latus (assembly GCF_904848185.1). Taxonomy (NCBI): domain Eukaryota; kingdom Metazoa; phylum Chordata; class Actinopteri; order Spariformes; family Sparidae; genus Acanthopagrus; species Acanthopagrus latus. Next base: position 15,472,124 of record NC_051050.1, on the reverse strand, counting down.
AGCCTACATAATACTTATTTGCCGGGCTGAATTGGTTGGCCAGTGTCTCAGGCCCAGAGATAAGTGGAGAACTTTCCAGATGACTGGCGCAGGACAACCCCGGCCCGTCATCCCACTGATTGCCACACACTCCTCTGCTGCCTTTTTGGCAGCGATTTCTCCAGGGGCCCCATTCTGTCTTTGAGTTTGTCCCCATAATGGTAATGGGACACATGCCTTCTCCTCACACACACCCGCTGTTATATCACACAAACACACACTCTCAGATACACATCCTGTCTCTCCATCCCACACACACACACACACACACGCACATGGACGCCCAGTGTTGGTATGGCTGTGTGTTAAATGTAGTAAGTCCCAGTCGCCCCGTCCTGCCAGCTTTGTCTGCCCTCAGCTGTTCCGGCCCGGTGCCTGTATTGTGCTGCCGGGCTCATTACCAGACCAGAAGCACTGTGGCCCGAAACCTCCTCGCTAATAGGCCCAGAGAGAGACAGAGAGGAGTTATTTCTGCTGTGGCTTGTGTGTAGCAGTATAATGTTTTGTTTTTTGGCAGAGGGACGGTTAATGTTTAACGTTCGCTGCCATTTACTTCACTGGCCGGCCGTCAGCTGGCTGCGGAATCTGAAACTGGGTTCGGTTTGAGGCACGTTGAAAGCTCGAGAGCTCCTCTGTATGTACGAGTGTATATGGATGTGTGTGTTTCTGCATGCTTGAGCAGGGAACTGGAAAGAAAATGAGTGTCCAGGCAGTTGATGGGCTGTCTGGAGTGGGCCAGGCCACTTGAGCAACAATGGGATGAAGTGCAGCTATTGTTTAAAGTTTACAGGGCGGTGTGCACAACAGTGATGCAAAGTGTAAAGAGGTGAGTCGGAGGGACGGTGAAATGTGAGCTCGGAGGGACGGAGAGAAAGAGATGGCGCATACTGTAAACAGAGAGACGTCAGGGCCGATCTTCATCAGGAGGCAGATAACGCTCCGACTGAACTGATATTGAGGACTTTAAGTGTCTCAGGATTCAGACAAAGGCCTTCATAAAGCCTCAGTCAAGAGTTATGTCATTGGGATTGAGGGGATCTTTAAAGAGGAATTAGGACACGAACCACACGGAAGTTTGTGAACTCATAATAGGTGCAAAGGCTGAAGTGGTCTAATGAGACTGGACCGCAGCCCTCAGTAAAGACAAGGCAAGAAAGATCCATGTAGCCGTGAGACTGAAGCAGGCTCAAGCGCACGGACGTTCATGAGAAGACAAATATACAAAAACAAAACATGTTAGAAGTGATTGTTTTTTTTTGTGTCATAGATTCAAAATGGTTCATAAATAAAACTGATAGTGAAGGAAATGTGTCTAGGTGTGTAGAAGTTATGTGTGTTTTTATTTCACATTGTTAGTTTTTAAGTGTGTTTTCTTTCATTTGGTCTCTTCTTGCCTGAGGGGAGGTTTTCTCACATTAATGTCCTTTTTTTAATTATTATTTTTTTTACTTTTGATATTTTTCAATCAAACTTTTTTGTTTTACAATAATAAAACCAACTAAAATACAAAACACGAAATGAACAAATATAAGAAAAAAATGTAAGACATGGTATATTTGTCCCTGTATGAATAGTTTTTACATAATTTGCAGATTATCCGTAGCATATTTACTATTAGACTGTATGTTATGACCGAGTGCTCCAGCACAGCTCCAGAATTGACCCACATATACAGTACATATGCTTTACAATATTGTAATATTCAGGGTAACTGTGATATTAAAAAATTAACAAATACTGATGTTGTTATTGTTTGGCTGTGTGCATCTTTTGTTTATGAGTTCATCTGGTCACCTTGTAACTAGTGATCAAGCAGGATAGTAACTGTTCTTTCTGTTCACTATTTTGTATTTATTGATTCATTTATTACAGTTTATTTGAAAGAAAAGAGATAAAACACAGAGTAAACTAAATTAACATTGGATCCATATTTCTGTATATATATTGCAATAATATCGTGAAAATCTGACATGGTCACAGCTCTGACTCATTTTATGAGAACATGTTCTAACTGATAAACTAGTCAAATATATGTGTGTAGTGAAACAGATGACACTTTTAACACATTTTATTGTCGTATACTTACTTTTATTGACCCTGCAGATGAAGGGCACCCCCCTAAAAGATTAAATAAAGGATGTATACACATGATTATCTGTGACAATGTGAATACTTTATTATTTCACTCATGCTGAGATAATAAACTGTCTGGGGTTTGTTTTTTCTCTCTACTTATTTTCATGTAATTCTTTTGATTTTAACAAAAAAAAAAATATCAATAAAAGTCTCGACTCAGACAAGATAATACTCTGCTGGCAGGTACCAATGCAACATGCTCCTCCTCCTCTCCCACCGCGTCCTCTTTTTCCCTCCTCCTCCTCTTCTACCTTCACCTTCTCCTCCTCCTCCTCCTCCTCCTCCTCACCCTCTTCTTCCTCCTCCTCCTCCTCTTTCATCATCCGCGCGCCGTCCCACGCGGCTGCGGCGGCACCAGGTGGGCCGCGGCAGCGCCGAACCGTGGCGTCGTTAACGCGCCGCAATTACGAGGCCACAAAGAGGGACGAAATAATTGCGAATAAAACTACATGATGCAGAAAATAAAAAAAGAAATTAAACAGATGCGCGTGTTTGCAGGATCATTGCTTTCGTCCTTTTAAAAACGCTGAGAGTTATAAAAAATAAATAAATAGATAAATAAATTGCAACATTTCAGGATTTGAAGCTGAGTGTTGAGGTGTAATAATAATCATAATCATAATAATAATAATAAATGTATGATTGGTTTTCAATAAGTAAAATCAGCACCATCTCTCTTCAAAAAGACACCAGTGAGACCAGTAGTAAATTTGTCATGCTTTTAATTAAAATAATTCTTTAGAAATTCATTATTTACATCTGCAATAATATTAATAACAGTATAAGAAAAAATAGTCACAGTTCTTACCAAACATCAGAACATCAGCATGACAAGAAAACTCAATTTATTTGACGCGGGAAACAAAAACAAAACAAAACAAAAATATGTATTTCAAGCCTTTGTTGGTTTTAGTAGCCAAATCATCTTCATCATCCAAATTGCATCACTTCCCCGTAAGTAATTCATCATTTACATTATGTACATATTGCTAGACAGATGCATTAATTGTCTTTGAGGGCAGGTGGCACCTTTTTTTGTAGTCTAGAGGGAAAAAAAAGAAGCTTTTTTAAAATCTGAATTTACAGGGAAAATGAGTCAAATATGCAAGCAGGACGCAGGTCAGGGGAGTGGATGGAGCTTCTGATGGGAAAGTGTTGTAAACAAAACAAAACAAAACAAAAAAAGCAGGCATAGTTCAGTAGGAAAGGAGTTGCATATCAGTGTTCACCGGGGTCAAGTTGCATGATGTGCAAGAAAAAAAAAGAAAGTCTTTGGCCCAAAAAACAGCTGTGGAGACAACAGGAGGACTTGTGTGTGTGTGTGTGTGTGTGTGTGTGTGTGTGTAAACGTGCATGAGTCAGAGAAATAAATAACACATGAGCGGGTGTCGGCGCCGGTTTCTTCAGCAGAGTCTCAAGTTCACACCCAGCTGATGTAAAGCTCTCCCTCTCCTCTCTCCGGGGGGGACTAGAGGTGGTCGTAGGCGGCTGCAGACGGCGGAGCTGTGCGGGAGGCCGAGCTGTAGTAGTAGGGCGAACCTGCGGGGGGAGACAACACAGATGGAGGGCGATCAGCAAGTGCAAAGGTGATGGGTCAGACTTTCTTTATCCATCTTATCCCAGGTTTCTTTTTTTTTTTTTTGGTCACAGCAGATGGTTACAGAGCAGCTTGGACTGTTTGCCCTGCGAGTGGATGAGTTTAAACCCCCCCCCACCACCTCATGACTCTTAGTGAATGAAGAGGAAGACGATGATGAGAGAAGAAGCAGGACTTTCTTTCTCTAAACAACACAAGAACATGATTTACACGCCTCCATACTGCCAAGGAAAAGATAATGTAGGCTGATGTTCACCAGTGACTTCGTCGACACCATCAGGGCAAAAACAGGCTAAATATACCTCGTATTTTATATATAAATGCACAATTTGCTGCTAATGATAACCTTGCAGTGATAATCTCAGAGTGCCAGACACATATCTGCCATCTGTCCCCAGCGTCAGGGACTGTTGAGACTGTTGGGACGCTTATTTAGAAGGTTTCCTCTTGATCTACTGCGACTTGGACTGTGAAGAGAAGATTTACGAACAGCTGCTTTCCTGTTTCCTGGACCGGGCTGCCACTAATGATTATTTTTCAGGGCTGGATTTTCTTGACTAACCAAAGTTGTTTGGTTTAAAAAATGTCAAAAATTGGGGAAAAATGTCAATCTGTGTTTAAAAAAAAAACCACAAACATTTTCACATTTCAAATATATTCTGTTTACTGTCATATAGGAGGAAAGAAACCAGAAACAGAAGCTGAAATCGGAGAATTTGTACTTCTCTTTCTAGAAATATTACTATATCTCTCGTAATAATGATACCTTTAGAATATTACTGAGACCAAGATGGCGCAGTGTGAGTGAAAGGTTTGTCAGTCGTGGAGACTTCAGTGCAGTTGTCTCTTTGAAAGACACTGAGATGTGTCTCATCTTTTACACCATGATCTCTGGACGCTGAGGCTGAATTGGATCTGAACAGTTTGGAAATAATTTAATTGTTGACAACTAATCAATAAATCGGCGCTGCTTTACTATGTGACTGCAAACGTGGAAAATAGAGGTTTTTAACTTTAACGGAACTTTTCCTGATGAAATAAAAGTTTTTAATTCAAATTCAGATTGAAACAAAGCTGCGTATTACCGAATGATCACATTTTACGCAAGAAACCTAAATAGATGAAGGAAAAAAGATGTAAACACACAAACTCTTGATCACTCAGAAACCTTGAGTGTATCTTGTTTCTCTTAGTTTGACTTAACTGACTATGACTGACTAGACTTCACTTCCCACACAGATTAAAATGTCTCTGAAATCATTGTATTTCTCATTATAGTAAGAAGTTTTACTGTTTTAATGGTTCAGTAGTGAAATCAATAGATATAACAAAAATATGAAATAACATGGAGCCTAATTTTTACTGTAAGTTAATCTTAGTTAGTAATATAATGTTAGCATAGAAAGTAAAGTTATTTGGTCTTTTTTTAAATGCGTATTGTATATTTGTAACTGTATGTTGCCTCTAAGGGCAAGTGTACAACACCTTCGACTGGCAGGGGAATCATATCCCTAAAAACAATACGGAAGTCACACAAAAAACCTCAGGATGAACCACAGACGACAGATTTATTTGTTTGTTTGTTTGTTGGTTTGTAGGCAGGATTACAAAAAAAGTACTGAACTGATTTCCACCAAACTTGGACGGACGATGTGTCTTGGCCCAGAATAGATCTCCTTAACATTTGGTTTGGATGCTGATAAACTGATGGATCCTGGAATTTTCTTTTACTTTCTTTATCATTGTCAGATTTCCCCACATTTCTGCTCCCTTCAATTAAAAACATTGTGTGTATTTAAGTGGCTGACATATGTGAGTGAGTACTATCTGATGTGGAACCAACTCAGATTCAAGCAGATTGAAATATGTTTTATTTGATATTGGGTTAGGCTTGGTTGAATTAAAGGGGACTGTTAGGCCCTGGCGGAGTGCCATTCTAGTTACTGTTTCTGCTATCTGCCTTGGGAACATGGGTATAAATTAGCATTCTTGCTAAAATCAGTCATCTTTACATGACTGATTTGTCAAATTTAACAAAACGATAAATAAATAAACGTGATTATATGACTGAGGCTATCAAGTTAAATTCTAGTCATGATGTCGACGTAAATCTTATGAAAAAACCTTCTCAACATCTAAATAATGTGTCTTTTATTTTGGAGGTCACAGTTATTGACTCAAAGTAAAACAGAATGTGCTCGGCGCTGTACAGGGACAACAGCGTGTCCTGGCTCACCCAGTATGCTGGAGTTGGTGAACCTCCAGGCGTCACTGTAGGAGGTGTAGGGCGAATGGCTGTAGGTCTGACCCGAGTAGTCTGCGCCTGCTGCCGGGAAGAGAGGAAAAAAACTTCATCAAACACTGACGACACATCGAGACAACGCTCTTTATTAAAAGACGCCACAAGCTCTACAGAGCAGTGTTTGTGTGTGTGTGTGTGTGTGTGTGTGTATGTGTGTGTGTGTGTGTGCCAGCTTGAGCTCAGCCTTAGCTCATAATTCACCAACAGTTAGTACAGCCTGTAAACCATTAATCTGCGGTGCAGGTGGACGGCTGAGGGTAAAATCCCTCGGACCAGTGGTGCGTGGATGCAGCTAGCCTCTACGCCCTCTCCGGTGAACGCTCGGCCCCTCGCATCGCCCTCCGAAATGCCCTCCTCCTCCTCCTCCTCCTCCTCCTCCTCCTCCTCGTCTTCTCTAACCTGCACTTCCTGCTCCTGCCTCTCTGGCACTCCTCTTTCTCTTCTCTTCTCTTTTTTTAAACATTCCAATATCTAATTGGTAATTATGTTGGCTGGAATGAATCCCTGAGCTCCCCACCTCCTCCTCTTCCTCCTCCTCCTCCACCTCCTCCTCCTGTCCTAACCCCACCACCCATCCTCCCCCCCCCCCTTTCACTCAGTAATTGTGTAGCAACGCTTCCTCACAGCGAGCCCACCAGAAAAATAATAAATCAGACCCTCTCATTTCGCGCTTCGGAGGGCAGACTTCAAATAAAAAAAAAAAGGCACATCACACACACACACACACTCTCTCTCTGTCTGTGGTTGTATGCAGGCATCCTGACGTAGAGACACACACACACACGTAGTGAGACACACACACACACTACAAAGACCTCCTCCTCTTCGCTCATACCCAGACTTTACACCCCCTCCGCCCACCCTGCGTCTCCCTCCTGGGCCCCCTGGTTCCCATGGCGATGTGTGGTCAGAGGTGTCTGGGTGGGGGGGGTGTGGGCAGCAGGGCGGAACCCCCCAGCCTGCTCCCTGTACCCCCTGGGCCCGTGTGCATCCACGCACACACACACACACACACACACACACACACAGCGCAGTTCACCCAGCCTGGCAAGACTACTCATCGACTCAGCCGTCTACAAGCCTCCGCCCCTGCCTCTCTTTCTTCTCCTCTCTTCTTCTACCTGCCGGGCTCATTTGCTTTTCATTTCCCACCTCACCCTCCGTTCGACTTTTTAAACTGCGGGGAAGAAGACAAGCTTACCCGCGACCATGCCCGTGATGGCAGAGGAGGTGTATCCACTCTGGGCCGGGGAGGGGATGTGAGGTGGGTAGCCTGGCAGGGTGGAGCTCACCATGTCACGCCCTAAACACACACAAACACACACAAAAAAACACACATCTTTAACATCAAGATGTTTTTGTCACAGTTATGAGATATTCAGGTTTAAGGTTTGGTTTTGCTGCAGCGGAAATAACATTCAGGACATTCACTCAGGACATTAATTGCAAAAAAAAAAAAAAAAAAAATTCTGTTTACTTGGGTGTGAGTTATATATTTTGCTTGTTTAATTGACCAACAAGATATCCGAGGGTGGGTTTTGGCACACACAGGAATATTCAAGACAAAATCGATTCATTTCAATTTCACCAGTTTTCCCAGCGTCGTGTCAACAAACATGCTAAGATTTCATCCTAGTGGCTGTCATCAGAGCATGGAGGAAAGAGGAAGTTGTGTTATTTAAGTTCACTTCACTAACAAATATATCCACCACTGCATTCATACAGTATACAGGAGTCTTCAGGTGATTGGCTCGACCCTCAAAGACCTAGAACAATTTTTGGGGCGCCTCACTCCTCTGTGTTTATATAGCTTGTCCTACCGTATTGGTGCAGTCAACATCAAGTGTCATAGTCATTTGAATCTTAAGTTTCAGTCTGACTCATTTAAAGTCCTGATTTTACATTTGCTTTGTCCAAGAATTGATGAATTTACCAGAATTTAAAAAAAAATGTTTCAGCTCAGACAGAACCTTAGAAAGTTTTGTTTTTCTAATTACATAATGTGTTCTTGTCAACATTTGACCTTTCCTAAACAAGACAGTTATAATAATATCATCCTCTGCGTTTTCAGTGAGAAACAGCCGTAATATTTTATTTACTGACCATGTAGATGTGTCCAAAGAGAGAAGCTTAGCCACAACCATTTAACACTGGTGCAGAGCGAGACACTACACGGGTTCCTTGGCAAATCAATGTTGCAAAACAGGATGGTGTAATCAGGTTCACAACAGAGCCCCTGAATGTCCAGACAAATCATGTGCGATGCCACGTAGTTTTTAAAAAGATGTGGATAGAATTAGAGGTTAAAAAGTTATCAAACAATTTGTCAGCAAATGTTTGTTGACATGGCAACCTGGTGAAATCGAGATCAGTCAACGTTATCCTGAAGATTCCACCATTTTCTGACAATTAATGGACCAAACAAATCAAAGAACAAATCTACCACACGGCACAGAAAAATCAACAATCAAAATAAACTTCAGCTGCAGCCTCGCACTGACTGCCCCTTAAGAGAAAGTCGCACAGCACAAATGAGCATGAATGAGGTGGAGGCCAGCGTTACCTGACATGATAGACTGACTGCTGAACTGGCCGTACACGGGTGCATGATGGGAGAATGAGTTGAAGGCGTTGGGGTAATGGTTGGAGTTGCCATAGCTGCTGCCGCTGCCGCAGCCGACGGAGACAGGCTTCTGCAGCGCCTGCAGCTCCACGAACGCCAGGTTGGAGGCGGCCATGTTCGGGGAGGGGCTCGTGCTGGTCACCTCGGGGGACATTTCCTGTTTCAGACAGAGCGGCAGGGACTGTAGGGGCTCTGAGGTGGTGGCGGCAGCCAGTGTGCAGGCGGGTGAGAGAGATGGACACAGATGAGTGGAACTTAGAATGAGTGAAATGTCAGAAATAAACAAAAGAGTGAGTGGCTTCAGGACACTGGTGCACTGTGGTGTCATGGAGTCAGCGGGTCAGAAGGGGGAAGTCTCACCAGTCACCATGGTGTAGCTCTGGTGCGCCGACAGATTCCGTCCAATGGCGGAGCTGGATGTTGAGAGGCTGGTCTTGGCCTCATCTAGGCTGCCATTGATGAGGGACAGCGGGTACAAAGTCTGGGGATGATGAACACGGATTAGCTATTGGTGTAAAGAGCAAATAAGCATGCGCGCAAGTCAGGAAAGCAAAAGACATTACATTTTTTTTTTCAATTCATGGTTACGGAAAATCTGAGACGGAAAGAAAAGAAGGAAACGAGATCAAGAAATGTAGATCTAGCTCCCTATGAATGCTTCCTGAGTGAGAAGTGTATCAGTGCGCATCAAACATTAGACTTGTTCTTTTACCTGCTCCGTCTTGCTGCCGGAGGCCGGGCCGAATGAGTCCGGCGGATAGTGGTGACGGTCGAACCCGCAGTCCAGCTGTTGCGTGGCTGCGACGAAGTGATCCAGTCTCATCTGTTTCCTCGGGACGCCCCCGCTGCCCTGAGAGTCCACGCTGTGCCGGCAGCTCTCCTGATCACCTGAGGAGGAGGAAGGGAGATTATGGTGAGGGAAAAGTGTGGTGAAACTGCAAATCATGTTGTTCTTTAAAAGGTTTTCATTCCCACATTTGAGCTATTGGGCGTAATGTGAAACGGACAGAGGTTTCTGGCCTCAACAATGGAACCAAATGTCAGCGTTTAAGGTTGATGTTGATTAGGTTCAACCAGCAACGACAGCAAGTGTCTGTATTCAACTGAACTGAATCTGTATCTGCAGCTCTTACTGTCATCGTGGTTCCTCTTGCCCTCGGCGCTCGGCTGGGGGATCCCCAACAAGCCGCTGATGGAGTAGGTGGAGCCCAGAGAGTCTGACTGTGGAGACTCGGGAGGGGTGACTGCCGAACTGGGGACTGAGAGACAGAAGGAGAGAGAGACACATTTGAGACATGGAGCGGAAATGATACTGTAACATCCCACGGTCAAGAGCTTAATCCTGCACAACATTGAGGCGCATTCTTTAATCTTTAACCTCAATCCTTCAACCGTCACGTGATCACGCTCGGTGATATGGCCGAGCAATGTAGCCTCAATTAGACTTACTTAAGGTTTGTCCTGGACTCAGGCCTTTTCCTTCCAGAGGCAGGTTGAACGGCTGCTGGACCTTTGTTCTTATTATTCTGGAACAAAAACAGTGATTCTGTATTTAACACCAGCATATGGAAAGAATCTGTTTCAGGAATATGCACTCTTGCCTCCAGACATCTACATGCCGCTGAGCCCCAGTGGGCGTACTTGCAGCTCTAACAGGATTTCATTCATAATTCAGTTTGTCACCTGTTAATGGAGCTCACGCTGGGCACCGTGTCGCTGTCACACACTCCCTCCGCCAGCAGCCGGTCTCTGATCTCCCAGGCGAACATGGTGGGATTCTGCCTTTTGTAGTCGGCGATTTTGTCGACGACTTTTGGGGTGGCCACCTTAGGCTTCGAGCCGCCAATAACACCCGGTTTGATGCTGCCCGTTTCGTAGTAACTGGAGGAAAAGACAGAAGAGGAGTGGGATGAAGCAAGTGAAGGTTCTGGCTCGGCTGTGAGACAAACACCAAAGTGTCTCGGGCAAGTAAACACTTTCAGAGGTCAAAGATCGGGCCGATTAACAGGAAGTTGAGCAAGGCGCTTGCGGCTCACCGTCCCAGGATCTTGCTGACGCAGCCGTGGCTGACTCGGAGCTGCCGGGAGATGTCGCAGGGCCGGACCCCTTGGTGGGCCATGTCCACGATGCGTTGCCGGATCACCTCCGGAAGCGGGCGTCCATTAACAAACATTCCACCTAGTTGGTTAAGGCCCCCATGACCTGGGGGAGGAGGGGGGATGAACACTCATAAATGTCATGGAACCTGAGACGTGCCGACGTCACGGCAAAGAACAATTTCAGAGGTCACGCACACACTTAGAAGAGAGAGCGGTGAAGCTAATTTTACCAAAGCGCTTCAGTTTAGATCCTAAACAAAGCCGTCCCCAAGGTCAGAATTAGCTCCAACTTCACTGACAGCGGATACACACACACACACACACATTACACACCCCGCACTGTTCAAACAAACACACACTCTGGAAGCGTGGACACACAAGCAACGAGTTTCTCTCGGTGTAAAATGTATGTTTAAGTCATTAACTCGTTTAATGTTGCAAGTGATAATGAAAAAGTGGCTGTCAAGTTTAGCAGAGGAAACATTACAGGGTTACGTGTCGTAGCCTCAGGGATATACACAGATTATATATATATTTATATATACACAAGCACACAGAGGCAAATTATTTCATTTTTCTAAAGCAGAATATTAAGTTGTCCGTGGAAACTGACAAGTGGTACTGATAAAGTGTAGCGAGGAGTGTAATGAAGTTTTACATTAAAAACAGTTGAGGACAAGGAGGATACAAAGATAACGGCTGCGAGTATCAGACAAGATTATTTGGAAAGGAGTGTTGAAGGGGATTTTGCCAATAAAGGAGAATTTATATTAAGTCTGTCTTCGAGGGCACTTTTTTATTTGGGTCTGAACTGTTCAATAGGCTGCAATTTTTAAAAAAAAAAAAAATAAATAAAAATAACGAGAAGTTCACACTGAAAACATGCCATCAATATTTCGGATTGCTTCATTGTTTTCTAACAGCATCTTTAGTCTGTTTTTTGTTTTATTACTCGCAGATCTTTAACGCCGGCTTATTCTCACCATTCTCATTCTCACCACCACTTATTTGTGACAGGAGTCTCAGTGAGGGGTGAGTGTTGAAATCAGAGAGACACGTGCCACTCGGCTGAGAAAAACAATCCTGTTCGAACTCACTGACGCAACTGCAGCAATTGAAAGTAAAAGCAAAAAATTAGGTAATATAAACATGGAATCAGCCCACATCGTTATGTGGGTGGCTTATCTTCAAACTGTCTGTTAATGAGCACGTTTTAATCGACTTTAAATCAAAATGCCTTACGTAAATCATGTTTATTGTTATTTTTTCTATAACACTGGGTTATGAGGATTATATAAGAGGATTGTGGTACAAATTATGGGCTTTTGTTGTTGTAGGCTAAACATAAATTCGTTTTCAAAATAAAATAAGTTACTTTAATGTTCTTAAAAAAATAATGAAGATACATTTCTTAGACATATCAATATTATTAATTACATTTAAATGCACACGGAGCTTGTCATTTATCACTTCTGCTGCACGTCTGTTATAAATATCAGTGTGTGTTTTTTAAACATTGCGAATATATTTGACTTTCATACATATACATATATTACAGCGGTAATATATCAGCCAAACAAGCAGAGCGCCGGCAGCAGCCTCCGGTGAGCTCCTCCACAGACTGCACGGTGGTGACTCTGCAAGAACACCACTGCTTTTAATTTAACCCATTGAGACGCTTCTCTTTTCTCAGCCTTTTCCCAGCTTTCATTTCCACATCAAACAGCCGGACGAGGCCGATGAAGGGAGGAGAGGAGAGGGAGGGAGGAGAGGGGGAGAGGAGGAGGAGAGGAGGAGGAGGAGGGGGGAGAGCCTCTATTAACGCTGCCAGCGGAGTGTGGAAAAAAATCTCCCCGCCAAGCTTCATCAACCTGCAGGATATTAAAGCGGAGCAGACCCGGAGGGGGGTGCAGCGGCGGCGGGCGCGCGCACGGGCATGCGCGGGGCGCACGGGCGCCGCGTGCACGAGGAAAATATAAAACCCGCACAAAGCGTGAATTAATCCCGAAAACAGACAGACAGACAGACAGACAGATAGATAGATAGATAGATAGATAGATAGATAGATAGATAGATAGATAGATAGATAGATAGATAGATAGATAGATAGATAGATAGATAGATAGATAGATAGATAGATTGATTGATAGATAGATAGGGAGTCGTTAGCGTTCTGCTGCTCCATCATTGACCCAGCTGACGTGTCTCTGACCGGGGGGACGATTGTTTCTGAATTTATACTTGACAGCTGTAAGTGTCGTCCAATTAACGTCCCTAATATCCCGCACGGCGAACCAGCAACTCGCTCCGTGTGGAGTCACCGGTGAGCGGACAGGACAGCGCTCTGCAGCCCGCAGGCCTCCAACACCTCATCTTAACAAGTGCACCGCCGCACAGCCACACGTGATTCAGTCCCACAGAACTTTATTTAAACATTTAGACTGGGTTAGTTAGAGGGCTGGAACAAGCTGGTGCCCAACACTCAACTTTAAGTCCTCTTGGCAGCATGTTAACATTTATTCAATTATTTATAACACACTCATATATAGTGAGAGGAAGGTGTTAATTATTGTACAGCACTTGTCAACAGTTATTACTTCTCCTATAAGGCCATATTTCTATTATCGCAGCTTCACTCTACTATATTTTCATTTGTAATATATTAACATACCAGTCTTAACCATTACAATAAATAGTGTATTCATGTTGAATTAAATTAAATGAAATGCTTGGGGGGAAAAAAACCCAACAATTTTTTAAGAATTATTATTTAAACCTTTGTAAATGGTTATTTAATGCCTGCACACTTGCTTTATACATGTTTTTTTGGTGAAATAACTATTGACTAAAGTTTAAAATACCAACTATTAATGGTATTTATTAAATGGAGAACAGAATTATACAATTCAATATACAACAAATGAAAATATAGTAAAACTAAACAAAACTACAAAGGTAATGCTTTGTAATAATCATCCAAATTGGTCAGTCTATTTAAATAAACTGTAGTTGATCATTAGTTGACTATTAATAGAAGTGAAATTCTTTATAAACCATTTATAAAGTAAATGTAGAGGTTTAAGTAGGTTTACAGTTTAATAACTATTTACTAATGTTTCATTAACTTGATTATATATCCACCATTTTTTTTATTGCTGCATTATAAAGTGTTGAAAGGGTAGTTGTTGACAAATACCTTAATAAACTCTTACAATTACGTCCTGACTATTTGATAAATGTTTGTGTAATGCTTTTGAATATTAAATTATTCGGGGGTCATTTCTCTCCAAATTAAAGCCACACAGATAAACGATAAACAACTGAACAAGTCAAACACGCTGTCATCCACAGTGACTTTGTGATCAACTTATTGTTTGTGTTTATTTCAGACTGTCTTTGAGCTCCATGTTAATTTGTTTTATTTTTTTAATGTCTGGTGCTGTTCCTTTAACGATAAAGAAAGATTTCTCCCACACAAGAGACAGTAAACCTTAACCTCAGCTAAGGGGGAATAAAGGCTCGTCTTAATAAAGACTTTTATCTTTTACTTCCTGTTAATGACAGGAAATGTGCAGCTGAACCGGTCAGCAGCAGGAGAAGAGTCTGAGTGCTCGGGCTTGTCTGGTGTGTATTTACCTCTTCCAGTGTTGCTGGACATATCCCTGAGTTTTTGGTCGGTGCTCCTCCAGCTGAACGTGACGCTCTCCTCCTCCACGCTGTCCCAGTTAAAGTGTTTTTACTCCCAGTCCTGCCACGTCTGGCATGAGTGTGCTCCTGAGTGCACTGTGGACCGCACGCTGCAGGAGAACAGTGCTGTGTGAAACTGGCTGCTCGTCTTATGTGACGCCTCAGAGCTCGTAACAGAACAAACACTCAGCTGGTGTTCACAGTGGCTCTGCAGATACTCAATACTGTCTTCAAATCAGCTGCACATGCCTGTTTTCCAAGTGAAGACGGGGGGGGGGGGGAAGTACTATGATTTAATCATCAGTGTTTGCAAAACAGGAAAGATTTTCTTCCCCTTCAGGCCAACACAGATGGCTGCTCCTGTTATACATAAAATTTGCCTTCATTAACCAGCTTCGTAATTAGGATTGACTGGTCTCATTAATCACTTTACAAGTATTAGACCCAGAAATTGTGTGTGTGTGTTTTTTTTTTGTTGTTTGTTTGTTTGTTTGTTTTAGTATGTTTGGAAAGTACGATGATGAAAAGTAAATTTGGTGCAAGTGGGAAAAGTTTGAGAAGAGAGATTCGCCTTTCAGGACTATGTTTAAAAAAAAACAAAAAAACAAAACAAAAACAGACTGTTTTAAATCTGCATTAAACCAAAATGGAGGAAAACCTGATTCAGACAACATGAGCGCACTCGCCACAATGTGAAGTGAACATGAATTAAAGGACTTCTCTTAAAGATATATGTGATCTCGCTGATTTGTTGGACACAAATGAATTTTACAAAAAGGCAAAAAGAAGCAATACAGATGGAAGCAAAAGAGACAAATGACTAAAGTCTTAACTAAAAGATTTGAAATCTGTAGCAGTTGTTATTTTCCATATGTACAAAGTCTTGTTTCCATCTGCTCGGCTTGCTGGTGAGCTTCACCGTAAGAGACAAACATTGTGTGACATTTTATATCCTAAAATAAAACAGCGGCAGCACCCTCAAACTCAGATATGGGACGGCAGTTATTGGGGTTTAGTGGACGAGAATCACACAGACGTGATGATTTTTAGCGTGTGGAGCTGACACACCGTCCGTTACTGTGTCAGGTGTTGTCACGTCCTGCTGGGTGGACACTTTGAAATTAACCAAATAATTAGCGGCCTGTCACAGACTGTAGTTATCTGCTGGAGGTGATGATTGATGACACAAGTCAAGTGTTTCATCCAAACCTATGCTGGCTTAATTACATTTCAATACTGTTGCCACAAGAAAAGAAAGAAAAGAAAAGCCCACTGTGCATCAGCAACCATATTTAACTTTTGTCTTCTGATGTTTGTGTGTGGCACAATTTGACTTGCACTGATATATCTTTTCAAAAATGAAGTGTAATACGAAATTTAATTCAAACCTTTTTCATTTTTCAAAAAAAATATGTGTATAGTTAATTTACTACAGCTGTTGTACAAGTTGTCTCCAAAAACCTGGATGTTAAAATTTGAAATTTCCAATGGCTACTACAAAATAAAAGCACCTGGTTAGAATGATATTTGAATTTGGATTAAAAAGCTTTAAATCCTTAATTGTGTGGGTCTGTCAAAATGCATAATGTGTTTACATATATGTGTGTGCTTATATATGTTACTTATTATATATTGTACATATAAAGAAGTCTAAAACGTGTATTTCGTTATGCTCCCTGTTTTGTATAATAAACAGAATTACCTTGAACATTAAAATAAAATAAAAATGTTATTATGATTACAGAACAATATAATTATCAATAGTTAATTAATCACCACTGATTATTGATTTTGGGGACATGAACAGAAAGAAACATTTTCTTAATTTTTTCAATGTGTCTTTGTATTTCCTGGTCAGTCTGGTGTAACCATGTCGCCTTCATATTGTTAATATAAGTCAAGTAAAAACTGTTTGAACTGGTTGTTATTGAATGTTACTCTTAATACGGTTAATATCTTCTTGAATTTTTAACATTTTGTTTTACAGAAAAAACACTACACCTCACATTCACCGCCAGTCGTCTTATCTTTTTAAAGTGACTGCTTAAGAATCATATTGATCGCTTTCTTTTGTGCGTGTTTTCTATCTGACAGCTTCCGTTTAATTGTACAGGTGGATTATTTGAATATACCTTCGTATCGATCGTGTTGTTAGACACTTGCGCAGTTTCGTGTACAGAACGAGGTCAGCGACTGGGGTTACTGAACGTTCATGTTCGCATTAAACTTCATTTTCTTTCATTTGTTGTCATTTTGCAGAGTTTAACTCTTTGCCGGCAGGAGATGATGGGGCGCACGACTTGTATGACTCGCAGCATGCAGCCTGTAAACAGCCTCCTAATATCGGGCCCGAGCACTGACATTCATTTTTTTGGGGAGGGGATTTTCGGACCACCTATGAAGCTGCAGCGGAAGAAAAAATAATAATAGTAAAAAAAAATAAAAAAAAAACAACAAAAAAACCTCAACCTGCGATTTACTCCAAAATAATTCACCACAAATGTCCAAACTCTCTGAGGCTGATCTAAGTGATGATTACAGTTCTTTTTTGAAAAGAGAGGAAAAAAAACTTTCCGCTCAACTGCATCACACTTTGACCCCTCTCTTTACAATAAACTACCCTTATCATTATAATAACGCCTCGTATTTCTGTGTATCACCGCATCAGAGCGACATGAAGCGTCCAGAGTGCTTTTACTGGCTGAATTTAAGTCTCCAGTGTTTCGCTTTTTCTCCCCCAGCTCGCTGTGTTGTGAGGACTGCGGATCACTTACTCGCTCCCGATATTCACACAAGTAGAAAAAAAAAAAAAATAACATCGAGGTATTGAGAGGAGATCTTACCTTTATAGCTCCAAAAAACACACACAAAACGTCCCCGAGCAGATATTCTGATATTATCCAAATGACGGGTGCTGTTGACACGGTGCTGTCTGACTCTGCGTGTGTGTGTGTGTCTGTGTGTGTGTGTCCGCTGTTGTCTTGTGTTGTGTTGGGCGCTGCCGACACTCCGGCCAGGTTTTTATCCAACCGGGGCTGCGCACGGGACTGAGCCCCGCAGCCATTGGACGAGGAGGAGGAGGAGGGGGAGAGGACGGAGGGGGCGTGGCCTGGCGGGGATAACTCAAGCCCCCGTGTGTTTCCACCGGGAGAGAGAGAGACTGCGCTGGAAACACTTGTCAAGAGGGAGACGGCTTGTTTCCACTCACCTCCAGCGACAGCGACGCTTTAATTAGACGGTACAGACGCACAGTTTAGAGGCTGATTTCATGCGAGAGCCGCAGCAGACTTCTCTCCCCCCACCTCCCGACAGGTAGACTGCACACCTGAGCGCGGAGCAGGCCGGGAAAGGACAACTTAGGAAGAGGGAAAATAAAAGTAGATCAGTAAAACAATCCAAACATCCAGTCCTAAAAATCTAAAAGTGATTTTTTATTTTATTTTTTTATTATGAATATCTTTATAATTTCTTCTTATATTTACTTGTCCTGAAAAATGGATGGAAACAAAGTCAAACAACTCTTTATCCAACATATTTAATTCCTTATATGTGCCCTGAAATGTTCTCTTTTAGCCTATATTATCACATGTCATGTGTATACATAAAATCCAGATTAATACAGTTTCTCCTCTTCTGTCTTTTGCTCACAACATCTGGAATCATGAAGGATCTCAAGTCAGGTGACCTTTTTTTTTTTTTATTTCCAGGCCTTTTTTTCTGGCTACTCCAGATGCGTCTATTTGTACAAAAAATGATGTCGTTAATCATTTCAAATAAGACTAATTTGGAAGCTAATAACAGCCTTGAAAATAGTAACTTAAAAGAGGTTGGATCACACATCTACATCTTATTTTTCCTCATGTTTCCTTGGCAGTTAAATGAGATTAACGCACCACAGAGGGTGAGCTTATCTGACTTCATCCTCCAAATAAAAGTAATAAAATTTAATCCTCAAAACAATAAAAAAAAAAAAAAAGAGAGCAAATTTCCTTCATATTTTGTCTTGAATCTCACTAAATTATAGAAGTTTGTCTTCCTTGACTTGACTCTCTGCACCCAGCTGCGTGAACCAGGGCTCATCCTGCTACGCGTGATGTCACACCAGGGTGTCAGGAGCCCCCCGAGTTTTAAACGCTGTTAATGTTGTTTCTCAGGAGCCTGTAAAACAAACACGACACCTCTAATGGCAGACGACCACGGCACCGTGTCGCCTGTCTAATTTAAAAAAAAAAAAACCGTGCTGAGTTTTGTCTTTAATTAGAGGAATCTGTCCACTTCTTCTAATTGTACGCACATCATCTCGAGCGTGGATTAACGCCTAGTTTTATAAAATAGACTATTTACTCAGTTTGTGGTTACCAACAAGAAAAAAATAAATAAAAGGAGCCAAAATGGCGGTGGCAGTCCTTATCAGTCCTCAGTTTGTGATTGAAGTCCTTCATTCCTCCCTTCATGACTCGACATCAGTGCCGCTGCGGGACAAAGGAGCGACTGTTTCTAAATAAATAAAAGTGCCAAAGAGACTGAAGAGGATCACAACATCAGCTGGAAACAGTGGCTGTGTTCTGCGAAGTGACCACGGCGCGCAGGGAGACGACGAGCGCCCGGAGGGGAGAGGTGACACAGAGTTTAACAAGGGATTTAAAAACTCACAGATTGGTATCTATCGAGATGATACAGTGAATTAAAAGAGCGCGTAATTATAGATACGGGCCCCACTTTTGCCAAAGGGCAGGAGGCACCGCACACGCCCTAAATCCGGACTGTCGTAACGCACAGAGACGGATATCTGGAAACATCTTCGTGTGGCCGTTTTCACTGTCACACATAAAACTGAAATGTCTTAAATGTCGTTAAATCACGCTTCACACCTACAGTGAGATATGAGGAGTTTAAGAGTTATTTGCAGGAACTCACATAACAGAAATAACATTTTCGTTAGATATCTGCGATTTTTTGGGCTTCATGATGTGTATTCAAACGAAAGAAAGTGTAGAAAAATAAATAGCCCACAGTGTCTTTGTTCAAATCTGACAATACACATACAACCAACGTGACACGCTGGTGTGAATGTAAACGTCTCCTATGCAGGCCTACTGCTGACAGATGTGGACAAGGAACACCTGCTGTAATAACATGCGTTATTGATGCTGGAAATACATTAAAAAAAATACTGTTCAAAAGGTGGTAAAGTGTTACCTTATGTTCCCCTTTATATGTTCCATTTGGATTATTATTATTATTTTTTTTTTTAAAAAAGAGGATCATCATTTCATAAACTTAAATCTCAGCTTTCGACCCAAAATTAACCAAAATCCCATCACAGCTTAAATTATGTCGACAAGGACTCATGAAAGACTCCAAAACATTCCCTCTGATCTCGTACTGAACTGCTCGCACCCTTCAAGTCAAAATATTCAGGCTTTATTTCATTTCTTTCTTGTGTCTCCGGGCGTGTCTCCGGATTTACTTCCCCGAGCAAAGTTTGTGTCTCCTTTAAAAGAATAAAAAAACGAAAAAAAACCAACACACACACACACACACACACACACACACACACACACACACACACACACACACACACACGCACACACACACACACAGCAGAAGCAGAGTGACCTGCGGCGACAGGTGGAGACGAGAGGTGAGGGTAAAAGGTCAGAGCAAACACTTCCGACTGCAGAGATAAGGAAACGCGCAACTATTTTAATGTTGATTTGAGATATTTCCAACTCACCTGGAAGTCACTTAAACGCAGCACAAATTAAACAAGAAACGACTCGATTGTCCAGGTGTGAAAAATCTGTGAATTAACCTCACATGTCGGATTAATCTGTATGCTGAGAGACATAATTCTGGCACGTTTAGAGATTTGCAAAAAAAAAAAAAACTTACACGACTTCGCATGTGGACTTAAAACACTACAAGGAATCCAACACGTGTAACAACAGGGCGAACGTGCACGAGGAATATGACCCGAGTGAAGTCATCATGATCATCTTCCATCTGGGCAGATGTGCGGCTCGCGGTGCGCGCTCCCGCGGTCAGAGACGCGTCTCCCTCTCCCCCCTCTCCCTCTCCTCCCCCCGTTCTCCCCCCCTCTCTCCCGCAAAGATGAATGCGTTTACAAAAGCGGCCACTTAATGACAACTTTTATAAATCCAGCCGAGCGAGCGCATGTCTCTTTGTGGTCAGCGAGTCGAGATGAGCCACATAATTAGGCCGTAATAGCTGCAGAAACACCTCACTATTGATGATCCCATTAGGCCGATGATTTCCTCCGCTCACAGGTGCTGAGGCGCGTATTTTCCGCACAGAGGAGTTCCCTCCACGCCGAGGATAATCACGTTTTTCACCACATATAAAGAGAAATGTCTTTTCATAAGTAATGTTTATTCTCTCCAAGTTCCATTTTTCTGTCTTTGCGCATTAATTGGGAGTTTAATACGTAAAATAATTCTGTATTCTGTTAAAGGCCTTCTGGGGAGGTGTCCCACTATGCGCCAACACGACATATCATCCTTAAAGGGACAGTTCACCCCTAACTCAAAACTACGCAATTTCCCTTTACCTGTAGTGCAGTTTGTGTGTCTAGATTGTTTTGGTGTGAGTTGTCGAGTTTTGAACAAATGTCTGCCTTCTCTCGAATATAATAGAGCTGGATGGCACTCCAGATGTGGCGCTCAAAGGGTAAAAAGAGAAAAATTATATAAATAGAATAAACATTTGAATAACTCAGAATCACTGCCTCTTCCAGAAATCACAACCCGGTAACTCAAGACGATCCAAAGACCAGTTTTGTTTCAGCTCTTCAAAAACGACCTCTGTGAGAGTGGCTTATTATGACTTAGAGTGTGTATTGTCAGGTGGTGACATCTAGAGGCTGTAGTAATTATTACAGCCGCAAAGGAGGACTTGAGGAGCAGCTGTATAAAGAGTGAAACATTTTGTATAGGGACGATTAGGTCAAACAGGCTCAGGACTTTGATCTAAGAGGCTGCTGTTCATGTCAAGTGCAAAAGCGAAAATCAGCGGTTACATTTTTTAATTCACTAATGTATCGACATAACATAGGCAGGTTTGTACCTGAAGTCACCGATGTAACGTAGCTATTTTGACCCAAACCACAGTGTTTTCCAAAACTAGGAGTGTATGATGAAGGGAACAGTGTCGTCTTGGGAGAGACTGGCAATCGATCGGAGTGTTTTCTCATCACATCTACTCATGGAGGAGGGGCTAGCAAATTAAGCTAACTAAGCTTGCTAACTTTACAGCTCAACTTTAAAAGTCAGAATATTTCCTTACATTTGAATGAAATGAGTTCCCTAATTAGCCTTCTATGATGTAGTTTTCATTGTCAGCGGTGGGGTACACCACTCATTTCTCTCACTCAGTCTCTTATCATAGCGATACTAAGTTAGCACATATCATTTGGAATAATGTCTTGTTCTAATTCATTAGGTTTGGAAAGTTATTAAAAATAAATGTCTGTGGCTATGAGATGTGCTCGAGCTGAAGAGGTTAAGCCCTCACATTCATGATAACAGACAAAATAGTTCCTTCATGAAACGGCTCACAACAAGCTCTGTGGATTACCTTAGTAACCTGCTCGTCATTTCTATACTCAGGCATCTCTATGGCTGATATCGCCGAAACTTGGCGACTCAAAACAAAGCAATCTAACAGATAAACAGCTCTACAGGTAAGAGGAAAATATGCATTTGTTTTATTTTGGGATGAATTGTACCTTTAGGGTAGCTTCAAACATGCAGATCAGTGGGGTACCGTGTTTTTGCCATATGGGATTCAGTCATGTTGAGGTGTCGAGCCTCTCCTCCTCGCAGTTACTGTCATGATGCATGTGTTGCCGATATCTTTCCAGCCCCCCGCACCCGCCTTCATCCCTTCAGTGCCGCCCCTTTCTCTCCGATCAGCCTTTACCATCTGTTTTGGCTCCCCTCCATTCTATCCCCTCATCTTTTTCTCCTCATCTTCCTGTGTTTTGTGCACTGTCCACCCTCCCTCCAGCTTTGTCTGTCTCAGTCCAGCCCCGTCCATTGTTTCCCCTGTGCCTCCCATTTCCGCTTTGGTGTTGCCCTCTGACCCCGCGCCCTGTCCTCCCCCTGTCCCTCCTGCTGACGGGGACCCCAAATCTTCTTGTTCTTCTCTTGACTGCTCCCCCTTTAAGTTTTTTTTTTTTTTTGGGGGGGTGGGGGGTGGCTAATAACTGTTGCCAGCAAGCTCCCACACAAAATCCCAGCGTGATCGCTATTGTGAGGCCCACAATGGCATACAGGCAGTAATGGCCATTAGCAGCAGAGGGGCTTGGCCTGTGAGCAGCGTTTAGTTGTGTTTAGCCCACATGCAACTTGGACCGCTGGTCAGATAATCCTCTATTGGTCAGACACACATCTTTAATCTCGAGTCCTGTTAGTGTGAAACTGTAAGAATGGACCAGAAAGTGCCTTCAGTGCCTTGATGATTTATGTGAATGAATTCAATGTGGGTGATACAGGCCAGTAACACACACACACACACACACACACACACACACACACACACACACACACACACACACACACACACACCCGTTGACACACACTAGTAATTGCACTTTGAAGATCAGAGAGCTCCATCGGCGTGGACCTCGTCGTCATGCCTGTCAGTCAGAGTCGGTCTCCGGGGAGACGGACATCACAAAGTTGGCGATCGACTGTAATGTTTCGAGGCGTTTGATGAAAACTCAGGTGCTCCTCTCATGAGTGGAGACATAACAGGCCACAAAGTTAATCAGATGGATGTTAAAAAAAAAAGAGCCTCATTATCCACAGAGCAGTATGAGTCCGTGTAGCATATAATATCAAAGCTCGACTGTGTTAGCAAGGCTGAGCGAATGTCAGTGAGGAAACCAAAACACGTTGTGTCATCTTCTGGATTAGTGTCTTGTTCCTCTCAGCTTCCAATTAACTTGCTAAAGAGACTCAAAGGGAGACACTTATGGGCCATTTTACACAAGAGTAAGATTTTGTTGCTGCAGAAGCGTTTGAGAAGCGCTCTGGATTCATAATTGACTCAGCGTAAAGGGTCAGTTCAACCAAATTACAAAAAAAGAAACCCTCCAAAATACAATATTTTGAAATTTTTCCCAGGTGGTAGTAATGGGAACTGCAGAGGGAATTAAAACCAACAAATATCTCAATAACTGTCAGATAAACTGAAATTATGTACACTCATTCTTGGTACCCAGATAATGACTTTAGATCCCCTTCCTCTCCTTTAGTGCTACCATGAGGTTGATTTCATTTGTTGGGTTTAAACAGCAACCTTAATGATTTTCAAACAACTTTGAATCACTAAAATATTGGTTGTTTGTTCAAAAGGACAATGTTAAACTAACCCAGCACTCTTTTCTTGACAAAAACGCCCCAAATGACACAAAGGTCACAGGGATGTAATGTCAGTCGTTAACATTTCTACAAACCACTGATACGATCAGGATTGACATTCATACCATGTGGTATTTGTGTCATATCACGTTCCCATGATGGGCTTATTAGCCATCTTTCACATAGGGAGGTTTTGGGAATTCCAGCCATCTTTGTGGCAACCAGATTCAATCATGTGTCTCAAGAGGTTGGACCATCTCCATCTGTGGTCATGGAGACCAAAACAGGTATTTTAACTCCAAACCACGATGTTTTCTTAACCCTAATCAAATGGTTTTTGATGATAAAGGTAACCAGAGCATAAGCACAGACAAGAGACAAGAGAGAAATAAAAATTAAAAAAATCAACCTAAACACACGTAAAATTGCAGCTTGAACCTATCTGTGGTTTTGCAGAAACTTACTTAACTTACATTTATTCTGCTGACTGCGTCGGGGGCATCTCTCCAAACTCAGATAAAACTGTCTGAACTAGGCAGTGCTGAGATTATGTTACTGCACTGCCCATTTCTCTCCTAACAAACATTAGGGAACATAATTTTCATGGTTTCTTTTCAACAGGAGGTGGTGGCCATATATATGAACCACAATCCTGCTCGTTGTCTATGTCTCACCTAAAACCTTTTCAAAAACATGTGCTAGTGTGCCCCGTGGATGTAATATGATTATGTTTATTACCAGCCAACCGCCTCTCTGCTTCCTGCTTCCAAACAGACAGGTACCCACACAATAAAGCATACTCCTCTTTATCGTCTATTTCATTCATAATTAGACAACAGCTTACAAAATTAACATCCTGCTGAATTGAAGAAGACTTTAAACAAGCAATGAGGCCATAAACTCATCAAGAAGCTGTTGACTGAGGTAATAAAGTCAGTGAGAAGTAGGATCATTTTCTCATAAGCTTCCATTGAATTAGGCTTTTTATTTCTGCAACCAGGCACCTCAAATTAAAGATACATTCACAGTTTTAATGCAGTGGCTTTAATGTGCATTGTAGCCGAGATGGAGTCAGATACCGGGTTATTTAATGTATCCTACAGTTAGAATTTCATATAGAAAACATCTGACAGGCAAAAAAAGGAGCTAATAAAATAAGCTGTTCAACATAGTTATATTCTCTATCATGTCCTGATGGACCCACACCTACACAAGGGGAGGTGTGTATTAGTGAAAAAAAGGGGAAGGTAAGTGTGCAGCTTCCCCTGCAGGCATATATTTCCATACAGTCAATGTGATATGTATTAGTCTGATATAATAAAAGTGTGACTGACTTCAGTAGATTTGGCTGTCTGCTGTCAACAGAGGACAAAGTGGAAAGAAATGCTAGCAGCGTAATGGTAACAGGCATTAAGAGAGACAGAGGGAGCGCCTGCAGATTTACTGCTGTGGAGTCCCACTGATGTGTCGTGTTTGACGATTATGGACAGCCCAGGGTAATAGCAATGTAATTAGGCCTTTACTGTCGTGTAATTCTCCGTCAAGCACATTGTCAATAGCTTGGCTGATGAGGTTGAAAGCGAGATTGGGATCCAGTGACCCGGGCCAGCCGCCGTAATAACAGCACACACACGCTCTCACCCACACACACACACACACACACACACACACACACACACACGGCGGCAGAGGAGGAGCGCTTGTAATGCAGTGTTGATGCTGTGATATTTGCTTTTGTGCCGGTGTTGATCTAAGCTGACATTATGCTGTATGGCCCTGATCGCTGTTTGTCTGAGTGTTACATTTGTCATCTGTGGGAGGGCAAACGAGGGATCAGGGGGACCGGAGAGCAAAGTGAGAGAGAGGGGGAGAGGGAGAGGGAGGGACGGCCTGGCAGGTGAAGGAGGGAGGGAATGGAGAGAGTGAGGGAGGGAGGCGGGGGTGTGTGTGTGCCCATCTCTTGTGTGTCAGTTGCAGATCTGCTGGTGCGGAAGCAGATCTTTTCCCTCAGTGACTCTATTAATTTACCTCATTTATCTTAACCACCTCCTCCTCCCCCCAATAAATACTGGAGACCTCAATCTGTGTGTGTGCGTGTGCACGCGCGCTTGCACGTCAACAACCACACATCTGTATGTGTGTGTGTGTGTGTGTATGTGTGTGTGTGTGTGTGTGTGTGTGTGATGGAATAAAAACACAGCAGCTCCCCTTTCTATTCCCAGAGGACAAATCCGTGGCGGAAAAACTCATTTTCCTGCAAATAGTTTGTCAGCCAAGCTAGGAGGAGTGATAAATTATCACAGACGTTAGGTGAAGGAGGGTGACTGGAAGAAGAGGGAAACCCTCTCTCACTCTCTCTCTCTCTCTCTCTCTCTGTCACACACACACACATGCACACACGCACACACACCGTTTCCTCTCATCCTCACTCACTTTCCCAAAATACTCCTCCCTCTACTTTCTCCCATCATTTCTATTTACGTCTGATTTCTCTCATCCTGCGTCTCACATTTACAGGAAGCTTCGATCGAGACGGCATACATGCATTTCACGTACAGTATGTATACAAACTCAAGCACGCGCATACTCACACACACACACACACACACACACACACACGGTGCAAGTTGGGAGAATGTGGCTGCCCCTACAACTCAAGTGTGACTCCCCCATTCCGAATGATAAATTGATGGCCAGAAAAATGGATTTGTTTTCAACTAGTAACACATCAAAGAAATAATAATTCTGTGCGGGGGAGAGTGGCGGGATGATGAATGGGGTGGACAGCTGGATCACAACGGAGCAATGGAGTGAGTGAGTGAGAGAGAGAGAGAGAGAGAGAGAGAAAGGGAGAGAGAGAGATGAAGGACTGGGGATGTGAGAGAGAGAAAACTGTAAAATCAACACACAAACATAAACAGTGTCAGGAGGCTGAAATGTGTTTTTGTGTGTTTTGTAACAGGCTAATTCTGGGCGGACAAGTCTGATCTGTGTCTCAATCGGCCAAATCAAATTTGAACACCTGTGTGTGGTGTGTTGGGCATCTCATGCCAAAGTCACGTGCATTATAGTGCTGCTAAAGCATCTTTGTATCTACTGGGCATGTTGTTGAGAGTTTCTTGTTGAGCCATGACAGCATTAGTGCACATGAATAAGCCACGTTCCTCTACTTAAAACTTTGATAGAACAAAACTTTTGTTGTGAACTTGGCTTTGCATGCAGATACGATTACATTGAAACTGAAAAAAGGACATGTAGAAGCACGCTTTTGTCTAAAATATTACTGTGTCATTGCAGATAAAGAGCAGAGCCTAGCACAGAAAGATCTCCATTATTTGTACTTCTTGTTATTTCTTGTTTATTTGCTTTAAAGGTGCAGCACGTAGTTTTGAGGAAGCCATTTTAATCAGAGGAGAAAGACACTCATTGACTGTTTTACTCTTCAACAAACTCTTATTGTTTTCACGACTCAATACAGTGGCCTTAAAGGACAAACACCATTTCATACTGTTTTACTTTACCGTTTACATGTGGCAGACCCTATTTAACCATATTTTCCTCTGAGAACAGCTTGTTATTCAGCAATTGAAAAGTAAATATTTCTGAGTTTGTATTATCACCTCATTAATATTGTAAATATATAGACACACAATAGCTTGTTATTGGCTCCAAGACTTTGGCATTGGTGGATGACCTCCAGGAAGAAGTTAAAACCATAGATATGTTAGACATCTCCTTTAGTTCGGCACTCAATCCTATAAACGTATCTATGATCATCACCAGTCTTCATTTTCAGTGCATTTAGAGATCAGAGGTGACTCTTTGTGTTTGACAGTGGGGTAGCTGAGGTTTGCTAGCTCAACAGGAAAACATCAGCCAGTGTCTGCAGCTGTTTGAGTCTGAGTCAGTGAGTGAGTCTAGAAATGCATCGTAGTGTGTTCGTCAAGAGAGTTACAGCTCTGCTGTTGCTGTATTCCTTCAGCATTGCCCCTCATGTAATTTCATGGAATTGCCCCAGCCAAAGATTTTCACCCCTGCCCTCTGATTTGAAAATGGAAAAAAAGCCCAAGTTTCAAAGCAATTCTTTGAGGGAAGAAAAAGTTCAGGAAAAAGTTCAGTATTTACTTCTTTGAAACTTTAAGAATATTTCATCTGAGCTGAGACTAGTATATCGTGTGTGTGTGTGTGTGTGTGTGTGTGTGTGTGTGTGTGTGTGTGTGTGTGTGTGATAAATATCCAGTTAGACTCAGGGCAACATCATTACAGCACGAGCTGCAGATGGATTCGATTTTAAAGAACCACTCAATATAATTAAGCACTCGTTATGCCGAACATGGGGCTCTTTATGCTCTTCATTTAGGAAGTTTGTCAAATGAGCTTTTGAGCTTGTCCGCTAAAAGAGGCCTGGTGGACTTCACTTACCATTTAATCACTGTTTTTAAGTCCTCCCTGTCCACTCCTGCTCCTACTCCATCACCGGAACATACGTATAGACACCTAAAAGAATCCAGATTTCAAAAACATGTCAGCAAAATCTGTTGGAATCCAGACAGAACTGATGATATAAATTACACAATACAATGTTGTCTTTTCAGATATTAAATATCATACATTTCTCTAGTCTGCTAAATTGAGGCCTTGTGAAGATCTTTATGAGCCGCGGCGCTTCACTTGTACTAGAATGGTATTTTTATTTTGGTCTAGAGGTTTTGATCAATCAAAAACAGGAAACATGATTCATCACACCTGAACAAAAAAACACTCCCAGTCCTGCTTCCACTGTCACCACTGTCTGTGTCTTCATAACAGGCTCGCCGTGCTTGTTAAACAGAAGAGCGAGCGCACAATCAACCACGGCTACTTTCAAGAGAACAATATTAACACATCAGTCTTTCTTAAAGGCGAGCACAGCCATAATTTGAATTTTACGCAACTCCCCGACGTTTGAATTAAAGGGGAATATATTTCCCCGGCAATCTATAAAATGTCTCTCTGCAGCTCCAGTCCTCCCACTCAGGTAGTCATCTCGCTCAGGTAATAACCGTTAGCGTGAGCACTAAAATCACCTCATCATGATCATCATCATTATCATCACCGTTCCCTTGCACTCCAACACATTTTACAATCATAGCCCGAGCCATAGTCATAAGACGATTGCATCCATATATTCACACAGTATTCAAGGGAATTATTTGGGACTGCCATCGAGCACAGCGGATCATTAAATGTAAGAGGTGTTCTTCTTCTTCTTCTTCTTCTTCTGCTTCTTCTTCTTCCCTCCAGGTTTTCGATGTCTATACACCCAATGTGTGTTTTCATCCTGCTCATTTTTTCCCAACCATATCTTATTTCTATTCTTTTTATCGTCCCCCCCCCCCCCCCCCACCCCCACCCACCCACCCCCCCCCCCCAACCCCTCCACTCCCTCTTCTTTCCCTTCGCAGTGATTGATGGAGTTAGGCAGCAGAGCACAGAGCAACGTGTGGCCAACAGTCCAAGACAGCCTGCATCTGAGGGAGAAGGAGAGAGGTTGGTGTGGCGGTGGTGGTGGTGGTGGTAGTGAGGAGGAGGAGGAGGAGGAGGGGGAGGAGGAGGGTGGAGGATTAAACGAAGAGAGAGGTAAAAGGGAGGGACGGAAAGAGGAAGGGAAACGGGGAGTCGGGGAGTGAGAGTGTGTGTGAAAGAGAGAAGGGGAGGGAGGAAGAGGGAGAGAGAGAGAGAGAGAGAGAGAGAGGGAGAGAGGGAGAGAGAGGGAGAGAGGGGAGCTCAGCTGAAAGCCACAGACTTAATTCTATGCATCATTAAGCAGTCTCACTCAATGCAACATCCCCTATACATCATCCACGCTCAGTAAACACAACGGTGACATTACATTAGCAACTGCAAATGAATTTTCTTTTTAGAAGGAAATTGAGAATACTCTCTTTCTCTCCCTCTCTTTTACCCTCCCTGGCACAGGCAAAAAAAAAAAAAAAAAAAAAAAAAAGCTCGAGTACCGGCCATAAAAAGCAGGGAGTTATAAACAAAATAAAAAAAACCACAAACAATATTTCCCCTTTTTGCCTCTCTGGCACACACACTCTCTCCAGTTTGGCAGACAGAACAGAGCAGAGGCATCGTGCACAAATGCATCCTGCTGTAATTTATTTATAATATGAAAGCAACATCATAAACATGAACATTTTTATTCACGCCGCTGCAGTAAATATAGATTTTTTTTTATTCAAAGACAAGTTATCTTTGCGACTTGGTGACGCCCAATCTGTTTGTGTGGTTTTATTGTGATATCGTTCAATTTGTTAAACTTCATAAGTCCTCTACATAAGCTTCGCCAATGTGATTTAAATGCACTCATGGATTTAAACAGCTGGTGTGTTGCTGCTGTGTCAGTAAAGAGAAATTAGTTCATAACATGCAAAATATATTTGTTGTAACAAGATGTTGTGTTTATCACATAATTCCGAAATATAAACTTATTACATTACATAAGAAGCTTTCCTTGTTATAACACTCATGTTATAACCACTTTATATTATAACAATAAGTTACCATGTTAAAATGTAAACTGTTTAATGTTATTACAAAGACAAATCTATATCATTCTAACAACCAGCGTATTGTTATAATGTGAAATGTTTGTGTGCCATGATAATGTTGAAAACATCTTGTTAAAACAATACAGTTTTTATGTCTTAATGTATTCAAATTTATGCCATAGCTATTTGTGTACATGTCGCTAAATCAAAAATGGGTGGCAACACGCAAACTAGCTCTCACTTAAAAATATGTTGTTACTAGATAGTTACACCAACTGCCAGCCGTAATTGTTGCCAAGCTAACGGAACCTACTGCTAATGTTAGCTTGTTAAATATTACCAGCAATTGTTAGAATCGTGGTTTAGATTAAAATACATTATATGGTTGACATATCTAATCAAAATGCTGTTTAATGGTGAGTTAAACCTAAACCTCAAGGCAGAAGATGTTATGCCAACATTAGCTTAAATGAGGTTACCCTAAGTGCCCAAATATCTCTGGTTAGGTCAGGGTTAGCTTAAAAGCGGTTCAAGAGACGTCACTTACCTTTTTATTGTTCTTCATATTTATCAACTCTCTGGAGTTCTTTTGCTTGTGTTTACAAAGCACTTTGGTCAACTCATGTTGTTTTAAAATGTGCAATAGAAATGAATTTGACTTGACAACTAAGGTCATATTCCGCTCACATAATAAATTATTTAAAAGAGAACAGCTTTGCACCATGTGGGAAGTGCTGCAAACAAACACCACACATTTTACAACATTAGCTTAAATGAGGAATCCCTCAACATCCAAACGTTAGCTAAATCAGATATGTCCCTCTCACTGATAGCTAATGACATGAATGCTAATAACTTAGTGGCCAAACGCGCTTCAGGTGTTTTCACCTACCGTTTTGTTAGTTTTCACGTTTCTCATTTTTTTGTTGGAGAAAATATTATCCCAAATCTGTAACATGTAACTTAATCTAACACAAGGTAAAAGACTGTTGTTAGCTAGCTTATCAAATGAGCTAAAGGAGAACAGTTTGGCATAAAAAAAATGAAGTTGACAGAAATCTAAAACATAACAGCAGAAGTGTGTCACTGAAGTGCCACTTCACTACTGTTCGCTGACACAGCTGTTTAGACTGACTACAGATTTTTAAAAAAAGGATATTTGTTTGACATATTTGATCTGAAACGTGATTAAAAATGCTGCTTATTAAAAGTGCTAAATTCTGTTAGCTTAAATGACATCAGCCTGAACTTAGGCGAGGTTAACATTAGCTTAACTCTAAACACATATTTCACATATATAAACAGATTCATACATTTACATTGTCTGAAACTATCATTAATATTTTTGGATCATATTTTTGGTCACTCATTTGAAAGGATAACCCAAGAAAGCACAAACTTGATCCTGATGTTTATTATAAACGGGCCACGCACACAGATACCAACATCCAAACACACAGAAAACCCACAAATCTTAGCTGTAATGCCCAGGACACGTGAGTACCATAAATTATCAAGCAAGTCAAATGAATAATTATGTTTTTATTACACAAATTATGCCCTTTCCCCTAAACTAGTCAGGCTCTGAGGCCTGGGAAATCTATTAAGGCTGTGCTATAGATCATCCCATCCACTGTGGCGTGTATATAGATCGGTCGGCTCATTTGAGGAATATTGAATCGGTTACAGTAAAGTAAGCCCCTGGATTGAGTCAAATGTAAAAATCCATGCATGTGTGAGGAGCTGTCAGCGGGTGCTGTAATGACGGATGGCGCTGGGTCTCTGTTTCAGGGAGAGGTGATAAAAAGTCAAATTATGAGTGCCGGGGAGGGACAAGAGAGTGTGGGGGAGCGAAGACAGAGAGAAGAGAATTGGACCAGATCCGTCAAATGATAAGGGCAATCAGTCAATCTGGGAAACGTTTCGGACGATGGAGAGTGTTATTTCCTCCCAGCGCAGTTCGGAGTCAAGGGTCGGTGAGGGGTCAAGAGTACGACCCCCGACCTCGCACTAGCGACGAGTTATTGATTCACGCTCACCACTGTTTACCCATGTTATTATCTGCTAGACGTGATTGGTTTCCAATTGAGGTGATTCGTAGTGAGAGTACTTAAACACCAAGGAGAGTTAAGAACTTCAGTAGCAATAAAAAATCATGTAACTCTTCACCCGATGTACAGAAGTGCACTACACACTTGCTCTTTTTTTTTACAGAAACAACCCAGTCTTTCTGTTTTGTTATTTTTTTGTTATCAGGAGGAAAAAAAACATATTTTTCTCTTTAAGTACAGGAGCACGTGGAATAGAAACAACCGTACAAACACACCTGAACACACAACCTCACACACTTAAGAGGACTTTCAAAATATTCAGAAAGTTATGCTGTTTACTGTAATTTTAGTGCTCATCGTACACAGTTTGTTTGCCTTTGTGAGACATTCTGCTTCAAATTTAGATTTGTACCGAACATTAACACACAATGTTTCCCCCTGAGGAAAAATTTTCTATGTGCCTTGTGTAATTTACACTGTAACCTGTTTCGAAAAATAAAAAAAACTGACTCACTATAACCTTAATAGCACAGTGTGCAGGGAAAATTTATCATTGAGCAGGAAAATCCAAAAGTTTGTTTTGTGGGTGAAATTCTCGAGATTCCAATCACGCAAGACCACGATAACCAATACCGGTATAAAATAGCAAACTCCCAAAACATGTGAATAGATAAGCATGTCAAAGATTACATAGTCCTTCAATTGTGTTACAATTTAAACGTCGCAAAACTCCCAAAAGCCAGAAGCATGATGTGAAACAGGACAACATCCTCCTGAGGAGTCAGCCAGAGTTTCTGGTAGCATCTTGGCTCACGCTGACACCATCTACCATTTCTGCTTTCTGTCTCGGGAGCATCAAACGGAGCCATGGACCCCCTACCAGGCCGACCCCCGCGCTGACCCCCCTCACGCTCCTACACTGACCCGCTCCGAGGTGTGAACTTCTGTCCCCCTCGGCTGATAGAGCCTCCTGATCATTTTTATAGTCCTCATCCTACGCTGTTTATGACTCTGCAGTTTGATTACAACGAAAGGGTGGGGGGGTGTTTGGAGCGGTGAGAGCTCCGGAGAGGGCTCACACACAAACACACATCAAAGCAGCTATGAGAGGAATGTGGACATTTGTTGTTTGTTTTATTATCCAGCACCAGCACTTATCTGCTTAATCATAAAGGATTGGCCTGGGAAGGGAGGCAGGAGGGAGAACACTGCGCCGGCCAAACAAACCGTCCCCGACACTGTCGTAGTAACCGAGGGACGGGCCAGGTTTGTTTTGGTTATAGCAGCGTGCAAGGTTACAAGAGCAGAGGAACAGTTTGCTTTAACTTTACAGGTCCTAGCAGAGGACAAGCTGTCGCTGTTACGCATAAGATGCATCCGAGTGATTCAGCTGCAGCTCGTCCACTATTTTATGCGGCGTAACATTAGTTAAGATTACATTACGCTTCTTACAATATCACGATGCATTATCAATGATAGATTACTGTCATTATCATTTAATCTATAAGGAGTATTGCTGATGAATCATTTCGAATGTTACCGTTTGGTGGTGCCTCGGCCTGCTCAGTCATCTCCTGGATCCACACACTTCACATGTATTTTAATTTGTATCAGATATTCTGTCAGTGTAACTTGTAAACTGAGATTTTACTGTTGTTGTCTGTGCACGCGACATTATTATTGCATGTCTGTCTGTCCTGGGAGAAGGATCTCTCCTCTGTGGCTCCTCCTGACGTTTCTTACATCTTCTGTGATTGTGATTTTGGGCTAATTTGAAAAAAAAAAAAAAAAAAAAGATCTGATTAAAAGAAGCAAAAGAAATAGCAAATCCTCATATCTGAGATTTTTTTTTACTTCCACCAAGAAGGATACATTTTGGCCCGGGTCCTTTAGTTGGTTGGTTTGTCAGCAGGATTACACAAAAACTACTGAACAGATTTTCACAAAAACTCGGATGGAGGATGGCTCTCGGCCCAGAATAGACCCCATTAACATTTGGTGTGGATCCGGATAAAGGGACGGATCCAGGAATGTTCAGAGACTGTTGGGCCTCGGTGTGGGTATGCGCTCTACTGAGTGCCATTCTAGTTTATTCTGGAACTATTTTGTTTTCTGGCCTTTTCTTTCTTTTTTTGCCACTTTTTGAACTTCTTGAATCCATGTTCCTGTTTGAAATGCCAAATTCCGATGCACTTACATACAGTATCTTTACTAGTATAGTCCAACAGTAATAAAGGTTACAGCATGTTTGGTCAGTAATCCATGTCTCTCCTCCTCCTGCTCATGCAATAAAAGAGAAAAGAACCGTGCAGAGAGCAGAATCCTTCTCCGACAGTGTAAAACCACCAGTTCCAGTGCTCCTGGTGACGTCTTATCCTACCAAACAGGCCAAGTGAAGAAAAATGCACGAAGGAAAAGAAAGAGGCAAAGAGAGCTACCTCAAAAAAAAAAAAAAAAGACAGGAGTCATGCAAGTGCGGTGACGTGGAGAGCAGGGAGGGAATTGCTAACTGCAAAACCAGCAGGAAGTTAGCTGAATCTAGGACGACGACGCTTACAGCAGCTTTGGTGACTTGAGTTGATTCCTGCTGTTGAGCCATTTCATTGTAAGGGTGTGTCGAGCTCCTCAGTCACAAAGATATACATGTCTATTGTCGATGTCTGTATAGCTAATATGAAAGAATCACCTGTGTTGCAACACCACTGTAACCATGGTCTTTACCCCCGACCGTTGAAAGTGTGCTCTGTCAGTGTTGTCAGCTATAGGACAGGCCACATGAGGTGTATGCAAGGGTTTAGGTTCCGTTCACCAGCAGTCTCAAAGCTTATAGTGCTCGTGGCAGTGAGACGACCTCCCCCCTCGGTGTGAAATGCATTAGAAAGTCAGGTGAAGTTTTGCAGTCCACAAAACATTTCTCAAAAAAAAAAACAAAAAAAACAAAACAAACAAAAAAAAACTAAAGTTGGCTTACAGCTTGTCTGTTGTAATTCAAGTCTCCTGAAGCCCTGTTTGTGTTTTTCATTTTTTTTTTTTTACTTTCTACTTTAGTTGTTTATGAGCGCTGCAACATAGTTTTGCTGCAAAGCTCTAGAAAGTAGAAAATGAACTTTTTCTGTCAAATTGAGCTGAGGTAGAAATACTTTCTTCCGATGTTTGCAATGTTTCTCTCAAAATTAAATACCAGTAAGTCACAGGTTATTAGTTGTTTAAAATGTAATTACGAATGTAGCTATTTAACTTACATCATCAAAATAATCTAACTTATTGCATCTGACAAATATTTTAAACTGGGAGATAAACCTCAAAAGTCCTGAAAACATACATTTGATGGATTCAACACAGGTTAAGCAAAATTGGCAATTGAGAGGTGGTGCAAAGTCATTAACATGAGTGCAATCCAAATGTAGAGACAGCCCTTTAGGTATCGTACCCTTGATGGTGTCGCACTCAAATTGGTCACAGTGACTTTGCTGACTCATGTTGTCTGGAAATATACCAAAAAAAGACATTCCTGTACAGCTGAAAGATGTAAAGAATCAGGATGTATGTTACATTCTACAACTTTTTAGCTAAAAAGATTATATATTTGGATGTGACTCCTTTGTAATCACCAATGTTTTGATTAGTGACTGTAATTTGATTAAATGTTTTTCAATGGCTGACAGTTAAATGTATTTAATGATTCCATAACGTAAGGCCATCATGTTTTTCTTAGTCAAACCATCATCTGAGTCTCAGCGCTGATGCATCCTACACCACCGCTGTAACACAAAGTGACTGAGCTGTACTTACAGTGTGCGTGATATACAACACTTTAATTAAGTCACAGGATCTCACCCTCCTTCTCTCTCTTTCTCTCTCTCTCTCTAGCCCTGTGAGTCAATCAGACTCTCTGCCCTTCGTTTCCCCCTGTGTGGGAGGCCGGTGTGTTGGCCTGAGTAGCTGGGAAAGTCCCATGATTTATGGCCCTTTGCAGGCCTGACTGCCTCTCACCTCGCTGATGATAGAGCCAGAGGTAACGAGGACTGGTTGCTCCAATCCACTCTCCTGTTTGGTAAATCCAATTTTATTCATTTGGGATTTAAGGGCACTTTCTCAGCCTTTGCCGTCTGATGCTACTGGAAGATTCAATTGGGGAGATTTATCAGAGTACTTGTATGTGTAATTGGGTATATTCTTTACAGGTTGGGTGATGATCACATGGATTAGATGTTAATGATTAAGCACTCTGAAGGGTGAGAGGGGGCATTTTATTTTCAGTCTCACATGGTAGACTTTCATTTCCTCATTCATTACTTTTCTCTCTTTTGATGTATGCGCAATAGAGCTTTGTAAAAAATGTGTCATGCATTTTTCGCATACATTTTGAGCAGCTTAAGCTGAATAACGGCAGGTTTTTTGTTCTCATTGTGGCTTAATATTTACCTTGTGGCTCCTTGATGCCCTGGTCAAGTGTCCCACACTGCTGAATCGACAACATTCAACCACAGAAAACTATGCTGCCACATAAATCTAAAGCACATACTGAGAGCAGAATCATTATGAGGTCCGTTTTGAGGCTCTCTGCACTTGTTTCAGTCTCGATCGGAGGATCAAGCAGCTCTGACATATTAAAATCAGCCAACCTTAGATACACAGAGGGACACACACGAACACACACAACACCAGCAGCAGTAACTCAAGGCCAAAAGAGGAGGTTTATTTTTATCATGGGCAAAGGCGCCAAATCATGTTGGTATGAAGGGGGCTATATAAATGCAAATTGTATTGGAGAGCTATTAGTCCTGGAAAAGGTTTGTATGTAAATGCCCTATAGGACCACAGCGGAGCACTCGGCCAGTTCAGATTAGCGGGGTTTGTGGCAAATGTGCTGCAAAAGACAAAATAGAAAAATAGACGGAAAATGCAATTGCCTTGTGGTAAATCATGGTGAACAAGGTGAGTAGCTGAGTAATTGAATGGCCAAGGTGTTTCTGTATGGTTTATTGTGTATGCAAGAGAGATGTACTGGGGTCGGGTCTCCGTGTGCATGTGCAAGCGTTCATGTTTTATGATACAGATTTTTTTTTTCCCTACCTGAGCAGAACACAGTGTGGCCATATGCAGCTCTGTGACAGCGGGAGTGGAAGCAAAATGTGGAAGCATCCCCAAATGTGTTACTGCCGATTAACCGACTAGTTTATGGCCTTGAATCTTTTTGTCACACTATGCTGACTAGAGAAATAAAATGGTGATTATGAAATGAACAAATCGAATATGGCACAGGATGCCACATCGTTCATGAGAGGCAGGGGGTTTAATAATTAGGCATTAGGCTGTGGGAGACAACGCTGGCGCAAGGTCGCCCTCTAGCTTCAGGTGGAGAGACTCACAGGCATACGACGCCCATCAGTCATGAATCCAGCACACAGAACGCTGTCTCTACACACCCTCACATTGAAAGTACCTCTTTACAGGAACACTGAGATAAGAGCATACAGTTTGGTTAAAATAGCCTAATATATACAGTATATATATTTCAAGATACACATTGTAGAATCACTGTATTGGCAACTTCTACTCATAAAATGTTTTAAAACTGCCATGCAAGAGCAGAGTGACACAAAAATAAAGGTTTCATAAAAATAAAAAACATAAGAAAACATTCTGTCACCTCTGTGTCCTGGACATTAAGTGACTAGGTGGCTCAAGTTTAAAGTGCAACGGCATTTCTTCACAGATCCTTCGCTTCCTGAGTCATTTCTTCCAAAATGATATATTTCTGCAAACCCAGGTCATACCATCCTGGAAAGAAACACAGAGTGACGGATTATGTTAGCTGGTGAGAATTCTGTATATTTGTTTACCCTATCATTCTGATTGTCTCTTTTATTCTGGTATTTATAATTTTTTTAGACATGTTGTTATTATTACATTCAAAATAGAAGGCAAGGGAAGAATTTATTGCACAGGAAATGTGTTTTTTGACTGTGATTTAAGAAATGCTTTCATTTAAAAGTATGTTTGCAAACCATAATTAACAGCTGTTATTAGGGCAAAATGACATCCTTCTTTGGCAGCCTACTAATGAGGAGAGACACAAGCGGCTGCATCATAACCTGCATATGCTCCTTCACTACACTGCCAGTGCCTCCAGATTTTAACTAACAAAAATAATTAGGAAGTCTCATTTAGAGTGAACTGTTATCTATCAATCTGGCTGTCAGGGGAGATAAAGTTTTATAAACATTGTCTTTCTGTTGCTGGTAACGGACTCAATCAATGCATTAATAGCAAGGTGAACACATCTAGTCACAGAAGACAGAAAGATGACAACGTGCATAACTTCTAATCTGGGCCATTTTATAAATAGTATGTATAATTTGAGCAGGAAGGATTAAACATCCAGAGCCAGCTGAAAGCAACCAAAATTAGCAGCAGGGGTGCAGCTGGTTAGTTAAGTAACACGCACAAAGGTAAATCAGGAAGTATTTGCCAAGAAGGTTTTAATGTGAGATGACAAAAGCAATATTTACATGTTGTTGGTTCTGATGTGGTCTGACTAAATTTCGTGTGAAGTCCGTTATGTTTATCAGCTTATTGCTTGTCACTGCAACATTTAAGTTTAATCAAACTAACAAACTGAATGTAATAAATAGAAATTGAAAAGTAATCAATACCACTCAGTCGGCAACCCACCCTGTCTCAACCCTGACTGTGCATTTGCACTCTGTGTTTGCAGACTGTGAGTATTTACCTGCACTCCTTCAGCTGTGACCGCTGAGCAGGCCTGGACCTGCCACATGCGATCCCGTATCGTGTGCAGATTGAGACTTTCTGCCAGCTCAGACGCCGGGGTGGCTGTCATCAGGTCCTGCTTGTTGGCAAAGATTAACAGCGGCACACCAGCAAGCTTTTCTTCCTCCAGCAACTCAGCCAGCTCCTGGAGGAGCAGACACACGAGGGTATCAGTGACAGGTGCAAAATAATATTGACTTCTGGCTTGAATTGCTTACATTTTTCAATGTCTACTGTTCGTGATGAGTTTAACGTCTTACAATAAGGATACTTATTAACCCTCAAAATGTCCCCTAATAAAATTACATGATCGGTTATCACATATAATATTATTGAATGTCTTTCAGGAAAATTTCAATTGTGTCTCACCAGATTCGTCTCTTCAAACCTCTTCCTGTCTGAGCTGTCAATCACATAGATCTGCAAATAACACAATTATATATATTACCAAAATATAACATAACATGCAAAAAGTACTATGTTTTGAGGACATACCAGTACATCTGTATTCTCAAAATAATTTCTCCAGTATGGTCGGATCTTGCGCTGACCTCCAATGTCCCAAACATTCAACTTGAAGCCAGACGACTGAACACTCTTTATATTAAAGCCCTGTTGAAAGACAACACAGATGCGCCATGCTTTATTTAATACTTGCTTTGGGTGAATCGAAGCATGGTTTGGCTGGAAAATATTTGTACTTGTGTGGGGGTGATGTGGCTGATGTCCTCAGCTGCCAGCTGTTTCAGCAGAGTGGTCTTGCCAGAATTGTCCAAGCCAAGCAACAGTAAACGCACCTCCTGTTCTGGAGACTGCTTTAGCCTCCGAAGGATGGACAACAGGCCCTGCAGGTGGATCAGTTAGAAATGATGAGACAGCAACTTCGAGGACAACCTTTATGGAAACCTGCAGGTCTTTTCTGGCTGTGTTGTAAAGAATCTTGGCCTAAGCAGTATCAGGTTAAGCGCCAGATGACGGAGGCCAGCATGATGTCAGGGGTTGGCAGAGGAACCTGGCACAGCTTAACACTCATCTCACAGCAGGAATCATCTAGAGCGTGAGGATTTAGCTGTTAGCCGCTTGCAGTGACCTACACTTGTGGCAGGCCAAGAGCTCTGATTGGCCGAGATTAGGCATGTGCACAGTGAGTGGCTTGTGTCCAAATGTGGTAAGCTATTTACCTTGCACCATGAAAATGGTGTCACTGCAGCCTGTAACCTGTATGTGAAGAAGTTTGTGTTTATTATATCAAATATAGAAACAACTGATTTTTAATGGGGTTTTTTTGTCGACTCTAACACATGAAATTAAGCATGTTTTATTTGTTTTTTTCTTGATTTCTTAACTTTAACTTCATCATTCCTGATTTGTCATCTTTGTCTCCTTGTTTTCATAATCGTAAACTTTAACTTCTGTTTTGAATGAGTGAACTGTCACAAAATCATAATGAAATATAGTTTGAATGAAAACTATTACAACTTGAAAAAAAACGAAACTCACATTTTACTTATATGTAGACATGTATTATTTTCAGGGACATCATCACCATCGGGCTCAGTTTAAACTTATTGTTGAAATTTTGATGGTGACAACTTTCTCAAAACTAACGTTAAGCTAATGCATCATGTTTATCTATGCTAACTAGCTAGGTGACACACTCACTGGCATATAATGTTAGCCTAGCTAACATTTTATGCCAGTGAACAAAAACTAGCTAATAGTATTTTAAGTGTCACACACGCTATTAAACAACTGTCATTCAAATAAAACATTTTTTAAAAACTCTCTTGCTCTAATTTTTGAATGAATCATGATAACTCACCATGTCTTCCTCAGGTGTGTGTGCGTGTTGTGGCCCCTGTTCCAACTGAGTGGATTAACGTCTCTCCAACCATGACTTCTGCAGGAACAACGGCCAAGTTCTGTTGCTAGGGAACCCGTGACGTCAGCATAAACAACGAGACAGCTGGCTGTCCGTAGCACGAGGCCGACCTCTTCATAATAAACTTTGACTCATCATTTGATGCATATTTTTACCGGTGAATTTTTGATTAGTATCGATTTTCCTTTCTGCCCATTTAAAACATGTTAATGAAGCTTCAAGATTCAATTAATCATTATGTAACACAAGACTGCACAAAGAGATAGGGGCTTAATGTTGCTTATAAAACAAAATGCCCTAAATGGATGTGTGAAAAAAAAAATCAAATCATGAACCTTAAAATAATCTCAGAAGTGTTGTAATAAACTTTATTGTTATAACAGATATAAAGGGGAAAAGCTACAGTGAGTCATTATAAGTGAAATGAATAAAAGTTAAAAAATAGGCAAGAGCACAGAGAACGAAAGAGAGGGAAAGTAATGCAAAAATATAAAGAATTATTGGTTACAATAATTAGTAATTTCTTTGAGTTTGACAACTAAATAACTACATTTAAAAATACACCACATTGGCTCAGTCACCAAAGTAACTGGTAACTATTTACCTAATAAGTATAATGAGTAAACAGTACAGTATTCCTCTCTAGAAGTATAAGGTAGCAGAAAATGGAAATACTCAAGTAAAGTACAAGAACCTCAAAACAGTAGAGTAAATGTACTTTGTTACTTCACTGCTCACTCAAGAAGAAGAAGAAGAAGAAGAAGAAGAACTTGAACTTGCAGTGTCTGAAATCATATGTTTGCTCACACACTGATACACAGCGCCCTCTACAGTCCAGCGGCCGCCTCCGTTTCGGATTACAAATAGTGCCGTTTCTGAGTCAAGGAACAACAAAAACATGTCCGAGAACGACTGGCTCAATCGTTAACTAGCATCAGCCACCTGCAGTCACATCAACAAATCATCGTTTCGACCGACTGCTATATGATTCCCGTCGTGTTCACGGCCGACAACCCAGAAAGATGCCGCAGAAAGCACTGGGATCCATTGTAGGTCTTCTTTGTACCGGGACCTGTCTGGTGCAGGTAAGCCGCCGCTAGCGCTCCTGTGGTCGGCTGCCGCTTCCAGCCGAGGCCGCGGCTCTCGGGGTGGGTGAAGGCCTTGTTGCCGATCCTTTTTGTCTCCTCCACAAAGGAAACTGGGCACGGTTCGCTACTGTATACCGTGGATGACGTCAGTTACTCAAAGTTTTCATTTATATTTCGACAGTTTACTTGGTGGAAGATTTGAGTCGGAACTCAAAAATCGACACGGAGGTGTTTTATTACATCGTATCCACAGTTTGAATCAAGGGTATGAAGATTAACGTTAGCCGCAGCTAACTGGTACCCGGCAAATTGACGTGTTTATTCCACAGTTGATGTTGAGGAGCAGGACGGGGCAGTCGGACCCAGTCCGTCCAGTTTGCTTCCCTGATGGAATCGATATATTCAATTTAGTATAAAATTCCACGTATTTTTTCATCTGCACATTTCTTACGGTGCTGACATCGTTCGGCAGCGAAAGAGTAACGTTGGCGTCATTTTTCCATTACTCTAATTTAAAAACCACTTGCAGCGTTGTTGCACTAAATGATAATCGTGCTTTACTGTTTGCAGTATTTGTCATCGCTGTCTCTGACAGTAAATGAGCGCACACATGTTTAAACGCAATAATTGACACTGAAGTGATAAATGACAAAGCCCAAACAGATCCCAGAAATAGGTCAGTCTGTCAAGCGCTTGCTATGTAACTTGTGTGATTCAGTGTTGACTCACATATTCGCTTTGTTTGCCTCTTGTGTGTGTGTGTGTGTGTGTGTGTGTGTGTGTGTGTGTGTGTGTGTGTGTGTGTTTAAGGGGAAGGAGTTCTGTTTTGGGGTGAACAATGAACAGTACCGCTGTGAGATGGGCTACTGCTGTGGAGAGACAGAGTGCTGCACCTACTACTACGAGCTCTGGTGTAAGTCCGAATGGATCTTTATTCCCCCCTCTGTTTCCAGTTGTGATCACATAAATCACACCGTGTTGCTCTCCCTCCCACTGTACATTTAATCCTTTGTTTTAGTGAGTGAACTATCTCAAGACTGATGTTTTAATGTCCTCAAATTACTGTCACTTTAACAGGAAGCAATACTGAAAGCAAAACCACTTTAACCTCTTTAACCTGT
The DNA here is from genome assembly GCF_904848185.1 of Acanthopagrus latus. Taxonomy (NCBI): domain Eukaryota; kingdom Metazoa; phylum Chordata; class Actinopteri; order Spariformes; family Sparidae; genus Acanthopagrus; species Acanthopagrus latus. The sequence goes on along the minus strand of NC_051050.1, from coordinate 15,428,800 downwards.
GGCTTACAGGTGCACTATGCAACTTTTGGGCTGGCCTATAAACAGAGATTGAGCTCATGTTAACCTACCTGAGTTTTAGATGTACTTCAAAGTAGGGGTGGACCGGTCATCTGCACTAGACGATTATTTGGGCCGATGTTCAGCATTTTTCTGATTATTGGTATCGTGGACTTTTCTGCTGGATTGCCGATAAGATAAACTAATTTAAAAATGTGCTACTTTGGCTCTGATCCAACAGTCTCTCCCACAGCGTCCTGCTCACAACACTGTCTGATTGGTTACTTATCGCAAGGTAAAAAAAATCTGAATCTGCAAAGTAACTAACCTAAATGTAGCAGATGGAGTGTAAAGAATCAGGAAATGGAAGTTCTCAAGTTAGGTACCCAAAAATCGTACTCGAGAACAGTATTTGAGTGCATTTTATTTAGGTTAATTTCATCACAGGTTGTGTTCAATTTACAGAGATTTTCATTTCATACTGCAAATATCCCAAATATCGTTTTTCAGTCCTTGATTTCTAATAATTGGTATGGGCCCTGAAAAAACCATATCGGTCAACCCCTGTTTTGAAGTTACATGTTTACATTTGTGTATGTGAACATTAGAGCAAAACAGTCTTGAATTTTGAGTTTTGGTGGGTTATGATCAAAAAGAGTGTATTGCCTTCAGAAGTCATGCAGTTCCACAAATTACGTTTTATGGAAAAGTTTTATAGTGCCCCTTTAAGATTGATTTATCTGTCATGATTAGGCATTGGACGACATGAACAGCAGCCTATGCCATGTTGAGTTTCAGGGAAAGCCTTGCTTAGTTAGTTTTATCAGTAACCTGTGGGTAGTGCTAAGATTACATTGAACCTGTCCTGCCTCATAGGGTTCTGGTTGGTGTGGACCCTGATCATCATGCTTAGCTGCTGCTGTGCCTACCGACACCGCAGAGTAAAGATGCGTCTACAACAGGAGCAACGTCAACGCGAGATCAGCCTCATGGCCTACCAGGGAGCCTCCAGCTCCTTCATTTCCCCTCCACCACTCAATCTACGTGAGTACAGTTTTGCTGTATAATTTAGTTGCTTAATATAGTCTTGAATTTTCTACTTGAAATTCAATTTTTCGGTGTCGTCTTGAAGCCTTATGTGTAGGCTGTGTGTTTCTCAAAACCTTTGACAGTTGTTCAGTGCCCGCTCCCTCAGATGCAGAGGTCACTCTCAGATATCTGTATTTTAAAAAGAGATTAGGAGTTACAAACAAGGTTGTGGTGTTGTAAGCAGAGAACCACAGATAATATTTTCTACAGCAACTTCCTCCTGCACCTCCTCTGGGATCCTCATGTGCTCATTGACCTGCTGGGAGATTGCTTTTCTGCTGGGTCTGCCCTGATTCAGTGCAGAACCAGACACCTCTGCCTGTCCGGCAAATAGAGGACAGCCTTCCTACAGGCGTATTATTATTTTGGGCAATTTTCAAACCTTGTGTTCTTAGGTGAGGGTCAGAATCTTAAACTCAGCTCCCTCCACCACCAAAGTACAGTAAAACGTCCATACAAAAGGAGCAAATCGCACAATGTTTGTTGTTATCCACACTGTCCTTGGAGCAGCCGTTCTCCCCTCTTCCTGTGTAGAACGGCCACCTTTAACCGAGAGACTCATAACCTTAGAATCAGAGGTGCTGATCCTCATCCTGATCTTGTCGCACTCAGCTAGAAATTTGAGTGTTTATTGGAAGTCATGGTCTTGCGTTACCAGATAGAGAGCAGACAGCAGAGATGCCACTCTCATGTCAGTGAAACGTGATATCTTGTCTACTAATATCACAAACAGAACGTGGGACAAGGTGCACACTTGTCAGAGTCTGAGGCCCACAGCCAACATGCTTGACTTAGTGTCAAGAATGTAAAAACAACTCTGGACCGCAAGAGTACATGTCACCCAGGTCTCTGTGTGAGTCACTGTCTGTGTACTCTCACAGAGACCCGGGTGGCATGTACTCTCTCTTCTCTTCCCACATCGTATCATATGGAACACACTGATAAGCCGTTTCTAAATACACAGGGTACATTTTAGCTTTCTTAGGTATGCCTTCCAAACCAAATCTTCATTTTAAGTGTGTTTGTGTCCAATAGTCATGTTCGGCTGTATTCTGTGAGAACATTGTCTTGTTTTCTGTTCTAGTTGGGACTGCTGTGCGAGTGTGAAGTGCTGTTTTGTGAAATAGACAAGAAGGGAATTCACAGTGCGTGCAGAAATTGATCAGCAAGTCACAGTTTAATCGTCATAATGTGCCACCCTTCTAGAAATGCTATCGGATGTTGAGTCCCAGTGAGGGCTGATAGGGATGTCTAGATTAGATGTTGACATATGGGAAAGTTGATCCTCCAAGACATTTAATCAGGAACACTTAAGTTCGTCCCATGTGGACCACAGAAGAGCCTGAGAGATAAAGTCTTTTTGCTGTTGTTGTTGACCTAGAGCTGTTTTCAGTGTTTATGGACTGGTATAGACATTGCATTATTGTTAGGTGTCAAAATTCTTCTCAAACAAATCAATAAATATCTAAAGGATGATGGTTTGACAGCTAAAGTGTTTGTATTTTCTGACTTTCAGGGTTCTGGAATGACTGCAAGCTTCCCGACTATGAAGAGGTGGTAGGTCACCCGCCGACACCACCTCCTCCTTACTCTGAAAACCCTCCTGAGACCAATCCAGCACCCTCTTCACAAGTGAACCAGCCAGACACTGCCATGGCACCACAACCACCAGCTGAGGCACAACCAAGGGTGGACAGTCAGGCCTCAGGCTCATCAGACCAGCAAGCAGTGTCGATGCCCGTCCAAGCGCAGTGTCTGGCAGAGGACAACGTGGAGGCTCCATTGATGGCGGCGGCGGCGGAGGAGGAGGAAGAGGATGAGGAGCTCGTCACTCGTCGCCGCCACGTGACCGGCGACTCTGGTATCGAGGTGTGCGTTTGCCAGCTGGACGTGGACGAGGGCTCCGGCCTCGAAGAGGAAAGCGACGAGGACCAGCGGATGTGCAAAGTCACCGGCCGGGACTGCTGCTCCGGACACCAGCAGCAAGCCTTCAGACAGAAGGAGCACACCTCTGAGCTGCCCAGCCAGACAGCCAGCACCAGCACTGGGGACCACATGGTGTGATCCGCAGCTTAACTAACCAGCCAAGCCGCGCGGCTTTCTGCTTCACACAGGGTGATGACACAAGACAGCTGTTCCCATCATCATCACCACAAGGACTGTCTGTGTTTTAATTCTTTGAACTAACACACAGGCATGACACAAAGATGATGAAGATAACTAATCCTTAATGGCTCCCGATTAGGAAAGATGAATAACACATTGTGTGGATGAAACTCCTGACTTATTTTCTTATTTTTAAAAAAAATTTTTTTTGCTTTGCTTTTCCTGAGCGGGGAAACCAGTAAACACATGGTGATGCGCCACTTCGTATGCCTTTTCTTAGTGTTAAGTGAGCAGAGGTCATTTGGTGGTGAGAAAACAGCGATTGATTGTGAATGAAATTGGACTGTTCCCCTCATGGTGAGAACTGTTGTTATGTTTCTGTCTCACCATACTCTTTTGGTCAGAACATTGCCCTCTGACGTTTTACCTCTGATGGGATGGTCGGCTAGGAGCTTACCAACACGGTCAAGAACATTTCTCCCCTGTCCCCCGCCCCCCCGCCATGAATAAGCCGAGGACGCAAAAACAAACCTCTTTAAAAACTTAAGACGATACTGTATGAATCGACAAGAGCGCCGCACATTTCACTTAATTTCCTCCGAGAGCTGCGTGTGAGCATTTAGAGTTTGTGTGTGTCTGTGTGTGTGTGTGTGTGTGTGCTGTGAAATCTAGGGCACAGCTGCACAGTGATGTCAGCTCTGAGGTCATGGCAGCCAGCGTCTGGTGTGAAGTGTGTGGGACTTCTCGCATCCAGAGTGGGGGAGAACATACACCCACAAATAGCAGAGGACAGAGACGGGAAGGAGTTTGTTGTTTTGTCTTTGGGCTTTAAATGTCACACACACCTCCCCACTCCCAACCACAGGCCCCCCTTTTTTTTTCTTCCCCCTACTTTAATATCCATTTTGTGGTCACCAATCACCATGACCGTTGGTAAGGAGTGACCAGCATTTTAACGATTTGTTGATTGTGTGCACATGATCTCCCCTCTTTGGCTTCAGACTGCATAAAAAGTCATGGTAATAGCCAAGAGGGCTCTGCCACCAGTTATTTTTCAATCGATAAAAAAACCCTTGTGGTGGCTCTGTGTTAGCGTGTTTGACTTACCATGTAATGTCAGAGTGAGTAGTGGCAGCATTTGGCTCTTTACAGTTTGGATGTTCATAACGGAGGATGTACCCGCTTTATTTTTTTCGCGTCATCATAACCAGCTCCGCTTCGGTAAATGCCACAGGTGTCACTATTAATTGCAACAAAGCTCCTGATGGGGGGCTGCTAGAGTGTGTACTAGTGCGTGGATGTTGTAGTGCAGTAGGGAAGGGTTGAGTCCCGTGTGTGTTTATCTTTAAAGTGCTGGTTGAACTAATTATTCGGCACTGAGGTGGATTAACTTTTAAAAAGCACTGGTATTTTGCATGAGGCATGAATTTCTGTGATTCTTGCTTTGCTCATCTGTTTGTCAAAATGATTGTGGGCTACAGTGGCTGCACACCCAGATGTTGCGGTGAAAAAAAAATAAATAAATAATGGGACTGAGGTTAAAGTTTAGACGCCCTGGGTGTCACTGTTTTGTTATGACTGTGAGCAGTGATATGCTGTTACGCAGTGTCAGTGGCTGGAGCTGTTTCAGCCCCCCGTAGCTCTTGGCGTCGCGAGAGATTCGCAGTGGTATTTTCCATTGGCAGTGGAGGGCGGGCGCATTAGCAGCTCGAGGTGGATGCAGCCCTGTCAGTGCTGGCACAGCTGCAGAATCTATTGTGATCTACTGCATGCTTCTCTGCATGTTTCTGTCGCTTGCCTGATGTACAGTGTATTCAAAGCATAGCAGGCGAAGAGGGTGTAAAGCGAAATTGTTTGTCGAAAAAGGTCTGCGCGAGACGAGCAGTAACTGAAAAGTCAGTAAATGTTTCATTGAGAATTTTTTGGTTTGGAGCCATGTTTAAAAAAACTTATTATTTGTGTGCTCTGATACTGTGCGTCAGAATGGGCCCAGTGTAAAGACTCAGGTCTGTCGCTCTGCTTCACACATGCTCACAAAGTACTGCTCCTGGTGATCGTGATGTGACACTCCACAGTGCGATATTCTGGTCTTTTTTGTTGCTGTTAAGCCTAGATTTCCAGCTAGCAAAGTGGCTGTAAATGCTAACATTTCATGCCTGCTGGAGATATTTGAATTACTGGCGTGCCTCTTTTCATGAACAAGGACAGATTGAGGAAATCCTGTCATCTTAAAAAAAAACAAAAAAAAACACACAAATCTGGGTTCTGCACATAATTGTATAACTTCATAGGTGTTTCCTCTTTCCTCCCAGCTAGCAGCAACCCAGAGCTCTGTTCTGGCTGTGGTCGTGTCTCTTTGTTTGTTGTCTACCGCTTTAGCTGCACGGCATGCTGTTGTGGCTAAAGCTCAGCAAGACAATACAAGAGTGCAAGTGCACCAAACATATAAATATAGAATGAGACAAAATGAATGCACAGATGAAGGAAGATTTAGTGTCGTGTTCATTGAATAGGCCTAACTGAGCCAGCTCTTCAGCAGCAGTGAAAGCTTTGCAGTGGTTGTGTTGCGTAGTCGGGCAGGTGCTTTGAATATGAAGCCAAACTAACATGACTTTGACCTTTTCAGAGGAGCTGTTACATTGTGAGCATGGCCGCACGCCCGTTAGCACAAGTAATATAAGACATTTTTCGAACAACACACCTCAAGCTGCCTTGCTGCATCTCTAGGGAGCAAAATGTCTTTTTATTGTGGAGCTGCACAATAAAATATCGCCTCTGTACGCAGAAACAGATTTGCTATCGCCTTATTAGACTAGATATTTTCTGGGTTTTCATTCGAACGGTAACGTTTGCGTTCAAAGCACGACCACGTCAGTGCAGAGGAGCACTTTTGTATCAATGGAAAATGGCACCCGAGCTTGTTTCGCTTGCTGTGTGAGAAGAGGATGTGGTGAAAAAAAAAAAATGTTAAAGCCACAAGATTAATGGTCACGTGTTCTGTAGCGTTTCACCTGCTTCGGTTTTGTTTCTGAGAAGTTGCATTCAAAATACTGTGTGTGTGTGTGTGTGTGTAGTTCGCTGCGGCACCGACAGAATTTGTCAAGACCAGATTTAGAGTTTGTGCTCAGTCCGTTTCTTTTGCATCTCATGAGGAAAAGGAGTAAAAAAAAAACCAAGGAAAAAAAAGAAAAAAATCTCATTATTTGATATAGTTTTGTTGTAATTAATCCTGTTTGTGTTTGGAGGACGAAACTCCCAACAAGAGATTTCTTTGTAATCTTCTCGCTAAGGTGCATTTGTATACATATGTTGACAACACAAAAAAGGGGAATGGGGGAGGAATGAGGGAAGGAAAGCTGAACTGGAGGTCCATAGTTTTCCCATTGCCAAAACAACTACTATGCCTCCGTTGTTTTCACATGTTTACTAAGATTAAGGGCTATACCAGTCGTCATATTGTGGACAAACATCCATCCATCCGTTTTATTGAGTGATTCGTCTGCTCTGTGCTGTTCATTTAAAAGCCACAGTTGCCGAGGTCCACTATCTGAACAGACGTGTGTGACGTGAGCATGGTCAGTGTTTGGATGTGGACGTCCTTTTTTTTTTTTTTTTCTCTTTTCAAAATGTCGTGGTGGAGCTCACATTTAACTATAGCTGATTGTACATGACTGTGTATGTTTGTGTTATAGGCTTTGACTTTGCCTTTTTTTGGTTGTTTTCGGAGGTGCGTGATGCGATGTCCCTTCACCCTCCCTCCACCCTCCACTCTTTCTCATGTAACCAGCTGCACGTGTGGTTGTGACAGGGTTTTTACATGTTTTTTTTTTTTCTTGTAGCCGAAGCTGTAGCTGCTCAGCTGCAGCTCCTTCTGAAACAGGAGGGCACGTCTACCCGTTCAGAATGAACCAAAGTCTCGGCCATCTCCATGCTACAAGGATCATCTCTGTCCCGACCTGTGTGTGTGTGTGTGTGTGTGTGTGTGTGGTCATGTCGATGGTCTGTTTGGTTTCCCACTCTCAGGGTTATCTTTAACACATTTCTTAGCCACCAGTCTCATAAAGCCAAAGCAGTCGTTTCATGATAATTGTCTCCCCCCTGTTGTCCTCTCCTTTGCATCACGCATCTCTGTAGTGTATTGTACATTTACTCGACTAGGCTATGCAAAAACATAAACCTATGGTTATATGCTGCGACCCTCTCCTCCCCCCCTTTTTCTCACATCCCTCCATCATTTGTCTATGGGCACCAGTACAAGCAATATAACTTGAGTATGTGTGTTACTGCGCTGTACTGTAATCTACTTGGGTTGGTCTGTGTACATGTATTTGTTTAAGAAAACTTGTATAAAAAAAAAAAGTACCTTGTAATGATGTGAGTATGTATGCTTCAGTGTCGGCTGAGGGGCTTGGGTAAAAAAGCCATTCTAGTTTATATCTTTTTTTTCCCTCCTCTGGCATTTTCTTTCCCCTCTGCCTGCCTCCTCAACCACTAACACTTTCTAAAACCTCCTGACTTGCGGCTGATAAACCGCATCATTAAGTGATTGCATAAGCCGATGGAAAGAGTCGGATTATATTGTTTTTGTTGGATCATTATTCATATTTTCGTATATTTGTCGTCTACGCCACTTTTCCCAACCCTTGTACTTTTTTTTTTGTTGCACTAATTCGACGTGTTTTGGTTTGTTACAGTTTAAGCAACAGCTTTCTTCTTCTTTTTCTCCATCTTGAATGAATTTTTGCTGACTGAATATTTAACTGTTGCCTTTTTAATCCTCAGTTACTACACCATCGATTCCTGAATTTTCTTTAAATATAATATACACGTGAAAGACCTCAACGCGGAACACTCAGCTTACGTGAGACCACATTAGTAAACTTTGACCCCGCAACACTCTGAAAGGAACAGTGTGTTTCTGTTACACAAACTTTTTCCCCCTCAAACATAGATAATACCAAACAGATGGAGGTGCCATGGTTGAGCTGTGGGTTGTTTTTTTGTTTTTTTGTTTTTTTTTTTTGTTTTGCCAAAATGAGAAACATCCTAGTTTGAGAAGGAAGCAGGCATCTACAAAAGAAAACAGACCAGACTCTTTTTACATTTTGTTTCCTAATGACTTTAAACAAGCCAAAATGAGTGAAGTGGTAAAAAAAGAGAAAGAATAATAATTAAAGCACTGAATGAGATAAAATGCTTTGGTTGTAGTAAGAAGTCTGCTGTGTACTCGTTGGGTCATCATTTGTATTTTATTTTTTTAATAAAACAAACATTGGCACTCAATTCACTCTGACCCCTTTGTTTCTTGATTTGACCTCAGGTAACCTTTTGCAGGATTCTAGGGCGTTGTCTTAAACATTCTTAAAGCCTGCTTCTTTGAGAGCTTGAAGGGAAACCAACTTTGAGCACTCGAGAGTGAAAATAGTGCTCCACACAGACACGTGACAGAGTTATTGATCAAGAGGATTATTGAACAGCAGTGTGAGAGGCACCGCGGGCAGTTAGTGACGGGATGTTATGTAATCCAGAAACACTCGGAAAGCTGAACTTTGATTTTGATCAATTTTGACTTGTTCTTTAACTTTTGTACCAGTGCTTCAGGTTGAAACACCAGGATTTAACTTTTTTTAAAGTATACAACTACGGTCAATATTGTGTTTTTATGTGTATGTTGGTGCCATACGTACTTCATGACCACCCTGTACAAGCTAATGAAATTCAAGAGAACAGCTCTGCCATAAAATCTACCCCTACCAAGGGTTTTGGTGACATTGTTAGAAATGTGTAAATTCTAAATGACATTTAAAGTTTTTGGTTTTTTTTGTCCTCCCAGTTTACACTCATGAGGGGAGCAGATTATTAGAAGCACCATTATATGAAACGTAAAGGTTCAGTATGTAGGAATTGTAAGAGCGATCAAACAATATATACAGTAACATGTTAATTTGCTGATAGCTGGATTTTGTTGAATTGGACCGATTTAAGACAGCTGTTACTCCCTGTTTCCAGTCTTTGTGCTATGCATAGCTATTTACTAATGGGAAAATGTGTAAGATATGACCAGAATTATAGTTTAGAACACTTATAAATTAAATAATCAAAGAATGTAAAGAAGCAACAGTGTTGACGTTATGTCAAATTGTGCTGCAAAGGTATCTTATCAAGTTACCATGCTAACTAGCTAGCCCAGGGACTTATTGGAAAGCATGCTGACCTCATCCTGTATCATTATATCACTCTGTAAGAAGGCAATAATCTGACAGAAAAAGCTCAGTCAGATAATGGGAAACTAGCTGCATGGCCAACTGAGCTAACCATCTAACAGCAGCAACAGTTAGCAGCTGATAGCAGTTAGTCTGGTAATATTCTGCCGTCTCTTTGCTCAGAGTATGAATCGAGAGATGTTTAATTCTTACATATTGCCTCATTTTTGCTGTTTTGGGTCGCACTCAATTGTGTACCTCACAAACTGGCCACTGAGAATATTCACACCCAGAGGTCATAAACAATACAATGTAGTTTGATCTTTATTGACAAAAGACAAATAGTTCAGGACAACGACACGATAAAAATGGTGAAAAATGTCATTTGTGGGACACTGAATGGAAAAATGAGGCACAAGGCTTTCATACGGAACAAACACATCATCGTTAAGGTAGGGCGGCTGTCAAAGTGGCCACAGGAAATGAGGAAGACCTCACACATCGCACGATTGAAAACAAAGCACCACGTAAAAGATATATGATGCTGACATGACGACTGGAACCATTTGCAGAACATAAAGCAGAAGAAGTCAACAAGAGATTCAGAGGAGGCAGCCTGACGCCAAACCAGCATGTTTGTTTAGTTCATACACTGTTTGACACATTCAGTACAGAAACACGGGGGTGGTGTTTTTACTCATAACACAAAAGAAATGCAAACAAAAGGTCAGATTTGGCTTGAATGTGCAAAAAAGACAACGTCGGCAAAAGTAGTCACGATAAAATAGTCATCAAAAATCCTTTCAGTGCATTTCTGACATTTTTACTTTACTTTAAGATTTTGCTCTAAACTTATTAATAGAATCCATTTTCTTAAAAACATGCATTCTGGGGAAGAGAACAGCAATTATTATAAATAAACATCTTCTAATTTTAATTATATATTTCCCTGAAACACCCAAATCTTTGCCACATGCATCAATGAGACAGGTGTCTGTTTTTCATATCAATTTACATTAAACGATCTACTAGTTGGTAGACAATTCATACAAAAATCCATGTCATGCATACTACAACTACAGGATGGGAAGATACAGCTCACTATAGCACACACATACACACAAGCAAAATGATGACAGCTGTTATTTTTCAAATGCAAGGAAGAGTAGAGCTACATCTTCATGTCAAGATGTCATAACCGATTGTAGTGCTGTCTGTTTAGCGCTTCAAATCACAAAAAGAAACACACTATATACTTAAATACTTATATTTCTCAAAGCCATAAAATAAACATCTGTGAGCTAGATAGTGATATATATATATATATATATTTTTAAAGAATTTCATATTTGTCAAATGCAGCAAAAAATAAATATGTAGCTGCTTATAAGAAATGACATGACATATTGCATGTCTGCAGAGGTGGATGAATGGTAAGGCCAGGTTGGTGTCAGGCAGGGTGCTGAGTGTGACTAAAGTCCTCCTACTGCTTCATGACTACCGCATGGCAAAGATAGAGAATGCCTCTCTAGCAGCTGATACTCCATCTCCTGTCAAACTAGTGTTGTCCTTGGGTTGAAACAATCTGCTGCGCCCTACTGGCCGACAGCAGTGTCTCATTTTAGTCTCAGTGCAGCTGGGTACACAGACCACGGTAGTTAACACAATCTTTATCTATTTTTTTGCCTTCTCTCTCTCTGTCTCAGTAGAAGCGCTTGCGTCGGCTTTCATTCCAGTGGCTGTAGACGATCAGGCCGATGACTATGAGGAAGATGCAACCCAGCATGGAGAAGAGCGCGGTGAAGAAAATGGCTATTCCGCTCATCCCTTCTTCGGGCTTGTCTCTCGCTGGAAGAGAGGACGACAGTTTGGGAGTTGAAGAATGGGTAGAAGGTAGGTGGATGGAGGGATGACAGTGAAGGTGGTGAAACATGGAAAAAGGTGCACGTGTGTGTGTGTGTCTTACATATAAGTAGTTCAATGTTATCTACACTGGGTATGGTTATCTCCTCTTCCTCTTCTTCTTCCTCCTTCTGACTGCGCAACACCGTCAGTTGGTAGAGTTTCAGGGAAATGATGTCATGGTTATCTGTAAAATATGGAATCAGAAAATGAGATTACATTCAGAGAAAAGGCACCTGACACGTCAATTAGAGGTGAATATGTGATTAAGGAGCCTCACACTAATGCTGCAGATGTTTATGCAGAAAAAATAAAAGCAGCAATACTGGCAGTGAATTGTGCTTGTATCACTGAGTCTACAAGCTCTTCACATACATGATCAATTCATTCAATTTGAATCTAATCGCTACGTAGCTGTCACAATGTGATAAGCTGCCATACCTGTATACATCAATACTCCTGTCAGTAATGTTTGTTTCTTCTACAAGGCTTTGTTTGTCCCAAATCAATAATGCATCCAAGCAACAGCAGACAATAATGTTTATACACATCAGGTCCATAAAATTCATACATGTATTTACATCTAGAGTGGCAAAGCTAAAAAAAGACTTAAAGTGGGATTGGAACCATGAAAGCCGTTTACCTGAGAGGTCTCCAGTGATGGCTGTCGCTCCAAAATAATAGCCTTTTGGAAGCCTCACCCCGGGTATGTCCAGGCAGTCCCTCCACTCATGTTGCCCATCGATGTCTATCATCACCTGGAGAACAAAGGCAACCAGGGAAATTCTGTGATGTTCGCGGAGAATCGCAGAATGTAAATACGTTGGCATCTGGCTCTCAGTTCTGTTAAGCAGGTTTACTGTGTTATCTGAATGAACAATCCCTTTAAAGGTGCACTATGTAGCTTTGGGAAAGGATTTTTAATCACAATCATTTCTGAGTTTGTATTATTACCTTATTTATATTGTCAATATGAAATGTATTCTCCAAAACTACATAATGTCTCTTTAAATCTTGGACACTGACTGATCTATAATTTTACTCAAAGTTATGTAGATTTATGTAGTTATGTGTTTGTTTCTTGTCACAAACCCTGGACAAGCCAGGTGTAGTTTATAACGTTGATAACAACACTTTCAAGCCCTTAGTTTCCATTTATCTATAACTACCCTGTACCTACCTGATCCTGCTTTAATGGAGCTGAACTCAACTGTTTGTGTCTGTACTTATCACTTTATTGTTCAGTGTCAATATAAACAGGGCCTAGCTGTAAAAATATCATGCATGCTCAGTCAACCTACTCTTCATATATATAATTTAAATATATATTAGCAAGTTCAACGCAGCTCACCAAGTGTATGCTAATTACAGGTTAGACAGTTGAGGACATGAGGACGTGTCTACGTGTGCTTGGCACTGTTGTTATCGTGGATAATTGTAGATGTGGATCACAGTGTGTGTTTCTCACCGTGAGCCTGCGGCGGATGTATCGGATGAAGAGGAAGGTGTCATGTTTGAGGTTGCGCACCATGGCGTTGCAGCCACCCAGTTCTGTGGGCCGACCGTCCCGCTCGTGGTCGTAGCTGATGCTGCCGTTCCCAACCATGGCCAGAACAAAGGGGAAGATCCTCTTGTGGTCACAGGAGAAAGTAAATGATCAGGTAACATTCTTGATTTATATGAGCACCATATTGGTGACAGTTTAGTTTTTAACTGACATGACAATCACTGGTCTGTATGATTAACATGATCTTTTTAGTTTAATAACCCTTTTTAAAAAGTATGTTTCAGGCAACACAGCAACCATGCAGAAAAATAACAAACACATCACATAACGTTTCAAAGACAAGTCTGTTTTCGATCAGAGAAGCGTGCTTAAAGAGGCTGTTGAATGAGATCAGACTTAAGTTTGGATTTAAATGTTCCAAAAGCCAGTTACCTGGGTACGAGGAGTATATCTTTTCTTCTGCGCCTGTCTCCAAATGGTTGCACAAAAGAACACAAAAACAGCCCTTTTACACAAGCTTGCAAGAGCATTAGTCCACGCCTTGCAGTCACACTCAACCCTAATTTACTTTGCGTCAACGTGTGAGATTTGAGCAGCGCTGCTCCAGCATACCTCTAGGTGTTTCTCCTCATTTGGATACGTGTCCACAAACACACCCAAACCAGTGAAGTTGTCCATGTTTCCAAATACCGGACCTGTAAAGGAATGAAAAGACAAGAGGGTTAATAAGAAATGAATGTGTTTCTTATGAGATAAAATATACGTTATTAAGTTTACCTTTCTGCATACGTTCCTTAGTGTACCAAATGGCCAAACCGTCACCGTTTAGGTTCTTCTTTCCTTGTCCGTGAATCTTAAAGTGCACCTGCATCTCCCAGTCCTGCAGATGGCAAGGCTAGAAAACAAAGGCAAATACTCATAGTTAGTTAAACAAAACCAGCCAATAAAGACATTCATCCAACAAACAGGCAAGAAACATATGACAGAGAAATAAGAGAGATTCCGAGATTTGGGATTTAGGAATGTAAAAGTCACATCTGACCAAAATGTAATCAGCTGTTAAGTCTGGTTAGTTTACATTTGACTGGTTGGGTTGAGGTTAAGGCAAAAGACAAAAACACAAATTGAAGGTGAAACAGACTTCAACGCAACTACAAATATCAGGGCAACACATGATCCACTTTAAGTATTAACACTCAAATGTTCATAGGGGTTTGGTGCCATTTCGGTCCAGCAGGTCCTCGCTCAATCCCACAACCACGGGCAGCAGACAATGAGGGTGTGTCTTTTTTTGTTTGGTGTGAGATAAGGTCCAACAGGCTTACAGCAAAGCAGATGACAGACAGACAGTAAGCCAAGTTCTGTTGCCAAAACATCCTGCCACTGACCTTAACCAAACCAAACTGACTAATCATACAGTAAATACCACCTTATGATGATTAAAAGTCGATGCAACCACTTTTAGCACTAGGCTACCATACAAATCATGTTGATAGATCTAACAATTGACAACCATCTTGGTGTAAACGTTACAAGTTGACCATGTAGTTGAACTAGCCTTGATGAAGGTGCGATTTATTGTAGAGCTGTGTGGATTAGATTGTATCAGTTTTACCTTGGTGCCTCCTGGCTGCCACTGTGACTGCATCAGCTAGAACACCTGTATATTTTAAATACGACCCTGGTTGTGTGATCACGGGATAGTACAGAGTGTATACTCACGATGCGGCTCCACACTGCCCCCTGCCTGCTCTGCATGTCAGGTGTGAGGCGCACCTGCTCGGTGGTTACCATGGCATCCCCCATAAGCTCCCAGTGGGAGGAGCCTAAAGATCCCACACCTAGGTGCACAGACAGTACCATCATCGTGAGTAAGCCTGACACAGCACAATGGAGCTCAATGGCGTCAAAAGGACACACCGACCAAAACAAAACACCTGCATCTGAAATGTGGACAAAGCACTCAAGCAAAGGTCTTTAACTAAAAGACAGCCAAAAGGTATTAAATGTGTTATATGTTTCAAAATAAAGGCTTGTTTGGCTGAATGTGACAGCAGGGACCTTTTAGGGAAAACGTTAAAAGCCATACAACGACATTTTAGGAGGAAAACAACTCAAGCATGTATGTATTTTAATCGCTGCATGATTTATTCTGATTCTGATTTATCTGTCGCCTGCAACGAGTACTGTGGGGAGTAACGGTCGAGCTAACGGGTAGCGTTACCTTGGTACGGCTTGGAAAGCGAGTGCTCCCGCTTCAAAAACTCTTCCATCTCGTGGTCGTCGTCGGCAGAACACCAGTTTGCACTAAAAAGTAGTACAATAAACGTCCAGTGCGTTATAATCTGCATTATTTTCCGTCTGAATGGCATTTTGGACTCTCTGTAATGATGATTCCTGCCGACGGCCGCCATCGCTGGTCAAAATCCCTCCTTCTACAGCGTCAGTCTCCTTCCCATTGGTTTACCGTGTTGCATGGCTCGACGCTATTGGTCCGATTGATTGTCAATCAGAATACGCGGTTTTAATTGGATGTGCTGCTGTGCGACTGTTCTAGAGAGTGTCCACAGTGAAAATGAATCAATTAACTTATAAAATTGAAAATGTGTGACTGTAACTGAGCTGTAATTAACTGTATTATGATATTTTGATAATCCTTACCCTGATAGTAGTCAAGATATTCATCTTCAGCTTCTCTACTCTAATTCAGGGTATATACTGCACCTACTTTCAAGTATTTTCACATTATGACTGAAAGGTTGAAAAGATGAAACATGTGCACTCTGTCTCTTATTACATCTCTTTTGTCATCAATTGATAATCCATCCATCTAACTGTTGTTATTCCAAAACTAAAGCTGCATACATTATCAACACGTCTTTATTTCCGCTACATAATGTTTACTCTTGACGTGCCACTTTTTTTAAAGTGTGACAATATTCAAACTTAAGCAACAGATCTGTTATAATTGTTTATGCTGCTTAATCAGCTGATTAATACATGTGGCACAGAGTTTGGGGGACACTGCGGATGCGCATGAATAATAAAAGCCTGTTGACAACCAAGAACAAACAAAGCTTTGTGTACGTCCACAGCCCCAGCTTTTACAATTTATGAGCAACTAGCTGAGAAATTGACCTTTTTTGGTTGTTTGGCTCCGTTCAGTTATACTGACCTGAACAATACTGTGCCTCTGCCTCTCCCAACCCCTTTCATGTAGGCTCTTTATGTGAACTGTCTTTTTGCTGAGGGCTTTGTCAGCTACTAAGCTTGCACTACACCTACTACGCCATGGCACAATAACACCATATGCTGAGCCCCAGGGCAGAATTGCACTGTGGACCTATATTGTGCATGTATTGTATTGTTAAGTACCCACCAAGTACAAGCACACAGTTTAGAGATATAGCAGCTCTACAGGAATTAAAGAAACAGGCTACTGCTCCACCATCAGCTAAAAAAATGATGAATGATTAACTGCCTGTTAATCATTAATCATTTTTTATTGATATGCACAATGAAAACACAATATCAAAACTAGACAGGGCACTGCAGCAGGACAAGGCTTCAAGAAAGAGGCAAAAATGCAGTTTAAATGCTGTAATGGTGCATACCCCCCCCCCAAAAAAATTTGCGATTAATCATCTTATCTGAAAACACAGGGCCTTTGGGGTTCTGGGTCTTGGGACAGTATGGCCCGTTGTGGATTTCAGTCTAAGAAATAGGCTATTCAATGTCACTTTAGTGCTTTCATCCCAATCTATCTCGCATTTTCAACTTTTAACTCATCCTTATGACTTTTTAATCCACATTTCTCATTTTTTAAAACTCATAATTAGGATTTTTATCTATAATTCCGACCTTTATCTTATCATTATGACGTATCACTATCGTTGTGTTTTTCATTGTGTTTTTATCCCATAAAATGGCAGAAATGGGCTGACATAGTTTTGCTTTCAAAGCCAAAAAAACAAATTTCCACGTGAGTGGGCAATTCAGATTTCTATTCCAGAGTGATTATTTCAATAGGTAACATGTGAACAGTAGTTAGTCTACAAAAAAGTAAGTTTAGTTAGTGAAATCCACATCTTCATCTTGTTTGTTGATAGAGTTTGTGGATAGATTATTGTTAAAATCTTGAGTTTCTGTTGTGTTGTTGGATGTTGAAATGGAAAAAAGGCAGTAGAAGTAAAGCAGGCGTTCTGCTGCCCTCCTGTGTCGAGTCGTAGTGTTGCATGTTGGATGCTGTAGTTGAGATCACGCCCCCTTCACTGCCCCTGCTCCCTGTCGGGTTTCTCACACTCATCACGCCGCGTTTACATAGTCCTGTACAGGGGGATGGAGTAAAAGCAGGAAGGAATGGATCCCACTGAAGAAAAAACAAGCAAAACGGTCGACATTTATCGCGACACATGGGTCCGCTTCCTGGGTATGTACTGATTCATTTACCCTCCTGTAGCTGCTCAGTCCCGAGCTGACCGTGACATATTAACAGTCACTCTAACGTTACAGAAGAGAGCGGTAACGTTACACCGGAGCCGTCCTGACCCTGAGCTGCCAGTGTGCTAGCTAGCTAAAGGTTAGCACGCCCGGCTAACTTCTGTGTTAAAATTCTATTTATAGCAAACTTGGCTGTTGAAGGACATTTTGTTACAACAGAACAACATGGACGCAGTCCAAGAGCGGCTGTCAGTATGGTTGTTACTGTTTTTTTTTTTTTTTTTTTAAACACAACGTATTTAGCTTCGCTGCTAACTTAGAGTTGTCTCTATGGCTCAGCCCTGACTCAATAAAGGTAGTTGTTTAGCAAGTTGAGGCAATGAGTCACACAACCACAGAGAAACAGCCGCAGGCACGTCTCTACAACAGCTGTAGAGACAACTCGGTGTCAGTCATAGATACATGTAATATCAGTGATTGTGTGCTGGCTGTCCTCACATCAGGGTCGCTCCTGACACCGGTCTCACTGTCACCCAACGTGCAGTCAGCTGAGGGGGGCATGTTCAGCAGAAAAAAGCTGAAGGGCATTCATACTGCATCACTTCCCACCGTGCAGGCTGTTTGTCTCATGAGCAAGCCTTAATCTCCTGCTCTTCTGCAGCTTACACTGGCCAGCAGTGACCATGTAATGTCATGTGAGTCAGTTTATCCCTTTTATAAAATCATAATCTTTTTGCTCACATCTTTAATCCCGCCTGTGCAGATAAATATCTCTGTCTCTGCATGGATGAGCATGAAACAGAGATTGCAACACGCTCCTTCTAGGTGGTGAACCGATTATAAGTAACGATGGAGATCAATAACTGATATTGGAACTGATGTTCATTTGCAGTAAAAATGAAAGTTTTAATGCCAAGGTTTGGAGTAACCAGTGATGGGAAGTAACTAAGTACAGTTTGCTCATGTTCTGTACTTAAAGTGGCAACAGACAAGACAAGTGGATCATTTCTGTTTCCTCAGAGCTGCAAATAACACCAACACAGGACCAAACCTGCCTTCTTTCCAACCAGGTGACCATGTGCCTGGTGGTAGACAACATGGTATAGTGATGTTGAGGTTTCTAGGGAACCAACATAAACTCATGGTGATGATGGTTTCATTTTTCCGTATCCATTACACTGTGCAGTAAACACTGACTTAATAATTATACGTTGAAGTGGAAACCCAATCTATTGAGGGTTTGAGTATAGTTTTGAGGCATACACTTAGCAGTCTTCCACTAAATTTTGATTGTAATTATTGTACTTTCTACACCATGTATTTGATAATGTTAATTAATAGTCATATTGCCACTTCAGATTCAATACATTGTTATTATTTTACATCACAGCACAAAAAAACACTGATTTTGATAATTCTCTACCATGTCTGGAAAAGATTATTTTTACTACTGTGGACACACTGTGATAGTGGTTACGTAACAAAGACGGGGGTTTAACCCGAAAAGTTGCGTTTTTATCCAACAGAATGAGCAAGAAAATCCATGCGAGACCTTTTGTATATTTTGATGTCACTGCACCCGTCAGACATGGAGTTCACCATCTCTCGTGTGTGGGAACAGATCACGTATTCACTAACACAGACACTTTGACCAAACAGACGTAATGTATTAGCGGTTCCACCAGCCTAATGGATCTGAAGCCCTTTTAAGACCAAAGGCCTTCTGTGGAAATGTACAGCCGGCTAATTGAAAGTGAATGACACTGGAGCAGAGATGTGATCACCTGACGTCCTTGCAGATGAGTGTTTCTTTTAAGGTGATGTAGCTCCCCAGCTCATTTTTAAAATTTTTTTTTTTAAATCCAGTAGTCGTAAATAACACAGCAGCAGAGCTGAGCTGCAGATCAGACCCTGATATGATTCTCATCTTTATTTCTCCTCTTTTTCTGGCTGCCAGTCATTGTTACTGGACGACTCCGAATCTCACTCTCCTTTTATCACTCACCATCACTGTCTTCACACCCTGCCCTCTCCCTGCTCTCCATTTCATTCCTTATCGCTTCTGTTTCTCCTGCCTTCAGCATCTTGTGAACACACACACTCACCTTCACGCCTCGCTGGGCTCAGGGCAAACACTTGAATCACAAAGTGTAATCTGAAGCTCTTGCTCACGGGTCAGAATTGGACTCCGGCCCGTTATGCCAGTGCATGGCATATTTTATTATTAACTTGTACCTCGCTGGAAGATAATCTTATCTCGGCTCTCCTTGTTATCATGTTTTATTATACCAGTACTGCTCCTTATCACCTTGTGCTCAGAAGGGCTTCTGGAGCTCCAGATCCAGTAGTTAACTCTGCTATCATTTTCACGACTACAGTGCTAAACAAAGTAGCTTAGAGCGAAAGACCAAGCTCCATAAAGTTGCCTTGTTCTCTTCGCCAGCCTTCCCAGCAGACATTTTGATTTGTCATAGTAGGGAGGTTTTCATTGTTATATGAAAACATAAAGAGTGGATCACATAAATTGATATTTTTACTGCTCCATTTCACTGTCACAGTTTCTTTAGGACATTGCACTGTGTGAGCTTCAGCTCAACTTCTGGTCCTTGTTCTCAGACATGTGTTTCTTGTACCGTAGTTTCTCCGTAAGAGTTGGAGAAACGTGTTTTTCCTTGAACCGTGGTGATGCAGCTAAATGTTACGCAAACTCAAATTAGGATTTATGAGCACATGTCGCAGCTGTGGTTTTTGTTTTTGTTTGCCTTTCGATTTTTTCCCTGAGACAAAGAGCGTCTCTGTGGTTCGAGGCAGTTTTTAATTATTGTTTGGTTCTTGCTCAGTCCTAAAAATGACTGACAATGAATCGTTTTTGAGCTTTAACGGTCTGATGTGATCTTTGGCCGCTGCTTGGAGACAATCGAAAAACAAAAAAACAAAGCCGTCATGTGAGTTTCCCTCTTAAGGAAGTTGCGGAAGCATGATTCACTTCTGCGTGTCTTCTTAAAGGCTGAATTCCAATGAAAACTCTTAAAGCAAGCAAGGAAAAGCTGTTGTGTGGGAGTCCATAGAAGCCTTAACGTAATGCATGGAACTTTTTTAAGACAGTGTTTGATATTTTAATCTTTGTAAACATATTAAAGATTGGTATGCATCTTTTTCCTCTCGCTGTAAAAATACCGCAACTCTCAGGGCCTCTGCAAATACTCTTTTCCCTAAATATGGGTTAGGGTTAAGGGTTAAGGATTGGGTGATCACCCTAACCCTAACCCTTCATCACTGGTAGTCACACAGTAATGTGTATAGTCTTTGCACACCATAGTCAGTTATCCATAGATGAAGACAAACCACACAATTTGACCTCACCACACTCTGATATCTCTCTCGTCACTGAACTGAACATAAACTCTTTCCATGTGGCAAATTAATTTTACCAGTGATTTACATGTCCCGTGGCGTATGGCACAGGTGAGTCCCTCCAAACAGATCAAGGGCGCTGGAGTCATCCGAGCCTTGTTGGAAATGTGTGTTCCCTAATTTACCAAATGTTGCTCTCCATTTTTTACAATGTCAGAGATAAAGTCGAGGGTTTATTAGCCTCTGGTAGGTTTCGGGATGTTATGTATTGGAATTTGGATAAAGTGCAATGACACATCTGGGAGCGCTCAAAGATGTGACATCACTTAAAAAGTGAGCTTTTGAATGTTTAATGCACTGCCCTCCTGCTCAGAATGGCACCAAACCTCTGTTAATTCTTCAATAAATGTATTCATGTTAGCATTGATGGTGCATTTAGAGGAGACTAAGAAGGTTAAAGTCTTATCTGCATTTATGTATGTGTGCCCACAGGCTATGCTAATGAGGTCGGGGAGGCTTTTCGTGCTCTGGTGCCAGTGAGCGCGGTATGGGGCAGCTACGCTGTGGCCACAGCGTACGTTACTGCTGATGCTGTGGACAAAGGGAAGAAAGCAGCGGAGGTAAGATATTAACATTTCTGTGTGTTTGCTTCATTGATAATTGGTCAAGTGTCATTTATTATGCAATGAGAAAGAGACATAAAGTGTTGGGATCAGGGCTCCAACATGGGATTACAAGATGATTGTCAGGGAGCACGAGAGAGGAGAGAAAAAACGTTCCTCTGCTCCTTTTAGGTTGTGCTTCTTTTGTCTGCTCCTGCTTTAGAAAAAAAACTCTTGGTCAGCACGTTACTGGTTAAAAAGTCGCAGGTAGACATGTTTTTTTTTTTTTGTTTAAAGGTAACAAGCCATAAAAACTAGTGCCCACTGTCTTAGATGATCAAATAGATACCGGGTCCCAGAATACAGAAGCTAGCTAAATTACACTGATTCATTCATTTAATTAATTTGTGTATTTTCTGCTGTGACTACCGCAGTTTTCTGATTTTCCTCCATCTGTTACTCAGGCTCACGGGGACAACCCGGGCAGGACAACACGGGTAGCGGTGGCAGTGGTGGACACGTTTGTGTGGCAGGCCCTCGCCTCTGTGATGATCCCGGGCTTCACCATCAACCGGGTGTGCGCTGCGTCACTTTACCTGCTGGGCAAGACCACCAAGCTGCCCCTGTCTGTCCGCAAGTGGACCACCACGGCTATCGGCCTCTCTACGATCCCCTTCATCATCACTCCTATTGACAGGTTGGCAGTGTTCTTGTTTCTTTCTATCCATGCTGATTATGTAAGTTGTCCATTATGTAAGATTTGAGGCTGCTCACGCATGATTGCTGCTGCGTTGGGCACAAAGTTGATGCTGACAGCTCATTTCAACACTGATATGTTGTCGTAGGCTTTATCTACTCTTTGTATACTATGTAAGGCTAGCTCTGGTGTGATTCTATTTGTTTCTGATTATCAGCAAATCACATTAAATGACTAAAACCCACAGCATATTAATCCTGCTAATAAGTGTCTGTATATCCAAAGCCTGGTATAGCTTATTCCCCCGTGCCATAATCCTGCCTTGTTGTCTAAAAATGATTGAAAATGCATGAATGAGCCACATTGTGGCACCGGGTGACCTGTTCTTTCATCACCATGAACCCACACACTGTTGTTAATCCCACATATGTCCCCACGCAGCTGGAATTACTCCACCAAATGTGTAGTTAATCCCCTGGTGAAACGAGTGCTCCTGTTTTGAGTAACGTTTGCTAAAACATCTGTTTTAAGGGAAATAACTGAGCCTTCAAATTAAAAGTTCATACTAGCGAGCTCTTTTTACACTTGAAGTAGGAAGAAATGGCAGAAGTTAAAGTAGTTTTCATAGATGATTTCAGCTTTTTATTAAATTGATTTAGAAAAGGGTGCATTATGTTCCCAGTGTCACAATATGTTCCCCCTCTGAACCTTGTAGGTCGGTGGATTTCCTGCTGGACTCAAGCCTGCGGAAGGTCTACGGTGAGGGAGAGAAGCACGAATAAGGAGGGATGATGCATGACTGATGACCCCCCTCCTGGACAGAGACCAGTCCAGTCTTCGTAGACCTGTGCGGATTATCCACCACTGTGAAGCACTGGAGAAGTGTGAAGAAGGATTTCATAGAGGGAGGCTCTATAGTTATTCAGAATACATATTATAATACAATTTTATTTTAGAATTTTTATAATTTATTTAACAAAATTAAGGTTGTTCAAAGGGAAATCCTTCTTCATCGGGATTGTTAACTTTAACCTCAGGGCAATCTGGGTAGTGACACCAAAAAATGTTTAAAAAGGAATCTAACAGTTACGAAATGTTTAAATATCCAGTTGTTACAGTGAATCCTGCTCCTGTAAGTACTCTCCGGCAGGTATACAGTGTGCTGTTAAATTCCTGTGATCGTCCTCTAAGGTTGCCTCCATGGTTTAGAGTTGTGGGCTGTGGCTCACCTCATTTCCAGTTGTCAAGGAGATTAAGTACAAATGCACACTTGCAGTGTTTAATAGCCATATACAGTGGTACTGTAATGAAACTCCAGAAGGCCAGTTTGCCACGATGTCCCTCTCATTCATCACTCTCTCAAAATTGGTCTGTTTTTTTTTTCTTTCTTGTGTCTGTTACTTGGAATAGATGTTTCAAGTTGTTTCACTCTACTTTATGAGCCAAAGTTTGCACTGGGAGTATTTTTTTTTTTTTACACCATAGTTACAACCTATATTAATCTTGGTGAATACTTGTAGCGGCGACATGTTGTACCTTTTGCAGTGCTCCTCACAAGTATTTGAATTGTCGGTCAATAAGTTTGTTGTCGGACAACCGTGATGTAAAATGCTGTAAATTCTTCAACCTGAATATGTTCAATATGCCCGCTTCAAACATCTGTAACTAGTTTAAAATTCCCTGTCCAGCATCTGGAGTCAAGCTGTTTGACTCCACCCGGTACCAGATTAATCTGAGACATTATGTTGTGATCCGATTTTGAAATTTCACAGTCTTCCAAGCAAGCTTTAAGCAATTTTAACAGCTTTTCCCTCGTCAATGCAGAAGATTATATTTAATCAATCTTTGAATTATATAAAGGTCCCATATTATGTTCAATTTCAAGATTAAACTTTCTTTTGAGGCGTCTGCTAGAAAATGTTAACATGTGTTAATGTTAAAAATGTCCAGTGCTGCAGCACCTCTATTCACTCTCTCTTTGAACACTCCGATTTAGCTTCTGTTTCTTTAAGGCCCCACACCCACGCCCAGTCTGCTCTGATTGGTCAGCTCTCATGGGCCTGAGCAAGCACCACCTGCCGTGTTTTCGATGGCACCTCTACCAGGGGGGTGTGGCTGAGGGTAATGACTGTACAGTTGTGACATCACAACCTTACGGAAGTCCAGACAGCTCGCTTGAAGGCACAGTTTCTGAATGCGGGCTGCTTATCATCAAATAAGAAGTGCAAATCTCACTTTGACACTATGGGACCTTTTTAAATGTAGAGTTGAACTTCTCATATACTTGTGGAGGTCAGTGTCATACCTATGCACAAAATGGTTTAAGGGATTATTTCATTAATATACTGTATATCTATATATTATTTTCATTGTTTTTTTTTTTAGGAGCAATGTAGAAATACTGTATCTTACATTGAACTATGCAACGGAAACAAATGGTTGTGTAGATACTTACGCCTCGCAAACTCAATGGATTGTTATCTTCCATTGAAAAAATAAAGTATGCAGTTACATAATGTTCAAATGTTGTAAAATAAGAAGGGAAGTCTGATACAAATGTATCTTAAAGTTTGGATGAGCTATAACAAGGACAAAGAGGAACATGGGAATGGAAATCATTGCCAATTATTGTACACTGTACATACCAGTGTACCTGTTAAGCAATAACCTTTGTTTAATGTTTTTTGTGTCGCACCATATTCTCTCTGCTGTGAAGGATGTGGTTCACTTTTTC
Organism: Acanthopagrus latus; assembly: GCF_904848185.1. Lineage (NCBI taxonomy): Eukaryota > Metazoa > Chordata > Actinopteri > Spariformes > Sparidae > Acanthopagrus > Acanthopagrus latus. The sequence goes on along the minus strand of NC_051050.1, from coordinate 15,404,169 downwards.
ATGCTGAACGAAAAGATTGTGAAAACTCGGGGTGCACCAACTGTCATGTTCTTACTTGATGGTACTGAGAAGTCATGCAACAATGGCACTATTTTCAATAGTATTTAATAAACAGATCAGGTCACAAGAAGGCCCATTAAATTACGTTTTTATATTTTTTTTCCTAATGGTTAAAACACGCACACTAAAAGCACAAAGCATATTATTTTCACACTGGTAATTTGAGTTGTCGTTAGCAGGAAAAACGGGTAAAAGTAAAGGTGTCAAACGTCGACACGGTTTACTTTTAAAGGTGTACTATCAAAGAAGTCCACCGTTTGAATTCATATGGAGAAACTAATAGGAGGCGCCATATGACCAGCGTAACTGCTAACTGCTGGTAATTGTAGTTGGTGTTAGTTTGTTAGCACAGTTAGCTGCGCAGCTAGTCATTTACAACATCAACTCTGTTGATATTTTCAGGACAATATTTTAAACTTAGTGCAAGATTAAGTATCTCAAGGCAGTGATTAACAGTGCATACTAACATACCTGTGCTCCTCCTGCTGTGACATTTCAAATTGTCAGCAATTTAGAAATCATATTGGTGCACCCCTAGCTGAATTATATATATTCATATTCGATTTTAACATTTCAGATTGTACACAGAACTTTATTGTGTTTTCACTGTTGCACGCTGCGAATGAAACTGTTAACGTTTTTTTTAAAGTGGCCGTTCAGGAAGAAATGAGTGAAATGAGTCACACTTTCAGCCTTAACAAAAACAAACTAACAAGAACAAATTGTCAAACCTCAAACTGTGTTCTGTGTGCTGTAGTTCACAAGGTAGAGATTTTATTTTCAAATGTGAAAGCAACTGCTGAAAGCTGAAGCTCCACTCATCACAACGGACACGTGACACTCAGCAGTCCAACTATTCTCTTACAACTTCTGCAAACACTGGAGAAAAAAAACAAAACAAAACAAAAAACTTGTGTAGTGAAATAAATGATGTAATGACGAGCGTGTGTGTGCATTGGTCATTAAAGAATGGGAGTACATTTACATGCCAAGTCAGTGTAAAATCTGTTTTTCATTATCCCTGCAGTTATCTCTACGATACAGTTATTGATTATAAGGTAGAATTACATCTAATATATAAATTATATAACCGTTATAACTTTCAGGTGTCTTCGGTCCCTGCTCCAACATACCTGATTCGAATGATCAGCTCATCCTGAAGCTCTGCTGAAGCCTGATAATGACCCTTTTTATTTGAATCAGGTGAACCATATGGGTGAAGTGTCTCTTTTAAAAAGGAAAACAATAGCTGTGTAACTCAAAACGGCGTTGCTGCCTCCACTTTTTAGTGTGAGGTGCATTTCTTTCTTTTATGTTTGCTCTTGAGTTTTCAGACTTGACTCCAATGTGTGATTAATTAAAAAAAAACAAAAAACAAAAAAAAAACATCATGTAATTTGTATTCACTGACAATATATCAAAGTCATGTGGTAGCTTTAGGAAATGATGATCACAGCCTCGGTTTTGTGTCTGCATCAGAGTCCTCCTACAAGACCTCCTTCTCTGCACTCGCATTTCAAGTGGCAGCAGAGCGGCTACTTTTGTGCAGGCATCACTTTCCACTTCCTACTTCCTAAGTAACCTACCGTCACTTCCAGATGAAAGAGGTGTAATTTCAGGGGTACGCTCTAACCAGTGAAAACACTCAAAGGGCACATCAGAGCGGGGGCTGATTGAGGAGCCCGGTCGCAGTAATTTGTCTTGATTGAGTCACGAGGCCACAGCTGCTGCCAATTCTCCAGATGAAGTGGCCACATAAAGGGCTAAAGAAACCCTGAACGCTGGTAGGTGCAGTCATGTTTGTTCTTAATCTTGTGTTCTTGGCTCTTTTGGCCGCATCAACCGCTCAGCCAGGTAAGGAGAGAACTCATTTAAAAGTTCTGTTGAGCAGAAGGTTTGGTTAAATTTTTACTTGTGAAGCCTGCTACTTTTTAAAAAAAAACCAACAACAACAAAAAAAAAACCACTGCACCTGTTCCCCTGACACATTAACATTTACAGGCATCCCTCGATACATCCAGGGCGAGTGGGTGATCGGTGATGAGAGCCCACAGTATGAAGACAATGATGGACTATCATTTGAGGACAGTATGTGGCCCGTGAGCCCGCCAGAAGTTGCTGAAGTGGTGACGGAGGGCCACATCCTACTGACCACTGCAGAGCCGTATGTAATGAAAGAACAAGGTGAGCTGGAAGCAGCAGTGGATTAATGATCCAGAGCATTATGACATGATTGTCAATGGCCTGCTGTTCATTCACTGAGCGTTTTATTCCCTGTTTAGATTCAGATGACGTGGAAGAATCAGCGGTGTGGAAAATTGTTCTGGTCGCAGTCGTCCTGCTGGTGTCTGTAGTGGGATCTCTGAGCTTGACCTATTACATGTGTGTCTGGAGGGGCGGCAGGATTCACTATAAGCCTCAAAGGGAGGTTCTTCCTTAAAAATAAACTGAGCTTTGTGCAGAAACTGTTCTCAAGAAGTCTTGTGTTGTCTTTCTGCCTGTGTTAAAGGGAAATGGGACTCTAAGCATTGGACCTTGTCTTGCTTTTTCATACTACAGCTTGTTGTCTATTGATGCAAAGGGACTCTACAAGAAAAGTCCATTGGAAATTAGGGGGACATGACATGACCTTAAATGAGACTTTACTTTATTTGTTCCTCAGGACATTGATGTGCCAGCCTTAAGGGACTAAGGAGGAAAAACTCCTGAGACAAGTTAACGCCAGAAGCTGCTTAACTTCCCAAAGACATATTTTGTCTAGAGGTATTTTCAGAAGAATCTTAATGGGCCGGAAGAAGTTTAACTCAATCTATTTTGGTGTATACACGGTCAATCACTGATGGCTGACTGTAAAGGGCCATTTTTACATTGGAGGCAGTGTTATTTGTTCTGTATTTGGGGTTAAGAGCATGATGGGTGAATTAGAAAAAATGACTGTACACTGTGATTTGCAATTTTTATGCATACATGATACACAAAAAAGGTAACGCAAACAGACTTTATGTATTCTGTAAGTATGCTTGTGCTATGAATGTCAGACAAACATGCTGACATGTGTTTATGCATCACACGAGGAAAGTACCCTCCATGTTTAAGTGTTTCTCATCTTGAAAAGGGCAGGAGTTACTAATCATATAAAGTCTCTTTAAATGCCGGTGACCCTTTCAAAACCCAACTTGTTCTAAATAATTGAGCAGGTAGGACTTTGCTTTGGTTTCATTTTCTAGGAACAGCCTCTGTAATTTCTCAAATCTTTTTCAGATAAACTGATGGCCACTAGAGGTCACTGCCATCATTGTGTTTGTGTCATGCTCCACACATCCACTTGAATAGAATGCACATTTATGAGCCCAGTATCCCCCTATACATCAAACTCAAACTTTAATGATTTAATATGACAGGAGCAGATTGGGCCCTGTGTCCCCTCACTGATCTGGGATTATCATCATAAATTACTTGAGTCCATCATCAATTATGATTTATTTGGTGTTTTTGAGAACGTAACTTTGAAAAACCAATAAAGATGTTGGATTGTAATTTTGGATTGATTATCTAAAATGGGGTGCCCGAATGTTTTTTCCCTTGGATGGTCAAAACTGAAACTTAATAGTGCGCAATTGGCCTAATTCAAGCACCTAATGTGTTATACTGTATTATTGAGATGGAGAATTGTACTAGTATCCCAGTGCAGTGTCACTCTTCTCACCATGCTCAGATGATAAAAGATGATAAATAATTAGGGATCACTACATATCTAAAGAGAATTTTTATCTCACCAAAATAAACAAATATCACATTTTTTACCAATCGAATACTATTTTTTTCACACCCAAATTTAACCTTACATTGGGCCAACTTTGGCATGTGGGCCCTATTCTTGGGACCCTGATCATGGATAATCAATAGTTTTTGGCCACTTGCCACATCATTAATATTTCTGCCATGTTTGTGTAAGATATATTTTTTCAAAAAGTATTGCTGAGTTAGCCACCAACAAAGATATAACAGGCCAGACTTGCTGAATGAAGCTATCTAGACTGCTCATTGTGTGAATAGCTCTTGACACTATAAAGCTAATAGGCCTCATGGCGTCTGTTTCTTCAGCGCCTTCTGAAGATTTGGATGAAAGTTGAAGACTGAGCTTTTTTCTCTGAAACTTTGACAGTGTTTTCCTCAGTACCCAGCAGCCCCCTCTTATCACCAAAGCTCTTCTCACTTTGTAAACCCCACTTGATGTAATCGCCCCCCTTGGCAAGCATTTTCCCCCTCATAAGAATTCATCTTGATCAGAATTATGGCAGAATTGGCAGGCAGGCTGTTGGCAAAAAAAAACTAGTGTACCGCTAAGAGTAAAGAGTAATGTTTTAATTCAGTGTCAAACAAGCGGGCTCGGTTCAAGTCCACAAACATTTATAAGCCCCCTTTGAGCAATATCAGGTGGCATTAGGGGGCCCAAGGAGACAAAAAGCTGATGAATTGAATTAATCTCCCCTCCCGTGATGGATGGGCCTGTTCACAGGGGGCTGCAAAATGGGAGCATTGTTCATCTGTCACTCAGATTGCCATGTCCCTCTATGATTTGTGCTTGGGTTGTGAAGGCCACAAGTGGCCAAAAGACCTCCCTCTCTCCTTCTCACTCGTCTCGCTGCTGCTTTTTTTTTTTTTTTTTTTTGTAGGCATTCCCAGGCTTTCAGCTGCCTCTACCCCCCACCACACACACTGATGTCCATACAGCCAGATGCAAGAAAAACAAGCCTTCAGTAAATATCTGTCGCCCTTGTTTTATTTCACACGCAGTTCGTGGGGTCATATTGTAGTGAGTGTTCAGATGCAGAATTTGTTAAACTTCTGTGCATGCACACAATTTGCATCCGGGGTGTCATTACATGGCACAGCGTAATATAATCTAATGTTTTATTTTATTTTAGGCCAACACAAATCTGGATTATGCCTATTTATTATAAAAAGAAATTAGTCTGCATACATTTTCGTGTTTTCTTCCCTTTTTCTGTTTTGCTTGAAGGTAATGTCGAAACGACTGTCCTTGGGATCTCCTGTCTGGGCGTATAAACATCATTATCTTCCATTAAAACGGGTCTTGAACACAGAGAAAGTCACGTCCTGCCATAATTTCCTTTCCATTATATCGACTGTAATCCTCTGTTCTTGCTTTAACTGTACAGAGTACAAGTACAAAGTTTGGTGTTTAGCTGGAACTCTCCCTCGAGCTGCCTTGTTTGGGTTTCCAGACCTTCTTCAAAAAGATGACTGTTTTGATCTCACTTAACCCTGTGACTTCTGCAATAGATTAATATGTGAAGCCTTTTTATGGTATGACAAACAAAATGTCATCTAGTGTCAGCGCTGCTGCTCTCTATAACAATGTGTGTGTGTGTGTGTGTGTGTGTGTGTGTGTGTGTGTGTGTGTGTGTGTGTGTGTGTGTGTGTGTGTGGGGGGGGGGCGTCCTTCTTAGCTCGCAGTCTTTTTCGTCTCCATTGTTTTCTCTCCGGCAGCTGGCCCTTCAGAGGCACCTGACCTTCCGCGGGAACAGGTGCTAAAAGGTGATTCAATAGAGATGCAGAGCTCTGATTTCTTTCGCCGCTTTTGTGCCATGTGTGGATTACAAATTGAGATCAGATAATATCTGAGGGCCCGTGAGCAGAGGGTAATGGAGAGGACTATGCAAAAAACAAAAAACAAAACAAAAAAAAAAACTGCAGCAGGTGAATAAGAGGTAAGGCAGAAGCTGGCGTATTAATTCACGCCAGCTTCTGCGCTGGGTACAGAGGTCCTTGGACAAGAGAATAACTGGCAGCAGCAGATGTTACAATGAGATCCTGGGGAACGGAGAGGCCTCTTGCCCAGTGCATTACTGGGACAGTTTCCAGCCTTCAGGACTGTCCCATCATGGTCGCAGGGGGCTGAACTGAACTAACCCTGAACTGTGCAGGATAACCAAGCGTTAGAAATGCATGCATGGCTGAAAAGAAGGCAAAAAACATCCCTCTCAAGTGTTTATTGGCATGCTAGCTACTCTACGGGGTTGTACTTGGGCAATGGGACACTTTAAACTAAATGCCAACATCTGTAATGATGTACGCTGTATTCATGTGCTCCTCCCATCCCACCACCGGAGGTAAGACACTAATGATAGGTTAAACAAACCAGTGTCACCACCACTTAACTTCCCACAGCACTATACTATACACAAGTAACTTTAAAATGATCAGTTTATGAGATGAAAACATTGTGTTAGAATGGATTTCAAGTAGTGAGATAGAGAGTTTTCTGATGACATTCAATGTCCCCGACAACCTCTGTAGTTTTGTTCAGGCGCTTTGTTTTCATACGTAAAAGTCAAAGAGTGTATGTTCTGACATATTTTGTGTTGTAGAAAAAAAAACATGAAAATCTCTTAATGTCATGAATCTAACTGAAAATCCATTCAAAAAACAAAGTGACTTTGAGACGAGACAACAATGCTATAACGTTAACTCACCTCAACTCATTCCTGCAGCACTCTGTTGCTAACATGCTGATGTTCACCACCTCAGCTTAGTGTGTTAGCACGCTAGCATTCACTAATTGGTAATGAGCAAAGCACCAACAGCTGAAGCTAATTTGAATGTCATTAGGTTTTACAGGTATTTGGTCATTAAACTAAAGTGTGGGAACAACACCAAATGTTTTATAATTAACACGAGTGTGTGCACCAAATGTCATAGCAGCCCATCCAGTATTTGCGGCTCACATGGCGCTAGCGGAAAAAAAGGAAGGGACTCACCAAAGTCAGTAGTATTCATCCTCTGGAAACGTCAAATGTCAAAAGGTGGCGTCGGTCCATCCTGCAGGATCAGTGACATCTGTGCCCTTCTCGTGGAACCACAGGAATAGTCTGGGGGTCACTAAAGTTATCTTCTGGGCCCCTTGGACAGCTGTGTGAAATTTCAGGGCAATATTTATTTTAGATATTGCAGTTTGAACCATCAGACGTTGACATCCCTTGAGCCCTGCTGCTTGCACGGCTAGAAATAACTACTCACAAATGTAGAAGCATCAGTAACTAGATATCATTTGACTTCCTGATTTTGTTCTTTCACTTGACACTCAGATAGAGGGCAGACTGAACAGGATACCTCCCCTTTAAACAACATAAACTAAAATGATAATGACCAATGGGCCATAATTTTATTTTACAATGGTAGTTACTACAATGCTTGCTCTCTCTCTCTCTCTCTCTCTCTCTCTCTCTCTCACACACACACACACACACACACACAAACGAACACACAGCTCCCAGTGCCCCCCTTTAGTGGAGTACTATGTTTGCGGAAAAGGCCACTTTAAGGGCACTAACTGAAATGTTTGACGCTCGCTGGTCGATTTATTGAGGTCAGCGGAAGGCTACGTTTTGAGAAGCAGAGGAGCGGGTTAGGTTTGGATTGATTTTCATGAATGATTTTATGCTGTGAGCAGAAGAGAAACAAAAGACAATCACGGCACATCAAATCACCCCAACAAAAGAAATAAGGGAAAGCAACATGAAAAATGAAGGGCAAGGCCAGTGTGCCGTGTCACTGAGCATTAAGCTAATAAATATCAGTTTCTGCCTCTGAAATGTGGAGACAAAGAGCATGGAGAATTCTGCTGCTATGCTGATTTTATCAATTGTTTACTCTTGGAGGGGTAGAATTAGCATATTATTGGTATTGTAGTTAGTGATTTATTTTCAAATAGTATCTTTTAGAAATTAAAGGCAAACATCGTAGTCGATCAACTGAAACGTCAAAAGACGATAAATGGAAAATGTAAGCTAAAAATAATATAACAGTCACCACAAAAGAAAGTAATAGAGACATATCACACTCATTTTCAGATTATTAATTTTGTGCCAGCACCACTCACCTTGTCTTCTGGTGGTGCCAATGTTTTTTCAGCTCACTGTTAGCTTCACATCCATTGTGAATATATACGTAGGTATTTAAATTAGGCAAATGTCTGTCCTTGGTGTGACGTCAACAAGTCACGGAATAAAGGCGGGACTACTGACGAGACGTTTGAGGAGTAGTTCTGTCTGTGAGAGAGACGAGCTCCCGTTTGACGCTATGAAATCTGTGTATTGTGCAGTTAATCTAATATGTTGCCCCCATTTATTCTGAGATTGAGAATTTAACTGGCAGCCAGCAGTTACATACTGCACCTTTAACTTTCAAGACATTTTCCCTCACCAAGTAGCTGTACAACACACTGAAGGACAGGAGGGAAACAACCGCAAAATACAGTATACATCAGGAAATCATGACCTTTACATCAGCAGAGTGATACCAGAAATTATTCTGACTCCTATGGATCAATATGTATTGGCTTGATAAAGATTGAAGTCGAGCGATAAGCAACGTGACCGCACGTCCGCGGTGAAGTGGCGAGTCCTAATTTGACAGTGTACGGCGTGATAGAGCCTGTGTGCTCTGTATGCTGGCAGAGCTCTCCCTCTCTTTGTGAAATGAATTAGGAGAACATGAAAACTGAGCAGACCTTCAGCGATACATTATGTATGAGGAGCTTGAAGGCTCCTACTGAATTCTGTTCAGGTGGCATCAGAGGGTGCAGCCAAGTGGAAATGCTGGCTGGTCACTTAAAGCACACTATCTGTGGTAATATTTCTACATGAAAGCACAGCACACGGCTTGGGCTATATTCTTCTACTTGCAGGTTGAAATATGCAATACCACCAGGTTTTTCTATAGTGTCCACGGAGGAGGTTTACTGGGGCAACATGGGATTACAGGCCTGGCTCTAACCTTCAGGCTATCTCTGCATAACTTTAAGCTACTATTTGCAATTTAAATTCAAATCTATATTTTGTTTTACCATCTTGCACTTGATTTTCTTACAATGTATCTGTGGGAATCACCCCGAAGAGTGGGCTAACAGCACACGTGTCATCTGTGTTTCAGCCGGATTGACGGCTTGCACTAATCTGAAAATCAGATAACATACCATATGATTCCTCATCTTGTGTTGTTATGAGATAACGTCTAATTTCCCCCATCTCCCCAGTAATCTCACAAAGACATCGTCTGCTCATAGTGAAATCAATATGCTGCGGAAACAGTCAGTCAGACAACGGTCTTCACTTGGGATCACAGATGAGCACACACACACACAAACACACACACGCAGGAGCAGGTAAACAAACACACTGTCACCTCCACTGTGTCCTTTGATATAAAAAAGACTAATTAATTAAAAAGCCTGAAAAGCTCATGAGTGCTCAGCGTAACTGAATTGTGTGTCAGTGCCCAGAAACAAATCTTTGGTAAGTTGAGAAATGTGCATATAATGACAAAAGAGGAGAAACAGTATCAGAATGAATTATACTGGGTTTAACGGGCTCACAGGGGAGAGAGGATCATGGTCAGTGGAGTGCATCCTTCGCCAGCAGACAGACAGACACTATAGTCATTAGTATCAGAGTACAAAAGGAGGCTACGAGCATCACAGGACAGGAAAAAGAGAACAGTGAAATATTAAGATATGTGATATTAGATTGTAGAGTTGGTGAGCAGGCCTGAGTTTAGCATTGAAACAATGTGATTTGTAAATTAACAGAAATTTAGCCTATTCAGCAGCAACTTCATGTTTAAAGGTCCAGTGTGTAGGATTTTAAAGGCCAGGACATGAACATAGTAATGGCAGAGATGAAATACAGCATCATCACCTGAAACTGCAGATTGTTGTGTTGTTCATGTGGCCATGTTGCACCGCCATGTTTTTACAGCATTATTTATTGTAGGGCAGGGTGAGATGAGATGTTTACTTATGATTTGTAAACACACCACTCAATGCCACTAAATCTTACACACTGGCCCGTGAAGACATTTTTTTTTACAAAAGTCATGCTAGCTTCTCTGTGACACAGCATGCACAGCATCGCTTTGAGCTAACATGCTCACAAGGAGGTATAATGTTAATACGTTTTTAGCTGTTAGGCAGCAAGTTGCCGATAGTGGATGGAAGTTAGCATGCTAACATTTCCTTATTATCTAAGGCTGATGGCAATGTCATTAGTTTTTAAACATAAGTGTAGGATGGAAGGAGAGTTGATAACTGGAGACAATGACTGCACTCCATTTGTGTCAGTCCATCCCACAAGTTGTCAGATGTTTAAATGAAAACCAAAACATATCAACCATGTTTTTTGGTGCAAGAGTTAGGGGATGATTAAACTTTGTAGGATTCATCCTTTGGGGACAATGACTTTGCGTAGAAAACTCTGACCAATCTGTCAAGTAAATGTTGAGACATTTCAATAAAAACAAAATGATCGATTGGAAGGAGAGAGGAAATGTCTGCAGAAGAGACCTAAAGTCATTAAGATTCATCCTCAGGGGAAAATGAATGCCAGGCACAGAATCTCATGAAAATCCATTGGATAGCTGTCTATATTTCTCAGTCTGAACCAACATGGTAGACTGGCATTGTCAGCTTCTTAAATGTCAGGATGAACTGTTTTGCTCTGTTTAATTTTGTACTAAACCGAATACCTTTGAGTTTCTGGACTTGGCAGTAGAAGACGTCACCTTGCAGGGTCTGAGTACTTGTGAAGGTCATTTTATAGAAATAACATCAATTGTAAAAAATATTCAGCAGACTAGGTAACCAGTAGCAGTCAGAATTCAGAGTGCTGTCTCACAGGCAGACACAACAAAGCATGCAAGTGGAAGCCTCAGAAGTATATTCAAGGTAAAATGCATTAGGAGAGTTACAGTTGGTGTCCAGCGAACTGACAGGGAGACAAACAGCTTTCTTCTGAGAGCAAAATCAAAAGTGGACTGGGCAGTTAAAAAACAACAGCAATGAGCTGATGACAGTCTTCGAAGAGTTAGACCTGTAGACGTTCTGTGATTTAAAGTCTCTCTCTCTCTCTCTCTCTCTCTCCCCTCCTCTCTCTCTCTCTGGCACAGCTATAATTTTCCTGGGTGGAATGATGGATGAGGCGGTGTCAGCCCATGTTCATTATAATGCACACCATCTATTCTTCTCAGCCAGACTCTCCGCGCTCCAGGAAATGCCAGAGAGGTATTGGAGCCCGCGAAGAGAGGAGAAACTCGCGTCTGATTTTATGGAGAGAATTTGCTGCTAGGTGTGTGTTAACTTAGCGCACGGTGATCCATCAATCACTAATGAAGATACTGCGAGGCTACCGCTTGTTCTTCAGAGGAACACACATTCCTCTCTTGGTGCGAATGATAAACAGCCTCCGATGTCCATGCGGGCGCAGTCCCTCGCAATATGCTCGTCCTAAATTAATAATGAGCCCTCCAACAGTTAGCTGTATGCAAAAACATTTAGAAAAACAAGTACACGAGCATTGTTCGTCATCATGACCTATATATAATGTTTTAGAGGCCCTGAAAACCTTTATTTTCTTTTTTGTAATCAATCAGCTTCACTATGAGCAATGGGACCCAACAACACACAATTTTTCTGCAAATTTGGAACACTTTTGTAAATTTGACATAAAAAGATCTTTGTATTCTATGTTAGAAAAAGATGATGACGCCCAAACAGGATTCAGCAACATTTTAATCATAATTATGACAGTTAAATGCTTATCTGGCTGATGTCAATCAAATTTAGTCAAACCGCACTTGGGCACTCCTGGGATTGGGTTGAACCTGTTATTTTTAAATCAATTTAATAAGCTAGTGTGTAAGTTCTTTACATCTACTAGCTAGTTTTAGACGGGTGTGTTAAATGCAGCATTAAGACTTAAGCAATGTCTAAGATGGTTCACCTGCCACATGATTTGTTACACGTCTGCTTTGTTGTCATGTAACCAGTGACTGCTGCTAAAAGCGGGGAATGCTGGCGAGGGCCAGTTGACAGCAGGTCATACAGTACAGAGGTGATTTACAACAGCTAAAATGGCATTCCCAGACGGGGCGGGCCGGGGCTAGCTGGTTAGCATGCTCACCGCGTAAGATATCTCTGTAACACATAAATGTCTTTGACATGACATTTAAACTATCAATTCTTCACCCTCTGTTTATGATTGTAGTTATCAATTAGTTATCAAAGTGCACCTTAGATAAATAATACCTATGTTGTTTCCCCCCCAAAACTTCCTATTGTTGCTTTAGCTGTTAATGTTTAGTAATACAGAAAAAATATCAAGATTTGTAGCCAAGTTTAAGGGGTTTTAACAAACCAGCACAATTGAGAAAGGAACAGTTTTCTTTTGCTATTTAATTTTTTTTTTTGCTCCTTTAGTCCCAGTTCTCAATTTCAATTCTGAAACTCTGCAAAATTGACAAATGTGTTTCATGTGACAAAATGACAAACAAAAATTGAACAAAGTGAACAAATATACCATTGAGCTATTAAAAGAATAGGTCTAAATAATATATTTGATGTGTCACCGAAAGACTTGTGCCACCCTACATTTCTGCATATGTTCATGTGACTCTATGTTTGTAGGTTAGTGCACTGCGTTAGTTTATATCCCTGTATACTTTTAACAGAGCCACGCATTGAACGCACACGCTACCCCAACAGAAAACACGTTGTCTAGACAAACACATTATCTTTAATCAGAGCAGTGATGCCTCTTCTCTCCTCACACACAGATAAAGTCAGCGGGGGCCTGATGAGGGGAAATACGTGGCATATTGAAATAGATTTATTCAAACTGATAGCATCTCATCCCATCAGCTTCTCACCAAGTGTGCCAAACTGTGTGCGAGAGTCTTTTGAAAGCCTTTAAGGATGTATCGAACAAAAGAGGGGGAAAAAAAGTCTCCAAATGAGTCCTGGATCAGTCTGGGAGCAAAGGGATCGATAACTGCCAGGCTAAGCCCTCGCTCATCCATCTGATTCATATCTTTCCCTCACTGCTTTTCAGATAGAAGAGGAATCACTGGACTAAAGGCTCCCTCTCTGTGGCAGTATGTACCAGCTGCAAGCGGTTTTCTCAAATATATAAAGCTGTGCACAGTGATTAATGTCAGAAGTGTACTTATATCATAATGGATTGGATGTGTCACGTTATGATGATCTTTTCTAGAGATGTATGGCAGCAAGCGGGATATACAGTTGTCTATAAATAGCTCTGTTAGATTTACACTTGAGGTTACATCTCTTACATGTAGACGTTCAGCCTGGAAATTCCTATGAATTATGGAACAGAAATCAAACTGCTGCCACTGTGGATCCGTTCATACACTTCACATGATGCTGGGTTTGATGTTCGAGAAAATGTAAAGCTCTGGGAGCTGCAACAAAAGGCCCCGTCACCATGTCTACTTTTTCATTGTCCCAGAAATTGTTGCGATAAACAATATTATTGTAATCCCGTCTAATTTATATTTAAGAAATTGATAATGCAAGTAGTGTTGCAGTTGCACTTCTAACCTCCACTGCTCTTCATACCACACCTCACTTTAAGAAAGCACTGTTATTATTTCAGTGGTAAAAAATTGGTCTGGGAGGAGAAACTCCTCTCGTCCCTGTGTGTAACTAATTCAGTCTTCTCAGCTGGATCGTCACGCCGTCACACTGACATGCAAAATAAATCCCTGGAAAGCGAAGCCTGATAATAGGATAAAGGGTGAGGTAATTTTTTTACACAGTGAGGGCATTTAAAAAAAAAAAAAAATCATTGCACATTTACAGCCACGAAATGAAAAAAAGCCATTCAGTTCATTGTTAAATGATTTTATTTGTCAGCGAAGGATAATGTGATTGAGGGATAAAAAAGCTTATTGACTGAATAAACTGACAGACCTCGAGGGGGATCCATGTGCAAAGGTCTGTAGCTATTGACTATTCATTCTCCTGTTTATTCATGACTAAAATTATACACGAGATAAACAACTCTGCACTGTAGTATCATAGTTCAGTTTACAAGATGAGCATTAATATTGATAAAAGAGAGAATTGAGCAAACAGATGTAAGAAAATGTGTAAGTTTGAAGATGAAACCATCGAATCCAGTGACCTTCGTAATGCAAACGCAAAGGAATCCAAACGTATAGTGCATATAGCCTCTAATATTCAATGCATTATTGATAGCGACACAAATATTTGATGCACTGACTCCTGGATGGCCTCTTCCGTTCACCTCAGGAAACTGTGGCTATATTAATAATCTTTTGTTCTTCAGCCTCAAAGGGCACCACCTGCAGACCCAGAGAACAACTGAAGCTCTCTGTTGTGGACAGAGTAAACAAAACCTCCAACAATATGTCTATGTAAACACAACAACACACCACGCATGAGTGGAGAATAGGAAGGGTGAAACAATATGTTTGTATTGTCCATCACAAGAACTCTGGTTGCAGTTTCCAGTGGTTGCAGTCCCCCCCACACCCCCCCAGATAGTAGCAGGCTGAACAGGATGTAGCTTGGGTGGCTGCTGACTTGTACTATCTTTGCAGCCACCTCACTTCACCGATATCACTGATGCTCTGTAGATCATCTGGACAGTTTTATTCACCTGCTGTACAACCTTTTTTCAGGGGATTTAGCAACCATTGTACATTTGTAATAATCACTCTCCTTTTTGCTCTGTTTTTGGTCTCCACCACCCTTGAGAAAAAATATCTGGCTCTTTAGCCGTTAAATGCTCAACTATTTTCACCAGCTATTTGCAAACTTGTGTGTCTTCTGTCTGATGCTGGGCAGGTAGTGTAAAGAGTGGAAAAAGATGTGAAAGTCCCTTCGTAGAGCCACAACGCCAAGGCCCCGTGAAGAGCACCAGGCTCTGAAGCCAACTTTCATAGTGGCCAAACCGTGCAATTACAACACTGGGGTCCAAAAATACTTTTTTCCATTGTAAAAGAAGTGTCTTTTTTTTTTTTTTTTTAGCATCACAACCCTTGCAAAATGACTCCTTTAACTATCATAAATTGAGGAAAAATATAAAATTTGGAAAAGTCTAAAAGAGCTGTATGATTAAACTATTTTGATACATACTATGGGCTGCACAATACGGAAGATCTGGGTAATTTTAGAGCCAGGAAGTCGATCCATTTTGGTTTCATGTGCCACTGAGCAGCTTTATTAGGAATGAATGGGGCTCCACCTCCGAGGCTGTGTCCAGATTTTAATGTAACGCCCTTTTGATGCCCTCTAGGATTCATTCTAAGGTAAGAAAAGACGTGTACATACACTAATGAAAACAAAA
The DNA here is from genome assembly GCF_904848185.1 of Acanthopagrus latus. NCBI lineage: Eukaryota > Metazoa > Chordata > Actinopteri > Spariformes > Sparidae > Acanthopagrus > Acanthopagrus latus. The sequence goes on along the minus strand of NC_051050.1, from coordinate 15,388,918 downwards.
TACTGAATGTTATCTTCTATTATTGCAAATAGATCACTGAATAGGTAAAAACTGAACAGGTAGCCCGATAAATAAAATATCAAAAGGAAGAAAACATAAAAAATATATTTCTGGTGTCTCGGGGGGGGGGAACTTCACATCATCAAGCCCTCAGTCCTCAAAAATGTTAGATACGGCCCTGTGTATACATCCGAGTTAGGATGACTGTGAACGCACCATTTGACTCATTTCCCTCATCTGTGAAATGATTCCCAAATAATAACAGAGACCACCAAAAGTGCTCCCAGTGCTGTGAATGATGTAATGCATTTGATGAGTGTAAGACTAACCTACATAGATGGCTCTTATGAAACGCAACGTGAGCTCAGTAAGTCACTCTGACCTCTATTCTGTCACATCCTCTGTTTGTGAGAACACTGTTACATTATGTAACACAGAGACACCACACAGCGATGGAACAAGGAAAAAACAAAACAAAACAGGAACACGGTGTAAAATAATATGAGAGCACGTTGACGGACAGATGACCAGAAACACCGTTGTTTTGTTGTTGTTGTTTTTTTTTTTATAAGTGGCAACAATGAGAGGCTTTCACCGGCGCACGATGGGGCACGGACGCATCCGACCTCATATCAGAACGATACCGAACACTCCTGTAATCCCAGACTTTGATCACGTGAGCGCAAACTTGGCCAAATGGGAAGGCGAGTCTCGGTAGTACGCTTCCGACCGCCATTACATTACAATGCGTGGTGGGCAGGACGATCGTGCGCGAAGGGAGAGAGAGAGAGAGAGAGAGAGAGAGAGAGAGAGAGAGAGAGAGAGAGAGAGAGAGAGAGAAAATGCCTCAGCGGCGCTTCGCGTAAAGCAAACAGACACAGAGGGTGAGAATGACACGGGCAGCCTGCGCGCACACTTATTTACCAATATAGCGACGCGCACAATGAGGAAGGAGGTCGCCGCCGAGGGAGCCGCGGTGCACACGTCGAAGGATTTAATTCAATAAAATCAAACCATCATTTTGTCGAGGAAGGAGAAGAAGAAGGAGAAGAAGAAGCAGGAGAAGGAGGAGCAGAGAGAGAGAGAGAGAGAGAGAGAAATCTGCAGCGTGCAACATCCACCAGAAGAGGACTGTCACTCTGTGCGTTTGAAGAAATCTGATATATATTTGTGTGTGTGTGTGTGAAAGAGAGAGAGAGGCTGTTGTGGTCGGCGAGAGGACGTTTCGTAATGATATCAAACTGAAAGGAAGGAAGGAAGGATTTTTTCTAGCCTCCTCTACAGAAGCCCTCTGCTTGTCGTTTTTTTTTCTCCTGGTGGCGGAGTCAGTGAGAATAGTTCTTCTCGTCTGAACGCTTTTTTGACTCACGGTTCGGGGCTTTTTTTTTTTTTCTCTCTTCTCTCTGCTGGAAACCCGCTCCACTTTCTTTCCCTCTTTCTTTTTTGGTTGTTGCCGTCCAACCCTTGCCACGGAGGTTCAGCCAAGGAGGGAGTGGGGAGGCTTATTTCTTGTTTCTTTTCCCCCTCTCAGCGACCCCTCGTCTCCGGCTCCGTCTCGCCTCGTCCGCGGTGCGTTTTCTCAATTATTATTATTGTTATTTTTTTTTTTAATTCAAGAGCAACAGAGGGATTAAACATTCCTGTTTTGGTGCGAGGCGGACAGGCAGGGTTACATTGTGAGAGAGGGACGGTTGTGGTAAGAAAAGGCGGCTATAAATAGCTCATGCAATTCTCGAAAACTATCACAAGTGGTGCATCAGCTTGTGGAGCAGACGGAGTCAGATCCCCCTGCATGTTGAAAATGCCTCCGCTCTAATTGTTTTTTTGTTGTTGTTGTTTGTTTGGGTTTTTTTTTTTTTAGAGCGTGTGATATATTTGGAGGAAGGAAGTTTGGACTCCTCAGTTTCTTTATTTATTCATTTTTACATTTTGGGAGGGTGGCGGTGGAGGCGGTGGTTCTCCAGATGGATTATGCTCATTCAGTGACGAAACTATCAGCGGAAAAAAGACTGTGATATGGAAACAGGCTGATCTTCCTGTGAGTGTGTGTGTGCGTCTGTGTGTGTGTTTGCACGCGTGTGTATGTGTGTGCGTGCGCGCGCGCGCTCCGTGGATTGAAATGGATACGCTTCTCTGCCCTCCGCCTCTGACAATGATCACATTTGGGATCTGCCTGACCTGGATTGTAACCATGTTTTGATCCACGCACACGCTCGGATTTACATTACAACACTATATCCCGCTGTGCGCCCGGGGGGCGGTTGGTTGGTGGTGGTGGGGCGGTGGGGGTGGGTGGGGGGGGCAAGCTTTTTTTTTGTATATGGATGCATTCTGCACTTCTTTTTTTTTGTTCTGAATACGCCCATTCCTCTATTATCTGGACCCTGAGCCGTGCTCGATTTTGTCAGCCGCCCCCCTGCTCGGTGTTTTGATGCCGATGTAGGATTTCGACATGCCCAGCGCTGACGACCCCAACGGCGGACGAGTATGACTACAACAGCGAATTGGGTGGCTAACGGGGCAAGCCTTGAGGACTGCCATTCCAACATCTTCTCTCTGGTACAGTATCAATAAATCACGCATCTGTTCACGCACGCACGCACACACACACACACACACACACACACACACACACACACATACACACACACACGAGCCAGCCAGTGGCGATCGACAAGTCATAAGGCAAGTGGGAGGCACGCGTAACTGTGTGTCCGCCGTGCAAAGGTGAACCAATTGCTGGTGTTGTTATTAGGTAATCATTACCGAGGGGTTTGAAAAAAAAGAGGCCTGTTTTAATAAGACATCTCAGCCCCAGTAGGCTTAAAAAAAAAAAAAAAAATCAACAAGATCCCAGGAAGAACAACTCCATTTAAAAAAAAAGCTTAAAACGCAATTTTCCAGAAATGCTACCAAAACAATCTTCTGGCGCCCTGTTCTGCAGTTTCTGCTCGGTTGTTCAGCAGATAGACAACAGATAAACACAGCCTGCTTTCTGGCTCATGATCCTCCTCCTCCCCCACTTTTAAATAATCATTTCACTGGAAATGTAGCTGGAACTCCTGTTGCATTGCCAAGCAACTAACTTGGAAAGGAAGGCGTGCTGCTGTAGAGCCGTCTGTTAAAGGGCCACTCTGTCGTTTTCTTTTAGGAACTCAGAATTATAAGGCTTACATTATTAATGAGGTAGTGATGCAAACTCGGAACATGTTTGTTTTTATGTTCCATAACTGAATAAACAAGCAGTTGTCAGAGAAACATCATACTCTAAGTGTGGAAGGTGGCAGGGTCCGCCATATATAAACAAAGTGAAACAGTGTGAAACTGTGTTGTCCTTTAAAGGAGAAGAAAAGGAGACCATGTAGTTGAGGAGAGGAAATTCAACAATATTTTGATATTAAGAGAGAGAGAGAGAGATTTCATTAACAATATTAATAATGTCATGGTAACAACTCAGAAATATTAGTCTTTACCATAACTAAGAATAAACAAGGTGTTCTCAGAGTAAAATAAGATCCCCAGAACACTGTCTCAAGCTAGAAAGGTGGCAGGGTCCGCCACATATAAGCAAAATGAAACCTTGTGAAACTGTGTCGTCCTTTGAAGGGGCACTATGTAGGTTTTAGGGAAGAAATTCATACTCAGAGAGGCAGTATTCACAATATTAATGAGGTAATAATGCAAACTCAGAAATATCTGTTTGTTTCATAACAAGCTGTCCTCAGAGGAAAATCATGTTTGAAGCTAGAAAGGTGGCAGGGTCCGCCAAATACAAACAAAGGGAAAGAGTATGAAACCGTGTTGTCCTCTAAAGGAGCACCGTGTAGTTTTGGAGAAGAAAAGTCAGAAAAAGAAACAAAATATTTCAAAATATAAGGTCCCCAGAACACTGTTTGAAGCTAGAGAGGTGGCAGGGTCCGCCACATATAAACAAAGTATAAACAGTATGAAACTGTGTTGTCTTTAAGGTTACTTTGTTTAGTCAGCCATGACAACAGAGAGAGTTTGTTTATTGATGTTGTTCAGGCAGGAGGATTTTTTTTCCCCTCCTGGTTAAAACATTCTCCCCCCAAAACTGCACCGCGCACTCATAATACTTCTAAAGCCAGATCTCTTCAGCGAACAATCCCCTCACGTGTTGTTGTTGATCCACAAAAGTGGCTCGCAAAGGTTGTAAATCTGCAGATTAGGGAAGGTTGTTAAGATTTTGACAGACAGCGTGAATCAAGCGCACAGGCAGCGGAAGCAACACTTTCACACTCGGTTCATGTGAAAGAAAAAAGGGGTTTTCGACACCACAGGCGGTGTCGTCTCTGCACTGGTTTTGTCGAGGGTGGAGGAGATGTGAGCCGTGTGCGTTTTCACAGTTTTCATCCTGCAATCAGCGAGTTAACTGTCCTACTACAACAGGCAGCCAAGTGGAAAGGCATGCAGTAGCCTGAGCTTTGGGCACAGGGCTGCTGAGAACCACAACAGCACCAGGGGTCCTGAGGGCTTTTGAGGTGATCATGCTGGATGGCCGCTGTCACACCACACATGCCACATGCTTTGAGTTTCAGTTGTTCGCTGGAGAGGAGAAACAAACTTAGTAGTTGTTGCACAAATCTCTGAAATCTCAAGCAAAGCTCTGGTGGCTCGTCCTTCTCGTGTAGTTCTGTGACTGCAGAGGGAGCGAGCAGGGAGAAAGGGATTCAAAATAATATCTTAAGCCGTTCAAAAGCATCTTGTTTGAATCCACTGACGCTTAAAACAAACGCGCCAGCGCTCCAGCATCACACATCTTAAATTCACTCAGTCTGACACGCAGCGGTCGAAAACAGTGATTACGTCCCCGTCAGCTCTCTCGGTCGAGGTTATTCCCTTCGCGGGAAGAAAAGCTTTCATTCACTCTGCCGTGGCGTTGTTGGCCATCGTGCGGGCCCTGTGTGAACATCCCTTTCAAACTGAAGCGGGGAAAGAGGCCATCCATCAGCTGGCTTGTTGAGAATATTTATGACTGGCTGGTGCCACAGCGGTCGCTCACTGGCAAGGGCTCCTGCAGGGAAGTCCAAAGGCAGAACAAAACAGTAATGACACACCGAGTGTCCTGGTTTAGGCATGCAGGTTGTATCCCGCTTGTTTGAAACTGAGACATGGCTGCTTGATGAGCATGGAGAGGAAGTGAAAGTGAGTGAATCTCATCAGGTGTGAGTATTGATCCGGCGGAAAGAAGACGCTGAGAAATCCTGCTCGGTTACACATTTGAACTGTTGTTGTTCAGCGCTGGTTCTGCTGAAGAATTGTGAAGTTAATCACAGAGAATTACCAGACAGCAATTCTGATAATGTGTAAATAATTGGAGGTTTCCAGCTCATCACATATGAGGATTTCCTGCTTTTGTCTGCGTTGTTGTTTTAATGAAATACCTTTTGGAGGTTTTGCTGGTTGTTCCAGCAAGTTGAAGAAGTCAGCTTTGTCTCCAGGAAACTGTATTGGGTATTTTTCACAATTTTCTGCTCGGGCTGTGTGATAAAAACACATTTGCAGGATGCCCCAGAGGCTCCATCGGTAGAGCATGTGTCCCATGTGTCCAATAAAAGCCACGAAAAGACAAAAAAAAATTCAAAACCTTACAATATTTTTTGTCTTTATCGTGATACTTGATGTATAAATATATATCTCGATGTTCTGAAATCGCCTCAAAAATGCTTTGTAAATGCCAGGACTGGAAAACAAAATTAAGTGTCACGCTATTTCTGACCAAATACCTCATTATCAATATTGCGGCAGTATTGTAGGGATAGATTTTTGATAAATAATCATCTGTAATATGGATGTAATGAGTTGGTGGGTAAAAGCAAGTGTAACAACAAGTAGGTCAGTGTTCAGAACATGAAATCATTTTACTGTAATACTGTGTTTAAAACCAGGAAAGGACACACTTGCTGTATCACAATAACAATTGTTTTGGTTGCACATGCTCCCACCAAAAGTATGTTTTTTACATTAATATCTTTTTGTTTGCACCAGTGTGCCTGAAAATGTGTTATATTCATTAAATTCATAATTCAACATGTGAGGTTTTCTCATCACACACTAGTGAAAAGTTAAACAGTCTCATATCGTGACAACAAAGTATTACCAGTACATTCTCCTGCCGTATATTCTGCCATTTTATAGACCACAGAATGGATCAATCCATTCATAGCACACACAGCGATAATATTATTAGTTCCATGCCAAAAAGACTCGAGTGTAACGTTCAAGGTGTGGTATTTCTTAACCTTTTCCTCCAGGTCATATTAGCTCACATAAAGGTCTTGTGGCGAACCGGGGAGCGCTCTGGTCTGACAGCCTGTTAAACAGCATTCCAACATGCACTAACCTCGTCCCTCACACTGATTTACTGCCTGTTATAGCAACCGGCATCAATAAAAAACTACCTTAGAAAAGCGTGAATGCCCCGTACTGGGGGACTTTATGGGGGCGCAAGTGGATCAATGTCACACACTCGCGATCGGCCGTGATCACACACACACGCACGCACAAGCGCGCAAAACAACTGTCTCGTCTGCCGGGCCGATCATCCGCCTGTGACGGGGAGCAAACGAGACCCCCGTCGTACGGTGGAGGGAGAAGGATCCGAGCTGGTGAGCTAAGAGGAGGCAAGGGTGGAGGACGAGAGGAGAAAACAGAGGAATGTTTTCAGCTAGACAGAGAGAGAGAGAGAGAGAGAGAGAGAGAGAGAGAGAGAGAGAGAGAGAGAGAGCGACTGAAGGTCTGCAGCGGAATCTGTTTTCATTTTAGGAAAGTATTATGACTGATGTGCATTTCCTGACTGCTAGCCTCAGCCTATTTGAGAGAGAGAGAGAGAGAGAGAGAAGCTGAGAGTCAAGGAGTGAGACAGAGAGCGAGGGAGAAAATTAAAGGGGGGGGGTGTAATGAGAGAGAGAGAGAGAGAGAAAGAGGGAGAGAAAACAGTCATCTTTTTGTGGACTGGGCAGGTTTTTCTTCTGACACCGACTCGAGCCAGAGTCCCTGAGCCTGAATATGAAATGCAAGGAGAGAGACAGTAAAGAGCCTCACGACACAGGAAGCCTCGCTGTGTGTGCGCCTGTGTGTGTGTGTGTGTGTGTGTGTGTGTGTGTGCATTGTAAACACTGAAAACCATCCCAGACTCGGGAGACAAACTTCAAACACCCATCATATTACACACACAAACACACACACACACACACACACACACAAACATTCACAAACACCAACAACACGGAGAGAGGAATAAAAAAAATAAAAAAAAATAAACACCCACATGCTCGCACAAACATATGTATCGCAAATGCAACACACTAAATCCTCCACCCACACTCATGCACATGCATGCACGCACACACACATACACAAACACACACACACACCCTGCATGTTTTATCGCCTTTATATGAGAGTGCATCCCATATCCCAAGGACGCACGCTTGTCCAAACATAGGTAGGATGTGGAGACCTTAATTAAAGGACTTCCTGTGTCCCCCCCGACAGCGAATGCAACACTGGTAATTAAGTGTCCTCAAGTGCAGGTCTAATGTGATCAACTAAGAGGTGCTCATTAGCCAAACTGTATTCCAATAGAGATCTCTTGCATGTATGATAATAATGATGCCGCCGTCTGGCATGGAAATAAAGCGCTAAGAGATGAGGCAGAGGGAATACCATTAACAGCGGTGTCTTGATTTATGGCAGGTGAGTGGCCGTGCCTTGTAAGAAGAAGCAGGTAATCAGGGGATGGTGCTTTTTTAATATAGACTGTTTGCATTGCCTGGTTATTAATGGCGGCGCGCGGCGAGGATGCTTGGGGATGAGGGAGCGAGCAGGGGGCGAGATGGAGTGCGTGTCGTGATTCGCCAAGCCAAAGAATCGGTCAAGCTGGAGTTTGTAACAAGGCCGGTTGTCGTTCGGACGCCAGTGCCGCTACGATGCCTCAGCGTAGGAGCCACAACAATATTATCTCCACATTTTACTTTGATAAATCTAAACTTTTTCCTTATTAAAACCTTCAATTATTTAGCCAAAGCTACGCTACAGTTCCCACATCTTAAACGTAGTCTAAACTAGAGCCCGAACAATTAATCAATGCCGATTCTGTCTGATATATTGCCCATGTGTCAGTGTGGTGCTGCAAGGACTTACTTCTCTTACCCAGTATTAACAACTGACAGGTACATTTGTCAACTCTTAAATGTTTTGAGTACTTTAATAACCAAAGTTAAAGCTTTAGCTCTTTCTAATGAGAACCAGTTAATAGATAACAAGGCCCTTATAAGATGCGTATTAACATTAATGAGACTGAAGTGTTAATAATAGCATTTTAAACACGTTTGTTAGATTATTGTGTGATTTAGAAACTTACAAGTTAAAAATGATAGTTAATCAAAGCCTTATGAGTTTCTTAACATTGTTTATAACAGCATTACAAGCCCTATTACTGAGTTTATACCTCATATACCTGTGTCTATAAAACAGCCTGCAATTAGCAAAGTTTTGATTGAACATATCATTTTATATGTTTTCACAAACAGGCGGAAAAAGTGAATTATTTTGGGCGGACATTTTCAGCCACAGATTCATATACGTATATACATTGTATGGAAAATTAGCTCAAGTCAGTGGTGTGGCTCACTGACGTGTTATTGAACAACTGTGGAGGTCTGAGCCGCAGAGGAATAAGTTACACAGTATAATCGATGTTAGCGGGATCAATTAATTGTTACCTTATTATTTGTTGACCATAAGAAGAACATAGGTTATCACCAGACTTAATATCTGATAAACCAGTTGAAGTGGACGTACTATGAATAAATGATAATTGTAAAGAATGTTATGAAGCGTATATCCAGAGCTGCTCTGTATCAAAAATGCATCTATGTGACGTCCGTCATGATTTAGCGCTACATAAATAAACTGGATTGGATTAAATCCAAGCACGCGCTGGATGTGAGCCGCTGGTTCTTGACAGTGACATTATTAGAGCGCTGTTCGTATTGAGACGTCTGAGGATGACATTGAAGCCGCGGCGGTGTCCTCTTACACAAGCAAGGGGGGATCGGTCCAGGTTTCCAAGGCATCACCCCGCCACCCAGTCTTCTGCTGCGTGCCCTACGGCGCGGCTCCATCTGGTTGCTTCTCACTCAACAGTCCACCCCCCTATGCCCAACCTGTGCTTTTGGCTCTGCTTGCTTGCAATTTTGACAGCTAGGAACACGGCTTCACCTTGAGTCTTTGTGTGGCGCCTCCCACTAATCTGCCCCTGTCACTGCTGTGGGAATCTCTTGTCATCGCAATAGGACTCAACCCGGCTGCGGCCCACCTGTGTGAACGCGGCGTTGACACAGAGGCGTACAGCTTTCCTCGCGTAGCTTACCAAACGTTTCATGGACCGCCGTTGTTATCCACTGACGGAGAGGGAGAGAGGGCAGGGTCCGGGCCAGGAACAGGAAGACAGGGTTCCTCCTCACTTTTTTTTTTTTTTTTTTACTACTACACATCTCTTTTCTATTAAATTCTCCTGAGTGTAGTCATGGATCTTATCTGAGCAGTCGGCTTGTCAGGGTGCTGCCACAGAGGTGAAGAACGGTTCAAAGACAGACAGGGAGGGGAGGGAGGGAGGGGAGGGGAGGGGAGGAGGGAGGGAGGGAGAAACCACCGCTGGTCCCGGAGCTGGAAGTGGGACGGGATGGGCAGGAGTATTTTGGAGCACGGTGGCTTGAGTGTGAAATATGTAAGCCCTGCAGTGCCAGCTGTGTGCTATTCTCGGCGCCCACTGGTTGTTCCCGCATGTGCACCGGGCGACAGAAGGCCGAGTGGGAAAGGAGGACTGGTAGGAATGAACAGTAGCCGGTGCCATCGGCTGCTTGTGATAGCTGGAAAGTTAGCCAGTTAGCTGGCACACATACTGATGGACCACTAGATTAACATTAACCGCATCGTTGTCACAGCGCTGCTGGCAGCCGCTGCTGTTTTTTTTTTTTTAAGGCCGAATGTTTGTGGCGGAAGAAGAATTCAGTAGCTCACTGTGCAAATACTCCATTATAAATAAAAGTACAATAACAACATCTGTGGGTTGACCTGAAAGCAGCATTTTAATGTTGAAGCTGGTCATGGTGGAGCTAGTTACACTGTACATTTTGCATATCCTTGCTTGGTGATGATTATTTATGTGTTTGTATAATGTTTTATGATAACCATCATTAATAAATGTTAAAGTTATAGTTTTAAACTTCATGTCATAATAATAACTTCACTGTTAACAAACAATGAAGTGCTGTTTAAACAATTCATCAAGCAATTGTTTATTGTAATGTTGTAGCTGATGTGTGTAATACTTCACAACTGTTATCCACTGAAGGTGATTATTAAAATAAATGCTGACTTTAAATTTGCCATTTATTAATGGTGGTTATCATAAAGTGTTAACACGTTGTGCTGCAAAAAAAACAAACAATCCATCTCATCTTTTCAACCTGCTCTTTGTAGAAATTGATTATAAAACAAGAAACAAAAAGAAGAATTTTCTTAAGTGAGAGGTCACTGTTGGGTTGCAGTGATATTACCCTGGTATGAAACTTAACCATCATCATACTGCACATACATCTGTTAATCTATTGTACTGAATTCTGCCCCATTAGTGTACTTGTTTTCCATCCATTCATCCAAGTGTTACTGTAGATGACACTGTAGATTTTGGATGGTTATCATACTGATCACTGTTCTGTTATCAAGAAGAATTATACTTGACTCTAAGAAAAAGTAACATTCGTGAAACCGCACGATTTACTTTAGAAACAGGTTGAAATGATCTCACTAAACTAGAGATTTTTATTTTAACCTGCTTTAAGAAAATACAAAGTTTAGTGGCTCTGAGACTTTTATTTTGTGCAGTTTGTAAAGACTTAGATAATATAAAATGAGATAAGATAAGCTTTTATTGATCCCCAGAGGGGAAACTCGGGCGTTGCAGCCGCGCAAGTATGAAGAGTGGCAAGGAAAAAGTATAGAAGAAGAATTGAAACTATAAAATAGCAATAAAACTTAACATTAGAATGAGAGCAGTATACATGAACCAACCTGCAACCAGAGTTGTGGTGAATATTAAATAGTGAAGTGCTGTCTGAGGCCAAGTGAGAAAGAGGCAGTAAAGAAGTTACTGAAGAGTAATTATGACCTCTAGTTGTTGATTTACAGATTTGCCTGTAATGAGACAGCATTTAACGCCACAACACTGAAACATTCAAGTACAAGTGCCTCCGAATTGTACTTAAAAACAGGACCTGAGTAAATGCACTCGGCCGCTTAATTTACTTGTTCTGTATCCTACATGCTGATAACACTTTTCCTCCACATGCCTCTGTTTTCCCTCATGGATTTAACACCACTTTCCTCCAATCTATTATATCTCAGATGTGCGTGATGTCTGATGTCTGTCCACAACTTGTGTGTAATGATGCCGCCGCTCCGTGTGCCATCACATGGGACTCCATGTCTTTGTCTCGTGGGAATCTGTTTGCGCTCTCTCTGCCTGACTGCAGACACCTTGACAAAGACAATTTTTTTTTTTTTTTTTTTTTTTTGTAAAGGCAGACACCGGCCCTGCTAGTAACTGGGCAAATATTTTCTGCAAGCCAGACAGCTTTGCCAATATCATGGTTGGCTGGGATTCAATTGCAGTTAGAGCACACTTTAGGTTAAAGGGTGTGCAAAACAAGGGGAGAGAGAAAACATTAATGTCTGCTGTGCTGTTGCAAATTCTAATTATCATGTGTTCATGTTCCATTGAGAGATTATCTGCAACCAATCAGACGGGTACTTGATGAGAACAAACACATTATGTGCAGACTGTTGATTCACAGCCATTTGTGGCGCATTGATTCTCCCTGCGCTGCCAAGCGGCGCTCCCTCTCATCTTGAATTAGGCAGACACCCATGATTTTTCAGATGCTAATGAAAATTTGTACAGCTCAATTGCAGTCCTGGCTTGCCTCGTGGAACAAACGGACTTTCCAGTAGAGGAAACAAAAGGCTTGTGTTTGCCAGGCGTGACCGAGGGAGCGCGGGGCGTTTAGGCGGTGTGGTATTAGGGAAGACATGAACATGGTGGCGTTGTGTCTGCTGCGAAGAGTGAATGGACAGGAGAGGGGCACTGGATTGGGATTACATAAGACTGTGTGTGTGTGTGTGTGTGTGTGTGTGTGTGTGTGTGCGCCTGTGTGTGTTGAGCGTGTTTGTGGATTTCCAGTGTTAAAGCTCTGATTGGCTGCCACTCCCACTCAGTAAGCAAACTAAAGATTACAGCCAGCAGCCAGGTGAGTTTGCGGGTTGAAACCTGTTCGGCTGTGACCTACAGTGGAGTTAATGGCCCGGCCTTGCCTACGACTTGCACACACACACGCACACAGAAACTGTGCTTTCCAGTTTTTCTCCCTTGTATTTTTTTGTTTATCTGGTGTGTAATGAAACAAGGAAAAGTCCTGCTGACTTATGCAGCGCTGTCATTTTATCTGAAACGGCATCCCCGCGGAAAGAATCAATGCAGGAAATTACAAGCCAAATGAGATATTTTTCATACCGCTTATGCTCCATTTGCCCAATTTCCAGGAACAATCACACTATTAACTACTTGTAGGCATTTCACAAGCCTCCATGCAGTGCTAATTGTACAATTACTGCCGCCGAATTCTCTCATTCTACTCGTTCTCTCGCTAAAGGAACCCAGTGAGTAATCTTGGACTGCGACGTTTGTGTCTTGCTTCTGGTAATCCCAGGACTTTCCTGACGCATGTATGACGTGCTCGACAATATCTGCGGCCAAATTTGAGTTTATGGATTCCAGCTGCGAGGGAGCAGATGGAGGTGTAGTTCTGACGGGCAGCACAGAAAGCAGAAACAGAAATGTTGTATTTCCACTGTAACCCAGGAGACAGAAATCTCAAAAATTGAATACCTTTGCCGAATTCTTATATATGTTGTATGTTGCCTAGCAACTGTTTTTACTTTTCTCTCCCCGTCCTCTGTTTTTTTTTTCCTTCTTTGTGATTCTCAGTTTTGCTGTCTTTGTCTGTGTCTTTCGCTGGTTTCTCCCCTCCCTGTGGCTTGTCACGCTTAATTAAGTTACACCAGAGACGCTAGTAAAGCAGAGACTGGTTTATTTATCTGCACGTTAATAATTTAGACTAAGCAGGGCCACTGCTTTAGCCCGTCCCTTAATGCTTTCAAAGCAGCCTGACGCCGCAGCTTTGTGTTGTTTTATTTGCCAAAAGGCTGGGGATCTTGTCAGCCCTTTTGGATGCGGCAGCACCTCTGCACACAATGTCTCGCTGTCCTTATTGGTCTTCCACCGCCGGCGCCTCCTGCCTCTCTTTGTGTCAGGTGAGAAGTCACGGCTTGATGGAGGCTCTCTGCCGCGTGATTGGCAGGTCTATCCGTCACTCAGCCCTGGGGACTCTCGCTGCTCTAATTAGGTCGCTTGGCTTGCTCACCTCCCAGGGCTGGATGCTACAGCAGAACACAGATCAAATGACGGTCCCTTGTTTTGTAGGGGCTTGTAAAGGTGGCGGCAGAAGGCAGAGGAAAAGCATCTGTTTATTGTCTGCGGCCCCCGGAGGGCCCTCTCCCTACACCTGTTTGGTGCTTTTGTGTCGCTCCAGCTCGCTCACAAGTGCAGTAATGTGCATCGCTCTTCATTTGTGGTGCAAAACGCCAGAGGGGGAGCGCGACTCCTTGCGGGTTAATTTGATTTCGGTGGGTTAATTGATGAAGGGGGAGTCGTTGCCTGTTCCGAATTCTGCCACTTGCTTTTCTAACTGGTGACTTCTCACCGCCGACTTAGTGCACAGCCACTCAACCTTCATCATCTTTGTCCAAATTTGTGGGGTTTTTTTCCTTGCGCTCGCTTATTCACGTTGGGTTGCAGTATGTCAGCTCTAATGCGTTCGAAAGAAATCACGTCATTAAAGTTTTAATCCCGTAAGGTTTCAGTCGTGGTTGATGTGGTGACAGCCAGTGTGGTTTTATTTACTACAGTAAACAGTCTTTGAGCAGTGCAACAGAAGAGTGCATGTGTTCACCTTACAGCACTGACGACTGTGAGAAACGATGTAGAGCTGGGCAATATATAATTTTTTATTGTACAATTATTGTGTCGACTTCTGACATCACCTACAAATATTGCTGTATTGTTTTTAGGGGATATTGCACCAGCTCTTAAAAACTGAGATAAAATATATAACTATAATATTTGATTTCTTATTTAGGATAAACAGTAAACACTGGATTGAATGAATTGGATGCATATGTTTTACCTGCACATAGGTAGGCAATTTGAGGCGAGTGTGGGGAAAAAGGAGAACTATAGTATAGAGAAGTAAATACAGAATTTAGATACAATGTATGGTTGTCAGTGAAAAAATGAGGGCTTTTTCAAAACTCAGACTCAAGACTACTATACGTTACGATATGTTATGTTATAAAATAAATAAATAAAATTACTATCGAGCACGAGATTATTATGATGTTCAATACAAAGTGTAGCTGGAGATCCGTGACAGAGATTCCTCTCCACAGATAAATGTGTTTTGATGCGGCTTACTTCCCCGTTGTTGACATCAGACGTAAACCGCTGGAGACAATGAAAGAGTCGTGTGTGTTGCTGATGCCGAGATCATGCATTAATAGTACATCAGAGAATTTGCTATCAGTTCCTAAATCGCAGGTACATAATGTGACTTGTTTTTCTCCACAAAAAAAAGTATCTACAACTAAATAGATGTATTGTGAGAATATGTCTGAATCCTTCAAATGTGAGTATATTTTCTGTTTGGTGTGTAAATCTTGTAAGGGTAAAATATTTGTATCCAAATTGTCACGTGAAAAAGAAATATGTAGAAAGTCTCTGTCATGTGTTGTCATATCTATTCTTATATCCTGTGCTGTCTGTCTGTCTGTCTGGCAGAGTTCGACACTCACGGTGCATTCAGGTGCACATTTAAAAACTACACTCGAATGGCCACAAAGGTTGTTTAAATGGGAAAGTTTTGTTTTTTTTGTTTTTGTCCTTTGTTTAAATACAAAACTGCTTCTGTTATCACTTTCTCGTTCTTTCACTGCAGCTCTTTTAATAGTTAGATGCTAAGATATCGACATCTCATTCATTTCTACAAGGGAGGATTTTAAAAATTGTGTTTAAAAACATTTTATCAAATTGTTTTCAGCAAACTGGAGTGTATTGTCGCACAACAGCTCCAAAAGTTGCCCATCTCTGATCATTTTCAGGTTGTTTTTACTGCAGCTTTATTAAAATGAACGTGAGATAAGTGATTAAATGTTATTTTGTTACTGTCGTTCTGGATCCTTAACCTGAAAATCCAACGCTGACCTGTGAGTAATAGGTTTGACAACCCCTGTCATAAATAAAACCAAAACAGAGATTGGTTTAATTAAAATCTGAAGGATTAACAGTGTTTCTGCTGAAACTTCAAATAAGTTACATCGGGCCAATTCTCTGTACAAGATTAAATTAACCCCTGTTCTTTGACATTGAATGAAAGAGAGACAGATAGTGTTTCTTGTGTCTGATAAGACATCGAGTCTTATCTAAAGACTCGCAGGCATCACAAGCCATCTGAACACACCCCAAATATTGGCAGCTTGTCAAGTGTCTAAACAGATTTGACGTTGATGAGAAAGCTATGCCACTCTGACAGAATAAGTGTTTCACTTGTGCCAGAGTAGGTAAAACTGCTGATACAAGCCGTCTCTCAATTGCCTAAAGTGCCTCCTTTGTCAGACTATCAGACTGTGGGGCTCTTACACTGCTGTGGGATTCATAAAGAAGTGGCATCGCTCTTAGACGACATTCTCGTGCGCTTTCTGTCAGCTTTGATAGAGCGCTTCAACACCTCGATGCAAATGTTCACATCGGCTGCCATTCTGACGAAGAAGTGTGCTTAATAAAGCTCAAGAGTCTGCGTATAACTAGTCTGAAAATTGTGTTTTTCTTAAACATCTTCACATTCTGATTGATTTATCTTTCAGTTTGCTTCATTTGAATTACTATTAACGTTCCTGTATAATAGAAACTGAGATTTCCTGTCTTTTGGAATAAAACCAGGTATTGGCGCTGGATAAATACTGTCAGCATCAAAATGGTCAGAGAGTCACAGAGAAAAATATCCTGTATTCAGAAACTGTCCCTCACATACGGTCAGCGCCCTCAGAATGGCCGTAGTAGCAAAAACGCAAGCAGAGCTTGTGCGGAAACATTGTGTGTGGGTTGAATCTGCTCACTCCCGTGAGAGCTAACCAATCAGAGCAGGCTGGGCTTTTGGGGAGGGGCACCTTAAAGAGACAGGAGAAAATTAAATGTTTTATGAAGATTAAAGGTGCAATATATAAGAAATAAATCAACAGTTCACTACAATTATCCACAGAAGTGTTGACATTTGAATACATGACATTGATGTACTGTGCTGTAAAGCATGTTAAGCATGCTAACCAGCTAGCCCCAGGTAAAATATTCTGTCTAGGCAGTGTAATCACCAACACTCCTCCCAAGCCTCTGAGCTCCCAGTCGTGACTACGAGCTGCACAGCTCACCGAGCTAACTAGCTAACAGCAGTTACAGTTAGCAGCAGTTAGCGTTTACCTTGATATGCTGAGTGTGAATTCAACAGATTGCAGACTCTTGAAGATCACACCCAAAATACCTTAACTTAATAGTGAGCACAACCTTCAAAGGCATTTGTCCTGAAAGTGAAAGTAAGTGCTTCACGAGTACAGAGACATGTTTAAATATGCTGTCACTGCATTCCTCTCTCTGCCCCGGGCAGCTGCAAAGTCTCGTCTGTGTGAAAAAGTATGTGAAAGTGTGTACGGGCGTTCTCGTAACACAAACATACATTCAGCTGCATGTTGGGAAGTTCAAGAGGTCCATTCAGAAGGTCCCTCCAGTTTTTGAGAGAGAACAGGAGGAGCAAAATAGTTTCTGCAGGAGCAGTCCTGCAAAGTGCATGTCATGTGTGTCTTCCTTTCAGCTCTGCTATCTAAGTTACTGGGGTTTCCTCTCTATTGTGAAGCTCCTGGGCTTAAACAATGTGCAGTTTTATATATTTATATATACTGTATGTGTCAATCGGGTAGACCAGCGGCGTGGAAATTGAATCTCTGGAAATGAGATCCTCTGTTCTGTTAAAGTCAAGTGGTTTAGAGTTTATAGCCAGTATTATCAGTTCAAGCAGTGCACGTCAGAGATTAAAGTTCTGAATTCCACATTATCTTTTGATTACAAGCACATGTCTGGTGCACTGAGGTTGACCCCCCCCTCCAACAACCCCAGTCGGTTTTGAACCCTCTGTTTTTTACGCCAAGTTTCCCATGTAAAGCCAATTTTCAAAGAATACAAAAAAGATGTTGAATAATAAAGAACCCGTCCCACTGCAAGAAGAGGGGCTTTAATAGACAAATGGAGCACAAAACGTATTCTGGAAACACAGTGTTAGCTGTTATCTAACCTCTATTTACCAGACGAAAAGACGTGAAGAGCGGAATAACAAAAAAAAAAAAAGACGCGAGGGAGAGCGCGAAATCCTCCTGGGTTTATTCAGTAGGCATCCCTGACACTGAGAGAATGCTGGGAGATGAGAGGGAGAGCAGAGACAAGAAAGATAATAGAGGTGAGAGTAAGGTCAGAGCTTTGGGCCCGTCTAAGCAATGGAAGGAAAAAGCTCTTGTTTTCGGTCCTGTGCTCAATCAGAAATTGAACCGGCTAACCTGCAGAACAAGGGGCTTGGAGGAGTGTTGGCTCTATTGACAGCGAAACTCCATCCATTGACTTTTTTTACTCGACCCCTTCGCCTTTTTACCCCGCTGGTAGGTTTTTAAAAGAGACGGAGTCGGCTGCCTAGAATAATCGTTGATCTGCTCTTTGGTGCGCTGAAGGACGGCGAGGAAGCCGCTGCTTTTGATGCATATTCGCTCTGATCTTTGCCTGTTGTCTCGGCGAACGCACATATAGATCCACGGCTGATAGCACAAAAGGATGAATGAGGGCACAATCCTAACCTCACCTAACACACAAATGCATGGTAAACATTACTCCCTAACTCTATCTTCTCTTATCTACTTCATCAGAGTTTTAAGGCCTGCATTTAAAGCAACTTTCCGCCGCAGGTCTTTTGTGACAGAAACACAGCAAAAGATGATTAAAGGTTGTTTCTATTTGCGCAACAGGATTTTACTTTTTACAGCACTGGTTTGTCACCAGAGTTGCGGAGAAAATTGCTTGATCAGCTTGGCAGGCTCTCCCTGCTTTTTCCCCTATGTGTTATGAGTGATAATTCATTCATACAAATATAAGAATTTGCTTATTGTTAGCGTCGGTATAACTGGGCTGACTTAGCGAGGGTGATGTTGAAACCGAAGCCTCGTTCAGTGCGTGTGTGCACTTGGACGCATGTGCACATACATGACAGAAACGTCCACTCAAACGCACACAGATCTTTAGCTGTCACCACCGAGAAATAACTGGACATCAGCCGGAAAATATGTCCACCCCCTGATGCATGTCAGTGTTTTGGAGCGCTTCTGGTCTGCACATCATCACAGCTGCCGTGTGTGTGTGTGTGTGTGTGTGTGTGTGTGTGTGTGTGTGTGTGTGCGTGTGTGTGTGTGCTGGCATGTGTTTGGATCTGCCTGCGAGCATGTGACTGTGGCCCTGTTCCTCTTCCTGCAACTGTGCCACAGCTAATCCTCCACAGGAGTTCAGCAGGGTGTTTGGGTAGTGCTTTACACGTGGGCAACGCGTACACACCGCCTGCGTTTTGGGCTCGGAGAAGACAAAGTGGAGAATTTTCACCTGAAAATCCAATACGGCACCTTCAGTATTACAAGTCATATGTCTGCACGAAAAGAGTAAATAGATTTCGCCATAAAGCATTAAAAAGTGTCATTGTTACTGCAATTGAATGCCTGACCTTTTCTTGGTAGAGTGGTGTGCTGTATGTGCAGTGTTGACACTACAAGGTTTTTACATTCATCTGCTGAAGGCTGCAAGTTTCTCTGTGCTCACCTCAAGTCTCAATAAACGGTGTGTACCCGTGGGCCCGATCTTTTGTGACATCACACCCAGTTTGGAAGCTGACGTCGGGTATATATTATAGTCCAGCAGTTTAATAGTTTTAAAGGTGTAATGTGTAGGATTTAGTGGCATCTAGTGGCGCGGCTACAATTGAATGCCCTTCATTTGTAAAAGGATCAAGCACTCTTCTACACTTGTCCACCGTGTTGCACCACCGCGTTTCTACAGTAGCTGTAAAACGAGGGATGTTCAGTTGGTTGCAATCTGCAGACACACAGCTAGATGCCACTAAATCTTACACGCCGAAGCTTCAACATTTAATCTAGTGTCAAAACCTTGATAGCTGAATACCTCCAAACTAGAATGGCTCTCAGTAGAATGCATGCCTCTGCCAAGGCGCAGCAGCCCCCCTTAATTAAATCAAGGCTAATCTAATATCACATTCAATACCACCCATAACTGCTCAACCATAATTTAAGATGGATGACATTCCCATCAGCCTCAGGTTTACTTTGTGTTTAGTGCTGATTAGCAAATGCTCACAGGTTAAACCAAGGTGGTAGCATGGTAAAGGCCATACCTGCATTATCATTCTGACCATGTTGAAATCATCCATGTGCCTGACAGTGCAGCCTCACGAAGATGCTTGCGTGGCTTTAGAATTGTTCCCTTTTTTTGTGGATAAAACATTCTAGACCGAGTCATCGTTGCCGCCACTTAAGCTAACTCTCCGTCCGTTCTGCAGTCGGCAATCACCTCCCTCCTGTCTGTGCCACCACGTGAACGCGGAGCAGCGATCGCCAGACGTGGCAGCAAACGAGGAGGATCAAAGAATACAGTTGGCAGGGATGCCACAATACTAGAAACTGCATTTTCCCTCGTACTGCATAACCAAGGGGATAAGAGACGTCTGACCAAACGCTGTGATTACTGTTGGAATATAGAGCTGTACAACACTTATTTTAATTAGAATATATCACAGCAGCTTTAGCGTTCCAAGCGGAGTGTTTTTATGTCTGGAGCATGTCTGGAGGGGATCTCTGACAACCAATTCCTAGAGAGCATCTGTTGCCTTATTTAAAAACAGCAACCGGTCCGTCTCTATTGTGAACGCATTTTCTGACATTTCACTTCCTCTCCGCTCGGCTCCCGATTCAGTAGCGGCAGACAGCTGTGTCAGACGGCGGAGAAACTTTTGACATTGACTGGGAGTGACGAGGCAGTGCGAGCAGATGTCTTCCTCTTTGCTTTGGGAGAAACAGCATCCTTGACCCTGTCACGGCTAATTTTAGGGCTTGGCTTATCACAGCGCCAATGTTTATATCTCCCATTACACACACTGTCATTACAGGAGGGACATGCTTGTAATTATGGGTGCGTTTCTGCAGTCGGGATGTTTCCTGGGGGTCATGAGCATACCTCAGTGTGCGCTCACATACGAAATGTTGACGTACTTGTACTTCACTTGAGTATTTACATTTTCTGCTACTTTATGTACGTCCACTCCGCAGCACTCTGGAGGCAAATGTATTTTTTAACCTCAGTGCATTAATTTAATATCTTTAGTTACTTTCTAGATTGCATGTGTCATCAGAGCTAAAGCAACACATATTAAAATGAATTAGTTTATCTGTAACCAGACAAAAAAAAAAAAGACGTTGATTCTGATAATCACATCTCAGATCTGATAGCTGACCAGGCTGATAACGCCAACGCAGATAACTCCTAAGCCAAGTCAAAGCCAGACATACAGTTTGTACACACAGTACATGTAAATATATGTCTAATTTACTTGTACTTTTGATGCTTAAGCACATTTATTGCCTGAAAAATTACATTTCATATCAGAAGTACCATTTGCACTGGTGACTTTCACTTTTACCAAAGTCATATTTTAAGACGAACTCGACTTTTGGGTACTTTCTGCATGCAACACCATTGCACGCCATAACACGTGCTTTTTCAGAAGACGCTCAGACTTCCTCAAAAGCATGTTAGTTAGTTAGTGTTGATTTGGACACGTCCCTGCTACCCCGCCACACACTCGCTTCCTCTCGGCCCCTCTCTCCACAGCCATCAAAGCAGTGGAGCCTTTTTTCCCCCTTCATCCACTCAAAGACACTGCAGGCTTTAATTTTCTTTGAGCTGCTCCTTTCCACCTGTCTCCTGTGTTAAAATGGGTCAGTATTCTTTTTTTTTTTTTCTTTTTTCTTTCACCCTCTCTCAGCTGGTCTTGGATGTCTTGGTGCCTGAGCCAGTGTGCCAAACATGATCCTCACAGCTGGGTGAACACAGGAGAGAAGGGGAGGGCGACCCCTCTCCACCCCCTCCACCCCCCCCACACGCCTGCCAAATCTCTGCCCTGTTCAACAATGCCTCTTATGCGCTCGACTCATTCATGCACAAATACAAACACGAGGACACAAACAGACATAAAACAAGTGCCCAAAGCACACATGAGCGTCGCGGGGTCACTTATGCATTTTGCTTGCTTAAAACATTAAAAAATAACCGGCGTGTTTACTGCCTCCCCGGCTTGGCTGGAAGTAGAAGCCTCTTTCTTTTTTTTTTTTTTCCCCTGGCTCATCAGTAAATGCATCACGGCCAAGAGCCTCCCAAGTCTGCAACAGGGCAACATAAACACCTATCATCCCATTAGATTAAATGGAGAAGATGTCAGATGCTGGGCCAGGCTCCAGCCATTGACCCCAACACTATTTCCTCCTCTCATGTCCGTCTCCTGCTCTTTGTAGCTGCCTCTATATTTCAGCGCCGTCTCTCCTGCAGTAGTTCATCGCCTGTATCTCACTCAAGGCCGTCCTTTATGTCTCGCCGCCACTCTTCCACTTCCTCTCCAAGCGATAGTTGCAAACACTTTTATTGTGTCTTTCACAGCGTCGACGGCAGCGGCTGAAAGTATCGGTTAGATAAGATTATAACAACCCGGCAGACAGACGTTAAGTAGTCATAGCTGTGTAAACAGGAAGTGAGTGAAAACAATGACATGATTGGAAAGCGCCTGTGCAGCTACTGGTTGAGTCAGCACTGTCAGACGCTCTCTGTCATGTGAGGGAACTCCATAGGCTGAAGTAGAGTGCTTCGGTGATCAGGCTGCGATTGCATTATTGATTTATGCATAATGGTTGTTTTATTTCACCCACTGCACATGAAATAAATACATTTAAAAAAAATCCCAAAACTGGTGACTTTTCAGACTGATTCCATGTAAACCTCACTTAACTGGCAATAATGTCTGTCGATGGGCATGAAATCCCCCTGGAAAATAACGGAAATTATATTGATCCAGTCAGGCTCTCTGCTACTGTTTATCCATACGTACTTGGGTATTCATTAAAACGTAGACTTCTTCTAAGCGTTTTGGTTTTTCTTACACAAATAAACAAGGTTTTAGGACGTGAAATCTGACTCTGTACTGTCAGTGCTTACGTCCTGACGGGCAGAAACTGAGATGTGAACCAGTCAGCCAAGGAAGACTAAAAATGGCTGCTGACAATGTTTTACTAACAAATTATCCAAGAGGTTTCTAATAAGAGTAGTTACCTTTTCCCAGCCATATCCATAGTGTTATCTGTAGCTAAGCAACTGACTGGAGCATTCAATCTGCTTCCTGTTTATGGCACACTCCTGCCCAGTGTGTGTGAATGGCTACGAGATAGGTGCTTAATTGCTTTCTCTGTTAAAGCAACTCAATGTAGCTTTCTGGAAAAGACGGTTGACTGTTTAGTGTCTTCTCTGGGTCGTCAAATACTGACACAACAAAAAGGTTGTAGCTTTAAATGTCACAAAATACACAAAAAATGTCAACACAAAAAAACTCAAAAATATTTGAGAGAAAAGCAGCAAATGTTTGTTATTGTATTTTTTATAATATTTGTTGTTTTTGCAGAAAAATGACAAAAACACATTCTCTGTGGATTAATTTATCAGTGAATCAGCTAACTGTTACAGCATTTGAATTACATTTAATCCAGTTTGAACTTGAATTAATTTATTAGTCGTTGCACATAATAACAATGCTGTATTAATGATCTTAAGGCTTAATGGACTGTTGCTATAATCAGCTTTCTCCCTCTTCCTCTCCCAGGCGGAGTTGACGGGCATTAAATGGCGTCGCTACGGCTTCCGCAGCAGCGGCGAGTACGGGCCGGTGATCTCGGCCCCGGCCCAGGACGACCCGGTCCTGCGCAGCTTCATGCGCTGCGTGCAGGCCAACCTGCTGTGCGTATGGCGACGCAAGATCAAGCCCGACGCCAAGGAGCTGTGGATCTTCTGGTGGGGCGAGGAGCCCAACCTCTCCGACGTCATCCATCACGAGCTGATAGGTGAGAGAGAGATGAAGGATGAGGCCGCTCTGTTCGATCCATCTCAATTATTTTTCCATCCCGTCGGGCTTCGCCTCAGCCTCCGCTGGTGCTCTGAAAGTTTAGGTTGGAGGCTTGTACAGACTGTAACATTTTATGGTTGCTCTTTATTATGTTTCATTGGATTATACAGCCTGAGGAATGATTACACGGAGTGTCGTTGTGGTTTTAGCAGATTTTTTGTGTCAGAGTGACTGAGGAGTAGTGAAATATATACGTCTTGCGTGTCTTACAGCTAGATGTGCGACGTGCGTCTGAGCTTCATGGTGTGACATAAGGCTCGAATGTTACACATGAGCTGTATTGTCTCAACATAGAGTGGGCTTCAGTATTATGCAAATTCAAGCTGTTTAGTCTGCTGCAGAGGCAGGCTGCGTGCTGTTTGTTTAAGATGCGGCGGGGGCATTGATCTGCTTTGTGTGGAGTCGTCCTATATTTGAGCCTCATATAGCACATATCTGAAATGTGTTTGCTTTGTGGGTGCAAGTGTTTACACGCCGCTTCAGGACTATCACTATGATGAAGCACACGGGCGACGGAGCACTTTCTTCCTCACCAGTGTTTACAGTGTACGTGAGTGTGTGTGTGTGTGTGTGTGTGTGTGTGTGTGTGTGTGTGAGACTGTGAGCGCGTGTGAAAATTACACCGAGATATCTCACTTGAGAGAGTGCTACTGTCAGCACTATTGTCCCTATTTATAGAAACGTTTTCATTATCTCACCGCGCACGTGCGTGGAAGTCCAACATATCGACTAAGCCCCGGGAAGAGGAGGAAACAGGAGAGGGATTATATTGGGTTTGGTTAGGCTGAACAACAGTCAGGAGGGAAGGAGGCAGGAATATTGGATGGAGAGGTGGAAGCGATAGCGAGAATCTCAGTCCTCTGTTACCTATTAAAGCTCGCTTGATGTGAAAAGGCCTTTCAGGCACTGCAGCAGATATTTGACAGATGTTCTCGCTGCCGTCGGGGAGAGCCCTTCACTCAGACTCTACAAGCATGTGTAATAGGGGAAGATGCGCTGTAGATTTCAATTGAGGGCGAATACAACTTATTTCCCTGCTTTGAAAAACATCTTTTTTTTTTTTAGCTTCCAAATTCTTAAATTCCACTCTATTGTATGTATGATGATGGTATTTGTCCTGGGGTTGTTGTTGTGGTGATTTTGTTGTGGCAAGAACTCAGAGCAGAAATTCATCACCTGAAGCTGTATAACAAGTATGAGGCAGTGTGACATTTTCGCTTTATCGCACCGGTTCTTGAGCTGTTAAAGCGGCTCTGTTGAACTTACGTGCGGTGCAGGAAGCCGGTCGTTCGTTCACGACGGTGGACTTGCTTCCTTTATGAACGTCAGCTACTGTCGCTCTGTGTTTGTGGAACGTTCATAAAGTCACATCCTTTGAACTGTCTGACCCGAGTCCGTCACAAAGAAATCCACAGTACAGCAGGGTTGAACAACTTAAACGGATCGTCTACAGACCTGTAAAGGCGACTGTGAGAGATGGGTAAGGTCTAATTTTTCATGTCACATTACAATCCGGCCAATGAAAAAAAAAAAGGGGGGGGGGTTTAATACATGTAAATTGCTACAAATTGTTACACAGAGCCCCTTTGATGGAAGCCTAAACCCCTCAATTATGACTTGCACACCGAGCTCTAATAAAGTTAATAATCTCGGGCCTGTTTGATTACAGCCATTGATTAATCTGTATTGAATTTGTGTCACTAGTCTGAAGATTTTGTCGCCAGCCATTAATATATCCGCGCCGACGATGGAGATATGATCAGATAGTGAATGTTAATCACAGATTCGTCTCCCAAGTCTGGATTTATTACATTTACGCGGAAAAATAATCAGCTAATTTGGAGTCAAGTCAGCACTAAAAGGAAGAAATGAAATGTGACTGCCCCGACTTCAGGCGCAAGCACATTTTGACATTTTGTCTTCTTGACTTCTGCTGTTGGGATTTCTCATTTGTCTCATTTAGGGCTGCAACTAATCACCATTGATATTGTTATTGTTTGACTTGTTGATTAATCGATGAAATAGGTGTTTCCCACACATAGACTACACTCGGGCTGGCCAGCCAAGTATATTTTATTAACCATTTTTGCATTCTTTACTTTGTATTCTTTTGTTCTTCTGAGACACCCCAATCGATTAATTAGTGGACTGTGTTCTTTAGTATTACATCCCTCCTGTTAATGTACTTATTGTGATGCAACCTCGCCATCTTACTGTACTTGTACTGTAGTTTCACTCGAGCTTGTAAGTGCACATGGCTGTTGCTGTGTTATTCAGTGCCACGTTGAGTTTGATAGTTTTGACAGGCTACACAATTAATGACAAGATTCCTCCACAGGCAGCAGACACTTAGATTTACAATACCAGGAGTCTGGATTACTGTCACAGCCTGGGTCTGATTAGAAGCTGGAACAATTGCGACATGTCTTGTGATCTAAAAAAGTTAATATGTTCCTAATAAAGCATTTATTAACTTTACTGAGGCATTGCCCTCGTTTTAGATTGGAAAGTTGCTAAAACCCTTCCAAAAAGCATAGTTAATGACAAATGAATACATTGAAAGCATGGATTAATCTTAAAAGATTAAGGTTCAACAGTGACATAAACGGTAACCTAGATAAACCCAATAACATTTGTAGAACCGTCCAGTCTTTGAATTTAAAGGCTGTTTCTTATTTATCTGTCTTGTGTTAACACATCGGTCCATAATAGAGAGTCTGTGCTAGCGTGGAGGGCCTCCTGAGGATCGCTCTACAACAGATATTCAAACACTCACACACACCCTTTGCCACACACACACATGCAGACACACACGCTGCATACAATTATGTTAATAAGGCTTCTTTACCTCTCATGTAAAATTGCGCAGGTCTCCCTGTATAATTCTTTTTAAGCTTCGGAAATAGCACACAGGGTGTCAGGAGGAGTTGATAATTGTTAATTAACGTGACGCTGGATCTCCTCCAAACTAGACGCGGTCGTAACAAAGGGAGTATCATTGTTTTGCCAAGTCTTAAGAGAGCTCCACACCTGAATTTCGGCTCACTGTGGGAATGTTCCATGTGTTAGATTTCTCTCTCTGTCATGTCGCCTTGACTTCATCTCCCTCTCTTCTCTCTCTCCGAGGTGTCAGTCTGTTCCTTGTGTGATTTCTTCTTCTCTGTTCTCTGGCTGACCCGGGCCTTACATGATGATAAAAAAAAAAAAAAAAATCTAGTCTAATCTAGATTTATTGAGGAGACGTGATATTGGAGCTAAAGCCTTCAATCTGAATGCGGCGTTTGTTTATACCTCACAAAATATTTGCGCAATATTTTTTTCTGCTTTCGGGACAAATTGTTCCCTTCAGATGGTTTTTACAGTGTTCGGACTCACTGGAGAATCAGGATCCGGCTCTGCCCTTATATTATCAACAAACTCTCAACATAAAGACTTTAATAATCTGCATCAGTTGCTTCTCATTGTTGTCCGCTGATCAAATCAGGTGTGGCACACCGAGAAGCTAGTTGTAACAAGTCGCTGCCGTCGAGAATACATGAAAGGATACAAGAAAGATGTGTGTTTTCATTCTGACACCGGAGACACTTATCCATTCAGAAATGCTGATTTCCACACGTTCGACTGAACAGCTAAAGCTGCCGGCTTGTCAGGCACGCCGAGTGTGAATAATCAGGATAATTATGTCTCCAGTATTATATCAAGTATTAAAGCAGCAGTGTGGACTGACATGTTTATAAATTAGCTGGCTAGATGGCTCACGGTGTTAGTGTGCCAGCAGAGCAGTGAATGGGTGAATGTTCAGAAGGTATGTTTGCTATGTTATGGTTAAGAGAAAGGCCACTGCCTGACGTAACAAAAAACAAAAGACAGACAGACAGCGTTCACCAAAGATATGCTATGATTTCAAATACACCGGCTCGGAAAAGTCACCACATTAAACTGTTGCTGACGCATTTCGACTGAATTAAAGCGCAAAAAAGAAAAAATTCAACCTCATTATATTTACACCATATTCATTATTTTTTAGTATGCCCGCCGGGGGCTATTAGACAGATATAAACATTACTATCTGTGTAGCGATATGCGAAACCTAGAAAAGTGCCTTCTGCGCTCCAACAGGTGGGATTAAGGGGTGAGTTCGGTGCAGCTGGCTGAGGAAGGCTGCAGAAATGTGCAGGGAGTTGAGAAGACAAATGAGCCCGCTGACAGTAATCAGCAGGTAACAGGGACACACACAATCAGCCCGGGCCTGAACATATGTAACGGGTCATTGTTTAGAAAAAAAATCTGAAAAGGTAATTTAATAATTTACGATGTCACACAAAATGCTGTCAGGAGATTTTTTTCCTCTGTAACTAAGAGCCTCTTAAGTTGTCATTGCGGTATTTCCTAACGTTCACTGGCAGATTTCTCTGCGAACACATTATGACTCTATTAATTAATCCAATTTTGCCCAGTGGCCACTTATGGTATTGCAGCAAAAAATTGCATTTATAAAAGAGACAATGCCAGAAACTTTTAAAGGACACCTTCTGTTATGAGTCTTTAATTCATGGATTGATTTTTCATTTGTAAAACTTTTCCTCAAGCTCAAAAGAGCAATTTATGTCATCACAATGTAAAGTGTATGGACCTGATGGGAACGTGTGGGCTGAGACAGAGGGAGAAACTCTCTGAGCATAACCACAAAGTACCTGTATATCGCATGCAATAATGTTTTTAACACATAGAAAGAATACAATGTGTAACACATGCTGAATTTACAAGAAGGCCAAATTAATTAAGAGTTTGTTGTGGACAGCCTTTCAACAAGTGTCTAAACTTTGGTCTGACTGAACAACTCAAACAATTGAATGATTTTATAAGGGGGTATGAGGAATTTCATCTCCTTGCTGTTGTTGACTGTAGTTGAAGTGGCTGCTTTGACCTGCAGCATATTGAAGTATGTTGAAGTTTGCAGTCTACTGTCGTGCGAATCACTCTCAAATCACCAAAACCACGAACGTTGCACATCATTTACACTGATGTCATTGTATGCACGGACCCCTTTGCCAGCTCCAACTTTGGTAACCTTCCTGTTAAAGGGCTTTTATTGAGCCAGTCAAACAAAGAGCCGGGCAACCACCATTAACATCTGCCCCATCAGAGCGCTGCGAGGGAAAAGTGTCATTCAAATTGTCAGATGTTATTTGAATAAGCTGCAAATAGCTTATGCATTAATGCTGAACCGTTCGGTAGATGCTGCACTATCATGCAAACTGAAGCGTATGCGTACACAGTCAGACATTGAAGGAAGATACGTGTTTTACCTATTCAGACTCGCTATTGCTCTGCTGCTGCTCTGGCTGTCCTGCTAACTGCACACTTTCAGGGGCATCGAGTGGTCCATCTGATCCAAGCTGACAGGGCAGATCCGGCTAGTTCACTCTAATTTGTTGTTGTTTGTTTGTTCATGAGGATCTCACATGCAGCTGCAAGTAGAGGAAGTAGATAAAGCCAAATTATGGTGACTGTCGTGACCGGAGTGTAGCGCTGTTCAAAAGCAAGCGCTGAGTGACTCGATATTGTATGAAGGTGTTGAATCTTTTCACCAGAGGTTGAGTCTAAATAAATCATGGCTTTGAGAGAGTGCCAGCAGTATGAGCAGCTCTCCTCTCCCACTGTTCTCTCTGATATTGTCTTTAAACATCACATTCAACACGCGGCGACTGGCTTTCTTAAAATCAAATGGCACCGGCCTATGTGTGTGTTTTTGTTTTTTGTGTGTGGGTTAAGTACAGTTTGCGAGGAAACAGGATGAATGTGTTGAAGCAAGGATGTCGCCAGCAGAGAGAAAATGACACACTTAGGACAGAGTCACAAATATGAATGCGCGCACACACAAGCACATAAACAGAATGTCATCGTGCAGACACACATTCATACAAAAGACGTGTCATTTACCATCGAAAGGATTTAAGCGCACACTTGCTGGGAAACGCAAGAGAAAGCACAAGTGTCATCACAGCTTGTACACACACACACACACACACACACACTCACAACTCATTCTCTGTGTTTTTAGGACTGGGTGTTGATAAGATGATTCATCATAAGGGCGAGTAAGTTTACTCATCTTTAAATTAGACTTTTTTGCAAACATTGTAAGGTAACATCAGCTTTTTGCGCATATTGCGAGACCCCAAATTATCGTGCAGATGATTCATTAAAAGCAGTATGTGCAAATTTTAAAGGTGCACTACGTAGTTTTGTCGCAGACATTTTAACCAGAAAGAAATATTTTTTTTATTAAGCCGTAATGGACTAAATAAATGAAACTCTCGGTTTTCATTATTGAATAAACTGAATAAACAATATGACATTGAAGAACAACACAATTTCATATTGTTTTGACGCCGTTTATATGTGGCGGACCCTGCCACATTTCTAGTATCAAACAGTGTTCTGGGGACCCTATTGTCCTCTGAGAACACCTTGTGTATTCAGTTATGCACACAATCAATATTCAGAGTTTGTATTACCTCATAAATATCGTAAATATAAAAAGTCTGGGTTTGAATTCATTCTCTAAAACTACATACAGTAGTGTCCCTTAATGAAAATTAGCAGTAGTACCATTTTGTAATTATGGACTGTCCTTTTATGTAATCATTGATAAGACTTTTCCTGCTATGACATGTCATTAAAACAGTCTTGGAGGCCAGTCAGTGGGTTTTAAATGACATATTTGAACATGAAATCTGAGGATTAAACAGGTGCTTTAGGTCACCTTGGCGTGTGTGTGAGGGCGGCGGAACCTGTGAACAGCTGCTGGAGACAGCAACGTTAGTCAAAATTAAAGTGTTTCAGATCTGAGAAAGGAATGACTAAAAAATGTGTCTGAGTCGTGTCCGCTATAAACAAGCCTTAGTCACAGCTGGCTGCGTACAGACACAGTCAGCAGCCACATCACACAGACCAAAGACAGGCACTATAAGAGCAAATGACAGCCCACTTAGCCTTCGGGGTACGTACGTAAATGATTGCTTTTGAAACAAAACAGTGGGGGTGCACACATATGGCCAAGATTTAGGTTTGATCATAGTTTTCATTTAATCTGTTGGAATCGAATGGAAATATGATGACACAGTGGTAACATTTTTACTGGCAATTCACCTAAAGCACAGTGTACATTGTTTTGAGAAAAGGAATGGAGTTCAGCTTCAACTCCATTAGCCTCAGTGTTACATGATAATATAGTGTTCAGACAGAGGGTGAATAGATGTGCTGCAGCAGTGGACAGTGTGAGAAAAACAATGTGATTTTTGAACACAGAAGCATTCAGTGCTCATCACCACCGCTGGAGTTCCCCAGGGTTCATTTCCGGGCCCATTCCTCTTTCTGTTTCGACACTGTATTCTTTACATTCAGTCCTCTGACAGCTGGGAATATGACGAGTGGGGACTGATAAGGTATCATCTCAGCCGAGTGTAGTTCACCTGTTCTCAACTCTATGCTGCTGTTTTCCCTTTTCTTAAGACCTCCCCATCAATACTGACAACACTGCAGCGACACAGAAAAACAAAGTGCCGTGTGAGGCCCACATCACAGTCATGATCTGAACCTATCCACAAACCACATTACAGAGACTTTTCTTCAGTTCTTGTATCTCAACTCTGAAGGTGCAGCACGAACTGTCCTCAGTGTCCCTTGATTTCCCCTGTCGCATTGCTCCTACATCGTGTGCATGGCTGTACATACTGAAAACAAAACTCATACTTCAGGTCATGACCTAGACTTCTGTCCATGCTCTGTTCTGGTACAATTGTGCGATTATTTATCCCTGTCCCTGCAGTGGCCTTCCTGTCTCCTTTCTCCCCCGTGGTGGAATGACTTTCCCACCTGAGTTCGATGAGCGTGAGTCATTACCGCTTCAAAAAGTCACATCTCTGACTCTTGGTCTTGTTGTAATAAACCTTATTTGCTTTGTCTTGTCAGATTCATGTAATATTGAACCTGAAGGCTTACTTTGTGACCAAGGTAGTGAAATACGCAGTTCTAATAGTTAGACGCTCAAGGAGGTTATGTTTTCAGTGATGTCCGTTTGATTTCCCTGAAACTTGGATAGAGGATGGGTCTCAGCCCAGAATAGAGTCCATTAACTTTTGATGCAGATCCAGGATTTTTTTCACTTACTTTATTGAGATTTATTTATCTTTTTCGTTAGTTTCTCAGGAAATAATGCCTGGTGATCCTGATGAGTCCAGGCAGAATCAGCTAATGGGACCACTAGCTGCAAAGCTAGCTGGGCTAAATAGCAAAAGAGCCGCACTAGCAGTAACTGATTTACTGGCCCTTATTGGTTTGCGATATGAATTTGACAGGTTGTCAGTCTTATACATATTGTGCTTATCAAGTCCACGGGAAATGAAAGTCAGTGTCACTCACCACCACAATTTATCGTGTTTCCTGTAAAAACAATCAGGTAGGGAGGGACTTATTATTGTAGCCAGTAGCGTTAGTGATGAATGTGTGAATAATGTTTTGTACAGTAATTGCTATTTGCCTATGTAAGCTCATGTGACATTTAGTTACAAGAACATGAAATGACTGGATTTTGATATAAAAATACAAAGAAGTGGATTTATTTGGGATTTTCTCGGCATATGTTGTTTAATAGATGCACAAGGTGTATGTGATCTAAAATGGAAAAAACTGCATTTTTCTTTTGACTTTAATATTCCCCTTTTTAAAAATTGTTTTCTGTTAAGACGCATTAAAAAAAAAAAAAGCTTTCATTAAATTTGTGGATGCCCATCATCATAGATAAGGACTCATTAATATGTGTTACAGGCACTGAACCCTACAGTCTCTTGCAGTGGGCTGGTGACTTATGAAATTCAAATGATTCCCCCGTCACGCTCATCACAAATTACTGTGAATAAAAGCATCAGCGGGATCACAAAAATGGAAATGTCAGGTTGGTTTGTTGTCGGCCCACAGAAATGCTCGATCGACGATGAGACAAGAGGAGCGTAATAGGATTGATTGTGGACTCGGCTGAGGAGTGTGTGTGTGGGTGTAGCGCTATCTAGTTAGGAGTTTCTACGGTGGAAAACTGAGGGCTGATGACTTTGATAACACCATAGGCGGTGCTCCTGTGTGCCACCAAAGCAGCATGTGGTCAAGGTGAACGCAGGAGCGGGAGGAAAGAGTGAGAGGGGCCATTCACTGAACACTGTGTTGCAGGTGTTAGCATATTAATCCGCGCCGTAAAACCAGAATCGTCTCATCCTAATCAGATTCATGTAAATTAAACGCACGCATGTTTGTCGCACCCATACATGAAATGTCTATACCTTTTCTTCTCACCGAGCGTCGGCTCTCCACCACCCTGAGATTTTCCTCCTTTCTGTCTTGAAACTGTAGTAAAGCTGAGAGGAATACAAAGTGGGGGTAAATCCAGCAGAAAAAGGTTCTGACTGGAATCAATCCTAGCTGGGGGTGAATGTTGTTCCAGAGAGGGGAGTCTTAACCACACTGTCTCAGGGAAATTATGTGCATACTTAATTCGAAAGCTAACTAAACAGCACGGGGATACGAGCCAGGAGAGAGATAATTAAACACTGTGTCTTTGAATGTATCATTTTACATTAGCAGAACTGACAAATCACTCACCTGCGAAGCCCCCCCCCTTTTTTTTTGGGGTCATTATCTTCCTTCCAGCGTCGTCTGTTCGTGTATTTTCTGCTGCTTGTCAAAATGAAAGCGAGCGAGATAGCGCCTTGTTAAAAATAAATAAATAAAAAAAAAACCTGGGTCGTGCAACGTCCATTATCAGCTTAATGGTTGGGCTGGTGCAACAAAGATATGTGACCAACAAGTGGATTAGAGCTGCAATGCTTATGAGAAAATAATCAGAGATAATGGAATTAGCAGAGCCGAGAGAGGGGCTGTGAATTGGACATAACTTCAGGCAAACAACAAGGGAAAAAAAAATAAAAAAAATCCCTGCCAAATATGTAGGAGAGTGTGTGTCTGTCTGTCTTCGGCTGCAGCTGGGTGCCATGCCCTTCATAAACAGAGCTGGTTGCCATATTTTGTGACGCTGGAGGGGTTGTGGAGTGTGTGTATACGCACACCGTGACAGATTCCTACGTGTGTGTGTGTGTGTGTGTGTGTGTGTGGGTGGGTGGACTGCGACGGTTATCATTCCTTGTGTGTGTCCGTAATTGGCCAGGAGCATGCGTGTGTGTGTCTGTGAGGGCTGGCAGAGGTCGCAAGGTAATTGTCCTGTGAAAAACTGGTTGCCAAATGTGTGTGTGTGTAGCAGAGCTCAGGAGGGAGGGCTAACCTCTGCCTCCATCTGTCCACGTCTGGCTGTGAACTCATAATCTGGCCTGTGGAGACAAACCCTCTTCACCACTTGCCACCTGCTTCAGAAATACAGGTTAGATTGAGGTTATTACTGTTATGGATCCACTGGCGAGGAGGATGCTCGGTTAGCGCATGAATTCTGGTTCATTTTCAGGGATCGGAACCGATGCCATCGTACATCTGCTGGTAATGCAGCTTCAAGTTTCAGTTTTGTTGAGAAAGTGCTTGATTTGGTCTAATTGTGTGCTTCTGACATCCCTCACCTGTTTAAAAGCGGAAGGCATCAGCCAAAAAAAAAAAAAAAAAAAAATGTTAGCGCTCATTACAAAAGAATAAAGATGCAGCAAACACGAGCTTCAAAAGACTTTCTCTGTTTTACTCTGACAGTGAACCAGTTCACTTTCAGTCGAAAGCTGAGCCAGATGAGATAAATGATTTTTTATTTGGGAGACGTATTTTAAACACCTCCTCACTCAGAGCATTATAAAGTCTGTATCATTAAAGGAACAGTTTGACATTTCGTGAAATACACTTAGTGAGGTGTAAACACGACGAGCTGTGGTTTAGCTGAGGGTAACATGATGAACTATTTCATGTCTCCGCCGGTTTCCTGGCAACCTCACGGTGATGACAATACTCCAGGAAGTCGCTGCACCCCTGCCAAGAAGTTGTCTGGCACGTAAACCCACCGTGAAACGTTTTTATTCGCACTTAGATTTTGGTGCTGATTAAACGATCAAGATGTAATTAGAGACGCACCGGTACAAGCTTAATGCACATATATATTGGTATGGCTGTATATGGTGACAGCTCATTCCTCAAAAAATAAAAAAAAACAAGTAATGCACTACAAATAACTTGTTTGTAGCGTGACAAAAAGCAACATCCCGACACCGCCTTGGATTAGAATATAAAAACAGAATATGGACCAGATGCGTTTGCGGCGTGAGAGTGATGATTTTCTCGTCTAGCTGTCATCAAAAAAGTGCATCTAGAGCAGATTTTTGGAGCACGTGTGCAATTTATGGCGACCTCCCTGCACTACATATGTGCAGTACCGTCACAATCTTCTACTTACGGCCCTCTTAGAAACGGTGACCGATTAAGTGTGTCTTCTCGAGTGCGTCTCAATGGCAGCGATTGTTAAGTTGAGTGGAGACCGTCGTCCATCTCACCTCACTGATTGTCGCTGCCAGGATCCAAACCGGTGATCCCCAAAGTGCCGTCTCTTCATATACTCCTCTTGTGCTTATGATGACAGTGAGCGGCAGAATATACTGCAAGCTCTAACCTTTGAGGTCATGTTGGGGCTGACACATCCTCAGGTCCGTCATTATAGAGAACACGTTCAAATCTGGGAAGTAGTTTATGATCCCTTCTTTTCGTGTCTTCCCTTTACTTCTCTTTGTTATCCCCCCTCCTTCTTCTGTCTCCACCTCAGCTACCCAGCCACATTGTTGCTGATATCATCATAATGATAACACACAACGGTAAATTAACAGGTGAAGAAAGAAAATCAAGTGAGATTGTCTATATATCAAGGGCTTTGCAGAGTTCTCCCTCCCCGCAAAATGTGTCGTGCCAGCCGATCCTCCCGGAACAGGTGCCAGCGAGCCGACAGGAAAGTGTGTTTCTGACCTGATAATGTGGCTGAGAGTGGTAGTTTACTTTCACACAAAGGTTTTGGTGCCTCTTGCCCTCTTTATGACTCGCGGTCATAAATCCGGTGAATAGCAATCGGATGAAAGGCGCTGAAGATTAACAAGATTAACAAGACGAGGGCCACGCGGGTCAAATCGGCTAAAATAAAAGAGGCAGGAAGTGAATAAAAGAGAGAGTCGGTGAAAGTGAGAAACACCTCAGTGGAAAGGTATTTTTCAAAAAGAAATATTCATTGTTGGAAGAACAGCAGCCTAGTGCGAGCGCATATTCATCACCGCCGGCCTTTCCCTTCGTTGCAACGATATGACTGTTGCGCTGAAATGTGATAGAAAACATCTGAAAACGCAGCCCACGTTTTTTTTATTTATTTTTTTTTTTTACCTTTATTGAACCATCTGAAGCTTAACAACACTCTAACAGAGACACGTTTAAATACCCTGATTTATTTTAGGTTTTTGTAAAAGTCCTGCCCTGATCCAAAATGACTCCTAAACCCCATTTCTGTGTCAACAAGTTTTTCTTGGCAATCATTCTTTCCTCTGACGCTCGCCTCTTCCAGCCCTCTCTCCATCCCCCCCCTCTGCCCCTCCTCCTGCTACTCCTCCTCTTTTCAGGCTTTGTTGTGCTTTATTTTTCCTCTCCTCCCTTGTTTTTGGGGTTGCTCCCTGTGATGTTAGGGTGGCGCATGTCTGCGAGCACGCTCAGTTTTCTTGGCAAATAAAAGGTGGGGGTGTACGCTTGCCAATCATGGCCTACTCCTTCTCTTTATTCCTTCAGGGGTTTGTCTTCGGAACAGCTCTCAGAAGCAAAAAACTCAAACAGAGGGAATGAATAATTAGCCTCCCAATTTTTTTTTTTTTTCCTTGAATCGGGAACTAGGTCGCCGGCTGTCTCAACAGGGAACGAACTCGCTGAAAGAGGGAGACCTACGGAGGTTGTGAGAGCCCCCTGAAGGAATGCTGCTTCACCTACCGAGAGGGACACAGAGCCAGAGAGAGGCAGAGAGAGGACACAAGCGTTTGACTTTTCTTTCTGTCTTTCTTTTTTTTTTTTTTTTCCTGTCTGGCTTTGGCTGGTGAAAAAGTGAGTCACATGTGGAAAGCGGCGATTCCATGATAGCAAAAAAAAAAAAAAGAAAAAAAAAGAAAAAGAAAACAGGAGCAAGAAAGAAGGAGGGGGAGGAGGGGCGGGAAGAAGACGAAGGAGAAGAAGGAGGGGTAGGACAAGGGAGAGATACATGTAGTGTGAGAGAGGGAGAAAGGGAGGGGAGTGTGTGTGTGTGTGTCTGTGTGTATGACGGGAATTCATGCTTCAAAAAGAAGAAAAGAGGTGGTTTGTTTGGAGGGAGACGAGAACATCTGCGATTTCTCTTTGGGCAGTTTAGATAAGCAGTTGGTTTGTCGTTCCGCACATGTTTCTTTTTGGCCCCCCCCCCGTTCCCGTTCCTTATTCGCCAATCCTGCCGGCGAGAAACAACATACACTTATTTTGTAGGAAAAATTGGTCACTTCACACCTCCTGTTCACATCTCTCTCTCATCTCATAAAAATCTTGCGAGCGAGGATCAGTCTGTTCCCTCGGCGCGACTGCGTCTCGACAGGACGGACAGATGCACGAGGGTGCTGTCACACATTTGCTCGCGAATTCGTGCCGCAAAAAAGAAGGAAAACTTTTTCCCTCCGACTTTTCCTTGACAGGCGGGGGTAGATGTACGGAGGGAGAGAGAGAGAGAGAGAGAGAGAGAGGGGAGGGGAAGCGAGCGAGGAAACGAGGAATGGAGGAGGAAAAAATTGCCTCAGTCATGTTTACTTGTCTGTGAATTTGTGTGGAAGGATGGAGGATCTCTGATTTCCTTCCCGCCTCCTCTTCATCTCTCCACCCCTTCTGGGTTGTCAGGGCGTGGCCTGTGACCTCCTGACCCTGTGCCGGTTTGTGTGTGTGTGTGTGTGTGTGTGTGGGTGCTTGTGTGTGTGATAGAGAGAGAAAGAGAGAGAGAGAGAGAGAGAGAGATGAGATGGTAGGGGTGAAGTTTCCCAGCTGCACAAGGAAGGGGTGGGGGTGTACGTCTTTTTTTTTTTTTTTTTTTCCCTTTCGCGAGCTTTCAGTTTTGAAAGAAAAGCCACAAACTGAAAGAATGAGAGCTTTGTGTGTGTTTGTGTGCGAGGGAGAGAGAGAGGGAGAGAGAGAGCGATAAAGAACGAAAGAGATGGAGGGACTCAAAAAGGGATGGAGATAGAGAGAGAGGGAGGGAGAAGGAGTGCAGAAGGAGTAGAAAAGACGAGGGAATTGGGGAGCAAAGGGACTCGGTGTGAAGTTGAGTTGATGGGTGGGGCAAACTGTGAGTTGGAAGGGTGGAGGGAGGGGAAGTGAGAGGGAGTGTGACATTTCTATTTCGTGTTCAAGATCAACAGTCCAGTGCTAATAAAGAATACGAGTTTATGGGGGAACCCACAAACAGTTGGACTCTCTCTCTTCTGTTGTTTGCCTCTGCGGCTCCTTTCTGTCTTGCGACACCACAAAGATCGTGGGCTTACATTAATGCTGCCTCGGGTTACACACTTTCGTTTCACGTTTCAAGCCCACGATATCCTCTGTGCAATAAAAAAGCTGATAGTAAGTTCAGAGCGGTTCAGACCAAAGCACCTGAGAGTAGTCTGTACAAAGCTTGCAGCTTTCACAAAACCAAACGCCAGAATGCATTTCTGCAGACCATGGATATGTTGAAACTTTATGTTTGATATGTCAAAAACTTTACCTCCCTTTGTGTCGCAGCGTTCTGTTTCCTTAGGCTCAGTTTTACGTCGACAGTAAGTACTCAGAATTTGTAGAAATAACATTTTCGACATCATGTCAAAGATGTCTTACGCTTCCAGTGCACAAAGCTTCCAGGCAAGGTAGAGTATGTACAGTATCCATAACGGGAACACTAACTGCACAGCTAACCGAGCTAACTCGCTAACAGCAGCTAAAGTTTGCAGCAATTATCCGTTACTCTTGTCATAAGTTGTCTTCTATTTGTCCCTGTTTGTTTGAAGTATGAACTCAACATGTGGCCAGTTCTGAGTATGTTTGCTAAGGTTTATTTACAAAAAAAAGAAAACTTAGATGGGTTCAAATCTGGACGACTATGATTGCCATTGCGTCACAATAGCCAACGAGCGAGGCGTCCTGTAGCAGTGGCTAACGTCAGCTAGCAAGTAAAATCCCGCCTCCAACTCGTTCCTTCTGCTTTTGCTCTCTCTGCATCACTGCGTCTCTCTCCTTGCTGTTTACTTCAGCGACTTGTTGCACCAGTCTCTATTATGTATCTAGATTATGTTGAATATATTCAGTGGTTTCATGTTGACAGATCCTCAAACGCCGTTTCAAACAGTGGTCTCTGGCTTGGTAGCCGTCACGCTTAGCTGTCGCAGCGCAGGCATCTCACCCGCCTTCTGAGGTAAACGTCAGCTCGTGTAAAGTCAACTTTTATGATATGTAATGACACGCATTGTAGAAATGTTGATATGACACAAGCAAGACATTTTGCTCTGTGTGGGTATTATGTCTTAATGTATGTTGTGCAGAATCCTTTTGAGGCATTTCTTTTTATTCTGGTCAGCATGAATAAACCAGGAAATATATCAGTGCGATACTAAGCAGCATTAGTGATGTTCGCAGTGGGTTTTGAGGCTCTCAGCATTTAGAGTGGATTGCAAAAAAAAAGAAAAAAAAAAAAAGCATCGAAAACAAAAGATTACTCTGAGCAAAAAGCACAGAGAACAAAGAGAAAGACATGTTTTTGTTTGCATAAATAAATAAGAATAGCACTCCTCCACATTTTATTCCAGTCTGACTTGAAGATTGGTTTTTATTTTGCTTCAGGACATCGGTATTATGATGTTTTCAGACTAAAGCCAAATTTATTTAACAGCAGAAGTGACTCAAAAATGAAGCTATACACGCACGTATTTTAAAATAAATAAACGGAGGATTAAATGGAATGAATACTGTTGTTGTTTCCCCTCCGTCCTCCTTTCTGAAGACGAGCCAGCCGCCTTTGATTTCCGCAGCCTGTGTGAGGCCTCTCAGCCTGCATCAAGTGACTACAACGGCCAAATTGATTTTTTCCCCTGGCGTTTCTTTATCACCAGCATAGAAATGCTGATTTTTTGTGTCGCAGTAGCCACACAATCAGTGTGTGCACAATGGACAGCAGCTCTCCTGTGGGGACAGCTGTTTGTTTTAAACAATTAGTAATCATGAAAATTTAATTTTTAATTCTGGCTTCCTGCACATGCGGACGCATTATATACCAGCATAAACACAGGACAGCAGACTTTACTTTTAAAAGATTTAGTTACAGTTTGTTTACTTTTCCAGTGGCCAGTTGGAGTTGAAGTCGCTGCTCCTGCAGCGATGAGATGATTTTTCCCACATCCTTTTTTTTAAACGATGGTCTGTTCTTTCATCACCAGTCTCCGTCCATCCTTAATCTTCTATAACCACATTTCTCGCTCAAATAACAGGCCTGAGAATTTTGTCACAAAAGCTCGTATAATGAGACCCTTTTGAAGCCAAAAGTAGAAATTAGCGTTTTCTGAGATTCCCAGCCAGCACAGTGGAAACTGTACTTTTGGGTTTGTTTGTTTTTTTCCATTCAGGACATTTTCACAGACAATGCAGCAAACCAAAATCCTAATCTGTACAAAATTATATATACAGACTCGAGTGCGGTTAGGGGAGCGAGAAAACACGGACGAAACCGGATCAACAATCGATTCCGTCTTATCTGATGCGCTCTGGTGCGCCAATTGTGTCAGACTGTGTGTTGCCATTTGAGTGTTTGTTTTTTGAAGGAACGGCAGAGCGCTGTTGTCTCCACGCTGGTCAGATGTGTCTGGTTGGATGTATGGGTCCAGAATGCAGCATGGTAACACGCTACAATAACCATCATTAATGAATGGTCAATTTACAGGTAATTAACCATTAGTTGACAGTCATTTCACCGTTAATGAACAAGAACATGTTTTATAAACCATATATGTTGCAGTTATAAAGGTTTGGAGACAACAGTTGCAACTTGATGATATCTAAGATGGATGGACAACACCGTATTTATTAACTTGTTAGTTACTAAGTTGCAACTATACTACATGATATTTTTACTTCTACTCAGGTGTGACTTTTGGGTACTTTTTACAACACTATATACACTGGAGGTACAAAGCTCTCTGAAGAAGGGGCTGTAACCAAAATGTCACACAGCAGTAGCAAATATTCATGGGAGCTTCATCTCATGACGGAACTTTTTTTTCTCTTTTTCACTTACAAAACTATTAAAATCATGATGATGTGGCTTTTGTTGGTGTCTGTCAAACTTGACCTCCAGATGTCTTTTACATCTGGAGGTCAAGGTTGCAAGACAGTACTACTTTATTGCACACACATTTATATTTTTTATCAAAAATCTTCTCAGCTTCTGTGATATCCAAGGGGGGGTTGCACTTGGTCGTATTGTGATTGAAGTCATATTTAGATCAGTCGTGCAGCCCTCACATACGCTG
Source organism: Acanthopagrus latus (assembly GCF_904848185.1). Taxonomy (NCBI): domain Eukaryota; kingdom Metazoa; phylum Chordata; class Actinopteri; order Spariformes; family Sparidae; genus Acanthopagrus; species Acanthopagrus latus. The sequence goes on along the minus strand of NC_051050.1, from coordinate 15,347,847 downwards.
GCAGGTAGTTGGATGTTTTTGAGACACTACTCACTATTCAGTTCTGCAAGTGCTCTGAGGACCAGACGCAGGCGCTGTCATGAATGAACCGCGGCTTGGCCTGCCTCGGAGAGAGGAGAGCTCTCCATCTCCTGCTCATCCTTAAGCGTGAGAGAGAGGGAGAGAGAGAACTTGGCTGTCAGTCTCTCTCTCTCTCTCTCTCTCTCTCTCTCTCTCTCTCTCTGTCTCTTCTCCTCTCCCCTCTAGTGGCAGTTAGGAAGCCCTGTGGGGTCCCGCTAAGACTCTCAATAGCTGCCCGGCCTCCCACCTCGAGGCCCATTCACTTCTAATGAGGTGCTCAAGTGTCTGCGGCTTAACATGAGGGTCAACACCACAGAAACGGGCCCTTTTACACCGCCAGCTCCACCGCTCTGGCAACCGCTAAAGTGATTAATGATATCATGCGCTTACGTTTGAATCTGTTTCACTTTAATGTGCGTCGGTTTCGAATCCTCATTAATATTTGGTGCCCCCTCTCTCCGTGTACGTGATTTTTAACTTTACGTCATCCGAAATATTTACATATTTCAAATCCTCGGGTTTAAATCAACAGCTTGGACTCTTTTCTTTTCACCCCTCGCGCAGTCGGCTCACGCGCTGCTACCTGCTTGACGCTTGACACGTTATTTTGACAGCAGCTGTTAGACGCTGAATGAATGGGCGTCAAAGGAGGCATCACTCCGCTCTGCCTGAGCAACACTCGAAACACCGAGGTCCCGGACAGACTTCTTAGGCGCTACAGATGCCGTCACAGACAACAAACCGGAGCCACTTTAGTCGCGGCCTCTCTCTCTCTCTCCAGTCACACACTTCACAAACCTCAGGAACCGCGGGGCAGATTGATTTTGATCGTTTGTCAGTCGGTAAACGTCCGTAATATGGACTGAACGCTGCAGAGTTCAGTGTCTAGTCGATGTCATGGCTGGTGAGAAGGAGGACTTCATTAGAGGTGAAAGTGGGCAGAAAAAGAGGAGGAGGTGTGGGATTTTTTTTTTGAGAGGTTTCAGGTCTGTTTCCTCTTGATTGCGTTTAATATTTTTCTTAGGTTCTAATTAGAGTCACGGGCTGGAGCGCTTTCTTCTCTTCGACTCTTATCTTCAGCCAACATCTAAAGGAAGAAGGATGTTGTTGCCTGAGAGTTGCGGTATGACTCATCTGTCTTTTGGTTAATAGGTTGTCTGGTCGTTTATTCTCTCATAGGCCAAGTTTCCATTCAAACTTAGAACAATTTTCAAAACGAACTTCCTGAATCAAAGCGAAAAAATGAAATGACAGGAGAGTGAACAACAAACAGTGGAAAATGTGATGAAGGTATGGTCATTCTGTGAAGGATGTGGTCCTCGCAGATGTTTTTCCCTCAGTCAGTCGTTTCCGTCACTCTATTTTGCGTTTTGTTTTTATCAACATGCCGACTTTTCCATGTCAGCCAGCTGTTGACTCTAGACTGTGATCGACCTTGAAGGCGTCCACAATCCAGTTTTCAGGCAAGTCGTGTGATTTAAAGAAAGCAAGTGGCAGAGGAGGAGGTCGCGCTACTCAAGAACCATCTGTAAAGCAGCATCATGTTACTTTCTTACCTTAGAATAACAGCTTCATAATCATTTTGATGTCTCAGCCCCTCTGCCCCCCGCATCGCTTCAAGGTACAAGCTTTCAGCACATTTCTGTTTGGTAGTTAGCGCCTACGTAACTTCTGACAAACAGTGACAGGCCTGGGATTTGTATTGACGACAGTGGTGTTGCAGGGCGGTGGGGGTGCAGCAAATGGCCCAAAATGCCAATTACCACATAATGTTGCTCTAATGCAAAATTGTGTTTTATGGCACAAGTGTAGAAACTCACTGACTATTTCAGGTCTGCTAGTGTCTACAGGGTGTTTAAAAAGTGTGAAGAAATACAGCAATTTGAATTATTTATAGTGACTGTGATTAGATATGTGTCTTTTTTTGTCCGGCTCACTATGTGAAACATATCTGTAGTGTTTTGACCTTTCCCCACTTTTTATTGCCTAAATTAGGGCTGTACAGTGGATCCTTTGACGTGCTCTGTCAAGTAGGAAATTAATTCTCCAACTTTTTTGCACATTTGTTATTTTTCATGACTAATCGTCGAGAGAACTCCAATCTCACATAATTTGTCCGAATAAGGGCTCTCGGACACGCTGGAGTTCAGATAACGATCGCTCTTGATCGCTCTATCAAACGAAGCGGGCCCTGTTCTGGCTGTCTGATAAAATAGACTCCTCCACAAAATCAGCCCAATCGTTGTAGTTTCTAGAATGATTTTATTCAGTAAAATACAGCTATACACAGAGTACAGCTATTCAAGTAATCTGGTGAAAAATCCTACTTTCTTCATATTGCGATACACATAACAGAAAACCAACAATAATCAACCAACAGCGATCTCAGTTTTTTTTTTCAGCTGTCGTGCAATTATTATTCATAATTGAACACACACTTATTGCACATCTAAAGAGGAGGGTGAGTCGACAAGTATCCCAGTGATCCTCTCCTCTCTTTCAGCCCCTTTTGTGCGACCCCTTCAGGGCCCATTTAAACCATGACTGACAATAACATCCATTCAGAGCGCTGCGATTCAATCTCAACTGAAGCACCAATGCATTGAAATCCTGGTGTAGATGGACCCAAGATGTTGGATAACAGCGTCCATCACACCGGAACCGCCGACGCGGCTGCTCAGGAAAACAACTGCTTACATTCAAGACGAACTGCTAACTCAAGTCGTCCACGACACATTCGGGCTCTGCGAGCAGAAAAAGCAAACAGTTGCTGTTACTTCCTGTGATTTCAGACGAGCAGGATCAATTCAGAGAGGAAACGCCAGAGAAGGTGATGGTTTTGTGCCGCAGCTTGAGAGCCACAACACTCAAAACGTGCAGGGGACACGCAGCATGAAAATAAAACCCTTGACTGATAATTATCTTCAGCAAATAGACCTGTAATAATAGAGGTTCAGGCACTTGGCAAAACCTGCTGTTTGTGCAGAGGTGATGATCTAAAAACAAACATATTACAGTGAGACCCAGTTTAATGTTAACCGCTCAAATGTGAGGTCACAGAGCCGAAGCCAATTTTAGAATATAAAGGAATATGCCGACATTTTTTGGGGGGAAACAATATCGATCAATATTAACGCAATAAGAGTTTCCCTCTGCCTTCATAGAACTCATCTTGACTGTTACTTCCGTGCTAATAGGGGTACGCTGCGGAGTCGTGAAATGTGTTTTCATGACAATGTGTGCAAAACAGTTCACACGCCACGTCCCATTCATTTATTCATCTCCCAGTGACTTATGGGAAAACACTTGGCACTCAGCACTTAGCATCCCTCCATCCATCCACAGTAGCCTAGAACATCAGAAGTGTTGTGTGTGGCGTTGCTTTGTGTGTGTGTGTGTGTGTGTGTGTGTGTGCACTGGGTTGAATGAGTGACTGTCAGTTTATGTAAGGGTGTGGGATTATTCCGTTGGCTTCCTTCTGTCACGTTTTTTGATTGTCGGGCGTTGGCGCGCACACCACCAACAAACGCGCTGCTTTTTCACTTTCAGCCTCACGCAGAGCTTGATTCTTTTTTCTTTTTTTCCCCCCCATACCTTGACTCTCAGGACTTTTCAGGAATCTGACTCTGTATCTCTCCTCTATTAACCTCTCTTTCACACCCCCCTTCCCTCTCTTTACGCTTCCCCTCTGTACACCCGTACACACATTCACACTCACACACACACACACAAACACGCCCGTTTTACAGCGGGTTATATTAGAGACTGATCTCATTCTGTTGGTAATGTCGGCATAATAGCCCCAGCTAGATCCTCTCCAGTCCCTCTAATTACACCGTTGGCTCTATATTAATACAGTAAATATCCTGTAAATTATAAATTGCTCTGTCAACATGCTGTTACAGTAATGACGGGGCCCTGGAATTACACGCAGTATCACTCCGAATCAGCAGCGGGGCTGACTGGTGAGATGCTAAATAAATGAAAAGGAGCTTATGTGTTATTTCTGCTCGGCAAATTAAAAATAAATGGGAAAACTCCCATCAAGCTGACGAGTGTGGAAACGCACAGAAGGAAAAAAAAGTTTTCCGAAATGTCTTTAAAAAATGTAACACCGCAAATTGAATGTGAACGCAGTGATCTGTGCGGCCTGTCTCGTCGGCTCCGTGGTGAAGAAAAGAAAAAAAAAAAAAGAGAGAGAAGGGGAGCTGTAAGCAGCTGGTGTTTCCTGGCGTTAACATGGTGCTGCGGCATTGTCCGTTTAGTGATTCTTCTTTGTTGTTTTCAATTATTTATCCCCGGCATGCCCATGAAGACCCCCACCCCTTTGTGAGTGTGTAAAATGTGCAGCTTTGTCTGTGAAATAGATCCCTTATTGCACACGGAGACTGACTCCTCTGAGAGTTACACCTAGTTACTGTAAACCTCCATCTCTCTGCTCCTTTATCCTGTTAATCTCGCTATGTAACACAAGTAGACACACATAGCAGCACCTCTTATTTACTCCTCTGCGACCTCTCCCCCTCTCCACATCAGTATGCCTTATGCATGAGGCCGGCAGCAGAGGTGCTTCAGGCTCCTATAGTATTCACACCAGGTCATCGCCGGCGGCAGCGTGGCATGCTGCGGAGCAACAATAGCTTGTGAGCAAACCGCAGTCTGCGCGGCTCACGATGTACTCTGCACATGTTGTTACGTCTGCACATTGAGATTTGGTCCCTGCAAACCTCAGCTGCACGCCCAGCGAGACTGTAAGCTACAACATGTGCTCACAAAGTTCCTGTTTGTGCTCGATTCCTCACGTCAGATCCCTCTAGCGACAGAACCGGCGGTAGAAACACAAAGTGAATTTGGTGTGCAGAGGAGTAACGAGAGGAAGTCGTGTGTGTGTGAGGGAGCACTGAGAGCTGCTGTGTTGACACGGCCTGGGTCGGTGCCAGCCACCCGCTCTTACCCTCCACTTTGACCCCGGCTTCAGGAGAGGTGGGGCTTTTTTTTTTTTCTGGCTGCAACTTGACTCCTCCGCTCCAAGTGGTGCAATCAGACGGGGGAAGAAGACGACCAAGAAACATTTAGAGAATACTCACACGGACAATTAGATATGTTACCAAATACTGAACGCACAGGCCTCAACCGGAGTTGCTTTTGTGTTCTCGTGTTTATACGAACGCATACACCCGTGGCACAACACTCACACCCTGGTCCCTTCTCTTGCCTCCCCGCCTGACTCACTCCCACAACTATGCAAGCAACTGCAGCTCAGTCACCTAATTGATTCCAGACTTTCCCCTCATCCCTTCACTCTCTCTGAGCCTCCTCCTCCTTCTTCTCCTCGTCCTTCTCCTTCTCCTTCTCCTTCTCCTCTTCCTCACTGTCACCACTGCCCCTTGTTCTGTCCATCCTCTTGGGCTTTCTGGGTCTCAGTACCTGCCATGTGTGCATTTAACTTGTTTGTTAACACATATGCATATCTATGAACGTATAATGAAAAAAGTTAAACGTGGATGCCAGGCCCTTTTTGCACCTGAAGGCGAAGTAACTGGATTTGATAGGCAGACTGCCAACATTCGAGACTTAAACGGAAGTTACAAATGTAGCTGGGCTGAAATGTGGGTCATTGAGCTTGTAGTTTAAAGGTCGTAAAAAAAACAAAACAAAACAAAAAAAAAACCTTGTAATGTGTTCAATTCAAAAGCCCACAGAGTTTCCTGTCGGTGGCGGTTGTGTGTTTTTGGAGGCATGGTGGGGTTGTATGTTTAGTTGAGGTGTTGCTGAAAAGTTTTGGAAATGCTGTCGATAGAGCGTGAGGCTGGAGATGGCGGCTGCTACATGGGTAGGAGAGGAGGTTGCCGCGTGTTTGCTGTTAAGTGATCTGGCGAGCAGGTAGAAACGAGTAGAGGCAGGAATCTCTGAGCTCCTCATGCTACGGTGTGGTTTATAAAATCTGCTTTTGAAGGATTCTCACGTTCAGCCGTCCTTACCAAAAAATTGTTGGTTTAAATCAGTCTGGTCTCAATTTTTTTTTTCAAAACATCTCTTATACATATATGACTGAATAGGTCAACTGAGAAAGAGACAGATGTACTAGACCTTTGTCCTACTATCAAAGTACATCGACAGATTAGCTTGGTTTAAGCAACAAAACAACTTACTTTAGGAAAATACTGTGGTTTTGGTTTTAAAAAAACATATCGCTTTGGTTATATTAACGTACATTACAGCGTTGACTTTGGTTTCACACAGGACCCAAACATCGGTCTACCTCAAGAAACCCCTGTGCTTGTTTAACCCACCTGTCCACCCCAACCCCCATCCTGTGCAGACATTGTTGCTCTTTGTACTACTTCACCTGACGTCCTCCTTTGCTGCCCCACTGCTTACTGCTGCCAGCACACATTAGTTGCCGTTGAAACTCTGTTGGGTTGCCACCTAACAAAAAACACAAATTATGGGTTGCGCTTAGCTGCTTGCACAGACGACTTGTATGGTCGTTTCCCTCTGATGAGGACTGGCTGATATTGTAACAGGTGATCACGATGTTGAACATTGGGTTTTTGATTTCAGGCTGTTTCAGACTTTGCTGCTTTTAAACGTAATCTTTTAAGAGAGAATCACAGTGCGTGGACAATACGAACCAATCGCCAGAATAAATGTTGGCAAAGTACGTTTTCTGAGAACCACAGATATGTTTAGGTGAAAGTAAAGGTAAATATGAATGTATTGTCATTTTATACCACCAGGGTTGTACAATGAAATTGAGTCCTTTAATGCTTCTACATGACCGAAAAAAAAAAGAACAAACTGTTTTTGACGAGGGACTTTGGAGGGTGAATTGAGGAGTCTCACACCCTGAGGCCCCCAGTGGACTCCAACTGCGATCACTGGGTTGTCTTCCCCCTTGCGTATCTGTAACTCAACCCTCCTGATGTTAAAGTCAGGTCATAACCATGTAATGTGAATGTGATGTGACACGTAGAATTGTCACTATGGTACGTATGACACTTGTAAACATAAAATGTATTAGTGGTTTGCGGTATCATTAATTGGCATCATTTTAGTCTGGCACCAGGCTGACAGCAGAGAGAGCCTGTTTACATCTGCATGTGTAGAGCAGTGTGGCAGCGGCAGACTGAATGTGGACACGGTTGACCTGGGGATTATAAGCATGCACATCAGTATGCATGATTTAAACACTGTGTACAAATGCTCATTATTTAAATACCACTGGATAAAGGGCGCAGTCAGATGCCGTGTCCTTATGCCACCAGTGTCAGATGCCACTTGACGTCTAATTGACCTCGCCTGATCCTTCCCATCAGCCAGCTCGATGCTCATGTGACTGAAAACAGAACGAAAAAAAAAAAACTAGAGTAAAAACAAACCCACCACTGAGGTCCACAGAGCTTTGGCTTTCAACCGTTTGCATAGAAACAAAACTGGTTCACATGTGATATTTCTACAGCAGCTGATTTGGCTGATTTTCTCGAGCTACACCCAGAAAGAGTGGGCTCAAGAATAGCTCTAGTTACTGTTACCAAGCTGAGAACTCACTGCTGTTACACAAGACAGTCACACTGTTTCAAATTGAAGCAAAAGAGAAATGGTCAGTTAAACGGGTGGGACAGCTGTACGTAAAAGCCGCTTTGATTTTATAGCCTTTGAAGATCCAGTGTGGCTAATTGATGATATACATGTCTGATGACGAACAAGCTTGTTTTTCAGGGCAGATGGTACTGAGCTATGGTAGCAATAACTGAGTAATGGGGCCTTGTTTCACCCCCACAGTTGTTGCACTTTGGATTAAACAATATTGGAAGTTTAACCGTGAGATGATGCAGCTGATCAACTGTACAGATTGCTGGTCAGGGCACACTCAGACCAGGACCGGCTGTTGTTGTAGCAGCTTCTTAAGGTGGCTGTCAGTGTGGTAGGCTATAAGACAAATAGTCCATTTTTAGACAATGACAGGAAGATATGTAGTATATCATGATCTCTGAACCAATGCTAATTCAGGGTTAGGGTTAGGGTTTGGTATCGATAACAATTCTACAGTTTGATGCAGATCCAATCTTGTTCTTGCTGATTTGATTGTTTTTGAATGTTTTTGTGTCTTTCCGTCCCATTATTGTGAACATGATATTTAAGGAATAAGGATGTTTTCAAGTTTGGGAAAAAAGTCCACTTGGACTCAATGATGAACTTCTTAGACCTTCTAACTCATGTCTTAGACTGACCCTGTTTGGACGTCATGTTATAGATGTGCATGAAGTTGCAAAAGCTCCTTGCCGACCTGTTCAGAATAAAAATCTGTCGAGGTGCACACAGGTGTACAGAACGCTGCTGGGAAGTAGCAGGGTCCTGTTTCTAATAAATAAATGATGTGGTGTCAGATCAATATTGTGATCGATTCCAGCATTTTATTTATTTATTTTTTTTGTGTGGTATCTGAAGCAGTTCTGATACTGGTATTGGTATCAGAACGATCCTGGTACCAGGCCCCTGAAAAAAATCATCTGTTTGCAACACATCTTAGTGGAGCACAATGGAAATATGTGTCTTAAGCCTCATTAATACTTGATGGTAATCTAATGTGATTTTAGGAGCAGATAAGGAGAGATATGAACAATGTCAGCTAAGATAGCGTCAGAGAAAGACTGATGATTAGACTCCATCGACATGAAGCCTTTTCATTAAATACAGACCGCTGGATTTAGGAGACTGTCTGGTCGATAGATGCTGATGTTGGGAGAGTAAGAAATTGAAAAAATGATTGGATATTTGAGGTGGTGGGTTGCGAAATATTGGATCTAAAAGACAGAATGACAGGACTAGAAAGATATCCTTTTGACGGGGTATGATTTTGTTTTTGTTTCTGTTCTTTACCTACGTACTTTTTTTTTTTGTTGATATCCGCTTTCTGTGTTATATTGAGGGCTGTGTAGCACAGCTGACTGAGCTGCATTAACTGTGGTTCGCTGCCCAGGTAATACAGCATGTTACTGCCATATTAACAGCCAGCACAAAGACAGTGAACCGCGATTACCGTATGGGAAAAAAGGCTATAAGTAATCCCCTCTGGACTTCTTACATATCCCTGCACAGTGGTCTTATCGTTCTTCCTGATGTCCATGTGAGTATTAAAGGGGAAACTGGCCACAGTTAGATGTCGGCCGTTTCGCTCATGTCCCACATATACCTGCCATTACAGTAAGTGCAGAGAATTCAGTCGATTTAAGAGATGCAACCAAAAGAATCAGGATAGCTAATTAATTAATAACAGTGGAAAGATGAAACCGCTGCTTGCAAACGGTACAAAAGACTGTCTGCACGTACCAATCAATAGTCCTGCAGAGTTTGATAGCAAAATGAATCCATTCTGGTGACTTGATAATGGCTTTACACTGCCCGGTCCTGTTTTCTGTTTTGTCAGCCTTCATGGCCCTTTTAAATTTTCTCTGGTGACAACTTTAAACCTCACCCAGCCCCTCAATGTGTTGAGAAACCACTTACACTTGTGTCAGTTTGCCTGTAAGGAAGTGTCACCACAGGACGCTAACCCAATTTTGCAGACGTGTAACAAGTTTCTCTCGCGGCCCCCTTTATGTAACATTATCAGCCTGTTTTTTTTTTTTTTTTTGTGATGTGTCGTGGGTTCACGTTCAAGTGTTATGTGTAGAGGCTTTTAAATTGAGTGAAATGCTGAAAATAGGGTTCTGGGTTTTTTGACAGTGCAGTGGGAGACATTAAGATGGCTCCCAACAAGGCCTTTGCAGTTAAGATGAAAATCTTTGTATCAAAATAGTGAATAATAATTAAAACAATTTACTCAGGTATCCACTTAAGCACAATTCTGAAATGCTGGAGAATTTCCATTTTCTGCCACTTTGTACTTCCTCTCCGCTACATGTATTTGATAACTTCCGTTACTTGTTACTCTGCAGATTCAGATTATTCAGTGTTGCTAGGCTATCAGTTGTGACATGTAACCAAACAGATAGCATTGTGGGCGAGAGGATGCTGAATCAGAGCCAAAGTGGCACATTTTCAAACCGATGGATTTTTATCAGCAAATCTGAAACTGCTAATGTTGATTGGAAAAAACTCTGAATATCGGCGGCAGTCGCTCCACCTTCAGTACATGCTTGTGCTCCACCAGTCCCGTGTCATCTGTTATTAAGACTTAGTTGACTCATTGGTTAGCACGGGCGTATTAAAATCATCATCATCATTATCATCATCCCTCTTTCCCTGTGTGTCTCTTTTTCCCTTTCGGTCCATCTGCACAGCCTTATAAGCTTTCTCTCTCCCCCTCTCTCTTATTAGTTAAAACGCACAAGCCCACTACGGCATATTGCCATGCACGAGCACCGAAGGCACCACATACCCACACACACACACACACACACACACACACACACACACACACACACACGCACACCCACAGCAATCAGAGACCAACCTCTGCTCAGACATGCAGCAGGGCAGCTAATTAGTAAAGTGGCAGTGGGTTTACACACAGTGTCCCATATACACACACAGACACACACACACACACACAGACACACACCCACCCACACACACATTGCCCCATGAGAGCACATAGCCTGCACGCTGCAGAGACACCACTGGACGCCAACGCTGCTGCTGCTATTGATCCGAGACAAATGAGTGAATGAGAGAGAGAGAGGGGAGGAAGGAAACGTGTGGAGAGGGGTTATCGTGTGCGAGACAGAGCGTTGTCACCCCCCCCCCCATGGCTCCACACCACCCCCCCTCAGATCAATACCATCTTTGTGGTGTGTTAGCACAGTGTTGTAGTGGTGAGAGGTCCACTCCCTCTAGTGGCGCGACACCAACACGGCCAGGTGGAAAAGAGAAGGGGGAGACGTAAAGATGAGGAAGAGGGCTGAACACACTGGGGGGGGGAAAGGAGAGAGGATGGGGTTGGATAGAGGGGAGGAGATGGAGAGAAAGAGAGGTGGAGATATAGAGAGCGGTAGTGGCGACCCAGTTCCATCACTGCTTGTTTGTGTTTGGGCCGGCGCGGCAGTTAAGAGCATCGTGGCGTGCGGGCGGGGGGGAAGAGGAAGGTCGGATGATTTAAACATGCATTCGCGAGGACGTTACCTCACTGTACGCAGAGTCAGGCCCAGAGCTCGCATGTGTGCACACACACACACACACACACACACACACACACACACACACACACACTGAGTTCCTGGAATAAAACTACATGTTTATTTTTGCCAAATCTTTCTCAGACATTTTTTACGTGGCGTTTTATTTCAGGATCGTTCCCCATTTGGTGTTTACAATAAAAATGTCAAATCGTAAAAATATTGGACATTTTACTGTTTAATTAGCTCATTAAACAGTCCGTATGAACATCAATGTTTACCCTGGTGGCAGTTTGATTTCAAAACCCAGTAATACAAGCAAAACCGTTGCTCAACCCAGTGCTGAAACAATTCATTTTTTTAGTTGTCAGCATTGACACTAATTGGCAGCTATTATTGGTTATCAAATGATTGGTTGGAGTCATTTTTAAAGGGGCAATGTGTGAGAATTTTAGTTCAAAACATTGCAAAATTAACTAAAATTATCAACAGCAAGTGAAGAAATCAAAGTCTTGACATCAGTTCCAAGACTTCTGTGTTTTGCAGTGCAGAGATATCCACTGTTGTTAGCATGCTAACAGCTAGCCCAAGCCCATCTTGGTCTAATGCTTCTGTGCTAACAGTGTAAACTCCAACACTCCCATGGTGCTCCAAGACCCCAGTCCAGACCACTAGATCAATGAGTAACAGAGCTAACTAGATTTAGTTAGCACTGATTAGGAGCTTCCTATCAATTCTTACATGTTGCACCTGCAGAGAAAAAAAGTCAGAATTCCAGCTTCATACGATATGTGAATATTTTCACATATCTTTGGTTTGTGAACAAGATAAGACACACATGGACGTCATCTGGGACTTCAGGAAACACTGATCACTGATTTTTCACCATTTTCTGTCATTTTACAGATGAAAAACAACAGTTGACAGATTAATCAACAATGAAAATAATCGTTAGTTGCAGCCGTAGCTTAACTGCTACCCCGAGTCTGGTGAACAGTCGCTCAGCCCCTTTTTTTCTTTCATTTCTATTCTTGGAAACAAACATGAGTCTTTGCTCTGTGGGGGATAATTTTTTAAAAAGGATCTGCTTCCTTTAAAAAAAAGAAAAAAAAATCTGGCCAATTATCAGAAAAGAATCAGTGAAAAAAAAAAAAGATGGGCTTTCAGTTTAATCCAATCGAGGCTGATTACATCCAGCCCCTTTAAGATCATTCAGGCACGATGCACTTCCCTGTATCTCAGGCTGTGATAGATGACGGATCGTGATGCTTTAAAGCCCTATTGCACTTAGCTGTGCATTTAGTGTCTACAGTGCACTTCTCCCTTGGGCCATTTGTGTTCCTCCTCTGATTAACAGGCAGTAAAAACTCGAAACATGCTGCTCACTGACTGACTGTTGGGGAAATGAGAGTTTCATGTCATTTGCCCTGAGTGTGCACATCACGGACACCCCGACGGGACACCGCTGCTTTAATGTATCAGATCATTGTTTATTTCACACTCCATTTTCTATATTTATAATGCCTGTGCGGGGTGGTTTGTGCATGCTTGTGTGGATGCCTGACCTTGCATGCTTGTACGAGTGATTTGTTACACCATGTGTTGATATGGTGCAGTGAGCTGGCTCGTTGACAGCTACAGTATAAACAGGAGCGTCTGATGTGGGTCGCATGTTTCCCAGGCGTCTAATGATTATTGTCATTGTCTATTAATCTTTTAATTATTTCTCTACTAATCCATTAGTTGTTTGGTCCATGAACATTTTTGAAAATGATGAAAAATGTCGATCATTGTTTCCCAAAGCCCAAGATGACATCCTGAAATGTCTTGTTTTGGCCACAAACAAAAGATATTCAATATGCTGTCAGAGAGCAGTGAAGAAAATAAAAATATTTACATTCAAGAAGCTGGACTCCAGAGATATTCGGCTTTTTTTCCTTAAAGAATTACTTGCTCTAAATTGAAAAATAAATAGTTAAGAAAATAGCTGTCAATATATTTGTAGTTGACAACTAATTTATTAAAGTTTTTTGTAATTTTTTTATTCAGTGACCAAGCACGTCCTTCCATCTCTCCCATCATTTACATTCATATCACAACATTGCTGTTGCTCGAGTCATCTGCCCCCTCATGTGGTTGCAATAGCTAATGTTGCTAATGCTAGCTAGCCCACATTAAGGGCATTACAGTATGCTGGCTGCATAGCCATTAGCCTACCTGTGAACTAACACTGATTATACCAGCTAGCTTATGTCGCTGATGCTTGCTAGCGAACGTTAAGATTGCTAATGCTAGCCAACATTGTTGTTACTGACACTAGCTAGCTCACTTAAGGGCAGTACAACATGCAGGGTGCTTTGTCTACTGTAGCACTCAGCTATTCTTACTTTTAACAAATGTTGCATACGTATTTTGAATTATTCGTTCACAAATCTAATAAACTAGGTGTATTATTTTTTAAAAAAAAGATTTTTTGGCATGAAAATGTCATCAATTTGACCTTCAGTTGTTCATTTGCTGCAGCCTCTAGTTGCTACCACAGTTTGGAGTTCGCTGAACATGCGCTCTTTTGGCGGCTACGAAAGCTGATGCATAAATTAAGCGAACACACGTAGAAAAGTTTCCTTTAAGTCCCTGTCTCTGGGGCGTGTGCTGTCCACTCTTTGGGTGGGAGTGTCGGGAGGATGGGGGATTCACAGTTTTGGACTAATAGGGGTCAAGAGCCTGCGGTGGAGCTGGTCATGACTGGAGTAAATGAAGATGGGTCGTGGAGGACTGGGTGGGGAAAGCAGTAAGAAGTTAGAGAGCAGGACAGAGGGAAGGGGGGGGATGTAGAGACAGCGAGAGCTAATGAGCTGGATTTGCCGGAGACTTGGCATTCTGCTCGTGGTGCTCGCTCTATCTCCCTCCTCTGTAGAGGAGCTGGCTAGAGCGAGCTTCCTGTCTGAGCCCTGAAGCAGGAGTAAATGAGGGAAGGGGGGAGAGGAGGAGGAGGTGGCGGCGGTGGAGGTGGTGGTGGTGGTGGAGGTGGAGGGGTGTTGGAAGCAACAGAACAGAGGAAGGAGGAGAAGGAGGAGGGTGAGGGGCGGGAGGGACCTGTGTTGAAATTGAATGCCAGGGCGCCATGTTCTCACCGCCAGCGTTTCCATGGTTACAGGGTAATTCTGGCGAGTAAGGAAATTTCATTCACTGTGGTATGAAGAAGAAGAAGAAGAAGAAGAAGAAGAAGAAGAAGAGGAGGGGGAAAAATGAGGAGGGAAATATCAACAAAGCAACAGAGAGAAAGAGACAAGGAGGAAATCAGGGAGGAGAAAGGACGAGGAGCAAGAGGAGGAAAGAGAAAACCTCCACTGGGGTTTATGCCACCCATCCCCCAGGCGATCTGCCTCTGTCTCTCTTTCCTTTTTTCTTGTGTATTTCTGTGATGCTGGGTTTGTTTGCCACCACCCTATAAGCAAACACAACACCCACCCACAAGCCTCCAGTTCTTCCAGGAGCCCTGCAGGTATATGGCAAAGAACAAAGAGAAACACTGTTAACTGGCCTCTGTGTGTGTGTGCCCGTGTGTGTGTGTGTGTGTGTGTGTGTGTGTGTGTGTCTTCTTATTTTGGGAGGACCAGCAGTGGGGGTTGGTGCCGGTGCAGGGTCGCGGGGGGTTAAAGAAATCACATTTGACACATGTGAAGCTGCCGCTGACATGTCAGAGGCGGAGTGCAGCCGATTTGACCACGTTTGTCCTCGGCCGCTCGAATTTCACAGGAAGGAGAAAAAAACAAAACAAAACAAAAAAACGGGTTGAGTTTTTTTTTGTGTGTGTGTGTGTGTGTGTGTGCTCCGTGTACATGTACGAACCTGAGCACGCAAGCATGTGTGTGTCCGTCTGCGCAGATACAGCCGCGCTCTCACTCTCACTCTCACTCTCACTCTCCGCCTAACTGAGGCTGACAACTGCATGGGGTTTGACTGGGCTGTCGTCGCAGCCAACCTGACAGCTGTACAGCCAAGCACCCTCTGCACACACACACACACACACACAGCACACACGCATGTAAACAGATCTCCTGCGTAATTTCTGATATGATGTACAGGTTTTCTCATCAGCACATGCAGCATGTTTTGACAGAGCGAGCCATGAACACATGTAGTTAAATGCGTTGTTTATTATCCTCAAGCTGGTGTGTGCAGATGTTTCGCTGTCACGGAAAATATCATCGCTATTTCTTTTTTCTTTCTTTTTTTTATTGCTGAGAGGTAATAAAATGTTGCGACGCACCATTTGACGATTATTTTCCCTCTCTTTCAGTGGCGGAGGAGGGGCTGTGGGAGTGCGGGCTGTCCTACGAGTGCAGGACCCTCCTGTTCAAGGCCATACACAACCTGCTGGAAAGGTAAAACTGTCATCACCAGCACCAACTACTACTTTGTTTATTTGCTCCACCAGTAGAATCATACACACATAGTGACTTCATTTTCTTAGTTATTGTAACTCGTAATTTAGTGACATGAGTAACTTTTGTGCTTTTTGCGTGATTTGCGCTACTTCAAAGTCATTTTCAAATAAAATAAATATTTGAAATTACATTTTCATCAGAGCCTGACCGACATGCATTGTTGGCAGACAGAGCACAGATATATTGGTATTGGCGCACTATTTTTATTATTTTTTTTCAATTTAATAAAATCACAATAGCTGAAAGTATATTGTGTACTTCTGATGCATGTTTGATTTAGAGAGCCTAAACATTGTGTGTAGAGAGTGAGCTTTGATAAATGTTTAAAGTTGATCTGTAAGTTTTCCCACACGCACCCAATAACAACAATAATTAATAAATAAATAAACACATTGATTTATCAGTACCATCAGTACTTGTAATATGCACTACACAGGCTCTTAATTGACCAAGAATGGATTTTTTTTTTTTTTAAATCCCCAAATTCCCCAGACAAACAACGACACTTTGTGTCGCCTCGATAGACTGCTTCGGATTTCTTGCGGCAGCTTCACCTTAATGAAATTATAATCTGAGCGCTGAATCACTTGCTCAAGTACCCAAAGCTCTCCTTTCTGAGTCAGAGCCATCTGTTAAATGAAGCAGCACATATTTGCTCTCTATTAAGTTAAGCATCAGTGATCATCATAGGGGGCAGGCTGAATTAACCTTCCTATTACCTTGAAGCTAACTCCTTTTATAGCTCACTATTTCAACACGGGTTGGGGGGGGATCACTTCCACTCTCTCTTTCATGTTGAACAGATGAAATTGACCTCTGTCACCGACTGTTATTTTTGTTGTCACTTTTTTTACGATTCAAATTGAATTAATCAAGCCTCCAACAAACAGTTACAAATGAAGCAGCTATGTGTATTTACATAAAACAAGCACAGAAATGAAAAGAAGAAAACACGTATAAAAGACAAATGTTAAGAAGTACAGGATGTTCTTCGAATCCAAGGTCTAGAGTCAAGATTTTTCTTATGATATCAATTAAGTCTTGTAAGTGAGGAGAGCTCCGTCGCATGGGTAATTATTTTAAAAACATTTGGAAACTGGAATAACAGCACAGAGACGAGGAGTTTCGTGGTTAGTTGAAGTCTCGAGGTGACCAGACTGTGCACCCTCAAAGCCTTAGTCAGTGGAAACCAGAGCCAATCTAAAAGGAGCGGAAACTCTAGCTGGATGCAAATGATGCTGTGTGTCTTCTGGGTATGTAAATGGGCTAACGTGCTAACATGTGTTCCAAAACAAACGTTGTACAGTTGGTAATATGTACATGTTTTTGTTTGCAGCTTGTGTTGATACCCTATGTGGCTAAAAAAGAAAAAGAAGTGTACACTCATTGTTGTATTGTCCAAAACACATCTAGTAGAAGAAGCCCAGAAGAGAGAGAGTAGTCGTATCAGTCAATCAACAATTTGGTGACTGTTGAAGGACCTGCAGGTTTTTTTCAGCTTCCGCTCACAGTTGTTGCTCCACTGCTGACCCCCCTCACAAATATGATCTTTGATGGGGCTCCATGTAGTGACTGTGCTTCAGGACGCACTGATCTAATTCCCTGAACTCGTACCGGGGCCATTACTGACCTTTTTAAGCAGTTTGCGTATCGGCAACAATATGGCTTATCCACATTAAATACAATTTGTCCGTTGATGTTTTTGTAAAAGTTCTCGTTTCCAAGAAATCGAGCGCCCTTATGTTCAATAAGCAGCCTCGGTCAGATAAACCAAACATTATACTAAGACCGCACCAAAGATGGTAGAGCTGGAGGCTGAAAGCTTTGGAAGGCTCAGCCTGGCTGCGTTGAGAGCGGGCCATAAAATAATTTCGTAATTCCTCGACCCGGGTCAGAGGGTCCAGCAGGGAATTCACTGGCACCTGCTCACAGAGACGAGTCAAAGTCGCCAGAGCGCCGAGTTTTGTCTGTGAAAGGAGGCCGAAAAACGAGGCGAAGACGTGCGCGCAGATGGTGGGATAGCCAAATAGGGAGCAATGACGACCAAACTGTTTGATGTGATCAGATTTTGATGCGATGAAAGGAAAAGGTTTTTGGAGAGCTGTGCATAACGGAGGGCACACCACTTAGGGGAAAGCAGATTAGCGAGAAGATTACCTTTCCTTTTCCTGTGCACCTGTCATAAACTCCACATGTCTGCAGGAGCGGAGGGACGGCCCCTGCTGCAGCAGCAATAAGTCAAATGTTTGCAGCGCTAGTGACTGAACTTCTACAACTTATGATGCATATTATAAAAAAACCCAAAACACATAAAATAGATTCTACCCATAAAAATTTCATAACTTAGGCCTTTAGGCAGCTGTGTGATATAATCCCACACAACACCACCAAAAGATATGGCCTCTAAAATCACCATTTCACATATATCATATGCTTTTATGTTCATTTTCCTTTTAGCATTCATTTTTTTGCCTTCTGTTTGTATTGTCTCTTAAATGCAACTTTATCTGTTTCCTGATGTTTTTAATGTCTTATTTTTTTTATTGCATTTCTTTGTCTTTCTAAAGCTCTTTGAATCACATTGTGTCTGAATGCCTTGCAATAAAATACAGCCTGAAGTGCAGCTGAATTTTCACAGATTTTTTTTGACCGCTGCACTCGGTTATAGTGATTCAAAGCTTCCCAGATGTGCGGATGCGTGTTGAATTTTATGCTTTTTACAGGATTTGGCTCGTGGAAATTGGTTATTTTTGACTAAATTTAGATTTTTTTGTTAAAGGACTCTAAAATCCAAAACATTCAACGACATTTTCTATTTTTATGGTTTCTGGATATGAAAAATGATGTTTGTTTTTTTTTTGTTTTGCAAAAAAGACAACATGAGGAAACAAACACGTCGGCAGCTTCGTTCACTGTCTCGTATACGATGAGAGGGAAGATGCTGGTAAAGACGCGTAACGACTGACTTTCTTTCTCTCCTCTGTCGGCGTCTCCTTCTCCATCTTCTTCCTCTTCCCCTCGCTGCTGCAGATGTTTGATGGATAAAGGGTTCGTGAGGATCGGGAAGTGGTTCTTCAAGCCACACGAACTGGAAGAGAAGTCTTTGGCCAACAGGTAAGTGGAACTTTCATCACACACACACACACACACACACACACACGCCTCACTGAGCCACTGTCACTCGACTGTCTCAGCAGGTTCCACATATGTTAGGTGGTGAGAAACACACACCACGGTAGTCCACGTGTGTGTTCATGTGCCTGCGAGTGTGACACAGCCGGCCAGTGTGAATGGCTTTTATGTGATTCAGTATTTGCCGAGTCCCCCTCTCCTTGATGTTCCAGCGGCTGGCTCGTGGTGTGAGACTATTAAAAAACCGGGGCTGTGAATGGCGGTGAGAGGTGAGAGCCGAGCTGAGTCGAGCTCTCGCAGCTCTCTCTGGGCAAGGGGAGGCTGGTAAATGTGTGTCTGTGTGTGTGTGTCAGTGTCATGCTGTGTGAGTGTGCAGGCAATGTGGGAGACAGACTGAAACAGAGTAAAAAGAGGGGTGGGTGTGATGACAGTAGCTCAACTTGTTGCTTCAGCCATTGTAGTTCCGTTCTCGCAGCTCTCAGCCGGCCCACTCCAGCCTCTCCTGCTGGTGACGATGCAGCATTCCTCACATCTCAAACACAGCCGCGCTCAAATGCTAAGTATCCGAGTAAACGGCTCCTCGGAAAC